>NC_073224.2:216605000-218017500 GCF_029281585.2 Gorilla gorilla gorilla
AGCTTCATCCACCTGGTCCTCAACATACCCGGTTTCACCTTCCTGCCAGCCCAGGGAATCATTCAAACAAGCCAATCACATCCTCTCTTGGAAACTGGGAGTCACCACACCCTCTTGTTTACTGGCAGGCCCACCTCCCATGGCCCCTGTTTGTTCTGTCCCTGAGTGCAACCCTTCTGTGGCCCTGCAATCAGCTTCTGTTTGTTTTCTTTTTTGGTGTTTTCTTTTCTTTTTTCTTTCTTTCTTTTTTTTTTTAATTTTTCTTTTATCTTTTTCTGAGACAGGGTCTTGCTCTGTCACCCAGGCTGGAGTGCAGTGGCACAATCATAGCTCACTGTAGCCTTGAACTCCTGGGCTCAAGCAATCCTCCCACCTTGGCCTACCAAACTGCTGGGATTACGGGAGTGAGCCACCATGCCCAGCCTGCTCATTGGTTTCTTCTGCTTATTTTTAGTTGTCGTGTGTTCTGCCATCTTGTGCTATTTAGGGTGACGTCTTTCTGTCACCAATGGGCTGCATAGGAGGTAACTAGATCAGAGGGCATCTGCTTCCCTTTCTCAGCATCCATTCCCTTTTCTCATGGGGTCAGCAACTTGATTTTCCTGTAGGGAGTCCCTCTCTCCCTCTTCTTCTCCCACTCAGGCCTTGTGGTTCAGGTAGAAAAAATAGAGAATGAATCCAGCTATATTTGAGTTGGTGCTATTCCTAGACATTTTCAGTTATGTGAGCCAATAAGTATTCTCTTCCCCTCCCACTTTTTTGGAATCTTAGTGCAAAAGAGTCTTGACTAACAATACACTCAAAAAAACGCAGATTGAATGAATAAATGCATTCCCAGTTGCTGCTATGCTTCTTGGCACATGGTAGGTCTTAATCTAATGAAGGCCTTCATTTAGGAGAGAAGAAAACTTATCTGTTGGAAACAGAGCCAGGTCTAAGATAAGAAGTCTAAGTTAATATGAAAAAAGTTGATCTAAGAGAGTGTGAAAAAACTTGGGGCTAGGAACAGTGGCTCACGCCTGTAATTCTAACACACTGGGAGGCTGAGACAGGAGGATCATTTGAGGCCAGCAATATGAGATCATTTGGGGCAATATAGAGAGACCTATCTCTTAAAAAAAAAAAAATCCTGTAATCCCAGCACTTTGGGAGGCAGAGGTGAGTGGATCACTTAAGGTCAAGAGTTCGAGATCAGCCTGGCCAACATGGCAAAACTCCGTCTCTACTAAAAATACGAAATTTAGCTGGGCATGATGGCACATGCCTGTAATTCCAGCTCCTTGGGAGGCTGAGGCAGGAGAATCACTTGAACCCAGGAGGCAGAGGTTGCAGTGAGCCGAGATTGTGCCAGTGCCACTGCACTCCAGACTGGGTGATAGAAAAAGACTCCATCTCAAAAAAAATTAAAATTAAAATTAAATAATTAGCCAGGTGTAGTGGTGCACACCTGTAGTACTAGCTCCTCAGGAGGGTAGGGTTGAGCCCAGGAGTTTAAGGCTGCAGTGAGCTATGATCGTGCTACTGCATTGCAGCCTGGGTGACAGAATGAGACCTTGCCTATTAAAAGAAAGAAAACTTTGGGCAGCACATTGTCACGTACTCAAGATCCCCAAGGAAGCCACTAAGAACCAGAAAGAATTGGTCTGCCCGGGCAGACCCTCCCTGTATCGGTATCACAGTCTCTTGCTGGTCCTGTCCCCTAGTATGGGTCATCCAAGCACAAGGCTTCCTTCCCCAGGTGTGTACAGTGGAGCTGGAGAGCATCACACATTTGGTCATTCAGTCTTCAATGAAACAAGCCATCGGGAGGTTACCAAAGCACAACAACGTCTCATTTCTAAAATAGTTCAGGCCAGGTGCAGTGGCTCACACCTGTAATCCCAGCACTTTGAGAAGCTGAGGTGGGCAGATTGCCTGAGCCCAGGAGTTCTAGACCAGCCTGGCCCACGTGGTGAAACCCTGTCTCTACTAAAAATACAAAAATAGGCCTGGCGCAGTGGCTCACGCTTGTAATCCCAGCACTTTGGGAGGCTGAAGTGGGTGGATCACCTGAGGTCAGGAGTTCGAGACCAGCCTGATCAACATGGCGAAACCCCGTCTCTGCTAAAAATACAAAAATTAGCCGGGCAGGGTGGCGGGCACCTGTAATCCCAGCCACTTGGGAGGCTGAGGCACGAGAATCCCTTGAACCTGGGAGGCAAAGGTTGTAGTGAGCTGAGATCGTGCCACTGCACTCCAGCCTGGGTGACAGCGTGAGGCTGTCTCTCAAAAAAAAAAAAAAAAAAAAAAATTAGCTGGGCATGGTGGCACGCGCCTGTAGTCCCAGCTACTCCAGAGGCTGAGGTGAGAGGATTGCTTGCTTGAACTCAGGAGGCAGAGGTTGCAGCGAGCTGAGATTGCGCCACTGCACTCCAGCCTGGGCAACAGAGCAAAACCCAGTCTCAAAAACTAAAATAATAATAATAATAATAGCCCGGGCTCGGTGGCTCATGCCTGTAATCCCAGCACTTTGGGAGGCCGAAGCGGGTGGATCACCTGAGGTCAGGAGTTCTAGACCAGCCTGGCCAACATGGTGAAACCCCATCTCTGCTAAAAATAGAAAAATTAGCCAGGCATGGTGGCAGGCACCCGTAATCCCAGCTACTTGGGGGGACCAAGGCAGGAGAATTGCTTGAACCCGGGAGGCGGAGGTTGCAGTGAGCCGAGATTGTGCCATCACACTCCAGCCTGGGGGGACAAGAGCGAGACTTCGTCTAAGAAAAAATAAATAAATAAAATAAAATAAAATAAAAATAATAATAATTTAAATAAATAAATAAAATAGTTCAATCTAGTGACCACAGTTACAGTCTAGGAAGAGGTGTTAAGCTGGGCCCACGAACCCCCACAATAGCTCCATGGAGAGAATTCCGGTGGAGCCTGGATAGGGAAAAATTACATCTGTGTTCTCATCATTATGTATTTGAAAGTTAGCATCACTTCAATTATGAATGGAGGTTATAAACCACTTATTATTAGTAATTTCTGTGGCTTTCATACCCATGAAAAATCACAGATATTTTTGTATCACTTTATGGTTATCACAGAAAATATAGTTTATGCTCATCACTACTTTGAAATTAGAGTGGTTATTAGACCAGCCGTTAGATCTTGTTATGTAATGTGTTAATAAAGCAGCACTTTTATTATTATGTCATGGATTTGTCAGGGTTTAAAAATATATATATTTTGACAACTGTATTTCCTTATAATTGGTTTCCTTAGCAATTCTATGTATTTTATTTTATGCATTTTAAAACATGTTCTTAAAAATAACACTACCGCTGGGCATGGTGTCTCATGCCTGTAATCCCAGCACTTTGGGAGGCCAAGGTGGGTGGATTACTTGAGGTCCGGAGTTCCAGACCAGCCTAGCCAACATGGTGAAACTCCATCTCTACAAAAAAATACAAAAATTAGCCAGGCATGGTGGTGCACACCTATAGTCCCAGCTACTCAGGAGGCTGAGACAGGAGAATTGCTTGAACCTGGGAGGTGTTCCATTCAACATAGCAATCCCATTACTGGGTATGTACCCACAGGATAATAAATTATTCTACCAAAGAGACACATGCACTTGTGTGTTCATCACAGTACTATTTATAATAGCAAAGACATGGAATCAACCTAGATGCCCTTCAATGGATTGGATAAAGAAAACATGGCGGGGCATGGTGGCTCACGCCTGTAATCCCAACGCCTTGGGAGGACGAGGCAGGTGGATTACCTGAGGTCAAGAGTTCAAGACCAGCCTGGCCAACATGGTGAAACCTCGTCTCTACTAAAAATACAAAAAAAATTATCTGGGGTGGTGACATGCTCCTGTAGTCCCAGCTACTTGAGGAGGCTGAGGGAGGAGAATTGCTTGAACCCAGGAGGCAGAGGTTGCAGTGAGCCAAGATCGTGCCACTGCACTTCAGCCTGGGTGACAGAGGGAGACTCTATCTAAAAAAAAAAAAAAAAGAACAAAATCATTACTTTTATAGCAACATGGATGCAGCTGGAGGCCATTATCCCAAGTGATTAACACAGAAGCAGAAAACCAAATGTGAAATGTTCTCACTTATAAATGGCAGCTAAGCACTGGGTAAACATGGACATAAAGATGGGAACAATAGAGACTGGGGACTCCTAGAGCAGGGAGGAAAGGAGGGGGCAAGGGTTGAAAAACTGCCTATTGGGTACTATGCTCAGTACCTGGGTGATGGGATCACTCATATCCTAAATCTCAGCATCACCCAATATACACATGTAACAAACCAACACATTGTACCCCTCGAATCTAAAATAAAAGTTGAAATTTTAAAAATAAAATAAAGGCTGGCATGGTGGCTCACACCTGTAATCCCAGCACTTTTGGAGGCAGAGGCAGGAGGATCCCTTGACCTTAGGAGTTTGAGACCAGCCTGGCCAACATGGGGAAACTCCGTCTCTACAAAAAAACACAAAAACTAGCTAGGTGCGGTGGTACATGCCTGTAGTCCCAGCTACTTAGGAGGCTGAGGCAGGAGAATCCCTTGAGCCTGGGAGGTTGAGGCTGCAGTGAGCTATGTTCATGACACGACACTACAGCCAGGGTGACAGAGCAATAACCTGTCTCAAAAAATAAAAATAAATAGTCCAGGCGCGGCGGCACATGCCTATAATCCTAGCACTTTGGGAGGCCACGGCAGGCAGATTACTTGTGCTCAGGAGTTCGAGACCAGCCTGAATAACATGGTGAGACCCCATCTCTACTAAAAATACAAAGTTAGTCGGGCATGGTGGCACAGCTTGTGATCCCAGCTACTCAGGAGACTGAGGTGAGAGGATCACTTGAGCCCGGGTGGCAGAGGTTGCAGTGAGCCAAGGTGCTGCCACTGCACTCCAGCCTGGGTGACAGAGCAAGACCCTGTCTGAAAATAATAATAATAATAATAAATAAAATAAAAAACTAAAAGCATGTTCTGGGGAGGGGTCCATAGGTTTTACCGGATTGCCAAAGGGGTCCACAGCATAAAAGCAGGTTAGGAATCCCTAACTAGCCCTGCTGTTATTCCACGATTCTAATTCTTAGCCTCAGTGAACCTCAGCCTGCCCATCTACAAAAATGGGAACATCAATACCTATCTCATAAGATTGCTACAATGTTTAGATGAAATATGCATAGTGTCTGCCTGCTTAACATATGGGAAGAAATGTGTACGTGCTGACTTCTCTTCCTCCATCTCTGGCAATTCCCAACTAGCGGTGCCTTGGAAACCACAGGAATTTGATGCCAGATCTTCCTGGGTTCAAATCCCATTTCTGCCATTTTAGCTGAGGGACTTAACCTCTCTAAATCTGTTTCCTCATCTTTTAAAAGGGGTCATTTCTTTCTAGCAGTGTTACAAGGATGAAGATCTTAAATATGTAAAATGCCCTACATAGCCTGGCACCGAGTGGGTTTCAAAAAATAGAAGCTGCCATCATCATCGATGGTCCCATCAGTTCCTGGACACTGCCTAGCACACACCAAGTCTTTTTCTTTGCTAGAGAATCACTCTCATCCTCAGCCCATCCCTGAATGGTCCCAGTCACCCTCTCCTAAGTGATAAGCAAGTGTTTAGGGGGTCTCTCCTCCCTGATCTGCCGTCCCCCTGTCACCCCCTCAACATGAGCTCTGGAGGCAACCCAGCAGGACAAACTTGGTGCTGTCATTATGCATAAAACACCAGATGAGCCAGGCACGGTGGCTCACGCCTGCAATCCCAGCTACTTAGGAGGCTAAGGCAAGAGGATCTCTTGAGTCCAGGAGTTCGAGTGAGCCGTGATCGTGCCACTGCACTCCAGCCTGGGTGACAGAAAGAGACCTGTCTCTTAAAACAAAACCAAAAGGCCCACCAGGTCCACCAGAGCTGAAATGTCCTCTAGACCTTGTGTTATAAATGGGGAAACTGAGTCCCAAGAAAGTGAAGGCACTTACTCAAGGTTGTGTAGATTTCCTTCTGGGACATGGATACAGTTTCTGTCCTTTGTACAAATTGCCTCATCTCTTCTCTGCATTCTTCCTGCCTAAGAAGCAAGAAAGGAGACAGAAAGACCATGCAGGGTCAACTCTAGGCTTTTCAGGAATGGATGGGTGAATACAAACAGAAAATAAGAGCCAGGACAGGTACGGTGGCTCACGCCTGTAATCCCAGCACTTTGGGAGGCCGAGGCAGGTGGATCACCTGAGGTCAGGAGTTCAAGACCAGCCTGGCCAACATGGTGAAACCCTGTCTCTATTAAAAATACAAAAAGGGTGCGGTGGTAGGTGCCTGTAATCCCAGCTACTCGGGAGGCTGAGGCAGGAGAATCACTTGAACCTGGGAGGCGGATGTTGCAGTGAGCCGAGATCGTGCCACTGCACTCCAGCCTGGGTGACAGAGTGAGACTTTGTTTCAAAAAAGATAATAATAATTTTAAAATAACAATAACAAGAGCCAAATGTTAAGCATTTGATTATGCCTGGCCTCAAGAGCTGTACACATATCACCTCTCCGCCCCTGAATGAAGTAGGTATGACTATCCCCATCTTACGGAAGAGGAAATCCCAGAGAAGGTAACATATCTTACCCAAAGTCACATAGCTTGCCAGGGCCAGGGTCTGAATCTAGAGCTGTCTGATTTAGCACGTATACTCTTTCCTCTATGAAAACCCAAAACTTTCATTGGAGAGTTCCAGTGGGTTCCGTTGGGTTCCAGTGCTGCTGTGACTTTTTTTTTTTTTTTTTTTTTTTTTTTTTTTTTTTTTTGAGACGGAGTCTCGCTCTGTCGCCCAGGCTGGAGTGCAGTGGCACCATCTCGGCTCACTGCAGGCTCAGCCCCCTGGGGTTCACGCCATTCTCCTGTCTCAGCCTCCCGAGTAGCTGGGACTGCAGGCGCCCGCCACCACGCCGGGCTAATTTTTTGTGTTTTTAGTAGAGATGGGCTTTCACCGTGTTAGCCAGGATGGTCTCGGTCTCCTGACCTCGTGATCCGCCCGCCTCGGCCTCCCAAAGTGCTGGGATTACAGGCGTGAGCCACCGCGCCCAGCCTGCTGTGACTTTTACAGCCTTGCTGTTGCATGGGGCCAGCACTGTCCTAGCTGGGGCCCCCACTCCTGCAGCCTCTCCCCAGTATAGCACTGTGCTCTCCACTCCCCAGGCCCCATTGTTAAAAGTCGGTGTCCGCCGCGGCCCCAGCATGCTCCAATGAGAACCCAGGTTCAAGAAGAGCCCTGGAGCTGACCTGCCACCCACTCCATGGGCACCGTGCTCCTTCTTTTTCAAGATTATGAGGCAGGCATAGACCTGATAATTGTGTTTGTATTGGGGTTGATTTATATTTGTGCTCAGTATGCATCCACACCCCCTACCACGAAAGCAGATGGGCACGTCTTGCCTTCGAAAGAAATATAATTAAGGCAATTTAGCATCTTTCTCAAAGGATGCTCTTCCTGCACACGGGAGGAAATGTTTTCGGAGCTACTTTAGAATATTTGAAGTTTAATTCTGTGATGCTCACAGCTGGTCCAATCTGGAGGAGGCTGAGGGGTAAAAAGGGAGAAGCTTTTTTTTTTTTTTGACTAGGTCCTGGGGCAGGAGGGGAGAAGCCACTAACTCAAGGGATGACTTACTTTGTGGTTTTGAGAAGGTCTCCCCCATTTTGAGCCTCAGTTATCACATTTATTGAAACAAAAATAATAATACATGAAAATAAAACAACTCAGCAATAGTTTTGAGATCAGCCCTATAGATTCAGAATCCTCAGAGATGCTGAACAAGCTTCACAGGTGATCCTGACTCAAGCCAGGCTGGAAAACCTTTAGTTTAAAAGCATTTTTTGGGCCAGGTGGGGTGGCTCATGCCTGTATATTCCAACACTTTGGGAGTCCAAGGCATGTGGATTACTTGAGGCCAAGAGTTCGAGACCAGCTTGGCCAACATGGTAAAATCTCATCTCTACTAAAAATATAAAAATTAGCTGGGCATGGTGGCACAGGCCTGTGGTCCCAGCTACTCGGGAGGCTGGGGCACCAGAATTGCTCAAACCCCGGAGGCAGAGGTTGCAGTGAGTGGAGATCGGGACGCTGCACTCCAGCCTGGGTGACTGAGTGAGACTCTCTCTCAAAAAAAAAAAAAAAATATTTTTTTTTTTTGCTTCACTGAAAATGCTGATGTGGTGGCATGTGCCTACAGTCCCAGCTACTTGGGAGGCTGAAGTGGGAGGACCACCTGAGTCTGGGAGGACCACCTGAGTCTGGGAGGTCCACCTGAGTCTGGGAGGTCCAGGCCGCAGTGAGCTGAGATAGTGCCACTGCACTCCAGCCTAGGTGACAGAGCATGACCCTGCCTCAAAAAGAAAAAGAAACAAAGAAAAGAAGATGCTTTTTAAAAAGGAAGAAGTAATGTAGAATAGTAGAGCCAGAAATAACTTTAGTAACTTTTCTTACATAAGGTAAAGCATGAACCTTGCTGATATAAAGCAGCTTGCTCACAAGCTTCAGGATTACTGTTTTCTCCTTTGTTTCTTTATTTATTTTTTTAGAGACAGGGTCTTGCTCTGTCACCCAGGTTGGAGGGCAGTG
Organism: Gorilla gorilla gorilla; assembly: GCF_029281585.2. NCBI lineage: Eukaryota > Metazoa > Chordata > Mammalia > Primates > Hominidae > Gorilla > Gorilla gorilla. Next base: position 216,613,609 of record NC_073224.2, read on the forward strand.
GTGCAATCATACCTTACTGTAACCTCCAACTCCTGGATCCAACCCATCCTCTCACCTCGGCCTCCCAAATAGCTGGGACTAAAGGTGTACGCCATTGCACCTGGCTAATTTAAAAAAATTTTTTGGGCCGGGCACAGTGGTTCACACCTGTAATCCCAACACTTTGGGAGGCTGAGGCGGGTGATCATCTGAGGTCAGAAGTTCAAGACCTGCCTGGTCAACGTGGTGAAACCCCGTTCTCTACTAAAAATACAAAAATTAGTTGGACGTGGTGGCGAGCAAATGTAATCACAGCTACTCGAGAGGCTGAGACAGGAGAATTGCTTGAACTTGGGAGGCGGAGGTTGCAGTGAGCCAAGATGGTGCCATTGCACTCCAGTCTGGGCAACAAGAGTGAAACTCCATCTCAAAAAAAAAAATTTTTTTTTGTAGAGACAGAGTCTCCCCAAGTTACCCAGGCTGGTCTCAAACTCCTGGGCTCAGGTGATCCTCCTGCCTCAGTCCCTCAAATATGTTTCTTTTATTTAAATCATACAAATTACATGACTGAAAAAAAATGCCAACAACGCTGTACATAGGAGAATAAAAGGGAAGATTCCTTGCACCGGCCCCATCCCCTTCTCCCTGCAGCTGGCCACTGTTAGCAATTTGCTATGATTCTTTTCAGGATTACTTTTCTAGCTAAACGCTAGAAACTTACCATACTTAGCACAGAAAATTATCATATCGATATATAGAAATCTACTGAGTTATTTTTAATTTCTTTATGGTTGTTCATAATGTAGATACAGTATCATCTATTTAACCAAAGGCAATTCAAAGGCATTTAGGGCATTTTCATTTTTTTCACTATGATAAACATTCAACTGTGTGTATTTAGGAGGGTATTTTTGTAAGATGGTATTTAGCAATAAAATTATCAAAAGGCATGCTTACTTACAATTTTGATAGATGCTGCCAAATTGTTCTCCAAAAAAAGACTGCCTGAATATGCATTTCTCCCAGTAGTTAATCCTGGGGCATTTCCTCACACCCTAGCCAATACTCAATATTATCAATCTTTCTTAAATTCTCCAGTCTGATGGGTGAAAATCAACTCTAATTCAAAATTATCTTATTTGTTTGTTTGTTTTTGAGGAGTATCACTCTGTTGCCCAGGCTGGAGTGCAGTGGCTTGATCTTACCTCACTTCAACCTCTGCCTCCTGGGTTCAAGCGATTCTCCTGTCTCAGCCTCTCGGGTAGCTGGGACTACAGGAGTGCGCCACCACACCCGGCTAATTTTTGTATTTTTAGTAGAGACAGGATTTTGCCATGTTGGCCAGGCTGGTCTCAAACTTCTGACCTCAGGTGATCCACTTGCCTTGGCCTCAAAGTGCTGGGATTACAGGCATGAGCCACCGGGTCTGGACCAAAATTATCTTTTGAATTTTTTTTTTTTTTTTTTTAAGAGATAGGGTCTCACTCTGTCACACAGGCTGGTCTTGAACTGCAGCTCACTGCATAGCTCACTGCAGCCTCTAACTCCTGGGCTCAGGCAATCCTCCTGTTTCTGCCTCCTGAGTAGTTAAAACTATATAGGTGCATGCCACCACACCCAGCTAATTTTTTATTTTTTGTAGAGATGAGGTCTCCCCATGTTGTCCAAGCTGGTCTTGAACCCCTGGCCTCAGGCAATCCTCCCCGCTCTGCCTCCCAAACTGGTGGTATTACAGGTGTGAGCCACTGCGCCTGGCCTGAATGTTTATTTCTACATGGAATTTGGAGGTTCTTTATGTTTTGAAAAGAATACCTGAGATTTTGAAAGGATGCTCAGGAATCTCAAATGTGTCTGTTAATTATCCATTCCAGAAAGTTCCCTTGAATTTCAGAGACTGTCAAACTCTCTTGTCTTTGGAGAGATGAGAGTTGCTCTTTCCACAATATCTGAAGGTTAAATTTAGAAGCGGCATTCATGTATTATTATTATTTTTTTCCAAGCCACTTTTTAGAATTCAGTCCTGCTTTTCAGCTTAGCTGGATCCCTGTGGGAGTGGTATGATGAGACTGCAAGGTGATGAGACTGGTATGTGTGTGGGTTTACCACATCAGCCCTTTTTCTCTCTGCTCAACTCAACAACTCCATGCTTTCTCAACATAGAGAAAGAACCCACTCCTTACCAGATTACCAGATTCCTCTCTATAACGAGAATGTAACACGCATGCACTCAGCAGGAAAACCCTTCAAGAACAAGGCCCTTGTGCACTTCAGGGGTATAACGAAGAGAAAGGCAGGGAAGTAACTTTTCAGAGCTGTCAGTGGCGCCAGGCACACTGCTGGCTACTCTCCCTAAGCTCCTTTAACCTCAATCTTATAAAGGTAGATGTTATTATTGCTTTTTTTTGAGACAAGGTCTCACTCTGTCGCCCAGGCTGGAGTACAGTGGTGTGATCATGGCTCACTGCAGCCTCGACCTCCTGGGCTCAAACAATCTTCCCACCTCAGCATCCCAAATAGCTAGGACTACAGGTGCACACCACCACACCTGGATAATTTTGATTTTTTTTGTAGAGATGGGGTTTCACCCTGTTGCCCAGGCTGGTCTCAAACTCCTGGGCTCAAGCGATCCACCTGCCTTGGCCTCCCAAAGTGCTGAAATTACAGGCATGAGCCACTGAACCCAGGCTACGATTCCTATTTCATAGCTGGAGAAACAGACTCAGACCAAGCGATGTGGGCCCCAGAGCCAGCCCCCTACACTGGAATCCTGGCAATGTCACTTATTTGCCGTGAGACCTTGGGCAAGTGTCCACCCTTCTTGTGCTATTTCCTCACCTGTAAAATGGGGATAACAAAGTACACAGACCTCACGGTGGACTGGGAGACTTCATATGCAAAGTACTTCTGAAGACAGCACCTGGTATCCAGTAATCCCCTGTTAACAGGTGGCTCTTGTTGTTGTTGTTGTTGTTTTTTTGCAGCTCCCCGAGATAACCTGGGGAGAGCTTTTTCAGTCCTCTGAGCCTCAGATTGTTCATCCATAAAATGGGCATGGGGCATGATAATCCCCTCCCCAAAGGCTGTTATATAGATTAATTAAGGAATTACTTAAGTGCTGTGCCTGGTGCGGAAGAACATAGCAGAGAGGGAAGCAGTGCTTGCAACTTCCTAGCTTCCTCTGTTTCCCTGAGTGACCTCAGCGCCTTCTCTTATTGATTGAAATGTTCAGAGGAGTGTTGTCCTGGAATACTCTGTTAGCCCAATACATGGGGGGTGACTTACAAGACTGGAAGGTGGGGGGGGTTATCTGAGGATGCTCTCTGTGTCTCTCCCTAAGTCTGGGATCAGTCCTGTTAGAACTTAGTGGACTTCAGCCAGGCATGGTAGCTCATGCCTGTAACCCCAGCACTTTGGGAGGCCGAGGTGGGAGGATCACTTGAGGTCAGTAGTTTGAGACCAGCCTGGACAACATGGTGAAACCCGGTCTCTACTAAAAATACAAAAATTAGCTGGGCATTGTAATGCACACCTGTAGTCCCAGCGACTTGGGAGGCTGAGGCAGGAGAATCGCTTGAATCTGGGAGGCTGAGGCAGGAGAATCGCTTGAATCCAGGAGACGGAGGTTGCAGTGAGCCGGGATCACCCACTCCAGCCGGGGTGACAGAGCAAGACTCTGTCTCAAAAAACAAAACAAAACAAACAAACAAACAAAAAACTAGTGAACTTCTCAGAAATAGTCCTAATCTTTGTCTCCTCATCTTTTTCCCCACACCACTGCCTGGAGTCAGGACCCACACCTCTCGCGACAGCCTCCTGCCTGGACTCCCCCACTGCAGACCCTTGTCTTCCTGCATCCTATACCTGAGTTCTGGAGTTTTCTCCATATCACACACAAGTGTGGAGTAAACCTTTACTGTCTATTCAACCCCCTGATTTTTCTGGGGCACCTACTATGCACCTGGCCCCATGCTAAACACTTGATCGGCATGGTTTCACATGCGCCTGCCAACACAGGTAAATACTTTTACTATGCTCATTTCGCAGATGAGCAGGGGAGGGAGGAGTTGGGTTGTGAACAAACTGGAAACCTCACACAGTCCTGTGAGGAAACTAATAAGCCTGCTTTATATTATTTTATTCATTCAGGAAATAATACTTACTGTGGGTCTAATGTGTGCAGGCCTCCTTCTAGGTCCGGGGGAACCTGGTGTGGTGTGGTGCATGCCTGCAATCTCAGCACTTTGGGAGGCCCAGGTGAGAGAGTTTCACCATGTTGGCCAGGCTGGTCTCAAACTCGTGACCTCAAGTGATCCGCCTGCCTCGGCCTCCCAAAGTGCTGGGATTACAGGTGTGAGCCACCATGCCCAGCCCACCATTGCCTTATTATTAATAAGAATAATTTTTTCTTTAACAGTGTGAGTGGGAACAATTGGGAATATCAAACTTTGCCTGTTTCCTTGACTGGTTTAAATGTCTTTTAATTTGCACCACAGAATCTAATACTTACAAGTTCCTGTAGGAGAAGAATCTTGTTTTGGGATTAGACCAAAAGACCCTGTGAGCCGAACTTCTCTGGGGCAGCTTAAGCCCATCACAGTTCAATCTGAGTCCAAAGAGGCCCCTCCCTCCCTTCCCCTCGGCCACCGGCCTCAGCTCTGCCATCCCCTCGGATTCCTATTCCCCAGGCGAGGCAATCGAGCTCTTAATTAAATTCTCTCGTTAGAAGTCAAGCCCGAGGAAAACAAACAGCAAAACCTCTCCTGCGAGACTTGTCTCTTCCTGGCTCAGAGACTCGATGCTGGAGATGGTATCACTGACTGCCCTTGGACATCCATCCCTTGCTGCTCCCCGGGAATTTCCTGTTGGCTCCTTCCCAGGCTCAGCCTCACCCCATCTGGCCCAGAGGAAATTGCAATGGGAGGTAAAAGGATGTTATCAGGCATTTCATTGCGTGTTTCATTTAGGGGTGAGTCTCTGGACTCTGGTCAATGGGGGAGAACGGGGAAGGCTTCAAAGACAGAGAAGAGGCATGGCGAGAGGCACTGAGATATGGGCTCGGGGACACAAGGCACTTGTCCCCAGGGACAGCGGACATGTGATCACACACATACCACCCCCACACCTCCCCTGATTATACTCCAGTAGATGCAGGAACCATGGGGAACTGGAAAGAGCACTGGACTGGGAGTCAGGAAGCCCTGAGTTACTAACTCACTATGCAATTGTTTAATAGTAATCAGAGCAAAATGTATTGCAGGATTGTGTGCTAAGCGTTATGCTAAACCCCACACATGCTGGGTGTGGTGGCTCATGCCTGTAATCCTACACTTTGGGAAGCTGAGATGGGAGGCTCTCTTGAGTCCAGGAGTTTGAGACCAGTTTGGGCATAGGGAGATCCTATTTCTACATAAAATTTAAAATTTAGCCAGTTGTGGTGGCATGTGCCTGTAGTCCCAGCTGCTTGGGAGGCTGAGGCAGGAGGATTGTTTGAGCCTGCAATGAGCTATGATTGAGCCACTGCATTCCAGCTTGGATGACAGAGTAAAATCCCTTTGTTGTGGGAAGTCAGGGACCCCAAACAGAGGGACCGACTGGAGCCATGGCAGAGGAACATAAATTGTGAAGATTTCATTTTAATATTGACATATGTCAGTTCCCAAAATTAAGAGTTTTATAATTTCTTATGCCTGTCTTTACTTCAATCTCTGAACATAAATTGTGAAGATTTCATTTTAATGTGGACATTTATCACTTCCCAAATAATACTCTTATAATTTCTTACGCCTGTCTTATTTTAATCTCTTAATCTGTTATCTTCATAAGCTGAGGATGTACGTCACCTCGGGACCACTGTGATAATTGTATCTAACTGTACAAATTGATGGTAAAACATGTATGTTTGAACAATACGAAATCAGTGCACCTTGAAAAAGAACAGAATAACAGCAATTTTTAGGGAACAAGGGAAGACAACCATAAGGTCTGCCTGCCTGCGGGGTCGGGCAAAAAGAGCCATATTTTTCTTCTTGCAGAGAGCCTATAAACGGACGTGCAAGTAGGAGAGCTATTGCTAAATTCTTTTCCCAGCAAGGAATATTGATAATTAATACTCTGGGAAAAGAATTGCATTCCTGGGAGGAGGTCTATAAATGGCCACTCTGGGAGTGTCTGTCCTATGGACTGAAATATGCCCTGGTCCCCTGCAGTACTCTCAGGCTTATTAGGGTAGGGAAAAAACCCCACCCTGGTGAATTTGAGGTCAGACTGGTTCTCTGCTCTGAAACCCTGTTTTCTGTTGTTTAAGATGTTTATCAAGACAATACGTGCACAGCTGAACATAGTCCCTCATCAGTAATTCTAATTTTGCCCTTTGCCTTGTCATCTTTGCTTTTGTCCTTGCCCTGTTTCCTCAGAAGCATGTGATCTTTGTTCTGTTTTTGCCCTTTGAAGCATGTGATCTTTGTGACCTACTCCCTGTTCGTACACCCTCTCCCCTTTTGAAATCCCTAATACAAACTTGTTGGTTTTGCGGCTCAGGTGAGCATCAGAGACCTACTGATAAGTGATGTCACCCCCAGAGGCCCAGCTGTAAAATTCCTCTCTTTGTACTCTTCCTCTTTATCTCTCAGGCCAGCCAACACTTAGGGAAAATAGAAAGAACCTATGTTGAAATATTGGGGGCAGGTTCCCCCAATACCCCTTTTCAAAAAAATAAAATAAAATAATGATAATAATAATGGGCCAGGCATAGTGGTTCACGCCTGTAATCCCAGCACTTTCAGAGGCCAAGGTGGGCAGATCACTTGAGCTCAGGAGTTCCAGACCAGCCTGGGCAACATGGCAAAACCCCATCTCTACCAAAAATATAAAAAATTAGCCAGGCATGGTGGTGTGTGCCTGTAGTTCCAGTTAGTCAGGAGGCTGAGGCAGGAGAATCACTTGAGCCCAGGAAGTGGAGGGTGTAGTGAGCTGAGAATGTGCCACTGCACCCCAGCCTGGGTGACAGAATAAGACCCCATCTCAAATAATAATAATAATAATGAGGATGATACTAAACCCTAAGAATGGATGATCTCACTTAATTCTCACAACTTTATTCCCTCTTTCTTGGACAAGAAAACTGAGAATCAGAGAGGTTAAGTGACCAACTCAAAGTCACACAGCTAATAAGTGGTAGAGCTGAGATTCAAACTAAGTAGGCTGGCTGCAGAGCCCAAGCTCCTCTCCTAACTGTGTTTTCCACGTAATTCCTCCTTCTAGGTCTCAGTTTTCCCAACTGTAAATTAACAGGATTAATACACTCGAACTCCAAAGACCCTTCTAGCTCTAACAACCTGTGCTTTATTCAACAGTCACTGTATTGCCAGGCCCTGAACTGGGAATACAAAGATAAGGAAGCCTTCATCTCCGTCTTCAAGTTAGAAACTTCTTCAAAGTAGAAATCACATCTTACTTATCCTTACTGGCCCACCCTACTTGCCACAGCAATGTGTAAAGAGAAGATGCTCAAATTATTTGTTGACTAGACAGATACCTGATTCATGGGGAGTCTGATGTAACTGAGGACCTTGTCCTGTTACTACCCTTGCAAGAGAAAGTTACTTAATCTCTGAGTCTGTTCCTTCATCTATAGAGTGGAAATACACAATAGTACTTTTCCCACAGGGCAATGGAGAGGAGAATGCATGTTAGGCCCTTAGTGCGGTGTTTGGTGCACACACACACACATACACACACATGCACACACACACACACAAAGGCCAGGCATGGTGGCTCACACCTGTAATCCCAGGATTTTGGGAGGCCTAGGCGGGTGAATTACATGAGCTCAGGAGTTCAAGACCAGCCTGGGCAACCTGGTGAAACCCCATCTCTACTAACATACAAAAAATTATCCAGACGTGATGGCACGTGTCTGTAATCCCAGCTACTCGGGAGGCTGAGGCATGAGAATCACTTGAACCTGGGAGGCAGAGGTTGCAGTGGGCTGAGATCGTACCACTGCACTCCAGCCTGGACAACACAATGAGACTCTGTCTCAAAACAAAAACAAACAAAAAACTTTACCCTGTTGCTAGCTAGTGAGGGGTTTGCTGTACCCCTCTTTGTCATCCTCAGGTAAAAGCTATGAACCTATTTCCCCTGCTAGGGGCAGGTAGCAAATTTTCTCAGCCAGATCCTGAGTGATGAGGAAGAAGAAAAGAGCGAGAAGCCCGGGCTTCCCATTCCCTGAGAAGCCCTCCCCAGGATCCTGATTCCCATGCAGTCCTTGTTCCTCCCTTCTGTCTAGACAGCTCTCCCCTGAAGAAACTGCAAACCACAGACTGTCTAATGACAAAGCTTGCCCCAGACACTTGTCCCCAGACACACGATTCATTTAACCCTCTTTAAAAAAGAATAAGGCTGACTCCCACCTCTGAAGCAGAGGGGGACTCTATGGGCATAGGAGTGGCTGGGTGTCTTCTTTTTTCATTAATTTATCCATCCATCCATCCATTCATCCATCCATCCATCCATCCTTGGTTGAATGCTTACAATGTACCAGATTCAGTGCTAGGCACTGGGGATACCTAGGTGAGTAAGACACAAGCTGGCCTCTAGAAACTCATAATATTGGGGGAGGTAAACACAAAATCATTGTGAAAAGTGTGGCATCCCAACTATAAGTAGAGTCATGGGGAATACTCCTGAAGAGCTTCCTGTGTGCAAGGTCCTGTGTTGTGTACTTCAGATGCATGATTTCAATGTGGCCCTCATCATAACTAACCCCATGAGATAGGTATGCTTAATTGTGACCATTTTACAGACGGGCAGAATGAGGCTTGCAGAATTTAGATAACTTGTCCAGGATTACACAGCTATTAAACAGCAAAATTGAGATTCAGACCCAGTCTGATCACTGGACTTATAGTTTTTTTTCCCCAATAGTGTCAAGTTTATTCAATGGTGAGTAACTTGAAATATTTTATTTCTATTAAACATTGATAGAGTAAAACAAAAAATTTTGTAGATTTTAAAAATAAAAATGAGATTTCAAAATAATTCTGAGCTTTTAGTGAGCCACTTTGTTTCACACATAAAAGTTCCTAGAGTTTTGTGCTTTTCCCCTGTTGCTGGAGTACTGCAGTACACATTTTTGAGATGCATATATAGGGTAAGAAACTGAGAAAAACAAGCTTTCAAATAAATATATTGGTTATAATTTAAGAGGGATCTTGGGCAATTGATAGGAAAAATTGGGTATTAAGTTTCAGGGCATCAGGGATTAGCAATCTGTCCTGTCTAATCATGTCATTCCCTTGCTCAAAGCCCTTCCCTGGCTCCCATCACTCCAAGGATAAAGCCCAGCTTCTTTTTCTGGCATTCAAGGCTCTTCACATGCTGGCCCCTTCCTACTCCTCCAGCCTCGTGTCAACCACTCTCCACAACTCTAGTAATACCAAAAGACTTGCAGTGGCCCTAAATGAATTCTCTTTAGCCTCTGTGCCTTTGCACAAGTATTCCTTCTGCCGGGGAATTTCTCCATGTCCCTTGCTCTTTCTTGGCTTAGATGCCTCCCACTCATCCTTCAAGACTCAGCACAGGGGTACCCTTCCCAGCTGCTTCCTGACTGCTTGCCCACCTCCCAGGTGCTCCACTCTGAGCCCCGTGGGCCCCCTGCTACCTCTCTCCCGGTCTTCCCCACTGTGCTATGCTTAACTGTGTGTGGGTTTTCCCTTGGGGATTGTGAGCTTCTTGAGGGCAGGGACTGTGCTTAACACATCCACGGGCCCAGGGTAAGGGCTCAGACGCTGAAGTGAACCCTCTCCAGCAGACCCAGCCTTTTCCTTCAGCCAGCTTTCCAGTGTCATTTACCATCTTCAGTGGCTTGTATTGTTCAACGTTGTTAGCAGATGTTTTGTTAGAAGGTGCTGAGATGCCATACAAGTTTTGCCCAAGGTTCGCCCTGACCAGGGCAGCTTCTGGGGCTGTCAGGGTCTTTTCATTGAGGACACACACCCAGGATGTGTCTGTATTTACTCTGCCATTTGGATTTTTCAACTGCAGGATCTTAGGCTAGGACCCCAACAGCAGCTGCAAGTGCTTCAGCTGTGTAGACAGGACTCTTTCCTCCTTCCTGACTTCAACCTGGGGCATGAGCCACAGTGCCTATTTTGGGAAATGCCTACATTTTTCATTGCTCAACCTTCCTGTTTCCTATTTGGGAAAAGAACCTAGGGCCTGAGTAGAGTGGAGGCCGAGGTGTGGTTGCCGATAACTCCTATTTGCCAGTGATTTATTTGCCTGGGATTTGTGCTAAGACGAAAAGAATGTTTGCATTATTAATGATCATTGATCACAGGGTTCCAAAAAAGAGAGACATTGAGAGAGATGTAGGCTCCAGGCCAATCATCAAATGGTAAACCAAGAGGGTGGGGCGTGAAGAAAGGAGGGGAAGGCTAGGTTTGTAGAGAGTTATGCGGAGACAGAAGGACACAGGACACAGAATAGAAAGTCTAGATGAGCTGCTGAGTTTTGGGTGTGCCAGATGTCCAACAGCTGTGTGGGCTGCAAATAAACCAATGCCGGCAGGTGCTGCTGGCCTCTCCCTACACCCAGTGAAGGAGACTTCAAGACAAAGAATGTTACCAGGGACAGACGGTCATTTCGTAATGATAAAAGGGTCAATTCATCAAGAAGAAATAACAGGGTTGGCCACAGTGGCTTACACCTGTAATCTCAGCAATTTGGGAGGCCAAAGTGGGAGGATCACTTGAGCCCAGGAGTTTGAAACCAGCCTGAACAACATAGCAAGACCCCGTCTCTAAAAAACAAACAAGCAAACAAAAACAAAAAACAAACAAACATAACAATCTTAATGCCCTTAACTAATAACAGGCTTCAAAACACATGAAGAACAAGCAGATAAAGACCCGGTAAGGAGCTGAGCGCAGTGGCTCATGCCTGTAATCCCAGCACTATGGGAGGCCGAGGCGGGTGGATCACGAGGTCAGAAGATGGAGACCATCCTGACTAATACGGTGAAACCCCGTCTCTATTAAAAATACAAAAAATTAGCCAGGCGGGTGGCACGCTTCTGTAGTCCCAGCTACTCAGGAGGCTGAGGCAGGAGAATCGCTTGAACCCGGGAGGCGGAGGTTGCAGTGAGCCGAGATCGCGCCACTGCGCTCCAGCCTGGGCGACAGAGCAAGACTCCGTCTCCAAACCAATCAACCAACCAACAAACCAACCAACCAACCAACCAAAAAACCGGTAAGGACAGAGAAGGCAAGGCCAGTTCCTCATGAGCTGCGAGAAACCTGGACACAAGCCATGGCCGGTGTTCGTGCCTCTTCACTGTCTTCAGTGGAAACCTCTTGCTGGTCCTGTCTTTGTGCTCAAGTCTTCTCTCTCCCCTGGTTCTCTGCAACCAGGCTGGTTCATCTCAGCATCCCAAACACCTGCTGGGGGCTGGGGGCTGGCACTCGGAATCTGTCCTTTGAAGGATGCTGGGAGCTGCCCCTCCCCTACCTCTCTGACCGCCCCCCCTCCCCCGCCCCCTACCATTCATCCAGCTTGGACACCATCCGGCTCAGGGTCTTTCCCAAGACCCACTCCTTCACTTCCTGACTTTGCTCAAATGCTACTTTTGCAGGGACGTGCCCTGAGCCCTCACGTCCACTCCCTACCTTCTTTCTCTGCTTTCTTATCCTCCCTACCCTTTACCTCTATAAATATTTTATGCGTTTTGCGTATTAAATGTATTGTCTCCCCACAACAGAACGGAAGCTCCCTTAGGTCTACCTCTGTTTTGTTCACTGCTGTATCCCCAGTGCCTAGAACATGCCTGACACAGTAGATCAATCAATATTTGTTAGACGAAGAAAACAAAAATCCAACTAGGAATGAACACCGGGGACCCGGACGGATAGGGGAGGCTGGACTTTCACCAAGTGTCTCTGGGCATGGCCCACCTCCCTGCAGACCCCTACCCCAGAGCCAGCCCACCTGCCCTCCTACAGGTGGGGGCCGGAGAGCGCTGGCCCGGGGCCTTTTCCACCTCCCTTCCGCTGCGCGTACCCACCCCGGGTGCTGGGCGGGGGCTGCTACGAGTCGCAGGCCGGGGCTCGGAGCTCCGGACCAGCCCGAGCGGGGAGGCCGGGGGCCGAGCCTTCCTCCGGGCAGGCGGGGGGCCGAGTAGGGAGGCAGCCCGGCGAGGGAGGAGCTGGAGGAGGGAGCAAGGAGGAGCGGCGGGCGCGGGAAGGGGAGCGCGGAGAAGGAGCCGCAGGGCGCTGGGAGGGGCGGAGGCAGGTGCGGGATCGCGAGGGCGCGAGCCGGGAAGGGCCCCGGGGCGGCGGGGCGGGCGGCCCCCGAGCTCGGCGGGGGTCGCGGCGGAGACAAGGCGGCCGCGACGGGGAGACGCCGCTCGAGGAAGTGGATCGGGCGGGTACGCCGGGTGTGCGCACCTGCCCGCCGGGCAGCGGGTAAGCTCTCGGGGCCGCGTCTGCAGCCTGGCCCCAGCGGCCGTCCGCGGGGAACTGAGGCCGGGAGCGGCGCCCCTCCTGGGGCCTCGGGGGCCCGGGGCGTCCCGCCTCTCTGTGCCCTCGGACGGGCGCGCGCCAGGGAGAGAGCCCCGGAGGACTTGCCCGGCCGGAGGGAGGCCACCGGGGGTCGCCGTCCAGAGCCCCGGGAGAAAAGGGAGGACTGAGGCAGCGCCCGGGGAGGCTGCGGGATCCCACGCGCGCGTTGGGGGTGCCCAGCGCCCAGGCGAGAACTGGAGGGGCAGGAAGCATCCCCGGGCCGGGGACCGCGACGCCCCCCGAGGGGCCCCGGGCGCCAAGGGAAGCCGGGCGCTGCCCCCTGCTGGCCAGGTTCGGGCGCGGCGCCGCGGAGGGGCCTCCCCTCTCTGGAGGGAGTTGAAGGGGGTCCGGTGTGGAGCCCCGGCTGGCTCCGGGCTGGGGCTGACCAGCTCTGTGACCTTGGGCAGGTCACTGCATCTCTCCAAGCCTCAGTTTGCACGTCTGTCAAATAGAGGGGCATTCTCTCACCTTGCAGGGTCCGTGGAAATAAGTGAGATCCCCGCTAGATGCTTTTTTTAGAAACTGTAAAGTTCTGTATAAATCCTAGCTAATCACATAATGCCGGAACTGGAAGGGCACTGAGAAATCTGCTTTATTACAAATGGGGAGAGTGGGGAATCCGTCTTGCCCAAGGTCACACTACCAGTAGAAGAATCTAAGACTAAAGTCCCCAGGTCTGGGAAAGTTCGGGATTAAGAGCAGGGCTCTCAGTCAGGGTGGTTGCATTAGCAAACTGGCCTTGGCCACCTACTAGCTGTGTGATCTCAGGAAAGCCCTTACCTTCTCTGAGGTGTGGTTTCCTCCCATATGAAGTGGGGACAACAATTCTCACCCCACAGGCTTACTGTACAAATCTAATGGGATTGTCACTCAGCACAGCCCCTGGCTCCAAACCAGAGCTCAGCCACTAGTGGCCATTATTTCTCTGAGTAGCAGCAGCAGCAACCCCTCCACTCTTCCTTGCAACCAGCTTCCAGTGTTTTCCAGTTGAGCCCGTGGTGTGGGTCTGTACTGTCCTCTGGATCACACAGCCACTGGCTGGGGTCTCAGCCCTCCTCACAAGGACATTTGGGGACACTTTATCAGCAGCAAGTGAGGCCATTGGGGTAGCCAGCCTTTTTCAGTCTTTAGTCCTGCTCCACTGGTGGGGAGAAGTAGGCAGCCTTTGTCATTGAGACATCCAGGAAGCTGGGACCTAGACGGTGGCTAGGAGGGAGGGACCAGGCCAGCTGGACTTGACTGGCAGGGACTAGGGCCTCTACCCCTACAACAACCTCTACAAGCACTTCAGGGCCCTGCTGTCAGACCAAGGCTTTGATCTCATGAACAAGTAAGTCCCAGTGCAGCCCGTGGGTGGGGGATGGAGATCATGTCTCTGCAGCCACAGAAGCCCTGAGCCCTAGTGCTGGCTTCCCAGTCCCAGGCCTGCCTGCTGGCTCACCGCCTTCCAGAACCTAGTACAGGGCCAGAAAAACAGAGATGCTTCCTTAGAGTTTGTCAGTTACCTGATGGATCAATAATGAGGGCGGGACCACTGGGTCATCCCTTCTCTCCTAGGCCACGGATGGATGACTATTCTTTTTGGTGAGAGTGATGTGAATGTGAGCAGAAATACAGATTCTCAGAGTATGGAGTTCCCAGACCTGAGAGGTCTCTTTCATTGCACAGACAGTTCCTGTCTAAGGCCCACAGTGGGGCAGGGGTGGGCCATGTCTTCCAGGAAGCTGAATTCAGCAGACACCACTCAGTCTTTTTGCTTATTTGTTTTTGTTTTTGAGACAGGGTGGTGCTCTGTCACCCAGGCTGGAGGGTAGTGGTGTGATCATGGCTCACTGCAACCTCAACCTCCTGAGTTCAAGTGATCCTCCTGCCTCAGCCTCCCCAGTAGCTGGGACTACAGGCATGCGACTCCATGCCTGGCTAATTTTTGCATTTTTTATAGAGACAGGGCGTCGCCATGTTGCCCAGGCTGGCCTTGAACTCTTGGGCTCAAAGAATCCACCCTCCTTGGCCTCCCAAAATGCTGGGACTGCAGGTATGGGCCACGGAGCCTGGCCTGCTCAGTCTTTCACTGCTCTCAGCAGCAGTTGACACTGCTGACCGTTTCTTCTCCCCAAAACACTCTCTTCTCTGGGCCCCTGTGACTTGACACTGTTATGTTGTTCCCTCATCTTCTTTTTGCAGCTTCATTCTCCTTTCTACAGCCCTTAGATGCTCTGCTCCCCCAGGCCCTCTGCTCCTCTCCTAGTAGACACTCTCCCTGGGTGATCTCACCCACCCCATTGGCTTTAGTTATCACCTCTATGCACATGACTCATACATGTATGCCTCTAGCCCAGATCGCTCCTCAGGCTGTTGACCCACCTATTTATTTTCAGCCAGGCACTGTTCTAGGCTCTGGGGATATAGGGATGAGCTAGACAGGAGGTGTATGTTAGTAGGGCATGGGGCAGGTGGAGGGTGTGTGGGGAAAGATACGCAATAAACAAACAGGCAGAAAATATCAGATCAGGTTAAGTGCTAAAATTAGCATAAACCAGGGTGATGTGGTGGAGGAGGGGAGCTGCTTTATGTTGGCTGGTCAAGGTGTTGCCAAAGGGGTGATATTTAAGACGGGCAGCTGGTAGGAGATGAGGTCAGAGAGATGGCCGGGATGGCAGCAGATCACGTAGGGCCTTGTAAGCCATGGGAGTTTTGAATTTTATTCAGAGTGAAGTGGGAGCTGTTGGAGAAATGTATTTATTTATGAATGAATGAATGAATGAATGAGTGACAGAGTCTGGCTTTGTCACCCAGGCTAGAGTGCAGCGGTGCACTCTGGGCTCACTGCAACTTCCACCTTTTGGGCTCAAGACATCCTTCCACCTCAGCCTCCAGAGTAGCTGGGACTACAGGCACGCACCATCATGCCCAGCTAATTTTTGTGTTTTTTGTAGAGATGGGGTTTCGCCATGTTGCCCTGGCTGGTCTTGAACTCCTGAGCTCAAGTGATCCTCCTACCTCAGCCTCCCAAAGTGTTGGAATTACAGGCGTGGCCATTGCACCCAGCCGAAAACTTTAAATGGAGAGGAGGAAATACTGATCTTTCTCCAGGGCCTACCTGAGCCTTCAAGAGAAGTTATTTCCTATTATTTGCCAGTCTACTGTGCTCTGAACACTGGAGTGGGAAGAAAATAGGTAAATCTTCAAGGAGCTTCCAGCAGTAGGCAATGAGAGGCACAAACAAACCTGGAGTTGGGAGAGGGCTTAAAGCAGAGAGATTTTGCACTCAGTTGTCCAGGGAAGACTTCCTGGAGGAGGTAGCTTTTGAAAAGGACCTCAGAAAGCAGAGAGAGGGGCTGGGTAGCGTGGCTCACACCTGTATCCCACCACTTTGGGAAGCCCAGGTGGGCAAACTGCTGGAGCCCAGGAGTTTGAGATTAGCCTGTGCAACATGATGAGACCCCATCTCTAAAAAACAAACAAAAAAATTTAGAAAGCAGACAGGAGTACAACAGATATGTATGAAAGGGAATGGGAAAGATTGCTCTTCTAGGCAGATGGAACAGCCTGAACTAAGACACGAATGCCCCAAACATGTTTAGTGAAGACAAGGGAGAGAATACAGAATGTGTAGGGGAGTGAAAGGTCTGGCCTATTAAGAGAAAGACCCTAGACTTTGCCATTGATATGTGAGCCTCTGCTTCCTTATTGTTTTTGTTTTGTTTTGTTTTTAGACGGAGTCTGACTCTGTCGCCCAGACTGGAGTGCAATGGTGCGATTTCAGCTCACTGCAACCTCTGTCTCCCAGGCTCAAGCGATTCTCCTGCCTCAGCCTCTCAAGTAGCTGGGACTATAGGCGCACGCCACCACCCACAGCTAATTTTTGTGTTTTTAGTAGAGACGGGGTTTCATCATGTTGGCCAGGATGGTCTTGATCTGACCTCATGATCCGCCAGCCTCAGCCTCCGAACCCTTATTGTTTTTATGAAATAACTGGTTAAGTGCTGGGGAAGAGAGTAAGGAAGAATTCAAAGCTTGGGCTAGGTGTGGAAAAACAGGATAAGGTCTGCTACAAAAGAGGCGCTGGCCAGATATGGTGGTTCACTCCTGTAATCCCAGCACTTTGGGAAGCTGAGGTAGGTGGATTACTTGAGGTCAGGAGTTCGAGACCAGCCTGGCCAACATGGTGAAACCCTGTCTCTACAAAAATACAGAAATTAGCTGGATGTGGTGGCATGCACCTGTAATCCCAGCTGCTTGGGAGGCTGAGGCAGGAGAATCGCTTGAACCCAGGAGGCAAAGGTTGCAGTGAGTGGAGATTGAGCCACTGTGCTCCAGCCTAGACAACAGAGTGAGACTCCCGTCTTAAGAAAAAAAAAAAAAAAAAAAAAGAGGCACTCAGGAGGGCTTGCTGTGAGTGAGGTGGCTTGAGTTTGGAGCCCTTGTGGGACATAAAGGAGGGATGACCAAAGGATATTTGGGGCCAGAGGTACAGAGAGAGGGGTCAAAGAAAGGTGAAACTGTCAGTATTCTTTTTTTATTCATTCTTTGAGTAAATCTCAGCATCTGTAAGTATTAAGCCTAAAATATATAGCTGTGAACAAAGCCGTATCCCTGCCTTGGGAATGCACCATCTTATGGGGAGACAGACCACAGGCACTGGACTGCAGGATAATGAGATGTGTATTACAAATCCTAAACACGAGGCACTGTGTTGGCACAGAGAGAGGCTGGCTCCACTTGGTCAGAAGGAGGGGGACAAGTTTCAGTAAAGAGGGGAGAGTTAAACTTGGTCTTGAGAGTGAAGTTGGAGCTGGATGGTAGGTGAGAGGGATGGGCACCCACACACAGGGCACTGGGCTTCATGGCATGAGTTGCCCCTTCCTTCCAGAACTCAAGTCCAGCAAGGAGACAGGGGTGGGGTGGGCAAGAGATTCCAGTCCAGGGGAGTCCAGTGTGATGTATACATTAGAAGACCAGCGGCTTGGAGAGAGGGGAAGTGAGCAGGTCCCTCCCTAGTTACCAGGAAACTTCCCGAGAGGGTGGGAGAGATGAGCAGATAGAGGGAATAGCCTGTGCAGAGACTCAAGGAAGTGACAGAACTGCAGTGTTTTTGCAGCCAAAGGTCTCAGCCAAGAGATGGGCTGGAGATGGGGTCTTTTGTTCAGTCCAGGTGAATAGGAGGATGAGAGGAAATGACCGGGCTGTGTGATCTCTGGATAGGTAAACAATAGGAAATGTAGAAAAGGATTTGGGGCTGGTCATGATGATTCACAGCTGTAATCTGGTACTTTGGGAGGCTGAGGCAGGAAGATCACTTGAACCTAGGAGTTCAAGATCAGCCTGGGCAACATAGGGAGACCCCATCTCTATAAAAAATTTTTTAAAAATTTGCCAGGCATGATGGTGCACCTGCAGTTCTAGCAACTTGGGAGGCTGAGGCAGGAGGAAGGCTTGAGCTCAGGAGGTTGAGGCTGCAGTGAGCCATGATTGTGCCACTGTACTCCAGCCTAGGCAACAGAGAGAGTGAGCCTGCCTAAAAATAAATAAATAAAAATACATACATACATACATACATACATACACACATACATACATACATACATAAAAAGGATTTGGAGTGTATTGCAGGGAAGAGTTCTCCAAGGTTCAATCCTGTGGAATAGGTATCATTGGACCCAGCTTCTCTTCACTTGCTAATTCCTTGTTTTTAACTCAGGACATGGTATGAAATTTCAATTTCACTTGTTAATTTTATTTGTCCTCCCACGCTCAGCTTCAAAGCCACTTTCACAGTGAAACCTCAGGGTTGCAGCAGGCTACCTGTCCCCCTACTTTCCTTCCCATAGCTCCCTGCATGCCCCACCGTTATCCTCATCATATCTGTGGTCCTCATTGCAGGATCGTTTCCCCAGGGCCATTGTAAGTCCTCCTAAGAGGAGAGTCCACATCTGCATTGCTCATGCCAACATGTGGTAGGCTTTAAGTATATTGTAGTTGAATAGATGAGGAAACAGAGAGGTTGAGTAACTTGCCTAAGGTCACAAAGCTAGAAAAACGGCTGAGCTGACACGTGAGTTCAGTCTACCTGACTCCATAGCTGTATCTAGCTCCAAAGCTTGTACTCTGAATCACACCTGTATTGTGGCTCCCAGAAGAAAAAGCAGATGATGAATAGCAAGTTTGTATCCTGTAAACACTAACAAATTTGGTGTTTGGTTTCAAGAAAATGAATTCCTGTTGTTAGTACCTTGTTTATCCAGTCTAGAGAAGATAGCTTCTCCTCTGTCCTGGAAATATTCACTCCATCGGCTCAAAGTGTTCTCTGCGGACCCAGGTGTGCAGCATCTGGGGGAGAAGAGAAGAGAGAGGTTGGGCTCCAGTATAGGGGGGATGCAGTTCTAAAGACTTCTTGCAAAGTATGGTCAGCCCTGCCAGTCGGCTCCCAGGATTACTCACCTAGTGTGGAAACTCAGATGACAGCTGGGGGGAGACTTGAAAATGCCAGAAGCATATAGTGTGAAATGGGCCTGAGAGCCTTCTCTCTTTCATCTCAAATTCCTGTTGCAAGCAGGAGCCAGTAGAAGGAGCCCTGGTGGGAGTCTGAAGACTTGGTCTCAGCCTGTAACACACTGTGTTACCTTGAGCAAGTGTCTTGCCCTCTCTGAGCCCAATTCCTGTCAGCATCATGAGGGAGTCGGACTAGATGATTCCTAAGAGTCCTTCCCATCTGACACCCTGATACCCTTCTGAAATCCCAGGGCTGACACTACTGCTACCCCTCACACAACCACCGTGTGGCAGGCATCACCTGAGAGCTTGTCAGAACTGCAGACCTGGCTGGGCGTGGTGGCTCACGCCTATAATCCCAGCATTTTGGGAGGTCGAGGCGAGTGAATCACTTGAGGCCAAGAGTTCGAGACCAGCCTGGCCAACATGGTGAAACCCTGTCTCTATTAAAACTACAAAAATTAGCCGGGCATGGTGGCACATACCTGTAGTCCCAGCTACTAAAGAAACAGAGGCAGGAGGATCACTTGAACCTGGGAGATTGCAGTGAGCCGAGATCACATCATTGCACTCCAGCCTGGGTGACAGAGTGAGACCCTGTCCCAAAACAAACAAGCAAACAAAACCCTGCAGACCCACAGAATCAGAATCCTCATTTTTAATAAGATCCCTAGGTAATGCATGTACACATTCAAGTGTGAGAAGCGCCACAGTCACCACTTCCTTCCGCTTCCTTTGGGTTGTGCCAAGCTGCCGTCACCAGGCCTGTCAGAGAGAGGGCCTGCTCAGGTGATAGTGATGGAGCCTGGCACATCACAGGTACCCAGTACAGATTTCTTGAATGTGTGGGGTAGGTATTTGTGGAAAGAAGGAAGTGGAATTGACTTTACCTGGCACCTTTTATGGATGGTGGAGCATGGAGTCGGGCAAGCCCAGATTCCAATCCTAGATCCACAGTGCCCTGTCTCTGGGGTCTTAGGCAAGCCATTTCTCTGAGCCTCACTTTCCTCCCCTGGGAAGTGGGAATAATTGATAATAATAATAGGATTGACTACAGAGGGTTGCGGTCAGACTTAAATGAGTTAATACATGAGAAGCTTAGAACAGTGCCTGGCAGATAGTAAACTCTCAATAAATGTTGGCCACTACTTTACTACTGGGGCCATTATGACCCCTCCTCATCCCCATGCCCACATAGCGCCCCCCCCCACTCCCTCCCTACTGTCCCAACCCCCTCCCTGGAAATGCAGTTCTCTGAGGACAGACTCCTGATGTGAGCCCTAGGGAGCAATATCACCTGTACTGAGAGCCACTGCTAGAGCAGGACTGACCAATATAAATATAACATGAGTGACAAATGTGATTTTTCAATTTAGGAAATTTCAAAGTAGCCACATTTTTAAAAAGTGAAACTAGGCTGGGTGCGGTAGCTCACGCCTGTAATCCCAGGCACTTTGGGAGGCCGAGGCGGGCGGATCACCTGAGGTCAGGAGTTGGAGACCAGCCTAGCCAACATGGTGAAACCCTGTCTCTACTAAAAATACAAAAATTAGCCGGGCATGCTGGTGGTGTGCACCTGTAATTTCAGCTACCCAGGAGGCTGAGGCAGGAGAATTGCTTGAACCAGGGAGGAAGAGGTTGCAGTCAGCTGAGATTGTGCCATTGCACTCCAGCCTGGGTGACAGAGCAAGACTGTCTCAAAAAAAAAAAAAAAAAAAGTGAAAATTTTATATATTCTATTAACCTACTACACCCAAAATATTACCATTTCAACATGTAACTGACACATTTATTAGTGAGATATTTTACATTCTTTTTTTACATTCTTTTTTTGAACCAGGTACATCTCGGGGGCTACATTTCAAGTGCCCAATGGCCACACATGGCCAATAGTGGCTATTTTATTTCTGAACTTTGGCTCTCAATCCCAGCTGTGCCATATATTACCTGTGTGGCTGGGAGCCAGTCAGTTTACCTCTCTGGACCTCAGTTTCTTCGTCTGTAAAATGGGTGAACTAATTCATTTCCCCCACCCCCAATTAATAATAGGAGCAGTTGGTGATTTTTCTTTTCTTTTTTTCTGAGACACCATGCCTGGCTAATTTTTTTTTTCTTTTTCTTTCTTTCTTCTTTTTTTTTTTTTTTGAGATGGGGTTTCGCTCTTGTTGCCCAGTCTAGAGTGCAAGGGCACAATCTCGGCTCACTGCAACCTCTGCCTCCTGGGTTCAAGCGATTCTCCTGCCTCAGCCTCCTGACTAGCAGGGACTACAGGCACGTACCACCACACACCATACCCAGATAATTTTTGTATTTTTTTTTTAGTAGAGACGGGGTTTCTCCATGTTGGCCAGCTGGTCTCGAACTCCTGACCTCAAGTGATCTGCCTGCCTTGGCCTCCCAATGTCCTGAGATTACAGATGTGAGCCACTGTGCCCGGCCTGACTTGTATTTTTAAAGCTCTTCAAGGTAGGTGGTTCTGATGCTCACCAAGAGAATCTCTGATCTGGTCCAACTACCTCATTTTCAAGTTGGAGAAACTGAGGCTCGGAGGAGGAACTGATTTATCTTAGGTCACACAGAAAGTTAGCAGCAAAGCCAAGCTAAAGCCCAGGGCCTCTGCCTCTCAGGCGTGTGCTCTGTTCTCAGGGCCCATTCCCCACCAGTTCCTGGAGCCTTTCATAGACAGGTATTGATCCCTTGCTCTGGGCCAGGCGTCAGGGCTATAGGGGTGAATGAGACATGGTCCCTACACTCAAGGAGCTCCTGTTACTGTGTCAGAGTCAGTCTAATATGGTGAGAGCTAGGGTGGCGGGCTCTCAGGAAAGGGGTACCTGAGCCAAGCTGGGCTTGGGGGGAGGTTAGGGAAGGCTTCCTGGGGAGACACCAGAGCCTAGCTCTGAAGGGTGACTTGGAATTAGGCAGCCAGGGGACTGAAGAAAGGACATTTTCAGTCAGAGGACACAGCAGGGACAAAGGATCAGCAGGAAACAGCACTGGAGCCTGGGGTATGGCAGGAGGGTACTGGCAGAAGAACAGGCAGGTCTGTGCTGCTGGAGTATGCAGGTCACAGCCAGCTATGCTGGGAGATGGGGCTGGAGATGGAAGGAAACACCAGTTCATGAAGAGTCTCTTAAACCAAGCTGTGAAGCCTGGGCTTAATCCCAGGTGCAGTGGGAGCCACTGGAGGATTTTAAGGGAGTGACCTGGTCAGACTGTTAGTTGAAAGGAAGATTCTGGGCCCGGTGCGTTGGCTCACGCCTGTAATCCCAGCACTTTGGGAGGCCGAGGTGGGTGGATCACGAGGTCAGGAGATCGAAACCACGGTGAAACCCCGTCTCTACTAAAAATACAAAAAAATTAGCTGGGTATGGTGGTGGGCACCTGTAGTCCCAGCTACTCAGGAGGCTGAGGCAGGAGAATGGCGTGAACCCAGGAGGCAGAGCTTGCAGTGAGCCGAGATCGCACCACTGCACTGCAGCCTGGGTG
This sequence comes from Gorilla gorilla gorilla, assembly GCF_029281585.2. NCBI lineage: Eukaryota > Metazoa > Chordata > Mammalia > Primates > Hominidae > Gorilla > Gorilla gorilla. Next base: position 216,636,126 of record NC_073224.2, read on the forward strand.
ACGGAGCGAGACTCCATCTCAAAAAAAAAAAAAAAAAAAAAAGAAGGAAGATTCTGGGTGGGATATGGTTAGAGAATGGAGAGGAGCCAGGGGTAGAGGCTGGGAGACCATTGAAGCCAAGAAGGATGGTTTCACTCTCCTGAAACAGAACAGTGGCAGTGGGAGTGGAGGGGGAGAGAAGAGTCAAGGCAGTTAGGTGTGGGCAGTAGAATGGACAGACTCAAGTCATTCAATGAATGAAGAGGCCAGGTGCAGTGGCACACGCCTGTAATCCCAACACTTTGGGAGGCTGAGGAGGGTGGGTCACCTGAGGTCAGGAGTTCGAGACCAGCCTGACCAACTGATGAAACCCCATCTCTACTAAAAATACAGAACTAGCTGGACCTGGTGGCGCATGCCTGTAATCCCAGCTACTCGGGAGGCTGAGGCAGGAGAATCACTTGAACCCGGGAGGCGGAAGTTGCAATGAGCTAAGATAGCGCCATTGCACTCCAGCCTGGGCAACAAGAGTGAAACTCTGTCTCAAAAACAAAACAAAAACACACACTTAATGAATGAAAGGACTTTATCAATTGGCATTGCTGTGTAACAAGCTACCCTCAAACTCAGTGAATTAAAACAACAGCATTTATTACTACAAATCATGTATTTGGAGGTTGGCTGATTTAATCTGAACTTGGCTGGGTATTTCTTTTTTTTCCCATAGGTTATTGGGGTACAGGTAGTATTTGGTTACATGAATAAGTTCTTTAGAGGTGATTCGTCAGATTTTGGTGCACCCATCACCTAAGCAGCATACACTGCACCCTATTTGTAGTCTTTTATCCCTTACCCCCTCCCACCCTTCCCCCCAAGTCCCCAAAGTCCATTGTATCATTCTTATGCCTTTGCATCCTCATAGTTTAGTTCCCACATATCAGTGAGAACATACAATGTTTGGTTTTCCATTCCTGAGTTACTTCACTTAGAATATAATAGTCTCCAGTTTCATCCAGGTAGTTGCAAATGCCGTTAATTCAATCCTTTTTATGACTGGATAGTATTCCATCGTATAAATCACAGTTTCTTTATCTACTTGTTGATTGATGGGCATTTGGGTTGGTTCTATGATTTTGTAGTTGCGAATTGTGCTGCTATAAACATGCATGTGCAAGTATCTTTTTTGTATAATGACTTCTTTTCCTCTGGATAGATACCCTTGGCTGGGTATTTCTGCTGATCTTAGCTGGGCTCACACATGTGTCTGCTGGTTGTGTGAGAGGCTCTGTTCTAGGCCGGGTTTGGCTGGAACAGCTCTGCTCCACGTCCTTGTCTCTCCCTGCAGGGACCAGTGTGCATAGCCCAGGGATGGCAATGACAGAGTGCAAGCAGAAACATGCACAGCCTCTAGAGGACTACATTTGGCACTGGCTTACTGTCACTTCTGCCTCATTCTGTTGGCCATAGCGAGTCCATGCTGAACCCAGAATCAAGGGACAAAAAAAATACTCCTTTTGATGGGGGCAGGGAGAGGTGGCACAGGGCAGTAGAAGCATTGAGCTGAGCTGAGAGGGACACTAAACTGCCATGTGATCTTGGGCAAGTCACCTACCTGTCACTCATGTGACAGTCATGTGACATTGGTGCTGTTATTGTTCGCATTTTCCACATGAAAAAAATGAGTGTGGGCAGGCATGGTGGCTCATGCCTGTAATCCCAGCACTTTGGGAGGCCGAGGCGGGCGGATCACGAGGTCAGGAGATCGAGACCATCCTGGCTAACACGGTGAAACCCCGTCTCTACTAAAAAATACAAAAATTAGCCAGGTGTGGTGGCTGGTGCCTGTAGTCCCAGCTACTCGGGAGGCTGAGGCAGGAGAATGGCGTGAACCTGGGAGGCGGAGCTTGCAGTGAGCCGAGACCGTGCCACTGCACTCCAGCCTGGGTGACAGAGTGAGACTCCGTCTCAAAAAAAAAGAAAAAGAGACTGGGTAATTTATAAAGAAAGAGGCTGAATTGACTCACAGTTCCACATGGCTGCGGAGGCCTCACAATCATGGTGAAAGGCGAAGGAGGAGCAAAGTCATGTCTTACATGGCAGTAGGCAAGCGCTAATTTTTTTAAACATTTTTTCCTAGAGACGGTCTCCCTGTATTGCCCAGGCTGGTCTCAAACTCCTAACCTCAAGCAGTCCTTCTGCCTCGGCCTCCCAAAGTGCTGGGATTATAGGTATGAGCCACTGTGCCTGGCCCCATTCTACTGTAGATGTTTGTTTAGGTAGTTTGCAATTTGGGGTTGTTATGAATAGTGCTGCTGTGAACAATTCTTGCATGTATCTTTTGGTGGACGTACATACATGTTTTTCTTGGGTGTACAGCTAGGAATGGAAGTACTGGGCTGGAAGTTTGGTGACTTTTTATTTTGTATGTTTCACAGAGGTTTTTGTTTGTTTGTTTGTTTTAAGACAGGGGCTCACTCTGTTGCCCAGGCTAGAGTGCAGTGGTACCATCATAGCTCACAGTAACCTCAAACTCTTGGGCTCAAGCAGTTCTCCCACCTCAGCCTCCCAAGTAGCTAAGACTACAGATGCATGCCACCATGCCTGGCTAATTGTTAAATATTTTGGAGAGATGAGGTCTCGCTATGTTGCTCATGCTGGTCTCAAACTCCTGGCCTCAAGTGATCTCACTTCATCCTCCCAAAGCACTGGGATTACAGGTGTGAGCCACCATGCCCTGCTCATTTTCCAGATTTTATGATTAGAGAAACTGAGGCGCAAGACTGATTTGCTTACACCTCAAGATAGTGATTAGATTTTAAAACTGGCACTCAGATACAGGTAGAAAGAGAGAGCATGAGATGGGGGAGATGCATACACGTACACACACACCCATACCCATGTTAAAACTTTCCAGATTTGGCCGGGCGTGGTGACTGATGCCTGTAATTCCAGCACTTTGGGAAGCCGAGGTGGGGGATCACCTGAGGTCAGTAGTTTGAGACCAGCCTGGCCAACATTGTGAAACCCAATCCCTACTAAAAATAAAAAAATTAGCCAGGCGTGGTGGCCGGCTACTCCGGAGGCTGAGACAGGAGAATCGCCTGAACCTGGGAGGCGGAGGTAGCATTGAGCCAAGATTGCCCCACTGCACACCAGCCTTGGTGACAGAGTGAGACTCTGTCTCAAAAAAAAAAAAGAAGAAAGAAACTTTCTGGATTCTTCCCACATGTATTCTATCCAATCCTCATTATATCTCTGGGAGGTAGACTTGATACCCTGATTTTTGCAGAGGAGAAAACTGAGGCTGTAGGAGGTCCCATGCAGGAGAGAGAATGAGATGAAATAACAGCTGTGGGTGCATTTTGTAAAATATAAAGCCCTGTCCTGATTTGTGGAGAGTGATTTCTCCATCCAGAGCTCACTCATCTGTGTACACAGCTTCTACAGAAAGAACAGCCACAAATTACTGTGTGGGGGATGTATTCTCCTGCAACAAATCTTTTTATCACAGAGCCTTATTTTTTTCTTCCAAAAAGATGAGACTGGCTTCTAAGTACACATTAAACCCATACATCCTTTTTGTTCCTGGCAAGGTTTTATGACTCACTTAGTTAAAGAGCCCTCAGAAAGTGGAGGCAACAGATCTTCCTGCAGGCTGAATGAGCCCTTGATAGGAAGCTTTTGTAAGAGGCCAGCTTTTGCTGGCCAGGTGCGGTGGCTCATGCAGGTAATCCCAGCACTTTGGGAGGCCGAGGCGGGTAGATCCCCCAGCACTTTGGGAGGCTCAGATGGGCAGATCCCTTGAGGCCAGGAGCACGAAACCAGCCTGGCCAACATGGTGAAACCCCCTACTGAAAACAGAAAAATTAGTCGGTCGTAGTGGTGCATGCCTGTAATCTCGGCTACACAGGAGGCTGAGGCAGGAGAATAGGTTGAACCTGGGAGGCAAAGGTTGCATGAGCTGAGATTGGGTCACTACACTCCAGCCTGGGCAACAGAGTGAGACTCTGTCTCAAAAAACAAACAAACAAAACAACAACAACAAAAAACACGAAAAATAAAACAAAAATTAAAAAAACACCTGCTGTGTGCCAGCCACTGTGTTAGGCATGTTCTCCCTACTTCAGTGAAGCCACATCACAATTCTGGGTGAAAGATGTCATTATCCCAATTTACAGATGAGGAAGAAGGGCCCAGGAGGTGAAAGGACTTGGACCCCACAGTAGGGATTGGTTGGTGGGAAGGAACCAAAAGTCCCCTGTCTTGGCTGGGCACAGTGGCTCAGCCTCTAATCCCAGCACTTTGGGAGGCTGAGGCAGGAGGATCACTTGAGCCCAGGAGTTCCATACCAGCCTGGGCAACACAGGAAGACCCCATCTCTACAAAAATATTGAAAATTTGCTGGGCATGGTGGCTTGTGTCTGTAGTCCCAGCTACTTGGAGGGCTGAGGTGGGAGGATCACTTGAAACTGGGAGATCGAGGCTGCAGTGAGAGCCATGATCATGCCACTGCACTCCAACCTGGACAATAGAGGAAGTCCCTGCCTCTTAAAATGAAAAAGAAGAAGAAGAAAGTTCCCTGTCTTACTACCATTTCTCAGAGGCTGCTGTGTCCATGTAAACTGGCTCAGCTGGGAAAACATGAGTTGGTACAAATGAGGTTTCCTGGATAGAAGGTCGCTCATGGACATACAGGGATGGGAAGGAGTATTCCCTGGCCTAGGAGCCTCCTTCCTTCTCCTCTCCCAAGACAGGTGGTTCCTCTCCCTCAGCTTCTTTCTCTGCTCCATTCTCCTGCCCCTCTCTACAGACCTGCTTTTTGTTTACCTTTGGCTTTTCTATTCCCCCAAAACCTTCCTTGGCTTTGGTAAAGGCTGCGGCCTGACTCCAGCCTCAGGACCCTTGGCCTGCAGATTTATCTTCCCCCATCTTCTATCCAGCCCGGCTCCCCATGGTCTCCATTCTAAATCCAATCTGATTGGCTCATTTTGGGTCCCATATCCACCCTGGTCCAATCAGCTGTGATCAAAAGTGGTCTCTGGAACAGGCTGGGATTGGGACATAAGTCTGTCTGTCTGCTTTTCTCTTTCCACCCCTCTTCAGAGATGCCAGAGCTGGGAGAGGCATGGTGTGGCTGGAGTCCATGTGATCTGGACTTCAGGGGAGATGCTGTGGCCTGGAGGTGGAGGTGGGGGCCGAGAAAGGTCCTTGCTTCTGCTGCTGCTGTCATGGCCCCTGGGAAAATGGGTGGGCAGGGAGGAAGCTCCTTGGTATGTCTGGGTTTCTGACAGTGGCAGACATCTCTTACCAAAATGGGCAGTGATACTTTGTTTCTGGTGAGGGAAGTGATCTTGTTGCCTGGAGACCTGAATTTGGTTGGATGCACCATAGAGAACCAGAGAAGTCACATTTGTGGTCACCATTTTACTACAAGGCCAGGCATGGTGGCTCAGGTCTATAATCCCAACAGTTTGGGAGGCCAAGGTGAAAGGATCACTTGAGGCCAGGAATTTGAGACCAGCCTGGGTGACACAGGGAGACCCTATCCATAAAGAAATAAATAAATAAACAAACAAAAAGAAACCATTGACTATGTTGAGCGTTTGGTTTCCATGATATTGACAGTTCTCCCCAAACTCCTGTGAGATTTGGATTATCATCTCCATCACTGAGGCTGTGCAGGCTCAGAGAGGTGAAGTGATTTGCCCAGTGGCCACAGCAAGAAAGAGAAGCAATAGGAATTGGGAGCTGAGAATGCCTGCTCTTAGCCACTGTACTCCTTCTTTGTTAGCATCATGACAATTGCTCAGGACTCCACTGTTTACAACACAACACATACATGATCTTGCTGGCGCTACTCAATACTCCTTTCGGACAGCAGAGCCAGGCTTTTGTTCCCATTTCACCAAGGAAGTAACTAAGGGTCAAAGAGACTGTGCTTTGCCCATGGTTACCCAGCTGGTCAGTGGTAGAGCTGGGACCAGAGTGCAGATCTTCTGCACTAAAAATTATCAATAGGTATTATTGATACATTGTATCAATATATTATTGCTGGTAATAGGGTTCTTTTTCATAATATACAAAATAGATTGAGAAAAATTACATATACTACCGAGCACGGTGGCTCATGCCTGTAATCCCAGCACTTTGGGAGGCTGAGGTGGGCAGATCACCTGAGGTCAGGAACTCAACACCAGCCTGGCCAACGTGGTGAAACCCCATCTTTACTAAAAATACAAAGATTAGCCAGGCATGGTGGTACGTGCTTGTAGTCCCAGTTACTCAGGAGTCTGAGGTGTGAGGATCACTTGAACCCGGAAGGCGGAGGTTGCAGTGAGCGAAGATTTGCATCACTGCATTCCAGGCTGGGTGACAGAGGAAGACTCCTTCCCCCACAAGAAAAAGAAAGAAAGAAAAATCACAAATACATCATTCCCTACAAAGCAGTACACACACACACACACATACACACACACACACGAATAACAATTAATATTAATGTACTCACCACCTACTTAAAAAATACAACATCAGGCTGGGCATGGTGGCTGATGCCTATAATCCCAACTTTGGGAGGCCAAGTTGGGAGGATCACTTGAGCCCAGAAGTTCAAGGCTGCAGTGAGCTATGACTGTGCCACTATATCTGGGTGACAGAGCAAGACCCTCTCTCTAAAAAAAAAAAAAAAAAAAAAGACCAGGCGTGGCAGCTCACACCTGTAATCCCAGCACTTTAGAAGGCCAAGGTGGGAGAATTGCTTGAGTCCAGGAGTTTGAAGACAAGCCTGGACAACATAGGGAGACCCCACCTCTACAAAAAAATTTAAAAATCACTGGGGAGTGGTAGTGTGTATCTGTGGTCCCAGCTACTCAGGAGGCTGAGGTGGGAGGATCACTTGAGCCCAGGAGGTCAAGACTGCAGTGAGCTGTGATCATGCCCCTGCACTCCAGCCTAGGTGACAGAGTGAGACCCTTTCTCAAAAAGGCCTGGCATGGTGGCTCATGCCTATAATCCCAGCACTTTGGGAGGCCAAGGCAGGCTGGCCAACATGGTGAAACCCCATCTCTACTAAAAAAAAAAATTACAAAAATTAGCCGGGCATGGTGGTACACACCTGTAATCCCAGCTACTTGGGAGGCTGAGGCAGGAGAATCGCTTAAACCTGGGAGGTGGAGGTTGCAGTGAGCCGAGATCGTGAAAAGAACATAATTGAAACTTTTAAAACCCTTTATGATTATATTCCTTCTTCCTTTTCCCTCCAGGAGTAACCACTATCCTGAATTTTATATTTATAATTTCTTTGCTTTTCCTTATGGTTTTGCCACATATATTTATCTCCCTAACAGTTTGTTTCTTCTTGCGTGTTTTTGACTTTGGCACTCTGCCTTGTTTGTGACAATCACCATTTTGGTATGTGTAGCTGTGGTTTACTCTGTTTTGCTTCTCTGTAGCCCTCCATCATAGGAATACGCCATATGCTACCATTCTGCTGTTGATGGACGTTTGGTTGTTTTTAGTTGTTTGCTATTTCATGCTACTAGGACCATTCTTGTTGCTGTCTTCTAGTGAACACGGAAGAGTTTCTCTGCCATGCATACCCAGCAGCAGAATTGCTGAATCATGAGGTAGTCATCACATCTTTAGTTTTATGAAATAATACCACATTGTTTGCTTATGAAGTTTCTCCAATTTTTACTCTACTAGTGGTAGAAAATTGCTCCAAACTTTTTTTTTTTTGAGACGGAGTCTCGCTCCGTCACCCAGGCTGGAGTGCAGTGGCGCGATCTCGGCTCACTGCAAGCTCCGCCTCCTGGGTTCACGCCATTCTCCTGCCTCAGCCTCCCGAGTAGCTGGGACTACAGGCACCCGCCACTGTGCCCGGCTAATTTTTTTTTTTTTTTGTATTTTTAGTAGAGATGGGGTTTCACCGTGGTCTTGATCTCCTGACCTCATGATCCGCCTGCCTCGGCCTCCCAAAGTGCTGGGATTACAGGAGTGAGCCATTGCGCCCGGCCCACACTTTTTTTTTTTTTTTAAGAGACAGGATCTCACTGTGTTGCCCAGGCTGGTCTTGAACTCCTGGGCTCAAGCAGTCCTCCTGCCTCAGTCTCCCAAGCTCCACACTCTTATTAACTGACATGACATGATCAGATTTAAAATGTACTTTTCTACTAGGTGAAAATGGTATCTTGTTGTCATTTTAATTTTTCTTTCTTTTTTCTTTTGTTTAAAATAGATAGTCTTGCTATGTTGCCCAGGCTGGTCTTGAACTCCTGGGCCCAAGCGATCCTCCCACCTGGGCCTCCCAAAGTGTTGGGATTACTGGCATAAGCCGCCACACCCGGCCTTCATTGTCATTTTAATTTTTTTTTTTTTTTTTTTAGGTAGAGTCTTCCTCTGTCGCCCAGGCTGGAGTGCAATGGTGCAATCTTGGCTCACTGCGACCTCTGCCTCATGGATTCGAGTGATTCTCCTGCCTCAGCCTCCCGAGTAGCTGGGTGCCCACCACCATGCCCAGCTAATTTTTGCATTTTAGTAGAGATGGGGTTTCACCATGTTGGCCAGGCTGGTCTCGACCTCCTGACCTCAGGTGATCCACACGCCTCAGCCTCCCAAAGTGCTGGGATTACAGGTGTGAGCCACCACGCCTGGCCTGTATTTTTTATTTTATTATTTGAAGTGTGACGGGAAAGAGAAAGTTGCTTATAGAGCTACAGTCCATGTCTCCAAAGGTAGCTAGATTATGAGAAATTCTCCTACCTTTGTTCACAATGGGGAAGGATAGCAGGCAGGAGGGGAGATAGCCTCTGAATTGTGTTACTTCTTGCAAAGCTACAGCCTAGCCTTCCTAACCAAGTCTGTCTGCTCCTGTCCCTGTGTCCCTGTCCCTTTTCCCAAGATGTTGCCAAGGGCTGGAGGGCTTACACACACACCAGCCCCTTGAGCCTTTCTGAACCCATGCCTTTCACTGAAATTAGGTCACTGGAATGCTTGGAACTCAAGGAGTGACCGCATGAGTTTGTGAGGCAGGCACACCAGGCTTCCTTGGGAAATGACGCACCTCAGTCACCCAGACTGTCTGCAGGGAAGAAAGTTTCAAATGAGCCAACCAGAGTTCACATTTTCCATGTGAACCAAAATGGGAGCAAAACTTCAGCCGGAGGCTTTTGGGGTGGAGCCTGGGGCGAGTGGGAGCAGGAGGGGGTCATCACACCAGCTATACACGCATGCCTTAAGGCTTTTCATCCTCAACTGAGGCAATGTAGGCAAGGGTGGAAATTTCTTGAGAGCTCTGGACCTGGTTTTTCCACTTCCAGCCAGGTGGCCTTGGGCAGGTGACATCACCTCTCTGAGCATTGGTTGGGTCATTATAAGTTGGGAGCCGTGTTGCCCACTTTACAGGTTAGATGACTCTTAGCCCCAAAGCTAGCTCAGTGCCTGGAATATAACAAGAGCTCTTCAAAAGATATTGTTATAATATCCTTTAATCTGTAATATATGTTTTGGAGTTGGTGGCTTAGGATTGGTTTTCTTAAATTGAGGCTTTCCCCTCTCCTCCAGGCAGATTTTTTTTTAATGAAGCACCCACAAATTTGGGGAGTGGGAGGGAAAATACTGCATTGCAGATTTAGCTGCTGCTGCTTCTTCTTTTTTTTTTTTTGGCAGAGTTTCACTCTGGTTGCCCAGGCTAGAGTATAATGGCACGATCTTGACTCACTGCAACCTCCACCTCCTGGGTTCAAGCAATTCCCCTGCCTCAGCCTCCTGAGTAGCTGGGATTACAGGCATGCACCATGACGCACGGCTAATTTTGTTTTTTTAGTAGAGACGGGGTTTCTCCATGTTGGTCAGGCTGGTCTCGAACTCCTGACCTCAGGTGATCCACCCACCTCGGCCTCCCAGAGTGCTGGGATTACAGTCAAGAGCCACCGCACCCAGCTGGTGATTGATTTTTAAAACGTTAAGAAGCTAAAGCGGCTCACACCTGTAATCCCAGCACTTTGGGAGGTCAAGGCTGGAGGATCGCTTAAGTCCAGGAGTTTGAGACCAGCCCTGGCAACATAGCAAGACCCTGCCTCTGTGAAAACAAACAAACAAATAAAAAACAATTAGCTGGGCACGGTGGTGTGCACCTGTAGTTCCAGCTACTTGGGAGGCTAAGGTTGGAGGGTCACTTGATCCAGGAGGTCGAGGCTGCAGTGAGCTGTGGTCATGCCACCGCACTCTAGCCTGGGGGACAGAGCTAGATCCTATCTCAAAATGAATAAATAAACAAATGATTTTTAAAATTACTGGTTTATTATATAGGATTCAAATGAACAACCAGAAGAAAAGGTACATAGGACAAGGTCTGAAAAAGCTTCAAGGGGCCAGCCCCAGTAGTTCATGCCTGTAATCCCAGCACTTTGGGTGGCCGAGACAGCGGATCATGAGGTCAGGAGTTTGAGACCAGATTGGCCAACATGGTGAAACCCCGCCTCTACTAAAAATACAAAAATTAGTTGGGCGTGATGGCATGTGCCTGTAGTCCCAGCTACTTGGGAGGCTGAGGCAGGACAATCGCTTGAACCCAGGAGGCAGAGGTTGCAGTGAGCCGAGATTGCGTCACTGCACTCTAGCCTGGCAACAGAGCGAGACTCTGTCTCAAAAAAAAAAATTATTCATGCTCACTATAGGACATTTGGAAAATTCAAATGAGTAGAAAAAAGGCCACCCCCCCATACTTTGTAGAGAAATACATTGTAACAATTTGGTTTCTTTCCTGATGGCCTTTATCGTTTCCTGTGTACAGTTTTATTTTGTTTCCATTGTTGCTAAATAAATAAAATGATGCTTTCTGATTCACAACTTACAGAGCTGATTTCATGTACTTCTAACAAGCTTGTGATGATTCCAAAAGCTACGACACTTTGTCCCCTCTGGGAATTGCATGGGTGGGGCACATCACCCTCCCTGTATTCTGATACTTTTTAGAATGCCAGTTTCACAGCACCATGGCCAGCTTTAAGGAGTATCTTTTTAATCATATAGTTCATTTCAGGCTTCCACATTGTCCTCCTAGAACCTAACTCTATTTTTTTTCTTTTTTAAATCCCAGATCTTCTGAACGTGTCCCTGCTCTGTGAGCCCACAGTGATCTGTTTGTTTTGCCTGGTCCCAGCTTATGCATTCTTCGAGTCTTGGTAACCAGGATGTTTTGTCTGTTCAGGCTCTAAAACGATCAGTGGGATAGGAACCGAAGTTAAGTAGCTCAGGGTGCGTCAAGATGAACCTGGGAAAACCACGAGCTGCTGTGCTGACTGGACTGCTTCTCTGAATCAGCTGGAACTTCTTTTTGTGTCTAGTTTTAAAAGCTCCTCAGAAGCAACCCTAAATCCAGAATCGTTTCAATTACTGTGAGGGGAATTCTGAAGTTCTCATTAAACACACGAATGTCTCAAGCTTTGAAAAGAGCCAGATGCCAAAGGCAAGAATCCCAGGGCATTGCCCACCTGGGTGTGATCCCCTGATAATTGTCTAACAAATTCAGCATGTGTCCCCTGGGCATGACCATCTGCTGGGAAAAGTTCCAGGACCCTGAGACATCTTGGGATTCCTGTGGTTTAGGAAAGACCTTTAACTACCAGCTGGTAGTTGTCTCAGCATTCTTCAAATAGTCTGGTCTTGTTTAATATTATTATTATTATTGTTATTTAATTTTATTTTATTGCAGCTGTACTTAGAGAATAGTCTGGTCTTGAGACCTTTTCACTGTGGTCTGTTCTGGTGTACGGCTCCCACCAGTGCGAAGCAGAAGGATGACTTTGCTTTGTTGTCAGGACAACCTTGAAGGAAGGAGCCAAATGTGTGGAGGTCTGTGGGAAGAGAGAGCCACCTAGCATGTCCCCACTGAACCAGTCAGCAGAAGGCCTTCCCCAGGAGGCCTCCAACAGATCCCTGAATGCCACAGAAACCTCAGAGGCTTGGGATCCCAGGACCCTCCAGGCGCTCAAGATCTCCCTTGCCGTGGTCCTTTCCATCATCACACTGGCCACAGTCCTCTCCAATGCCTTTGTACTCACCACCATCTTACTCACCAGGAAGCTCCACACCCCTGCCAACTACCTGATTGGCTCCCTGGCCACCACCGACCTCTTGGTTTCCATCTTGGTCATGCCCATCAGCATCGCCTATACCATCACCCACACCTGGAACTTTGGCCAAATCTTGTGTGACATCTGGCTGTCTTCTGACATCACGTGCTGCACAGCCTCCATCCTGCATCTCTGTGTCATTGCTCTGGACAGGTACTGGGCAATCACAGATGCCCTGGAATACAGTAAACGCAGGACGGCTGGCCACGCGGCCACCATGATCGCCATTGTCTGGGTCATCTCCATCTGCATCTCCATCCCCCCGCTCTTCTGGCGGCAGGCCAAGGCCCAGGAGGAGATGTCGGACTGTCTGGTGAACACCTCTCAGATCTCCTACACCATCTACTCCACCTGTGGGGCCTTCTACATTCCCTCGGTGTTGCTCATCATCCTATATGGCCGGATCTACCGGGCTGCCCGGAACCGCATCCTGAATCCACCCTCACTCTATGGGAAGCGCTTCACCACGGCCCACCTCATCACAGGCTCTGCCGGGTCCTCGCTCTGCTCGCTCAACTCCAGCCTCCATGAGGGGCACTCGCACTCGGCTGGCTCCCCACTCTTTTTCAACCACGTGAAAATCAAGCTTGCTGACAGTGCCCTGGAACGCAAGAGGATTTCTGCTGCTCGAGAAAGGAAAGCCACTAAAACCCTGGGCATCATTCTGGGGGCCTTTATCATCTGCTGGCTGCCCTTCTTCGTGGTGTCTCTGGTCCTCCCCATCTGCCGGGACTCCTGCTGGATCCACCCGGTGCTCTTTGACTTCTTCACCTGGCTAGGCTATTTAAACTCCCTCATCAATCCAATAATCTACACTGTGTTTAATGAAGAGTTTCGGCAAGCTTTTCAGAAAATTGTCCCTTTCCGGAAGGCCTCCTAGTCTTATTCGGTGATGACTCTTGTTATCTTTTGTGTCCTGTAACCTCATCGGGATTGTCTTTTTTTTTTTAAATTATTTTCTGAGACTTGGATGAATTCATGATATCTTGAGTCTTGGTTCAATCAACAGAATTGTTCTTTTTCCTGTTGTTTTCTTAACTTCTGAAAGAGCTGCGGGTGGTGGGGGGCGGGGGCAGGACTGAAGATTTCACTACTTAGCATAATATTTTCTTTCTTTTTTTTTTTTTGAGACGGAGTCTTGCCCTCTCGCCAGGCTGGAGTGTGGTGGCACAATCTCAGCTCACTGCAACCTCCGCGTCCTGGGTTCAAGAGATTCTGCCTCAGCCTCCAGAGTAGCTGGGACTACAAACGTGTGTCACCAGGCCCAGCTAATTTTTGTATTTTTAATAAAGACGGGGTTTCATCATGTTGGCCAGGGTGGTCTCGATCTCTTGACCTCGTGATCCGCCCGCCTCGGCATCCCAAAGTGCTGGGATTACAGGCATGAGCCACTGTGCCTGGCCAACATAATGTTTTCACAGTTCCTCTTTGTTGGAAGAAGTGTGTGACCTATGAGATTCCTGGTTGATACAGTTCAGGTGAGAAACTGTTTGATTATAGAAAAGACCCCAGACTCAAAGGGAAGGCTCTCTGGTCTACCTGAGATCTATACGGAGCTTAAAGGAGGGTGGATAAGATTAATGACCTGAATTGAAAGAGAATTTGGAGCCAGGATGGGTCTCCATTCTGTGTGGCACCTTGATTGGAAAATAATATCCGTGGGTTTCTTCCACTGAGTCTTTCTTAGATTAAATCTCTCCCAGTTGTCCATGAAGAGAAAGTCAGTATTTGCAGTGCCGATGATATAGAGTGACTTGGAGAGAGATTCAGAAGTTAGGGGTAGCGGGGGTAGGATGGTTGGGACCAGATTGACTACCCTGTACTCTTCCTTCTTCCCCAATATGCCTGCGCCATCTTCACATTCTGAAGTTGAAACCCATGATCACCCCTTTGAGGTAGATTGACCAGCTTTAGGCGCCCACCCCCCACCCCCCGCAAGCTTTGAGTGGGACACCATTCTGAATTTTTTTTCTGAATTTTTTTTTAACATCTCTTTCTCATTAGAGATCTGAAAACTCATTAGAGATGTTGAGTCTTATCAAATAAAAAGCGTGAGACATCATGGCCAGTAACGTCTTTGGGTGATTTTTCCCCCTCTCCCTGGATGTAGAAACCATTCAACTCAATTCAGTCTCTAGCATTTGTTGAGCACCTACCACAGGCCAGGTCCCACGCTCCAGCCTTGGCACTTGTTATCTCCTATCAGGATGGGAGAAAGTGAGGATAGCGTGATGATTAAGAGCTCAGTGGCCACCCTCAGTGGCTCATACCTATAATCCCAGCACTTTGGGAGGCTAAGGTGGGAGGATTGCTTGAGCCCAGGAGTTCAAGACCAGCATGGGAAACATGTCAAAACCCTGCCTCTACAAAAAAATACAAAAATTATCCAGACATGGTGGTGTGCACCTGTAGTACCAGCTGCTTGGGAGGTTGAGGTGGGAGGATTGCTTGAGCATGGGAGGTTGAGGCTGCAGTGTGCGATGATCATGTCACTGCACTCTGGCCTGGGTGACAGAGCAAGATCCTATCTCAAAAAGAAAAAAAAAAAAAATGCTCAGGACCTGATGCCTCAGCTCAAATCCAACTGCAGCCAGTTTCTCCTGGATGAAACTGGACAGGTTTCTTTCTTTCTCTTTCTTTCTTTCTTTCTTTCTTTCTTTCTTTCTTTCTTTCTTTCTTTCTTTCTTTCTTTCTTTCTTTCTTTCTTTCTTTCCTTCTTTTTTTTTTCAGACAGAGTTTTGCTCTTGTTTCCCAGGCTGGAGTGCAATGGCCTGATCTCGGCTCTCTGCAATCTCCACCCCCTGGGTTCAAGTGATTCTTCTGCCTCAGCCTCCCGAGTAGCTTGGATTACAGACATGCGCCACCATGCCTGGCTAATTTTTGTATTTTTAGTAGAGATGGGGTTTCACCATGTTGGCCAGGCTGGTCTCGAACTCCTGACCTCAGGTGATCCACCCTCCTCAGCCTCCCAAAGTGCTGGGATTACAGGCGTGAGCCACCAAGCCCGGCCCTTTTCTTTTCTTTTTAAGACAAGGTCTCACTCTGTTGCCCAGGCTGGAGTACAGTGGCACAATCAGGACTCACTGCAGCCTCGACCTCCCAGGCTCAGCCTTCTGAGTAGCTGGAACCACAGGCTCACACCACTATGACTGGCTAATTTTTAAAATTTTCGGTAGAGATGGGGATCTCACTATGTTGCCCAGGCTGGTTTCAAACTTCTGGGCTCAAGCAGTTCTCCCACCTCGGCCTCCCAAAATGCTGGGAATACAGGCATGAGCCACCACACATGGCCTAGAAAAGTTTCTTTATCTCTTTGTCTCATTTTCAAATATACAACGGGGATAATAATAGATAAGTTACTGTATAAGTTACTACAGTGCTTGGCACAAGAGCTCTTAAACTGACCTACTCAAGGTCAAACAGCAATATAAAAATAGCACCTACGATTTATTAAGTGTCTATAATGCTCCTTGCGTACACTTTCTCATTTACTTGTCATCTTGATTTTATAGATGAGGTAAAGAAACCTGCTTATGGGCTGGGCATGGTGGCTCATGCCTGTGATCCCAGCACTTTGGGAAGCTGAAGAGGAGGACTACTTGAGCTCAGGAGTTTGAGACCAGCCTGGGCAACACAGGGAGACCCCGTCTCTAACGACAACAACAGAAATTACCGGACATGGTGGAGCGCACCAGTAGTCCCAGCTACTCGAGAGGCTGTGGCTACAGTGAGCCCTGATCATGCCACTGCACTCCAGCCTAAGAGACAGAATGAGGCCCTGTCTCAAAATAAAAAAAGAAAAGAAAAAAGAAAAATAAAAGAAACCTGCTTATGGTTAGGTGATATTAGGGAAGGTTTCATAAAGAGAGAACACTTCAGCAGACTGCCAAAAGCTGAGCCCATGTGGAATAGATAGGAGCCCAAGAGAGGGGAGGTATGACAAGACCTCTTGGGGGAGATGGGACAGAGCAGAGGAAGGTAGGGAAGGCCACACCAGGTGGAGAAAAGAGCAGTAACAGAGCCCCAGAGACCTGTAATATTTGGTGGGGTCTCTGGGCACAGAAAGAAGAATGAGGGGCAGGAATATGGGGTATCCGGAAGGAAAGGGAAAGGCGGGAGGCCAAGATTGAGGGGACGGTTGGTTATCCAGAGGAATCTCATGCTGATTTGAAGCTTATGCTAGACATCATCCAGCGCAGCCCTGTACCACCTGCATTAGAATCACCCAGGCAGGGCTGGGCACAGTGGCACACTCCTGTAATCCCAGCACTTTGGGAGGGCAAAGCTGGAGGATCACTTGAGCCCAAGAGTTCGAGACCAGCCTGGGCAACATGGTGAAACCCCATCTCTACTAAAAATGCAAAAATTAGGCGGGTGTGGTGGTACACACCTGTAGTCTCAGCTACTGGGGAGGCTAAGGTGGGAGGATTGCTTGAGCCGGGGAGGTTGAGACTGCAGTGAGCTATGATCGTGTCACTGCACTTCAGCCTGGGTGACAGAGCAAGACTCTGTCTCAAAAAAAAAAAAAAGTCAAATTGAAGGTAAACTTAGAACTTAGGCCGGGCGCGGTGGCTCATGCCTATAATCACAGCACTTTGGGAGGCCGGGGCGGGTGGATCACCTGAGGTCGGGAGTTTGAGACCAGTCTGACCAACCTGGAGAAACCCCATCACTATTAAAAATACAAAATTAGCCAGGCATGGCGGCACGCGCCTGTAATCCCAGCTACTTGGGAGGCTGAGGCAGAATTGCTTGAACTGGGAGGTGGAGGTTGCAGCAAGCCGAGATTGCGCCATTGCACTCCAGCCTGGACAACAAGAGTGAAACTCCATCTGAAAAAAAAAAAAAGAGAAACTTGTTTCTCATGACCATAGGGGAAGCCTGTGTTTGGAGCCTTTCTCCTCTTCTCCCCACCCATCCCTGTCATGCCCCTAATTCCTTCACGCTTAGTCACAGACATACACACAGCGTGATGGTGACGAGGCAGGTTCCTGTCTAGCACAGGACTCTGCTAATTTATGGTGTATGTAAGTGGGCAGACACTGCAGAGTGCCCACCCTGCAGCCAATCCTGTTCCCTGGTCACAGGACCCTAAGTCCATTTTTTTGTTTTTGTTTTTTTTAGAGGTGAGGTCTCACTATGTTGCCTAGGCTGGAGTACAGTGGCTATTCACAGGTATGATCATGGCATACTACAGCCTGGAACTCCTGGTCTCAGGCGATCCTCCTGCCCCTGCCTCCCAAGTAGCTGGGACTACAGGCACGCACCATCACACCAGGCCTCAGGTCAGCTTAAATGGCAACGGGCTGCAGCCCGCAGGAGGTGAATCCTGACGTTTGAGTAAATATTTGGGCACCGTGGCCCACCTCTGCTTTCTCAGTCAGCATCCTTAGGGTGCATGTCACTGTCCCATGATCTCTCATCAGACTAGGAGCCCCGCAGGGTATTTCATTGATCTTTGTACTCTTAGTACCTGGCACACAGCCAGTACTCAATTAACGATAATAGCAAGTGTCTATTGAGCACTTACTGTGTACCTAGGTACTGCCCTAAGCATTTTATGAGCGTTAACTCATTTAACCTGCATGAAGTTGGTCCTATTACTATCCTCCAGATGAGGAACTGGAAGCCCCAAGAAATTAAATACTTTGCCCATTTTCACCTGCTGATAAGTGGTGGGACCAGAATTCAAGACACAGCTGCAGCCCAGAATCCTCACTCTTAACCCCCAGGGGATATGCCCAGGGTCAAAATGGCATGTGGCTTTGAGGAGCAGCATAAAGTAGTGAAGAAAGCACTGATCTGGGAACCAATGAACCTGTCCCAGTTTTTCCACAGTCTTGCTTCATGTCTCTCTGCCTCAGTTTGTTCTGTACAATGTGGGTAATAATAATGTTAACCTCAGGGTGGTTGGGGCCTATGCTCAACTCTGGAGCGTTCAAAACTGGGGGAGGTTATTGAATGAGACTAGGCCACAGTTAGCTTATAAGGAATTAACTAAACACACACACACACACACACACACACACACACACACACACACACACACACACACAGAAAACGCGGTGCAACTATGTAGATCACCAAACAAGCCTGTGAACAAGGTTTGGCCTCTGGGCCACCAGTTGGCAACCTCTGATCCTCCCCATTGATCCTCCCCATGCTGTTGACTAATTTCTGTTCTCCATACAGCAGCTGGGTCCCTCATGGAGCTCACAGTTCATCTGGGGACCAAAGTGCATGAAACAGATTACAAAGCCAGACAGCCGGTCCTCCACCAAGCCTGTGCCACACCCCATGCCCTCAGCTCCCTCAGGTGCATTCCAGCCACCTGTCACAGGAAGAGGTGGACTGAGGGGAGGAAGGCAGAAGTGCCCTTTTTACATGGTCACTGGCAAGGATAGATGTGAGTAGTCCTCTGCATCTGAGGGTCTTAAGATAGTGCATTTACCTGCTTCCCTGGCCCCCGTGTATTTTGCTCCCAAGGGAAGGAGTAGGAATTCTAGACCTAGAGGGTATCAGATGGGAGAGGGCCTTCAAGGTCATCCAGGACAACCCCAATCAGATCTCTAACATCAGAGCAGCAGCTTATACATTATAATTGGTGAAGTGGGAACTACTATTACCCCCATTTTGCAGATTGGTAAACTGAGACTCAGAATGATTAAGTAATTCACTCAAGGTATTGCTGCAACTAAATAGCAAAGACAGCGGGCATGATAGTTCAAGCCTGTAATCCCAGCACTTTCTGAGGCCTAGGTGGGTGGATTCCTTGAGCTCAGGAGTTTGATACCAGCCTGGGCAACATGGTGAAACCCCATCTCTACAAAAAAACACAAAAACTAGATAGGTTTGGTGGCATGCACCTGTAGTCCCAGCTACTCGGGAGGCTGAGGTGGGAGAATCCCTTGAACCTGAGAGGTTGAAGCTGTAGTGAGCCATGTTCATGCCACTGCACTGTAGCCTGGGTGACAGAGCAATACCCTATCTCAAAAAATAAAACAAAAATAAATAAATAGCAAAGTCAGCATTTACATCTAGCAGTATGACCTGAGAGCCAGCATGGCTAGCCATCGGCCTCTACCACCTCCTTGGCAACACTTGTACCAGTTGTTTGAGAGGGTGCTCATCACTTTTCTCTATTTTTTTTTTTTAAGACAGAGTTTCGCTCTATTGCGAGGCTGCAGTGCCGTGGCACGATCCTGGCTCACTGCAAACTCTGCCTCCTGGGTTCAAGTGATTATTCTGCCTCAGCTTCCTGAATAGCTGGGACCACAGGCATGCGCCACCACACCCAGATAATTTTTTTTTTTTTTATATTTTTAGTAGAGACGGGGTTTCACCATGTTGGCCAGGATGGTCTCAATCTCTTGACCTCGTGATCCGACCGCCTCGGCCTCCCAAAGTGCTGGGATTACAGGCGTGAGCCACCGCTCCCTACCCTTTCTGTATTTTTTTAACCATAGCTACACTAACCCAAGACTAGTCAGGTGCCAGGCCTTGCACTTGGCACTTTATTTATTTTTATTATTTATTTTTGAGACAGAGTTCCACTCTTGTTGCCAGGGTGGAGGGCAATGGCGCAATCTCAACTCACTGCAACCTCCACCTCCCGGGTTCAAGCGATTCTCCTGCCTCAGCCTCCTGAGTAGCTGGGATTACAGGCACCTGCTGCCATGCCCAGCTAATTTTTGTATTTTTAGTAGGGATGGGCGTTTCACCATACTGGCCAGGCTTGTCTCAAACTCCTGACCTCGTGATCCGCCCACCTCAGCCTCCCAAAGTGCTGGGATTACAGGCATGAGCCACTGTGCCTGGCCCACTCGGCACTTTAAACATGCTTTCTATGATTCCCTCATAACATAAAAAAAAAAAGTCAAATTGAAGATAAACTTAGAACTTGGCCAGGCGTGGTGGCTCATGCCTGTAATCCCAGCACTTTGGGAGGCCTGCATGTTCCTGCATGTTGCATATTATGCCCATTTTATATGTGAGAAAACTGAGGTTCAAAGTCATGAGGGAACTTGCCAAGCTTAAAAGCACATTAGGGACAGACTGAGATCAAATGCATATTTGTTCTTTATTGAGCTCTGACTGAAAGCTTCCCTTGGTTTTGGGGAAAGAAAAATCTGTCTCCCAGAAGTGGCAGCCCCTGGTTCCTAGTTCTCAAAGCCCACATGCTCTCTTCAGATGTTTGAAGGTGGACACATTGCACCCCTTCAGTATTTTTTAAACCAGAGCCAGAGAGTACCTCCTTCAACTCTTCCCCATAAAATGTGATTTTGAGGTCCCCCCAGCCATCATCTTGTTCATCATCCTATGGATAAGTTATACTTTTTCCATGTTCCAGTCAAAGTTCTCATCCCAAAATGGAACACAGTTCTCTAGACACGGACAGAAGGACTATCATCTCCCTCACTGTACACACAGTGCTTCTATTAATATAGCCACAAACCCAATAAAGTATCTCCTATGTACAAAGCACTACCCATGCACTTGGGATAGAGAGTGAACAAGCCAGCAACTTCCCTGCCCTCCGGGAGCTTACATTTTGCTCACTGAGCTAAGGGAGGAGGCAGAGTCACTTTAGACATGAATCCTAGAATGTCAGAGCTGGTAGCGCCCAGTCCCCTCCTGCCTCTTTCTTTTTTTGAGATGGAGTCTCGCTCTGCCACCCAGGCTGAAGTGCAGTGGTGTGATCTCAGCTCACCAAACCTCCGCCTCCCAGATTCAAGTGATTCTCCTGCCTCAGCCTGCCGGGTAGCTGGGACTACAGGGGGCTGCCACCACGCCCGGCTAATTTTTGTATTTTTAGTAGAGATGGGGTTTCACCATGTTGGCCAGGCTGGTCTCGACCTCCTGACCTCAGGTGATCCACCCGCCTCAGCCTCCCAAAGTGCTGGGATTACAGGTGTGAGCCACCGCACTCGGCCTCCTGCCTTTTTTATTAACAGATGAGGAAACTGATCCCAGAAGGGGCAGTGACAGACCCAAGATTCTTCAGTGGGACAAAATTCACTTCTGCCTTTCTCATAACCTCAGGCACTGGTGAGACCTGGGGCCTTATAGAGAAATGTGGACTGGGATGAAAAGTTTGCTGTTGAGAATTTTGTTGTTAAGTGGACCCACCCTAGACCTCCTTAAAGCTTTCTTCAGAAATCCTAATTTATTTTAGGTATGGCCACCAGGTGGCGCAGAGGCACCAGGAAAAAGTGCAGAAATCAAAGGTGGATGGGCTCCTTCCTCTTCCGATCAATTTTCCTTTGCAAGGGGGAATAGTGAGCGGGGAATAGCAAAGCCAGCCTGGCGCGGTGGCTTGTACCTGTAATTGCAGCACCTTTGGAGGCCGAGGCAGGTGGATCTCTTGAGCTCAGGAGTTTGAGACCAGCCTGGGCAACACGGTGAAACTCCGTCTCTACAAAAAACACAAAAACTAGCTGGGTGTGGTGGTGCATGCCTGTAGTCCCAGCTACTCAGGAGGCTGAGGTGGGAGAATGCCTTAAGCCTGGGAGGTCAAGGCTAGGACAGCATTGTACTGTATACATTATACATATATACATATACATTATACATATACAGAGGTGAATTCTGCCTCAGTCAAGGAGGTAGTATGGAGTAGTGGCTAAGAGCCTGGATGCAGGCATCACACAGACCGGGTGGGAAACCTAGCTTCCTTTTGCTGCAGGGGGGAACTCCCTGACACCTAGCTCACGAGGTAGCCTCTGACACTTAGATTTGGGTACAAGATAAGGTCCTCATTTCCCGGGGCTCTACACAGAGTTGGAACTGCTGGTGCCCTCTTCCTGACAAGTCCCTTTTCCAGACAGTTGATGGTCAACTCCAGTCCAGCAGAGAAGTTTCTGCAAGAAGGCAGGAAGTCTTTGCTGCCACCCAGAGAAGGTAAGGCTGGTGGAATCCAACAGCTTCACAGCCCAGGATAGGTGTGAAAGCTCATCCGTACTTCTGTTCATTTCATGACACACAGATGTGCAAAGGGTCTGAGGCTGAAAATGGTGAATGATTCAGGGGTGCTGAGAGTCTAGAGTTCGGGGGTGCTGAGAGTCTAGAGTGCCTGAGAAGAAAGAGAGGGTTGGAGAAGTAAGCTGGGCCTTGGGGACTTGACCAAGCTATCTACTTTGAACTTTATCCTGGGAGCAACAGGGAGCTATTGAAGATTATTTAGCAAAAGAATGATACAGTTAGACCAGTGTTGAAACCAATCACTCAAGCTGGGTGTAAAAGAAGAAATGGGCCGGGCGTGGTGGCTCACGCCTGTAATCCCAGCACTTTGGGAGGCTGAGGCGGGCAGATCACTTGGGGTCAGGAGTTTGAGACCAGCCTGGCCAACATTTCGAAACCCCATCTCTACTAAAAATATAAAAATTACCTAGGTGTGGTGGCATGCACCTGTAATTGCAGCTACTCAGGAGGCTGAGGCAGGACAATCGCTTGAATCAGGGAGGCGGAACTTGCAGTGAGCCAAGATCATGCCACTGCACTCCAGCCTGGGTGATAGAGCGAGACTTCATCTCAAAAAAACAAAAACAAAAACAAGGAATGGAGGTAGGGGAGCCTGGAGGCAGAGTCCAACTAGAAGAGCTGCAGGCTGGAATGGGGTGATTACACTGATAGCTGATTTTTCATCCACTCAGAGCTTCTCATCGGTGAAGGGGCACTCGAGTGAAATTTGTCTGGCTTGCCCAGGAGACAGCTCCCACAGGGTAAGGGGCTGTCCTGGGGCCAGAGAGGAAGAGTGGTTGGTCCCAGCAGCAGGTGTGTCCAGGGAGATCTTCAATGTAATCAGACGGCCTGGGAAGAGACAGGTGGCTAATGAAAGAAGCTAGATTCTGGGTCAGGTTGGAGGGCAGAGGCAGTGTGTGATCTAATGGTTAGGAACACATAATGGCACCAGACACATCTTGTTCAGGTCCCAGCTCTGTCTCCTCTTGGCTGTGTGGTTGTGGCCAGGTCACTTTGGCTTGCTTTCTTTTTTCTTTCTTTCTTTTTTTTTTTTTTTTCAGACAGAGTCTCACTCTTTCGCCCAGGCTGGAGTGCAGTGGTGAGATCTTGGCTTACTGCAACACCTGCCTCCTGGGTTCAAGCAATTCTTGTGCCTCAGCCTCCCGAGTAGCTGGGACTAAAGGTGAATGCCACCACTCCCAGCTAATTTTTGTACGTTTTTTTCAGTTGATACGAGGTTTCGCTATGTTGGCCAGGCTTGTCTCGAACTCCTGACCTTAAGTGATCCACCTGCTTTGGCCTCCCAAAATGCTGGGATTACAGGCGTGAGCCACTGTGCCCGGCCCACGTTGCCTTTCTGAGCCTCAGTTTCCTCATCTGTAAAATGTGATTATGAATAGGGCTCATGCCTTGAGACTACTGTGGGGTCTAGACGAGGGAATGTGTGTAAAACTCAGCACAGCACTGGGTGCCTAGGAAGCACTCAATAAGGGAAGCTTCAGGTTCTCAGCCCCCATCAAAGACAGTCTTGTTGGGGCAGGGTGGTCATTCTGGCTTTGCAGCACGTCTCCAGGCCAGGGTGGCTTCAAAAACTGGCCAGTCTGAGCTGATACCACACTAAGTTACGCCAAGAGAATTCCAGCCAGAAGTAAAGAAATGATGCTTTGGACAGCCCAGGACCACATTCTGGGGGAAATGTGCCATTTCTGTTCCACTTTTTTTTTTTTGAGACAGAGTCTCGCTCTGTCGCCCAGGCTGGAGTGCAGTGGCTCGATCTCGACTCACTGCAAGCTCCGCCTCCCGGATTCACGCCATTCTCCTGCCTCAGCCTCCCAAGTAGCTGGGACTACAGGCACCCACCACCACGCCTGGCTGATTTTTTGTGTTTTTTTAGTAGAGACGGGGTTTCGCTGTGTTAGCCAGGATGGTCTCGATCTCCTGACCCCGTGATCCACCCGCCTTGGCCTCCCGAAGTGCTGGGATTACAGACATGAGCCACTTGCGCCTGGCCTTTTTTTTTTTTTTTTTTTTTTTTTGAGACGGAATCTAGCTCTGTCGCCAGGCTGGAGTACAGTGGCGCAATTGTAGCTCAGTGCAGCCTCGCCCTTCTAGGCTGAAGCGATCCTCTCACCTCAGCCTTCTGTGCCCAGCTGATTTTTTTATTTTTTGTAGAGACAAGGTCTCACTTTGTTGCCCAGGCTGGTCTCAAACTCCTGAGCTCAAGCAAGCCTCCCCCCTTATCCTCCCAAAGTGTTGGATTACAAGCATTAACCACTGCACCTGGCCTCTGTTCCAATTTTTGAAACATTAAAAATTATTCTCCTTCTTCCAGGGGTTCTAGGTGATATTCTCTGTTTTATTTTGCTAGTTTCCTTTTTATTTTGTGGGTGGTTGTATACTGAAGTCTTCCTGTAATACTAGTTATTGTGATACACGTTTTATGTACATTCTTTTTTTTCTTTTTCTTTTTTTTTTTGAGACGGAGTTTTGCTTTTGTTGCCCAGGCTGAAGTGAAATGGTGTGATCTCGGCTCACCACAACCTCCACCTCCCAGGTTCAAGCGATTCTCCTGCCTCAGCCTCCCCAGTAGCTGGGATTACAGGCATATGCCACCACGCCTGGCTAATTTTATATTTTTAATAGAGACAGAGTTTCTCCATGTTGGTCAGGCTGGTCTTGAACTCCCAATCTCAGGTGATCCACCTGCCTCGGTCTCCCAAAGTGCTGGGATTACAGGCATGAGCCACCGTGCCTGGCCTTATGTACATTCTTTCATGTAATCTTTATAGCAACCCTTTCATGATGTTTTTGTGTTATTGTTCTCACTGTGTGGATGAAGAAACTGAGGCTTGAAGAAGTTAACAAACGTTCCTGGGTCTGTCTGACACTAACCCCTTCGCCCTTCATTACTACACTTACCTGGCCTGTCAGCAGAACGGTCCCTAGGGCCTTAGGTTACCCTAGTATCCTGCCCCAGAATTACCCAGTGAGTAGAATACCAAGGTTTGTCTGGACCAAAAATAAGAGAAACAACCTTTGGGAGGCCGAGGCAGGCAGATCACGAAGTCAGGAGTTCAAGACCATCCTGGCCAACATGGTGAAACCCTGTCTCTACCAAAAATACAAAAATAGGTAGGCATGGTGGCACATGCCTATAATCCCAGCTACTCGGGAGACTGAGGCAGGGGAATTGCTTGAACTGGGACCCAGGAGGCAGAGGTTGCAGTGAGCCGAGATCGTGCCACTGCACTCCAGCCTGGGCTACAGAGCAAGACTCTGTCTCAAAAAAAAAAAAAAAAAAAAAAAAAGAAACAACTGTGTGACATGGGGCGAAACTCTGATTGTCTGATTGAGGAACCATCCATTGTATTAGGGTCACATGTGTAATACATTCCCTGAGAGTTTAATGCAGGGAAAAATTTGTCTCTCCCAAATCACTGGCCTGATTCTTCCAACCATATCACAGCAATAGCTAATTCTTCTATATGATTTACCATGTAACAGGCCTGTTATGAGAATGAAATATGCAGCCGGGCGCGGTGGCTCATGCCTATAATCCCAGCACTTTGGGAGGCTGAGGCAGGTGAATCACTTGAGGTCAGGATTTCGAGACCAGCCTGGCCAACATGGTGAAACCCTGTCTCTACTAAAAATACAAAAATTATCCAGGCGTGGCAGCAGGTGCCTGTAATCCCAGCTACTCAGGAGGCTGAGGCAGGAGAATTACTTGAACCTGGGAGGCAGAGGTTGCAGTGAGCTGAGATTGCACCACTGCACTCCAGCCTGGGCGACAGAGCGAGACTCCACCTCAAAAAACAAAACAAAATGAAAAAAAGAACTAAATATGTCTGAAGTCATTTAATCCTTCCAGGGACCCTAAGAAAGGGGTTTGTTATTATCCTGTTTTTCAGAAGAAGCAACAGAAGCATAGAGAAATTAAATAACTGCTTAAGGTCGTGTGACTAGTAAGTGGTAGAGTTGGGTTTCAAAACAATGTAATTTGCCTCCAGGGTCTGTGTATTCAATCACATGTTTACTACTTCCTACACAATTTGTAACTCATCCTGGTTCCCTCTTTGCTTTGACTGCCAGGAAACTCAGAACCATGATTTGTTTGTTCTTCACAGTTACTATCCTTAGAAAACTCAGCCCACCATTTCTACCCTAATTAGTCCGTATTTCATCTTTCTTTCCTTTTTCCCCACTGGCCTTTGATCCAGGCTTTTATCACTCCCGAATTCTTGTTCTTTAATTATCAGTCAAATGGTCTCAAGGCTGCAATGAAACTACCTCGAAACCCTTTTTGGAAAACACATTACATAAGACATCAGATGAACAGAGATGGCTTCTGACCAGCTGCGCCAGTTGGACACAGTTGAAGATGTCTTTTGAGCATCTTTCGTGTAACCAGCACTGTGCTCTGTCATGTGGAGGATACAACAGTGAGCCCAAGGTAGTCCCATACTAGTTATGCCAACTACTATGATAGATAAATCCTGAAATCGCAATGCCTAAATACAATAGAAATTAGTTCAATGTGTGCCCCCCTCAGTCAAGTGATGAGTGAGACCCAGGTTGACTAAGGCTCTGCCCCGTTTAACGTGTAGCTTCCAAGGGCCCCCTGGTGTTGACATCTGATTGGCAGATGAGAGAAAGGAGCTTTGAGCAAGCATACATCCTTCTTCACCATTTTGGCCAGGACATGGCATTCATGTTCTCTGCCCATATCCCACTGGTGAACACGAGTTATGTACCTAACTAGCAAGGAGTGCTGGAAAATGTAGTCTGGCTGCTTTTCTCAGAAACAACTCTACATGTGGAAGGGGAACAGCTTTGATGAACAGCTGACCTTGTCCCAGTTTACGAGGAACTTAAAATTATTGAACTGTCTACCCTTATAGAATGGCTAAGAATACCATGCAATATGTAATGTGGCCACAGGGAGGAAAATGGCCTGGCCTTGTTTACAAGAAACCACGGACAAAAAAAGGAGCATTTAAGTCTGGGCACGGTAGCTCGCGCCTGTAATCCCAGCACTTTTGGAGGCCGAGGTGGGTGGATCACCTGAGGTCAGGAGTTTGAGACCAGCCTGATCAACCAATGAAACCCTGTCTCTACTAAAAATACAAAATTAGTCGGGTGTAGTGGCACACGCCTGTAATCCCAGTTACTTGGGAGGCTGAGGCAGGAGAATCACTTGAACCCGGGAGGCGGAGTTTGCAATGAGCCAAGATCATGCCATTGTACTCCAGCCAGGGCTATAAGGCAAAACTCTGTCTCAAAAAAAAAAAGGAGCATTTACATTTAACCCAAATGTATTTGTCCAACAAGGGAATGGGACGGGGGTGTGGAGAGGGGGAGAGTTTATCATGATAGTGAGTATTCAGGCAGAGGCTAAGTTTTCACTTGGCTGAAGGCTCTAGAAAGGGTCACGTGGACAGATGCCTCCTATCAGTCCTTCTAAGTGTGAACTTGCACGTAAGGTTCCCTTAGTCACCTCTGAGCACTTACTTTGTGTCAAGTTCTCGGTAAGGCTCTGAGGACCCAGAAACAAATGAGACAAGGTCATGGTTACTCAACTGAAATGCTGAAGCAGGATAGAGAAAGGCTGAGCTCTGGAAACAGGAGGCTGGAGTTTAATTCCTAGCTCTGTTATTTCGTAGCTGTGCATCACTGGAGATGCCACTTGGCCTCTGGTTCTGTTTCCTCATTTATGAACTAGGAACAACAGTTATCTTCATAGATTACAGGAACCCAGTGACAAAATACACTTGGAGCAGTTGTAGCACAGTGCCTGGTATGTAGTAAGCATGTTATTTTATTAGTAGTAATACTTTTATGATGACCTTGGATAAGTCACTTCATTTTTCAAAGCCTCAGCTTTCTCATCCATAGGATGGAGTTAACACTGACATCACGGGGTTGGAATCTTGCTGTGTCGTGGGGTCGGGAGCTGCCATTTCGTCTCTCCGCTTCCTCCTGGGATAAGTGGGTCGCATCATGCCCACTTGATCGCGGACGGAAACCAGCCCCGTTCAGCGCAAAGGAGGAACCTGAATTAACAAGGACGCGATTTCCTGGCTGCGCTCCCGGGGTAGGAGGTTTGCGCTGGGTCCCATCCCCCGGCCGGTCCTGCTCAGGAAACGCGGAGAGAAAGCCAGGAACCAGGCCTGCCAGGCCCTGCGGCCCCTCAGCGCCGTCCCTCCTCCCCGGCCCTCGGCTGCAGGAAGCCGGCTGGCGGGAACGCCCTGCCTGGTGGGTGGGAAAGGCCGAGAGCGCGCCCGGCACCGGCGGCTTCCCAGGCCCGCGGCCGGCTGGCGGCGCGGAGCTGTCACTGCGGCAAACGGCGAACGCGCCGGCCCCCTCCCCCGCCGCCCGCAAGCCTGGTGCAGTCGGCCCATGAGTATTTCATGAAGTGCCGCAGCCGGATTCATGGCTCACTGGCGCAGGAGGGGAGAGAGGCTGAGTCCTGTCAAGCGCCAGCGCCCCACCCGTCACTGAGCGCACGCCGCGGGGGCCGGGCTGGGGAGGGAAGGGTGTCCAGCCCTCTCTTTTGGGTGGTGAGATGCTGAGGCCTGAGGGTTTCTAGGTGAGTGTTCAAGGTCATGGCTAGTAAACGGCAGGGCCGGGATGCAACTCGGGGTCTGTTTCATCCTAAAGTTTGTGCCTCGGGTCTGTGGTTCTGCTCCAGGTTTTTGGGGTGTTTGGGGGGCGGGAGTTACGTTCTTGCTGCACCTCAAGAACCGGAGTTCTGTACCCTGGGGCTACCGATGTCCTCTCAGAGGTCTGTGAACCCCTTGTAATTGTGTAACATGTTGTGTGTGTGGCATTTTTCTTCGAAGTTTCAAAGGCGTCAGTGATCCAACAAGGGTTAAGAATTATAGCCCTCTGCAGGGCATGGTGGCTCATGCCTGTAATCCCACCACTTTGTGAGGCCGAGGTGGGAGGATCGCTTGATTCCAGGAGTTCGAGACCAGCCTGGGAAACATAGTGAGACCCCCCACCCCCATCATCCTTACAGAAAATTTAAAAATTAGCTGGACGTGGTGGCACACGCTTCTAGTCCCAGCTACTGTGGAGGCTGAGACAGGAGGATTGCTTGAGCCCAGGAGTTTGAGGCTGTGGTGAGGGGTGATTGTGTCACTGCACTGCAGCCTGGGTGACAGAGGCCAGACCCTGTCTCAAAAAACAAAAAACAAAAAACCCTCCAAAATTATAGCTCTCCAAGTCTGCTTTGAGGACCCCAGCTTCATGAGAGGTTGAGGTTCCTCTATGTCTATAGCCTCTTGAGAATATTTCTGCAAAGCCCCAGCAGAGCAGCTTTGCTACTCTGTAGCAACTTGGGGGCCTCTACAGGATCCCAGATCTTTCTACTGGATCTTGAGACTCTTTCTATAGGGTCTTGAGATCTCTCTGGGGATTTGAGCTGTTTGTGGGGCCCTGGCGTCTCTTTCTGAGGTTCTGACATCTCACTATAAGGTCGGATGGTCCTCCATGGGATGAGTTCTAAACCTGGGCCTCAGGATGCCTATGAACTCCCTGAAATTGTATGCAAGATTTTGTGGGTCTGTCTGTATACATGGAATTCTGGAGAGAGGTTTCATGGATTTCACTAGATTCTTAAAAGAATCTGTGATCCCCCAAAAGCTGGGAAAAAATATTGCTTTAGAGCATTCATTTGGACAGGACTTACTCCTTTGTCATCAATAAAAGTCAGGGAAGTAGGGGGCTGGGCCATGGTGGGTTACACCTGTAATCCCAGCACTTTTGGGGAGGCTGAGGTGGGCAGATCATTTGAGGTCAGGAGTTCAAGACCAGCCTGGCCAACATGGTGAAACCCCGTCTCTACTAAAAATACAAAAATTAACTGGGTGTGGTGGCGCACGCCTATAATCCCAGCTACTCGGGAGGCTGAGGCAGGAAAATCACTTGAACCCAGGAGGTGGAGGTTGCAGTGAGCCCAGATCATACCACTGCACTCCAGCCTGGGAGACAGAGCAAGACTCCATCTGAAAAAAAAAAAAAAAAAAAAAGTCAAGGAAGTAAAAGGTGGAGGAAATAAAAGGCAGATAAAAGACAGTGTTTTCTAGTAGAGTATGGGCTTTGTACTCAGGCATTCCTGGGTTAAAATCCCAATTTTGCCACTTACCAGCTGTGTGACCTTGAGCATGTTCCTTACCCTCTCTGAGCCTCCAGGCCGCCTCCTCTAGGAAGCCTTCTTTGGCTCCTCAATTCAGTTAGGTCCCTACCCTGCATTCCCCCAATCCCTCCTGGCATATCACCTGATTCTTTGCAGCACTTAATGGAATTGTTATTAAGTAATTGTGTTTAATGTTGTCCTGTTTCTCCACTCCTCCAGTCCAGGAAACTTGGGACTTTTGCTGTATTACAGTCTGTGTAGTGCCTGGCACATGTTAGGCACTCAGCCATTTCTTATGAAATAAATAAAAATGTAAAGGAATGGAGGGATGCAGGCCAGACACTGTACTAGGGAAAGAAAGGGATCAGAAATTAATAAGCATCATTCCTGTCGTCGAGGAAGTCCCAGGCTGGAGGGAGAAATAAGATGCATGCGAGGAAGACTGTCCTAATTGCGCTAATGGGGGATGAACACTAATGGAGGCAAACACTAGGGGGGAAAGCACCAAAAGGTCCAAAGATGAGTGAGACCTAGTCCCTGAAGAGCTGAGATGCCTTTCCTTTGTATTATGTGTTACGATTTACAAAGCACTTAGCTTACATGAAATAGGTGGGTATATACTTACTCTGCAGAGGTGGGAAAACTGCTGCTGAGAAGAGTTCAATGACTTGCCCAAAGCCACCCAGCCGATAATGGCTGCCTGAGTGCATAGCTTATTTGCTTTGGAATACAGTCCATTTCCTCCCGGACTTGGGCTTTGATGTTGCACATGTCTTGGTTTAGATCCTACTAGATGTGTGACCAGTAAGTGACTTTCCCTGTCTGAGCCTTGTTTTCCCAGTCTGCAAGATAGCAATAATGACCCCCTATAACATTTAAGAGATAGTATATGCAATATAATAGCAATAATGACCCCTATAACCTTTAAGAGGTAGTACATGTAAAGTACCCAGCATGATTCTTGGTTCAGAATAAAGGATCTATAAATGTTTGTGGAATGAATGAACGAACGAATGAATGAATGAATGAAATGCATGTAGTAACGGTTGCCCTGAAACATGAGGGAGCAAAGGAATAGAGGGAACTTAAAATCATGCCATTTTGGGGATGATAGGAGAATTGAGGGCTATTTTATTCCTTCCTATTCTGACTTTCTATGATTCTTGGCAGACTTTGCACTGGCCTCAATCATACTGGGTAATCATTTATTGTTTGCAAACCAGCAAAAGTGAGCCAACTCCAGCTTGGTTAGCTTTCTTTTTATGTATATCTTTATTGCCTTTTTTTCTGATGACACAGTAATACTTCTACATGTAAAGAATTAAATTGCAGAAAGATACAATGAGTGAAAATGAAAGTGCAAGTTTAGACATGGTAGACACAAGGTGCTGACATATTGTGATTCTTTGGAAGGTGTGGAGGGGGCATAGGACAGTGTGATGGTGAATTTTATGTGTCAGTTTGACTGGGCTAAGGGATGCCCAGATAGCTGGTAAAACATTATCTCTGAGTATTTCCAGGAGATATTAATATTTGAATTGGTAGATTGAGTAGAGAAAATTGCCTCCACCAATGTGGGTGGGCATGATCCAATTCACTGAGGGCCCAAAGAACAAGGGCCCTTGTCCAATTCACTGAGGGCCCAACAGAACAAAAAAGAGGAGGAAGGAAAATTTGCTCTCTCTCATTGAGCTGGAACATCCATCTTCTCCTGCCCTTGGACATTGGAGCTCCTGGTTCTCAGATCCTTGGACTCTGAGACTTATACCAGCACTTCCCTGCCCACAAACCCCCATTCTTAGCACCACCATCTTTTCTGGTTCTCCAGCTTGCAAAAGGCAGATTGTGGGACTTCTCTGCTTCCATAATCTTGTGAGCCAATTCTCATAATAAGTAAATTATATATATATATATACTCCTATTGGTTCTGTTTCTCTGGAGAACTCTGACTAATACAGACAGGGACAAAAAAAATTCTCCCTGCTTAAAATTCTTTTTGTCCTGGCCTTGTCATGGTTCCTGAGACTTCTATTAGGCGTCTTACTTTTGGCTTCTAGCATTGAAAGTTCAAATGCAACCAAGGGCTAGGGTCAGGGGAGAAAGCGAAAATTGTCTCGGCGTGGGCTTTCTTGGAACCCCACGAAGGAGGAGATGGGATCTGTGGAACTTTCTATTGCAGTATGCACAGGTAGCTCAGATGCCCACTGCTGGTATACCTTGTAGCTGTGTTTTTACCCCCTTTCCCCTCCATAGCAAAGTCTTTTTTGAAAGTTCTCACTATATGCACACACAGAACAGCAAAACAGCCTGGGCACAGTGTCTCACACTTGTAATCCCAGCACTTTGGGAGGCCAAGGCAGGTGGATGGCTTGAGCTCAGGAGATGGAGACCAGCCTGGGCAGCATGGTGAAACCCCATCTCTACCAAAAATACAAAAAAATTAGCTGGGCGTGTTGGCAGGCACCTGTTATCCCAGCTACTTGGGAGGCTGAGGTTGGAGGATTACTTGAGCCTGGGAAGTGGAGTTGTAGTGACCCGAGATCATGCCACTGCACTTTAGCCTGGGTGACAAAGTGAGACTCTATCTCAAAAAAAAAAAAAAAAAAAAAAAAAGAAAAAACTACAAAAAAAGTGAAACTCAGCAAAGCAAAAAAAAAAAAAGAAAAAACTGAAGGTTCTCTAGCTCTTTTTTATTTATTTATTTATTTAGAGACAGTGTCTTTCTCTGTCACTCAGGCTGGAGTGCAGTGCAGAGATCATAGCTCACTGTAGCCTCCAACTCCTGGGCTCAAGCAATCCTCCCTCCTCAGCCTCCTGAGTAACTAGGACCACAGGTGTGAGCCACCATGCCTGGCGGTGGCTCACACCTGTAATCCTAGCACTTTGAGAGGCTGAGGTGGGCGGATCATGAGGTCAGGAGTTCGAGACCAGCCTGACCAACATGGTGAAACCCCGTCTCTACTAAAAATACAAAAATTAGCCAGACATGGTGTCACAGGCCTGTAATCCCAGCTACTCAGCAGGCTGGGGAAGGAGAATTGCTTGAATACGGGAGGCGGAGCCGAGATCGCACCACTGCACTCTAGCCTGAGCGACAGAGCGAGACTCTGTCTCAAAAAAAATAAAAATAAAAATAAATAAATAAAATTTTGGCTGGGCATGGTGGCTCACGCCTGAAATCCCAGCACTTTGGGAGGACAAAGCTAAAGGATCACTTGAGCCCAGGCATTTGAGACCAGCCTGGGCAACATGGTGAAACCTCATCTCTACTAAAAATACAAAAATTACCCGGGTGTGGTGGATCATTCCTGTAATCCCGGCTACTCGGGAGGCTGAAGCAGGAGAATCGCTTGAACCTGGGAGGCAAAGATTGCAGTGAGCCCAGATCGTGCGACTGCACTCCAGCCTGAGCGACAGAGGGTGACCTCTGTCTAAAAAAAAAAAATAAAAAAATAAAAATTTTTTTTTGTAAAGACAGGGGTCTCACTATGTTGCCCAGGTTGGTCTCAAACTCCTGGTCTCAAGTAATCTTCCCACCTTGTCCACCCAAAGCACTTGGATTACAGGTGTGAGCCACTGCGCCTGGCCTATTTAGTTCTTTATAGTCTCCATATTTTTCTATGCATATACTAAGCATATATTACAAACTATAACTACAGGATCCTACTACACTTGTAATTCGGCAACTTACTCTTACTCTTTTCACTTAACAATGCCCAATAGAGACCTTTTATTGTCCAATCATACAAATCTATTTCTTTCCTTTTACTAATGGAGGTCTTGCTGGGAGGATGAGGACATGTTCAAATAGTAACAGCAACCACTATATCCTGGCATGAACTAGGTGCCAGGCTCTGAACTCAGCTCTTTCACATGTTTAACCCTCACAGGCACTGTGTGAGAAAGGTAGTATTATTATTTCCATTTTGCAGATGAGAAACTGAGGTGCAGAGACCTAAAAGCCCAAGATTACATAACTAGTAAGTGGCAGAGCTGGGTTTTGAATCCCGATCTTTCCTGTGCCAAAGCTTTTGCTATGAATAAATCAATAAGTGGTTGCTGGGATCATGGGTCCTGGGGAGAAAGTTCTTTCTTCAGAACCTCCCGTGTATGTCCTGGGTTCTTCCTTCCAAGGGTTTGTGGTACTTGGAATCAGCATTAGCCCTTAGGAGCAACTCAGTAAAGGCCCTTCCTTTGCCTCCAGCAACCTTACAGCCATGATTACTTTTCACAGGAAGTGGTGTTTTTGAATTTTTTTTCTAAAAATAAGCTATAATTTATTAGGGGCCTTTGAGGACCGGGCCAGGCATTTCAGGACACCCATGTGCCTGCCTGCAGCATAGGAAATTAATCAGAACCCCAAAGTTCCTCCCCTCCTTCCATAGGCCAGTGCTCTAGAAATGCCCAGTGCCTCATTGCAGTTCTCCTAGAGGACTGCAGAGATGCCAAGGGCGGTTTAACACAGATCCACGTCTCTGTAAAGAAGGTGAGAGGAGAAAGGCACGAAGCAGAAATGGGTCAGCTGTGCTGCAAAGAACTCTCAGAGAGAACTCCAAGCTGACCCCAGCTTGGAGGCATGCTGAATGGCAGAGATGCCCTGGGGCATCATCAGATGTGACTCTGCTGAATCCATCTGGGGTCTGTAGACTGGAGTGCTGGTTTCCATTCCAATGGGAATGCTTTGCAGGGCCACTTTCAGCAAGCCTCTTCCTTTCTCAAGACCCTAAAGTCTTCCATATGAAATGATTAGGTGGATTGTTATGAGGTGCTGTGTGGTGTTAATAACTAGAAATAATACTGATGATAGTAGTTATATATAAAAAATACATATATAAATCATACAGTAATTATATATATATATATATTTTTTGAGACAGGGTCTCGATCTGTCACCAGGCTGGAGTGCGGTGGCATTATCATGGCTTATTGCAGCCTCCACCTCCCAGGTTCAAGGGATCCTCCCACCACAGCCTCCTGAGTAGCTGAGACTGCACGGGCACCACCAGGCCTGGCTAATTTTTAGTATTTTTTGTAAAGATGGGGTTTTGCCATGTTGCCCAGACTAGTCTCAAAGTCCTGAACTCAAGTGATCCACCCCGCTGGACTCAAGTGATCCTCCCAAAGTGCTGGGATTGCAGGCATGAGCAACCGCGCCTGGTCAATATGATACTACTGAAAATAAGAATGACAGGGGCCTGGTGTGGTGGCTCACGTCTGTAATCCTAGCACTTAAGGAGGCCGAGGTGAGTGGATCACCTGAGGTCAGGAGTTCGAGACCAGCGTGGCCAACATGGTGAAACACCGTCTCTACTAAAAATACAAAAATTAGCCAGGTGTGGTGGCGAGTGCCGGTAATCCCAGCTACTTGGGAGGCTGAGGCAGGAGAATCTCTTGAACCTGGAAGGCAGAGGTTGCAGTGAACTGAGATCGTGCCACTGCACTCCAGCCTGGGCGACAAGAGAGAAAATTCATCTCAAAAAAAAAAAAAAAAAAAGAAAGAAAGAAAGAAAAAGAAAATAAGAATGACAATCATATTGTTCATATTGTTTGTGGAACACTGTGCCTGATGTTTTCCATACAATATCTTAGGTAATTTTAAAACAAACTATATTATTATCCCCATTTTATAGATGAGAAGACAGGCTCAGAGATGGCTATTGTGACCCCAGAACATATGATCCCAGGGTTTTCTGGCATCAGAGCTTGAGCTCCACAAACATGTGTGGGTTCTGACCTCCAGGAAGTGCTAAGAAACAAATGGGAGGTCAGTTCGTTATAAGTTGTAGTGTTCATGCCCACGTGAGGGTTAAACACAATGTTATTGGTTATTCAGAACAGGGAGGATTGCTTTCTGTCTGGGAGAAGCTGGGAGGTGAGACAGCAGGGGAAGAGCTTGAGCAAAGGGTCAAATGTGGGAAAGCAGTGGGTGTGCTAAGAGAAGTTTGGATAAACTGTGTGTGTGTGTGTGTGTGTGTGTGTGTAAAGGTAGGAAGTGATCATACCAGGCCAGGGCTTTGGCCTTTATTCCATAGTCAATAAAGAGCTTACACAAGAGATGTCTCAAGAGACCAACCATGCTGCTGTAGTCAGAGAGGAAGCAGCCCTCAGCCCATCTGTGTCCTGGCTTGTGAATGCTGCTGCGTGCCAGCGTGTGGGAGGGCATCCGCAGCGAGAGCAGTCTCTGGCTGTGTCCTATACTATGCTGGGTGTGGGTCTTGGGCTGTCTTCGAAGCCTTCCTCCTGGCTTCTCAGGGCACTAGGTGCCTTTTAGATAGTAGACTTAAAGGAAGTATGTCTTAGAAGTATGGGAGGGGATTTTGAGATCATCTGGTTATTCCCCCTTCCCATTTTAAAGAAGATGAAAATCGGGAACATAGATGGGAAAGTACTTGTCTAGCATCACACAATGAATTAATAGCACAGTGGGGGACTGGAACCCATGCCTCCCGAGTCTGAGCTGAGTTCCTTCTCTGCATTTGCAGAGTAATAGAAATAGGATTTGTTGAGTGATTATTCCATATCAGGTTCTAGGCTAAGCAGCTTTCCATTGATTATCTCATTTAATCCTCACAACCCTACTGAGAGTGTCCCGCTTTTTTCTTTTTCTTTTGAGACAGGGTCTCACTCTGTCACCCACGCTGGAGTGCAGTGGCACGATCACGGCTCACTGCAGCCTCGACCTCCCTGGGCTCAAGCGATCCTCCTACTTTAGCTTACCGGCGGGCGCCACCACGCCCGGCTAATTTTTGTATTTTTTATAGAGATGGGGTTTCGCCATGTTGCCCAGGCTGGTCTCGAACTTCTGAGTTAAAGCGATCCGTCTCCCTCAGCCTCCCAAAGTTCTGGGATTACAGACTTGAGCCACCACGCGGGCCGAAAGTGTCCCTCCTGAAATCGGGAAGTCTTGTCTTCCATTTCGATTTCCCAGGGCGCCTAGCACAGGACCCAGCTACGGAGGCAGTAAAAACTTGGTGGAGTCTAAGTCCTGGGAAGGGAAAAAAGGACGGAGGGGGCGGGGCCTACAGACCAACCCCGCCCATCACAAAGACCCCGCCTTCCAGAACGCTGACGTCACAATTTGGCCCCGCCCCTCATTGTCAGTCCCGCGGAGCCAGAGGAGGCGCCGGTCGCTGGCAGCTGGGCGGCGGAACCGTTCGCGGGCGGGAGCGCGGTTCGGGGCCGCAGAGGTGAGGGTCCGTGAGGCGGCGGCGGCGGGAGCGCGGCGCGGGGAGGGGAGGGCGGCGGGGTTGGGAGGCCGGTCCCGGGTGAGGTCGGGGCACCCGCGGCCACGGGGCAGAAGAAACCGCGGGCGCAGCCGAGGAGGGATGGGGGTGTGGAGTTGGGGGAGAGTTGGAATGGATTTTGGAGGAAGGGCTCAGGAGGGGACCTTTCGGGGCGAGACCCAGCACATGTTTGTGGAGTTGGAGGAAGAGACTCTGAGGAGATTTTTCCTCGGGAGGGGGAGGGAAGGTTCTGAGGAGACTTCTTGGTGGGAGCGAGACTCTGAGGAGAAATGTTTGGGGCAGAGACGCGGAGGAGACATTTTCGAGGGGGCGGCGAAGAGTTTCGGGGGTAGAGTTTGGGGTTGGGGGAGGGGGCGCGGGCCGACAGGGGCGGGGGGCGACGAGGCGGCCGGGGAGGGGGCTGCGCGGGGCCCGGCGGACACCGGAGGAAGGAAGTGATCAGACAGGAAGGGCCCGGGAGCTGCAGCAGGAGGAGGAGGAGGGCGGTTTGGGAGCGCGTCGGGCCGGCGTGCGGGGCCAGCTGCGGGCGCGGGGCGCGGGCCGCGGGCCGGGGGCCGGGCGGGGAGGGGTCCCGCGGCCGCCGCAGCTGTCGGCCGCGCCGGCCCGCGTCCCGGGCGCTCTGCTGGTCTCGCAGCCAGACCGCTGGGCCGGGAAGGAATTCGAGGCATTCGCTTTGTTTAAGTTGCCAGTAGACAGTCCTTAGGACTAATTAATGGTGGAATCTGCAGGGGGACGCCGGCGAGCGGGGCCGGGGCCTCCCCCCGCCCGCCGCGGTGAACTTTCCGCAGCGCGGGGCCCGCCTCCCGGCGCACCCCCGGCCCCCGCCCAGCCGCCCGGGCAGGGAAGGAGCCATGGCTTCCCGGAGCGCAGGAATGAAGTGCGGTTTCTGGGGCTGGTGGCCTCTGGCTGCGGAGCCTGCCTGCAGGGAACCTGGCGACCCGGAGCGGCTGCGCTGGGGCTTCGGAGCCCGGTTTAGAGCTCTTGGAGGTGGCTGCGGTTTCTGTGCATAACCTTGGAGGAGCCTCTGTGAGCCGAGAAAGACCGTCTTGCTTTGGAGCATCTGTTTCTTCATCGCGTCAACCCCTTTCCTAACACTGCAGAGCTTGTTGTGGCTTGTTTCGGAAATGCCGAGGCCAGTGCTCACCCTTGCGGGTGGGAGAGGGGAAGAGAGTAGGCACCCCCAAAACCCCTGCAGTGTGATTTCCAGAAGGCCAGAGACTGCCTGCAGCTCCACCGTCGCACCTTCACTGACTTGAATGACCTTGGAGGAAGGATTGCGCTGCTGAGCCCTTGGTGCCTTATCTGTCGTTGGAGGAGAAAATACTCTCTGGACCTCCCTGCCTTTTGGGGATGTTTTGAGGGGTGGGGTTTGCTCAGGGTATTTCTTTTACAAACGGCTGCAGTTCTGGCCTAAGGAGCTGGACTGGTGTCAGAGCCGGGAGAATTCAGATCACCTAATAAGATTTGACTACCTCAAATTAGGGAGGGAGGGGTTTGGATTTTAGGAGGACATTTCTTTTTGGGGAATCTGGACGGTGTGTTCCAGATTGCCTTCTGTCACCTTGTTTGCAGCTTTGGTAGTATTCATGTGGTTAAATTGAATTACCCCCATAGAAAATTCTTCTTTTGTCAGAAATAATTGTTTTGCTCAGAATTCCCCTGGGGGCAGATTAAGGTTTTGCTCAATTTACTCCTAGAAGAATTTACTCCTAGAAGAATTTTCCAGGTTTCTAAAATTAAATCACTTTTCTAAACATAGTAACTAAAGTTTGAAAAGCTGGAAATAGTGAGCTGGGAAGGGAATGGGTTGGAGTATGAAGAAGGCAGCAAACACAGGTTCATTGTTGACCAGTGATTAATAATGCGGATTGTTAATTAGCCTTCGTTGATTATGAGGTGTTTTCTTAATCTTAAATAATTTAAGACCAAGAAAAGGAACTAATGTTGTTGAGTTGCCTATTCTGTGCCCAGTAATTATGCTAGGTGGTATAGATCTTAGGCAGTCTTCCCAATAATTTTGTGAGGTGGTAGTTAGCATCCCTTTTTTTTTTTTTTTTTTTTTTTTTTGAGACGGAGTGCTCTGTCACCCAGGCTGTAGTGCAGTGGTGCGATCTTGGCTCACTGCAACCTCCGCCTCTCATGTTTAAGCTATTCTCCTGCCTCAGCCTCCCGAGTAGCTGGGATTACAGGTGTGTGCCACCCTGCCCGGTTAATTTTTGTATTTTTAGTGGAGATGGGGTTTCACCATGTTGGCCAGGTTGGTTTCGAACTTCTGACCTCAAGTGATCTGCCAGCCTCGGCCTCCCAAAGTGCTGGGATTACAGGCGTGAGCCACCGCCCCCAGTCAGCATCCCTGTTTTATAGATGAACAAGCCAAAGGTCAGAAAGTAAAGTGGCTGTCCCAAGTTCACACACACAACTAGTAAGAAATGGCACTGGAATTCATACCCAGGTCTGTTTCTCAGGTCTGTGGTTGTCTCTCTACTTTGCCCACTGCCTTGGGAATCATGAGACCTAGTTTTTTGGCCTTTGACTCAGCCACTGGGTGACTGTGGGCCCTAGAATAAGTCATTTAAGTCTATTCTCCAATAGTATTGCCTTTTCTTTCAGCGGTGTTGTAAATATGCACTTGAAGTGTGCTGTTTTTTTTTTTTTTTGTAAAAAGACAAACATATAAGGCTGTAGTAGTGTAGTAGTGGTATGTACTATATGCCTCTAGGTGCTTACTTATTTCTTATGATGAAAGCATTTCTGTTAAAATGGGGAGTACCTAAGTGATCATATATTTCATTTATGTAATGGAAGTTGATGGATAGCTAATGGCCCTTCCAGTGTAAAGCGGCCATCATTAAGGTAACATTATCAGAAACAGAACCATTTTTCATGTAATACAGCTTTTAGGGACAGTGTCAACTTATGAGTAAAGCGTGCTGTTACAGGTAGGACCCGGATAGTCCAGGCTGAAAGATGTGGTATAAACTTTGATGCATATAATAGATGCATAGCAAATATTTGATGAATGAATGAATGAATGTAATGAATGCGTTCCCTTTTTTTTTTGGAGTGCAGTGCTGTGATGACGTCTCACTGCATCCTCTACTGCCTGGGCTCGAGTGATTTTCCCACGTCAGCCTTCTGAGAAGCTGGGACCACAGGTGCGTGCCACCATGCCTGGCTAACTTTTCTTTTTATTTATAGAGATGAGGTTTCCCTATGTTTCCCAGGCTGGTCTCCTGGAACTCCTGGGTTCAGGGGATCCTCCCGTGTCAGCCTCCCAAAGTGTTGAGATTACAGGCATGAGCCATCATGCCCTGCCCTGAATGCATTCTTTAAAAAAAAAAAAAAAAAAGCTTTATTGAGGTATAATTTACATACAATAAAATTCACCAATTTTAAGTGTACAGTTTGATGAATTTTGACAAATGTATACAGTTGTATAATTACCACCACTGCGTTTATTTTTTTAAACTGTGTGTTATCTTTTAGGAATTGGGTAGCAGATTTATCCCTGGGAATGTTATGAGGTTTCTATGCTCAGATTCAATACTGTGAGATCAGAATGAATATTAGAGTGTTAATGTGCCAACTTGGGAGGAAATAGGAAAACCTTAGGTATTTAATGGTGAGGTAAATAGGAAGAATAAGGAGAGACATTTATTGGATTGGGGAAAGATAAATAAATTCAGGAGGAAGTAGATTTTAGTTACTTTTAAGACAGAGGATACATTTTCGGGAAAAAGTTACCAAAAGATTTAAGGAGTTGAACTTTTTATTTTTTTTCTTTTGAAATGGTAGCTCCTGAAATATAAAACTTAAC
Source organism: Gorilla gorilla gorilla (assembly GCF_029281585.2). Taxonomy (NCBI): domain Eukaryota; kingdom Metazoa; phylum Chordata; class Mammalia; order Primates; family Hominidae; genus Gorilla; species Gorilla gorilla. Next base: position 216,677,400 of record NC_073224.2, read on the forward strand.
ATCTTTGGCTGTGCTTAAGAAGCGCTTAACAAATTATGGTTGTTCAAATAATACTTAAGGGTGGGGATGGTGTAAAGTGGTTGGAGGCCTTGCCCTTCCACCTATGACAGAATATCCTTAGTGTTGATCTCTAACTTGTTTTAAGCAGTATTCCACAAAGGGAAGAATACATTAGGTAGCAATTGTGGCTTGCGGGGAAGATTGTTTCTTCCTTTTCATAATTTCTCAAGTCACTGAACTTCTCCCAGTATGCTTTAGCTCAAGTTTCTGTCTCTGTCTTAGAAAATGCCTGGAACCTCTGCTAGTGAGCTTCTAGAAGAAGCCCCATTTCTACCTTCTCTTTATTTTTTGATTTTATCTTTATTCATTCTGTTTCTGTATGGTGACTGTTTTTTTTTGTTTGAGATGGTGTCTCACTGTGTCGCCCAGGCTGGAGTGCAGTGGTGTGATCTCGGCTCACTGCAAGCTCCGCCTCCCGGGTTCACGCCATTCTCCTGCCTCAGCCTCCCGAGTAGCTGGGACTACAGGCACCCGCCACCATGCGCGGCTAATTTTTTGTATTTTTAGTAGAGACGGCATTTCACCGCGTTAGCCAGGATGGTCTCGATCTCCTGACCTCGTGATCCGCCCGCTTCGGCCTCCCAAAGTGCTGGGATTAGAGGCGTGAGCCACTGCGCCCGGCCGGTGACTGTTTTATAAGCCCTTCTCTCACCCATGGATTTGTCTGAGAATGGAAACTTTTTTTTTTTTTTTGCTCTGCCCGAAGCAAAGGAATTCTTGTTAAATCCACCATTGGTCCTCCGTATACCATTAGGAAATAATAATTAAAATAACCCTTTAGATCTACGCAAAGGGGTGACTATAATAGTGTTCCCTCCTTGAACGGGGGACATGCTAATCTTTTCTGTATTGTTCCAGTTTTAGTATTTGTGCTGCAGAAGTGACTACTCTGTTCACCTTTGAAAAAATAATAACTCTGTGAGGTAGTCATTATCCTTATTTTATAAATGAGGGAACTGAACTCAGAGCAGTTAACTGCCAGAGCAAGTGAGGGGCAGACCATTGATTCGAGCTCAGGTATGATTGATGCTCAGGTTTGGGGTCTATGTCATTACACTCTCAGTTGTATGGGAGTGGAGGGTCAAGGGAAGAGCTTGAAAATACCATATTAAAATATGAGCCACAACATGACAAGCATTGCTAACCTTTTTAGGCATTGCTGTTGTCATCTATGACTTTCTTAATTTCTGGAGATTCCTCCTTATGTTCTAAGGAATTTATAGTTAATCCTTTAGTATTGCACAACTTCCTTCCCAGACCCAGCATTTTTTTTTTTTTTTTTTTAAGAGACGGGATCTCACTCTTTCTCTCGATCTGGAGTATAGTGGCAGTCGTAGCTCATAGCAGCCTTGAACTCCTGGGCTTAGGCAGTTCTCCTTCCTCAGCCTCCGATTAGCTGGGACTACAAGTGTGCACCACCATGCCCGGCTAATTAAGAAACATTTTTTTTTTTTTTTGTAGAGACAGGGTTTCGCTTTGTTGCCCAGGCTGGTCTTGAACTCCTGGGCTCAAGCAATTCTCCCACCTTGGCCTCCCAGAGTGTTGGGATTACAGGCATGAGTGGCACCTGGCCCCAACATTCTTTTTTTTTTTTGAGAGAGTCTCACCCTGTTACCCAGGCTGGAGTGAAGTGGTGTGATCTCGGCTCATTGCAACTTCCACCTCCCGGGTTCAAACGATTCTTCTCCCTCAGCCTCCCAAGTAGCTGGGAGTACAGGTGCCTGCCACCACACCCAGCTAATTTTTGTGTTTTTAGTAGAGACAGGGTTTTACCATGTTGGCCAGGCTGGTCTTGAGCTCCTGACCTCGTGATCCGCCTGCCTCGGCCTCCAAAAGTGCTGGGATTACAGGTGTGAGCCACAGCACCCAGCCTTATTCTTTATAAACATGGTACTTTGTATCACTGGCTATTTGAATTACTCCTCTGAAAGCTTCTACCAGGGTAATCTTTCATTCAAGACCTGCCGTATTTGCATGTGCCCCTTTATACCATTTGTTTCTTTATTTTTACAAAAAAATTTAAAAATATGGACTGCTTTATGAATTAGCATGTCATCCTTGTGCAGGGCACATACTAGTCTTCCCTGTACCATTCCAATTTTAGTATTTGTGTTGTGGAAGTGAGCACTCTATTCCTGTTTTTATCTGGACAAAATAGTATTTTAAAAATGTATTATGGGCTGGGCTAACATGGTGAAACCCCGTGGCTACTAAAAATACAAAAAATTAGCCAGGCATGGTGGCAGGCACCTGTAGTCCCAGCTACTCGGGAGGCTGAGGCAGGAGAATGGCGAGAACCCAGGAGGCAGAGCTTGCAGTGAGCCGAGATCACGCCACTGCACTCCAGCCTGGGCAACAGAGTGAGACTCCATCTCGAAAAAAAAAAAAAAAAGTATATTACGTTATTAAAAACTTTATGATTGAAGTATATAATACATATACAGAAAAGTGCATGTAAAAGTGGAATTTGGTGTTTTTTCCCCACAAACTGAATATGCCCATGTAAGCAGCACCTAGATCTAGATCAAGAAACAGCGTTACCAGTACCTAGAAGCCCCTATCCAGTTCCCTTTCAGTTCCTGTCTCCCCCCTCTACCACCCAGGGTAATCACCATCCTGACTTCTGACAGCATAGATTATTTTGCTCTTTTTTTGTACTTTTGTAAAAATTGAATCATATAGTGTATATTGTTTGTGGTCTGGCTCCTTTTATTTAACACTAATGTGAGCGTGCAAAAATTTTTAGTGGTTTTTAGATTTGGAATAACATTCAAATTTCAGCTCTTTTTTTTTTTTGAGACAGTCTCGTTCTGTCGCCCAGGCTGGAGTGCAGTGGCGTGATCTCAGCTCACTGCAACCTCCACCTCCTGGGTTCAAGCCGTTCTCCGCCTCAGCCTCCCAAGTAGCTGGGATTAAAGGTGCCTACCACCATGCCTGGCTAATTTTTGTGTTTTTAGTAGAGACGGAGTTTCACCATGTTATGTTGGCCAGGCTGGCCATGAACTCCTGACCTCTTGATCCACTCACCTCAGCCTCCCAAGGTGCTGGGATTACAGGCGTGAGCCACTGTGCCTGGCCATTTCAGTTCTTTATTTTGACCTATAATGCCCTGTATAGCCCATCTCCTGGCTACTTTTTGGGTAGGCAATTGGCATTTTATGCCAATCTCATTGCCCATTATGCCTCTGTTACGCTAACTTCTTATTTTTATTCTTATTTTATTTGTTTAATTTTTAGAGATGGGGTCTTACAGTATTGCTCAGGCTGGTCTCAAACTCCTGGCCTCAAGCTGTCCTTTGGCCTCCAGAGTAGCTGAGATTACAGGCATGAGCCACTGGCCTTATTTATTTTTAGACTCAGTGAGCTGTTTCCTACCTCAGGGCCTTTGTATGCATGGCTCTGTCTTCCTTGAACACTTCTTTTCCCTGCTCTTTGCATGGCTGCCTTCATGCCTGAGCTTATGTATAAATATCAGGGATACTTTTTCTCATCATTGTGTCTTGCTAGTCCTTTCCCATTATTCCCTATTACTGGCTTCTGTTGCCTCCTTTCATAGCACCTATTGCAATTTATGATTATATATCTGCGTGCATGATTATTATGTCTTCCCTGCTAGATTCCACGAAAGCAGAGAACTCATCTGTTTTGTTCTCCAGTGTATATCTAGTGCCTAACACAGTGACTGACATAGAGTAGGTATTTAATAAATATTTAATGGCCATATTCCCAATTCAGCACCTTTGGTCCCATTATCTTTTGTCCTTTCCTCTTATGCTGTTTAACTATTTAAATCTTTTCCACCCCTCAAGACTGAGCTCAGTTCTCCCTCTTTGAAGTCTATCATGGTTTTGCAACAGTTAATCTTTCTTCTCTAAAATTTTATAGCATTTATTGCCAGTACCACCTTGTGTTCATGGAAAATCACACTATCACATATCTTATTTTACCTAGTTGTATCAAAAGCTTCTTATTTTCTCAGAAATCTTGTAGCTTGTTATGCCAGTACCCCTCATATTTTTGGTTAACTTGACCAGCTTCTATTAATACCTTAATTAGCTAATTTGACTGGAAGCTTCTCGATCAGAAGCTGTTTTAGCTAATGCCCTCCTCAGTTATTTTCACTGGCACATAGTAGGTCTTTAGTAGAGTTTTTGATGACCAATGATATTTATGTATAGGTAGCAATTTTAATTTCTTAAGCTTATTAACATGGATTCTTTTTATTAGAATCCTGCTTAGTATTTTCTCTAATCTAAAGGCCGGGAGTGCACCAACTGCTTCCGGCGATATAGAGACTATTAGGGTGTGAAAGTACAGGAGTCCAGTCCTAATGCCACAAAGCAGATTCTCCTTTGGAACTTGTCACTGGTGTAGAATTAACTATGCAGAGTTCCTTCTTAGAAAAAATGCTTTATCAGTGCTTGTTTAATGTTCTCAGATTGGAATTACTAACAGAAACAAGACACTAGGTAGTACTTTATTTGAATTTTCTGTTGGCTAACATCTTATTTTGATGTCAACAAAGAAAATCTTGAGCCAATTAAATCTGCTTAAAGCTGCTTTGTCTGATGGGTAAGCTCTCTCAGTAGTTACTCTTCCTCTTGTGTTAAAGGCAGAAGAATGTGTGTTCTATAAGCCAATTTAAATGCAAATTTAAATTAGTAGCAACTTAGTTGATTTAACTCAGTACATATTTCAAATTAAGTGGTAAATGTAAATTAGTTTTTAGGAGGTACCTACTGTGTATTTTAAATCAGTGATTATTTTGGCTTTTCTGATGAAACTATATCAGAATATTACAGGGTAATGTAGTAATTGGTTTGTTTTTGTTTTTGTTTTTTGAGACGGAATTTTACCCTTGTTGCCCATGCTGGAGTGCAGTGGCGTGATCTTGGCTCACTGCAACCTCCACCTCTTGGGTTCAAGCGATTCTTCTGTCTCAGCCTCCCGAGTAGCTGGAACTACAGGCGCATGCCACCATGCCCAGCTAATTTTTGTATTTTTAGTAGAGACAGGGGTTTCACCATGTTGGCCAGGCTAGTCTCGAACTCCTGACCTCAAGTAATCCGCCTGCCTTGGCTTCCCAAAGTATTGGGATTACAGGCATGAGCCACCACGTCTGGCGTGATACTGATATTATTAGCCATTGGCTATGTGACAGGCACTATCCTAAGCATTTTTCATACATTAGTTTATTTACTCATTCACTCAACAAATATTTATTGAGTACCTATCATGTTTCAAGCTCATAATCTCATGTATTCTTCACCACACCCATGAAGTAAGTATATAGTTTATTATTTTAACCCCATTTTACAGATGAGGAACTGGTACACACAGAAGCTAGATATCCAGTGTCACAAGCTGTTGAGGGTCAGATACTGAGATTTTTTAAAAGAATGCCAGTTAGTGACATCTTTGGCATAAATTAATTCTATGCTAGATTTTTATCTTTGGGAGGGGAACAGTAATCAAATTTTTTTTTTTGAGACAGAGTCTCGCTCTGTCGCCCAAGCTGGAGTGCAGTGGTGTGATCTCGGCTCACTGCAAGCTCTGCCTCCCGGGTTCACGCCATTCTCCTGCCTCAGCCTCCCAAGTAGCTGGGACTACAGGTGCCCGCCACCATGCCTGGCTAATTTTTTTGTATTTTTAGTAGAGACAGGGTTTCACCATGTTAGCCAGGATGGTCTCAATCTCCTACCTCGTGATCCGCCCTCCTCAGCCTCCCAAAGTGCTGGGATTACAGACGTGAGCCACCGTGCCTGGCCAGTAATCAAATTTTGAAGTCTGGTAAACTGTAGTCAAAATGATTAGAACAGAATGTGATAAGCTAAACTGAGATTACTTCTTCTCTTACCCCCAACCCATCTCTTTTTTTTTTTTTTTTTTTGGGATGGAGTCTTGCTCTGTCATCTCAGCTCACTGCAACCTCTGTCTCCCGGGTTCAAGGGCTTCTCCTGCCTCAGCCCCCTGAATAGCTGGGATTACAGGCACCTGCCACCACAGCCGGTGAATTTTTGTATTTTTAGTAGAGACGGTGTTTCACCATGTTGGCCAGGCTAGTCTTGAACTCCTGGCCTCAAGTAATCTGCCCACCTCCACCTCCCAAAGTGCTGGGATTACACGCATGAGCCACCATGCCTGGCCCCTAACCCATTTTTTTTTTTTTTTTTTTTTTGAGACAGAGTCTTGCTCTTGCCGCTCAGATCAGAGTGCAATGGCACGATCTCGGCTCACTGCAACCTCCATCTCCCGGGTTCAAGTGATTCTCCTGCTTCAGCCTCTCAAGTGTCTGGGATTACAGGCGCCTGCCACCATGCCTGGCTAATTTTTGTATTTTTAGTAGGCAGGGTTTTGCCATGTTGGCCAGGCTGGTCTCGAACTTCTGACCTCGTGATCTGCCTGCCTCAGCCTCCCAAAGTGCTGGGATTATAGGCGTGAGCCACTGCGCCTGGCCTAACCCATCTTTTACAAGAAAAATTTCACAGAACAACAAACAATATGGAAAGTCTTTATTTTGGAAAATCCCAGTTTATTCAAACCAAGGTGAACTGAGTATAAAAAGATGAGTGGATATAAATAACCATATTAAATACTGTGCCTTCAGGGGCACTCTGGAAGCAAATATAATGGAAGTATGAGTTTAAATGTTTAAATTAGACAATTTCAGTTGTTTTTCATTACTTTTCAGTATCATTTTACTGCTTTTACACAGATCTGGTATGATATTTCACATTTCCAATTTTGTTACTATGTAGTTTCATAGTCATCTCTGGGGCAACTGTAAGGTATTATGACTGCCTTTTTTTTTTTAAAGAGACAGGTTCTCATTCTGTTTCCCAGGCTGGAGTGCGGTGGCTCAATAATAGCTCACTACAACTTTGAACTCCTGGGCTCAAGTGATCCTCCTGCCTCAGCCTCCTGAGTAGCTAGGGCTACTAGTGCATGCCACCATGCCTGGCTAATTAAATTTTTTTTTTTTTTGTAGGGACAAGATTTATGTATTATTTTTGTTTTGTTTTGTTTTGAGATGGAGTCTCCCTCTGTGGCTCATGCTGGAGTGCAGTGGCGCGATCTCGGCTCACTGCAACCTCCGCCTCCTGGGTTCAAGCTATTCTTCTGCCTCAGCCTCCTGAGTATCTGGGATTACAGGCACCCACCACCACGCTGGGCTAATTTTTGTATTTTTAGTAGAGATGAGGTTTCACTATGTTGTCCAGGCTGGTCTTGAACTCCTGACCTCAGGTGATCTGCCTGCCTTGGCTTCCCAAAGTGCTGGGATTATAGGCATGAATCACCGTGCCTGGCGAGACAGGTCTTGATATGTTACCCAGGCTGATCTTGAACTCCTGGCCTCAAACGATCCTCCTGCCTCAGCCTTCCAAAGTGCTGGGATTATAGGTGGGCACCACTGTGCCTGGCCTAGGACGGCTTTTTAAAAACAAACATCAGAACTCTCCAAATGGGAGGTTATTATTTTTTTATTGAGACAGGGTCTCACTCTGTTACCCAGGCTGGACTCCAGTGGCATGATCATAGCTCACTGCAGCCTTGAACTCCCGGGCCCTAGCAGTCCTCTCACTTTAGCCTCCCTAGTAGCTAGGACTGTAGGCACGCACTACCACATCTACTAATTCTTGTATCTTTTGTTAGAAATGGGATTTTGGCATGTTGCCAGGGTGGTCTGCAACTCCTGGGCTCAGTGATCCTCATACCTTGGCCTTCCAAAGTGTTGGGATTACAGGCGTGAGCCACTGCTCCCTGCCTTGGAAAGTTATGTATTTATTTTAGTGACATTTCCAAATTCTGAAATATTTGGTATATTTCTTTTGAATTTGTCTTTAGAGCATATTGCGTGTTCTTAATTCTGGTAAGTCTTCATTGTGCAGGTGCTTATATTTAACTTTTGGAGATAGGAAAGTCTGGTGAAGGAAGTGAGTGGTCAGCATTGTTTTTGGCCACAAATGAAATGTTATTCTAAAAGGTGGAGACTAGGATTTTGTGTGTGTGTGAGGTTTGTCTTTGAGAATCCTATAAATGGCACATCAAAAAAGTTTTGAATCTTGGCCACATGATTGGAAGATGCGCCCAGTCATCCCAATCCTTGGAAGGTCTTACCTCCCAAGATGGCGCCATTGAATAACAGCACTTGTTTTCAGTGCTGAAACCTCTATAAAACAAATCATGGTATGAATATGACCCATATTACAATTAAATTGGAATTCTCTTAATGAAAACATTAGGTTGTATTAATGTCACTGTGATTTTATATATAATGTTAATAAATTAATATTGTTAAATTTTGTCTAAGAAAGGAACATGTTTAGTCTGCTGACAGGCAAATCTGTGTAGGAACAGATTCGAACTGAAGTATAATTAAAGGGCGAAATGTATTTTTCTGGCCCACTTTCCAATGCTTTATTTTTTGTTTTTATTTTTTGAGACAGTCTCGCTCTGTTGCCCAGGCTGGAGTGCAGTGGCATGATCTCGGCTCACTGCAACTTCTGCCTCCTGGGTTCAAGCGATTCTCCTGCTTCAGCCTCCCCAGTAGCTGGGATTACAGGCTCATGCCACCATGCCTGGCTAATTTTTGTATTTTTAGTAGAGACAGGGTTTCACCATGTTGGCCAGGCTGGTCTCGAACTCCGACCTCAAGTGATTCGCCTGCCTTGGCCTCCCGAAGTGCTGGGATTACAGGTGTGAGCTACCGTGCCTGGCCGGCTTTATTTGCATAGGCTTTCTACAGATGCTGAAGAACTCAAATAGAAAAATGGTATCATTTACCTTGGTCTGACAGCATTTTTCTGTTTCTAAACATAAATCTCTGTTTTTATCTAGTTTCAAGTTAACTGGTAACGTTAAATGTTGAGATAAAGTTAATTTCTCGTTAAGTCCTGGAACAGCTTTATCAAAAATGTGCTGTTTTCCCAATTATCTGGGGGTATTTATCTGATTTAGGCCATTTTAGTGATTCACCAGTGAATGAGCAGCTCATTTAAGTGTTAATTTTTTTTTAGATGGAGTTTCACTCTTGTTGCCCAGGCTGGAGTGAGTGCAATGGCACGATCTTGGCTCTCGGGTTCGAGTGATTCCCTCATCTCAGCCTTCCGAGTAGCTGGGATTACAGGCACCCGCCACCACGCCTGGCCCATTTAAGTTTATAATTCAGATATTTCGAAGAATTCTTAGTCATTGAGGACTAATGATGAAACCAGTTGCTGACTTCTATGTGACAGCTACAGTACTTAAGTACCTTTTATGTGTTTATTTAATCTCTTTTCAGCAACCCATTAGGGTAGATATTAATACTATTATTATCCTCATTTTGCAGAGGAAAAAACTAAGTCCCTAAGATGTGAGATCAGTTTGACCCAAGGTCAGTGCCAAGCTAGGATTTGACCTTGAGTTTACTCTTGAACATTACATTGTTTTAACACATAATGATTTTATGAACTGTGTACTGCCCTGTAAGTAAATGAGGTCAACATTGTCTTATGTTTCCTAGGATTGAAAGAAAGCCATTTTTAGATCTTGATGGACTTAAAGATTCATTAAATGGAAGACTTTACAGAAGTATACAGAAGCTAGTTAAATATAGAAGATTCTTATAGAGATATTTACAAAATGTAGTTAGGGTGTGTAAACAAAGTAATGGTCCCTGGTAGATTTAAATCAGGAATACCAGTTTTTATGCTTCTTGCCACAGCTGTAATGGAGTATAATATGATATATTCTTAGTGTAATTTGATAAAATTAGACATTTTCCAACATATGCGAAAATATTTTCTGTAGGAACTTGAGGACTTATCATTATGTTAGAATTTTGTTTTGAGACTAGATCCTAGGGCAGTTTTAAAGTGACTACCAGAATCTTAAAGACATGTGATGGAAAAATAGATGGGAGGACAGTTAATGGAGCAGGGAGAATTAATACGGAAATAATAAGGTAACTTAGAGAGAGAGAAAAGGAAAATAAAGAAAAGAATCCCAGCACTTTGGGAGGCTGAGGCGGGCGGATCATGAGGCCAGGAGATCGAGACCACCCTGGCTAACACAGTGAAACCCCGTCTCTACTAAAAATACAAAAAAAAGAAAAAATTAGCCGGGTGTGATGGCAGGCGCCTGTAATCCCAGCTACTCAGGAGGCTGAGGCAGGAGAATGGCGTGAACCCAGGTGGCAGAGCTTGCAGTGAGCCGAGATCATGCCACTGCACTCCAGCCTGGGCGACAGAGCAAGACTCCGTCTCAAAAAAAAAAAAGAAAAGAAAAAGAAGACAGGGTCTCACTCTGTTCCCTAGGCTGGAATGCAGTACGTGATCATGACTCACTGCAGCCTTGATCTCCCAGGCTCAAGCAGTCCTTCCACCTCAGCCTCCCCAAGTAGCTGGGACTACAGGCACAAACCACTATGCCTGGTAATTAAAAAATTTTTTTTTTTTTGTAGAGATGGGGGTCTGGCTATGTTGCCCAGGCTGGTGTTGAACTCCTGGCCTCAAATGATCCTCCCACTGTGGCCTCCCAAAGTTCTGTGAGTTTTGACAAATGTATACTGTCCAACAACCACCACCACAATCAAGATTTTGCACAGTTCCATCACCTCCTCAAAGTCCCTTCTGCTCTTTTGTAGTCTACCCCAATTCTTACCCTCAGGCAACCACTGCGTTGTTTTCTATTCCTATCGTTTTGCCTTTTCCAGAATGTTCTGTAAGTGGTAGTCTGTAGTCTGTAGCCTTTTAGTCTGGCTTATTTCACTTAGCATCGTATTTTTGAGGTTCATCCACATTATTGCATGTATCAGTAGCTCATTCCTTTACGTTGCTGAGTAGTATTCTATTGTATAGATGTATTATAGTTTGTTTATTGACCAATTGAGGAGCATTTGGGTTGTGTGTGTGTGATAGAGTCTCACTCTGTTGCCCAGGTGGGGGCTGCAGCCTCGACCTCCCAGGCTCAAATGATTCTCCTACCTCAGCCTCCTGAGTAGCTGAGATGACTACAGGTGTGCACCACCATTCGTGGGTAATATTTTTGATTTCTAGTAGAGTCAAGGTCTCACTGTGTCACTCAGGCTGGTCTCGAACTCCCAAAGTGCCATGACTGGCTGAGACTCTGTCTTAAAAACAAAACAAAACAAAACAAAAACAGGTAAGAGAAGGGCATCATCTCAGATTAAAGGGGTTTTTCATGTTGAATAATTTAGCCTTATGAAAAATTTACTATTCTTGGGTGAAAATACCATTGACTAAAATGACTGCCCTAGGAGGTCTGTTGTTATGCTAATAGTGTATGTTGAAATGACAGGTTACAGTTTACTGGGATTAGTTTAGACTGAAGTGGTCTGTGAGGGCTTCATGCAGGCGGTTAGACTAGAGTTTTTCAGTGGTGGATGGATAGAGGTTGAAGAGGCAGAAAGGAAAGAGAAGGTTTTGTTTTTCTTTTACTTTTTAAATTTTTTTCTTTTGTATTTGAGAAAATTAAGGATGAGGGGATGGTTTTCTAGGCAAGAGCAAATCAAGGGCAAAGATAGAGATTAGACGTATTATTGAAGGGAACTGGGAATACTTGTCTGGTCTAGTAATAGAGTTTAGATTATGGACTAGGAAGGAGATAAGATAGTGAAGTAATGCTCATTGAGATTATGAACAGTCTTAACAGTCATACTGAGGAATTTGGACCTGATCTTGCTAACATTTGGGAATCATTGAAGGTTTACAAGTTGAGCAGTGACTTGATGAACTTGGAATTATGACATTAATCAAGAAGTGTTATATAGATTATCTGAAAGGAAGCCAGTTAAGGAATTTTTTTAAAGAAATAAAATTGTGCTGCAGGCATGGATTTAGCAAGTGGAATGGGAAGAAAAAGGAATATATTGGAGAGAATTTGGAGAAGGAAGAGATGGGACTTAATAACGTAGAGAAAGAAGAAAAGAAAATGAAGATAGCTCTTAAGCTTACGAAACTGGTAGAATTGGTCGGGAACGGTGGCCCACACTTGTAATCCTAGCACTTTGGGAGGTCGAGGCGGGTGGATCACCTGAGGCTAGGAGTTCGAGACCAGCCTGGCCAACGTGGCAAAACCCTGTCTCTACTAAAAATACAAAAAGTAGCTGGGCATGGTGGTGGGCACCTGTAATCCCAGCTACTCGGTAGGCTGAAGCAGGAGAATCGCTTGAACCCAGGGGGCAGAGGTTGCAGTGAGCCCAGATTGTGTCACTCCACTCCAGCCTGGGCAAGAGCGAAACTGTGTCTCAAAAAAATAAAGAAAGAAATTGGTAGAATTGAGGAACATTTGTGGTATTAGTTAACTGAAGTTGGAAAGGGTGCAAGACATAGCCTCTCTCTTTTGCCCTCAAATTCTCTGCTGACTGCATTATATCCATATGCTTTTTCAATTCCATTTATTTGTGAGATGTTGAGATTCTCTAAAATTGCCCCAGGATTAAGCTGGAAGTTAAAAGTTTAGTTTATTTTGGAAGTAATCATTTGGAAAAAAATACAGTACGTTTCAAACCATGAAACATTGTATAAGTTCCTAGTTATGAAAATCGTACCTTAATAAATACTGTCATCCTTAGTTAGGTTAACTGTTAGGTAGAGAGGACTTTTTGGAAAACATTTGTTATTTTATGATTTTTTTAACATAATTTGCCCTGTGTGTATTAACAACAGTAACCAATAAATTGTGGTTCAGCTTGGATGGTTTAGTTTATAATGACATTAGTTAAAATAGTCTTCCATTTCTTTTCATTGCAACATGTGGAGTATATTATCTACCATTTCTTTTCTTTTTTTTTTTTTTGGAGACTGAGTCTTGCTTTTTTGCCCAGGTTGGAGTGCAGTGGCGTGATCTTGGCTCACTGCAACCTCCGCCTCCTGGGTTCAAGCGATTCTCCTGCCTCAGCCTCCCGAGCAGCTGGGACTACAGGTATGTGCTACCATGCCCAGCTAATTTTTGTGTCTTTATTAGAGACGGGGTTTCACCATATTGGCCAGGCTGGTCTTGAACTCCTGACCTTGTGATCCACCCTCCCTGGCCTCCCAAGTGCAGGGATTACAGGCGTGAGCCACTGCACCTGGCCATTATCTACCATTTCTTAAGCATCTACTGTGTAGTAGGTACTTCACTTACACTTTAATCTTTACAACTGCTTCATGAAATAGGTACTGTTATTCCTACTTTACAGGTGAGGAAATGGAAGCTCATAGAGGTTTAAGAAATATCCCTGGGGGAACCGGGAGAGTTAGAATTCTAGATCAGTGACTTTAAAGTCCATGTTCTTTCTGCTCCTCTATCCTTGGATTACACATCATAAGAACAGGTATAAAGAGTGGGTCAGTTGAGCTAATTGATTAGATAGTAATTTGAATCAGTGAAGTGCTAACTAAATATTAACTGGTGTTATATATCCTTTTCCATCCTGTCTGAGCATGCAAAGGGGGCTTAGAAGACCCAGTTATGGCTGGGTGCGGTGGCTCATGTCTGTAATCCCAGCACTTTGGGAGGCCGAGGCAGGCAGATCACCTGAGATCAGGAGTTCAAGACCAGCCTGGCCAACATGGTGAAACCACATTTCTACAAAAATACAAAAATTAGCCAGGCATGATGGCAGGTGCCTGTAATCCCAGCTACTTGGGAGGTTGAGGTGGGAGAATCGCTTCAACCTGGGAGGCAGGGGATTGCAGTGAGCCAAGATCGCACCATTGCACTCCAGCCTGGGCGACAGAGCGAGACTCTGCCTAAACAAACAAACAAACAAACAAACAAAAATCCCAGTTCTAAATCATAAAAATAGAAGACCCAGTTCTAGTCATGTGGCATTCATTTATCTTTTGGGGAATGTACCTCCTATGCCTTTGTAGAACGCAACAAATCGTTATTAAAAACAAATGTCCAATTCGAAAAACAAACACAAACAAACTGTTGACACAGTTCAGCAACTTGCTAGTCTTGGCAAATGAAATTAAAGGATATTTCAGGTCCAGCTTCTGGGAAAGTGGGTTTTGGAGATGATTCCACTTGAAAATTAGGGCTAGTTAGTGCTGAAGACTTGTTGTCTGTGGTATCCAGCAGTTTTTTGATATGTTTGTCTTCATTCCCCTCATCCTCTGCAGCCATAAAGTTCTTTAGATTACCCTTCTTCATCTTCACTGTTGGTAAAAAGTTACCTCAAAGTTCCGTCTGCCTTATTGCCTCAGTATTTTAAAAGCTCAGTCCCATTCTTTTCTACCTCATTCTTGATGTCCCTTTACTACCTGTTTCTGCTGGGTCTGGTAGAACCTGTGCACAAATGTGAGCAAAGTCCTAAGTTCTTAATTTTTTTTCTTCCAATATTTCTTCCATCTCCTAACCCATAAGTGAAAACACGGCTTTTTCTGTAATGAATGCTATTATTTCTGTTTTCATTGGTTGAATACTCTGCAACTCCTTGGATGAGGGGAGCAATCATTGTAGTTCTAGTCATTCACTGTCCCTCTAGACCATTGTTTTGCCATTTTTGCACAGCTTCTGATTTTTCAAAAAGTTCTTACCATCTGTTCTCTCCCCATTTTTATTGCTTTTTGTCTTTTGTCCCATTGCTTTATTTGCTTTTGTCTGATGACTTCCAGGATCCACATGGATCAGTTTTCTTCTTCATTGCATTCTCTAGTATCCAGTACCTCGCTCTCATCAGTTATCTTTCTCTCTTCCATCTTCAGCTTCGCTATTCTTTCTTTTCAGACTACAAATACAGAGGTCTTGTCTATCCTAAAACAAATAAACATTTTCTGCCTTTTCAGCTTTTTGAATTATTGCCATCTTTTTCTTCTTTTACTTCTAAACTTTTTTTTTTTGAGACGGAGTCTGGCTCCGTCACCAGGCTAGAGTGCAGTGGCGTGATCTTGGCTCACTGCAACCTCCGCTTCCCAGGTTCAAGCAATTCTCCTGCCTCAGCCTCCCGAGTAGCTGGGATTACAGGTGCGTGCCACCACACCCAGCTAATTTTTGTATTTTTAGTAGAGACGGGGTTTCACCATGTTGGTCAGGCTGATCTCGATCTCGTGACCTCGTGATCCGCTCCCAAAGTGCTGGGATTATAGGCGTGAACCACCACGCCCGGCCCTTTTACTTCTAAACATTTTTAAAATGGCATTTTGTATGCAGCTTTTGCTTTTACACTCACTCACTTTTTAAGACTTTTCCTGTCTTGTTTCTGTCCCCAACGCTACTGTAAATGCACATTCAAAAGACCCAATGTCTGTATATTCAGACATTTTCCTAGCCTTGTTTTCCTTAATATCGCTGCAATATTTAAGTTGTTGATCATCTTCCTTGAGCCTCTTTGACTATAAGTTAAAAATATATGTGTTTGACCCCATCTAGCCTGGTAAGGCCATTTTGCCTGGCATTTGGCTGGTTGTTGGACTCTGGTGTTCATCTTGTGGCCTGTACTGACTAGCAGAGAAAGGGTGGAGCATGTTGGCACTGTACATCTTATAGTGCTCTGTACTCTGTGGACTTTTAAGTAAATAATTGATTTGACTTGCTAGTCTTCCTGTTTTCTCTTCCTCTCTCCTCAGTCCTGCTGTGGCTTGTGTGTAAAATGGATTGGTCACTTCTGGTCTTGACTCTGGTTAAATCTATAACAAGTAAAAAGTCTTATGTTGTTTTCAGAGTGGACTTTCTTAATTTTTATTTTTTAATTTAATTTTTTTTTTTTTTTTTTTTAGGCAAGGTCTCACTCTGTCACCTGGGCTGGAATACAGTGTTGCCATCATGGCTCACTGCAGCCTCGACCTCCCAGGCTCAAGTGATCCTCCAACCTCTGCCTCTTGAGTAGCTAGGACCATACGCATGTGCCACCACACCTGGCTAATTTTAAACATTTTTGGTAGAGATTGGTCTGTGTTTCCTAGGCTGGTCTTGAACTCCTGGGATCAAGTGGTCTTCTCACCGTGGCCTCCCAAAGCATTGGGATTATAGGCCAGACTTTTTGAAAGAATTATATGGATTAAATCCTTTGGTAAATGCTTGTTAGATTTGAACTGCTCCAAAATTTTTGGGAAATTTTAATATCAATTAGTGTCCTAAATGAGAACATTTTTGTGTTCTCTTTTATTTTAGCATGGTTTCATGAAACAAATCAGATTCTGTCACAGAAAAATAATTACACTGAGAATCTCAGTAGAATAGAATTCACAAGCACCACTTATTTTCAGGAATATTTCCTATAACATTGCACTGTGACAGTTCCCTGGAGTTTGTCATTGAATTTTGAGCTGAAGTTGCCCAGTTTCAGAAAGTTGCAGAGATAGCTGGGAAGAAGTAGCATGAGATTTGGGTTAGGCTAATACAAATTTAGTAAAGCAAATTTTCGAGATGACCTGATTTTTTGAGAAGGAAACAGTACTGAGTTATGCCACTTTGGTTGTTGTTGTTTTGTTGTGCTACATTAAATGACCTTTGAAGATTGTCTTCTTGAAATTTTTTTTTAACCTTGGGAGATTTGAGTCATTCACTATTTTCAGATGTTTATCACCTCCCCTGACAAGAAATGGAATTATTCAGCCCAGAGAGATGAAAAAGAGCTTTGAACTCAGTCTGAAGGTTCCGGGTCAGTCTTTGTCATTATCTACCTGTATGAACTTGAGCAAGTCACAAGTCCCTTTACCTTTTGGGTTTGAGATTTGTCAAATGAAAAAATAAGTAATTTTAAGAAGACACTACCTATTTTAATTTGGGGCATTTGATGAAAGCCATACAGAGTGACTCTCGTAATTAGAAATGTGGCAGTTTATATTAAGAGATAAGGGTTTGCAGTATTATCACTACACATAAGAAACACAATGTAGCTATTGTATTCTTGTATTTCTTAAGTTCAAAATGGTAGAAGAGATGCTTGCACAGGCAGCAATATTAGTTACATGGATTATAAATTTACTGGAAAATATTACCAAAGTATGGAGACACTGAAATGTGAAATGTAAAACATATGCCCATTTCAAGATTACTTGATAGCTTTGAGGCAAACATTTTTAAGATACTTGTTTACATGGAAAATGGCAAAGAAAAATGAAATAAAAATATTAACAGTAGTAGCTAATGGTGTTTGCTTAGCACTTACTATGTGCCAACAACTATTCTGAGATAAGTTTATAATCCATTTAATTTTTTTTTTTTTTTTTTTTTTTTTTTGGGTAGAGACTGGGTCTTACTATGTTGCCCAGGCTGATTTCAAACTCCTGGCCTCAAGTGATCCTTCCACCTCAGTCTTCCAAAGTGCTTGCTTGGTTTACAGGTGTGAGCACCTGGCTTTGGCCAACTTTCTTAAAGCATTAAGCATTTCTTTTTTTTTTTTTTTGAGATAGAGTCTTGCTCTGTCACCCCAGGCTGAAGTGCAGTGGTGCGATCTCGGCTCACTGCAACTTCTGCCTCCTGAGTTCAAGTGATTCTCCTACCTCAGCCTCCCGAGTAGCTGGGATTACAGGCTCCCACCACCATGCCTTGCTAATTTTTGTATTTTTAGTAGAGATGGGGTTTCACTATGTTGGTTAGGCTGCTCTGGAACCCCTGACCTAAAGTGATCCACCCGTCTCGGCCTCCCAAAATGCTGGGATTACAGGCATGAGCCACCGTGCCAGGCCAGCATTAAGCATTTCTTAAAGCCCATGTAGTTATTATTATTATTATTATTATTATTATTTTTGAGACGGAGTCTCACTCTGTCAACCAGGCTGGAGTGCAGTGGCGCGATCTCGGCTCACTGCAACCTCCGCCTCCCGGGCTCACGCCATTCTCCTGCCTCAGCCTCCCGAGTAGTTGGGACTACAGGTGCCCGCCACCACACCTGGCTAATTTTTTGTATTTTTAGTAGAGATGGGGTTTCACCCTGTTAGCCAGGATGGTCTTGAGCTCCTGACCTCGTGATCTGCCTGCCTCGGCCTCCCAAAGTGCTGGGATTACAGGCGTGAGCCATCGCGCCCAGCCTATTATTATTATTTTTTTGGAGACAGAGTCTCATTCTGTCACCAAGGCTGGAGTACAGTGGTGTGATCACTGCTCACTGCAGCCTTGCTCTTCCTGGGCTCAGGTGATCCTGCCACCTCTACCGCCTAAGTAGCTGGGACTATAGGCACACACCACTACATCTAATTTTTGTATTGTTTTGATAGAGATGGGGTTTTGCCATGTTGCCCAGGCTGATCTCAAACTCCTGGGTTCAAGTGATCCTCCCACCTTGGCCTCCCAAAGTGCTGGCATTGCAGGTGTGAGGCACCGCATGGGGGTCCCATTTAGTTCTTAAATTCTGTGTGATAGGTATTATCCCTATTTTACACATGAGGACACTGAGACGCAGTTAAGTAACTTGTCCATGCGGCTATTAAGTGACGTCGTGTGACTAGGTTTGTGTGACTCCAGAGCCTATGTTCCGCATAAATTTATCTGTTACATGTTAATCTCAGAATGCGTAAAGATAATGGTGCATGGGCTGGGCGTGGTGGCTCACGCCTGTAATCCCAGCACTTTGGGTGGCTGAGGCAGGCAGATGATGAGGTCAAGAGATCGAGACCATCCTGGCCAACATGGTGAAACCCTGTCTCTACTAAAAATACAAAAATTAGCTGGGCGTGGTGGCATGTGCCTGTAGTCCCAGCTACTCGAGAAGCTGAGGCAGCAGAATCGCTTGAACCCAGGAGATGGAGGTTGCAGTGAGCCGAGATCGCGCCACTGCACTCCAGCCTGGTGACAGAGGGAGACTCTGTCTTGAAAAAAAAGATGGTGGTGTTATGATGGTGAGGACAAAGAATTCAAATTATTTGTTGAATGTTTTACTAGGTTATTGTGTTTGCTTCCTTAATCCATGTGTAGTAATATTCTAACATAATTTTCATTACATAAGTATATTTGAGTAATGTATACTCAAATTTATTGACTCAAATGAATTGAGTTTGAATTCCAGCTCTACCATATAATATTTGTGTAAACTAGGGAAAGGAACTCTGTTTTTCTGGGCCTCAGTTTACTCATCTTAAAAATGAGGTTGGCCAGCTGCAGTGGCTCACGCCTGTAATCCCCCAGCACTTTGGGAGGCTGAGGCGGGTGGATCATCTGAGGTCAGGAGTTCGAGACCAGCCTGACCAATAATGATGAAACCCTGTCTCTACTAAAAATACAAAAATTAGCCAGGCGTGGTGGCATGCACGTGTAATCCCACCTACTCAGGAGGCTGAGACAGGAGAAACACTTGAACTCAGGAGGCGGAGGTTGCAGTGAGCTGAGATTGTGCCATTGTACTCCAGCCTGGGCAACAAGAGTAAGACTCCATTTCAAAAAAAAAAAAAAAAGCCTCAGGGTTGTTGTGAGACAATACGTTAGTTCACGCAAAGGGCTTTAAATGACACAAAACAAACACAATAAATATTACCTATTGTGTTATGCTTTTAAGTTTTTCAAGTACTTTAACATTTACTTCAAATAGCATTCCTATGAGAGAGGTAGGGTCTAGAGTCTGTTATATTAAGTCTTTTTTTTTTTTTTTTTGAGACGGAGTCTGGCTCTGTCGCCCAGGCTGGAGTGCAGTGGCGCAATCTCAGCTCACTGCAAGCTCCGCCTCCCGGATTCACGCCATTCTCCTGCCTCAGCCTCCCGAGTAGCTGGGACTACAGGCGCCCGCCACCACGCCCGGCTAATTTTTTTTGTATTTTTAGTAGAGACGGGTTTTCACCATGTTAGCCAGGATGGTCTCGATCTCCTGACCTCGTGATCCGCCCGCCTCGGCCTCCCAAAGTGCTGGGATTACAGGCGTGAGCCACCGCACCCGGCCTTAAGTCTTGTTTTTACAAAGAAATCCATGAAGAAACTTATTTAAGCACACCAGAACAAAATTAAAAGAAATAGGCTGGGCATAGTGGCTCACACCTGTAAGCCCAGCACTTTGGGAGGCTGAGGCAGGAGGATCCCTTGAGCCCAGAAATTTGAGACCAGCCTGGGCAACATGGTGAAACCCTGTCTTTACAAACACACAAAATACAAAAAATTAGCTGGGCGTGGTGACATGTGCCTGTGGTCGCAGTTACTTGGGAGGCTGAGGTGGGAAGATCACTTGAGTCTGGGAGGTTGAGGCTGCAGTGAGCTGTAATCATGCCACCACTGCATTGCAGCCTGGGCGACAGAGCAAGACAGAGCAAAGAAAAAACAACCAAAAAATCCCCCCAAAACCCCCACCAAAATGAAAAGAAATACAATTTAAAACATTCCTTAACCCCAACCTGAAAGAGAAAAATAAAAAGGCTTGGGATGTGTTCTAATAGTTACCTCTCTTACATAAGCAGGACTAACCTGTGGTATTTGGAAAGAGAGAAGAGATCATTGCTGGCTACTCCTTTCTTCTTTTGGTTTTTTATTCTCTTCCTGCTGTTAGATGGGAGGTGGGGAGCATGTTACTGCATATTTCTTATGTCCTAGTCTAGCCTAGCCATCTGGGAAGCTGAGAAACAATATTTGAAGGATATCACATTTGCCGGGAACTGGGAAGACAGCTTACCTTTTTATGTGAAAAAAGGTAAAATGAGAGGAGACATGAGCTACCAGTATGATCTGTTGGTGTTATGTGAGTTGTTTCACCAATTTAACTCTTAAATGGATTTAATAGAATCCCACTCTTTTGTCGTGTGTCAGTTTCTTGCAGTCGTTTAGAGACATTTTTGGAATCTAAGTATTTCTAGGGCCTTTTTCCCTTCTTACAGCCTTATGCCACTTGATATCTCTCAGCTGTCAGCACCTGATTTTGCTGCAGTATGTACTGCAAGATCTCTGCATTGCTGTAACCAGATCTTGGTCAGATGTACTCTTTCCATCTCTTCGATGAAAAGATTTATTTGCATTTCTCCCTCAAGCTAGTATGCTATAGCATTGGAGACTCTTCCATATCCTTTGGAAAAACCTGAAAAGAAGAGTCTTTGAGAAGTCACCTTCTGTTGGGGCTTCTCTTGGCTAGCATTTCTCTGGCTGTAGCCTTCCCTTACATTTAATACATAAAAGCACTGTCTTCAGCAAATGTGTATTGTACCTGTCCTTGCAAGAGGCTACTACTGTATTAGTTACTGGAAATGCAGACAGTATAACAATCAAAGCATATTGGATTAGACTGAGTTAAGATTGAAGATAGATAAAGCATTATACTGTAATGGAAGAGAGCTTTAGGATAAGGCAGTCCTGAATTTTAATTCTCAGTTCTGCCTCTTAAGACCACTGTGACCCTGAGCAAATTGCATAACCTCCCTGAACCTCAGTTTTCTCATATGTAAAATAGAAGTACCAACAATACCTAGTTCTTAGGGTTGTTTGAAGAGTTAAATGAGATAATAAATTTGTAACACCTAACAGAATGCTGGGATGTATTACTGTGAACCGTTATGAACCTTTCTGAAGTTGAGTTTCTCGTTAAAATTGGGATATTAATACTTATCTCAGATTTGTTGTAAAAATGAAATAAGGATGGTAAACAGATAGCCTGGCGCATAACAATCCTAGAGGGATGTTTATGGTAAGAATATGTGCAAAAAACAACTGAAGCAACTAAAACACTATAGACAGTGTTTCTACCAAAGTCATACCATCACCAGTAACTAGTCAGTGCCGCTTCAGCAATCTGGGTTACTCTGGCTGTGCCGAACTAAGTATGTGCATTTCCAGTTGTATTTTGTCCACTATTTATTATTTCCTTAGTATATCTGAAAATCTAGTCATTTTTCTTTTTTATACATAGATTCTACTCATTTTAAAAGAGTCAGCTTAAATTTTACCATAGACCAGGTACGGTGGTTCATGCCTGTAATCCCAGCACTTTGGGAGGCTTAGGCAGGTGGATCACGAGGTCAGGAGTTCGAGACCAGCCTGGCCAATGTGGTGAAACCCCGTCTCTACTAAAAATACAAAAATTAGCTGGGCTTGGTGGCAGGTACCTGAAATCCCAGCTACCCGGGAGGCTGAGGCAGGGGAATTGCTCGAACCCAGGAGACGGAGGTTGCAGTGAGTGGAGATCATGCCACTGCACTCCACCCCGGACAAGAGAGTAAGAATCTGTCAAAAAACAAAAAAGAAAAAAAAAATAAAGACGAAGTCTTACCATGTAGCCCAGGCTGGTTTCAAACTCCTGAGCTCAAGCGATCCTCCTGCTGCCTCAGCCTCCCAAAGTGCCAGGATTATAGGTATGAGCCACCGTGCCTGGCCTATTCATTCTTTAAAATCTACCTTTAGGTATCTTCTCTTCTGTGAGACCTTCCCTGATCCATAGTAAGTTGCATTTGACTCTTGAACAATGTGGGAGTTAGGGATGCTAACCCTCTGGTGCTGTCAAAAATCTGTGTGTGTGTGTGTGTGTGTATACATATATATATATATATATATATATTGTATGCACCCACCATTTATTGGATGCCTGTGTGCCCAGCACCTCAGGTGTGAAGCCAGACCACCAGGGCTCTGTTCTCGCAAGCTGTAATGTGTAATTCTGGCCCCATCATACCCTAAAGTCCGATTCAGAACTCAGATTATCCCGAGGCCACATATGCACCTGGAGAAACCAGACTCATCAGAAGGGACTGGCAGCTCCTTCCTCAGTGATCAAACAGCAAAAATGTGCTTTCAAAGTGGGAGGCAATGCCAAAAACAAAAAAATTGCCTTAAGAGAAAAACCATTACAAAAAGAGAAATGACTGTCACCAAAATTAAAGTGTCATGTATCCACAAAATAAAATATTAACTAAAAATAATGCATTAAAAAGACCTTTTAAAATTTAGAGTAGGCTAGGTGCAGTGGTTTATGCCTGTAATCCCAGCACTTTGGGAGTCTAAGGCAGGAGGATTACTTGAGTCCAGGAGTATGAGACCAGCCTGGGCAATGTAGCAAGATCCTGTTTCTACAAAGTATTTTAAAAAATTAGCTGGGCTTTTGCCGGATGTGGTGGCTCATGCCTGTAATCCCAGCACTTTGGGAGGCTGAGGCGGGTGGGTCACCTGAGGTTGGGAGTTCAAGACCACTCTGACCAACATGGAGAAACCCTGTCTCTACTAAAAAAATACAAAATTAGCCAGGTGTGGTGGCACATGCCTGTAATCCCAGCTACATGGGAGGCTGAGGCAGGAGAATTGCTTGAACCCGGGAGGTGGAGGTTGCAGTGAGCCGGAGATGGCGCCATTGCACTCCATTTGAAGCAAAACTGTTTCAAAAAAAAAAAAAAAAAAATTAGCTGGGCATGGTGGTGTGTGCCTGTGGTCCCAGCTGCCTGGGAGGCTGAGGTGAGAAGATTGCTTGAGCCCAGGAGGTCAAGGCTCCAGTGAACTATGATCTCGCCCCTGCTCTCTAGCCTGGGGGACATTGGGACCCTGTTTCCAAAAAAACACAAAAATTAGAGTAAAAACTTCAAGATGATTTTATGTTATGGACCATGAGATCTCCCTGCTTGGCCTATAGTGCTTTGGTGGCCCATGTGGCAGAGGGGTGGCTGCACCGCTGTGCCCACCCACCTTGCTGCCCAGGCCAAAATGTAACACACTGAATACTATGTCCTTGGGTGCTCTCACTCCCTCCAGGGACACCAGAGACTCATTGCAATTGGCCACTGATGTGGCTTGCTCTCCTCATCATCTCTGACCAGTGATACCCATGTGAGTGGTTGAGGGCAAGGACACACCTGTCTTCTTGGGTCCCTTGAACATGGCATGAGGGTGTGGCTTGCCCACAGGAGGCTCAAGGGATACACTGAGAGGGCACTGCCCAAGGCTTTTTGTCTCCCCTACAAGGTCCCAGGCTCCCTTGCCTGGCTCCCCTGAACTCAAAGCAGAAAGCAGGTTTCCTGAAATCTAGCCTTCCTCCTTTCCCCCACCTTCCAGGAATGTGGGGCCAGGCCGTGTCCCATTCTCCAAGAGCCAGGCTGAGGGCTAGTTGTCACGCATGGGTGGCTCCAACCTGCTGGCCTGGTCAGAGTAGAGGGGTGGTAGGAACTGCTCGTCTCCCAGCCCACAGACCAGGTAGCTGTGGTTGTACTTGGCCTCTTTGCCGTACAGCTCCAGGAGGACCTTGGTGAGCTCTTTATCCACCTTCTCCCTGGGCACACTGTGGCTAAGGAGCCAGCCTGTGAGGTGCTTGAGCATTGGATTGGGCTCCAGCATGAGCCTGGTGTGGCGTGACTGGCTCTGATGCCAGAGCAGGCCAATGTCGGAGATGGTCTGAGCTCCATCATGGCCTCTAGCAGAGTGACCAGGGAGAGATGTAGCTCTGAGGGTGCTGCCAGCAGCAGGTGTTGCCAGCAGCAGACACTGCTGTAGGCCCTGAGTGAAGGGCATGTCCTTGGGTGCCACTGGCTCATGTGAGGGGGACAAGGGGTCAAGGAGGCCGAGAGGGGCTCACAGTAGATCCAGTCGAGCATGCCTGTCTTGCACACCAGCTGGATGCCCTCCTCCGTGGTGGTCCAGGGCTAGAAAGGCAGCTCGGTGGCCTCAAAGGGCAGGAAGGACTTTTAGCGCTGGCACCAGGCTCTGAGCAGCCAGGCAAGTAGTGCCATGCCACTTTCTCACAAGGCATTGCAGTGGTAGTTGAAGATGGCATTGTGAGTCAAGTTGCCCATTAGCACCACCAGCTCCCAGGAGTTCAAGGACAGGGCGTGGCCCACTGGTTGTGCATCTGCAAGATCCAGGTGATCATGAACTGCTTGGGGTTCTGCTTGAAGCCACAAGAGATGGCCAGGAGCTTGGTGTAAGTGTAATATGTGTAGTACATATGTGTAATATGTGTAGTACCCTTTCTTCCACCCATGTGAGTGGCTACCATTTGTCAGCCATGGTTGTAGTTGCCCTAAGTCAGAAAACAGCAGAGAGTCTGGATAGGTGCTACTACAGGAGTAAGAAGAATAGCCAGGCCCTTCAACTCCTGAAAGAAGCACCAAGAGGAATGGCAAGGCTCTTGGACTCCTGGAGGAACACCATGATGTGGGGGTAGTAGTAGGGTGGTCCCTCAACTTGAAAATACACCCAGCCCTTACTCTCTCCAAGGCCTGAGTGTAACCTTTGACTTCTCCAAAACTTAATGGCCTCCTGTTGACCAATAACATAAACAGTTAACACATTTTTTTTTTTTTTTCTTGAGACAGAATTTTGCTCTGCCCTCCAGGCTGGTATACAGTGGCATGAGCACAGCTTACAGCAGTCTCACTCAGCCTCCCAGGCTCAAGTGATCCTCCCACCTCAGCCTCCTAAGTAGTTGGGTCTATAGGTACGTGCCACCAAGCCCAGCTAATTTTAAAAATTTCGCTGTAGAGACGAGGTCTTGCTATGTTGCCAGGGCTAGTCTCGAACTCCTGGCCTCAAGCAATCCTCTTGCTTGAGACTCTCAAAGTGTTGGAATTCCAGGTGTGAACCACTATATTAGACCCACATATTTTCTGTGTTGTATGTATTATATACTTGTACTCTTATAATAAATTAAGCTAAAGAAACTGTTACAAAAATCATAAGCAGGAGAAAATATATTTACTATACATTAAGTGGAAGAGGATCATCATAAAGGTCTTCCTTGTCATCTTCACATTGAGTAGGCTGAGGAGGGAGAGGAAGGGTTGGTCTTGCTGTCTTGGGGTAGTGAAGGTAGAAGAAAATCCATCTGTAAATGGACCTGTGCAGTTCAAACCCATGTTGTTCAAGGGTCACCTATACCTCCTTCTGCCCTTTGTACATCTGTTGTTGCACTTAACACATTGTGTTGTAATTATTTACGTACTTTATTTATAATAAACTGAATATCATAAGATCAGACTATCTCTGTATTCCCACTTTATAGTACATGCCTTGCTCAATAGATACTGAATTGAGACCTTGATGCTTTCATCTTGTGTTGGCATTTTACTTTTTCCAACCAGAGAGGGCATGAATGGGAAATGAGTGGGAAGTATGCTTTGGTGTCTGTGTGTGTGTGGAAAAAAAAAATCTATATCTATATATAATCTATATATATATATATACACACATACATTATATATACAAAATATACATATGATGTATATATATATATATTTTTTTTTTTTTTTTGAGATGGAGTCTTGCTCTGTCACCCAGGCTGAAGTACAGTGGTGCCATCTTGACTCACTGCAACCTCCACCTCCCGGGTTCAAGCGATTCTCCTGCCTCAGCCTCCCGAGTAGCTGGGACTATAGGCACGTGCCACCATACCTGGCTAATTTTTGTATTTTTAGCAGAGACGAGGTTTCACCGTTGCCCAGGGTGGTGTCAAACTCCTGAGCTTAGGCAGTCTGAACTCAGTCTCCCAAAGTGCTGGGATTACAGGTGTGAGCCACTGTGCCTGGCCTCATTTATATATATATATACATATATATATATATATATATATATATATATATATATACACACACACACACACACACACACACACACATAATCCATATACCATAAAAATCATTTTATGTGTATAATTCAGTGCTTTAAAAAAATACATTCACAGGGTTGTGCAACCATCATCATTATTTAATTTCAGAACATTTTTATCACCCCCAAAAGAAACCCATACTCATTAGCAGTTACTCTCCGTTCTCTGCTAGCCCCTGGCAATCATAATCTACTTTCTATCTCCATGGATTTGCCTATTCTGGACATTTTGTATAAATGGAATCATACCATATGTAGACTTTTGTGTCTGACTTCTTTCATTTGCTATAGTGTTTTCCAGGTTCATCCACATTTTGTAGTATCTATCAGTACTTTGTTTTATTTTTTTAGGGCTAATAACCCATTGTATAATAATACTATATTTTGTGGTCGGGTGCTGTGGCTCACGCCTGTAATCCTAGCTCTTTGGGAAGCTGAGGCGGGTGGATTGCCTGAGCTCAGGAGTTCGAGACCAGCCTGGGCAACACGGTAAAACCCCGTCTCTACTAAAATACAAAAAAAAATTAGCCAGTCGTGATGGCATGCACCTGTAATCTCAGCTACTCGGGAGGCTAAGACAGGAGAATTGCTTGAACCTGGGAGGTAGAGGTTGCAGTGAGCCGAGATCGTGCCATTGCACTCCAACCTGGGCAACAGAGCAAGACTCCATCTCAAGATAAAATAATAGTAATAGTAATACATTTTGTTTATCTGTTTATTAGTTGATGGACATTTTTCACTTTTTGGCTGTCATGAATACTTCTACAAGTTTTGGTGTGGACATAAGTTTTCATTTTTGGGGATGTAATTCCTAGAGTAGAATTGCTGGGTCATACAGTACCTCTATGTTTAACTTTTTGACAAACTGTCAGACATTTTTCACAGTGTCTGTATCATGTTATATTCTCAATAGCAATCTCTGAGGGTTCCAGTTTCTCTGCATTCTCTTACACTTGTTATTGTCTGTCTTTTTTTTTTATTATAGCCATACCAGTGGGGATGAAATGTCATCTCATATTTTTTTTTTTTTTTTTGAGATGGAGTTTCACTCTTGTCGCCCAGGCTGGAGTGCAGTGGCGCGATCTTGGCTCATTGCAACCTCCGCCTTCCGGGTTCAAGCAATTCTCCTGCCTCAGCCTCCCGAGTAGCAGAGATTACAGGTGCCCACGACCACATCCGGCTAATTTTTGTATTTTTAGTGGAGGTGGGGTTTCGACATGTTGGCCAGGCTGGTTTTGAACTCCTGACCTCAGGTAATCCACCCGCCTCAGCCTCCCAAAGTGCCGGGATTACAGGTGTGAGCCACCATGCCTCGCCTCACTTTGGTTTTGATTTGCAGTTTCCTAACAGTTAATGATGTTGAGCATCTTTTCATATGCTTATTGGCCATTCATATATCTTCTTTGAAGAAATGCCTGTGCAAATCCTTTGCCCATTTTTAGTTGGATATTTTTTATTATTGAGTCGTAAGCTGTCTGTATCTCTCTGTATATTCTGGATACTCGTCTCTTACTGGATATAGGATTTGGAAATACTTTCTATGTGGGTTTTTTTATTTAATTGCCTAGAGTTCATTGCCCATGCCATGTATAAAGATGATATAGTGGAACTAGAGGTTCTGACAGAGCATATGTTGACTGAAGTGATTGCCATATGACAGATAGCACCATTGTTGTCATGCAGTTCTAGAAGCCTTTGATTACAAGAATGGAAGTAAGCATTTAACTGGGAACTGGGGAACTTTATTTTATTTTTTTGAGATGGAGTCTTGCTCTGTCGCCCAGGCTGGAGTGCAGTGGCACGATCTCGGCTCACTGCAAGCTCCTCCTCCTCCTGGGTTCATGCCATTCTCCCGTCTCAGCCTCCCTGAGTAGCTGGGACTACAGGCACCCGCCACCACACCCGGCTAATTTTTTGTATTTTTAGTAGAGACAGGGTTTCACTGTGTTAGCCAGGATGGTCTTGATCTCCTGATCTCGTGATCCGCCCGCCTCGGCCTCCCAAAGTGCTGGGATTACAGGCGTGAGCCACTGTGCCTGTCGGAACTTTGGGTTTTAGTCCTGTCATTGTCGCGGCCAGAGAGTATGACCTTGGGCATATTATGTAATTTTTTTCAGAATCAGTTTTCTCATCTGTAAAGTGAATGATTTGGACTAATCTTTAAGGTCACACAGTACTAAAGTTTGAGTTGATAAGGTCCTGGGGGGCACATGTTATAGATCAGATTATACTCCCTCTCATTTGTTCTTACTACAGAACCTATGTAATGCTGTTTTACGTTTGTTGGAAAATTTTGTTTTTTGTTTTTTCCTCTTTAATGAAGGACCCTCTGTGTGTGTGTGTGTGTGTGTGTGTGTGTGTGTGTGTGTGTAAGATGGAATCTGCCCGCCTCAGCCTCCCAAAGTGCTGGGATTACAGGTGTGAGCCACTGCGCCTGGCCCTGTCTGTTTCTTTAAAATTAGTCGTAATTAATTCTGACTAACTCTAATCATTTGAATAAACCTGCATTTTTATTTAAGAATTTATAGCTAAACCAAACCTTTAAATTTCTTTAATCTAGTGTTCTGTGACACAAATGATGAATTAGAGGCATAAAAAAGCTCATTGATTTAGCAACCTATTTGCTGGGTGTCTACTATGTTTCTGGGTCAGGTGGTATAATTAGGTACTAGCAGAATTGAGATGAGAATTGAGGTCTGCTGGACTTTCAGTTCACCACTATTTCCAGTATACTACTTTGTCATGGGTTACTAAGTTAGTCTGGTTAAGGAGTTATATCATGAATTTACCAGCTTCTCAACTAAGGGTTATAGTAATTTGTCTCCAAATTCTGATCCCTAATAATTTATAGCATCAAGTAAAACCAACATATATTTGTTACATATTTTAGGTATAAGTTGATGCATAATTTAAAATTTTAATAATATTCCCTTCCTTTAAGGACCTATTTGCAGCCTTAAACAGTTACATGTATCTCTAAGCTCTTGAATTGGCTACCTATGATATATGTACAGCAACTCCGGTCCAACATGAGTGCTTTTACACTATCCCAACCCATGTTCTCTCTGGTTGCTTTGAATCCTGATTAAAATGATGTATTCCAATACCATGCCTGTTCCTAACCACTTGTTCATATTAATGTGGTTTTTCTGAATCTTCAGTAGAATATGCAACTATGTTGGAATCACAAATACAATTCTCTTGGAAAATCTCTGAAGTCTACCCAACTCCACCCCATAAGTAGGTACTAGTATAGGCTGATTAAATGGTTTGAATACAAGTGTAGAATATTCCTAAGGAATCCATAGTTCTTTGTATGTAATTCTAAAAGCCAAAATGCATTTAAAATGAATAAAGTAATTTGCTTCCTGGCAAAACCTGACCTGAATTGAAGCAGGCTATTTATAATCTTTATTTCACTTTTTATTATGATTATTCACATATTTAACTGTAGAAATATTAATGTGTTTGCCTATTGGGTGCTGCCCCAGTCCTTAAGTTTCCAAAGTTTGAAAAATTTTGAATTTCAAAACACATTTAGCCCCAAGCAAAGAATTGTGGATTGGTATTTGTTTTGTTGGTGATAGTTCCTTGTCACACAGATTCTTCTTGAAACATACTCCAGGGGATTGAGTTTTTGTATTGAGCTTTCATTGGTTAATAAAGCATGGCAGGGGTGGAAGGAGGGAGAGCATCAGGAAGAATAGCTACTGCATGCTCGGCTTAGTACCTGGGTGATGGGATGATCTGTGCAGCAAACTGCTGTGGCACACAATTTACCTGTGTAACCAACCTGCACATTCTGCATATGTACCCCTGAACTTAAAAGTTGGGAGAAAAAAAAGCATGGCAACTAATTTCCACTGCTATTTTTGTTTGTTTCAGACAGGGTCTCATACCGTCCCCCAGGCTGGAGTATAGTGGCCTGATCATGGCTCAGTGCAGCCTTACCTTCCTGGGCTCAAGCAATTGTCTTACCTCAGCCTCTCCCGAGTAGCTGGGACCACAGGCGTGCGCCACCATGCCAAGCTAATTTAAAAAATTTTTTTGTAGAGACAGGGTCTCACCATGTTGCCCAGGCTGGTCTCGAACTCCTGGGCTCAAGCAGTCCTCCTGCCTCGATCTCTCAAAGTGCTGGGATTTCAGGGGTAAGTCACCACACCTGGCCTTGTTTATTTTTTAAGAGACTGGGTCTCACTTTTTCACCAAAGCTGGAGTGCAGTGGTGTGTTCATACTTCACTGTAGCCTCCATCTCCTGGGCTGAAGTGATCCTCCTGTTTTAGCCTCCTAAGTAGCTGGGTCTGCAGACGTGCACCACCACACCCGGCTAATTTTTAAAATTTTTTATAGAAATGGGGTCTTGCTGTGTTGCCCAGGCTGGTCTCAGACTCCTGGGCTCAAGTGATCCTCCTGACTTGGGCTACCAGAGTGTTGGGATTACAGGTGTGAGCCACGGTGCCTGGCCTTGTGTCTGTTTTAATCTAGAGTAGGAGTCAGCAGACTTTTTCTGTAAAGAGCTAGATACTATTTTCAGGTTTGTGGGCCATCTTGTCTCTTGTGAGGGAAAAACAGCCATAAATTATACATAAACAAATGGGCATTGCTGTGTTCCTGTAAAACTTTAGTTTGCAGACCCCTGATCTAGAGCAGTCCTTTCTAACTTGTTTGTGTGTATATCTTTAATAACATTCTCCTTTGGAAGAGTCCAGGCCAGTTATAATGTCCCATAAATCGGATTTGTCTGATTGTTTTCTTGTACTTAGATTCAGGGTAGACATTTTTGGGAAGAAATATTACATAGATGCTGCTGTGTACTTCCCCTTGTGTTGTACTGGGAGTCATGTAATGTCAGTCTGTCTCTTTATTTATTTATTTATTTATTTATATATTTTTTGAGATGGAGTCTCGTTCTGTTGCTTAGGCTGAAGTGCAGTGGCACGATCTCGGCTCACTGCAGCCTCCCCCTCCTAGGTTCAAGTGATCCTCCCGCCTCAGCCTCTCAAGAATCTGGGATGACAAGTGTGTGCTACCATGCCTGGCTAATTTTTGTATTTTTAGTAGAAACAGGGTTTCACCATTTTGGCCAGGCTGTTCTTGAACTCCTGACTTCAAGTCATCCACTCGCCTCGGCCTTCCAGAGTGCTGGGATTACAGGCATGAGCCACTGCGCCCAGTCTGTCTCATTGTTGATGGTAAGTTTTATCTTTCCGTTGTAGGGATCCCTACTTCCCTTTGTGAGAAATCTGAACGGTGACTTTGAGAGAGTATAAATATCCTATTTTCCAACCAAATGATTTTAGCATCCACTGATAATCTTGGCTTGAATCAATTATTACACTGGCGGTTGTGATTATAGTTCTTAATATCTGCCTAAGTAATAATAGCAATAATAATTAAATTATATTTTTAAAATGCTTGTGAGCTTAGAAAGATCTGTTCGTATATATCGTCACTGTGATTTTGTAGTTTAGTTTCCCATCATAGACTTATCTCCTTGGGAGGATAAGGCTGAAAGATTGGGTCTTCATGTGTTGTGCTTTCTAGAAGCAGGCTTCCAAAATAGAGTGTCTTTCTTTTCTGAGCCCAAGGCTGGTTAAGAAGAAGGGACCTAGTCTAGGCTTTTGCCCAGGTTTTTGCCTTGGGTTCCTTACTTCTTGTGTCAGTATTTCTTGCGTTTTAGTGGTTCAGTTTCTGAGTCCTGTAGT
This sequence comes from Gorilla gorilla gorilla, assembly GCF_029281585.2. NCBI lineage: Eukaryota > Metazoa > Chordata > Mammalia > Primates > Hominidae > Gorilla > Gorilla gorilla. The sequence goes on from NC_073224.2 coordinate 216,709,584, forward strand.
ATTTTCTGGATCAGTTTTGGTCTAATTATATGTAAAAGCTTGTATTAAAGACCATCAAGTAGTTATAGCTAGAAAATTGCACCTAATAATCTTCTTAAAATAAACATTTTCTTCTCAGCAACTTCTTATGAAAAATTTAAAACATAGAAAAGCTGATAGAATACTTATTAGACTATTCATTGGAATTCAGTAATTGTCAACTGTTTGCCTTATTATACTTAAGTTGCTATTAGTATCTGTGTCTCTATATATATCACAACAAATTTTTTTCTGAACAATTTGACAAGCTGCAGATGTGTCACCCTAAATAATAAGGATAATCTGCTACGTAACCACCATACCATTATCACACCTAAAAAATTGTTTTTCTTTATCAGCCCATATTCAGATGTCTCCAGATTTCTCAGGACTGTCTTTTATAGTTTTTTTTTTTTAAACAAGAAATGTTCTCTTGAAGAACAATAGTAGATAAGAGACGCATATTAAGAATTGGACAGTAAAGTTTTCTGTGTGGTCTCCTGACATAAACAGTAACTAGTACGTTTATATGGTGCCCTGCATGTAGCTGTAATTAGTTGCATTTCTTTGTTCAATAAAATGAGATTGACTGGGGATGGCGGTGTCAAGGAATCTTTAGCTTATGACCAGGTGTTTGACCTTTCAGAATATCATTGATGAGCATGACAAATTGAAAAAGTAAGAAATTAGAATGATGCCTAGCTCACTGCCTGACTCATGAGTAGGTACTTAATGAGTATTTGTTGACTTAAAGATGTAACTGGAGGGGGTGTCAGAAAAGGAAATACCATATTTCTGTCCTCATTTGTTGAGCAGTTATTTGGTGATTTCAGTGCATTTAGTCTGTTAGATGCTGTGGGAGATTAAAGGTAGGAAACACCAGCTTGGGCAACATAGTGGGACTCTGTCTCCATGAAAATAAAATTAAAAATAAGCCAGGTGTGGGCCGGGCGCGGTGGCTCATGCTTGTAATCCCAGCACTTTGGGAGGCCGAGGTAGGTGAATCACCTGAGGTCAGGAGTTCGCGACTAGCCTGGCCAACATGGCGAAACCTCGTCTCTACTAAAAATACAAAAATTAGCTGGGTGTGATGGCATGCGCCTGTAATCCCAGCTACTTGGGAGGCTGAGGCAAGAGAATCACTTGAACCCAGAGGCAAGAGAATCACTTGAACCCAGGAGGTGGAGGTTGTGGTGAGCCGAGATCACGCCACTGTACTCCAGCCTGGGCGAGAGGGTGAGACTCCATCTCAAAAAATAAAATAAAATAAAATAAATAAATGAATAAATAGGAGCAGGAAACAGTGTTCTTGCTCCTGAGGAGAACTACAGTATTAGGTGAGAGGAAACAAACTCGGTTTTTTTGGATTAATATTTATTGACTGCCTTCTGCATACCAGCTAGTATTCCAGGCTAGGCACTGGGGTACAGTGGTGAACAGAACTCAAAATTCTTCTCTTCATGGAGTTTACATACTAGTTGGGAGAGACAAGTAGTAAACATATCAACAGAATAATTTCAGATTGAGATGGAGAAAAAGAGAAGTTTCATATACTAGGAAGTAATGTGAGAGGAGTGCAGCTTTAGCTAGGATTGTCAGCTAAGGCATTTCTGAGGAATGATATTTGAACTGTGACTTGAATTAGGAGGCAGTAGCTGCCATGGGAAGATCTGAGGGAAGGCAGAGGAAGCTCCAAGTAGAAAGATCTTTTTTTTTTTTTTTTTTTTTTTTGAGATGGAGTCTCACTCTGTTGCCTGGGCTGGATTGCAGTGGGGTGATCTCAGCTCACTACAACCTCCATCTCCCGGGTTCAAGCGATTCTCCTGTCTCAGCCTCCCAAGTAGCTGGGATTACAGGTGCCCGCCACCACGCCTGGCTAATTTTTGTATTTTTAGTAGAGACGGAGTTTCACCATGTTGGCCCAGGCTGGCCTCAAACTCCTGACCTCAGGTGATCTGCCCACCTCTGCCTCCCAAAGTGCTGGGATTACAGGTGTGAGCCACTGTGCCCAACCCCCAGGTAGAAAGACCTTAAGGTGGAAATGAGCTGGCTGACGTGAGGACCCAGGAGGCCAACATATGTATATGGAACATTGAGAGGTCTCAGAGAGAATGGTAGAATATGATAGGAGATGAAGTAGGAGGGGTGGCAATAACCAGATTCTGTAGAGTTTATTTTAAGTGATGGGAAACCATTGATGAATACAAATAGTACTCCATAAAACAATGGAAGGATTCAGACCATTGATAAGGGCTTAATTTCAAGAAACTATTAATTTGGGGACTGAGCATGGTGGCTCACGCCTGAAATCCCAGCACTTTGCCAGGCTGAGGTGGGAGGATTGCTTGAGCCTAGGAATTCAAGACCATACTGGGCTATATAGTGAGACCCCATCTCTTTAAAAAAAAAAAAAAAAAAGATAACTGTTAACTTGGTGGATCCTAAGGATAACCCTGCCTCTCTTTCCCTCTTTTATTTTTTTCTTAAACAGATCTCTATTGAATAACCATTATATTCATAATATTATACAGGTAAAAATACAAAGAAATGACAGTTCTGCACCTTCAAGGAGTTTTGTGTTTTACTTGGAGTATTATGACATAAACACATACACAAATGTTTATGCATGTCCTGTATAAAAGAACAGTACATCTGTCATAGTAATATATGCTTATACCGAATGTCAGTAGGTTATCAACAAAGGTAGAGTTAAAAAATAGTGAATGTGGAAAGGTTCCACTGAAGAGAGATTAGCATTGAATTTCTTGAATAGATTTGATGAGATGGAAAGGGTATTCCAGGCAGGGAAAATGTCTGGGCAAAGTTATAACATGAAGTAATTTGTCTTCAGGAAATGAGTGGATCAGTCTGTCCATAGAAGGAAAAAAGATAACCTCCAGCTTGCCAGGGCTTTGAGTGATGCATTAAGGAATTTAGACTAATCTGTAGTTATTGTGGATAACCCTTTATACATCTTACTTATGTGTTAGTCACCTGTATTCTAAATCTGCTTATTTATTTATAATATTTATAATATTGTCTGCTAAGTGCACATGTATTCTTTGAAACTCAGCCCTGGCAGATATACAGTGCCATTGTGATTCTGGCACGTGGTACATATATAAATATAGATACAGATGCAGAAAGTGAATGAACTGGGGAGGAAAATCTTTTAAGTGATCTTATTTTCTTAGGAAAATTTGATGGGATGGAATTTGTTTCTCTAGTAGGAGTGGAATAGTTGGAGGATTTTGTTGCGAGATGGATTGGAGGAAATGTTGAATTATAAGAAGGCTGTGTGCATGTTAAAATGTGTTGCAAGATTCTGAAGTTCATTGTCTTATTTATTTATTTATTTTGAGACGGAGTTTTTGTTCTTATTGCTCAAGCTGGAGTGCAGTGGCATGATCTTGGTTCACCGCAACCTCCGCCTCCCCGCTTCAAGCAATTCTCCTGCCTCAGCCTCCCAAGTAGCTGGGATTACAGGCATGCGCCTCCACGCCTGGGTAATTTTGTATTTTTAGTAGAGACGGTGTTTCTCCATGTTGGTCAGGCTGGTCTCGAACTCCTGACCTCAGGTGATCTGCCTGCCTTGGCCTCCCAAAGTGCAGGGATTACAGGTGTGAGCCACCGCGCCTGGCCTCATTGCCATCTTTATAATCTGGGTTTTGATAGGGCAATGGTCATTAATTTTTGAGGACTGAAAATAAGAGAATGGTGAGTCTAATGATGAGATTGTCCTATTTTGATCATTATTTAAAATATGTCCCACCACATACACACAATCCCAGTAGCTTCTAAACAGTCTCTCATCTACCCAGATTCCATTGGCTTTAAAAATATTTTATCATTTCATATCAGTCTCAGCAATGTCATCGATAAATGCGCTTTGTGACATTCGTTAGGAGTGATGCTATAGCCTTTTAAGATTGTTGCATATTTTCTGTTTATTTTCTCTTTAGCTTAGGAAAGACTAATCAATATATAGGCTTATGCTGTTAATGTTTATTGGCTCCGCCTAAGAAGCACAGCTTTTATAGCTGGAAGAAATAATCTGGAATATTTTTTATCAGTATTACAGATCTGACATCTAATGTTCTGAATAGATAAGTGCCTTAGCATGAAAGGAGGGAATTATTATCTAGTTATAGAACCCAGTGTCCCTCCCCCACAATGAGGCCAGGGTTATAATCCTTCTAAAAGTGAGACAATATATTGAGGTCTGTATCCCAGTTCTCTGCTATTGGAGACTTAATAGTGCCAATTGGAGAGATAGCACTTAGACATATTATAAAAAGATTAGTAATGGGTAAGCCACATCCTTTCTTTCTTAAGGATAAACTAATTTAAGATGTTTACCTTATAATGCTCCAAATATAATGGGGTTTTAATAATGCTGGCCTTAGAGGCTTTTATTCTGTCTTCAAGGCTCAATTAACACTAATAATTAATATTGTATAACACTTTACATTTATGAAGTGTTTTTATAAGCATTAGCACATTTGAACTTTAGAGCATGATTGTTAGATGGGGAGGCAAGTACATTTATCTCTATTTTAGCTGAAACTTATTAATAAATTCAGATTTTACTTCACATCCATGTCTTAGTACACTAAGCTATGCTGCTTTTTATGATTTCACTTGCTTTATATCCAAATTCCCATAGTAATGAATTATGTTATGATGGATTCCATTTTGGAATAAACCCAGTTTGTTTTTTTTAACTGAAAAACCTGTATTTTCCACTTTTTTAAAAATTAAAAGGGAGTTGAATGAACTTAATTATTTTCTTTTTTTCTTTTTGGGACAGAGTCTCGCTCTGTCACCAGGCTGGAGTGCAGTGGTGCGATCTCAGCTCACTGCAACCTCCGCCTCCTGGGTTCAAGCAATTCTCCTGCCTCAGCCTCCCGAGTAGCTGGGATTACAGGCACGTGCCACCACACCCAGCTAATTTTCGTATTTTTAGTAGAGACAGGGTTTCACCATGTTGGTCAGGCTGGTCTCAAACTCCTGACCTCTTGGTCCACCTGCCTCGGCCTCCCAAAGTACTGGGATTACAGGCATGAGCCACCACACCCGGCCACTTTTTTTCTTTTTAAAACTAAAATTGGGCCTGGTGCGGTGGCTCACGCCTGTAATTCCAGCATTTTGGGAGGCCGAGGTGGGCGGATCACGAGGTCAGGAGATCAAGACCATCCTGGCTAACATGGAGAAACCCTGTCTCTACTAAAAATACAAAAAATTAGCTGGGCTTGGAGGCGGGCGCTTGTAGTCCCAGCTACTTGGGAGGCTGAGGCAGGAGAATGGCGTGAACCCGGGAGTCGGAGCTTGCAGTGAACTGAGATTGTGCTACTGCACTCCAGCCTGGGCCACAGAGCGAGACTCCGTCTCAAAACAAAACAAAACAAAAACAAAAAACAAAACTAAAATTGGAGCTGAAGAATTTGATCCTAGACAGATCCTTGAGTTTGAATTAAATTATCCTTTTTAACTCTCATGGATTCAGTAAATATCAGATGTTTTCTGTGTGCCAGGCTTAGTGCAGAGGGTGGAAGGTGGTGGGAGAAGCTTTAAGAATTAAACTGGCCGGGCGCGGTGGCTCACGCCTGTAATCCCAGCACTTTGGGAGGCCGAGGCGGGCGGATCACGAGGTCAGGAGATCGAGACCATCCTGGCTAACACAGTGAAACCCCGTCTCTACTAAAAAATACAAAAAATTAGCCGGGCATGGTGGCGGGCGCCTGTAGTCCCAGCTACGCGGGAGGCTGAGGCAGGAGAATGGCGTGAACCCGGGAGGTGGAGCTTGCAGTGAGCCGAGATCGCGCCACTGCACTCCAGCCTGGGCGACAGAGCGAGACTCCGTCTCAAAAAAAAAAAAAAAAAAAAAGAATTAAACTAATACAGTGAAAAAAACCAAGAATTTAAAGTCAGGTAGACCTGAATTCAAATCCCAGCTCTGCTAATTAGTTATTAGTTGCAAATTGCTAAGTGCCTTGGAGCTTCAATTTTGTAATCTCTAAAATGAGAATAATAACTCTTATAGAATTATTTTGAGGAATAGGGTGATGTATATAAAGCACTTAGTAATATATGCTTTATAAGACATTACTGCCCATAGACCAATGAATAGACAAAAATGTATGGTGAGAGTTACTGAGTCTTGACAGGAAGCATTTGGCTGACCTAATGCAGAATAGAGTGAAGTGATTTTGACTGCCAATATACAGTGTGCTGCTTTTGTTGAAACTTGTAGCTCTCACACTGGTATTTGCCAACATTACATTTGACTTCTCACATAGTAAAAGACAACTCATTCCTGTGGAGTTTAAGGCATGTGGAAACATCTATCTGTAGGCTAGACATTTAAACTTCTGTTGTAGTTCAGTTGCGGGAGAAATTGCACATTACCATAGAGTAGTGAAAGTCAGGTAGCAGAGAGCCTCTCTGGGCTGGTACCTATATTCACTTTGCTGAATTCTGTAAACATCAAAAGCAAGAATGGCCATCCAGGATGAAAGGTACAGCTGACAGTATGGTCAATAAACTGAACAGGGTGTAAGACTAAGAACTGATTTTGTTTTCTAAAATGGTGCCTTCTTCGTATTTAAACTTCTGTGGAGCATCTGTCATATGCCAGGTACTGTTCTGGGTTCTAGGAATATAGTGGTAGTGGTGGGGAAGCCCCTTTTCTAATAGAGCTTACATTCAGTGAGAGAGAGTGTAAGTAAATATAAAATATAATGAATCTCAGGAAATAGTGAGAACCATGAAGAGAAGTAAAACAGGAGAAGCAAGTATGTTGGGTCTCACTATGTTGTTCAGGCTGGCCCCAAACTCCTGGGCTCAGCTGATCCTCCTGCCTTATCCTCCCAATGTAGTGGGATTACGAGCATGACCTCCGCACCCGGCCTTGCTTGTTTCAAAATAGGATCTAAAATAGCCAACATAGTGTGTTTTAGTACTATTTAGAAGGGCCCTTTATATGAGTAGAGAGAGCACTGACTTCAGAAGTTGCTTTAGGAGGTAGAAGGGAGGGGAGTGGGTCTGGTACAGTTAAAAATTGGCCTGCATGCCATCCTTGGAACACATATTTTACTGTGGGTTATACCATTCCAGAAGACGTATATTTATGTGTCCAGGAGACCTAATGATCCCCCTCCCATATACACTTCACAGTATTTTAAAAAGTATAGTCTGTGGACTATCTGTATCAGAATGCACAGTCTGTGGGCTCTGTAACAGATCCACTTAATCAGAAGATTTGAAAATGGTACCGAGGAATCTGTAATTTTAACAAGTACCCAGGTAATTGTATATCCATATGAAGTGTTGAAAATTACTGTTTGTAACCTTGTCGATAGAAATAATCTTCAACCCAGTCTTAGTAGGCAGGCAGGCAGGCAGGCAGGCAGGCAAGTAGGCAAGTACTTGCTTATTTAAGATTCGTTACTTTTCATAATTGACATTGGAGCTTGCATTTCCTTTTTCATTGATTTAACTTCTGGCTTTAATCTCTGATATACTGTGTCCTCCATGTTAAGATGTGTCGATGAGACAGCAGAAAATGAAACCTTTGTCCTCTTTCCTTACATTATTTTGTGTTTTCACTATTAGCCACATCCCTGGGAAGAGGCAGCCTCTGAATGGAGAATGCTGAATTGGCTGTATAGACTGATGTGCTTTAGTAAAAAGCTTGCTCACACTCAACACTTTTTTTCAGTGTTTATTGAAAATTCTAGTTATTTACCTGTTACTAAGAGCTTATTTTTCATAGATCTTTAAATGTCTAACATGCACTTAAAATGAAAGAGAAAAACAAAGAGAATGAGGATATTGAGAAAGTATATGATTTACTTCGTAGTAAGACAGTAAATACTTGATATCAAGGTAGGGGATAGAAAAAAAATCAGCAATGGTAAATTTAAACCATCTGCAGATGGTCCAGCTAGATCCTTACAGGGGTCACAGCCAACATTTTAGTGGGCATACTTTTGAAGAAAGTATGCACTGTTTTCTCCATTTTAATTTTAACGATGCCACTGATACTGTCGTGTTGTAAGCATATCTGCTAGGACTCATGAGTAGGACTAGGCCAGCAGATACCCAAGCATATCTGCCAGCTCCCAGGGAGGGCTATTGAGGACAGGGTTTTCTAGCTTCCTTGGAATTTCCACTTCCTAGTAGTATGATTTGAGTCCCTCTCTCAGCTCTGTATGATGGGAAAATCTGCAATTCAAGCTTGATTTATTTGGCTTAAATGATGAGGCAAACCTCCAAACCTGGGCAAGCTCAACACTTTCGTACCTTGCCTTTTTTTACTGTCATGGCTCCTGTCAAGGTTAGGTCATTTAGAGTTTGAAAGGGCATTAGAATGAACGAAAGTCTGTACGTTTCATTTTACTGTTAAAGAAACCAAGAGTCAGAAAAGTGAACTTATTTTCCTTGAAGTCTAGATACTAGAATATGAAGTCAGGTGATGTGGATTCCTTCAGTGGAGCCATCTAGTTGAGTAATCTTTTAAAAAAATGTACCTCCTTGCCCCAAAATGATGTTAATCTTTCTGTTTAAGGGTTCTTGTAGTCTTTCCATTCTAGTAGTCGATTGTTTTTGACTTCACCTGTGTAGTGGTTGGGAGGCCCCATTAAGGCATGAGTGATAATTGTATCTTGCTTCTTAGTAAAATTATGTAATATTTAAGAGAAAAACTCTTGAATTTAAGACATATGGAGGAGGAATAACTCTCCCTGAGTCACACCACAAAGCAGCAGAGGAGAATTCACAGAGAGTTGGTTTCTTTACTTGGTACCATATGTTTACTTTCTTTTGCCTACCCTCTCCTTAGCCACTTGACTCCCTCAAAGTCAGTCTTGTGAAGAGGTATGGTGTGGCAGAAGATACCAGAGTTGGGAGTCTGGCCACTTAGGTCCTAGGTCCAGCTTTGCTTCAAGACTCCATTTCCTCTCTTTGGGCTTTATTTTCCCCATCTTTAAAATGAAAGACTAGACTAGATTATTGCACCCTAAGTATCTTTCCAGCTCTGATATTCTTTGATTTCACGAATCTTGGAAGGTTCTAATGCTGTTTGATGAAGGACTGCAGCTTTCCATTTGCTCTTGCTCACAGCATGATTCTGCATTGAAACTTTACCATGGTGTACCTTGGGTGGTCTTAGGGCAAATTTTTTTTTTTTCAGGAGGAATTTTTCTGAGAGTGTAGATTATATAGATAAGCCAATTTTTGTTTTCTTTTTCTTCAGTGCTCCAAGACATCTGAATGTTTTTGTTTTTTTAAAGAGAGATGGTGAAAGGTTAAAAATAAGAATGAGAAGACTACTTTGAAAGTTGGATCTTTAGAAAGTACATTAATGAGTATCCCAAGTGACTACTCTTGGGAATAATCAAGAATAGCAAATGTCTTAGGTCTATATAGGGTGGCTTAACATTGTGGCATTTTCCTGGTGCTGTTGCAAAGCACAGGGATGTTCAAAGTCTGTGGTTAATTTTTGACCTTGGAAAGGAAATGCTGGCTTACCTCAGGGCCTGAGAGCAGGGAGAGCTACTGAGGACAGGGTTTTCTAGCTTCCTTGGAATTTCCACTTCCTAGTAGTAGGATTTGAGTCCTTCTCTCAGCTTTGTATGACCAGAAAATCTGCAATTCAATCTTGATTTATTTGGCTTAAATGATGGGAGTTTGTTTAACCCTGAAAAATGTCACTTCAACCTTGAGATAGCCTAATGATGCTTTTTTTTTTTTTTTGGAGACAAAGTCTCACTCTGTTGCCCAGGCTGGAGTGCAGTGGTGTGATCTCGGCCCACTGCAACCTCCGTCTCCTGGGTTCAAGTGATTCTCCTGCCTCAGCCTCCTGAGTAGCTGGGACTACAGGCATGCACCACCACGCCTGGTTAATTTTTGTATTTTTAGTAGAGACGGGGTTTCACTGTGTTGGTCAGGCTGGTCTCGAACTCCTGACCTCGGGATCCCCCCGCCTCGGCCTCCCAAAGTGCTGGGATTACAGGGGTGAGCCACCGCGCCCGGCCAGCCTAATGATTCTTATAGGATACTAAAGCTATTTGGACATGAGTCTGTCTCTAGAACACGCTTGATGGCTTTGTTCTAAAGTGATAAGTATAGTCTAGCTCTATACTGCTGTATTCTTCTAGGTAGGTGAGGCTCCTTCTATTCCTGCCTGACTGAAAAGCATTTAGCTGACTTCCCGAGCATGCTGCATCTTGTCCTTCAGTTTTTCTTTGTTTTTCATTATTCTTTGCTGCAGCTCAGCATGTCTTCCAGTTGTGGTTCTACACAAGGCAGGAGCCATAGAAGTTCTGCACGATTGCTTATTAGAAAAGAAACGTTAAAAGCATGAGTTAGGGAAGGAGTTTAGGTCTTTTACTGTGTTCATAGCATTAGGATGAAGAGTTGGGAAGATGGGGGAGGTGTGGAGACTTGGATCCAATAAGACTAGACTAGAAGGATTTGAGGAAATGGAACTTTGGGTTGCTGGCAGGGCAGAAATACTTGAGGAACACTCCCGTTTTAATAGGTTATTTTTAGTTTGCAGAAAAAGAGTAGTTTCTTCAGTGTCCTGGAATCTTGTAGTTGTGTTTGTAACCTAAACTAATCGGCTTAGCCTGTGCCAGAAAAGTGTCAGGTGGCATGCTCATTTCCTTCTAACTTTTAGTACTGCCTGGCTTAACTGCTATAGTTCTGTGACTAGGCTTCAGGGCGTTGGTAATGGGGACTAACTGGGGGAAGGGGCAAGCTGCTGCTGGTCTGAGCAGAGAGAACCCTCGTGCTAAGTCACTGCCCTAATGCATTCACTCTGGCTGTACATATAATGTGGTGCTTGAATCCAGAGTGTTCACTTGTGGTACCCTAAGTATGACTTTGAGTGGAACTACCTTAGAATCTTATTTTTCCAATTAACTTGACAGTCTCTAGTCATTTCTTTTGGCTCTTGTCCTGGATATTTTATTCTGCCTTAAGTGGTTTTTAATGGATTTTAAGCTCTCAGTTATCATTCATTCAGCACAACTTTATTGAGTGCCCACTCAAATGTATGCCTGGCACCATTGTAGGTGTTAAGTGTCTTTTGGTGTTTCTTTATTAGAAACTGTCGATTTTATAAATGTTACTCAGTTGAAGAATGTCAATTACTTAAAGTCTTTAAAATTAATTAATTAATTAATTAATTTATTTATTTTTAAGACAGAGTCTTGCTCTGTCACCCAGGCTGGAGTGCAGTGGTATGATCTCAGCTCACTGCAACCTCTGCCTTCTGGGTTCAAGCAATTCTCCTGCCTCAGCCTCCTGAGTAACTGAGATTACAGGCGTGCGCCACCACACCCAGTTAATTTTTGTATTTTTAGTAGGGGGGGTGGTTTCGCTATGTTGGCCAGGCTGGTCTCGAACTCCTGACCTCAGGTGATCCACCTGCCTCGGCCTCCTAAAGTGCTGAGATTACAGGCGTGAGCCACCATGCCCAGACTATTTTTTAATGTTTGAGGCAGGGTCTTGCTCTGTCATCTGGAGTGCAGTGGCTTGATCACGGCTCACTGCAGCCTTGACCTCTGGGGCTTAAGCTGTCCTCCCACTTCAGCCTCCCAAGTAGCTGGGACCACAGGTGTGTGCCACCACGCCTGACTAATTTTGTTTTATTTTTTATAGAGACAAGGTCTTACTATGTTGCCCAGGCTAGTCTTGAACTCCTGGCCTCAAGTGATCCTTCTGTCTTGGTCTCCCAAGTGCTGGGATTACAGGCATGAACCACTGTGCCTAGCCTATGTATTTTAATTTTTAAATTTGGATAAGACTTTATATAAATTTCTAGGCCAGAAAAACCAATTTTGGTTTGGGTACTATATGGTCATTGTACAGGAACAGATGTAAATTAACTAGAAGATGTGACCTCTGCTCTTGAGGCATTTAGAATGGTATGGAGAAAACAATAGGCAGTACAAATTATTGAAGAAGTACAAAAACTATTACAGACTAAATTAGCTGTATATAACTACCTACCTAAGTGCCGAGGGGCTGTTTGGTCAGTAGGGTTTATAACTCCCCATTGGAGCAGGTTTTGCCCTTATTTTTTTAGCTTTGTATATAAAGATATAAGCCAGCAGCTTATAAATGTGGTTATTTGTAATCTTGGGGATTTTTCTCCCTGGGCTGGTCTTATTTTTTGCTTAAGACATAATAAAATACTCTGGGTAACTGATTTTTATGGAGACAAGAAAAACTTAAGAGGTAGTCAGCTCAGTAAAGCAATAGCAGATAGTGGTCTGATCCACCTCGTTTGTAGAGGCCAGGGGAGTGGAGATGGTGGTGTTCTTGTTTCTGCCTCTTTTGGGCACTGAAGCAAGAGAGGCTAAATGTGAAAGCCCTCCTTTAGTTGATATCAGCTTGCCTTAGGTTAGCAAAGTATTTAAAATATGAGCCTCAATTTCTTCAACATATAAAATGAATTTGATAATACCTCCTTGTGGGGTCATTATTAAGGACTGAGAGTATGGATGTGAAAGTGCTTTGAACTATGAACTATGAAATAATGTATAAGCATTAGGTATTATTGTCAGGCATAGTGGCTCATGCCTGTAATCCTAGCACTTTGGGAGGTCGAGAGAAGAGGATCGTTTGAGGCCAGGAGTTCAAGACCAGCCTGGGCAACATAGCAAGACCCTGTCTCTACAAAAAAATAAAAATAAAAAAAATTAGCTGGGCATTTTGGTGCACAGATACTTGGGAGGCTGAGGTGGGAGGGTCTCTTGAGCCCAGGAGCTTAAGGCTGCATTAAGCCATGATTGCACCATTGCACTCCTGCCTGGGTGACAGAGTGAGACCTGTCTCCATATATGTATATGTTTATTTATTTATTAGGAGGTATATTATTTAGAGCGTAGGAGGCATGCACTTCTGAGGCCCTTGTCAGGATATCTTCTAGGGATCCTGAATTTCAGATGATTCTGGGCATTCAATAATTGGACTTCCTAGGCTGGTGCCGTGTCTCATGTCTATAATTCCAGCATTTTGGGAGGCTGAGGTGGGTGAATTGCTCGAGCTCTGGAGTTTGAGACCAGCCTGGGCAACATGGTGAAACCCCATCTCTACAAAACATACAAAACTTAGCTTGTTGTGGTGACACATCCCTGTAGTCCCAGCTACTCTGGGAGCTGAGCGGGGAGGATTTGCTTGAGTCCAGGGGGTTGAGACTGCAGGGAGCCATGATTGCAACACCACACTCCAGCTTCGGTGACAGAGCACGACTCTGTCTTTAAAAAAAAAAAAAAAAAACTACCAACAAAAAACAAAACCTGGACTTGAGCTGGTGATAATAAGAAAAATACTTTAATGTTATTTGAAAGGGTTGTACATGTGGGAGATGAATTATTCTTTCTTATAAGTTTATATAAGTCCATTTATACATAAGAGTCTTCGTAAGTATAGGCACTTGTAATTTTCAGTAGTTTGGCCATTGAACATTTACTGAACTGTTACTGTGTGCCACGTTCTATGCACATGCTTGGATTCAGAGATGAAATAGATAATTCTGGCCTTTCAGGAGCTCAGGGTTTGGTACAGGAGAGTAACAAGTAGACAATTATAATACAGAACGATAAGTGCTATACTAGAGATAAACCTAGGGTTTTTCAGAAGGGCTTATTCTTACTTGATTCCTCTCAACATCCTCTCCAGACTTTGTTTAAAAGTTGTAAGAGATATCTTAATGAGGCCTGGAGAAATGAAGCAGTTTGCCTAAGGTCACACCCATAGCTTGTTATTTTTAAAGCTAAAACTAAGATCTGAGTTGTCATACTTGCTTTCACTTTCAGTTATGTCCTAGCTAATCAGGAGGCCGAGGCAGGAGGATTGCTCGAGCCCAGGAGTTCGAGGTTATAGTGAGCTGTGATTGTGCCACTTCACCGTAGCCTGGGCAACAGAGTGATACCCTGTCTCAGAAAAAAAAAAAAAAAAAAAGAGCTAGTCACATCAGGTCCTTAAAAAAATGTTGACTGTTTATTTCACACTGTACCAGGCCAATGGCAGTACAAAAGAATGAGGTGGTCTATAATTATGGTGTAGTAGGGATGGTAAGTATAAAAAAATGAGAAATTAGCATCAAGTCAATTCAACTAATACTTTTTAGTAACTTGTGTGTGAAGCTCCACGTTAATTGCTACGGGGAATATAAAACAACATAGGACAACCTACCTGTGGCTTTTTCTTTAGGAGATGGTGTCAGATAAACCTGTAATGCAAAATAGACTAAGAAAATTGCTCAAGTAGAGATACAGACAAAGTGCATTGGGAACATAGGCCCAAGAATCTTAGAATATTAGAACCAAAAGGACGGTTAGAGGTGATCAGTTCTAGTGGTCTTTAGTTACCATTTTGGAGACATGGAGCCCATTTGGTTAGAGAAATTTGAGGAACCTTGCAAAAATCAGGGAATCAAGTGAAATTAGGATGACAATATAAAATTTTCAGCTGCCAGGAAGAAGAGGACTTGAACTGGAAATAGGCAGCCTTGGATCACAGAAATAGAGTATTGTAGAACTGAAGCCTTTTTAAAGTAAAACTTAACACCTAAACTGGCCAAAGGTAGACCCACTATACCTATGACAATAACCATGTTTTATTGTGTACAAAGTACTTTCACATACATTCTTCTGTTTGGTCCTTATAATCTTGTAGTCAAGACACATTGTCATTTCTGTTTTACAAATGAGGAAACTATTCTAGTAAGTTGGAGAGACAAGAGTAGAACTCAGGATTCTACTGCCCGTTGTACTACCTGGTGTGTGAATGTGAGTGAGTTTTAATTTTAATTTTAATTTTTTTTGAGATGGAGTCTTACTCTCTTGCCCAGGCTGAAGTGCAGTGGTGTGATCTCAGTTCACTGAAACCTCCGCCTCCCGAGTTCAAGCAATTCTTGTTGCCTCAGCCTCCTGAGTAGCTGGGACTACAGATGTGCGCCACCATGCCTAGCTAATTTTTGTGTTTAGAGATGGGGTTGCACCATGTTGATCAGGCTGGTCTCGAACTCCTGACCTCAAGTGATCCACCCACTTTGGCCTCCCACAGTGCTGGGATTACAGGCGCAAGCCACCATGACTGTTTGTTTTTATTTATTATTTATTATTATTTTTTGAGATGGAGTCTGGCTCTGTCGCCCAGGGTGGAGTGCAGTGGCGCAATCTCAGCTCATTGCAGCCTCCATCTCCCAGGTTCAAGCAAGTCTCCTGCCTCAGCCTCCTGATTAGCTGGGACTACAGGCGTACGCCACTACGCCTGGCTAATTTTTGTATTTTTAGTAGAGACAGGGTTTCACCATGTTTGCCAGGTTGGTCTCAAACTCCTGACTTCATGATCTGCCCGCCTCGGCCTCCCAAAGCGCTGGGATTACAGCCGTGAGCCACTGTGCCCAGCCTCCTGTTTGTTTTTAATAATGTAGACATTGACATGAGACATGTTGGCAAGTGTGACTTAGTAAAAGAAGGAGATAGACATAGTTATAGCTACAAGAAGGAACTTAGGGCTTAGGGGTGGGAGGCAGAACTGGCACGGAGCCTGATTATTCTGACTTGGGCATCTTCCTTGCCCTTTTGGATGCTGCCTTATTATACCTCTGGCCCCACCCATCCACCTCTCTTAGTACTTATTTAAAATTATTTCTGCTGTAACTGGGCAAGTTACTTTCTCAAGGTGTTTTTTTCCCCCCACCAGGGCTTCCTGATGTGCCGAGAGAGAGAGAGAGAGGAAAAAAAACAAAAAAAACTTAAGAATGTGTATAGTGATGAAAAGAAAATCAAATTAATATGTGTAGGGTATATTTTCGTTCAGGCATTATGTGCTTAGGCATTTAATGTATATTTTTATATAATCCTTACAACAGTCCCATGAAGTTTAGATGTAATCTCTATATACAGTTGTGGAAACTGAGGTTGTGAAGTTTAATCACTTAAAGTAATATGTGACTGAGTTAGAGTAGAACCCAGATAATCTGACTTTCAATCCCATGTGTGGTTTTCCCTTATAGCATGTTGCCAGGGCAGCAGGCAGGATGGAGAGAGAGTGTGGAATAGAGACAAAGGGAAATTCCCTAGAAGCAATAAAATGGAAATAAACTTGTTACAGGGGGTAGACATAATAGTGACCCTGTAAAATATGCCTTCAAATTAAAATAGCAGCAGAAAACCTTTTTCACTCAGGCTCTCTAATAGGTACAGCTTAGTATTCTTCTTCTGATACCACCAAGTATATAGAAGGGCATTTTAATCTTCCGTTTTAAGAGATGAGATACACTTCTCCTAAGGGAGATGAGATGCAAGTAAATCAAAAAACTTCTAGATTGATGCTCTGGGCACTTAACAGTCAGTACAAGGGAAGTCACATTCTCTGAGTTGAGTGTGAATGTAAAAAGATTTGAAACCTTTGGGTGACTTGCACCTCCTAAGACTTGCAGCTCGTACATGTGACAGACAGTGCTAGGATAGTACCCTCATTAAACAAAAATAACAACAAAACTGATCCTCAGCTCTACATTTTCCTTACCACTTTCACACAGGCAAACTTTTCTTTCTTTTCTTTTCTTTTTCTTTTCTCTTTTTTCTTCTCTTTGCCTCTTTTTTTTTTTTTTTAACAGTCCAGTGGTCTTTTACTTTTTTACACCTTCTGATTTGGCCAACTTTCTTTCATTCATTTATTTATTTGGAGGCAGGGTCTTGCTCTGTCACCCAGCAGTGATGAAACCATAGTTTACTGTAACCTTGAACACCTGGACTCAAGCAATTCTCCCGTCTCAGCTTACTGAGTAGCTAGGACTACAGGCATATACCACCATGCCTGGCTAATGAAACAGTGTCTCACTCTGTCCAGGCTGGAGTGTAGTGGCTCCACTCACTGCAGCCTCAGTCTCCTAGATCAAGTGATCCTCCCACTTCAGCCACCCGAGTAGCTGGGACTACAGGCATACGCCACCACACCTGGCTAATTTAAAAAATTTTTTAAGAGACAGGGTCTCACTATGTTGCCCAGGCTGGTCTTGATCTCCTGAGTTCAAGTGATCCTCCCATCTCAGCCTCCCAAAGTGCTAGGATTGTAGGCGTGAGTCACTGCACCTGGCCTGGTTTTATTTTTGGAGAGATGGGGTCTTGCTATGTTGGCCAGGCTGGTCTCAAACTTCTGGGCTCAAGTGATCCTCCTGCCTCAGCTTCCCAAAATGTTGGAATTACAGGCTTTAGGCACTGTGCTTGGCCTTGGCCAACTTTCTCTCCATAGGTGAATAACAATTTTAGATGTGATTCTGTTGCTAAACTTCACAAATATGGGCAAGGAAGCCTAGTCTCAATTATAGACGACTGGTTAGAAAAGGAAACAGCAGGGCTGGGCGTGGTGGTTCACGCCTGTAATCCCAGCACTTTGGGAGGCTGAGGTGGGTGGATTACTTGAGGTCAGGAGTTTGAGAACCAGCCTGGCCAACATGGTGAAACCCCATCTCTACTAAAAATACAAAAATTAGCTGGGCGTGGTGGCATGCACCGGTAATCCCAGCTACTCGGGAGGCTGAGACAGGAGAATCGCTTGAACCCGGGAGGCGGAGGTTGCAGTGAGCCGAGATCGTGCCACTGCACTCCAGCCTGGGCAACAGAGTGAGACTTTGTCTCCAAAAAAAAAAAAAGGAAGTAGCAGAGCCGGTTCTTTGAGTGCCAGCTTTCAAATAGATACATTAATCTCAACCTAGTTTTATCAATTATTTATTAATATGCACTCCCAAAGTGCACAAAAGTTCTTAAGTTCTTTCTAATTCTGATCTTGTTTATACTCTTCTTTGGTAAGGTTTCTTTGGCAAGGTGAAAAATAACCTGACACATAGAGATGGGATTGCTGGATTCTAGTTTTGTTTGTCTGTTACTAGCTTCCTAAAAAGGTCTCAGAAGTCCCTTTGTTTGCTCATCTGTCATATGAGATAAGAGTATTTGCCTTCTCATCCTAAAGGTTACGTAGATTTAAAAAGTTATTCTGGGAGAATTAGAAGCACTTTCAGATGAAAGACATTATTTTACAGCAGTCCTCTATCATAGATAGGTACTGAAATATCTATTATTGATGCAATTTAAGTATTAATGGCAAGACTTATAGAAAATTATTTAAAAAGTTTGAATAATTTGTATAACATGAGGTACTCCAATTAATCAAATGATATGCCTCTACTTAGATCTTTTCGGACCTGTTTATAGTTTCTTCAAGGGTAAATGGAGATAGCATGGTTAAGGATGTCATTCATAGTGTTATTGGAAAGGACAATAGTATATCATTGTTAAATATCATTTAGTCTGGCCTTTTTGTTTGACTGATGAAGCTGAGACCCAGAAAGTGTAAAAGACACATCTGAGGTCCAACAATGTCTGTGGTAGAACTAGAGGCCGCCACCCGGGTTTCTCACTCCCCATCCAAGTTTCTCTACACTTAGAGGGTGTGTTGTCTTACTCTCAGTTTCCTGCTTTAGTCAGAAAAGATCACTGGCTCTAGATTCTCTTCTTTCCTTCTTGTTGGCAAGTGGGGTTGGGAGGAGGGGAGTGAGCAAAAGGCAGGCCTTAAAGAAATTGACATGTCTTCTGCAGCTTATGTTTTTTCTTCCACTTTTATCTAGAGTGTTCTGAACTCCAACATGAAGTGACTTGAATGTGAGAAGCGACTCAGTCAGTGATGGCATTCAGGGAAGCTGCTTTTAAAACCACCTAGGTTGGTTCATACATAGCAAGCTGCTGGCACTTCCTTAGCCCCATACCCCCTGATTGGTCCCCACCCCATCCTGCCATCAGCCTGTTTACCGTGTTGGCTTTTTGGTGAAGAGACTGCACAGGGCAGAAAAATTATTAAAATCCTTCCTGGCTTTTTTCCTGAACAATCCTGAATGCTACTTCAGCAATTATAGGAGGAAAAATAAAATTATTTTCCCCTTGCTTCCTATATAATTTAGGACCACTAGAAAACTCTGTGATCCCAAGTTATTCTGTTTCTCTCTGATACCAATTTTTCTGATAACAGAAAATTATCCCTGTGTATACTTTTGTAAAGGGTCTGAGGGTGGTTTTTCTAGAGACTGAGAATGACCCAGAGTTGTTTCAGTTTGAATCATTTCTATTGTTCTGCTTCCACATTTCACTGACTCTTTCCTCTGTCATCTCCATTTTGTCCTTAAGCCCATTTAGTGAATTAAAAAAATTCAGATACTGTATTTCTGTTCAAAAATTTCCACTTAAATTTTTTTTTCAGTTTCTCTTCTGAGATTTACTGTTTTCCCCTTCATTTTGAGCATATCTTCTTTTTTTGAGACGGAGTCTCGTTCTGTCGCCAGGCTGGAGTGCAGTAGCTGAATCTCGGCTCACTGCAAGCTCTGCCTCCCGGATTCAAGCGATTCTCCTGCCTCAGCCTCTCAAGTAGCTGGGACTACAGGCGCGCGCCACAACACCCGGCTAATTTTTGTATTTTTAGTAGAGACGGGGTTTCACCATGTTGGTCAGAGTGGTCCCCATCTCCTGATCTCGTAATCCGCCTGCCTCGGCCACCCAAAGTGCTGAGATTACAGGCATGAGCCACCGTGTCCGGCCTTGAGCATATCTTCTTTTACCTCATTGATCTTAGTTATAATAGCTCTGTTAATATCTTTGTCTGAGAATTTCAGCATCTGGGTTGTCTTGGAGTTGCCTTCTGCTGATTGTCTTTTCCTTTGCAAATTGCAAATGGGTTTAATTTTTCTAGGTGTTTTTTGTTTGTTTGTTTGTTTTTTTGTTTTGTTTTGTTTTGTTTTGAGACAGGGTCTCACTCAGTCGCCTAGGCTGGAGTGCAGTGGTGTGGACATGGCTCACTGCAGCCTTGACTACTGGGCTGAAGTGATCCTCCTGCCTCAGCCTCCCAGGTAGCTGGGACCGCAGGCATGTATCACCACACCTGGCTAATTTTTTTAAATTTATTTTCATTTTTTGTAGAGACAGTGTCTCACTATGTTGCCCAGGCTGGTCTCAAAAACACTTTGGGCTCAGATGATCCTCCTGTCTTGGCCTCCCAAAGTGCCAGGATTACAGGCATGAGCCACTGTGCCCAGATGCTTTTTCTAGTTCTTCATGTAATTTGGAATTGTATTCTTCACACTGTGAATGTTGTATTGTGGAGACTTTGGTTTCTGTTGATGTTTTTAATTTAGTAGACAATAACTCAGACTCAAAACTGCAAACTCTGTCACACCTGCAGTGGGTCGCAGTTCAAATCTCAGTTCAGTTCTTTTCTCTTTAACTGAGGTCTTTGGATTCTGCCCTATGCTTGCATGGCTCAGGGTTTAGCCAGAGACTGGGTAGAATTTACACACAGAACCTGAGACTCTCCTTTTCTAGCTCTTTTTTTTTCTTACTTCCATGATCTGTGGCTGCTCTGGGCTATTTCTTCAGGACAGAAAGCCTAGGGCTTGTTTTTTGATTGGAACTTCAGCTAGACCAGCCTCAGGCTAGAGATCCAAAAATGAGGAGTTCATTCCATGTCAGCCGTTTCTTCCAACTTTCAACTTATTTTCAAAATCTGCCAGCCCTTGTTCACTTCAGATAGTTTTTGTGTTTTATCCAGAGTATAGTTGTTGTCTGTGGGAGGGTCATACTGAAAGCAGAATTTCGTACTGACATTTTTATCTATTATCAAAGTGTTTGGGGGACAAAAATGTTCACTTGAGCTTGTTTTGTAAGCTTGGGCAAGTCTCCTTTCCTCTCTGGGACTCACTTGCTCCTCTGGGAAATGAGGTGGTTGGACTCTGTGATCTGTAAGGATCCTTCAGTCTCTGCTTCTAGACAGACAGACATGTACACACATACTACCACCACTATCACCACTAACAGTAACAGAAACAATAAGTGCCAGAAGAGATGCTTGAGGGAAGTGATGAGGATGGATCTGTCATGGTGGAAAGCTCTCTGAAGCGGCATCACTAAGGAATTTGAGGATATTTACAGTCATCCTCTTGTTTTGGGGACAGAGGGCAGGTACGCTGAGGAAGCAAGAAGTAAATGGCATTCAGAAGAAAGAAATCAGTTACTGCTTGCTTCTACCCCTTAGAAATATGAGAGAACGTAGACAGTTGAAAACAAATCAGGATTAGCTGGAGTTCCTCTTTCCTTTTGGCAGTGCATTCTGTCTTGTTTTGAAGAGAAAGGCCCCTGGGCCTTAGTAACATGTCAGCAAATTTGGCAGTAGGTGGTAGATGCTGGGACAGTAGATTTTAGCAGGGGCGCTGCTATCACTGTTAGGGCTGCAGAGACCTTAGGGGAGACAGACCAGATTTATGTGACCATTTCTTAGAGTTCAGAATTTTTATGTAGGAGAGGTTTTAGGCTATGCAGAGGAAGATGAGTGTGTGTGTGGGGGGGGCGGTGTTTGTGTATGGGTGTTGTGTGTGTAAGGTGGGTGGGGAGGGGGAAAGAGACAGGTGGTGATGGGGTAGGACGGAAAGTCTGTGGAACTGTCCTAAAACTATTTGAATACCAATCACATTTACTTTAACTTCCATTGATTATTTTTTAAAAGCAGAGGGTGGAGAGCTAAAGCTTCCCCCACATCCACCTAAGCTATCTCTTGGGTGCCGCCTTGGTATAGATCGTTTTTAAAATTATTTTTAAAGATAGAGCGTCACTCTGTCTTCTAAGCTGGAGTGCAGTAGGACAGCTGTGGCTCACAGCAGCCTCAAACTTCTGGGCTCCAGGTGATCCTCCCGTCTCAGTTTCCCAAGTAGCTAGGACTATAGGTGTGCATCACCATGCCCAGCTAATTAAAAATTTTTTTTTTTTTGTAGAGATGGGGGCCTTGTTTTGTTGTTGTCCAGGCTGTTCTTGAACTCCTGGGTTCAAGCAATCCTCCTGCCTTGGCCTCCCAAAGTGCTGGGATTATAGGCATGAGCCACTGTGCCTGGCCTAGATCCTTTTTTATACTTATTTTCTAGCCGTTTTTATTATCAGTAACTTTTTTTTTTTTTTTTTTGAGACAGCGTCTCACTGTGTCGCTCAGGCTGGAGTGCAGTGGCGCGATCTGGGCTCACCACAAATTCCGCCTCTTGGTTTGAAGAGGTTCTCTTGCCTCAGCCTCCTGAGTAGCTGGGATTATAGGCACATGTCGCCATGCCCAGCTGATTTTTGTATTTTTAGTAGAGATGGGATTTCACCATATTGGCCAGGGTGGTCTTGAACTCCTGACCTCAGGTGATCTGCCCGCCTTGGCCTCCCAAAGTGCTGGGATTACAGGCGTGAGTCACCGTGCCTGGCCGATATTATCAGTAACTCTTCTCTTTGGGAGGCCAAGGTGGGAAGATTGCTTGAGGTAACGAGTTTCAGCCCAGCCTGGGTGACATAGTGTGACCCCATCACTACAAAAAAAAATTCTTTTCAAACTTTGTTCACTTGAGGCTTGAGTTACTACTGTTCCCCTCATCTTTTAAGCTGTTTTAAAAAAAACTCTCATTATTTGTCCATCGTAATTCTAGCCGCCTTGCTCTCTGGGAAGATAGAGGCAGGGATGGATTTGTGTGTGTGTGTGTATGTGTGCGTGTTCATGCATGCGTGCAGGTGCATGTATGTGTGCATGTGTGCATGTTTTGGTGGAGGTGTGGAAGTTGGATTAAAGGGACCAATAGTCTTGGAAGGCAGTCACAAGGTGGCTTGCAGGGATGTGTAAGGGAGGCAGTTGTGATGAAAGAAGGGAGGATAGTTTGAATGTAAGATCATGTACAAAAGCTTTAGGTTTACCACTAGCTTAGAAGCTACCTTTCCATTTTCCTCAAGAGTAAGATAACACAAGAAGTTTGACCCAGATCTTCCATCTATAGTAGCTCTTCTCTAATTTTAGGGGTAAGATTCAATGGGATGGTAGGCTTTTCAACTCTCCTATAGAAGGCTTCTTGTTTCAAAACTGGAGGGTAAGTTTGCAGAAAGAAAAGCTCTATTTTTAGTTCTTTTTTTTTTTTTTTTTTTTTTTTTGAGACGGAGTCTCGCTTTGTCACCCAGGCTGGAGTGCAGTGGCTCGACCTCGGCTCACTGCAAGCTCCGCCTCCCGGGTTCACGCCATTCTCCTGCCTCAGCCTCTCCGAGTAGCTGGGACTACAGGCGCCCGCCACCACGCCCGGCCAATTTTTTGTATTTTTTTAGTAGAGACGGGGTTTCACCGTGGTCTCGAACTCCTGACCTCGTGATCCGCCCGCCTCGGCCTCCCAAAGTGCTGGGATTACAAGCGTGAGCCACCGCGCCCGGCCTCTATTTTTAGTTCTAATTGATATTGGGTGGTTCAGGGCTCTTTTGAGGACCGAGTCTAGAGGGCAACAAAATGAGAGCCAGCATGGTGAAGGGACTTTCAAAGTCAGACAGACTTGAGTTTAAACTCTGTCATTTAATAACAAGCTGTAAGACCTTGGACAAGTCACTTCTTGAAACTTAAATTCTTTATCTGTAAGGTAGAGGTAACATTATCTTCTTATTGTCTTATATAAAACATAAAGCATAGTGCTCAGGGTTGGTAAATACTCCGCAGATGTTTTTTTCCTATCTTCTAGAACATCTTATTTTTAGTAGAATCCTTGCTTTTCTGCTAAATAATTGTGTGACTCACCCTTTCTAAGTTTTAGTTTCCTTCTGTAAAACAAGGACATTTAACTGAAGGTTGAGTATCTCCTTATCCGAAATCCCTGGGACCAGAAGTGTTTTAGATTTCAGATTTTTTAAAAAAATATTTGCATGTATATAGTGACATGTCTTGGGATAAGACCCAAGTCTAAACATGAAATTCGTTTATGTTTCCTATACACCTTATACATATAGCCTGAAGGTAATTTTATTTTTCCCCAGGGGACATTGAATAAACCTGAGTATTGTGTGCCTGTGTTTTGACTGCGACCTATCAGATGAGATCAGGTATGGAATTTTCCACTTGTGGAGTCATGTGGGCACTCAAAACATTTCAGATTTTGGAGCATTTTGAATTTGGGATTTTCAGATCAGGGATGCTCAACCTGTAGCTGATTTCTGAGATGCTTCCTAGCTGTAAGATGTCATGTACATTTTTAGACTGTTGAGGAATGTTCGGGTGTTTTAATTTAAGCAAAGACAGTGGGTTCTACCCTAGGACCATATCATCTTATAGGAAAGGGGAGTCTCCTACAGCCAAATTCTTTCTTGACTTTCCTGAGAGAGACATAGCCAGCTTAGCCAGGTTCCTTTAGTGTCAGGATCTAGATGCAGATCTTACCTTGGTCCCTTGCTGACAGTGAATTGTATGTGAAAGTCTTTGGGACAGCCCTCTGGGTCACCTCAGTCTTGGTATGATTCATGCATTACCTATCTCTTCCATTCTGTTTATATTCTATCCAGGTCAAGAGACAACTGCCTTTGAAAGAGAGTGAGTGACTGTTTCCAAAACAGCAAGCATAGGGAGAGCCGCCGGAAGTATTGACGGAAAGCTTGAATTACCTACATGGTAAGTATGTTGTACAGTGAAACCTGGGTGTACCAATAGAATTGGGTGGTTTCTGAAGCCACTATAATTTTGCCACTACTGGAAGTGGGGAGGAAAGTCAGTATTTGTGATGGCCTATTATGAACCAAATACTATGCTCAGTACTTAACCAACCAACCTGATGAGGGTGAAAAATCCTTGCATGAAGTCAGCAACCGTAAGAATTAGGCCACCCTTAAGAAGTAGCTACCATTTATTGAATATTTACTCTATGTCGGGCGCAGTCCTGTTGGACATGTTATCTCCCTACCAACCCTGTGAGGTAAGTACTGTTGTCATCACCACGAGGAAACAAGCTTAAAGAGGTTAAATAACTCTTCCAAGTTCACACAAGTAGTAGAACTAGGTTTCAAACCTGCATTATTTTCTTTCCCTTTTTTCTGAGACTGGGTTTTGCTCCCATTGCCCAGGCTGGAGGGCGGTGGCATGATCATGGCTTACTGCAGCCTTGACTTCCTGGGCTCAGGTGATCCTCCCACCTCAGCCTCCCTAGTAACTGGGACTACAGGTGTGCACCACCATGCCCAGCTAATTTTTTTGTAGAGACTGGGTCTCTCTGTATTGTCCAGGCTGGTCTCAAACTGCTGGGCTAAAGCAGTCCTCCTGCCTTAGTCTCCCAAAGTGCTGGGATTACAGGCATGAGCCACCACC
This sequence comes from Gorilla gorilla gorilla, assembly GCF_029281585.2. Lineage (NCBI taxonomy): Eukaryota > Metazoa > Chordata > Mammalia > Primates > Hominidae > Gorilla > Gorilla gorilla. The sequence continues at coordinate 216,734,790 of NC_073224.2, forward strand.
CTAGTGGGTTGTTTTCATTACACTATAATGTTTCCCTTTTAAGAAAGTCACTTTTTGGTTGAGGCTGTGACTGATTTAACCTTGGAAAAGCAAAGCAAAATACAAAACCTTTTGATCAACAATTAGGTTCTTTTCCTAGCCATTTATGGATTTTATGTGCCAATATTTTATTGGTTGGTGTTGGCTAAGGCAGAGGAGAGCACTAATGAAATAGAAGAGATAGAAGTGAGAACTTGAACGGTCAGTGGCCAAGAGACCCGGCGGTCTTGGTTGCTCCTGATAGCTGGATGATAGTTAGAGAAAGCTTCCCTAGGAAAGTAGAGCAATAGGGTAGCTCAGAATGAGTGGGAAATGGGTTCTCATCATAGCAGTGACTGGGCATAGGAAAGGAATCTTAACAAAGCCTCTTGCTCTCATGTCAACCCCTCTGAGGAAATAGGTGTAGTTAGGGATAATACAGAACTCTTCTCGAAGGAGTGGAAAAATTCAAGGCAAACTCTTGCCCTGTATTTTTTTATTTTTTGCAAGGCGGAGTCTTGCTCTGTTGCCGAGGCTGGAGTGCACTGGTGCGATCTTGGCTCACTGCCTCTGCAAACCTCCGCCTCCTGGGCTCAAGCGATTCTCCTGTCTCAGCCTCCCGAGTAGCTGGGATTACAGGTGTGTGCCACCACGCCTGGGCTAATTTTTGTATTTTTTGTAGAGACAGGGTTTCACCATGTTGGCCAGGCTGGTCTTGAACTCCTGACCTCAGGTGATTTGCCCACCTTGGCCTCCCAGAGTGCTGGGATTATAAGTGTGAGCCACTGCACCCAGCCTACACATACCTATTACACATAAAATATTTTGCTATATACTGGGGCTAATGTTCTGATGACAAAAATTGACCACTTACTACATGCCTTAGTTATCGGAACTAAGTATACTGCATTAAACAAAATAGAAAAAGTCCTTGCTCTCAAGGATTATATTCTAATGGGTAGAAACAGATAAAAATGAATAATTAGATATAAATAAATAAACAGGTGAGTAGACAAATAACATCCACTAGATAGTACATGCTAAGAAGACAAAAAAACAGCGTAAGGTGATAGTGGTGGGGAGCTGAGGGATTGCTCCTTTATGTACAGCAATCAAGGAAGGCCTCTGATGAGGTGATATTTTAAGCTAAGATCTAAAAGAAGTGAGGAGTCCAGCCAGGGAGATATCTGGGGGAAAAGCATCCTAGGCAGAGGGAACAGCAGGTATAAAATCTCTGAGGGATGAGTGTAACTAGTCATGTATAAGGACCCATAAGGAGGTCGTGTGGCTGGATTGGAGTAGTAGGGAAGGAGCAGCAGATGAGTGATGGGACCTAGATCATGTAGGGCCTTACAGCCATGTGACACCTTTGGAGTGCATTGTATTCTAAGTGAGGTGCACTAAAGAGCTTAGAGCAGAGGAGTGACTTGATCTGACTGATGTTTTAAAAGGCCTACTCTGGTTGTTGTGGGAGAACAGACTGTGGAGGGTGGGAAAGGATGGACAATGATGGGAGCAGGGAGACAAGTTAGGAAGCTTTTGCAGTAATCAGTAGTCCAGGGCAGGGATGATGGTAGGTTGGACCTGGGTGGTAGTGGTGGCTAACCAGAAAGCAATGGCTTCTAGACATATTTTGAAGGCTCTCAAATTCTAATTCTCCCCATAGATGTTTGATTTTTTTTTTTATTTAAATTTTTGGTTTTGTTTTTTGAGACAGGGTCTCACTCTGTCACACAGGCTGGAGTATAGTGGTGTGATCTCAGCTCATTGTAGCTTCGACCTCCCAGGCTCAGTTGATCCTCCCACCTTAGCCTCCTGAGAAGCTGGGACTACAGGTGCATGCCACCACTCCCAGCTAAATTTTGTATTTTTTGTAGAGAAAGGGTTTCACCATGTTGCCGAGGCTGGTTTTGAACTCCTGGGCTCAAGCTGTCTGCCTGCCTCAGCCTCCCAAAGTGCGCTAGGATTATAGGCATGAGCCACTGTGCCCATTTGAGAGGTGTTTGATTTATTTGGAGTTAACATCTGGGTCACAGGGGTTTGAGGATGTCATTGGAAACTTGACAGTGATCTCTGGTAAAATTCTAAAATTGGTTGATCAAAGAGTGAGAACAGTGACCCCTAGAAGCCAGCTTGTGTTCACTAAGAATAAATCATGCTAGCTGATAACAATTCTTTTTTTTCTTTAAGCCTTGCCATGATTTTATTTAAACGATCGGTACAAGTTCAGTATAAAAATATTAGAGAATAGACATAAGCAAAAACAGAAAAAAAGCACATTATCCAGAGATAATTACCATATAGCAGTTTGATATATATCAGAGCATTTCATTTTTGGAAAGATTCCTAGGTCGCTGGAGGATTGGAATGTGCTACAAAGGTAATGTGTCTTAAGTGCTAAAATTAGGTATTTAATGTTTTCTCACGTGATCCCAAGACAAAAAAAAAAAAAATTTGACCTGGCTTTGGAGCTTGTTGAATAATTGCACTCAGGAATTGTAGTAGATCAGTGTTAATCTATAGGAGGTGTTTTTAATGACATTCTACAGGGCTGTTTTTGGTTATATTTTGTTTTTGAACATCAATTTGGATGAAGATATAGAAAAGACATGCCTATGAGACTTAAATAGCGAATGTTTGCAGGCTAGACAGTGTAGAGAATATTTAGTCAAGGGATTGAAACTAAGAAGTTGAAGTCCAAAAATAATAAATAATAATTTAAGCTGAAACTTACATGACACTTACTATAGACCAGGTACTAGTCTAAGCAATTCTTGCATTAACTTATTTACACATACCATAACCTTATAGGTATTGAAGCATAGAGAAGTCAAATGACTTATCCAAGGTCACACAGCTAGTAGCTAGTAAAGTCAGGGTTTGAACTTAGGCTGCCTGGCTTCAGAGTTCGTAAACTTTAATCATTGTATCACATTGCCTGCAAAAGAATTAAGCCCCATATTTCAATTATTAAAAATGAGATTTAACAGTTTATTTGGAAACAAAGCCAGTATGAACCTACAAACTGGTACTGTGGCTATCAGATTAGTTCATGCAATCTTGGACTTCATTATTAGAACTGGGCAGACCAGGTCATCTTTCATCCATCCCACCCTTTTACCCCATTGCTACTGTCCTGGTTCAGGCCCTTATCCCATCTCTTGCCTTGACTACTACAATAGCACCCTAGTTTATCCTGCTAGAATGGTCTTTCAAAAACTGCAGTTCTGATTGTGTTACTCTCTTACTTAATCCCTTTGTCCAATACAGGTTGCAAATTTGCTTCCCATATCCACTTGCAGGCATGTATGTTTTGGAGGGACTATACAGTGGTATTCTTTTTATTTCCTCTTTTTTGAAATCTGAATTCATTGGCTACATTTAAGAGATTATATATAAAAGTAGGGCATAGCCCCTCTTAGCCATAGTCCTTCTAGGCCCTTTAACTCATTTAAATCATTGACCTGATCTCTTTGGCACTTGCATTTCAGCCTCTGGCATAAAGGCTAAGCATCTTTCCTGGAATGTAGTGCCTAGATCTGAAAATAGTCCCCTTTATGTAAATTTGGCCAGTACAGAATACAATAAAACTATTACATTAATTTATTTACAAAACATTTATAAGGTTCCTACCTTGCCCCAGTCACTGTATTCAGTGCCCAGGACTGAAAAATGAAGATAACACAGTCCCTGCTCTCAGAGCCCAGCAGAGGATGACAGATATTTTAAGTATCATGGATATAGTGATAGAAGCATCTACAGAATTTAGGATGGTGCATTTCTCTTGTGGGGAAGGATGGTTTGAAAAGTCCTCAGAGAACAGATGCATTAAAAGATGTTTACCATTGGGCCAGCCGTGGTGGCTCACACCTGTAATCCCAGCACTTTGGGAGGCCGAGGCTTGTGGATCACTTGAGGTCAGGAGTTCAAGACCAGTGTTGGCAACATAGTGAAACCTGTCTCTACTAAAAATAGAAAAATTAGCTGAGCGTGGTGGCGCACACCTGTAATCCCAGCTACTCGGGAGGCTGAGGCAGTTCTCGAGAATCCCTTGAACCCAGCAAACGAAGGTTGCAGTGAGCTGAGATCATGCCTCTTCACTCCAACCTGGACGATGGAACGAGATTCCGTCTCAAAAAAAAAAAAAGAAAAAGAAAAAAAGATGTTTACCATCGGGATGGCTGTGGGTTGGGGGGGCTTGGAAGGAAAGGAGATAAGGGAATGTTCCTCAAACAGTACACCCTCAGCCTCTGAACTTACTGTGACATTTCAGGGGCCTCAAACCTACCACCCAGACCTTACCAGTTAATTGCTCTTCCCCTTGTGTCTCTGGTGTCAGCCATGCTGAATTAAATTCCCCAAATACAGCATTGTTTTGTTAGCTTGTTCACTCCCTCCCTCCTTCCCTCCCTCTCTCCCTCCCTCCCTCCCTCCCTCCCTCTCTCCCTCTCTCCCTCTCTCCCTCCCTCCCTCTCTCCCTCTCTCCCTCTCTCCCTCCCTCCCTCTCTCCCTCTCTCCCTCCCTCCCTCTCTCCCTCTCTCCTTCCCAATAAACAACTATTTTATACTCTTTATGTACTAGGCACTGTTCAAGGGGCGGGGAATACAGCAGTAAAAACATTACAAACACAAAAAACTACACTTCTGACCTCATGCATCCTACTTTCTGGTAAGAAGAATCAATGTAAATAAATTTACAAGTAATCAGGTGGTTAAATGTGCCAAGAAGAAAAATAAGTAGGGTATCTTACCTTAGAGCTGTCCAAAGATGGAGTGAGTTGTCTTGGGAGGAAGTGACTGTCATTCTTGTCATTAGAAGGGTTTGAACGGAAGCTGAGTAACTACTTGCTAGATAACGTCCACATTGAGTGGGAGGTTGGACTAGATGATCTCTAAATCCTTTCCAACATGAAGAATCTCTGTATGCTAGCTGGGTCCCTAACTCTTGAGTTTGCATATCCAAAATACATGAATTTGTGATTCTGGGAAAAATAATGTAAGCCCTGTAATTAGATAGAAATGTGCAAGAATTGATGGTGAGGCTTAGACAGCCTAAGATTTTAAAACAGGTAACTACAAGTGGTCAGGAGGAAGCTGCTTGAAAATAGCTCTTGGCCAGGGGCAGTGGCTCGCGTCTGTAATCCCAGTACTTTAGGAGGCTCTAAGGGCGAAGTGGGAGGATGGCTTGAGTCCAGGAGTTTGGGACCAGCCTGGTCAGCATAGAGACCCCTTCTCTACAAAAAAAAAAAAATGAGAAAAATTAGCCAAGCATGGTGGCATGTGTCTGTAGTCCCAGCTACTTGGGAGACTTAAGGTGGGAGGATTGCTTGAGGCTAGAAGGTGGAAGCTGCAGTGAGCTGTGATTGCTCCACTGCATGACAGCCTGGTAGACCCTGTCTCAATAAAAAAATGAAATGAAATCAAATGAAATGAAATGAAAAATGAAATGAAATGAAATGAAATATAAAATAAAATATAAAATAAAATAAAAGCTCCTATTATCCTTTAGATCAGAGATTGGCAAATTCTGGCAGACAGGCCCACTGTCTTTTGCTTTTTAAATTTTTAATAGTTTATTTAGGTAGAGACAGGGTCTTGCAGTATTGCTAAGACTGGCCTTGAACTCCTGGCCTCAAGCAATCCTCCCCCCTCATCTTCCCAAAGTGCTGGGATTACAGGCATGAGCTACCATGCCCTGCCCACTGCCTGTTTTTTTAAATCAAGTTTAATTGAAACATAGTTGTGTTCATTCACTTCTGTACAGTATGTATGTGGTTGCTTCATCACTACATTGTCAGAGTTCAGTAGCTGGAATAGAAACCTTAGATCCTATAAAGCCTAAAATATTTACTCTCAAACTAAGTTTGCATACTGATGTGTATACTATCAAACTTTTTAAAAAAAAGTTTGCCGACCCCTCTTTAAATGACTATTGGGAACAGGAAGTGAATCATGGCAGCTGTGTTGGGAGAAGGGGCAGGGCAGGCCTGATTATGTTCTATTTCAGACCTTCCTGATCTGCCAGGACAGGAAGAAGAGCCACCCTCCAAAATGCTGGATGGGGCCACTTGGAACTGGGTTCAGGAACTTTGATAAAAAGAGCCCTGAATGAGAGACAGTTGGCACTGTATGTTGCTAGCGTGAATTAGAACTGAGCCAGGTACTAATGTAGGGGAAGTTGGCATGAAAAGTGAGACTGTCCTTCCCTTTGTAAAAACCTTCTTATGATTTCCCAAAGTTTAATATAAACAATTTCCTTCCCAGACCCCACCCTTAGGCACATTTAATCACTTCTTCTGAGCTTCCGGTTATATGTATGATGATACAATATGCTAAGGAAAAAAAAAGCAGGATAGAAGACAGGATGCAAAAGGGTGGGTGCCATCTTATGTAAGATGGTCAGGGAAGGCTTCTTTATCATTGTTTTATAATTGGTTATATCTGTATGATTCCTTAAAGGCAAGGGTAAGATTGTCTACTTATCTTGGCAAAATGCTGGGTGCATCATAGGTGTTCTATAAATGTCTGCTAAATAAATGAATTTTGCCTGGATAAACATACTTAACACAGAGTAAGGGAGGCAGTAGGAAGAGAGGTGTCTACTTTGCTTTTGGATGATCCAGGAGGTAGCAAAGCATTTCTTATCCTGGCTACTTAGGGCCAAAAGGTCAGAGATAAGTGACCTCCTAACCCCATTTTCAGTCTAGTTCCTTGTTTACTCTGGGGAGAAGGGATGATCTTAGTGAATCACTATTTTTAGGAGGATTTTCCCTGATGAAACTTACTTTAGGTATGCATAGGACTTTTCAAAGTGCTTTTGCTAACTTTATTGCATACTGTTGCTGTAAGATAGTTGATATTCTTTTATTTTTTCAGAGGAACTAAAGCGTAGAGAAAATCAGTGACTTGGCCAAACAGGGTGGTATTCTTAAAAGAATATAAACTTTGGAATTGGACCTAGATTCACTCTGACTGTCCTTGCTAGCTGCGTACTTTGGGAAAATTTGAGAGTCCTTGCCCCATAAGGTTATTGTGAAAGCTGAATAGAATAATAGTAGTAGCTTACTGTTTGTTGTGACTTATGTGCAAGGTATTCTGCTAAGCATTTTACATGTCCAGGGATTACCATATTGTCTTTGTGTGGACATTGAGGGAAAACCTCCGTGGAGGAGGAACATGTAAAGTAAATGATCTGAGATTCCTGATACCTGCAGAAATCATGTGTATAAGGTACTTAGTATTGCCTGTAGTATACTACTGCCCTATTTGTGGTTGTACTTATTTGTTCCTTTATACTCTTTTGTCATTGTTAGTTTGTTTATAGAGTAGTGCTCAGAACTCCTCATTTTATAAAAATGCTTAAGAGTTTATAAGGAGGTGATTTTGCATAATGGGAAGAATCCTGAACATAGAGTCAGGAGACTGAAGTCCTTGACTTTTGCTAAACTGCTGGAAAAAGCACAGTATTTACTTCTGAGTCCATTTCCTTGTTTCTAAAATAAGGGGTTTGAATGAAGTAAGTGATTTTATTTTAAATAAAAGCTATGTAGAATTCTTTAATAAAGTCATATAGGAGAAGCCCAATATTGTAAGAAGCTAAAAATCAGTTGCGAGTAAGTGAAAGGAGCCTGGAGTTCAGCCTGCTCAAAATATCTCCCCTGTTGTCTTTCCCCTAAATGACCCCAAGGGGATTTGCTGAGTCTAGTTTGAAAACCAGTTGACTAAATGATCTTTAGCTACCTTCTGGCTCTGAAATCTCATTCTGAGGAGTGGAGGAAGATCCAGAAATGTCTTCTACTACTTCTCCAACACTTGGTCCAATAACTAGAGCTGGACATCCTGAGTGTTGTGGTTTTTTGATGTCTGTGTCCTGTTTGTGTGGCATAGACCTGCAAGAAAGGGCTTCCCAGCAGGTCAGGGGGAGAGTATTGTGGTTGAGACATTGTGCAAGTGGCACAGGGCTAGGGATGAGATCATTCAGAGCATTACCACAGGGCCTGAGATTCTGTGCTATCTGTTCACTCTTGCCATGTTTTCTCCTTTGTAATCCATGATTAGGTCATGGACATTCTTATTATTTTCTGTTAATGGTCATTGCCAAAGGGCCTACAAGCTATTTGATAATTAGGAGGCTCACTCATCAGTCAAATTCATCGAATTTTCAGCATTCCCTGTGTGCTAGGCTCCCTGCTGGGTACTGAGAATATAGTGGTGACACAAGTTGGAGAGAAGAATTGAGTAAATAAAGCTGCAATAGAGTGTGATAGGTTCTGTGATGGGAACCATGTAGCAGACTGTGAAAGCAAAAAAGAGAGGCCCAGATCTGGCCTGGGGTTTGAAGAAGGCACTCCAGAATTTTCCAGAAGGATGCGTTGTCTAAAGTGGGATCTGAAGAAATGAGAAGGAATCAAACTAGTGAGGGACCAGAGGGAAGAGGGAGGGTGAGGATGTAGATGAAGAGGCTGGCGGGGCCACATCATGAAGGGCTTTGGGTGCCATCATGGGGAATTTGGACTTTATCCTAATAGTAGCCAGGACCTTTAGAGAGTTTTAAGCGGTGGTGTGTAATACCTGCTTTCTCTGTATGTTTCCAGTAAGTATTTGCTACATATTTACTGGGTTTAGCTTGTACTAGTTGATTCATATCATCCAGAGTCTTGATAAAACATATAAAATTGGCACTAAAAGCCAAATAAATAAAACGGTGGTATAATTCCCAGACTCTCCTAATTCAGAATTATGATAATTTATAGATGGGGCTATACTAAGGTTTAACGTTTCCTTTTGAAAAAGAGATGGTGAAAACTATAGTATAAGCTAGTATAAATAAGATGTGCTGAGAGAATGCTACAGTTTGAGGATAAGCTGGGTTTTCTTTAACAGCTTTATTGAGATATGCTTTATGTATCATGAAGTTTATCTCTTTAAAATACACAATTTAATGGTTTAAGCATAGTTATGAGGATATGCTGTTTTAAAGCACTTTATAGATGAATCATATATCATTTGTCTTCCAGTGACTACGATGGCAACACAGACCCTTTGTATCATACACTCATTTAAAATTGGTGTGTGGTCTAAATTTAATTAAGTCCTCCCAAACCAACCCTGTGTATAAATTGACAAGATTTTAATTGTACCACTGGGCAGAAGGCCAAATGCAAGAGTTTTTAAAAGGGAAAAGCTTTCTTTTTAAAAACATAAACTATAGGAGGTTTTTTCCCTCTCCGTTTTTGAGAATGAGGAAGCAGGTAGGCTGGGGAAAGGAGAAGGGGGACCAAAAGAGGCAAAGACGAGAGGACAGAGAAAGATGTACCCAGAGAAGCAGAGTGATGTACAGGGAGCAGTATTCGGGGTGGGCAGAATCTGAATGGAAGCGGAAGGCTTGGTCTTTTCAACACCTTCAAGCGTTGGTGTTTTTGAGGAGCTGAGCTTGGGCTCCATCTGGTGGCTCTAGGCTTATAGTGCAGCCATTAGAAGAATCAGGCTTGGAGAGAATTGGCATTTGGGCGTCTCCTCCAGGCCCAATTTCAGTTGTTTTTCTTTTGCCCTGAGCTTTCTCATAGGATCATTGTTGGAGTCATTTCTTCCCTCTCCAGTGGTGGCTGTTTTTCTCTTATGTCTCAGACTGTTTCTTCACTCTTGTCCTTGAGTTTTAAATGTGATCTTATTGGACGACATCACCTAATACTCTATCGTTGCTGCCGTCTATTGACGCCCTGAGTCACTGCCCCTAACTTCTCAACAACTACAGATTCTGTCTTAACGTCACTCTTTCCAGCGTTATTCCTGTTAATTTATGGCGCTTACATGCTGGTGACCCTTGCAACACCTTTACCTCTCAATTATTTCTCTCTTCTAATGATCTTGTTCTCTACTTCTCCCTACTCCCCCACAGGATTCCTATGATTATACCTTCGTTTTTGACATTATCAATAACTACAGTCCCTCCATGATTTCAATTCCTTGAAGTCCCTCTCTGATTTCTGTCTTCTATATTTCAAGCTTAGTTTCCTCTAGTACCTGGTACCCTTACTCCAATAAGCCTTCAAGTCCCCTTGGGACCTTCGCTTCATTAGTTTCTATTATATTTTCACTATTCTTCACCTCCTTCTGTACTGAGTGAATTTAAAGTCCCTCACACACATCCTCTGCTCTCTTGTCCTTCTTTTGCTTTGTTCTGCAGTGCTTTGATCTGGTTCAGTCCAACTCTGGTTTCTCTATTCTTTTGTCTGTTCAGCCAGCTGAACAAGACTGGAGAAAAAGATAGAACTTTGTGGATTGGTTTCACTTTAAATCGTTACCAGGAATTTCAAGTGGGCCCTTACACACCTAATATACATCTCATACACGTGTCCCAAATGAGACTCCTCATCTTCCTTCTCAGACTGCTCCATCTGCGGTCATCTCCATTTGAATTGATGGTAATGCTGTCCCTCTACAAATTCAGCCCAGCCACCTTAGAGTCTACCTTAATTCCTATCTATCTATCTGTCTATCTGCTTATTTATTTAGAGATAGGGTCTTGCTCTGTCACTCTGGCTGGAGTACAGTGGCACAGTCATAGCTCACTGGAACCTTAAACTCCTGGGCTCAAGCAGTCTTCTTGCCTCAGCCTACCAAGTAGCTGGGACTACAGGTGTATGCCACTGTACCTTCTAATTTTATTTTATTTTACCTTTTTTTTATAGAGACGGGATCTTACTGTGTTGTGCCCAGGCTGGTGTTGAACTCCACCTCAGCTTCTCAAAGTGCTGGGATTATAGATATGAGTCATTGCACTCGGCTTCTTAATTCCTTTCTTTGCCTCATGCTTCACATGTAGTCTAAGAGCAGATCTTTTGGTCGTACCTTCATACGGCCAGAATTCTGACCATTTCTCAACTGTCTTGGTCACGTGCTCTTGGAACGCATGTACTGCCACCATCCTGGTCTAGGCCATAACTGTGTTTTGCCTGGATTACTGCAATAGCCTCCTATTTGGTCTTCCTGCTCCCACCCTTATCCCCTGTAGTCCATTCTACTTGCCACCTACTTAAAAGTTTCTGCTGAAAAGTGGTTCAGTTGTTATTATAGATTGTTTTTGTGTTTGGGATGTTTTTGCTTCCTCCAAAATTCGTGTTGAAACTTAACCCCCAGTGCAACAGCATTAAGAGGTAGGACCTTTAAGGAGATAGTATTAGGGATCAGCACCTTTAAAAAAGGGCCTGAGGGAGCAAGTTCAACCCTTTTTGTTCCATTCCTTCTTCCCTGTGAGGAAACAGCATTCTAGGTGTCATCTTGGAAGCAGAGACTGGGCCTTCAGCAGACACTAAACCTGCTGGTGCCTTGATCTTATATTCCCAGGCTCCAGAACTGTGAGGAAATAATTTCTGTTCTTTTTGGAGATGGTGTCTTGCTCTGTCGACCAGGCTGGAGTGCAGTGGCGCGATCTCAGCTCACTGCAGCCTCCGTCCCGTGGGTTCAGGCAATTATCCTGCCTCAGCCTCCCAAGTAGCTGGGATTATAGGTCCACCACCACACCTGGCTAATTTTTGTATTTTTAGTAGAGATGGGGTCTCATCATGTTGTTCAGGCTGGTCTTGAACTCCTGACCTCAAGTGATCCTCCTGCCTCAGCCTCCTAAAATGTTGGGATTACAGGCGTGAGCCACCATACCTGGCCAGTTTCTGTTCTTATAAATTACTACCTCAGGTATTTTATTACAGCAGCACAAATGGACTGAGACTATGGTCTTTTTTTCTTTTTTCTTTTTAAAGATTTTCTGTTTGTGATACATTCTTCCGTATCCTTACGATGTGTCTAGGTGCAGATTTAGTTTTCTCCTGTTGGGACATTGCTTCCTGAATGTGAGGTCCATATCTTTAATCAACTCTTGAAAATTCTTACCTGCTAGCTCTTCAAATATTGCCTATTCCCCATTCTGTATTCTATCCTTTTGGGCTGCCTGTTAAAACTTCCTTGTTTTGGACCTTTTTAATTTTTTCCCCATCTGTTAACCTCTCTCTTACCTTTTCCATCTTTTTAACTCTGTGCTGCTCTTTGTAATTACGTATCTCTCTTGACCACTATTAATATCTTCCTTTGCCTCTAATATGCCATTTCTCTTCTCTGTTTCTAGCTGTTGTATTTGGTTAACTTTCAGATCTTCTGATCTTTGTTGATAGCACCTTGTTCCTTTCTCCTTTTTTTTTCATTCCTTCTTTTATGACTTTAAACATTGGAATGTACTTATTGTATGGTCTCTAGCCAATAATCTTAGTAACTTTGGTTCTTTTTGGTATAAACTTGCTCTGCCCAGTCAAGTAAAAGATGGATCTTTATGTGTTTTGTAATTTTTAGTTATAAGCTCAGGTTCAGCTGGACTTTAATCTGTGGGAATCCTGTGTGACCTCTGTAGAGAGTGGGCTCCCTCCAGAGTACTTTTGTTTGCTCAGCTAGGTTTCCCAGGGATATTACTAGGCTGATGGCCATTTTATGTTAGTTTCTCAGGACAGATAGGTTCTAGACCACTCAGGTGGTATAAATTTGAACTCTGAATTCAAGTGAGAGCAGGTCTAAGATTTTAAATTCTCTAGGGATAACCCTCCTTTAACCCCTAATGGAGCCCAGGTCCTCTTATCTCCCTATATCAGGGAGGTGACTTTTTTCACTAGTTATCCTGGAGCTGTAGTTCTTCAATAGTCCTTGCTTTAGATTGGGGACTGGAGTCTCATTTTCAACTTACCACCTCTATTGGGCCCAAACTCTTGCCTCTTATACCTGCATGATTGTTAGAACCCAAACTCCTTGGTTCTGGAGATTGGCAAGACCCTAAGAAGGACAGCTCAGTGGTAGTATAAACTTACTATTATTTTTCATTTAGTCTTCTTTTCCTCTGGTTTTAGCTGGAATGTCACTTACTTTCTATGTGATCAACTATACATTTTAAGTGATTGTTACATTTGATTCAGTATTTTTAGCTGTTTTATAGTATTAGAGGTTTTCCAGGTTATCTGGTTTGCCGTAGTGGTGGAAATGGAAGTCTGTTGTTTGCCTTTTAATTTCATAGGCCTTACTGTTCATGAAAGCTGTTTAAAATACATTTATTAATCCATTCTCCTATTTTAAAAATGAGAAAATTACATAAAAAACTAAACCTTCCCCTTTCTCTATTTCCTTGGGGTATTATTATATGTTTGGTATGTATCCCCAGTGAAATGGCTTTCAAAGAAACAAACCAGTCTTCATACCAACCTTAACATCTGGGGCATTTCTTTTACAGTGCAAAAGGATACGTTTTGTAGAAGCTGCCTGTTGGCTGGGTCGGGCCAACTCACACCTGAATTCCACTTACAAATATACTTTTGGGAGAAGAGATGTTGAAAATGGGTGTAGAGAGATTGTTTTAGTATATTGTGAAGCTCACCATTTATAGCAAGGCAGAGGGTTAATTTGTATCACTTTTAAGTCACAATAGCTCATAAGAGATAATCTTTAAAAAAAAATCTTAGGATTGTTTATTGCTTTGTTACCAAGATCTTCCACATATTATCTCAGAACAACACTGGGGAGAAATACGGTAGACATCATTATGCCCATTTTACCACTAAGTAAAACTGAGACTTAGTTTCCATTGTTAATGACTCTCCTGAGATTATGCAGGTTGCAGATGGTAATGATGTTATTATACCCTGCCATGAAAATTGAGGCTTCTTATATGTCTTTTTGCCATGCTGCCACTGGTGACATTCTTTATTAGGGCGAAATGAGGTATCAACTCAATATCGGCCATGAAGAACCAGTGTTTTCTTGCAGGTTTATTCAAGTCATTCATTCAACAGGTTTGAGCCCCTGCTATGATCCAGGCACCAGGAACAGATAGGAGCTCTTTTCTATAACTGGGAGCTAACGTGCAGGTTTTACATTTGCTGACTGACATGCTTTCTACTTTCCTTCTGTAGATTGATGATGGTCTCCAGCTGTCAAAGAAGATTGTGGTTGCCAAGAGAAAGGTAACCATTTCTCATCCCCTTGAGTGGAATTGGATGCCTCTAGGAATTGGCTGGCAATAGACATGGCCGAATTTACAAGCTACAAGGAGACGGCCTCCAGCCGCCACTTGCGGTTTAAGCTACAGAGTCTAAGCCGCCGCCTTGATGAGTTGGAGGAAGCCACAAAAAACCTCCAGAAAGCAGAGGATGAACTCCTGGATCTCCAGGACAAGGTGATTCAGGCGGAAGGTAGCAACTCCAGCATGTTGGCGGAGATTGAAGTGCTGCGCCAGCGGGTGCTGAGAATTGAAGGCAAAGACGAGGAAATTAAGAGAGCAGAGGATCTGTGTCGTCTGATGAAGGAGAAACTTGAAGAGGAAGAAAACCTCACCCGGGAGCTGAAATCTGAGATTGAGCGGCTTCAGAAACGAATGGCTGAATTAGAGAAGCTAGAAGAGGCCTTCAGCAGGAGTAAGAATGACTGTACCCAGCTGTGTCTGAGCCTGAATGAGGAGAGAAATCTGACCAAGAAAATCTCCTCTGAGCTGGAAATGCTCAGAGTCAAAGTGAAAGAACTAGAATCTTCTGAGGACCGCCTGGATAAAACTGAGCAGAGTTTAGCGTCAGAGTTAGAAAAGCTGAAATCATTAACTCTGAGCTTTGTAAGTGAGAGAAAATACTTGAATGAAAAGGAGAAAGAAAATGAGAAATTGATAAAAGAACTCACTCAAAAACTAGAGCAGAACAAAAAAATGAACCGAGATTATACAAGGAATGCTTCTAATCTGGAAAGAAATGACCTACGGATTGAGGATGGCATCTCTTCCACACTGCCGTCCAAAGAATCAAGAAGGAAGGGTGGTCTGGACTACCTAAAGCAGGTAGAGAATGAAACAAGAAACAAATCAGAAAATGAAAAGAACCGCAATCAGGAAGACAACAAAGTCAAAGACCTTAACCAAGAGATTGAGAAACTTAAGACGCAAATCAAACACTTTGAATCGTTGGAAGAAGAGCTTAAGAAAATGAAGGCCAAAAATAACGACCTTCAGGATAATTACCTAAGTGAACAAAATAAAAACAAATTATTAGCCAGCCAACTGGAGGAGATAAAGCTACAAATCAAGAAACAGAAAGAGTTAGAAAATGGAGAGGTAGAAGGGGAAGATGCTTTCCTGTCCAGCAAAGGCAGACATGAGAGGACTAAGTTTAGAGGCCACGGAAGTGAGGCTTCTGTGTCCAGGCACACAGCGCGGGAACTGTCTCCTCAGCATAAGCGGGAACGACTCCGGAACAGGGAGTTTGCTCTCAACAATGAAAACTATTCTCTGAGCAACAGGCAGGTTTCTTCTCCCAGTTTCACCAACAGGAGGGCAGCAAAAGCTTCTCACATGGGGGTGAGTACAGACAGTGGGACTCAGGAGACAAAGAAAACTGAAGACCGGTTTGTACCCGGATCCTCCCAGAGCGAAGGGAAGAAGTCTAGGGAGCAGCCCTCAGTGCTGAGTCGCTACCCCCCGGCTGCTCAGGAGCACAGTAAAGCGTGGAAGGGGACTTCCAAGCCAGGCACCGAGAGCGGACTGAAGGGAAAAGTGGAGAAGACAACACGAACGTTTAGTGACACCACCCATGGATCTGTTCCCAGTGACCCATTGGGTAGAGCTGACAAGGCTTCTGACACCTGCTCTGAGACTGTCTTTGGCAAGAGGGGACACGTGCCTGGCAACGGAAGTCAGGTAACTCAGGCTGCAAACTCTGGCTGTTCTAAGGCCATTGGAGCCCTGGCCTCATCTCGAAGATCCTCCTCCGAAGGGCTCTCTAAAGGCAAAAAGGCTGCCAATGGCCTTGAGGCTGATACCAGTTCCCTGAATTCCAAGGCTCCTGTTTTATCGAAGTATCCTTATAGCTCTAGAAGCCAAGAGAACATCCTTCAGGGATTTTCAACCTCACATAAAGAAGGGGTTAATCAACCTGCAGCAGTTGTGATCGAAGACAGCAGTCCACATGAAGCCTTGAGGTGTCGAGTCATCAAATCCAGTGGCAGAGAGAAGCCAGACTCAGATGATGACTTGGACATAGCATCTCTTGTTACTGCCAAGTTGGTAAATACAACCATCACTCCAGAGCCAGAGCCCAAACCACAACCTAACTCTAGAGAAAAGGCTAAAACCCGAGGGGCACCTAGAACCTCCCTATTTGAGAATGATAAAGATGCTGGAATGGAGAATGAATCTGTGAAATCTGTCAGAGCCTCCACCAATGCCATGGAGCTCCCAGATACCAATGGTGCTGGGGTAAAAAGCCAAAGGCCCTTTAGCCCCAGAGAGGCGTTGCGGTCTAGAGCCATCATCAAACCTGTTATTGTTGATAAGGATGTGAAAAAAATCATGGGAGGATCTGGAACAGAGACTACGTTGGAGAAACAGAAACCCGTCTCCAAACCAGGGCCAAACAAAGTGACAAGTAGCATTACTATCTATCCATCTGACAGCAGCAGCCCCAGAGCTGCTCCGGGTGACGCCCTGAGGGAGAGGCACACATCCACTAGCAATATCCAGGTGGGGCTGGCAGAGCTCACATCAGTTAGCAACCATGTCAGCTCCCCTTTTGAGCTCTCCATTCACAAACATGACATCACCCTGCAGCTTGCAGAAGCGGAGAGAATGGCAGATGGGCCCCTGAAGAACAGGCCAGAAACAGTGGTCTCTCGGAGCAGCATTATAATCAAGCCATCGGATCCTGTGGAGAGGAATAGCCATGCACCTCCAGCGGAGACAATCAGGTGGAAAAGCCATAGTGCCCCTTCAGAAGTGGGCTTCTCAGATGCCAGACATGTTACTGTGCGGAATGCCTGGAAGAGCAGGCGAGACTTGAAATCTTTAGAAGAGCCCCCAGCTCGAATAGGTAAAAACATGGAATCTACCAATAGCAATGCCTACACCCAGAGGTCTTCCACAGACTTCTCGGAACTTGAACAGCCCAGGTCCTACCTTTTTGAGCAGGGCACTCGAAGGGTAGGACCAAGTTCAGGGGATGCCCCTGAGCCCTCCTCCAGAAGGACCCAAAGTAGCCTCACTGTGTCAGAGGTGCTTACCCGTCGGAATCGGGTAGGAGACACCATCACTGTCGCAGCCTGGAACCACTCAGCAAGCATGGTGAGTTCCAGCCTCTCTCCCCTCTCTCTTTTCTCTCTCCCTTTTCCTTCTTTGCCTTTTCCTTTTTCCCCTCTGCTCTGGCCTGTGTGACCCAGGATCTTGAGAACTGAGTAGAACTGGGTTCCTTAGAGAACTGTTGAAAAATCGGGGGGGTTTGACCTTTCTCCTAAAGAAGGTTTTTGGCAGCATCACTTTCCAAAATCCCTTTTCCAATTTGTTGTCTTCATTTTGCTCTCATATATGAAGGCGACATAAAAAGGAAATCTGTCTTCTCTTCCCTTGGTTTGCCAGAGCAGCTAAAGAGCTCCCCGTAGGCCCTCAGAACAGCATGAAAAGCACAAGAAGCAGCTGCAGCTGATGGGGAGCTCTGGGCAACAGGAGGAGGCCCGGTGCCCTTTCTGTAGGGCACAGTGAGGGGGAGCCAGGTCAGCAAGTTCTCGGCCACCTCAGTTAGCAGATCTTCACAGGCTGCTGGCCTCTCAGGGATGAGGAGAGCCGGGGCTTACACTGGGCCTATTTTAGATAAGCGTATACCCAATTCCAAGTGACACTTTCTTTTGCCCCCCAGACAGCTGTCTGTCTCATATCATCAGTCTGAGGGCAGGGCTGGTTCAGTATAGCTCATTACAGCTTTGATAAATCCAGAACCACCTGCCTTATGTGAGTGTGAGGCTCAGTGTCAGAACAGCATCTGGAGAAGCCCCTGGGAGTGTCTTTGATGAGAAACCTGTGATGATGAAAAACTTCTTGGACCTGGACACAGTGCTCCCTTCTTTAAAAAAGATGACTCTGTTAACTTGAAAAGCCCTGTGACTCTTTACAGGGTACTTAACACTGGACAAAAGTACTTCACTACCCACTATCTCATTCAGTCCCTTGAATATCTGCCTGGGGGCAGATATTATCCCCATTTTTCAGATGTAGAAGCTAAGGGTCAGAAACACAAAATATCTTACCTAAGTTCACCCAGCAGAATTACTGGAAGAGTGAAGACTTGAATCCAAGATTCCTGTCTCTAAATCCAATGCTCTTTCTACTCTGCTAACCCTTCTTACTCATGCCTATGTTATTCTTTGATCTGCATTTGCTTGGGAGAACCAAGGAGAATATTAAAAAGGTAGAATTCTGGCCAGGCGTGGTGGCTCACACCTGTAATCCCAGCACTTTGGGAAGCCGAGGCAGGCGGATCACAAGGTCAGGAGTTCAAGACCAGCCTGGACAATATAGTGAAACCCCGTCTCTACTAAAAATACAAAATTAGCTGGGTGTGGTGGCACATGCCTGTAATCCCAGCTACTCAGGAGGCTGAGGCAGGAGAATCACTTGAACCCGGGAGACAGAGGTTGCAGTGAGCTGAGACTGCGCCACTGCACTCCAGCCCGGGAGACAGTGCGAGACTTCGTCTCAAAAAAAAAAAGGTAGAATTCTAGGCGTAGGGAGAAAGACAGCTATTTGGGCCCCTGAAGCTTTGGACATTTAAGAGGAGAGATAAAGGATGAGAGACGGAAATGTGAGCTTTTTGGTAGTTTGTATGTGGGAAGGAGGAAGAGAGCTGTCCGGACCTCTCTTCAGCTCCCCATCAAGGATGTGGACCTCATCCCCAGAATCATGCAGCCTGCATGCATGTGCAGAACTCGGAGACTGCTGGCCCCTCCTCAGGGGTACTAGTCCCATGCCCCCATTCCAGGCTCTGTCCTCTGTAAGGCTCCTGTTGAGTTGTGAGCCTCCTCCTAGCCTACCCTGATTGTTCCCAGCAGCTTGGAGTTCCCAGTCTACCGATTTCCAAGGAATTTACATATTGGCTCATACTCAGGCAAAAGCATATCTTTGCAGTTAACTTAATGGCCTGTCTGGGCTATATCTGCCTCTGCTGGGTTGGAAAGGACCCACTATGGTAGCAGGTGAGGGTGTCTTGGTCCTCACTTTACTGACCTCCACAGCTCACTTTTGTTATTTATTGGCACAGGAGGAAGAAGGGGAAGACTGTACACTCAGTGTCTACAGGCAACTGCACAACTCCCTGGATCCGTCTGAACTGCCTGGGAAGCAGGGGCTGCCAGAGTCTGGGCGAGTACGGGCCGAGGAACGATTACGGCCAACCAGGCCCTGTGCTGAGGAGAACTGAGCCCGCTGGGTGTCTGTTGTCTGCCCTCTGCTCCTGCTTCTCAGCTCTTCCACCGTCCTGCCCCATGAAGGATCCAAGGCCAGTTAACCAGGCAAGACACAAGCCTTGGCTAGAAAACTGTGGTAGAGCCGGGCTGTGGCTCAGGTAATTTTTGCCATTTGGCCAGAGGGAATCAGAGACTACAAGCTGGACAGTCACCCAGGCCCAACCTTCCCCAATGCACGAGTCCTCTCTCTCTCCTTGTCCCTGTCCACCAAGTAGTTGGACCATTCTGGCCCCCAAACAGGGGAAGACAAAGTCCCCACCACACAGCAGGAGTCAAAAATTCTTCTCGGCTCCTTGGTGGGTTGTTTCTGGATCCTAGGGCAGCCTCTGTCTGTGTGGTTAATGTTCTGGTTTCTCAGTCTCCTCACTATATCCACTTCTCTCCTCATTTGCCCAATGGGCTCAAGTACCCCGTAATATTTACCAGCCATCAGCTCTATCTAGGGGGCTTTCATTTCTTTCCCCTTGGAGTTCTTTTCTTCAGACTTAAAGCAGAAAGGGGTCTGTGCTGCCTCTAAAGGATTATGAGACTACCCTTTAGGTTGAAGTTTGACCTGGCTCCTGGCTTACCAGTCTCCTGGAAGCAGAGCATGCAGATACCCATGCGGATACCCATTGGAATGACATCATCCCTCCCCAACCCCAGCTCTCTCTGCTCACCTTCCAAACGCATCTGGAGGTGCAAGCCTCATGCATCTCCTTTCCTGAGCACCAGTAATGCTGCTGGCATCGCCTGCTCTCTCTCCGGTGGCTGAAGACTTCAGGCTGACTTCATTGTTTCCACCTTGGGAAAATCCCCAGGCTAAGCTGGGCCTGACCCAGCATCCTCTGCCTTCTAGGAAGTGCCCAGCAAGAGGGAAAGCAGACCCGAAGTGACTCCCCTTTAGTCACTCCACAAGCAATAGCTCCATGAGAGGCATGGACTGTGAGACTACTCCCTCCTGTTCCTCCTTCTCCATCACCCATGGAGGAGGCATCGCACTTTACCAAGCTGATGCATTCCTACAGAAGTGGGCCCCGGATTTCTGCAAGTCGACTATCATGATGACTTCGCTGGAGGAAAGGTGATACGTACATACGCATTGAAAGCCTCAGCTTTATATAGTTCAAAATGCAGCAAACTTTTCAGAAAGCCACGTAAATAAATTGGTTAGGTTCCTTATACCAGTCACATGGGGAAGTTGAAAAGAATTGTATATTCTCGGCAGTGCTTTTTCTTTAGCATTCTGTCAATTCAAAGAAGGGATCCTCTTTCAAAGGCTACCTTTATGAAGTAGACACTATTGCCCTCAGAATGAGAGAACATTAAACTACCAGTCTGGTAAGCTGGATTTTTTCCCCCATGGCTTTATTTCCTTGCTGTGTGACCTTGGGTGAGTCATTGTCTTCTTGGAGCCTCAGTTTCCCTGTCTGTAAAATGAGTTCTTTGAAATGGATGATCTCTAAGGGCACCAAATCTGGTATTCTAAGGTTCTCCTGTTTTCACCATCTATAATAGTATGGGATGATTTTTGCTTGTGGAAGGTATCATCCGTGTGGGTTCTTCCCTCCTGCCCTCAATTGTTTTTCTGGGCCTTGTTTTTTAGTTTCTCTATGTTTTAATCTCATGGGGATGAGCTCAGAGAAGCTCCCTCGGCCTGTTTCCCAATCTGCAAAGTGTGAAGGGATTAGATCGGATGGTCTCTGAGGCTCTTTGTGGCATCAGCCTTGCCCAGTGCCACACAGTATCTCCTGGCATTCTAGGAGTCTAGGTATTATGGAAAGTACCCAAGTCTGTGTATCTCCTGTTCCTGTGCATCTCCTATGAATTTCCTGGCAAGAGGAAGACTCAAGACTTCCTCCAGAGGAATTTGTCTTCTCTGCCTTCACTCAGCATGGGAACCAGTGTTCATCCTGCCCTTGTCTGTATCAGATTTGGCAGTGAGGAGGCTTGGGGAGCACCTACCTTACTTTCAGGGACAGGAATCTATTGCTCATACTTCTGCTTCCTAGAGTTTTGCCAATCTAAAGGCATTGTCATGTGGCCTGCCTTTCCTGTCCACATCCCCACCTCTGATGCTCAAGATGCTATTTCCAAGATCTCTTACTGCTGCTTCTCCTGGCTCACTGGCCAGAAACTAGCTCACTCAAGGCTGCCATCCTTCACTTGCAGCCTCCCTGCCATTCTCCTTCACTGGTTGGCAACCTTGAGAGTTCAAAGAAAATCATCCTCTGTGGTGGTCAACTAAAGGTATTAGGAAACTAAGTCTGGCTCTTCTCTGCTGATGGAAACAGAAGGGCGCCAAGCCATGCCTAAAAAGATCTCGCCAATAATTCTTGTCTTTGGGTGTTGGAGCCCTGGATTCTGGTGCTATAGCTCCTGGTGCCAAAGTCTGGATCTTTCCACATTTCAGCAGCACCAACATCTGCTGCTACTCAAAATGTCCTGTGGAAGAGGGACAGCTGTGATGCCCTTTTGCTGGGGCTGCCATCTTGAAATCTGAGTGCAATAGGATTTGATTGTAACAGTTATTTCAGGATATTTTGTTTCTTTAATCTGCACACTTTCTAGATAGATTTTATTTTTAAATGTCCTCAGCATTGCAGGAAATAACATTGTAATAGCAAGTAAAGGCTGGAGGCTGTTTCTCTGGGCTTCAAATGGCTGGCAAGGCTGGCTCTCAAATCCCAAAGTTGGGAGGCATGTTTCTGAAAAGCAACTGAGGTGTGACTGTTTGGACCCAGGCCTCATGATCAGGGGTCCTGGAGGAAGCCTCCAAGCAGAGGGGAGACCTGGTAGTTGAACAGTTTAATCAAGCCAAATAGTCCCACTGCCCCCGGTCAACAAACCCACTTTTATGACAAGTTTCTTCCGCAGCTTGGCTCTTAAATTTTACTGGCAGGTGTATGGTTGTTGGAGGGTTCCTAGTGAGTTGGGGGACCTGGCAATAGAGCTGCTTGGTTGGAGGAAGTGAAGCTGGCTTAGTACTAGCAGCTGATCTTTTCCACGTGCTGCTGCTTTTTTTTTGCCACTCTGATACTAAACCAGAGAAAGCTGCAGGTGGATAAAGAAGCTGTGGCTGTTTTTTGCTTTTGGGTGGCAATGAGAGAGTCATAGTGTGGGTTAAAGGGATCTGCAGTGGGGCCAAGGATGCCACCCCACCCTCAGCTGCAGGCAAGCTTGCACATAAATAACCCCCCTGTCATTGGAGTGTTCGGGATGCAGGGGGCACTATAGTGTTCTTGGACTTGTCGTCCTGGGGCAGTTTTAGTTCTTTATATTTAGTGGGTCAGTGCCAAGTGCTACCACTTCCCAATAAAGGAATGGGGACCCAGAGGCTGGGTCCCTGGCTAACTTGTTATGAGGTTTTGTTATTTCTCTGACAAGATTGCTTTGGAAAGAGCTGCTTTTAGGGATTATTTTTTGAATACCCCGAGTGGGGAACAGGGTTCTCCTCAAAGCCTCACAACCAAGATCATAGGAAAGGGGCCCTATTTTCCTGCTGCTTCCCAGCTCAGAACATATACTGAATGGAATGTATTTTTAAGAGAATAAAGTCTATTTTTTTGTATTTTAAAGATTGAGAGGGCTAAGAAAGTAGCCCTCAAATAAACTGTTATTGCATTATAGGCCCCTTTGTTGGGGGCAGCCTGTTGGTCCACACCTACTTGCTCAGGCAGGTGCTCTGGTCTCACCCCTGCCCCTTGGAGTCTAGGTGCAGCAGCTTCTACATTCCTGCTCCAAGCATGGGACCAAGGAGGCCGGAACCTGTCGCTGGAAACCAGGGCAAAGCAGTGGCTCAGGGCTCCTTGGGTGCATGTGTATCATTGGAGCTGCCTGTCTGCATGTATCCTCTGGCGCGAATGCTCTCTGTTGGCTCTGCAGTACAATATGTAACCAATAAAGCTCCCTCGTTTCCGTATACTCTGTGCGAGTCTGTGATGCCAGTTTTGTCAATGTCATCCCTGTGTATCTGTCTTCTATGCGTTGGCGCAGCTCTAGTATATTTCATTGTGTAATACTTAAAATTGGGTATATTTTACCTAACCAATTACTGATACTGCAAGGACTGGAAACATTAACTGCCCTGATCCTGGTGTGCAGATTCTTTCCATTACTGCCACGAATTCTAAGACTAGGGGGGAAAAAAGCCTTCTCCGTTTTCATCTTCCAGTCAGATCACCAATATATATAATGATGTCCCTTAACTCATAGTAAGAATAAAACCACATTTAAGGGACATTACTTGGATTTGTAGTAACAGTGTTTATCTATCATCATCTGTCAGTCAGGAGCCCCTGGGAAGGAACCAGCATGTAACATGTTTGTTTTTATCTTCTTATATGGCAAAAGGGACTTTGCAGGTAAGGATGCTGGGATGAGGCAGAGCATCCTAGATGATCCAGGTGGGCCTTAAATGTAATCATAGGTAGTATCCTTTTAAGAGAGAGACAAAAGATTTGACTACAGGAGAAGGCAATGTGATGATGGAAGCAGAAACTGGAGTTATGTGCTCTGAGGATGGAGGAAGGAGCCACGAGCCTTCCCACCCCTAGAAGCTGAAAAGAGCAAGGAAATGAACTGATCCTCCCTGCTCTGAGAGCCTCTGTAATGAATGCAGCCCTGTGGACCCATTTTAGACTTTAAGCATCCAGAACTTTCGAATAGATTTCTGTTGTTTTTCTTTAAGAGCCACTAAGTTTGTGGCAATCTGTTAAACCAGCTGTTACCTAAGCCCTTGATCCTATGTAGTGCGCTTCCCAAAATATGTACACCACCACCTTTTTTTAGTAGAATTGGGAAGTTTTAGCACATACCCGTGGAGGGAATCAGGAATAAAGGCAGACTGGTCTCCCGAAGGCTCAGACTTTGTTTCAGCTCTTTTGTGTTCTATCTATCTTGAAAGTGCATCCAAAGTTTCCTAATAACCATGTTCTTTCTTTTGGCACACCACCACACCCCACCCCCACCCAAGTGAGGAAGCCTAGTCCGACTGACCAGGAAGTCCACTGCTTCTACAGGACCGGCCCCCCTACCTTATCTTCTGACCTGATCAAACCATTTTTCTCTTTTATATAAACATCTTCTTCCTTATTTAAACATGGAGAAAACATATGTATTACTATTGCCATAGGATAAACTTGGCATTTCCAAAGGAGTAATGCCCCCATCTTGTATGTAACTCCAACTCAAAGGAACAAAAGGGCCAATTTTATATGAAGTTTTATTCTCAAAATATAAAAAAAAAACAAACCCACACACCAAGGGACTAAGATGTTATTTCACAGCACTTGCTTGCCTCAGTCTTTATGAAGAACACAATTCCAAACTAATGGACAAGTTCCTCCCTGTGCTCTAGGTCAAAGGAGGCAAGCTCCTTTGTCAAATCAGGAGCTCCATCAGCTGATCAGGAGCCCAGATGCCAGGGTGGATTTTCTCAGTGGGATCTAGTATTGCTAGAAGAGCCTTCCTTACATGGCAGAAACAGGCACATGGGCCTCTTCCCTTAGAATGTATCTGTCTCACATGCTTGGGGACTGCTGTGCAGGAACACCTGGTGTGGCCTGGCGAGGCAGCGTATACATGGCCCCCAAAAACTGGTCTGCAATTCTTCCTGCTTCTCGCAGCCCACTCAGCAGAGCACCATGCACTGTGGCTGGGTAGTTACGGATTGTATGTTCTCCCGCAAAGAAGAGTCGTGGAATCGGCTATTTTAGGGGAAAAAGAGAAAATTGGCAGGCTGCACATATACCTTTATTCTTGTACTTAAATTGCTAAGTACTTACATTGCTGTTGACCTTTTTAAAGGCTGACCCCCCAATTACTATTCATCATTCTATCGAAGAGTCTCCCTTATCAGTAGGCACTTTCCCAGAATTGACAAGTAGAAATGAGACAATAAAACTCTATCTAGCCTCAGTCCTAAAGTGATGCTTAACATGTGTTGTCATCAGTTTAGATACCCAATTGTAAAGCGTCCTTCCTTCCCTCATGTATAACTACCTTCTGGGAGGGAGCCTCGCTACCCTGAAGCACAGGACATTTGGTGATCGGGGACACTTAAGCCTCGCAGCTCAGAGCAGGTCTGGGCTATGACACTAAGGAATTCTTACCGCTCTTTGGAGTGGGGTCTGGCATAAGGGTCTAGACAAGGACCCAGGGTTATTTCTCAGAAATGCCCTGGAAGCCCCTAGTAATTGAGACCTTACAGCAATCCTATGAGCCATTACAAAATGGAAGTGCAATTAAAAATGGTTTTGTTTTTTAGGGAGAAAACCTGAATAAGGAAAAATGTTATTTGACTTATACTCTGGACTCCTCCATTCTGAATGTAGACTGCCTAGATTTACAAAACCAAATTATGAGAAATCAGAAATGCTGCCCATCCTTTTAACTCTGCTCTTGGTTATCTGAAAGGGTCCGAAGATGGAATGACTAAAATCTGAAAAAAAAAAATCAGGGACATCATGAGATCCTGGCCTCTTCCCAAATAAGCCCAGATAGTTTGCCAGCTTCTCACCTGTGGAGCACCTGGAATCGAGGGGCCAGGAGTGATTGGCTGAGCCATTAAATCATAGTCATTTCCAGATGATCCTGCAGCAACATAGGAGTAAGAGCCCCGGGCCCAGGGATCAGCACGCCAACGAGACACCACAGTTTCTTTGGGCTAAAAGAAAAACCAGGAGCAAAAGTCATTACGAGACACCAAGCACAAATCAATCCTTGAAAGGTGGAAAAGCAGTGGTGGGTGGAGATGCAAGTGAAGAGAAAGAGGGGCAACATGTGAGAGCCACTGATCAAGTGATGAATGCCTGCTTTAAAACACATGGACAAAAGGACTTCAGACAGGATGCCCTCCATGTTGCCTTCCTGTCTATGAATCCAGAGATCTACACAGGGCTTGGCCTTTATTCTCTTTTATAAATTCACAATATGCTTCCCTTCAAAGGAATCCTAAAGGGTTAAAGTATTTCAAAGAACAGGAAAAAGTACCAAGAGGTTCTCTGAAATCTTCCGGAGATACTCACTGGAGTTTGGCCATTTTGTCTAAAATGTCAGGGATGTGGTGTGACTCTAAAGCCAGAGGAGAAATGCAGCTAACAGCCTTCAGATTCCCCAGCTCTTGTTCTGGGGGGCTTTTCTGAACCCCACGCTTAGGCCATGAACTCCAAACATTAATTATTCATGTAAAAGCACAGAACTCAATTCTAGCTTAAACTGTCCTGACCAAGAACATGCTGCAAATACATTAAACCCTGGTTGAGTTTGAACCCTAGATCCCTCCTTGCCCCACCTACCTACTTACCTGAGGTACTGCACTGCTACCAAAAATCCCTTTGAGAATGGCCAGGCATCGGCCAACAATCACATCGTCACTTATGTTTTCCATGATACCAGCAGCTTCTCCTGCCACTAGTGCCAACAGTATTGGAGCTGGGGAAACAGAAAGGATAATTCTAGGGTTTTCCTACAGACTTTCCTCAAAAACTTCCTTATCAGGCCCCACCTTATTCCTGGTGCTCTGAAATCTGATGACAAGACACACGCAGCACCGTTCAAATGCGAAGAGACAGATTATGTTTCTGAAACAGCATACAGAACTCTTTGTTGCCAGAAACCAGCCAGTAGGAGCTGGCAGACTAGAGTGAAGTAAGATTCTCAGGCACCTCACTGCTTCTAACCTGGCAAAATACAGCAGTTCTGAAGATATAATTTCAGATCTTGCTAATAAAAGGGAATTATTAAGCATCCCTTTACTTTGGCACAGAATTCTTAACCTTGACTACCTTGGATAGCTCCATGACAATGACTACATCCCTTTTAGCCATCCCAGGCCCCTCCAAGCCCAGGACTGTCTTCAGTCACCCATCTGGTGAGTAATTATGCAACAGACTTAGGTGGTAGGCACAGTACTAGAAAAGGGGGATAAAAAATATGATATAAACTATTACTCCAATAGAGCAACAGATGCAAAATTACACAGACAATTATTAACTTAAAAGCTATGAAGAAAAACGTAGGCTATACGGAAAAGAATACGGGGTATTTAATTTACATTTGGAGCAGTGGAGATATGTCCTGGAAGTCATCTTTGAAATAATGCATTTATGTCAAGACCTGAATGCTGAGTAAGACAGGCTGGGAAGGAAGGGGGGTCGAGGGGGTGGGAGAAGCAGCCCCCCCAGGCCTAGACCACAGTACACGCAGAGGCTCTGAGGCAGAAAGCAGCATGGTGCCTTCCAGGATGTGAGAACAGCCGAATGTGCCTGGAACCTGGAGATGGACAAGGAAGTAGAGATGAGCTAGATAATGAAGAACCTTAGCATGGGCCAAGATAAGGAGTTTGAACATTTTCTTTCAGCAGTAGAAAGTCGCTAAAAGAAGCAGGAATAGCAGTAGTAGCTATTGGTAACCGTTCAGGCAACAGGTAAGAATGGCTTGGACTGGGAGATAGGCAATAGAAAAAAGTAAATAGGTTTGCAAGAGATTGTAAGGCTAGCACGGACAGGACTTGACAGCCTGGATGGGGAAGGGAAAAGACACGCTGCTGCTCTCAGAAAGCAATGTGCTCAGGGAGCCAAGTTCCCCCTCTGTGAAGTTAGAGGCCCTGGGGTGTGAAAGACCATTCACCACTGGGCAGTGAGGAGTAATGGAAAGAACTGGGGATGGGGAGCAAGCCAACGGTTAGCTGATGTGTCTGCACTGACAAGGCCAATGTCTTATTTTTACAGCCTTTTCTTGGAATGAGGTGGGGTACAAATATTATAAGTCTACATAGAGTTAAGTCCAATTACAAAAGAAAATAACTGAACAGGAGGTAGGAATTTCATAAATACATAGTAATGGAAATAATCAAACAATCAGAGGCAAGTCAGTCTGAGAATGAGGAACGCAAGCTTCCCCTGGTAGGAAGCCTCCCTGGGCCTATCCTTCCAGGCTGAGTGGACCTCCAGTAACCTGGGCGTTCAGCCCATCAGGCCACCTACTGCCCTGTTCTAAGCCTGCTTCCCCGCTTACTGTATCCCCACTAAGTTGGGAGCTCCTTGAAGGCAGGTATTTTTATACCCCAGTACCTAGAAGATATTTCAGGAATTGTTTGTTGAGTTAATAAAGAGAGAAATTAAGGCATATATATTGAGAAAACCCAAAATATTTCAAATTCTATATTCCTGTAAGGATATGGAAAAGATTAAAATTAGAAGGCATTTACCTTTATAGAGGTTCCAGAAGAGGAAGAGCTCACCCCTGCTGGCAGTCGTACTGCCAACATGCCCGAACAAATTGACACTTGGATCCCAGAACACCCGATCAAAACACAACACCACCTACCATAAGAAAGAAGCACATGAGCCAGTGACAGGGGCCAGATAATACTGGCTTCAACAGACTTCCTTAAAGTCTCTTCTAATCTGCTTTCAAAATAAGCCCAGCAATCCTTATTATTTAGGATGACATTTACGATCCCCTTTTTATAGGCTTGAGTTTGTGAAATGACCCCATAAGACTAAGTCCATATGAACAGACACTTGATGATAGACTTAGGCACTGAAGAGAATCAACTGACACGCCTCAGCCCTGATGTCACAATTGGGAGCATAGCCAAATGCCCAAAAATGCAAGGCCACCTCCTCACCAAGTAAACAACTAAGACTGCTATTTGTACATCAGATCTGTAGACAGGAGTGTCTAGGGCAAGCTACCTTGTTAAGGTTGCCAAATCCCATCCTTTGGACTGCAGATGTTTTCCACTCAGGGAGAGGTGGCACAAACTGAACAGCTGGTGGCTGCTGCTTCAGCACACCCAGGGGAAGGGTACAGAGAACTGCATCGCATTTATAAATAAAGGTTTGACTCGTGGAGCGGGTATTCACGGCTATCACTTCACATCCTGCAGAGGTTGGGTGGGAAAAGACTAGTGGTGATGAATATGGCACTGATAAGGACACTGAATATTTAGTGTACAACAGATGGACATCCATTTCTCAATTCTCATTTTTCTATTTTCATTACCTTCATGTTTCACATAAGAAAACTGAGGTAGAGGTGAAATAACTCATCTAAGGCTACACAGGTAATAAGTGCCAGGATTCAAACCCTTGTAGTCAACTTCAGAATCCTTGATTGTCATCCCCACACTACCCTCCTGATACGCTGGTGATCTAGACTAATGAAAGGACCTTACACCACTTACTCAAGTTAAGTACATTTAGACCAAAAATAAAGAGTAAAGTGCTCATCCCAATAGAACCAATGTCTTCTGACTGTGGTTAGCTGCTCACTATCGACCAACAGAAGAATGCTACAAGAAGGCTGTGATGCAGATCTGGGGGATGCAGCCTAAAACTGTGGAGCGTGCTATGCTTGAGAATGCACAGTGATTCTCAGCTTGTCAGAGTATGAATGAGTTCAAAGCTGACCTCAGAGAGGGTACTGAAATTATGTTAACATCGTTTTCCTCGTTTGTTTTTTAATGAATGTCTGTTTATATACTGTATATATTTTGAAATATATATATCAAAATAAATATGAAAGCTCAGTACATGCTCATTTTCTATGGCTGCAGAACTCGAGAAAATGGCACAACATCTATTCTCACTGTTCTCCGTCTGCCTGCAAAAGGCTCAAGGCTGCAGATCTTCTCAGCACTGTCAACTACAAGCTGCCTCTGATGGGAAAATTAAATGGAAAACTGTTTCACTGATTGTTAGTAAAAAACCAAAACACCTGTGGTGATCTCAGTAACTCCAAGGAAAGGGGCAGCGCAGGGTAAGATTGATGGCTATGTTTTCATTTCTCATGCCTACATAGTCATACATGGGTTCTCAGAGAGGGAGATGACTTTGTTATCTTGAGGAGTTCAAAATCCAACAGTTGTCTGCACTTTACATCAAATGCAGCCTGAAACCAGCAATAATAATGAGCATTGAGCCTATCCCCGTAGCAAGCGCAGGGAAACTCTATCTCTGAAGAAGTCAACTTATTAGCAGGACTGCTCCAGAACTAGGAACCAAACGTAAGCGAATTAGCCCAAATGCATAGAAAAAGCCAAAATGAATCCAAAGACCAAAATGCGGATGGTGAAATATAAGGGGTGGGTCCTAGTGGAGCCCAGGGGCCAAAATCCTGGTATTTATGAATATACTTAACAAAACTAGATCCAAACTCACTGGGTCACCAAAATGGAAAACTTTTTGAGCACTGACATGGTGCTCAAAGGAAATGCTCACTGGGGCATTAGAGATTTCAGATTTTCAGATTAGGGATGCTCGACCAGTAATATCCAACTAGCTCATGCACAAATTGGAAACTCTAAAACTTGCTTCAATTTCCCAGTTTATAAAATGATAGGGTTAGAACCACCAAAGACTGTAGGCTCGACTGTCTATAAATGCCAATTTTTACCTATGGTGTCATAAACACTCTATCAGGAAATGTACCTGATAGGTCGCACCTAACAAAAGATCAGTCCTGTTTCAGGAGAGTTCTCTCTTACCTTTTGTAAAGCAGTGACATACCTGAAGCCGTGTAGCGAACCTGTCGCACTGCTGTATTCAGTTTAATGTCCAGGCCTTCTGCTAAAGCCACAGGCACACACGAGTAGCCATTCCTTACTGTCAGGTGGCTGCCAGTGAACTCAAAGTCATCATCCTAAAGAGGAGAGAAAAGAACATACTTCCAACCTTTTCTTAATCTGTGTCATTTGCACCTAGTTCTGTACAACAACAATGAAAACACAAGCTTGTGGAAACAGTCAATATTTTAAGGCAAACTAAAGAACAAATCACTCAGTATTTAGCTACAGTTACCAAAGGAAACTGAAGGAAAAAGAGAAAACACCAAAATGTCCCTAAATCTTCAGGTAGTGAGATTAGGGAAGTTTCTTTCTTCCCTGGATTTTTTTTTTTTTTTTTTTGATACAGAGTCTTGCTTTGTCATCCAGGCTGGAGTGCAGTGGCGTGCTCTTGGCTCATTGCAACCTCGGACTCCTGGGTTCAAGTGATTCTCTTGCCTCAGCCTCCCAAGTAACTGCTGGGATTACAGGCATGTACCACCACACCCCGCTAGTTTTTGTATTTTTAGTAGAGATGGGGTTTCACCACGTTGGCTAGGCTAGTCTCAAACTCCTGACCCACCCACCTCAGCCTCCTAAAGTGCTGGTATTACAGGCATGAGCCACCACGCTCGGCCTTCCCTGGATAGTTTTTATCATTCCAGTCCAATACCACTAAGTCCAGATCTTCTATGGTGGTTAGGGTAGGGAGGTGGTAGGGGGAATGATGATTCAGGAAATTCAGATGATTAAACATCATTCAAGTTTATTTATCTGGCTTTTGAATACATTACAGACTTGAAGGATATCAGGGTCACAGTCCTGATTACATTTTCTTTTACCTGACAGCAAAATCAGTTTTTATTCTTTAAATTTACAGGTTTTAAGTTGAGGAAGATTTCCAAAACTAAGTCAGTCAAACTAGATGAAGGTAATCTAGGACCATAAAGAGTGGCCCAAGACAGTCCATACAGTAAAAAAAAAGTCAGGAATTGACCAGGAATTTAAAGATCCCCAAAATGATCTTACTTCTTTGAATTTACTGAAAATTTTTCTATGTAACATTTTTTTTGTAAGCTGGTAAGGATTTCTAATTTCATGAAATTCTTGGGGAAATTAGATCAAAATACTGGGCTGGCAGCAACACTCTACTTCAGTTGAAATCACTCATTTAAAATTTAATACTATTACAAATAGACACATATTGAAACATCAAATGATAAATCAATGAATAGAAGGGCCTAAGTTAGTATTTACATGAAAAACCATAAAGGAACTGGTAGTTCTGCAAGACTTTATCTCTAACAAGTCCAACTCTTCAAATACTAAAAATATCAGATTATAATCTAAAGATTAAGAAGTCAAAATAATTTTTTTTTTTGAGACGGAGTTTTGCTCTTATTGCCCAGGCTGCAGTGCAGTGGCGTGATCTCGGCTCACTGCAACCTCCGCCTCCTGGGTTCAAGCGATTCTCTTGCCTCAGTCTCCCAAGTAGCTGAGATTACAGGCATGTGCCACCACGCCAGGCTAATTTTGTATTTTTAGTAGAGATGGGGTTTCACCATGTTGGCCAGGCTGGTCTCGAACTCCTGACCTGAGGTGATCCGCCTGCCTTGGCCTCCCAAAGTGCTGGGATTACAGGCATGAGCCACCATGCCCAGCCTGTCAAAATAATTTTTATTAGGAAAATGTATAATGTAAACTAAAATATATAAATAAAAATAATTTACTTCTATACATTTTTTTTTTTTGAGATGGAGTCTTGCTCTGTTGCCCAGGCTGGAGTGCAATGGCGCGATCTCTGCTCACTGCAGCCTCTGCCTCCTGGGTTCAAGCAATTCTCGTGCCTCAGCCTCCCAAGTAGCTGGGATTACAGGTGCCCGCCACCATACCCGGCTAATTTTTGTATTTTTAGTAGAGACAGGGCCAGGCTGGTCTTGAACTCCTGACTCAATTGATCCGCCTCCTCTGGCCTCCCAAAGTGCTGGGTTTAAAAAGGCGTGAGCCACCGTACCCAGCCTATACAGTCTTGATTCTGGCCAAAGTCTCAGATTTAGAGATTGGTCCAAGAAGCCTTGTGATTTCTCACTTGAAGAGTAAATCACACTGAAATTCAGGAAAAGATGGTATAGCCCTGCTCACTGAGAACTATAAAACATCACTGACATAAATGAAAGAAAACTATTTTTGGAGAAGTATACTGTATTTAAGGATAAGAATACTCAATATTGTTAAGATGGCAATTCACCCTAAATTGACCTAGAAATTTAATGCACTCCTAATCAAAATCCCAGAAGGTGATTTTTGTAGAAATTGACAAGTTGATTCTAAAACTGTTATGGAAATACGTACCTTAAAATAGCCAAAACAATTTCAAAAA
Source organism: Gorilla gorilla gorilla (assembly GCF_029281585.2). Taxonomy (NCBI): domain Eukaryota; kingdom Metazoa; phylum Chordata; class Mammalia; order Primates; family Hominidae; genus Gorilla; species Gorilla gorilla. Next base: position 216,768,016 of record NC_073224.2, read on the forward strand.
TGAACAAAGTTGGAGAACTTACAAGACAGTATGATAGTGGCATATGGATAGACAGATAAATTAACAGAAAAGACAACCTTAAATACTCATGCTTACATGCCAATTAATTTTCAACAAAGGTGCCAAGACAAATGAAGAAAAGGATAGTGCTGGAATAATAATTACATAACTATATGGAAAAACATGAACCCTTCACTTACCTTTCCTTAAACACAAAAATTAACACAAAATGGAGTATAGACCTAAACATAAGAGCTAAACCCATATAATTTCTGCAGGAGAACATAGGATAACATCTTTGTGACCTCAGGTAAGACAAAGATTCTTTTCAAGATAGAAAAAGAACATGGTTTAAAAGAAAAATTTTATAAATAGGAATGGGAGTCCAAGGCAGGAAGATCACTTGAGCCCAGGAGGTAAAGGCTGCAAGGGAGCCATGATCACACCACTCCAGCCTGGGCAACAAAGCAAGACCTTGTCTCAAAAGAAAAAAATTAAAGTAAAAACTTTTACTCTTTGAGACAGATTTAGAAAATTAAAGACAAGCCACAGATGACAAGGAAATAAATATCTGTAAAACATAAATCTGACAAAGGACTTCTGCCTAGAATTTAAAGAACATAATAAACTTCAAACTCATCAACAAGCAGACAATCAGACTTTTTTAACAGGCAAAAGATCTGAGCAGACATTTACTCAAAGATGACATATGAATGGCTCATAAGCTCAGGAAGAGTTGCTCTACATCACTAGTCATCAGGGAAATGCAAATACTACTATACCTATTAGAATGGCTGACATTTTAAAAACTGGCATTACCAAGATTGGTGAGGATTTGGAGAAAATGGAATTTTCATACATTGCTGATGGGAAGGCAATTTGGAAAATAGTTTGGAAGTTGATTTATAAAGTTAAAAATCCACTTTCCATAGTACCCAGCAATTCCATTCATAAATATTTACTCAAGAGAAAGACATGAACATTCTTAAGCAGCTTTGTTCATTAGCAGTCAAAAAAGGGAAACAACCCAAATGCCCATTAAGGCACCAGTGAACGGATAAACGATCTGTGGTATATCCACACAATGGAATTCTACTAAATAATAAAAAGGAACAAACTACTGATACAGGCAAAAAAGATGAATCTCAAAAACTTCATGCACATCTCAAAAACTATACTAAGTGAAATACGTCACACACAAAAAGCTATGTACTGTATGATTCACTTTATATGAAACTGTAGAATAAACAAAATTACAGTGATAACGCAAATCAGTGGCTGTCCAGGGCCAGGAGCCAGAGCAAAGGGGCAGGAGAAAACATTTCAGGATGATGGGCATGTTCTGTATTCTGATTGTGTGGGGGCTTATGACTGAAGTCTGGCAAATCAATAAACTGTTCACTTAAAATAGGTGAATTTCACTGTATGTAAATGATGTCTCTTACTAAAGCTGTTTAAAAACACACATACAAAATTAACTATTTCTCTTACAATCCCTCTCAAAGACATGTGCAATAAAATAAACAATAAGGGAAACTTACCTGATCCCAGTGCTTCAGGGAGAGAGTTGAGAGAGGTGTGGCATTAGCAAATTCAAGATTTGCAAAATGCCAATCAAGTATTTGTCTGTCTCTTGATGAGAGATATACATCACTGCAAAAGAACAAAGGAGTACAGGATTATTAAAAGATATCACTAGTTCTCTCAGTGTGATGTAGGTGATCTCAGTAACTGTGTCAGAACCTAAGCCAGGGCTGTGCCTTATATGAAGAAATTACAAATCAAAAAGTAGCATCTTATCTGTCTTATTAACCTCTTTATCTCTGATGTCTACAGCAGTGCCAAGCTCACTACGTAAAGCAAATTACCTGTAGGCCTCATTTGTCTGAAGGAAAAAAAAAAAGAATGCTTCATATGAAATCACCTTATATCATAAAAGCTTACTAGTTGTAAAAAATGTCTTATATTTTACACACAGCATAGACTCTATAGAAAGGATGGGCAGGCTGGATGCTGTGGCTCATGCCTGTAATCCCAGCACTTTGGGAGGTCAAGGCAGGTGGATCACCTGAGGTCAGGAGTTCGAGATCAGCCTGGCCAACAGGTGAAACCCCATCTAAAAATACAAAAATTAGCTGGGCATGGTGGTGGGCACCTGTAATCCCAGCTACTCAGGAGGCTGAGGCAAGAGAATCGCTTGAACCCAGGAGGTGGACGTTGCAGTGAGCCGAGATCACATCACTGCACTCCAGCCTGGGCAACAAGAGCAAGACCCCATCTCAAAAAAAGAAACGGTGGGCAGCATCCTTGAATACAGAACAAAACAGATTTATGTGGAGGCTGGATGCAAGTGAAAACATTTCACCAGCATTCACTGTCAAAAACCCAGTGGAAATAAAGTATAATACCCCCCTAGTTCCCAAAATTATGGAAGTGTAAAGCAACAGCAACTTCTACCCCCTCAAGAAAGATAATTTCCATCTATTACATCTTTATCCAAATATCAGATCTTATGGAGAAAGGCTCTCTCTTTAGAAACAATCTGTTTAGGTATCTAGGACACATTAAAATACAGGAGCAGGGGATTTAGAAACCTCAAAAGTAGTCACACATTCATTTATTTAACAATTTAAACCACTCACTGAACATAAATAAAAGCTCACTAAGATTTAGAATTTTCCTTCCAAATCGAACTGAAAGAACAGTAAAAGCTCTCCCTCTGAACTTCTGTGTTTGTTTTCCTTACCTTGGGGGATTCGCTTCCAACTCTTGAAGTTTTTCTTCTAGCTTTCCTTGTGTTTCAGCGAATTCATCATATTCCTGATAAAAATTAAGTGAACCTGAGTTACCCTCAAGGGTCAGATATCCACCTAGTTTCTTTGTACCACAAAGTATAAGGTCTGGATCATATTTCCTCTTCAGATCATGTATAGGAAGTGTGGCTCAATTTTAGGCTGGGGTTAGATAGAGCTGAGAGATTTTTGTTTTTGGAGACAAGTTACAGTTGGGGGCCTGGAATACTAGGGGGAGGCAAGGAGCACATAGGAGAAAATAATGGAAGAAACATACTAGTGTGCTGCAAAGTGGGGATGAAAAATCATAGCAAGCACCATTTCATAAGCATGCCATGTCCCTGGCACTGGGTAAGCACTTTATACATAATTTTATTTAAGCTCCACAATTACCCTACAAGGTAGGTGTTAAAACCATGTTACAGATGAGGCAATTAAGGAGTCCAAGGTCACATGGCTCGAGATTCCAACTTAGGGATTTGAATCAGACAGTTTGACGCCAAATGACTCTGAAGTCCATGTTTAATACTCTTACTCTAAACTGTTAGGGCTAAATTGAGATTTAAGATAAAATGATGAGATTATTAAGACAGGATAAGAATTCTGCAGGACAAGCAGGTCTTAAACAGAACTAACCCATTAAATCCCCATGGCTCCTTATGTACCAAATCGTCTTCATTGCACTGAAGGCACTTGTGATTGGCTAGTGGCTCTCTTTTCCAAAATTCCCCAGATCTGTGCTATTTCTTAGGATTCCAAGTAAAACCAGTTAGGCATGTGTGTATACCACACCTTGCATAGGGCGGTCAGATCCCTGTGTTTGCTTTTCACTAAGAACTCGGCAGTAATATCTCTGGGTGGCTTTACTTCAGATGCTTCTTTGTATTGCTGATGGAGTTCTTTAATTTTCTCTTTCAAATTTACCATCTAAGAAGGAAAAGTACAAATTTACCATTCCAGATAGCAATGTAGTTTATGTCTACATCACATGTACCCTTTTTTGGCTCCTCAAAACTGCTATCACAACTAAACAGGGCTACAATGCAAGGTCCTTAGAATTCTTAAATACTTGTTCTAACCTACATCATTCCATTTGGGAAATAGGAAAGAAATCTTATAGGGCTTGACATAAAGGTACCACAACTCTATCTGATAAGTAAGATCAGTGCTGCCTTCTAAAACGAATGAGAAGGATGAGGAGTGTCCTATTAATTTAAACAAACAAAGAAAAAACCCAGTATTGAAATAAATTTAATCTCCACAAAAAGGAAACTGTTGCTAATGTAACTTAAACTTATTTTCGGAAACAAATTGTCATAATGTGTGTGTTTGTTTTTTTTTTTTGAGATGGAGTCTCACTCTGTCGCCCAGGCTGGAGTGCAGTGGCACCATCTCGGCTCACTGCAAGCTCTGCCTCCTGGGTTCATGCCATTCTCCTGCCTCAGCTTCCTGAGTAGCTGGGACTACAGGCACCCGCCACCATGCCCAACTAATTTTTTGTATTTTTAGTAGAGACGGGGTTTCACCATCTTAGCCAGAATGGTCTCGATCTCTTGACCTCGTGATCTGCCCGCCTCGGCCTCCCAAAGTTCTGGGATTAGAGGCGTGAGCCACCATGCCCGGTCCTATAATGTGTTTTTTAAATATGTAAAAGGTCAAAGAATTTTTTTTTTTCTAAGAGACAGAGTCTTGTTCTGTCACCCAGGCTAGAGTGCAATGGCACAATCTCAGCTCACTGCAACCTCTGCCTCCCAGGTTCAAATGATTCTCATGCCTCAGCCTCCTGAGTAACTGGGATTACAGGTGTGTGCTACCATGCCCAGCAAATTTTTTGTATTTTAGTAGAGAAGGGGTTTCACCATTTGGCCAGGCTGGTCTCGAGCTCTTGACCTCAAATGATCCACCTGCCTCAGCCTCTCAAATTGTTGGGATTATAGGCATAAGCCACTGTGCCTGGCCAAAGAATCTTAAGAAACCATTGTTAATGTTAGCTTTTTTCAGGTTTCTGATGATACCACACAGGACAAGAGTGACAAAGCCTGAGACTGGGCACCCTACAGGTATCCTGGACACTTGGCAGTTCTTAAACCACTCTTCTCATTTCATCCTTACCACAATCCATGAAGACTGTGAGCTGGAGATCTCTTCATTAGACAGGATGAAGAATGAGGCACAGTGAGAGTGAGGCAAGAGTCCAGTCACAGGCACACCCACAGTATGCACTATAAAGGCCCCCTCCAGGGGCTATTTTCTCCCTAAGCTGATGCGACCTTTGCAGGGGGCAGGGTGAGGAGAAGCAAATGGTTGGACTTTAATGCGCTGGAGCCTGGGGCTCTGGAAGGCAGTGGCAGAGAAGAGCCCTAACGGTTCAGCCCTGGGGAACAGAGGTGGGGGTGGCAGCAACTCAAGCAAAATAATTATGCCAATGAACTGGCTGCTGATTTGTTGGTCTTCACCAATGAAAACTTGGCTCCAGTACAGCTAATTCTCCTGCTAGTCCTAGAATTCAGCCGAGGGCACTGGGATAGCTTTAGAATAGCTAAACCAAGCTTGTCCAACTCGTGGCCCAGGACAGCTTTGAATGCGGCCCAACACAAATTCATAAATTTTCTCAAAACACTGAATTTTCTTTTCCATTTTTTTTAAAGCTCATCAGCTATCATTAGTGTTAGCGTATTTTATGTGTGGCCCAAGACAATTCTTCTTCCAATGTGACTGAGGGAGGCCAAAAGACTGGACACCCCTGAGCCAAAGGGAACCAGACAAAGAGGAAAGATATATTTCCTCTGGCAACAATTTATCAATAATGCCACACTGAAAGACTGACAGATAAAACAGTCTCTTTCGTTAGTCATTATTTTCTTAAGAATGAGTCCCAGCTGTGCAGACTTTCTCTTCCATGGAGGAAAAAATCTCATAAATGCTTTTAAAATTTCTAAAGACTTTTTCTCCTATTAAAGCTTCTTCAGCTATGAAGAAAATACAGAATTTCACCTTATTAAGAAGTTCTTTCAATTCTTCCTGAGTTTTCACTATCTTCTTCCAATGTTCAATCTGCTCATCTTTGACATGCTTCTCTTGTAACCTAAGAGACACAATATGTATAATCTGCTCTCAAAGCCAACTTTGCAGAATAAGACAGGTGCCCATCAAAAACATTTAAGGGCATCAAGGCCCACTGAAACTTCTGATACTTAGGAACAAGAAAGTTGGCTGGTGAGAAATTATTTCCTAGGCTATGTTAAATATAGTATAATACCATAAAAGCACTGAATTTTAGAAGTGAAAGGGGCCTCAAGGGATCATATAATTATTTTAAATAATTTTTAATTTTGGATTCAATGGTTTCATACAAAATTAAAACTACCTCAAATAAGACTTGCAGAAAAACTTAAAACATAAATAGCAAATCTTTACACATGGAACTCACTATACAATAAGCAGTATCAAAGTACTTACTGAATGACAACTTCCAATGCCTGGCCAAGGGACACAGGCTTATTATTGAGGACATTGAAGTCTAGTTGATGACTAAGGTAAGATGTAGCTTCTAGCAACCGGTTAAACTCTTGCTCTACCATTTCATCTTTCTCTTTAGGAACCTGAAAATCCGAAGTATAGCAGAGTTGGTCCTTATAAAACTAAACATAACCATCCATGAAAACACAAATGCTCTATAGTTTATAAAGGTCAAAATATGTATCTCAAAGGGGAAACCTTTGAGCACAATGATTCAAATTTTCTTTTCTATGAAGTGGTCAGATCCATTTAAATGAGATATGAAATGTTTGGGCCCTGACAATTTCCTCTGCTTCTCCCACTACTGCCCTCAGAGCTGGGACTCCACCTCTATTAACAGCCACAAGATTTACACTGGTGCTAACTGAAGTCACATGGAGCACAAGTGGCACTGAGCTGACATGCATTAAGTTGAGCTGGCTGACATGCAAACAACACACTAGAAAAGTCCCAGAGAACAAAAACTATGTCAACAAACCTGAGGACCTTCCAAGAATAAGGGCAGGATGGGAAAATAAGAAGCCCAAGGTATCTGCTTCCCCTCAGAGATGAATCTCAGGTGGGAGGAGGGAAAAGAGAAATGAAATTCATGGCTACTAATAAGAACACACTAGCACTTTTATTCTTTTGCACAGTAATAATATTTTATGGCACCAGTAAGTTCAGAATTGAATGTACAAAGCTCTTAAGAGAGTCTATGAGTAAATGAAGGACCAGAAGGTCTGGCTCCTCATTGATGTGGATGAAGCAAACAGACTGCAAAGCAGGTCATCAAGCTGGAAGACCATGATCCTAAGCCACGCTGTGTCCCTGCCTATTGATAACATCAGTTAGTTTACACACACCCCTCTGCTACTGCTTAATTCAGCCCCAAAGTAAACTGTATCTGCAATCCTATTGTTGAATTTATGGCAGAAGTGAGAGAAAGAAAAAATACGTTTAAGGCAAGCATTGCTTGTTATAAGCTGGGCTGATATCAGCAGGGAAATGTGATTCAAAACACAGAATTTCATTATACAGTCAACCTAAAACTGGTAACACAAAAATAAAACATTGAAGTAAATTCTAGTAAACACTAAGACTCAGGAGGAGCGACCTTTTACAATCAGAGGTAACTGACTGTTGACAAGACCATCCCAGTAAGATTCTACCTCTCATTTGAAACTCCACAGTTTTTCCACTTCCCAACCCAACAGACGATTTTGAACCCTGGCCTCTGCTCCTTCACTGATAACACAAGTAACACTATGAGATGAGCCAGTGTGTGGCAGAAAGAATCTGGCAAGAAGGGCAATCTGCCCCCAAAAAGAAAGAGGACTGCAACTCTCCTTTGAACTGTAAATATGACAGATGCCATAACTGATTTAAAAATCATATTCAAACAGTAAGTTCCCAAAGACTATACATGGGAGAGATCAGGGTATCTTTATAATTAAAGAATTACCCTTAGCCTAAAGAAAATCTAAATCTCTAAAAATATTCTGGTTTGTGTTAAATGAGGCAGAGAATCAGGCTTTGGATACTTGGTGCCATTTATATCAGGAAGGTACCTAGGACTGGTAGATCAAAAACCTGTGATCTACTACTCATTCAACTCAATGGCCAAAAAAAGAGCTTGTTCTTATTACACAGCTATGAGAGCTGATGGAAGAGACCTTTTGGTCAGGAATTTCATTTACTTTCTCAGCTACTTTTCCTCACTGATGTGATATGTGATGGTCATATGCAGAGCAACTCAAACAATGCTGAAATTTTGCTCAGAAACATGCTACTTCTAGTGCAAATCCTGCAATGATGCTACAAAAGATGGTTCTGGAAATCTAAATTTGGTTCTTCTTTCAAAAAGGAGAAACAATTACATTTCAATGTGAAACCTAGGTAGTTATGAGACCTTAACTGATCACAGATGCAATGCGCCTGACTGCTTTTCCTGGAGTATAAAAGTGATATTTCTATGTGTTGCTTCTAAAATGCCTAGCAAGAGGATGCTATAGCAGCCAAGAGGGACTACTAGATCACATATGCCTCTACAATAGGGCAGAATGTGTCATACACAAGTGTGCAAATGGTACAGATTAAAGCTCTTCCAGTGTCAACTGGATGGCTTGCTTCAGACAAGCTTTAATCTTTGCAACTAGGATGACAATCACAAAGGGAAGTTCATACTGAAAAAGTACACAGCACTCAGGCTCAGTAACTGGGGTCCAGGGTGTGTGGTAGAGAAATATTTAAAGGGACACTGTCAAGGTTAGAGGGACCAAATTTGACCTGTTTCTTCCCTCTGTTTGCTGAGCAGCCCACTGGATTCATTACACTTTCTCCCTTAGTCCACCCACACCACCCACAAAAAACCTAATGTTTGACACGCGCTTTCAATGACAAAAACTCAAATGGCACCAGCCCAACATATAGGCGCAACTCTACAACAACAAACCAGTGTGAATGTATGATGGAGAGGATCTTTGAAAGGAAAAGATTTAGGTTTCAAGCTTTTAATGGGTTATTGTAAACAGTGAGGAAAATGATTTGAAAAATTATGAAAAAAATACCTTGACAGTGTCCTTTTAACCAGTGCAGCAGAGAGAGAAATAAACTGTAAATAACAGCCCAACAGCCACATCAAGTTTAGTTTTGTATGACAGCAATAAAATCAAGGCTTTAAACACATAGCATGACAGAAGCATTCTGTTAGCTCAGAAGCTGCAACCACCAGAGAAATAAGGAACAGATTGTACAGAGACCAAATGGGAAAATCAAGGCATAGAAATGGCCAAAAGAAAGGCAGTTAAAAAAAGACGGGGGAGTGAGGGGGAAGTGTCAGAAAGCAGTGAGGAATAAAGCAAAACTCAAAAGAGGAAAGGAAAAACACAGAACAGTAACAACAACAACAACAAAATCAAACAAACAAAAACCAAACCAAAAGATTGCTGCCACATTTGACTGACACCAGATGACAGGACTGCATCTCCGGTACACCATTCTAACCCGAGGCTCAGTTGTATGAGATTATGTGAGATTGTCAGCCACCAGGCCCCATCCATTTCCACCTAGTTAAGCAATTACAGGAATGTTGCAAGTGCAGCCAGGGATAGCTTTGAAACCTGGCTTTTTTTCCCCACTAACATTAAGATTTCACTTTGAAATTAAAGGAGTATTTGGAAAATAATACATAAAATACTTGTCCCTTAGGAAATCAATACTGACTGGGAGAAAACCAAAATGTGTTTTTTAATACCTTTAAAACAGAATATTTCTAACTAGCTTGTTTTTAGAAATGATTCTATTTGACATATCCAGACAATAAAACTAACAAATGACTATCCCAACAACCCCAAACTACCCATACTTTAAGTCATTTATTTCCCCTTGATGGGAATCCTTGGATTCTATTACTTCTACAAATTATTATGGAACAATAACAACAAAATGGAATTGAAATACTGGCAATCGCTAAACATAGGTCACAATAATTTAAATCTTACCTGACTATTCTAATCTAGATCCTCAACTTGTATCCTGAGAAAGAAACTCAACGAATGATTACAATGGGTTTTAAGTACCACATTAGAAGGCAGGTGGATTTCTACCCTGCAACACAGTGAGAACTTGTAACAGCAAACTAGGAAACATTTTTGGGGAAAGGACCAATAATGTAAGAGCCTTCTAAGAAGCAAACAAAATGGACATCACTTTAAACAGATTTTGATTGACTTTTTGAAGCCATTTATTTCTCTATGAAAGGCTCCAGGTAAATAGTTCCTTCAAGACTAACAGAATTTGAAGAGTCTCACTGTTCCAAATAGGTTCAATCCTGATTGTCTTGGTCCTGTAGATTATATGGACTGTCTCTAAATGTGTCCAGGGGAAGGGAAGCCTGTGTGTCTCGCCCATGCAGAATGTGGGAAAGCCAAACAACTTTCTGGACAAGGTCCCCGATCCTGCAAGAAGTAATCTCAAAGGAAGGAGGACAGCTCTCTTTAGTTCTTTCTACCTCTGGTTTCATTCTAACAAGCTCTTTAGGTCTTCAGAAACATTGTACACCTATCTTACTTCCAGTCTTCACAAACTCTCACATTGTACACCTATCTTACTTCCAGTCTTCACAAACTCTACAGCAGCGGAGCAGAATGCAGTTAAATGCAGCAATGTACACTAGGTAATGAAAGTTCTGAGATTTAGCCAGAGAAATCCCCAGAAAGAATCAGAAAAAGGCAGTAATGGCCAAATCTGGCCAGTGGAGGCCACAGTCAATCTCCACCTCCCCATCCCATGCCATCCAGCACTTCTAGAATTATGGTAAAGCAGAAGATTAAGATTAGTTCATTTGGTAAAACCCGGAAGAAGAAATTTACTTCTGAAGAGTCTCTAATTCAGATTCTCCTCAACAGCCAAGGGAAATGAGATATAGCTATTATCCCTATAGGGCGAATATATCCTTAATCCAAATAAAATTCAATGTGATTCTAGGCTGTGAGCAGTGGCTCACATCTATAAATCCCAGCACCTTGGGAGGCTGAAGCAGGAGGATCACTTGAGCCCAGGAGTTTGAGACCAGCCTGGGCAATATAGCGAGACTCCATTTCTACAAAAAATTCTTTTAAATTAGCCAGGTGTAGGGGTGTGTGCCTGTGGTCCCAGCTACTCAGGAGGCTGAGGTGGGAGAATCACTTTAGCCCAGGAGGGCAGGGCAACAGTGAGCCATGTTTGTGCCACTGCACTTCAGCCTGGGCAACACTGCAAGATCTTCCTGTCTCCAAAGACAAAAATAATCAATGTGATTCTATAGAGACTGTTGTCTTCCCCCCACTCCCACCCCATAAGGAATCTTTTTGACTTCCTTAAAGCAGTGATTAGAGTGTATGAAAAAGGCACACACAACATGTCTAAGTAGTTCTCTCTAGCAGTTTTTAGCATATAGTAGAGGTGCCCAGTAAATTCTTGTTAAATGAATAAATTAATATAGTTTGGAAAAGCAAAGTCAGTATTATAACTATAATTAAGGGGGCAAAAACTATTTGCAACTTCAGGACCATTAAAGGAAGGCATGAGATTTTTACATTTATAAATAAGCATGGATTGGCAGTAATGATTTCAAAGGGCAGAGAAAGACTGTCATAAAGATATTGAAGATGTTTGTTCAAAGGAAGAAAACCAAGAAGGCCAACAGACCTGTGTCAAAACCATACTAACCTAAGCACCACTGTATAAGAACACAAATGAAAACTGGCAAAGTTATGATAGATACCTAATACACCTCTAGTTAACGGTCTTTGTAAGAGACCTGACACCCATTACTTTTCACATGCTGTCTGTCATTCTTTCTCTTAACAGCTGAACCATTCTCAAGAAGCAATCAAGGCTCAGTTTCTCAAAGCAGTTACTGGAACCTCTGGATCTCAGCTGGTACACACACACACACACACACACACACACACACACACACAAACACACACACACCCACCCCCAGAGACCTTGTGATACAGAATGCTACAGCACTGTGGGAATTTGATTAAGATACCCTTTCATTACTCCAAAAAAAGAAAGAAAAAAAAAAAAAAGTAAAGCCCATGAGTTACTACCTGATGTACAGGAGATGCAGAAAATATTCAGAGCCATTTCCTCTGTCACCCCCACCAATTGTGTTTTCAGTCCCCTCAGCAGAGACCAGCAAAATGCTCCCTGAAATATGAATTACCCTATTTCCCAACCTTCTGCATGTCCAATTAAAGCTGTTACTGATGACAGCATAGGTCAGAGTATAACTCCATCACCAATCAACTGAAGGCAGCTGCTATACTAGCTCTGACTGTTTTATAGGCTTAAGGTAGTGGAGATCCCTTCTATTTAGAGAGATATGCTTAATATCCCTATATTATATCTTTATATTATATCCCTCATATTAATATCTTTACTAAGGAAGACTTTGTTGTAGTCATCCAAAGCCATAAAATAAACGTCCCTTGTCAAAAACAAGCACAGAAACTCAATATAATAGCTACAAATGTAGGAGAGAGAACAGAGAGGTAAACTTTTTGAGGGATTCTTGTGATTGTGATTAAAACAATGACATAAAATAAAAATCACTTGCTACATGATTTCTTTTCCTACAGCAGCAAAATGTCTGGGTATGGAGATATGTCCTTAAGACACTATTACTAGTGATGTAACTCTGAGCAACTTTCTGGCCTTCTACAGGATGACATCATTAATTTCTACATACTAACAACAGAACCAACAAGTTAGTTTTTCGACTGAAGCTGTCCACAAAGCATGGAGAAACAGAACCCCATTTCATCCAAGTTTACTAAAGAAAAATCAATGACTGAATGAATTTTTACTTTAGGTAGGCCTTGCTGGCTCCTAGAATAACTACAACAAAGCTCTCAGAGAAGGAGACTCAGCTGATGTCGTCACACAGGCAGTTAGAAAGAGGTGCATACACTCACCTCACCCCATCTTCCCTGAAATGTCAGCCAGGTGTAGTCAAACAAGCATGGGAATCTGAACAAGAACACCAGGCAATGGATTCTGGCTCTTCAACTTACTGATTATGATAACCTTAGGCAAACACATGTGTGAGCTTTAGTTTCTTCTCCTGCAATAAGAGAATAAAGCTACTGACCTATCTCTTTAGATTTCTAAAGCCATCAAATGTATTTGTAATTATAAGCATAAATTAGTGGGGCTCTTTGTACTTGTCCTTTAAGCTTGTTCAAAAGCTAGTTTAGGCCAGGCACGGTGGCTCGTGCTGGTAATCCTAGCACTTTGGGAGGCTAAGGTGGGTGGATTACCTGAGGTTGGGAGTTCAAGACCAGCCTGGCCAACACGGAAAAACCCCGTCTGTACTAAAAATACAAAAAAATTAGTGGGGCGTGGTGCTGCATGCCTGTAATCCCAGCTACTCAGGAGGCTGAGGCACGAGAATTACTTGATCCCGGGAGGCAGAGGTTGCAGTGAGTCAAGATTGTGCCACTGCACTCCAGCCTGGTGACAGAGCAAGACTCTGTCTCAAAAAAAAAAAAAAAAAAAAAAAGGCTAGTTTACTAGTCAACAGTTTTCCATTCTTGCTCTGAGACAGACTACTGGAGACAGCAGTACAGAAATATTAGCATGCCTTATGTTTGATTAACTAAGGCAAGCATAACTCAAAGCTGCAAAGAATCCCTTCCCAAATTTGAGAACGGTTTAAAATCTTCCTTATCACTTGGCTACTGCACCAAATACAAATGTATCAACTTAGAAAAATCCTATACAGATCAGAGTTGAATGACAACTACCAATTTCGTTGGGAAAAATATCCCTGCATTCAAAATGCTAAAAACCACACACGAGGTTAACAACTGTTTACAGTGCTACTCAAAGGGCTGGTCCTGGTAAGATGTGGATAAATCAATGCACCACTTTCTTCACTGAGAGTTTTGCTACCAGGAAAAAAAAAGTCACCATCTGAGTTAACAGTGTGGTTAGTGGTGTAATTTCTTTATCTCATTCCACACTGGTAATTGACAGTTAGTTCACAGACTGGCAGCCAGTGCGGGCCCCACCTGAGGACAACAGTGGTACAGAAACAAATGTTTTAAAAAATGCCCTAAAGCTCATCTAATACCAAGAAAGCAGTCCATTTCTCTGGATATCTCTACTAGAAAAAAGTTCTCTCTTTACGTTAGAAAGACTTAATCAACCTGCTCTACATTCAGAAAAGTCTAAAGAAAAAGATGGTGTCTCAATGATCAGTGATTAATCTTTACTGTGGACTCTTATCACTTCTTGAGGACTGTAATAGCCACTCTGGAGACTTGCTTCCCTCCTCTCACCTCAATTCTGTACTTATTGCCTACTATTAATATTATACTTTTAACACTGACTTAATCGTGTCATTTCCCCTGTTCTCAAACCTCTCAAGTTCCAACCTACAATCAAGCCTAGCAAGTAACATGCACCACCACATGGCCCCACCCTAAACTTTCTATCTTCCTACCCTCGCTGGTATAATCCTACCCTCCTTTACAGATTTCTCTACTTAAGACTTAAACCTCCTCTGCCAGCAATGCTTTTCCCTTCCATAAACACATGTTGAAATCCTGATTTGCCATTTACAAATGCTCTCCTTCCCTCCAGATCTCTTAGTGTCCTTTCCCTTACACCTTCATACACCCTCTTGCCACCTTGGTTCTTCCATAGCAATTTGTTCTTCTATCTAATCCTTGGCTTTCACTTTATGTTACTGGTATTAATATATTTATGGATGATATGTTTGTGATCTGCTTTAAAATACTCCAGACTTCCCCTGGACTCAAAAGTGCAGGAATGGGACAGATAAAACAAGATTGGGAAAACAGAGGTTCACTACAGTACTCTTTCTACTTCAGTCCGTGTTTTTAAATTTCCATAATAAAAAGTTGGGAAAAAAGTATTATTCCTGTACAAGCACCACTATAGCAGGGACTACCTTATTCATCTCTATATCCTTTACAGATCTTGGTAGAATAAGAGAAGTTTACTCAATTGTTGAGTTCATCTCTATTTCATCCTTTCTCTCTCATTCCGCTCAGTTTATTCTGCAAGAAGCGTCCTGTTACCCACCCCACCCAAGCCCTGGTGGGAAATTTGGACCATGATGGTGGGGATGGAAACCAAAGCATTCCCTGAGAGTCTGTCCTTCTCTGATATGAACCCCATAAAGCCTTAAGGTAGATAGGAATAAGTGAGAATGTTCCTTGAGACAGATCACACAAAATTCACCAGTTGGGATCCTACTACTTTTAGTAAGAATAGCTAAACCCACCGTATACATAGGAAATCGCCCTTTCCCCCAAATATAAAGATAATATATACTTATATCCTGAGAAGTGTGGGCTCTCATCTTGATGAAGGCAGTCAGTAAAATTTTGCTAAATACAAACTTTTGAATTTCACTCACTTGTAAAAAATTAGGACTGACTTATGTAATATAAGCCTATCTTACAGTCATTAAACTGTGCAACTCCCCATATCATTCATCACTTTCATGCTATTGTCATACTAAGTATAGGAAGCTCCTATGCCTCTGGTCAACAAATACTTTAGCCTATCTAAGCATGTGGGTAAGTACCACCATTTGGCTATTAGCCCATCAAAAATGTTAGCCTATGAACACAGAACTGAAGTCATAAAGAACACATGGAGCTAAAGCACGTGATGGAAGGCACAATACAAAAAAAAACGAAGAATCAGGTTTCAGTTCCATAAGTCCCTTGGAGTAAGTGGCCACAGCCAAATAAAAAGATTAACTGTCTAGCTAGCCTTCATTAAATATCTAAAGATAAATGTTAAACAGACAGGTAAATGTGTATATATACAATAATCCTTTCCCACATAGCTCGAGTTAAGAAATAACCAGAATAACATCACATCATCTCTACCCTCAGTTTATATATATACACCTCTATATGTGTATATATGTATATGCTCATCCATACCATTCTCCTAAAATTGTTTTCAACTGAACCAAAGAAATGTTGAAAGTTCTGTTTGTCCTCGACTTACAGCTTGTCCGTTGGCTTCATAAAGTGGGCATTTTTGCTTGATCTTGGCCAGTTCCATATTTACTTGTTTGCTGACCACAGCCATAGGATTCCCTCCTAGAAAAAAACTCAAGCAATTAAATTCAATAGACCTATGAAGAGAGAACAAAAACCTTAAAGTAAAAAATATTTTTACTCAAAATATAAAAAGCTCAAAAGCTTACAGTATGTAATTATTTCTCAAAAAAAAAACACTCCAAGTAAAAATATATAAGACAAACATGAAGGCAAAAAAATTACCTATAATCCCACTACAGATTCTTCTAGATTTTAAGTGTATAAAATTACAGACACACACAAAAAAGGATCATAATACGTATTGCTTTATAATATCTTTTCAACTTAGCAATATATTGTGGACATCGTTTTACGCTAATACGGAGCTACATGATTTTTAGTGGCTGTATATTTCTCATCGTATAATATTCTAATCTGTGGTTTCTAATGTTCTGCTATGAAAAACAATGCCAGGGATGGGCAAGCTGGCTAATGCCCACAACCTCAACCTTCTGGAAGGCTAAGGCAGAAGAATCTCTTGAGGCCAGGAGTTTGACATCAGCCTGGGCAACAGAGCAAGACCCTGTTTCTATTAAAAACAAACAAGGCCGGGCGTTGTGGCTCATAAAGCTACTAACCTATCTCTTTAGATTTCTAAAGCCATGAAACGTATTTGTAATTATAAGCATAAATTAGTGGGGTTCTTTGTACTTGTCCTATAAGCTTGTTCAAAAGCTAGTTTAAGCCATACATGGTGGCTCATGCTGGTAATCCTAGCACTTTGGGAGGCCGAGGTGGGTGGATCACCTGAGGTCAGGAGTTTGAGACCAGTGCTGTAATCCCAGCACTTTGGGAGCATTGCTTGAGCCCAGGAATTCAGATCAGCCTGGCAATATAGTGAGACCTCATCTCTACAAAGAATTAAAAATTAACCAAGCATGGTGGCACATGCCTGTACTCCAAGCTATTAGGGAGGCTGAGGTGAGAGGATCCTTTGAGCATGGAAGGCAAAGGTTGCAGTGAGCTGAGATCATGCCACTGCAATCCAGCCTGGGCAAAAGAGCGAGACCATGTCTCAAAACAAACAAAAACAATGCCACGTAAATCATGAGATCAGGAGATCAAGACCATCCTGGCCAACATAGCGAAACCTCGCCTCTACTAAAATACAAAAAATTAGCTGGGTATGGTGGTGTGTGCCTGTAGTCTTAGCTACTCGGGAGGCTGAGGGAGGAGACTGCAGTGAGTGGAGATCACGCCACTGCACTCCAGCCTGGGCGACAGAGGGAGACTCTGTCTCACAAAAAAAAAAAAAAAAAAAAAAAAAGCTTCAAACACAACATTATCTACTTATCTTCATATGATAATTTCCTAGAACTAGAAAAAGGTACTCTAGGTCAAAAGATATGTACAATTTACATTTTCCACATACTGCTATACCTCTCACTAACAGAAGATGACTATTCTAAACCAATACATTTTAAAATTGCATCTCTGGCTTTAAATTTCTTTTATGAGTCTCAGACCACGTACTATATAGCACAAACCAACAGCTACTTACCAAGACCTGTTACCACCATGGCTCCGAGATCAGCTACATAGTTTCCTTTGCGAAATGTGGCAACTCGTCCACCCACACGATCCTGTTTCAGAAATTAAGCAGCCAAAATCATCAATTCTGTTTTAACCACAAACCTGGCATAGTACCATACCATGGCTCTGTCTTCTATAATTTAAAAATAAAGATGTAGAGTTTACATGGAATGCAATCAACAGTGCTATGGGCACAAAGAACAAATGAAGTTTAACTTGAAGACTATTTGAAGGAGAAGCAGGCAACAAATGACATATAATTAAATGTCATATAACTAAATGACACAGAATTAAATGATATGATATAAAACAGTCTTGACAGTTGGAAGATAAATTTAGCCACAGGTACCACTCTATCCAGTTGTCTATAATACCTTTTAATGTACAGGATGAATGAGGGCCACCCACATAGAAAATATTTGTTCACAAATCCCAACACTATTTAAACACCAACTTTCTACCACTGTAATCTGATTCTTACACCCTGATCCCCAAAGTTAGCTGGGAAAAATCTGATGGATAATTTTTCTGACAAATGGTTCTCCAGTGCAGCCCCATGCCCAGGGGCAGAGAGTCCATACTGAACATAGCCTGTTCACAATACCTTTTATCCCTAAATAGGCCCAGGTTTATCACTGCTGACCAGGGATTTTCAAGTATGGCTGAGTTGTAGCGATAATTTAATGATTATAAATAATGTAAGAGTACTCTGGAACTCCAAACAAACAAACAAACAAAAATGCAAACAAAACAAAAACCTACATACTAGATTACAAACTCCTCATGGGTAGGAATCAAAATGGTCCTATTATTCCTTATTGTATTTTTTAATACAAAATGTACAAAGTGCACAAAGATGTTTTCTAAATATATAAAATTTTTAATAATAGTATAACAGGAAAATATTTAATTTCAATTTCTCCATACTCTTAAAAAATTAGCAGTTTAAAGCCATTAGAAGATCATTAGATTTCAAAAATTATTCATGAAAATAGCTTGAATAGTAGCATCCTAATATGATGCTCTTTTTCCTACTATGTGCCATTATCCCTTATTGCTCCTCCTGTTTCCATTTCTCTCTCTAGGACTAACAGGAAAAAAACCAGTAACTTGGCTTCTAAAAGATGGTTTCTGCCTGAGAAGCAGCTTTTTTTCTTTATCAAAAATAGGGAATTCACTCTGTTCCACCACCAAAAATAACTGCCTCCTAACAAAGGATATGTCCATGAAGGCCCCAAATTTGAGAGCTAACTACAAGAAATAACGATCTGAAAATATCAGTCAGGAAAAGAAATACTCTAAAACCCTCCTCACAGAGTACTTTTCAAAGCATTCATTAAAAAAAAGCTTTTTAAAAATATAAATAACACTATCCAAAATACTCTGAGTATTATACAAATCAATTTGGCTTAGTTCAAGTTGTATAATTCTTTAATTTGCAACAGATAATTTGCTTACCATATTTCCAATAGGTCAAGCCTCTAAACTCAAAATCAAATTCTTACCCTGGCTTCCAAAAGTGTGACATCCATTCCAAAACTTTGTAACTGTCGAGCTGCTGCCAAGCCTGAGACCCCAGAGCCTATAATAATTACCTTTCCTGTCTTTTTAGCTAAAAGCAAAAAATGAAAAAAAAGATTTTGTTGTAGGTATAAAAGTTTGTACTTATAGTCTTATTTCACGAAAACCTCTAGGTTCTTAACATAATATCTTACAAAGTAAAAAATACAGAGAGTTATTTTCAAAATATGGAAACTACCTGAAAATAAATTAACAAATATCTGAAACTTATCAATTCAAATTCAGTGTCGAACATTTATAAATCAAATCCACTATCTTAAGATTTATTTTCTCATTATCTCAGGCATGTGTTTCAGTATCTGTGATTCTTAGTTAATTTGTTAATAATCTGCTTCATTTACTTCATAATTACATTAGGACACATTCTGCATATAAGCTATTTCCCTTAACCTCTAACCATGTAGTCTTAAGTTAGTACCTCCTTTTGAAAAAATGATTAAAGCATTAAAAAAGCAACTACTGACAACATAAAGAATGCGTCAATGAGAGAAAAACCTCAGAATGAACTCCTCTCATTTTTAACAAATTGTACTGTTTTATTCTTTTTTTTAAATTGGAAATCCAGTATCTTTTACTAAGTAGCTATCAAACTAGAAATTAAGGGAAAGGCACATTAAGAGACTATATTTTTTATTATTTATTTATTATATTTAACTTGACTTATAAGAAGATAAACTTGGAAATATTTTTAAATATAGTCTTATGAATCAAAATAAAATCCTAACATCATCATAGATATAAAATACAGTCCTGAAACCATAACTTAAAAATGTAAAATTTATCAGCCAGGTAGGAGGTCCTTACTTGGTAGGGGTTTTATCCTCTTATAGATGCCGAAGTTGATAAGACCATGACGCTCTAAATAACTGTGAACTCGGTGGACAAGCACAGTATCACCTACAGAATAAGTGGATTAAAAACACGGTTTTATTTTCAGCAGTTTAAACAATATTCTTCTAACTCTTCCATTTCTCCATCATGAAGTCCTTAAAAACATCTTTTCCATTAAGCTTCAGGTCATGTGACTCCTTTAAAAAAGTAATTCTAAGGCTGGGCACGGTGGCTGATGCACACAATCTTAGTGGCTTTGGGAGACTGAAGTGATAGGATCACTTGAGGCCAGGAGTTCAAGACCAGCCTGGGCAACACAGCAAGACCCTGTCTCTATAAAAAACAAAAAATTAGCCATGTATGATGGTACATGCCCACAGTCCTAGTTACTTGGGGGGCTGAGGAAGGAGGATCACCTGAGCCCAGGAGTTCCTAGCTACAGGGAGCTATGACTGTACCTGTACACTCTAGCCCAGGCTAGATCAGATCTCAAAAAATAAATAAATCACTGTAAAGACCCCGTCTCTACAAAAAAACAAAGAATTAGCCATGCATGATGGTGCCTGGCAGATCAAGGCTGAGGTAAGCTGTGAATGCGCCACTGCACTCCAGCCTGGGCAACAGAGGGAGACACTGTCAATCACTCACTCACTCAATCAATGTGATTCTTAGAACTATTAGTCTGTGAAGTAGGCCAAAATGTGTAACACATAATTTGGAATTGTATTGATTTAATTTTTAATTTTTTTGAGAGATAGGGGTCTCACTATGTTGCCCAGGCTGAACTCAAACTCCTGGGCTCAAGAAATCCTCCCACCTTAGCCTCCTGAGTAGCTGGGACTATAGGTGCACATCACTGTGTCTGTCTAATTTAAAATTTTTAAGAATTTCATTCCATCACAAATGGAATGAGAATAAAACCAAACCTTCACAAAGTAGTTATAACACTCATTTACTTTGGCAAAAACATCACAAGACATTGTTGGTGCCAAGTCTGAAATAAGAAAACCAGATAGTGAGCCATGAAGTGCCAAAGTATTCCATGGATCAAAGCTGGACAACAGGTCTAGGAAGAGTACTTAGCAATCTCTTGAACTCATCTGTTAACACAATTTAAAGACCAGAAGATGAATAAAAACATAGAAAACAGGTTTTCTATAAGACTTATTTTTGCACAGCACAAGGTGAAATAACATGGAAATATGAATGAAAAAATTAATTATCAAGGAACCATGAGGCTCCTAGAAGAACGTATCAATTTTCACAATCCAGTACAAAATTAGTCCTATTGAACACACTACTTACTGTTATAAGGTGCTTCTAATTGTTGGAGAGTAGCCTCAAATGTCAGCTGAATCTTTGGATTATCCAACCACAACTGCAGCTGCATTTAAATGACATAAATTGTATTACATACAAATAGACATATGTTATTTGACCATCTTTAAAATCATCTTTTAGCTGGCTGCAGTGGCTCACACCTATAATCCCAGCAGTTTGGGAGGCTGAGGTGGAAGGATCACTTGAGCCCAGGAGTTTGAGACCAGCTTAGGCAATATAGTGAGACCCCATCTCAACTAAAAATATAAAAACTGGCTGGGTATGGTGGCACATGCCTGTAGTCCCAGCTACTTAAGAGGCTAAGGCAGAAGGACTGCTTGAGCCCGGGACGTCGAGGCTGCAGTGAGCCATGATTGTACCACTGTACTACAGCCTGGGCAATAGAGCAAGAGCTTATCTCAAAAAATAAAAATAAAAATAAATAAAATCATCCTTTTAACTTTAAGGCCCCAAACATGGGCTTTCCTTTAATTAAAACAGTGACGTTATACTCCTGAAAAAGAAACTGACGAACACAAAACCATATCAAATAAGTAAATTACTGAAGAAGCTGGGGTTATTTAGCCTAAAAGAGAAAACCACCTAGTAACTTGCCAAATCCATAGAGCTAGCAGGGAGCAACCAGCATTCAAACCTGGGTTATATGACCCCAGAGATACTAAGTGGATAAAATCCACAAAAATCTAATGATCAACTAGATATGTCGAGGTTAGGGAGAAAGGTGTCAAGGACAACGTCTCCATTTTGGTACAACTAAGCGAGTTGGTATGCCAGACACTGAATGGAATCACTGAAAGAAGAAATAAGATAATGAGTTTAGCTCCAAGATAACAAGAAGAAATATAAAATAGATGGATATAGGGTCTGGAGCTCAGAAGAGAGAGAAGGTCTGCAGTCATCTGCTTATGGGTAATAACTGAAGTCAAATGCACTGAAAAGGGTTCCTAGAGGAAAAAATAGGGCGAGAGGAGAAGGAACTCCCAAATAGTCCACATAATGGCCAATTGTTAAGGATCATCTTACAAAGCAATCAGAGAAGACACCTAGGGAGGCAGGAGAAAAACCAGATACTGAGTTATCAAATCCAAGGAAGTACTGTGTTTCAGAAGAAAGGAGCAGTCAATTATTTCAAATACTGCTGAAAAAACAGATGAGACATAAAAAAACATTATGGTACAATCAATGGGCTCTAAAATGAATTCTCTTCAAAGTGACTATATACTTGCAAAATGCATGACAAACTAAACACTACTATATTTAAGTCTTAGCTAAAAATTAATAAAGACTGCTCTATAAGACAACTTTCAACCAAGAAGAAATTAATTTGGCTATATGTAAATAAACCAAATTACTAAGTGATTATGACCAAATCCACACAGATACTCTACTCTGTGTCCACTGTAAGGTAAATGGATTTCCTCAAGTACACACTGGGCCCAAGTTCCTCACTCCCAACACAAGTCTTCCTCCTCCTCCTCCTACAAAATAACACTTAGGTCACAGTCTAGTTCAATAATCCTAAAGTTGCAGTTTTAAAGTATTATAGTTTAAGACTAGAGAACTGATAAAATTCTTGCAGTAGAGGTTGATTTACATTCTGTTTCACAGCCAGAGACCACAAATCTAACATCGGGAAACCCTTCCCCAAATCTGGATTTTTGGTGAATCAGAGAAGACAGAGATCCCTGTAAATCCATCGCTCAAATCTAAGTAAAAAGTGAAAACTCTCTTCAGATAGAACAAACAAACAAACAAACAAACAAAAAAATGACAATTTTGTCTAAAAAAAAATCCACTTAGAGCAAATGTTGATACGCTATACACAGAAACTGATTCAATTATAAGACAAATCAGCCTTAGACTACACACTAAGAATTTTCTGTTCACTTTTTAAAAAACTCACCATCTTTTCTTCACTGTTCTTTTCTGTTTTACAAAAACCCAGGATAACCTATCAATTGCTTTAACAATCGAAATTAAGCAGTGGTTTTGCAATCTAATAGCCAAAACAAAGAAGCTGGTGGTGGCTAAAAAGCAGACATATCAATGACATCTCTGAGCTATATTCATATTCAAGTTAGCTGAATCACAAGGTTAATTTCTTCTGCGTTGTACCACCCTAGAGTAACATGAGTATGTTCTGAATAGCAACTTTCCCTCATCTACTTACTCTATGGCTAAATAAGAATTCCTGATGAATAAAAGATATGAAAGAAAAATTTACAGAAGAAATACAAATGACTAATGTGAAAAGCAGTCAGTAATCCAAGAAATGAAAAAGAACTGAGATGGTTTTGGCCAATTATAGGAGCACAGATTATCACTGTTTTAATAAAAATGGGCAGGGCAATGCGGAGGGGAGGGGTTGACTGGTTCAGCCTTTCTGGGAAGCAATCTGGCAATATGTCCAAAACGTTTAAAAGTGTTCATAACCCTTTGACAACGTAGTTTTCCTTCTAGAATTCTATCATAAGGAAATAACAGGTAGAGTCAAGAATGCATAAGACTGTCCAGAGTTAATTATAATAAAGCAAAATCGGCAACAAATGTCCAGCAGTCAAATTATAACCCAACTGTCAGACAAAATATTATGCAGACACTGAAGTTAAATCATTCAGCCAGAGGAAGAGGCTGAACAAGATGAGCAGAACAGGGTAAAGATTTCTCTTGAGAGGGAAGGACAAAGTGATTATTATTATTTTTTAATGCTTAAATAAAGGTTTTTTTTTTTTTTGAAATGGACTCTACTCTGTTGCCCAGGCTGGATGGAGTGTGGTGGCATGATCTCGGCTCACTGCAACCTCCACCTCCTGGGTTCAAGCGATTCTCCTGCTTCAGCCTCTCCAGTAGCTGGGACTACATGTGCCTGCCACCATGCCCAGATAATTTTTGTATTTTTAGTAGAGAAAGGGTTTTGCCATGTTGGCCAGGGTGGTCTCGAAACCTTGACCTCAGGTGATCCGCCTACCCTGGCCTCCCTAACTGCTGGGATTACAGGTGTGAGCCACCACACCCAGCCTAAATAAATATTCTTAATGTGTATTTATGAGGTTGTGAAGTATAAAAGGGATCCAAAAGAATGTATCCAAGAAGGATCTCAATTTTATGAAAACAAAAATTATATATACATTTTTTAAATACCCAAATGAAAAATAACTATTAACAAAGGTTATCTCTGGGTAATAATAGTATTATAGATAATTTTAGAATTCTTTCTTCTCTTTTTATTTTTCCCATATTCTCTATCAAAGCCATATATACTTTTTATAATCCAGGTGAAAAAGCTGAAATGGAAACTTACTGTGCGGTTTCTAATGAAAAGAAAAACCTTCTGGGTCTGTTGTGGTCCACTGATAATATCTGGAAAACAGGCTGCTTCTTGAGAAGTCATCCGGTCATGAGGAAGTCGGCTCTGGAAAGCTGCGCCCTCCACACCTAATGAAGAAAGCAAAGGACATCTAGGAAAAGTGCAAGTGAATACAAAACGGGTAGTGATGATGCTCAAATTCCTTTGCCTCACTCACAGACTGATCTTTTTAAAAAATTTTCAATTGTCTCAAAAGCTGAAACTTCCTTAGATATTAGCCACTTGTTTGAGCTTAACATTCCAAAGTTTATACTTTACTGAGTGAAACAACTACCTTATAAGACAAAGCATTTAAAATAGTTTCTTTGTCCATAAAATAACTTTATCATATTAGATGATCTAATTAAAATTAGCACTACTGACAGGTGTACAATAAAATTTAAAACTAAAGAACCAGAATAAAGGAAAATGCACTAACAGGAAAGCAAAAGAAGCTGTGGAGCGAAAAACACAATCACATGCCTTCTTTTAGGATTACAGCATGAAACAGAAAGATGACTTTAATAATCAACAGCAGAAAATCACAATCCCATCAACAGTATCATCCATTAGTAATCATAATTCAACGCTGGCAAGCAGTGATAAAAATTAAGCAGACAACAGTAAGACAGAAGAATGCAAGGAATTTACCTTTTCTGGCAGAAACATTAGAAATGCTTTACTATATACTACAAATATTACTATGTATAATCTATAACACATATACATATAGTGTATACATACACTATACACTTCAAGTAAAATACGTTCTTTTCTGTTCTTTTTTTTTTTTGAGACGAAGTTTCGCTCTTATTGCCCAGGCTGGAGTGTAGTGGTGCGATCTCGGCTCACTGCAACCTCTGCCTCCTGGGTTCAAGCGATTCTCCTGCCTCAGCCTCCCGAGTAGCTGGGATTACAGGCACCCGCTCCCACGCCTGGCTAATTTTTTGTATTTTTAGTAGAAACGGGGTTTCACCATGTTAGCCAGGCTTGTCTCGAACTCCTGACCTCAGGTGATCCACCTGCCTCAACCTCCCAAAAAATATGTTATTTTCAAACTCTTCAATTAATTGGGTATTGTCTTGATAGTTTTATAAATTGGTGGATAAGTACACCTTTATAAGGTGATCTTAAAAACACAAGCACAATAAATGCAAATGTATTTCTAAGATCACCTTATAGATGTACTTATCCACCAGCTTATAAAAACTATCAAGATTCAATTTAAAGAGTTTCAAAATTCCATACCATTTAAGTAATTACATATAAGTAACAAAATAGGCACCAGATATCCATATATAATTTTTTTTTTTTTTTTTTGAGAGGGAGTCTCACTCTGTCGCCCAGGCTGGAGTGCAGTGGCGTGATCTCAGCTCACTGCAACCTCTGCCTTCTGGGTTCAGGCGATTCTCCTGCCTCAGCCTCCCAAGTAGCTGGGACTACAGGCATGCACCACCATGCCTGGCTAATGTTTTTTGTATTCTTTGTAGAGACAGGGTTTCCCCATGTTGGCTAGGCTAGTCTGGAACTCCTGGCCTCAAGTGATCCACCCACCTCAGCCTCCCAAAGTGCTGGGATTACAGGAGTGAGCCACCATGCTCAGCTCATATATAATCATTTTAAAGCACATAAAACAAGAAGTTGGAAGCACTGATAATGGAAGCAAAACTAATGCTAAGGTATTAGTAAGATTAGGAGAATTAAAAAAACAAGGCAGGTAAAGATGTTAACTTAGAAAATTATAGCTAAGCTATTAAGGAGTTTGTTTCCACAAAGACATTCAAATGGCAAACACTACCTAGAAAAAAATCATGTTTAACAAGTGGTCAAGCAAAAACGCCTAATGCTAATCATGGGCCACACATTAAGAAATACTATTCTTAGAGACAAGGAGAAAAAGCTATCCATCTACTGCAGATAATGAGGGCATAAACATTGTGTCTCACGTTACTAAATCAAATCAACAATCCTTACATTTAACTAATCCATACCTAAAATTAAAGACTGTCAGGACAATTTATTCCTTGGGCAAAAAAAAAAAAAAAAAAAATAGTAAAAGCCATATTGTAGGTGGAGCATGAAATTACAGCAAGAAAAGAAGAAATGCTTACTATTGTGGATACAGTTTATTTCAGTAATGTGAAATTTTCTAAACTATATGGCTTTGATGTCCCCAGCTCCCATTCCCAAATCAAAATAAATAAAAACTGAAAACAAAACCACCAAGACTAAAAATAACTCACATTATAAAGAACTTATCTACACATTAATCCTGAGTATTTGAACCAAGTATCTCTAAATGGGTCAATTCTTGGTATAATTCATAAGTATATACTATTAACATGAAAATCAATGATCTCTATTAAATTCCACTTCTCCCTGCCAAAAATGGTAGTTTTCTTTCTTAGCTATATTATCTTCTATACATTTAATAAGTAGTCACTGAACATCCTACTGCAAAATACTATTTTTCAACGACAGAAAAATCATGTAGGATAAAATACCAAATTTTATAGTACATTTGGCTTCTCACTACAGATGTTCTTTTTTTTTTGGCAGGGGGAAGGACAGGGTCTCCCTCTGTTGTCCAGGCTCCTGAAGTACAGGGGCACAATCTCACACTGCAACCTTCACCTCCTGAGCTCAAGTAGCTGGGCTGCCTCAGCCTCCCAAGTAACTGGGACTACAGGTACAAGCCACTATGTCTAATTTTTTTATATTTTGTAGAGATGGGGTTTCACCATGTTGCCCAGGCTGGTCTCAAACTCTTGAGCTCAAGCGATACACCATCTCGGCCTCCCAAAGTGCTAGGATTACAGGAATGAGCCAATGCGCCTGGCCTCAGATGTTCTTATCAAAAATCACTCTAATGTAGTTGGCTAATTTGGGGAATTTTTGAGAACATGTAATGATTAAGAAATGTTATTTATATGTCATCCAGCAGTTTCAAAGTATTTTTAAATCAAACATCAGAAGTTTAAACAAAGGCATTTAAAGAAACTAAATGTGGTGACATTAATGTATGCTTGGAATAATATTCTTCTCCATCTCTATCTTCTAAACAGCATCTAAGAAAACTAGCTATTCTCAATACTCTGATATCTTTTTAAAAACGAAAAATGGTCTCTAAAAACTCTCAATAATTATTTCCTTCCCTTTGGTGTTTAGGGATACTTATTTTAAGGAATGAAGACCATTATCAAAACCAGGGTGAAAAGCCTGCAAGATAAAAAGCTAACCTTTTCTTAAAGAAAAAAAAAAATGTATGTTAATTTGTAACCTAAACTGTTGAGAAGCTAAATCAAAACATCCTTCTTACAGGATAGTACCAAAATGAAGTAATAGACACCATTTTGGATAATCTAACTCATGAGTACCTATCTCTTTCAGGGGAAAAATCTTTTAGAATACAAATGATTTTAATAACATCCTAAAAGTACCAACAGTACACATGAATTCAGAAGTAATTCACACTTGGCTCTGGTAGTTTTGTACTCTGGTGTTTGCGTTTTCCATTAAGTAATGGAATCTGGTATTCTGAAAATTTAGAATGTTTCCAAAACGTTGTCTTTGAAACATTCAAAAATTATTAAAAAGCTCCAAGGTTGCCTAAATACCAGTCTTACTTACTGTTCAGTTCCTTCCTGCTCACCACCTTTATACAGGAAATTCCAGCATCACCTTTCAGAATGCAGTCACTCTACAGAACTGCCCTTTCTAATGGTTTGACTGGCTTATACTTTCTCTGAATACATAGTAAATGTAGTTAAATATTTGAAGGAATAATTTAGACCTTTTGAAGTAGGTTAATTAGAAGGAGAAAAAGCAGGAGAGGCAGGTGAGATGACAGGTCCTCTACTCCATTAAATCACTTCCTCTTGATTCGTGTAAGATACAGGTAGCATCTTGACTGCAGTAAGGTAATAGAGATATAAAAATTAACAAAGAAAAGAAGGCCTCCATGAGAGTTACTTGCCTTTAATTTTTTATATCAAGTAGATAACTATAACTAGATTTCTAGCGTGAAAACAAAAGCCTGATGTGATCTACATATTAAAGACTTTACTTAAAATGAGAAAACTAGAGATGTATCATATCAAGTCCTAGAATGTTTTAAAATAAAAGGAATAAGGAATAGGGGGACGAGAGAGAAAACGAAAAGAGAATTGTACAACCTCCTATACTTCAGATTTTTTAATTTCTAGGGTAAACACTATTTTAAAGGATTCTAAGGGTGTAAGGAATAGTCTTTGCACTAAGAAGCAAGATCCCTGGGTTCTCCTTCTCCAGAACTGCTGGTGTATTGCTGGTCAATCTATTTAACTTCTTTGGGTTTCAGATCCTAATCCATAAAATAAGGGAGATAAAATATTGTTTGAAGGCAGGAAGTTAGACAAGATGACCTCAAGTTCTCTTCTAGCTCTAAGATTTAGGATGTGTACACCAACTTGAGGTGGGTTTTAAGAAGTCAAGATATGATCCTGGCACCAAGATACCCATGAGGGTCATCTGGCTTCATTAAGAGAAGAATGTTGATCTCTTACAAGCACATTTCTAACCCTGATTGATCATTTCACAAATGCATGCTTCTGAACGTGACAAAGATCGGAAGAGAGATCTTGAAGGGTTTACAACAGTCACCATCATTCCTGGAAACACTTAAAATTCATGTTCTACTAACAGTAATCAGCAGCACACTGTTTTGTATGAAAGTCTGCTTTCACTTTCAGCAATATGATATTGTTTACTTATGCAAAAGAGCAAATAGTCACACACACACACAAAAAAAAACAGAAACAAAAAACAAGAAAACTCAACTTCTTTCTTCAAGATTAAAACTCTAAAGGCCATCCCTGATCTTCAACAGTTCCATGGAAGATCTAATTGTGCATCATTTGATGAAAAGCATTCTTCAAGGTTTATATGCCACAGATCTAGGCTCTGAACAGGGTTTAATTCTGCTAAGATAACCATGTACTGATTATCAACCTGCAATCCTTGGGACAGCATTTTTAAAAGTCTGCTCCTAACATTCAGGATCCCTTTATTACTCATTGCTGTATTAACAATGAACTATCTTTAATTCAAGAGAGTGAAATAGAAACAGTCCCAGGACCTGTTATATGCAAACTGCAAGACAAATAATTTTAAAGTAGACTTAAGACAGTTGAAAAGTGACAACCTCCAAAAGTGAAGTAGTGCCTATTCCAATTCTATCAAAACGTATCTATGAACCAGCTTTGAGCAACTGGAACAAAAACATCCTTCAAGAGACAAAGGATGAAATCCAGATACGTTATTTTGGATTGCTGGGATAAATTTTAACTGTTCCAGATGGTGGCCCCTATAAATTCTTTACTTTTTCCTAGAAGTAAAAATCTCATACTGTTTGGTCTGAACAGAAAAAAGTATTTCAGACTTTTCAAAAGACATTTTTCACACGAGAAACAAAATGTTTAAACTGAAGAATGATTAACTACGTAATGTTAACTGAAAAAAGGTACCCAATACCCTGTAACAACCATTTTTTAAAAGATGTCACTTGCCCACATAGTTCCTCTGACTAGTCCTAGAATGCCTCTCAGTCCTTTTTGTTTTTGTTTTTAGACTTTTGAGCCTGTGACTTTTCCTCTCTGTGTATACTGCTGTATTTCTCTTTAAGGGTCCTATGATTCCTAAGTCTTATGTTCTATATCATGTTTACTATTAATAGAAAGGCTGCTGGGGAGAAAAGTACCCGCCATCTCCTCGAAAACACAAAGAGTGGAGTGGAGGGCTGAGATCGGCCTGAGGACTTCAAAAGGTTTTGCTTGCCTTTGTTCTCGCTACACTCTCTCCTACTATATTATTATGTCCTGTGGGTTAAATTTCACCTGCGCTTCTGGCTAAAATGTGGATACCACAGCCAAAAACACTTGCAAGCATCAATTCCTACTTGGCGGCTCTTGCTACTAAGTGGCAAGCATCTAATGCCACCCTCACCTGATGCTTGGCCGTCTCCATACCCTCCAGAACTGTCGTCTTGAAGTCCTCCTGCTTGCCCTGTGGAAGGAAAGAGGAGAACTCAGGGACCTTACTCCATAAATTAGGATAATATCTGGACATAAAGGCCTAATAGTTGGCGACTCATGAATTCACCACCAACTAGTAAACCCATATTCAGAGAGCTCCTTCCTCTGGAATCAAGGCCCAGGGAATTACATCATAGTCTTCCAAATTCTGGTCAGGAAGTTTCAACTTTACATGCTGATTCTTGTTGAAAGGCAGTGGAACAAAGTACATAGTATTTCTAATCACTAAATCCTTGCTGTCAGTCTTATTTAATATTAATAGTCTGGATGTGGGAAAATGGATTCCGAGTGTCTTTTGCTAACGGCTGCTAGACTGAAAATGCAGGTGACATAGACTCTAGAATCTGGCATTGCAATTCAGCATCAACTTAATATCCGTTTAACTTTCTAATTTTAATGAAAAATTATCTCCTTCTCTTCAAAGCAAGGAGTATAATTAAAAGATTCAGTCTCCAAATAAGTTTCATTTACTTTACACAGTAGACACTAGTACAGTTAAATATGCCAGTGCTTCCTAAATAAAACTAAAGAACACACAATAAGACACTCTGTGTGTGTGTGCCAAGTACTGTAGATAAACACACACTTGTGGTAACACAGAGAAAGGCAGGCAAGATCTTGAATCTTCTACTTCATGCTACATAATAAGCTTTGTTAAGAAATTTTCCTCACTGATTAATATGTAGAAGTAATTTCAAGAAAAGAATCAAAGCTTGAAAATTCAATCTGATAAAGAATAGATTGTCTTCTGAACTCTTCCAAAATCTATCATCAAGACAGATGCTATGATGCTCTTAAGCTTCTAGTCACCTGGTACACTATAGGAAAATGAGTGTGATCTTTGGAAGATATAAAATACTACCTCCCAATGATCTAAATAAACTCAGACAAGCTTCATTAAACAGTTTATTTTAAAATATGTACCCCAATAAGAAAGCAGATTGATTATTCCACCATTTGAGTTAGAAGGGAACAACAAAGAGAATAAAAAGATACTTAGATATAAGAAATTATTTCTGACAATGATATTAGAATGTGTTGCTAGAAGATACATGCTCTGTTATGAAGGTAGAATAGAATCTCATTCTAAACTTATTTTACTAAGCTCTCGTCTGAAGGGTCCTTTAGGTTCAAGAAGGTTATGCTTCTCAGACAAGGCCCAAGGTATACCTATTTACAGCCCTTGGAAAAAGGCATACAATCATGAAGAGACGATCGGGTTACTAAATCCAATCTGCAAACTTATCTCGAAAATATAGGTCCTACATTTTAAACTCTACTATAAACTTAAAATCAGATATATTCATTCTTAGTAAATTCTGGCTTTATTCATAAAAAATATTTTGTAGAGCCAGGTGCAGTGGCTCAGGCCTGTAATCCCAGCACTTTGGGAGGCTGAGGCAGGCAGATCACTTGAGGTCAGGAGTTCAAGACCAGCCTAGCCAACATGGTGAAACCTCATTTCTACTAAAAACATGAAAGTTAGCCAGGTGTGGTGGTGCTCGCCTGTAATCCCAGCTACTCGGGAGGCTGAGGCAGGAGAATCACTTGAACCTGGGAGGCAGAGGCTGCAGTGAGTCAAGATCACACCATCGCACTCCAGCCTGGGCGACACAGCGAGACTCCATCTCAAAATAATAATAATAATAACAATAATAATAATAATATATTTCACAGATTTTTAAAAAATGTTGCCATTGTTTCGTTTGGTTCCAAATAAAACCAAGCTGGATCAGAAAACTGAATTTTATCTGGGGAAGAAAGGGAGCAGGGAGGGACTCAGAACAATGAAACAAATAGTTTCCAAGAATCACACTTAAGATTAGGAATAATACAGCTGTTATCTTTCAAATTATGTTTCTGACTTGGCAAAAATAAAAGTAACAGTCTCTTGTCATGAAGGTATCTCACCACTAAAAACTTAGATAAAAACAGCAAAAAACCGACAAAACAAAAACACACACTTTGAAGCTAGCCTAAGCCTGAATTACTTTATCTTTCCTATTCCTCTCATTTCCCTTCTTTTCCAACTATAATACATGTCATACAATAAACTCACTAATTTAAGCTACAGGTAGCTCTTGACTGATTTTTGTGTGCGAATCAATGGTGCTTTGATTCACAAAAAAAGATGGATTTCTTACCCCTGACTTGCGTACTCAATAGGTTAACAAGGACAAAAGGGCAACGAGGCAGTCTTTTTTGTCTTCTGGTTTTGAAGAAAGGAATTAAAAAACCTCTTAAAAAGATTTTTTTTTTAATTTAAAAAAATGCAGGAAAACATAGAAAATATTCAATACCCTGCAAAGATTTTTAAAAGGGATCCCATAACAACAAAATGTCAAAAAAGAAATGAAACTCCAGGCTGGGCATGGTGGCTCACGCCTGTAATCCCAGCATTTTGGGAGGCCGAGGCAGGCGGATCGTGAGGTCAGGAGTTCAAGACCAGCCTGACCAACATGGTGAAACGCTGTCTCTACTAAAAATACAAAAATTAGCCAGGCGCTATGGCATGAACCTGTAATCCCAGCTACTCAGGAGGCTGAGGCAGGAGAATCGCTTGAACTCGGGAGGTGGAGGT
Organism: Gorilla gorilla gorilla; assembly: GCF_029281585.2. Taxonomy (NCBI): domain Eukaryota; kingdom Metazoa; phylum Chordata; class Mammalia; order Primates; family Hominidae; genus Gorilla; species Gorilla gorilla. The sequence continues at coordinate 216,801,231 of NC_073224.2, forward strand.
TGCAGTGAGCCGAGATTGCACCACTGCACTCCAGCCTGGGCAACACAGCAAGACTCGGTCTCCAAAAAAAAAAAAAAAAAAAAAAAAGCAAGAAAAGAAACTCCAAAGTATTATTTAAGCAGAGGAGTAGAAAGAAACCAAGCAGAAGGTACCACATAACATAAGAAATGATGGAAAACAAAATTTAAAAGTGCTTAAAATTAAATTAAGAAACAAGTTATTTATCTCTTGATAATGGTTTAACTTGCTTAGAAATAAAGAATGAAGTTATTATTTTCACTCCAATCATACTTGAGAGTATTTTGAAGATGCCTACTTCTCCAAAGACAACTGAAAGATCATCTTTACTAGCAGTATATTATAGACCAATTCTTGAACATTTTCTTAAAAACAGCACATAGACAACACTGCTTGCAGCTAACTTTTCATCCAAGTAGTCTCTGATTATGATATATATAAAATCCCTTATTCATCTGCTCTTTGGGTCTTTCCAGCCTAGGACTCTGTTTCTGATAGTGGCTCAGGACACATTAACAGCAGGCAAGTAGCGCTGTTAGCTTTCCATAAGTGCAAATTCAAAACAGAAAATGAAAATATTCCAAAGCAACTTTGTAATATCACCTTGATTTTGGCACCACTACACAAGAAACTCCCTTTTGTTTTTATCCCAAACCACCAAACCTACAAAATAGTCCTCAAGCTTGAAGCAGAGACTCTTTTTAATTTTTTAATTATTTTTAGAGACAAGGTCTTGCTCTGTTGCCCAGGGTGGAGTACAGTGGTGCAATCACAGTTCACTGTAACCTTGAACTCCTGAGCTCAAGGGATCCTCTTGCCTCAGCCTCCTGAGTAGCTAGGACTACAGGCATGTACCACCATACCTGGCTAATTTTTTTTTTTTTTTTTTGTAGAGACAGGTTCTCGATATGTTGCCCAGGCTGTTTTTGAACTCCTAGCCTCCCACTTCAGCCTCTCAAAGCAACAGGATTATGAGCGTGAGCCACCACAATCGGCCTAAAGTAGAGACTCTTCATACAGCTTATTTGTACACAACTACTCCAAATTGAAAATGAAGATCTTTTTGATTTATCTTACATAACAGCCCTTCAGTTGTCTTCTAGACCTTCAGATCTAAGAGTCCTTCTTGAAGCGTGAAGTGTTGTAGTTATAATCACATTACTGAATGTTTTCTCATCTGAATTCAAATACTCAAGAGATCACTCTTCCAACATCTTAAAAGGAAGTCTATGTTAACTTTCAAATGCTTTTATCTGGCAAACAAACAAGGAGGTGAAAATCACTGGTTGGTTGTTTCCAGAAACACAGATTCACATTTTGACTAGTTTCTTGGAATCACATTCAAATTACAAACATTTTAAGAAACTTCTAAATCTAGGAAGCAACGATTTTCCAATAGAAGATAAATTTACCAAAATGGCCAAATTTATGGAATAAAAGTGAAGGCCAACCTACTGATTTCAATTGAATTTAACAAATTAGCAGGTGAAAGAAACATTTCAAAAGTTAAAGCCAACTTGGAATATATGTCTCTACCGTATTAACGCACTAATTGAGTTTATTTAATAATCAATGTTTACTATATCTGCCCCAAAACTGCAAAGCACAAATACAAAAGTAGAACAGGTAGACTCTCTGTTTTCAAAAAGCTTATAATCTAGTTGAGAAAAGATGAAAAATACCTACAAGGAAACTTTTGTTGTTGTTAAGAAACGAGAAGCTGACACAGTCTTGGAGAATCAGGGAAGCTTTCAGAACAATTCCCGAGAGATCTGGATAGACTGCGAGGCAGTGAAACCACCACTATGGTCCAGATCATTTACAAAGATAAAGAGAAAAGCACAGACATGGTATGTGCAGAGGACTGCACGGTACCTACTTTCAGAAGGAGATGGTCTGAAAAAGCAGTGGGAGATCAAGTGGATTGGTAAAATGATCCCTTTCCAGTACCCAAACCTGAACGTGATTTTAGTAGTAATGAAGGAAAAGTCTGTGATCTTTGGCACAAAGACAACAAAACAAATGCTATTTTAGTTAAACTAATCTGGCCACTTTGTACGAGATGGATTAGAGGGAAAACCTAGATAAAGGAGATCCAATTCAAAGGCTATTGAAATAATTTACAAACAAGTTGAAATTCACTAGAAAAAGGTGACAGTAAAAATGGGTAAGGCCTAACAAATGAAAAAGACTGCACAGTAAGATGCATGACTTTACAACAGACTTGGTAAAAGGGATAAAGAACTTTCAGGATGACTCTAGGGTTTTAAGTTCAGAAGACTAGTAATGCTACAAACAAAATGGGAAATTTGGGAGACTGGCTAATACAATTAAATGGAAATGTTCTAAAGATGGTTGAAAATTAAACAACAGAACTCAGAAGTAAGAATGGGGCTAAACGACTTCAAAATAGCATGGAAGTAATAATAGGCTCAGAGAATTTGAAGCAGTCATAAATGCACGATTAATCTCATGAACATAAGGAAAATCACAGTTTCAAAAAGGAATTGACAGTGGCTCACACCTGTAATCCCAGCACTTTGGGAGAGACCAAGTCAGGAGGATCACTTACAACAAGGAGTTCAAGACCAGCCTGAGCAACAGTCAAAATGAAATTATGAGTTCCAACTAGAATAGCAATCCCTGGGTTACAGTATCATTTAAAATACTGAACTAAAACAGCCTTCTTAAGGTTTAGAAAAAAAGAAAAATTGTTTTGCTTGAAGTAGGAGCTTGCCTGGAACTTCCACTGAACTGCTGAAAGAACAATAACACCACAGATATGTGCTTGAAGACTTCCACTGGGTAGTAGCAAGGATCCTATCAAAAGAAAGTAAAAGGCCCTACAAGCTAGGGAGAAATGCAAAGCTTTAGAAGCCAATGGAAAGAATTTACTTTTTCACATATCATTTCCCTCCACATTCCATAGTAGAAATTTTCCTGATCCTTACTTATTTTGCTGCAGTCTTGGTTTGTGTTCACTTTTCAAAATGTTCCAGAGAAAGCTTACAATTCAGATGTTATGTTGTCCAACTACCAAGCTTAAGGTGTGTCTGGTTAATAACAAAGCTTACAAAACATTTCTTATAACTCAACAGCCGATGCAAGAATTTCAATTATATTATTCTCTTAAGGAAAGAAAAAAAACTATGTTAGAAAGTCCCAAAGTCTGTCATTCTCATGATTTAACGTAAAAGATTATTATCAAGATTTAAGTTTTACACACACACACACACACACACACACACACCCACTAACAGTTCCAGATGCTTAAAAAGTTATCTATTTCATAATCGACTCATTACTGAAAATGGCCCACCACAAACACTTTCCCAAAGTAACATAGTATGTGTGTCTGTCTGGTCTAAAGCTGCCCTGATTTTTTTTCTAAATAAAACACCAATCCACCCTATTCTTTGTTCAATCAACTCTGCTTAATAAATACAAGATGTTTATACATAAAGGTGGGTTTCGCATTTTCTCATTTGATTCTCATAACAAGTCTCATTTTGTAGACGAGAAAATCCTCACAAAGTATCTTGTTCTTCTATTACAACATGATCAGACCCAATAAATGATGGCAACAAAAAGAATTCAAATAAATTATAAAAATAAAGGTGATCAGCTAAACAAATTACTATTTTGCCTTAATAAAAAGTACAACAAATCAATGAAATGACATCATTAAGAAAAGCAGGTCAATCTCTCAAAGACCAAACATAAACTTGTAGCATCTGATTCAAGGGTTCTTATCGACCAAAAGCAGTAAATAGTTAAAAATCAAGGATCTAAAACTGCTTCATCCTTTCATGTTTAACACAAAATTTCCAAAACCCAATTTTAGGGAGAAACATTATTTAAAAACAGCTTCTGAGAGAGCTATTGTACAACATGGTGACATTGTTAATCACAATACATTGTATTCTTGAAAAATACCAAGAAAGTGGGTAAGTGTTCTCACCACAAAAATGATAACCATGTGAGGTAATGCATGTTTATCAGCTAAATTTGGTCATTCTGCAATGTATTTATACTTCAAAACATCACGCTGTACATGATAAATACAATCTTATTTATCAATTAAAAAAATAAAAACTTCTGAGTTCTCACCATACTTTCTATACATTTCCATTGTAGTTTCTTCATTGTAGCTACTTACTAACATCTGTAACCCTAAACTGAACTGCACTTTTTTTTTTTTTTTTTTTTTTTTTTTTTGAGACAGGGTCTCACTCTATCACCCAGGCTGGAGTGCAGTGGTACGATCCCAGCTCACTGCAACCTCTGCCTCTCCGGTTCAAGTGATTCTGGTACCTCAGCCTCCTGAGTAGCTGAGATTACAGACATGAGCCACCACTCCCAGCTAATTTGTATGTGTGTGTGTATATATATATATATATTTTTTAGTGGAGACGGGGTTTCACCATGTTGGCTGGGCTGGTCTCAAACTCCTGGCCTCAAGTGATCCCCTTGCCTCGGCCTCCCTAAGTGCTGGGATTACAGGCATGCACCACACCAGGCTACACACACAGGCATGCACCACACTGGACTACAAATTCTTTGCAGGTGGATGTACTCTTTCTCTTTGAACCCTTAGAATCCAGCACTGTGACTGTGACAAAATAATTATCATCGTACAATAATATTTGTAGAATAAAGTCAATGAGGAACTACCACATTTGGAGGAATCTTATTTTTTTTGTAGAAAATGCCTATTTTTTAAAAAATTTGCCCTCCATACTACCAATTCTCTACTCTTCACCCTTCCTACCTCTATATGCCTCTAGAATTTTTATACTGATATCACACTTAAGAGTTTTTTGTTTTCCATTATGCATTTATGTCTACACTTGTGTCTCATACTAGGCTATAAATTATCTGAGAGTGGGGACCGTGTTGTGTAGCATATTTATCTTGATCCATTCATAATGCCTCAAAATATAAGAACGTAAGAATTCTGTTGAATTACCTTTTCAGCTTGTCACTTTTTTCCCTCAGCCCTCCAGTAAGGTATTTTGGAGCATAGATCCAAATCAGAACACTGAAATGTGTTCCAAAAAGGCTGGAGTGGTGAGGGGGCGGGTGGGGGGCGTGGCAAGAAAACCAACCCTATGCCTATTTTCTGAATGTATGCATCATACTTCATAAAATGAGAATTCAAATGATTTCGAGCATTTATTTTACACTAGCATGTCAAAATGACAACACAGACAACCCTGTCAGGAATGAACTCCCTAGTCACTTCTAGTAAACCTACAAAACAGGGTCTCCTGCTGGGCCTGGGGATGTAATAGAATCCTATCATCTTCCCTGTGGTGGTAATCTGAGTCAATTCTCACTAAACCTGAAAGCTAGTCCTTCTCTCTGGTTCCATTTGCAGGCATGGAGAGAGAAATCAGAGAGAAAAGCCTGGGATTAGCCACTTGAGAATAGTTACAGCATGATTAAAAAAAAACAAAGTGGTTCACCTGAACTCTGGCCATTACTATCCATGCTGCCAAACTCAGTGCTTGGCAACCACCAGACTGCACTCAGTATGACTGCCTCACAGGGAAGAGACCAGGGTATCTTATAAACAAAGAACTATACTAGTATAAGGTGAAAATATTAGTACCACTTATTTTTTTTTCTTTTAAAGTAAGACAATCTTCAACTCTTCTCTGATCAAATTCTATTATACCAAGTTCTATAGAATACTCTAGAAGATTCTGCCTTTTAATACTTTCTCTACTAAATCATCAAATTTTTGGTCCTCAATCTTTTGTTATATGAAATTTTCATTATGACACCATTTGTGATCAAATTTCATTGACTCTTTAAATTCTTCTACCCATACATTGTATATTTTCTGTAATTTACTATTTTTACTAATTCAGGTTAACTTCACCTTTTAGGTAAATTTAAAAAATATTTTCAACCTACAGTATGATTATTATGTGAACAAGCCCCCAAATTTATTAAAACCACACAAAATTTCTTATCTTACATTCTCTCACATCAATGATTTTTGTTAATTTATCTAACAGCCTGACCGGGCATGGTAGCTCACACCTGTAATCCCAGCACTTTGGGAGGCTGAGGCAGGTGGATCACCTGAGGTCAGGAGCTCGAGATCAGCCTGGCCAACGCGGAGAAACCTCATCTCTACTAAAAATACAAAATTAGCTAGGAGTAGTGGCGCATGCCTGTAATCCCAGCTACTTGAGAGACTAAGGCAGGAGAATTGCTTGAACTCGGGAGGCGGAGGTTGTGGTGAGCCGAGATCATGCCATTGCACTCCAGACTAGGTAACAAGAGCAAAACTCCGTCTCAAAACAAACAAACAAACAAAAACAGCCTACATCTCTTTAAAACACACACCTACAAACTTTTAAAATTACCACATATAATAGAGAAGAGGGCTTCCTCTGGTACAAATAAGAATATAAACAAGGAGATAAAGTGATTCTTCCCATGGTCATTCCATAAAATGAATTATAATACAGACTTGTTACCAATCACATCTAAAAAAATCTATTTGAAGAGTTAACCAATGACTTAATGGAAGCCTCTGGGCTTCATTAGTCTTAAGGATTAGGACATCATGGAGCCTAGAAAAATGATACACACACTCACATGCATATACACACACACTTCTGATGTCTCTACTGAAAAATCCATTAACTTGAAAAAGGCTTAAGAAAGGCATCTTAATAACCCATTTCAAATTTCCTTTTACTTATTTTAGAATAAATTTCCATGAAAGTCTCAGGCTATGTACAACTAAGCTACTTCTAACTCAGAATGTATCTTGAGTTCTCCAGTGAAAAGTTACCCAATACACAATTTAAATCCAGGAACTAACTAGTAAGATTCTTATGGTAAAATTTAACTGCTGAAAGGCAGTGGAGAGAAAAAAAAAAATGGAGTCATGTTTCCATGTGAAAATAAAAAAGCCAAGTAAGTGTTGGAGAATCAGTTAATACAGGAATGCAAAACTCACTGAGGAAAATAATGTAAGGTACACAGGGTAACAATCTGAGCAAAGACAGGAAAGGCATTTCTCCAATAAACAGAAGGGTACTTTACCGGGGCACAATTATTCTAAATCAATGAAGTCCAACTGAAGGAGATTTGACTCTATTTCATAAACACTCCACTATTATGTGACGCTGCTAGTAACCAAACACACCCAATTCCAAAGACAACCTGTTCAAGTTTAGTTGGCAAGACCTAAAAAAACTTTCATCTTCACAGAAAAGGTACTAGGAAACCAAATAAAACCATCATGTGTTAAAACAAATATATTCAAAAGTATAGTAAGTATAAAAATGCATGGAAATATTTAGGAAAACAAAATGAGGTAGTTTTTAAATATAAACAGTAATATTTGGTATGAAAAATCCATTATTTACCCATTTTGACTACCATAGGACTACAATATCACATTAACTTACGGTCAAAAATTGACAAATCTAAAAACAATATTTAGGTCAACAGAGAGAACTTCCTTCCAATTATATAAGTGCAATCAGACAAACAAAAACACCCAAACTTTTTCTTTCCATAAAAATTCAACTTTAAGAACATTTTTCCATTGACCAATAGCCTAAATTCTCTCTCCAATCTCAGCTTCTTTACTCCTTTAGTTCACCCTTAGCATGAGATTGGTCTTTCCAAGAACATATTTCAGTGTAACCCCCCTTGCTCAAAAAACCTCAGGGCTACCGCTGACACTCCTAATGCTCAAATTCCTTAGCCTGGCTTAGTCAAACAAGGCTATTCACAATATGGCTCCCACCATTCTGGCTTCTTCTCAGTACTCTCCCAGAGGAACCTTATTCAGTCAATTTGACCCACTGACTTCAGAATACCTTGTGCTTTAATAATTAACAAAATATTTATTAACAAAATATTTACACTGCAGAAAGCAAAGCAAAAATTTCTAAACAAATTTAAAAGTTGGCAAGAATGAAATGTATGCAAACCTTACTTTTTTGTTTTGTTTTGTTTTTTGGATTTTTTTTTAAGGCGGAGTCTTGCTCTCACAAAGACTGGAGTGCAGTGGCACAATCTCAGATCACTGCAACCTCTGCCTCCCAGGTTCAAGCAATTCTCCTGCCTCAGCCTCCCAAGTAGCTGGGATTACAGGCACGTGCCACTACACCTGGCTAATTTTTCTATTTTTAGTAGAGACAGAGTTTCACTATGTTGGCCATGCTGGTCTCAAACTCCTGACCTCAGGTCATCCGCTTGCTTCAGCCTCTCAAAGTGCTGGGAGCCACCGCGCCTGGCCCTAACCTAAATTTTTGGACAGAATAATTTCTAGTGATTGCCTTTTAAAAAGACTGAGAACAAGAAAAGGTTTGGTAGAGAAACAAACCCACAGGCCAGGCATGGTGGCTTATGCCTGTAATCCCAGCACTTTGGGAGGCCAAGGCGGGCCAACATGGTGAAACCCTGCAAAAATTAGCTGGGCGTGGTGACACACATCTGTAATCAGCTACTCAGGGGGCTGAGGCAGGAGAATTGCTTAACCGGGGAGGCAGGGATTGCAGTGAGCCGAGATCATGCCACTGCACTCCAGCCTGGGCAACAGAGTGAGACTCCGTCTCCAAAAATATCAAAACGAAACAAACCTGTATCTTCTCTCAAGCTTTTAATATAGTCATATAGCAACGCTTCCATTCAATTTTTGACTAAAAACTGTTGTGAAAGATAAGACAAAAGACTTAGAAACCCTGCACAGTGTCCAAATATTTAACTCACCTGATAATATTTTATGATTCACCATCAGGGTCCAATCTATTGCTAAACTACATAAGTAGTTTAGGCTAGTAAGTTGACACTTTTTTCTAGGGAAAGTACATCCCTAATTCACCCCAGAAATTTTCAAAAAAACATTAAGTTGTTTTAAAGGAAGAATCACTATTTTCATAACCACAAATAATATATTAGTAAGTTCTGGCTGTTATCAGCACATTTCTAAGCATTGAAGATATCCTCAACTTAAAATTTTAACGTCCCCCCAAAAACAAAGATAACTTAAACTAAACCACTGCATTATAATTAACTACAACACAATAAAGACAGCTCCCAAATCCTAAATCCTTTTGCTAAGACGTTTACTTTTTGTGGGAACAATACCTGACGTTTATGAAATTAAAAAAAAAAAAAAGCTTTCAGAAAAAAAGCAAACAGCAACACCAACACATGGTTTAAAATTTTCAAAGAAACGTTTATCAACTTGGAACCTACGGTAAATCAATTATTTACTGGAGACACAACCACACAAAAAAGGTGAGGCAGCATCTGAGATATCAGATCATCAATGCGTAATACTTAAGAGCCCTTGAACTAAGAAGTCAGCCCACTCTTGAGCCACTGCAGACATTAAAAGGGTTATCCCCAAGTATCTCATTAGCAGGTCTACAGCAAAGGTAGAAGAAAGGTAAGAACCAAAAAGAACACAGAAGAAAAGAGCACAGGGTGAAGGGAAAGGTTGGAGGTAAGAACAGAAGGAAGAGAGCTAAATGTATAAGACTAGAAAGAGGAAGAAGAAAAATGAATAACGAGAGGTGTAAAGTAAAAAGGCAGCTACATTTGCCCGGGACATTAGCCCCAAAGGTAATATACTACTGAAACTAGAAACCTTCAAACAAGGAGTTGCCCAAGAAATCATTTTAAGAAAGTTTTACGAAAACCACTCTTCTTAGAAAACCCCTGACTTTTGAATGAACTGAAACCAGAATCTATCTTTTTCTGAATGTTCTCAAACTGTATTCCTTTAGTACACTTTATTACAATCCTATAAATTATAAATTTGATTTTTAAGTTTTAGCCAGACTTTGATAAGCTCCAAACCTAAGTTAACACTTGACTGGTAATGCCCTAAAGTGAAGCATCAGTACTGCTTCTGGTAATTCACAGTAACACCATAGGGGAGAAAACCCTTAAAAAAGAAAGGCTAAAACAAAAGATAAAACACCTCAAATGAAGTATGTCTTAATCTGGGTACCTACGAAAGTCATGCAAGATATAGCAGATGGGGTCTGAAACCACCATTTTGTTTTTAAAAGGTACAGGACTAAAAGAACCAGAGAGGTGTGTGGGTCTGAAGCTATTCAAAACATAAAAATTTTCAAGAAGAGGAACTTAGTAAAAATTCAAAGTCAAAAAGAGTAAATAAAATGTCATTAAGGGCACAAGATACAAAAATTCATTAAAATACTGCTTTTGCTTGGTCTCTCCAAAACAGAAAGGCAGGTATCCCTGATTGGTCCAGCCATCCTCAGAACGCTAGTACTCAGCATTGAGGGGATGTTAGTGAGAATTCTTTAAAGCTGTTTGAAGCTCTGAAACCAAAACTATAGACTCCCATAATCTTTCTAGATTTTCTGGCCTATATATATTTTTACATTTGTTCACCAGGAAAAGGCACTTCTCAAAACCGATCCACACCATGAAAGTTTTATCAGAAAGTATCTAACTACGTGGTAAACACATCATTTAGCCAGAACAATTTCTGAATCAGAGCTGTCATAGTGAGGTCTGGTGCTTTGGATATGGCTTTCTGTATGTTTTCTCTAATCATTTATTTTCTCCTACTTTCCAACCACCTTATATTGCCACTGTCCTTCCATTCCCACCCTTTACTTTCCTCCTGTATATGTACAGACACACAAAAAGAATATCAGTACCAGTATGTACGTATCTATGTGTATACATACACACATATACATGTATATGTATACACACACACAAAGACACACATGGCAGGAGCCTCAATATCAGACTTTATTATAAGCCAAAGATAAAGACATAAATAATATTGCAGAATGGAAATAAATCCATTCATTCTTATTTCTAAGATAAAACAGAACTGTGGTTGGATACTACAACTCACCCGATGGTTCTTCAGGCTCACTTTCATTTTCTTCCTCAGGTGGGGCTTGAGGGGGTGGTGGGGGAAGCTTCTTTTCCTTCTCTGCTTTGGCATTTCTCTCTTCTTCTGAATAATACTCATCTTCTGAGAGGTTGGCCAAGCTTTCATCCATCTCTCTGTACTCTACCTATATGGAGATCATACCGGGGAAAGCTAAATGCAGTGAACATTTAAAATTAGGGACTCTATTTGGAACCATCAGTCAATGTAAATTGTTAACTTCACATTTTAAGGGAAGTAAGCATACAACAAGGAACAAGGCAGCTCATAATAGGTAGTTATTAAAAACAAAGCCCTCATGAAACAATCTTGTGTCAGTTCAGGTTCAAACTAATCTGTAACTTTTACATCATAGCACTGACATTCAAATCATTGACTCTAAGGCTCTCTACAACTCCTCAAAAACCTTTTCAATTGTGTATCATGCTCACATACTGGAATTTCCAACAAAAGAACAAAATGACCCTCAGACAAAAATATAGTTAACTAGAATACCAAGTCTGTCTAAAGCCAAGTCTGTGCTTCTAAGTGCTACTCCAGGGGAAAATAGCAAAAGAATTCCAAAAACCAAATGGAGGGCATGGAGTGGAAAATAACAACAGTCAAACTGAAACTATGAAAAGGTGCATTTGCTTTAAAAATTCACTTAGGAGAGGCCAGGTGCAGTGGCTCATGCCTATAATCCCAGCACTCTGGGGGGCTGAGGCAGGAGGATCACCTAAGGTCAGGAGTTCGAGACCAACCTAGCTAACATGGTGAAAACCCTTCTCTACTAAAAATACAAAAATTAGCTGGGTGTGTTGGCAGGCACCTGTAATCCCAGCTACTCGGGAGGCTGAGGCAGGAGAATCGCTTGAACCTGGGAGGCGGAGGTTGCAGTGAGCCAAGATCGCACCACTGCACTGCAGCCTGGGCAACAGAGTGAGACTCCATCTCAAAAAAAATAAAAATAAAAATAAAATAAATTAAGGAGTAAGTGACGTGGAAATGGAGGATACAGGTCTTACTACTAATTCACACTGGCTATAAAGGAGAGGGAGGTATGTCATTAGCAAAAAGAGGAAGCAGTCTTAGTGAATGTGTCACTGAGGGTAAAGGAGTGTAAGACAGGGAAGATTATTATGGATTGGTTAGCCAAAATGTGTAATATGGTATTACAGATAGTCTTCAAAATTGGAACATTCTCAAATCATCATTGTGACTTCCTAATAAAAGAAACTACGGCTAATTATTATGGAATCAATTAAAAAATTCTAATTATTATTAATTCCATGAAAAGATAATTTATTAGATGTGGAAAAAAAGCAAAGACAACATGGTTTCCACAAATATCTAATGTTTTACATTTCCAAGATGAATAGTCCTGTGGATTATAGTGAATGTAATACATTTTAACTTGCTAAATGTCTTTGATATAGCTTTAGATGGCCAGCTGTTTTTATACTGTCTTTTTGCTCTTTTTTTTTAAATGATAGGACCACAGGATTTGGGGGCGGGGGACTGGTTGCTGGAAGTACAAGAGTTTTACTGAAAACAGGGATTGGGTTAGAAAATGGAAACACAAATTAAGAAGAATGAACTGACTAGTTCTGACCCATGCTCTAAGAATCTTATTTAATACATGAATAATTGTATTCACCTACTCAAATACGGAACACTGAGTACGTGGTACAATGGAGAAAACAATTATGACTGTGTCCCTGCCCCTAAAAAGCTGAAAATCTAGTTGTAATTAAATGATCCTGATCAGGTGACCATCTCATACAGGGTCTTTGCAATAAGACTCCAGAAATGTAGATGATATTATACTAAACTTTATCCTAACTGACTGAGATAAACTGTGGAAATAGGTCTCAGGATAATGGATGAAAATGCAGCAAGGAGAAAAAAAAAAGTTTCAAAGGGGGAGAGAAGTCAGAATAGACCATAAACTTTTATAGTATGCAGTTTTCTTTCTCCTTTTACCCCTCAATAGTGCTTGACTCTTCCCTTCCCCAAAGATTCAGTCCTTTGATCCTCTGCCCCATCAATCCTATTCATTCAATAATGACTTAAGTACCTAATATGGAACTGGACAATGTGCAAATTTTGAGACAAAAACAAAGACTAATACAAAATCTTTTCTATTGTAGTTCAGTTTTTCCCAAAGGATGTTCCATTGGATACTATACCCTTTGAAGGAGTAAAGGATCCAATATCAAGTCTGGGAAACTGCAATCTTTACAGGCCCCCTCTAGGAAAGTCATAATTCACATTAAAGGTACTGAGAAGGCTGGGCGTGGTGGCTCATGCCTGTAATCCCAGCACTTTGGGAGGCCGAGGCAGGCAGATGCCAAGGCAGGAGGACCGCTTACGCCCAGGAGGCCAAGGGTGCAATCTGTGATCGCACCACTGTGCTCCAGCCTGAGCGACAGAGACAGACCCTGTCTCAAAAAAATAGAAAATAAAGGTACTGCTAAGTTTTGCATCAAAAACAATCTTTTCAACATTGTTTAATCCAATGCCTTGACAAAGAAATAATTAACAAGGAATACACTTGGAAAAGGGTGGTCTAGAAAGGGTTCTTAGTCTTTAGCAACAAAAGAGATTAGAAAAATACCTACAGGTAGAAGCAATAATATCTGATGGTATTATTAAAAACAAAACTGTTTCACAGAACCCTAGGATTCTTCAAGATTTAGAATTTTAATTTTTTAAATGTATTACACAATCATGTGTTAAAACAAATCTTAATCCTTTAGAGACCACCAACACAATTAACTTGTGCTGCTTGGGTAACTCAATTTGGGGTAGACTTCAGAATGAAGTTTCTTCTGCCATGTCTGTTCAACTGAGAGCATCCTGAGATGACAAAGCAAGCTTAAAAAAAAAAAAAAAAGGCTGGGAGTGGTGGCTCAAGCCTGTAATCTCAGTACTTTGGAAGGAAGAAAGTGTAGGATCATTTGAGCCCACTTCTAGACCAGCCTAGGCAACACAGGGAAACCCTGTGTTTACAAAAAAATAAAACAACTTAGCCTGGTGTGGTGGCATGCACCTGCAGTTCCAGCTACTAAGGAGGCTGAGGTGGATCACTTGAACCTAGCGGGCGGTCAAGGCTACAGTGAGCTGTGATCTAAACACTGCACTCCAGCCTGCGTGACAGAGTCGAGACCCTGTCTCAAAAAAAAAAAAAAAAAACAGCAAACAAAACCAACCTTCTACCTTTTGCACAATTTGTCAAATCAGTACCAGACTGCCACAATACTTCATAAACAAAGCAAAATACAGAAACAAAATTGGATTCTTCCCTGGTGGTCTAGTCGCTGGGGGAAAAAAATGGATTCTAAGGCTAAAAGAAGACTATCATGCTTAATTTCCAATCTCAAATTTGGCTTCACCTCATTTTCTCATAGACTGACAACTAAAATAAATGTTATAAATTTTAACTTCTTAATACTACTTAATAGTAGTGTGTTTTATTTTGGGACTTTTGCTTAAAATTTTATTTTATAAAAAGGCTTTCCTCATTTAATAAAGTTTTTTTTTCAGATAATTTTAAAATTGCCCAGAGCCAAGAAGTGACCATTTAATAAAGTTTTAAAACCATCTGAAAGAATCATACAAATTTTAATAAAAACTATTCCCCTGAGAAAAGGAATGGGTACTTTGAACCTAAAGGATTGGGACTCTCTCATCCCTAAGTAAAAACCCCAAAGACTTCAGAGATTCTACAACTACTTACAACCAAGGACATAAAGATGTCCCAACAGGCAGACTATGAGTGAGTAGGGTAATTATTCTTACTTTCACATTGATGACTCTCAAATTTAAATCTTTAGTCTCTTCCTTCTCCCCACCCTTATTACAATGATTCATTCACTCCTCAATTCTCCTTAAAGCATCAGTCTTTATAAAGAAATATTTCTTGGGCGGGGCATGGTGGCTCACACCTGTAATCCTAGCACTTTGGGAGGTTGAGGTGAGCAGATCACTTGATCTAAGGAGTTTGAGACCAGCCTGGGCAACATAGCGAGACTCCATCTCTACAAAAATTAGCTGTGGGTGGTGGTGCACATCTGTAGTTCCAGCTACTTGGGGGGGCTATGGCAGGAGGACCACTTGAACCGGGGAGGTCAAGGCTGCAGTGAGCCATGATCGGGCCACTGCACTCCAGCCTGGGTGACAAAGTGAGACACTGCCTCAAAAAAACAAACAAACAAACAAAAAACAAAACAAAAACACACAAAAAAACAAAACTTTTTCCTTTCACGTTGCATTCCTATATCATAACATCTCATGTACCCCATAAATACATATACCTACTATGTACCACAAAAAATAAAAATTAAAAAAAAACTTTCTCCCTTTTATCTAGGGCAAAGCTGCCAGATTAATTTTCCCATTATGTGATATTTTCTAATAGCTTAACAGATATGAACGTCAAATTTTTCAAACCAGCATATACACTCTCTGGCCTTGACTATTCAAACTGCCTTTTTTATTTTTGTTTTTATTTTTTTAAGACAGGGTCTCACTGTCACCAAGGCTGGAAAGCAGTGGCGTGATCTCAGCTCACTGCAACCTCTGCCTCCCAGGCTCAAGTGATTCCCCTGCCTCAGCCTCCTGAGTAGCTAGGACTACAGGCGCATGCCACCACACATGGCTAATTTTTATAATTTTGTATAAACAGGGTTTTGCCATGTTGCCAAGGCTGATATCAAACTCCTGGGCTCAATCGATCTGTCCACCTTGGCCTCCCAAAGTGCTGGGATTATGGGCATGAACCACAATGCCTGGCCTGAATTCAAACTTAATTCTAATCACTAACACACCAGTAAAAAAGTCCTCAATGCTGCTCTACCAACCTCTAAGTTCCCTAAAGCTACTTCCATCTTTTTCTGTTAATCCAATGCCATATATTCAAGGTCCACCTCCTCTGAAGATTATTTCTTAATTATTTTAAATTTAAAAAATACATCAGCCAGGCGCAGTGGCTCATGCCTGTAATCCCAGCACTTTGGGAGGCCGAGGTGGGTGGATCACCTGAGGTCAGGAGTTCTAGACCAGCCTTACCAACATGGTGAAACCCGTCTCTGCTGAAAATACAAAAATTAGCTGGGCATGGTGGCAGGTGCCTGTAATCCCAGCTACTCTGAGGGCTGAGGCAGAAGAATCGCTTGAACCCGGGAGGCGGAGGTTGCAATGAGCCGAGATCACACCATCGCACTCCAGCCTGAGGGAAAAGAGTGAGACTTCATCTCAAAAAAAAAAAAAAAAAAAAAAAAAAAAAATCTTTCATCTTCTCTGAAGTCTCACAGCACTTATGGTCTGCACTTCATAATCTAGTTCAAGGCTGTCTGATAGAACTTTTTATCATAATGGAAAACTTCTCTATCTGTGCTTCCAATTCTGTGGCTTCAACATGTGCTATACTGAGCACTTATAATGTAGCTAATGTGACTGAAGAAACTGTTTTTAATTTCAATTTAAACTTAATAGCCACATGTGGCTACAGGCTACCATATTGGACAGCAAGAATCTAATGCTCACTACAACCTGGACACAACTCTACAACCCCAACACTACTGGTCCCTTCAATCTATCTTGTTCCTAGATGATTCCTGTTTCTAATTAAATTCATTTGTCCATTGTTCTCAACATTCAGTTGTCCACTCTGGATTCCCTGATGCTTCTCAAACCACTTCCTTTTCTCCACTGGTAGTACCTTAATTACTGGTCACCTACTAATTATATGCCAAACACTGCAATAAGCATTTTGTTTATATTATATCTAAACTTTACAAGGTAGGGCCTATTTACCTGAGGAAAATGAATCAGAGGAAGATGAAATACTTAAACTCCAAAAAGTCCACCCTTTTCCAGAACACTTTTCTAAATTCTGCCATTTCATGGCCTAGCTCAAGGCCACCATTCCTAAAGGAGTATGGTGTTCGTGAAGTTCCAACCCAATTTACCAATTTAAAACCTTAAATATTTTGCCATAATTTTAGCATACACATGCCCAAAAGTGAATTTATTCTGAAACTAATGAAACTGAAGCTTCAGGGACACTCAATTACATGAACTCCTTCCAATACCCTAAACATAATTTTAATTATGTAATGATATAATTTTGTTAAAGTACAGTCCTCAAAATTGGATAAGCTCCCAAGTCATAAAATACATGCACTTTTTTCCTTGCATACACTGAAGAACTACTGAAGCACGGCCTGTCTATACTGGCCTCAGCTTGCTTTTTATTCCTTAAATGGATACTCTATCCTCTAAAGTCTGTTTCCTCTGGATCCCAAGACTGGCTAGTTGCTAGCTTCCTAGTAGTTGCTGCCCCAAACAAACACATAACTAATTTTTTTCCTGAAAGTTTAAGAGCTAATTACAATGGGGGATTAAAAAACAGGGTAAGTAAGATGAGTTAAAATAAACACAGGAGGATTACAAAGAAAAAAATCTTGGTTGGGTGAGGTGGCTCATGTCTGTAATCTCAGCCCTTTGGGAGGCTGAGGCAGGAGGAATGATTGAGCCCAGAAGTTCGAGGCCAGCTGGGGCAACACAGGAAGAAGCCATTTCTACAAAAAATAAAAAATTAGCCAGGCATGGTTGTGTACAGCTGTAGTCCCAGCTACTCAGGAGGCTGAGATAAGAGCATCACCTGAGCCTGGGAGGTTGAGGCTGCAGTGAGCTATGATTGAGCCACTGCACTCCAGCATGGGTGACAGAGTGAGAACCTGCCTCCAAAAAATTAATCAGTTAGCTAAAAAAAGAAATCTTTCTTGTAGGAGATAGCTTAAAAAGTAACAGTAAAATCTAATAGTGTGCCCCAAACTTACAATCTGCAGATTCAACACAATCACAACTAGAATCCCAGCAGCCCTTTTTGCAGAAACTGACAAGCTGGTCCTAAAATTCATATGGAAACGCAAAGCATTCAGAACAGCCAAAACAATCTTGCAAAAGAAGAACAAAGTTGAGGAACACTTCCTAATTTCAAAATTTATTATGAAACTAAAGTAATCAGGATAGTGTGGTACTGGAATGGACGGAAATATATAATAGATCAATGGAATAGAGTTGAGAGTCCAGAAATAAACTCTTAGATTTATAGTCAATCAATGAGGGTGCCAACTATTCGTTGAGAGAAAGAATAGTCTTCAATAAACTGTGCTGGAACAACATGCAAAATAATGAAACTGAACCCCTACCTCACACCATATACAAAAATTAACTGAGAAAAGATCATCAACATAAATGCAAGAGCTAAAACTAAAAAACTCTTAGAAGAAAACATAGGAGTAAATCCTCATGACATTGGATAAGGCAATGGTTTATTAGATATAACACCAGAAGTAAAGGGAACAAAAGAATAAATTGGGTCTCATCAAAATCACAAATTTCCGTAACCAGAATATGTAAAGAACTCTTACTAGAAAATGATGAAGACAACTCAATTTTTAAAAATGAGCCAAGGATTTGAATAGTCATTTCAACAAAAATATAAAAATGGCTAATAAACACATGAAAAGATGCCCAACGTCATTAGTCATTAGGGAACTGCATATCAAAACCACAATGAGATACCACTTCACCCCCAATAGGATGGCTACAGTAAAAGACAAACAATATTAAATGTCAAGAAGGATATGGAGGCTCGACAAGGTGGCTCCACCTGTAATCCCAGCACTTTGGGAGGCCGATGTGGGTGGATGGCTTGAGGCCAGGAGTTTAAGACCATCCTGGCCAACATGGTGAAACCCTGTCTCTACTAAAAATACAAAAACTGGCCAGAGGTGGTGGCAGGTGCCTGTAATCCCAGCTACTCGGTGGGCTAAGGCAGGAGAATCGCTTGAACCCAGGAGGAGGAGGCTGCAGTAAGCCGAGATCACATCACTGCACTCCAGCCAGGGTGGTGACAGAGAGAGACTGTCTCAGCAAAAAAAAAAAAAAAAAAAAAAAAAGAAGAAGGAGGCCGGGCGCAGCGGCTCATGCCTGTAATCCCAGCACTTTGGGAGGCTGAGGTGGGCAGATCACCTGAGGTCAGGAGTTTGAAACAGCCTGACTAACATGGAGAAACCCCATCTCTACTAAAAACACAATACAAAGTTAGCCGGGCATGGTGGTGCATGCCTATAATCCCAGCTACTCGGGACGCTGAGGCAGGAGAATCACTTGAACCTCGGAGGCAGATGTTGCACTGAGCCGAGGTCACGCCACTGCACGCCAGCCTGGGCAACAAGAGCGAAACCCCATCTCAAAAAAAAAAAAAAAAAAAAAAAGGAAGAAGAACATTGGAGAAACTGGAACCCTCATATATTTACTAACGGGAATGTAAAATGGTGCAGCTGCTATGGGAAACTTTGGCTATACTTCAAAAGTAAAACCTAGAATTAACGTAAAACCCAGGAATTCCTAGGCCCACACCCAAGAGAACTGAAAACATATTCACAAAATAAACTGTACATTAATGTTCACAGCAGCATTATGTAAAATAGCCAAGACTTGGAAACAAACCCCAATGTGCATCAAATGATGAATGGATAAACCAAATTTGGTATATACATACAATGGAATATTATTCAGCCATAAAGAGTTATCAAGTACTGAATGAAAGCACTACAACGTGAATGAACCCTGAAAACATGCTAAAGCCAAATACAAAAGGCTACATAAGATTTTATATAAAATGTTCAGAATAGACAAATCCATAGACAAAGAGTAGATTAGTGGTTGCCAGGGACTGGGGGTAGGGAGGACTGGGAGTGACTGCTAATGATACAGATGTCTTTGGGGATGATGAAAAGGTTCTAAAATCAATTGTGGTGTTGGCTGTACAATCTTTTAAATATGCTAAAAACCACTGAATCATAGATTTTAAAATGGTGAATATTATTATACATGCATTATCCCAATAAGCCTGTTTTTTTGTTTGCTTTTAGACAGTTCGCTCTTGTTGCCCAGGCTGAAGTGCAGTGGCACGATCTCGGCTCACTGCAACCTCTGCCTCCCGGGTTCAAGCAATTCTCCCTAACTCAGCCTCCTGAGTAGCTGGGATTACAGGCGCCCGCCACCATGCCCAGCTAATTTTTTGTATTTTTAGTAGAGACGGGGGTTTCATCATGTTGGCCAGGCTGGTCTCGAACTCCTGACCTCAGGTGATCCACCCGCCTTGGCCTCCCAAAGTGCAGGGATTACAGGAGTGAGCCACTGTGCCCAGCCAATAAATCTGTTTTTAAAAACATCTTATACGTGGCTTCTGGCCACCTGTCTATTGAAATCGTAAAATAACACTCTTGACTTCTGCCCTTTATTTCATTTCTGAGGGCTGGTGTCACCAACCTCTATGCTTTTCTAACCCATGCTTTGGTAAAAGCTCCAGAAAGTCTTGCCTCCAAAACGGTCTTTCATCCAGCACTGGTTATACTCTCTCCTCTACTCTACTCTGGCCAACTCTCTAGTTGGCTCAAGTAGGCAGATAAATATGAGGGCACTCAGACAGGGTAATACTCATCTCAAGAAGCTCCCCATACACACTGACTTGGTATTCACACTTAAAAATTATGTAGAAAATTTTTTCAGGCATAAATTATATAATCTGCGAATTTTTATTTAAATGTTGACTACACGCACATATATATCCAGGTTGCTTTTTCCAACTAGACCATTAAATCTCCAGAAAAGGCCCAAGTCTAAAGTCTGCGCCCTAATACTGCCCCAGTGACCTGCACACAGTGTCCCATGTGGTCCTTTGTTTCAAGGGCTGATGATAACCCTGTAACAACATGAATGTGGGAATTACATTCCACTTCCATCACTTATTTAGCTTTGTGACTTTAGGCAAGTTGCTTAAATTGTGTGCCTCAGTTTACTCATTCCTAAAATAGGGCTACCAATACCTGCCCGTTGGTATTTAGCAAAAAAAAAAAAAAAAAAAGTAATGTTGGTGACACGCTGAATATAGCATCTAGGACACAGACATTTGAGGCAGTCACTGTCTGTATATACTGTTTGGAGTCAAATCTTTTCCTTCCCATATATTTGCATTTTGACTATTATTTGCTCTCTCAATCAGCAGCTTCCTCATCTGCAAAATTCTGCGCCAAAAGATCGCTGAGAGGATTTCAAAAAAGAAAAAAAAAAAGACTAGAACTCCTACCACACAGCAGGGTTTTGTTCAAACAAAAACAAAAGCAAAAACGACCCTTTCTTTCCATCTCCCCGGCTAAGGCGATTTCTTCAGCATCAACCTACAGCCCCCTCGTGCACCCAGCTGAAACGCCATCAATATCGCCGAACAGCTTCCAGACCTATCTGTGAACAAACAAGTGAGGTCTCCAAGAACGCCAACCGTAACCCCACGTCAGGGAGCCATTTTCCAGTCAAGAAAATGAAAAGGTGTGCAAGAAAGACCTAAGGAATAAAATACCCCTCCCAGCAATCATCGATGCCCCTTCCCACGTCGCTCGGGACCCAGCACAAAGACCGCAGTCAACACCGGCAAAGACTTTTCCTTTCTCACCCCACCCGTCCAGCTAGAGGGGACGTGGCGTGCGCAGCGATACAAGGGGAGGTCTGAGTGGTCGCAGGGCCCAAGACCGGGCGGCGGCGGGGGAGGGCGGAGCAGCCTCGGGGAAGCTCGGCACCAGGCGGTGTCGTTTGAGGGAAGGGTCGAGCCTTACCTTCGCCCGCTTGCGCCGGCTGGTCCGACGCCCCTCCGGAGTCTCTGCTATTCCAGTTTCCATGGGGGTCGCAGACCCAGGCACGACAGTAGGGCCGGCCTGAGGCCCTGCGGACCCCGGCGGTTCCGCCAGGCCCCCGGGGGGCGAGGCCCGCGGAGGCTCTTTCTTGCGGGGTGTGCGCTCCCCCACCGCCCCCGGCCCGACCTCGGCTGGGCCCGACAGGCCCGCGGGCTGCGCGGACACCTCAGACCCGTTCTCGGAGCCGCCTGCTGTCCCAGGGCCAGCCTCCGTCCCGGCTGCTGCCGCTGCAGCCGCCGCCGCCGCGGCTGCCGCCTTCTTCCCAGATAACATCTCGGGCCGCCGGGCCGCCGACGGCCGTAGGGGCCGCTCGGTCTGTCGCTCCGTGGGTCCGAAATGCCTTGCCTCGCCTCGCTTCACGCTACCCGCGCGCCGCCAACCGCCGTCGCGTACGCACGCGCCAAGCGCGCTCCCGCCGCGCCGGGACAAAAAGGGTCGGAGACGCCCACGAGCCCCGCCCCTCCCCCGCAGCCATAGAGCGGCGTTCTCGCGGCTAGAGTGGCACCGCAGCTAAGAACGTGTAGCTTGCCTAGAGCGTCTCCCCGGCGTTCGGAGTGGGACCTGGCACAGTCTGTGGTCTTAGGGCTTCTGGGCCAGACTAAACCTCCGAAGGTGACCATTTCCTCCAGGGACTTGCGGGTTTGCATGCGTGCGTTCGTTCATTCACTCACCCAATTATTCGTTAATTCAACCAGTATTTATCAATGCTTGCCTACTACGTAACAAGGGTTACATTATGAAGTTCTAGCTTTCAAAGAACTTACAGTCTAATGGGGGAAAACACTGAAATATGTTGGTAGAGCGTCTTACTTATTCATAATTGCCCTACTTGGACTGGGCAAAAAACTTGGAGAGCACAGCAGTTTCGATGGTAGTAAAATGGAGACAAGTTAGGAAATCCAGGTTTGAGTCCGGACGGAATTGCTCTTGTCTCCAAGCCTTTGTTCATGCTTTTCCTTCTGGCTGGACCCCAACCCCATTCGCACTCCATGTCTTGCGCTTCTCCCATCCCCCATGTCCCCCATCCCCCATGTCCCCCATCCTTCATGTCCCCCATCCCCATCCACATAACACCTCTTTCTACTCCAGGTTAATTCTTTCTAATAATGATAGTAGCGGTTTATTCTTTTAATTTTTCGAGGAATCCCTTGCTAACCCAAAACTGAACAGGTCGTGTACTTTTAGCATGCGTGTACTTATTACACAAACAATTGTCTTTTTAATAGTCTGTCTCTTCGAAGTGAAATTGTCAAAAAATTGTTCCATTTACATGAAGTTCAAGAACTGGTAAAACTAATCTCCAGTAATAGACTCCAATCAGCCCTTGCCTGAGATGGGGGTCGGGGGTTGACTGCAAAAGAGCAAGAAAGAACTTGCTGGGGGTGATGGAAATGTTTTATATCTTGATTGGGGTGATGGTTACATAGGTGTATATATTTGTCAAAACTCTATGAACTATCCATGTAAAACAGGTATATTTCATGTAACTGTAGTACTTCAGTAAAGTTGTTTTTTGTAAAAAACTAAGCAAACAGACAAAAAGGCAATCAAATGTAGAAAGGAAAAAAAGTAAAAGCTATGCAAGAAAGAAAATGTATCCGAGTGGCGTGGCATGCACTTGTAGTACCAGCTGCTCGGGAGACTGAGGTGGGAGAATCACTTGAGCCTAGGAGTTCAAGCCCAGCCTGAGCAACATAGTGAAACTGCGTTTCTAAACAAAAAAGAGAAAAGAAAAAGAAAGAAAATATAATCATAGTATATGGCTCATGAGTATATGGCTCAGCTGTGAACTGTATTAACATGACCATAAAAACATAAGCAGTGAATATTGTTTTATTTATTTTTTCTTTTCTTTTGTTTGTTTGTTTGTTTTCTTCTTTTTTTTTTTTTTGAGACAGTCTTGCTCTGTTGCTCAGGCTGGAGTGCAGGGGTGCAATCTTGACTCAATGCAACCTCTGCCTCCCAAGTTCAAGCGATTCTCCTGCCTCAGCCTCCCCGGTAGCTGGGATTACAGGCGTGTGCCACCATGCCTGGCTAATTTTTGTATTTTTAGTAGAAACAGGGTTTCGCCATGTTGGCTAGGCTTGTCTCCAACTCCTGACCTCAGGTGATCCTCCCACCTCGGCCTCCCAAAGTGCAGGGATTACAGGTGTGAGCCACCGCGCCCCGCCGAGCAGTGAATATTGTTTTAACCAAAGTGATAGAATTACATTAAGAGAATGGAGAAAAAAGAAAGTTTGTGGGGAGAAAGATGAGAAGGTTTTAAGGATTTAGGCAAGTAGGGAGGTTGTTGGGGGAGGTGCTGCTTGGGAGCTAAATTATCTTTCACCATAAAAATATAATACATAATGTTGGCCAGGCGCGGTGGCTCACGCCTGTAATCCCAGCACTTAGGGAGGCCGAGGCGGGCAGATCACGAGGTCAGGAGATCAAGACCGTCGTGGCTAACATGGTGAAACCCCGTCTCTACTAAAAATACAAAAAAACTGGCCGGGCGTGGTGGCGGGCGCCTGTAGTCCCAGCTACTCGGAGGCCGAGGCAGGAGAATGGCGTGAACCCAGGAGGCGGAGGTAGCAGTGAGCCGAGATCGCGCCGCTGCACTCCAGCCTGGGCGACAGAGCGAGACTCCATCTCAAAAAAAGTATACATATATAAAATACATAATGTCAAAATTGAGAAATCAAAAAATAATATAAGCATACTATTTAGAAATATCAAGGTAAATACAGAAGAAACAGCTAAAAAAGTTGGAATTGGTTGTCTCTAAGGCTTGGAACTTGACGGTGGAAAGGGGTGAGGCAGTGGATTGGAGCTTCTTTTAAATCCTGTAGTTCTATCTGACTTGTTTGCACATTTAATAGTTTGATAAAACTTGAAATTAGATGTTAAAAACATACATACCCTTTGACCAAGTAATTCTACTTTCAGGAAAGCATTCTAGGGAAAGATTCAGTGTGTGTACAGATTTAACTTCAACACTGTGTATCTCAGGTTATACGTAGTAACGATAAAGGAGAACTAACCTAAAAACCCAACAAAGGCCAGGCACAGTGACTTGCATCTGTAATCCCAGCATTTTGGGAAGCCGAGGTGGAAGGATTGCTTGAGCCCAGGAGTTTAAGGCTACAGTGAGCTATGGTCACGCCACTGCACTCCAGCCTGGGCAACAGAGCAAGACCCTGTCTCTAAAACAATAAAAATTTTAAAAAGCCTCAACAAGTGGTAACCAATTTAATACAATCATACACCGCATAACAATGTTTCCATCAACAACAGACTGCATATACGATAGTGGTCCCATAAAATTATATAACACATTTTTACCATACCTTTTCTACCTTTTCTATGTTTAGACAGAATTGCTACAGTATTCAGTACAGTAATATGCCATACAGGTTTGTAGCCTATTAACAATACACTATACCATATAGCCTAGGTGTGTAGTAGGCTATACCATTTAGGTTTGTGTTAAGTATGCTCTATGATGTTCACACAACAATGAAATTGCCTAATGGCGCTTTTCTTAGAATGTATCCCATCGTTCAGCGAGGCATGGTCCTAGCGAGGCATGGTCCTAGCAAGGCATGATTCTATATTGGAATATCACAGCCACTAAAACTGATATTTTTACATAAAGAATTCCTGGCCGGGTGTGGTGGCTGATGCCTGTAATCCCAGCACTTTGGGAGGCCGAGGCGGGTGGATCACCTGAGTTCAGGAATACGAGACCAGCCTGGCCAACAACGGTGAAACCCCGTCTCTACTACAAATACAAAAATTAGCCAGATGTGGTGGCACTTACCCGTTTTTTCCCCAGAAATAACTAATTCATATCAGATGTTTTTATTGTGATAAAATACACATAACATAAAATTTACGATCCTAACCATTTTGAGTATACTGTTTAGTAGTGTTAGATGCATTCACATCGTTGCATAAACAATCTCCAGAATTATTTTCATCTTGCAAAATTCTGTACACATTAAACAATGACTACATTTGCCCCTCCTTCCAGACCCTGGCAGCCACCATTCTACGCTTTGCCTCTATGAATTTGACTATTGGAGATAGCTCATGTAAGTGGAATCATACGGTATTTGTTTTTTTTGTGACTGACTTATTTCACTTAGCTTAATGTCCTCAAGGTTCATCTATGTTGTAACATGTTAGAATTTCCTTCCTTTTTAAGGCTGGTAATATTGCGTGTATATAACGTTTTATTATCCATTCATCTGTGGATGGACACTTGGGTTACTTCCACATTTTGGCTATTGTGAATAATGCTGCTGTGAACATTGGTCTACAAATATCTCTTCAAGACTCTGCTTTCAATTCTTTGGGAATATCCAAAAGTGGAATTACTATAGCAATGTATGCTTTTTTTTTTGAGGAGTCTTACTATTGTCGCCCAGGCTGGAGTGCAGTGGCGCGATCTCGGCTCACTGCAACCTCTGCCTCTTGGGTTCCAGCAATTCTCCTGCCTCAGCCTCCCAAGTAGCTGAGATGACAGGTGCCCGCAACCATGCCTGGCTAATTTTTGTATTTTTGGTAGAGATGGGGTTTCACCATGTTGGCCAGGCTGGTCTGGGGTGGTCCACCCGCCTCAGCCTCCCAAAGTGCTGGGATTACAGGCCTGAGCCACCGTGCCCGGCTAGCATTTTTTAAAAGCTGATGTCTTCACCGGGCACGGGGACTCACACCTGTAATCCCAGCACTTTGGGAGGCCGAGGTGGGCAGATCATTTGAGGTCAGGAGTTCGAGACCAGCCTGACCAACATGGTGAAACCCTGTCTCTACTAAAAATACAAAAATTAGGTGGGTGTGGTGGTGCGTGCCTGTAATCCCAACTACTTGGGAGGCTAAGGCAGGAAAGTCGCTTGAACCTGGGAGGCAGAGGTTGCAGGGAGCCAAGATGGTGCCAGTGCACTCCAGCCTGGGCAACAGAGTGAGAGTCTGTCTCAAAAAAGAAAATAAATAAATAAAATAAAATAATAAAAGTTAATGTCTCCAGGAGGGAGAATTGCTTGAGGCTAGGAGTTTGAGACCAGCCTGGGCAATATAGCAAGACCTTGTCTCTAAAAAAATAATTTTATTTTTTTAATTAGCTGGGCGTAGTGGCACATGCCTGTAGTCTTAGCTACTCGGGAGGCTGAGGCAGGAGGATCACTTGAGCCCAGGAGTTGGAGGCTTCAGTGAGCCACAATCACACCACTGCACTCCAACCTGGGCAACACAGTGAGACCTTGTCTCAAAAATAAAATAAAATAATAATAAATAAAAAATTAATGTCTAACTGTACAGAGTCCAAAACCTAATCAATATTACATATTATATTAAACAAAGTTACCTTTCCCTAAAGTATCAGGTGACCAATAGATGGGCTAGTATAACTGTGAAAGCAGTTATGTCTAAGTTTGGATAGCTTTTCTCTGCCCCTATGATGGTAGGGGCTCTGTATTGGCCATTTTTTTTTGCTGGTAGCGAGGCCCAGAAGTACTGGTGAATGAATGAGGAGGCCTACATCACCTGGCTATTGTGAGGACATCATGAGATAATGCTTTCAAACTGCCTGTCAAAGAGTCTGGCACATAGTGGGTGCTTCAGACAAAGGAGGAGTTATTATTATTGTTATGCGGCAGCTGGGTGGGGGGAGGGAGCTGGCTATGACTCAGAGGAGTGGGTGGCCGTGACTCTTGTCATGGAGGGGCCTGGGGCAGGGTCCTGGGGCCTGTGTGCCTCCACGCCATAATGCTGGCAGAACTGATATTGCTCTTTAGGAGTCTCCATGGGATACTTGCCTCCGCAGGCACCATAGGAGCAGTGGCAGCTTGGCTGATGAGCTATAAGCCAGCCTTGTTTGGGTTCCTATTCCTTCTGCTGTTGCTTAGCAACTGGTTGGTCAAGTATGAACACAAACTCACCCTCCCAGAGC
The DNA here is from genome assembly GCF_029281585.2 of Gorilla gorilla gorilla. Classification (NCBI taxonomy): domain Eukaryota; kingdom Metazoa; phylum Chordata; class Mammalia; order Primates; family Hominidae; genus Gorilla; species Gorilla gorilla. The sequence goes on from NC_073224.2 coordinate 216,828,853, forward strand.
CCCAGCAGGTGAGCACAAGAGGGGGCTTGGCTTCAGCTGAGGGATAGGGGATATTTGCAGCTAGATTAGGTGGGTAGGGAACAGGGTAGGTGACGAAATAATGGGGCAAGACTGGGGAATCCAAGACTGGTCTAAACCACCACTCTACAGCTTCCTCTTAGGTGGTGCTGGGTAAATCACTTCCCTCCACGAGGCCTCAGTTGCCTCACCTCAGCTGTTAAATCAGGACGACCCCAGACTCTCCTATTTCATGTTTGATGTCAACATGCTTTGGCAAGAGTAACAACTACTTTAATGTGAAAAAAATCAAAAAAAATTAACATGGACGAACATAGATACGTATCTAAAATAGAATAATGAAGACAGCAGAAATGTACATAGATTATGACATCTTTCATTTAATGTTAAAAAACATGCTAGGCTGGGCGCAGTGGCTCACGCCTGCAATCCCAGCACTTTGGGAGGCTGAGGCAGGTGGATCACTTGAAGTCAGGAGTTCAAGATCAGCCTGGCCAACATGGTAACACCCCGTCTCTACTAAAAATACAAAAATTAGCGGGGTGTGGTGACACACACCTGTAATACCAGCTACTCAGGAGGCTGAGGCAGGAGAATCACTTGAACCCAGGGGACTGAGGTTGCAGTGAGCTGAGATCATGCCACTGCACTCCAGCCTGGGCAACAGAGCAAGATTCCATCTAAAAACAAAAATAAAAAGCAAAAAACCATGCAAAACAGCCTGGCACAGTGGCTCACACCTATAATCCCTGCACTTTAGGATGCCGAGGCAGGTCAACGACCACTTGAGGCCAGGAGTTTGAGAATAGCCCGGGCAACATGAGGAAACCCCATCTCTACAAAAAATACAAAAATGAGCCAGGCGTGGTGGTGCATGCCTGTAGTCTCAGCTACTCAGGAGACTGAGGTGGGAGAATCACCTGAGCCCGAGAAGTTGAGGCTGCAGTGAGCATGCCACTGTACTACAGCCTGGGTGACAGAGTGAGACTCTGTCTCAAAAAAAAAAAAAAAAAAAAAAAAGGCAAAACAATAGCCTATCTTATTTATGGATGTGTGTGTGCAGTGAAAGTATTTTAAGGCAGGATGCCTCAACCTTGGCACTATTGACATTTTGGGCCAGATAATTCTCCACTGTGGGAGGCTCGCCTGTCACCTGTGCATTGTTAGCTTAGCGGCCACCCCGGCCCCTACCCATGAGATGCCAAGTAGCACACCTGCCATTTCATGACAATCCAAAGTATTTCCAGATATTGCCAAATGTCCCCTGGGGAAGGCAGAATGCCTCCCATTGAGAACTACTTTATAAAGAAATGCATGGAAAAATAAATTTTAAATGCAGGATTACAGTTAAGGTGATGATATTCAGGGAGGGAGGAGGACGCTGTGGGTGTGAGAGTCCACAGGGAACTTTAGTTATATTTATGATATTTTATTTCTTAAGTTGATATGGGAATATGAGTATTTATTGTATTATTTACCTTTTTTGCATGCCTGATATGTTGAATTTTTTCAGTTAACCATTTTTTTTTTTTTATGTATTTAGTTTTTTGAGACAGGGTCTCGCTCTGTGGCCCAGGCTGGATGCAGTGGCACAACTATGGCTCACTGCAGCTTCAACCTCCCTGGGCTCAGGTGATCCTTCCACCTCAGCCTCCCAAGTAGCTGGGACTACAGGTGTGCACAGGGCTAATTTTTTCTAGTTTTTGTGGAGACGGGACTTTACCATGTTTCCCAGGCTGGTTTCAAACTCCTGGGCTCAAGCGATCCTCCTGCCACGGCCTTCGAAGGTGCTGGGATTACAGCCATGAGCCACCACACCTGGTTTAATTTTTAAATATTTTTAAAGACCATTAGTTTGTAGCTGAATCCAAAAAGAAAAAAAAAAGTGTTATTAACCAGGGGAGGGAGAGATGAGGATCATAGAGATAAAAGCATGTCATGAGACCACTGAGACTTCGCAGTTTGAGATCATACTGAGCCTGACAAAATGCTCAGAGAGGCATGTTGGAAAAACGGGCTCTGGAGATAGATATATTTAGGCTAAGGGCTTTATGTCCACTGCGACTGGCAGATTAGCGGGCCATCTCATGCATTCCTATGAACCAAAGGCAAGTGGAGGATTCGGGAATTTGAGACTGTATGATGCTGAGAAAGTGACCTCCCAGCTGGGCCTGGTGGCTCACGCCTGTAATCCCAGCACCTTGGGAGGCCAAAGCGGGCAGATCACCTGAGGTCGGGAGTTCGAGACCAGCCTGGTCAACATGGTGAAACCCTGTCTCTACTAATAATTACAAATACAAATACAAAAAAATTCTACTAATACAAAAAGTTAGCTGGGTGTGGTGGCACGTGCCTGTAATCCCAGCTACTCTGGAGGCTGAGGCAGGAGAATCGTTTGAACCTGGGAGGTGGAGGTTGCAGTGAGCCAAGATCACACCATTGCACTCCAGCCTGGGCAACAAGAGTGAAACTCCGTCTCAAAAAAAAAAAAAAGAAAAAAAAAGAAAGTGACTTCCCATTACTGGGTCCCAAGTCTCCACAAAATGAGGCAATGATGCTCCCCTTGCAGGCAGTTGTGAGAATCTATTAAGATAATGTTTGTAAACCACCTGGCACAGAGCAGGTGTTCAAGCAAGGAAGGGATTATCATTATTAACCAACTTTCCCCTTTTCCTGGTGCTGGGGAGCTTAAAAGGAGGAAGAGAAACCAAAGACTTCTGAAAATGACTCCAAGAACAACAAGGCCGTGAACACAAAAGAAGTCAATAGAACACATGCCTGCTTTGCCCTCCAGGACGAGATCCTCCAAAGGCTATTGTTCAGTGAAATGAAGATGAAGGTCCTAGAAAATCAGATGTTCATCATATGGAATAAAATGAATCACCACAGGCGGTCAAGCAGACATCGGAATTTTCCCATGAAGAAACACAGAATGAGGAGGCATGAGTCAATTTGCCCCACCCTGTCTGACTGTACTTCGAGTTCCCCCAGCTAATGAGGCCGAGGCGGGCTGGCCTCTGCCGATGTTACCTTTTACCTCAGTAAAACCCAGTCACAGCCTATTGAATGTTCATAGTAAGTCGTAACAGAAAGGTGCCTAGGAGCCAGGAAGAGGATCAGAGGCTGAAAGATTGCCTCTGGAAAAGAAATCTGTACACACCAGGTCTACCAGGTAGCACGTAGTGACACGGGCTGATGGGGCTCTAGAACCATCCCTTTCTAGAGTCTTCTATTTCAGTTGGTTCTACTGTGGTTCCTCCCTGGCCCTGTGCTGTTCACTCTGAGTCTCCCCACTCCTGCCCTAGCCCCTAGTCTCCCCTCTCATCCTGTACCCAGAGGCCGAAGCCAGCCCTGCCAAGCCTGGCTCTGACCATGTCCATTGCTCATTTTTTTTTTTTTTTTTTGAGACAGAGTTTTGCTCTTGTCACCCAGACTGGAGTGCAGTGGCACGATCTTGGGTCACTGCAACTTCCACCTCCCGGGTTCAAGTGATTCTCCAGTCTCATCCTTCCAAGTAGCTGGGATTACAGGCACCCGCCACCATGTGCAGCTCATTTTTGTATTTTTAGTAGAGACACGGTTTCACCATGTTGGCCAGGCTGGTCTCAAACTCCTGACCTCAGATGATCCATCTGCTTCGGCCTCCCAAAGTGCTGGGATTACAGGCATAAGCCACCACGCCCAGCTCGTGTTACTGCGTTTCAACCAGAGCTCGGTTGCCCACTGACAGATCTGAGCCGGTGTTTTGTGTTAAAAAGTGAGATCAGCAAGTGTTAGCGTTTGAAAGACAAGCAAGCACCTAGCCGAGACTTTTCTTCATAATGAAAACTGGAAAGGAAATCATTATCTCACTGTTTGATTCAGTGTGACTTAGGGTTAGGTTGGTGTTCTACCTAAAATCGTCTCTCTCATGCAAGTCTCATGCATTCTAACCAAACCAGAGAACTTGCCATCCCCCAAATGCATCCACATAAGCTTACGTTGTTTCTTCCCGTGATCCCTAATTTTCTCCTTTCTGCTGTTACAATTCTTCACTTCTTCCAAAGCCATCACCTCTAGGAAGCTCCCCTCAAGCCAGCTATAATGAATCTTTTTCCTTAGCATTGTTTCCACATTTTATGTGTAGTTCTACAATAGAATGTTTCACAGTCTGCTGGGATTTGATTTGTACACATTACTACAGTCCCTCCCCATGCTTCAACTAGACTATAAGCTCTTTGAAGACAAGCACAGAATACTGTTCATCTGTATATCCCTCCCCGACCCGTAGCACCTAACACAGTGGCTAGTATACAAGCAGTGCTCAATAAAGAATACCTAGGCCAGGCGTGGTGGCTCATACCTATAATCCTAGCAGGAGTGGGCAGATCACCTGAGGTCAGGAGTTCGAGACCAGCCTGGCCAACATGGTGGAACTCCGTCTCTACAAAAAATACAAAAATTAGTCAGGTGTGATGGCACATGCCTATAGTCCCAGCTACTCAGGAGGCTGAAGCAGGAGAATTGCTTGAACCTGGGAGGTGAAGGTTGCAGTGAGCCAAGATCATGCCACTGCACTCCAGCCAGCCTGGGCAACAGAGTGAGACTTCATCTCAAAAAAAAAAAAAAAAGAATATCTATGATTGCTTATCAGTGTCTTACGTGTCCAGACATTTTCTCACCCCTTTCATTTTATGATGATTCTCCTATATCCTATTTTGTTTTAAAAGCAGAATCTCTGGGGCTAAACTGCCTGGGCTTAAATCCTAACTCACCAACTCTCTGTTGTGTGATCTTGGACAACTCTTGATTGTTTATTCTTCCTGTACCTCAGTGTCCTTAACTGTAAAATGGGCAGATTAAGACTATGAATCTTATAAAATTTATAGGTGGTGTCTTAGTCTGTTTGTGCTTCTATAACAAAATTTCTGGCTGGGCCTGGTGGCTCACGCCTATGATCTCAGCACTTTGGGAGGCAGAGGCAGGAGGATCACCTGAGCCCAGGAGTTTGAGACCAGCATGGACAATGTGGTGAAACCCTGTCTCTATAAAAAATACAAAAGAATTAGCTGGACATGGTGGTGCACGCCTGTGGTCCCAGCTACTCGAGAGGCTGAGGTGGGAGAATCACCTGAGCCTGGGAGGTCAAGGATGCAATGAGCCACGATCGTACCACTGCACTCCAGCCTGGGTGACAGAGTGAGATCCCATCTCAAGAAACAAAAACAAAAAAATTAGCCGGGTCTGGTGGTGTGCACCTGTAGTCCCAGCTACTCGGGAGGCTGAGGTGGAAGGATCACTTGAGCCTGGAAGGCCGAATTCACAATGAGCCAAGATCGCACCACTGCACACCAGCCTAGGTGACAGAGTGACACCCTGTCTCCACACATACACACAAATACCTGAGACAGGATAATTTATTTAAAAAAACACACAGATACTTATTTCTCACAGTTCTGGAGGCTGGGAGGTCCAAGATCAAGGCTCTGGCATCTGGTGAGGTTGGCTCTCAGCTTCCAAGATGGCACCTTGAAAGCTAGATCTCTGGAGAGGAGGAATGTTGTGCCCTCATAAGGCATAAGTGGAAGGGCAAAAAGGAACAAACTCCTTCTATCAAGCATTTCTTTTTTTTTTTGAGGCAGGGTCTTGCTCTGTCGCCCAGGCTGGAGTGCACTGGTGCAATCTGGGCTCACTGCAAGCTCTGCCTTCCGGGTTCATGCCATTCTCTTGTCTCAGCCTCCCAAGTAGCTGGGACTACAGGCGCCTGCCACCATGCCCAGCTAAATTTTTGTTGTTGTTGTTGTTGTTTTTTGAGACGGAGTCTCGCTCTGTCACCCAGGCTGGAGTGCAGTGGCCTGATCTCTGCTTACTGCAAGCTCCGCCTCCCGGGTTCACGCCATTCTCCTGCCTCAGCCTCCCGAGTAGCTTGGACTACAGGCGCCCGCCACTACGCCTGGCTAATTTTTTTTTGTATTTTTAGTAGAGACGGGGTTTCACCGTGTTAGCCAGGGTGGTCTCAATCTCCTGACCTCGTGATCTGCCCGCCTCGGCCTCCCGAAGTGCTGGGATTACAGGCGTGAGCCACCGCGCCCGGCTACTAATATTTTTTTTTTTTTTTTTTTTTGTATTTTTAGTAGAGATGGGGTTTCACCATGTTAGCCAGGATGGTCTCGATCTCCTGACCTCGTGATTCGCCCGCCTTGGCCTCCGAAAGTGCTGGGATTACAGGCGTGAGCCACTGCGCCCGGCCCTATCAAGCATTTTATAGTGGCATTGACCCATTCCTAAGGGCGGAGCCGTCATGACCTAAATACCTCCCCAAAGGCCACACTTCTCAATACCATTCCATTGGAGATTTTTTTCAACACATGTATTTTGGGAGACACATTCAGACCACAACATTCTTTCCCTGGTCCCCCAAATTTATGTCCTTCTCATGTGCAAAATATATTTAGTCCATCCAGATAGCCCCCAAAGTCTTCACTCATTCTAACATCAACTCAAAAGTCTGGAATCTCATCTAAATCAGATATGGGTGAGACTCAAGGTACAATTACCCTGAGGCAAATTTCCCTCCAGCTGTAAACCTGTGAAATCGAACAAATTATGTGCTTCCAAAATACAGTGGTGGGGCAGGCGTAGGATAGATATTTCCATTCCAAAAGGGAGAAATAGAAAAGAAGACAGGAGTAACAGGCCCCAAGTAAGTCCAAAACTTTTTTTTTTTTTTTTTTTTTTTTTGAGACAAGATCTGGCTCTATCGTCCAGGCTGGAGTGCAGTGGTATGATCTCAGCTCACTGCAACCTCATCCTCCCTGTCTCAAGCCATCCTCCCACGTCAGCCTCCCAAGTAGCTGGGACTACAGGTGCGCACCACCACACCTGGCTAATTTTTTGTATCTTTCGTAGAGACAGGGTTTCACCACGTTGCCCAGGGTGGTCTCAAACTCATGAGCTCATGATCCACCTGCCTTGGCCTCCCAAAGTGCTGAGATTACAGGCGTGAGCTACTGTACCTGGCCTCTAAGTACAAAACTTAACTGTGCAAACAACATTAAATCTTAAGGCTTGCATAATCTTTGAGTCCATGTTCTGCCTCCCAGACACACTGGTATGAGGGTTGGGCCTCCAAGACTTTGGGCAACTCTACCCCCGTGGCTTTGCTAGCTGCAGTTGTCACACACATCGAAGGTGGGTGCTTGGAGTAGCACACTAATGCTCTACAATTCTGAGGTCTTCCCACTCCTATGGCTCCACTAGGCACTGCCCTAATCGGGACTCTCTGCAGAGGTCCCAACCCCACAGTTCTACCGGGCATTGCTTTGGGTTTGGGGGGCGGCTCTCTGTAGTGTAGTGGCTCTAGGTCTCTGCCTAAGTCCCCAGGCTCTCTGAGGCATCCCTTAAAATCTGGGTGGAGGAAACTATGGCTTCACAGATCCTGCACTCTGCACACCTGCAGAATCAGCACCACACGGATGCTGCCAAGACTCACTGATTATGCCCTCTGGAGCAGTGGCCCCAGCTGCACTTAGACTTGGTTTAGCCACACCAGCAGAGGCTGGTGTGCTGCACCAGAACACAGGGAGGTGGTCCTGGACAGCAAGCCCTGAGGTCCCACAGGGTCCCCTGGGCAACTCCTCCAAAACTGTTCTGCTTCCAAAGTCCTAGCACTCTGAGCCTGTGATGGGTTTGGCAGTGCCCGAAGATCTTCGAGATGCGTTTGGGGTCATTCTCCCATTGTCTTGATGAGTAGCATCTGGCTTCCTTCTATCCATAGTGATCTTACCAAATGGTCCTTTGCTTGGTTTAGTGTTCTCTCCTAAAAACGCTTTTTAATCTTTACATGGCCAGGCCTGAGAAATTTCCAAATATTTATATTCTGCTTCCCCCTTACCAACTCCCTTTTTTTGAGACAGAGTTGGAGTCTTGCTTTGTCATCCAGGCTGGAGTGCGTGGCGCAATCTTGGCTCCCTGCAACCTCTGCCTTCCGGTTTGAAGCAATTCTCCCGCCTCAGCCTCCTGAATAGCTGGCATTACAGGTGCCCGCCACCACACCTGGCTAATTTTTGTATTTTTAGTAGAGATGAGGTTTCACCATGTTGGCCGGGCTGGTCTCAAACTCCTGGTCTCATGGTGGCTGCCTGCCTGGGCCTCCCAAAATGCTGTGATTACAGGTGTGAGCCATGGTGCCTGGCCTACTTCCCTTTTAATTATAAGTTCCGCCTTTAAATCATTTCTCTCATCTTGGGCTTTACTGAAAGCAGTTAATAGAAGCCATGCAGCATCCTGAACACTGCCGCTTAAGGATTTCTTCTACTGAATATCCTAGTTAATCAACTCTTGTAAACCAAAAAGTATCTGAGACAAGTCTCAATCAATTTAGAAAGTTTATTTTGCCAAGTTTAAGGATGCATTCATGACACAGCCTGAGGAAGTTCTGACAACATGTATGCCCAAGGTGGTCGGGGTACAGCCTGGTTTTATACATGTTAGGAAGACGATACATCAATCAATATGCATAAGTTGTACATTGGCTTTGGGAGGCCAAGGTGGGGAGATCACTTGAGGTCAGGAGTTCGAAACCAGCCTGGCCACTGTGGTGAAACCCTGTCTCTACTAAAAATACAAAAAAATTAGCTGGGTATAGTGGTGGGCACCTGTAATCCCAGCTACTCAGAAGGCTGAGGCAGGACAATCGCTTGAACCTGGGAGGTGGAGGTTGCAGTGAGCTGAGATTGTGCCACTGCACTCCAGCCTGGGTGACAGAGCAAGACTCCGTTCTCAAAAATATATATATATATATATAATAATAATACATTGGTTCAGTCCACAAAGGTGGAACAGCGGAACAACTCAAAGCAGGGAGGGAGCTTCCAGGTCATAGGTAGATTAGAAACAAACGATTGCATTCTTTTGAGTTTCTGATTACCCTTTCACTGAATACACAGTTTCCAGGAATAATCACTTATGCCTTAGTCTGGCTTAGTGAAACAATAGGGCAAAGGAAGCAATCAGATATGCATTTGTCTCATGTGAGCAGAGGGATGACTTTGAGTTCTGTCTGTTCTTTGTCCACAGTGAATTTCCTTGTGGGTAAATTGTGAGGGAGGTATGTAGCTTTTTAATCTTTGTAGCTATCTCATTTAGGAATAGAATGGGAGGCATGTTTGCCTAACACAGTTCCCAGCTTGACTTTTCCTTTTGGCTTAGTGGTTTGGGGATTTGGAGATTTATTTTTCCTTTCACACTTTCCCCCTTTTCTTTTTGAAACCTTCTGGAGAAAGCATTTCAGAAGAAAATGAGTCTCTGGTCTCAGGTTTATTTTTATTTTTATTTTTTAGAGGCAAGGTCTTACTATGTTTCTCAGGCTGGTCTTGAACTCCTGGGCTCAAGTGATCCACGCACCTCAGCCTCCCAAAGTGCTGGGATTATAGGAGTGAACCACCGCACCTGCCCTGGTCTCAGGTTTTGTCTGATCTTTCATGGCTAGGATGGTTTATTCCTAGATGGGAAGGTCCCATGTTATTAGTGTCAGGTCTCTGAGCCCAAGCTAAGCCATCATAACCCCTGTGACCTGCACATATACATCCAGATGGCCTGGAGCAACTGAAGAACCACAAAAGATGACATTCCACCATTGTGATTTCTTCCTACCCCAGCCCAACTAATAAATCAACCTTGTGACATTCCCCCCCTGGACAATGAGTCTTATGATTTCCCCACCCTGCACCTGGTGACCCCCGCCCCTGCCCGCAAGAGATAACCACTTTTAACTGTAATTGTCCACTACCTACCCAAAATCCTATAAAACTGCCCCACCCCTATCTCCCTTTGCTGACTCCTTTTTTGGCCTCAGCCTGCCTGCACCCAGGTGAAATAAACAGCTTTATTGCTTACACAAAGCCTGTTTGGTGATCTCTTCACATGGACGTGCGTGAAAATTTGGTGCCGAAGACCCAGGACAGGAGGACTGCTTCGGGAGACTGGTCCCCTGTCCTCGCCCTCACTCCATGAGGAGATCCACCTACGACCTCAGGTCCTCAGACCAACCAACCCAAGGAACATCTCATGAATTTCAAATCGGGTAAGCGGTCTTTTCACTCTCTTCTCTAGCCTCTCTCACTACCCTTCAATCTCCCTGTCCTTCCAATTCCAGTTCTTTTTCCTCTCTAGTAGAGAAAAAAGAGACACATTTTATCCGTGGACCCAAAACTCCGGCGCTGGTCACAGACTCGGGAAGACAGTGTTCCCTTGGTGTTTAATCACTGTGGGGACGCCTGCCTGATTATTCACCCACATTTCAGAGGTGTCTGATCACCGCGGGGACACCTGCCTTGATCTTTCACCTTGGTGGCAAGTACTACCTCTCCTTGGTGGCAAGTACCACCTACCCTGGGTGGCAAGTACCACCTCCTCTGGGCGGGAAGTACCACCCCCCTCTCTCCATGTCTCTACCCTCTCTTTTCTCTAAACTTACCGTTTTACTATGGGCAACCTTCCTCCCTCCATTCCTCCTTCTCCCTTAGCCTGTGTTCTAAAAAACTTAAAACCCCTTCGACTCACAACTGACCTAAAACCGAAATGCCTTATTTTCTTCTGCAATACTGCTAGGCCCCAATACAAACTTGATAATGGCTCTAAATGGCCAGAAAATGGCACTTTCAGTTTCTCCATCCTACAAGACCTAGATAATTTTTGTCGAAAAATGGGCAAATGGTCTGAGGTGCCTGACGTCCAGGCATTCTTTTACACATCGGTCCCTCCCTAGCCTCTGCTCCTAATGCAACTCATCCCAAATCTTTCTTCTTTTTCTCCTGTCTATTCCCTCAGTCTCCACCCCAAGCTGTGGGTCCTTTGAGTCCTCCTTTTCTATGAACCCATCTGACCTCTCCCCTCTTTCTCAGGCTGCTCCTTTCGAGGTCCCAATTCTTCCTCAGCCTCCGCTCCCCCACCCTATAATCCTTCTGTCACCTCCTCTCCTCACACCCGGTCCAGCTTACAGTTTTGTTCTGCGACTAGCCCTCCCCAGCCTGCCCAACAATTTCCTCTTAGAGAGGTGGCTAGAGGTGAAGGCACAGTCAAGTTTAATGCTCCTTTTTCTTCATCTGACCTCTCCCAAATCAGTTAGCATTTAGGCTTTTTTTAATCAAATATGAAAACCCAGCCCAGTTCATGGCCCATTTGGCAACAACCCTTAGATGCCTTACTGCCCTAGACACAGAGGGGCTAGAAGGCTGACTAATTCTCAATATGCATTTTATCACTCAGTCCACTCCTGACCTTAGAAAAAGCTCCAAAAATTAAATTCTGGCCCTCAAACCCCACAACAGGACTTAATTAACCTCACCTTCAAGGTCTGCAGTAATAGAGAAGAGGCAGCCAAGTGGCAATGTAGTTCTGAGTTGCAATTACTTGCCTCCGCTGTGAGAGAAACCCCAGCCACATCTCCAGCACACAAGAACTTCAAAACGCCTACACTGCAGTGGCCAGGTGTTCCTCCAGGACCTCCTCCCCCAGGATCTTGCTTCAAGTGCCAGAAATCTGGCCACCAGGCCAAGGAATGCCCGCAGCCCGGGATTCCTCCTAAGCCGTGTCCCATCTGTGCAGGACCCCACTAGAAATCAGACTGTCCAACTCGCCCAGCAGCCACTCCCATAGCCCCTGGAACTCTGGCCCAAGGCTCTCGGACTGACTCCTTCCCAGATCTCCTCAGCTCAGTGGCTGAAGAGTGACACTGCCCGATTGCCTCATAAGCCTCCTAGACCATCACAGATGCTTTGGGTAACCCTTACAGTGGAGGGTAAGTCCGTCCCCTTCTTAATCAATATGGAGGCTACACACTCCACATTACCTTCTTTTCAAGGGCCTGTTTCCCTTGCCTCCATAACTGTTGTGGGTATTGATGGCCAGGCTGCTAGACCCCTTAAAACTCCCCAACTCTGGTGCCAACTTGGACAACATTCTTTTATGCACTCCTTTTTAGTTATCCCCACCTGCCCAGTTCCCTTATTAGGTCAAGACATTTTAACAAAATTATCCGCTACCCTGACTATTCCTGGACTTATAGCCACATCTCATTGCTGCCCTTCTCCCCAACTAAAAGCCTCCTTTGTGTCTTCCTCTTGTATCCCCCACCCAACTTAACCCACAAGTATGGGACACCTCTACTCCCTCCCTGGCAACCGATCATATGCCAATTACTATCCCAATAAAACCTAATCAACCTTACTCCACTCAATGCCAGCATCCCATCCCACAACAGGCTTTAAGGGGACTAAAGCCTGTTATCACTCACCTGCTACAGCATGGGCTTCTAAAGCCTATAAACTCTCCTTCCAATTCCCCCATTATACCTGTCCAAAAACCAGACAAGTCTTACAGGTTAGTTCAGGATCTGTGCCTTATCAACCAAATTGTCTTGCCTATCCACCCCATGGTGCCAAACCCATATACTCTCCTATTTTCAATACCTCCCTTCACAACCCATTATTCGGTTCTGGATCTCAAAGATGCTTTCTTTACTGTTCCTTTGCACCCTTCATCCCAGCCTCTCTTTGCTTTCACTTGAACTGACCCTGACACCCATCATTCTCAGCAACTTACCTGTGCTGTATTTCCACAAGGCTTCAGGGACAGCCCTTATTACTTCAGCCAAGCTCTTTCTCATGATTTACTTTCTTTCCACCACTCTGCTTCTCACCTTATTCAATATATTGATGACCTTCTACCTTGTAGCCCTTCGTTTGAATCTTCTCAACAAGACACCCTCCTGCTCCTTCAACATTTATTCTCCAAGGGATATCGGGTATTCCCCTCCATAGCTCAAATTTCTTCTCCATCCATTACCTACCTCGGCATAATTCTTCATGAAAACACGCATGCTCTCCCTCCCAATTGTGTCTGGCTGATCTCTCAAACCCCAACCCCTTCTACAAAGCAACAACTCCTTTCCTTCCTGGGCATGGTTGGATACTTTTGCGTTTGGATACCTGGTTTTGCCATCCTAACAAAACCATTATATAAACTCACAAATAGAAAACTAGCTGACCCCATAGATCCTAATGACCCCATAGATCCTAAATCCTTTCCCCACTCCTCTTTCCATTCCTTGAAAGCAGCTTGAGAAACTGCTCCCACACTAGCTGTCCCTAACTCATCCCAACCCTTTTTCATTACATACAGCCAAAGCATAGGGCTGTGCGGTTGGAATTCTTACACAAGAGCTGGGACCATGTCCTGTAGCCTTTCTGTCCAAACAACTTGACCTTACTGTTTTAGGCTGGACCCCACATTATTCCTGATACCACACCTGACCCCCATGACTGTATCTGTCTGATCCACCTGGCATTCACTCCATTTCCCCATATTTCCTTCTTTCCTGTCCCTCACCCTGATCACACTTGGTTTATTGATGGCAGTTCCACCACGCATAATTGCCACTCACCAGCAAAGGCAGGCTATGCTATAGTATCTTCCACATCTATCATTGAGGCCACCACTCTGACCCACTCCACTACCTCTCAGCAAGCTGAACTCATTGCCTTAACTTGAGCCGTCACTCTTGCAAAAAGACTACGCATCAATATTTATACTGACTTTATATGCCTTCCATATCCTGCACCATCATGCTGTTATATGGGCTGAAAGAGGTTTACTCACTATTCAAGGGTCCTCCCTCATTAATGCCTCTTTAATAAAAACTCTTCTCAAGGCCGCTTTACTCCCAAAGGAAGCTGGAGTCCTTCACTGCAAAGGCCATCAAAGGGCCTCAGACCCCATTGCTGATAAGACAGCTAAAGATGCAGCCAGTATTCCTATTTCTGTCCCTCATGACCAGTTTTTCTCCTTCTCATCAGTCACTCCTACTTATTCTCCCACTGAAGTTTCTACCTATCAATCCCTCCCCACTCAAGGCAAATGGTTCTTGGACCAAGGAAAATATCTCCTTCCAGCCTCACAGGCCCATTCCATTCTGTTGTCATTTCATAACCTCTTCCATGTAAGTTACAAGCCACTAGCCTGTCTCTTAGAACCTCTCATTTCCTTTCCATCATGGAAATCTGTCCTCAAGGAAATCACTTCTCAGTGTTCCATCTGCTATTCTACTACTCCTCAGGGATTTCTCAGTCCCCCTCCCTTCCCTACACATCAAGCTTGGAGATTTGCCCCTGCCCAGGACTGGCAAATTGACTTTACTCACATGCCCCAAGTCAGGAAACTAAAATACCTCTTGGTCTGGGTAGACACTTTCACTGGATGGGTAGAGGCCTTTCCCACAGGGTCTTCGAAGGCCACCACAGTCATTTCTTCCCTTCTGTCAGACATAATTCCTTGGTTTGGCCTTCCCACCTCTATACAGTCCGATAACGGACCAGCCTTTATTAGTCAAATCACCCAAGCAGTTTCTCAAGCTCTTGGTATTCAGTGGAAACTTCATACCCCTTACTGTCCTCAATCTTCAGGAAAGGTAGAATGGACTAATGGTCTTTTAAAGACACACCTCACCAAGCTCAGCCTCCAACTTAAAAAGGACTGGACAGTACTTTTACCTCTTGCCCTTCTCAGAATTAGAGCCTGTCCTCAAGATGTACAGTCCATTTGAACTTTTATATGGACGCACTTTCTTGCTTGGCCCCAACTTTGTCCCAGACACCAGCCCTCTAGGTGACTATCTTCCAGTCCTCCAGCAGGCTAGACAGAAAATTCGCCAGGCTGCTAATTTTCTTTTGCCTACTCCAGATTCCCAGCCACATGAAGACACCCTAGCTGGACGATCAGTTCTTGTTAAGAATCTGACCCCTCGAACTCTACAACCTCGATGGACCAGACCCTACTTAGTCATCTATAGTACCCTATATACCATCTGCCTGCAGGACCCTCCCCATTAGATTCACTGATCCAGAATAAAGCTGTGTCCATCAGACAGCCAGCCTGATCTCTCCTCTTCCTCCTGGAAGTTGCAAGTACTCACCCCTACTTCCCTTAAACTCACTCACATTCCTAAAGGATAATAGTAACCCTCATAATCCTAATACATCCTTTCATTCTTATTAGGTCTCTTCTTCCTTACCCTACTCTTTGCAACAGGGCTTTATGCAGTCACCCCCCAACTTGGACTGCACCCCAAAAACCAGTCATCCCTACCCTCTTCTGTCCAGTCATACTCCTATTCACCATTTTCAACTACTCATAAATGCCCTGCCCCTGTTTACACTGCTGGTCTACAATTTTCCTCCAAACCATCATAGTGGATATCTCCTGGTACTATCCCCAATCTGCCACTCTTGACTCCTTCTTGGAGTGGATAGATGATCTTTGCTGACAGGGCACCCTCCAACACTTTCACCCTGATAAAGTCCTATTATTTACTTTTATACTCCCTCTTATTCTTGTTCCCGTTCTTATGCCACCCTCTACCTCTCCCCAGCTATCTCCACCACACTATCAATCTTACTCACTCTCTCCTAGCCATTTCTAATCCTTCTTTAACAAACAATTGCTGGCTTTGCATTTCTCTTCCCTCCAAAACCGCTGAGGCCTTGACGTACTCACTGCTTAAAAAAAGGGGACTCTGTATATTTTTAAATGAAGAGTGTTGTTTTTACCTAAATCAATCTGGCCTAGTATATGGCAAAAGAAAAAAAAACACTCAAGGATAGAGCTCAAAAACTCGCTACTCAGACAACTGATTACACTGGACCCACCTGGCCACTCTCTACCTGGGTATCCTGGCTTCTTCCGATCGTTAGTCTGATACCTATCTTCCTCTTTCTCTTATTTGGGCCTTGTGTCTTCTGATTAGTCTCTCAATTCATACAAAACCGCATCCAGGCCACCACCAATCATTCTATACAAATGCTCTTTCTAATAACTCCACAATATTACCCCTTACCCCAAAATCTTTCTTCAGTTTAATCTCTCCCACTCAAGTTTCCCACATTGCCCCAATCCCGCTCGAAGCAGCCCTGAGAAACATCGCCCATTATCTCTCCATACCACCCTCAAAAATTTTCGCCGCCCCAACACTTCACCGCTATTTCATTTTGTTTTTCTTATTAATATAAAAAGACAGGAATGTCAGGCCTCTGAGCCCACGCTAAGCCATCATAACCCCTGTGACCTGCACGTATACATCCAGATGGCCTGGAGAACTGAAGAACCACAAAAGATGACATTCCACCATTGTGATTTCTTCCTACCCCAGCCCAACTAATCAATCAACCTTGTGACATTCGCCCCCTGGACAATGAGTCTCATGATCTCCCCACCCTGCACCTGCCCACAAGAGATAACCACCTTTAACTGTAATTTTCCACTACCTACCCCAATCCTATAAAACTGCCCCACCCCATCTCCCTTTGCTGACTCCTTTTTCGGCCTCAGCCTGCCTCAGCCAGGTGAAATAAACAGCATTATTGCTCATACAAAGCCTGTTTGGTGGTCTCTTCACACGGATGCACATGACAACTAGGAAAGCTCATTTTTAGCAGATTGTGGAGTCTCACATCCTACAAAGAGAAAATAGGAGGAAAAAGGGAGAAAAACAACAACAAACAAACAAAAAGAAACAAAGAACAATTCTGGAAAATCAATATAGGCCATATTACTCTTAAGTCCATACATCAGCAGGCAGGTATAAAAGTGGTTTATGTATGCAAATAGGTGGCCGTTATTTTCTTCTGAAGTTTAAGTTGTCTGGCTTTAGTTTACAGGGCTTTAAGAAAGCACAGCTTAATTTTTAGTGATTTCAAATAAGGAAAAATAGGAGGGAAAAGGAAAGGAAAGAAGGAAAAAAAAGGAAAACATTACTTTGGAGACTTTTAGCCTGGAAAATTTAAGAATTCAGTCCGAACTGTAGAAAATAATAAAAATTGAAAAACATTAGGCAAGACTAGACTCTAACAACAGATGTACTATAGTTTATTTTGAAACATAATTTTTCTATCTCCAGTTCCATTCTCACTAAAGGCAATTCATAGGACAAATTCATCTTCAAAATAAGTTTTAGTCTTATTATACTTGGCCAGAGTATTTGCATAAATCAGCAAGAATAATTATTTGCCATATAGGCCCCCCCCTTTTTTTAATTGGCTTTGCTGGAACTTTATCCCATAAGGAATCTCAGGTTCAACTTTAATGCCTTAAGCCAAGCCTGTGCCTGTAAATACCTGTATTAATTGGGTGATTTCCTCACCTCAAGGTCCCAAGAAAACTTGGGACTCCTGGGCCTGTCAGAAAGTGACATTCTTTAGTTACCACAGGTCAGGAACCTGTACAGGGACTGTGTAGACAAGGTATGAGGCCAGCTTTCCCAAGGGGCTTTTATTGACTCTGTAAGTCAACTTTGATTTCTTTTTCTTTTCTTCTCTTTTTTTTTTTTTTGAGATGGAGTCTCGTTCTGTCAGCCAGGCTGGAGTGCAGTGGTGTGATCTCGGCTCACTGCTACCTCTGCCTCCTGAGTTCAAGCAATTCTCCTGCCTCAGCCTCCTGAGTAGCTGGGATTACAGGTGCATGCCACCACACCTGGCTAATTTTTGTATTTGTAGTAGAGACAGGGTTTCACCATATTGATCAGGCTGGTCTCAAACTCCTGACCTTGTGATCTGCCCACCTCGGCCTCCCAAAGTACTGGGATTACAGGCATGAGCCACCATGCCCGGCCAAATTTGATTGTTTAAGGAGCCTATATCTGAAAACATGCCATTCCAGTCAAAACCTTGATAAAATAACCAGTGTCTCCAATTGGGTCCTGCTACAAAAGAAAACAGATTCTTATTGCACTTATGCAAATAAGTATATTGTCATAAGTTAAGAATACTCACATTTAGTTTCCACATTTTGGAGAAATCAGGTAGAGAGAAATAGGCTCCAAATGTTGTTTATAGAAGTAGACTTTACTGAATTATTAACAGCTGTAAATAGCTCAAAAGAGAAGTTTTCTTGGCTCTGAAAAACAAAGGATCAAACATTTTAAGCAATAAGTCATAAAAGGGTTACTTCAGTTTTCTTAGTTCAGTCTATGCAATTAACTCCTGTTCTGCTTGATATTCGTGAACAATTTAGCTCTCCATGGAAGTCTTGGAAGTGTTTCCTCTATTCTAGAGTCACAATCTCCAAAGTTATCAGAAACCTGCATTCAGAAGCACCTGTGAGAGTCCTCTGCTGATTATAAAACCCCCTTTTGAAAAGGATAAAAGTAAAACACAAGTCTTAGAACAGTCATAAAGACACAATTGACAAGGAAATTTGGCTACTTCTGTGGCATACAACAATTTTACACAATAATCTTAATTATTACTGGCAAGATATGCTAAGACATAACAGAATCACAGGAATTTCAGACAATTCTAGAACACATACTAACAGCACATTTATATAAATGTAATCCAAAGAAAGTTAAACACTGTTTCATATTTGACAATACTTTCTGTACAATATTATTATATTGAATAAGCTCAATATGTCTCTTTTGGACTTCAGGACACTAATATAAAAAAATTAATGAAGACCATAGTTAGAATTTGGTTTTGGAAAGTTTGTCAAATATAAAAAAGTTTAAAACACTTCACATCACAAAATAGGATCACAAGTCTTTGTAAAATAAGTCATTCATTCTGAGAAAGTAATATAGGTTTCAAAAAAAGGCAAAAACCTTCATTCTTTGAGAGAGACTTAATTTCCCAAACAATAAACCCTAATAATGACAGAATGAGGCCAATTAAATTTGTTTCTCAAAATTTTATAAACAATCTATACAATTTTAATCATCTTGACCATAAGATATAATTTCCATGAGCCTTTTTATAACCTTTACAATCTTTTATTAAGGAGTAAGTTAATGCTCCAAGAAAACCTTGTTAATTGGACACAGGAGCCCATATGCTGGTCTTGCATCAGTGTGCCTTTGATAAGGATGGTTAATTTATAGAGAAACTGAACTTATTTTATCTCTCAAAATCGACCCTTACAATCTCACATGCCCACCTCTTCCACTATAGTCCCTGGGCCTTGAGGAGTTGAATAGTTTTTATTGCTGGCCCTGTGTCTCATGAATGTAGTTTATTTTGATTGGCATCTTCTACAGGGTCTGAAGATGAGGCTTTAATTGCTGCCAGTAGTTAAGATTTAGCAGGACTTGGTGTTCTTTTTAGATGCAGGAGTCAAAGCCCTGTAACTTAATGACACAGGGACTTTGAAAGTACAGGCCAGGAGTGGTGGCTCACACCTGTAATCCCAGCACTTTGGGAGGCTGAGGCAGGTGGATCATGAGGTCAGGAGTTCAAGACCATGCTGACCAACATGGTGAAACCCTGTCTCTACTAAAATACAAAAAATTAGCTGGGGGTGGTGGTGCATGCCTGTAGTCCCAGCTACTCAGGAGGCTGAGGCAGGGGAATCGCTTGAACCCGGGAGGCGGAGGTTGCAGTGAGCCGAGATCATACCACTGCACTCCAGCCTGGTGACAAAAGGAGACTCCATCTCAAAAAAAAAAAAAAAGTACGTACAGAAAGTTACATGGATGTAATAACCTTAATTAATTTTTTAAAATCTCAATTTATTCTAAGCAAACAAAAACTTCATAATAATTACACAGGAATTATTTCAATAAAGCGTAAAATCTGTTTGTTAGGTCAATTACCCAAAGGCAACTGCAGTGTGACTGCTGTTCCCTCTGGGGAGTACATTTAGATAACTGTAAGTTTTTGCAAGCACCATTAAGGAGTCAAAACTTGTAGTTATCTAAATGGACTCCCCATAGGGAACAGACCTTCAGTGGTGTGACTGCTGCTCCCTATAAGGAGTCCATTTAGGTAACTGCAAGTCAAAACTAATGTAAAGGGTACTTGAATTAGTTAGACATAGGAAGAGTGTTTCCTGCATCATAAGTGAAAATTTTTGGATCCATAGAACAACTTAAAGCTGAGAGCACAGAATATTATGTTGGAAGGAAACATTTCCTTTAGACCTTTAAGATAAAACATTTTTAGCATCAGGCCACAATCATTAGAACCCAAGGAAAAAAAAAAACAGGAGCTGAAAGTGAGTTGAAGGATAGAGCTATTATTTTAGGCCATTTAAAAGAGGAGGAGAAAGCTGAAAACAGAAATAAAAGTTGAACTTTGCATAATAAAAGTATAATGTCTTGTAATTTTATTAACAGTAAATCAATACCTTAAGAAAATTTTATTGTTCTAATTATTTACTGTATAAGTGGTTTTTTAAAAATATCAAAACCTGCGCTTTGGGAGGCCAAGGCGGGCAGATCACTTGAGGTCAGGAGTTTGAGACCAGCCTGGCCAACATGGCGAAAACTTGTCTCTACTAAACATACAAAAATTAGCCAGATGTGGTGGTGGGTACCTGTAATCCTAGCTGCTCGGGAGGCTGAGGCAGGAGAGTCACTTGAACCTGGGAGGCGGAGGTTGCAGTGAGCCAAGATTGCACCATTGCACTCCAGCCTGGGCAACAGAGTGAGACACGATCTCAAAAAAAAAAATCAAAGCCCAATCTGTAGAAAGACCATTATAAATAATTTCCCTTCAATTATAGACAACTTGATCATATAAAAGTTTTTTCCATAAATCTTATTATGACTTACACAGACCATTCATGATATGCTTAGACTTTCTGGTTTGACCTGAACATCCCTCTTTCTTAAACAACCAGTCATTTTATTCTAGGACAGAAATTTATTATATGAGATTTTTTCTCATATAAAATTATTTTTCTTTAAGCCTTCTTACCAAAAAATACCTCTTTATTTCTATAATTTTCTTTACATCTCTCTTATTTTCTAGTTCCTTTTACCTTGTTTTATGCATAATCTTTAAATAAGCTTTGAATTAGACAAAAATTATTCATCTTTTAACAAGTACACACATTTTTTAGAAAGAATGTTATCCTACTATATGTACATATTTTAATTGGAAAATACCCATTTAATGAAAAATCTATTATTTAATTTAAAATAACTTTAGATTGTAAATTATGTTTGTCTAGAAATATTTATCCCATTACATTTACCACATTATTTTATTTCATTTTATATTTTGAGACAGAGTTTCGCTCTTGTCATCCAGCCTAGAATGCAATGGTGCAATCTCAACTCACTACAACCTCGACCTCCCAGATTCAAGTGATTCTTCTGCCTCAGCCTCCTGAGTAGCTAGGATTACAGGTGCTCACCACCATGTCCAGCTAATTTTTGTATTTTTAGAAGAGATGGAGTTTCACTATGTTGACCAGGCTGGTCTTGAACTCCTGACCTCAGGTGATCTACCTGCCTCACCTTCCAAATTGCTGGGATTACAGGTGTGAGCCACCATGCCCGGCCTTACCTAATTATTTTATTTTAATAGTTTACCTAGATTATTTATGAAAACTGCAATGGTCATCATTTAAAGTTATTTCCCTGTCAACCATTTTATATCTTGTGAATTTCAAGTGTTTATCTAAGTAAGAACCATAAAATTAAATATACGGTCATTTCACTAAACAATTCAAGTCTTAGCTGTTTTCATTAAATCACTATTAATGTCTTATTTATCAAAAATTACTCAAGCAATGATCATTCTCTTTTGGACTGGGTTTAATTTAATAACCCTTAGGCCAAATTTTGATACCACATAGTATTTGACAGGGATAAATATGAAATCTCTTCACCAATTAATGAAAACAAAAATGTATGCTGACATTCTTTTTTTTTTTTTTTTTTTTTTTTGAGATGGTCTTGCTCTTTCACCCAGGCCGGACTGCAGTGGCGCTATCTCGGCTCACTGCAAGCTCTGCCTCCTGGGTTCACGCCATTCTCCTGCCTCAGCCTCCCAAGTAGCTAGGACTACAGCTGCCCGCCACCATGCCTGACTAATTTTTTGTATTTTTAGTAGAGACGGGGTTTCACCGTGTTAGCCAGGATGGTCTTGATCTCCTGACCTCGTGATCTGCCCAGCTCGGCCTCCTGAAGTGCTGGGATTATAGGCGTGAGCCACCGCGCCCGGCCCTGACATTCTTAAGACATTTCTAATATTACTTTACCAACAATAGTTTGATTTATTTTATTTTATTTTATTTTATTTTATTTTATTTTATTTTATTTTATTTGAGATAGAGTCTTGCTCTGTCACCCAGGCTGGAGTGCAGTGGCATGATCTCAGCTCACTGCAAGCTCCACTTCCTGGGTTTAAGCTATTCTCCTGCCTCAGCCTCCCCAAGTAGCTGGGATTACAGGCATGTGCCACCATGCCCGGCTAATTTTTGTATTTTTAGTAGAGACGGAGTTTCACCATGTTGGCCAGGCTGGTCTTGAACTCCTGACCTCAAATGATCTGCCAGAGTTGGCCTCCCAAAGTGCTGGGATTACAGGCATGAGCCACCGCGCCCAGCCTGCTTTACCAATAATTTTAAAGCTAGCTTATTAAAGATTTTACTTAAGTCTTATGACTTAAGTAAAATAAGTAAATAATAAGCCCAAATACTTTTCAAGTTCAAGGAATTGGGCTTATTATTTACTTTTTGAGTACTCTTTAACTTTAAGGCAGTTTGGTACCCTGTGGCCAAAACCATATAAGAAAATATGGATACATATATGTAAAGACACACATACACACACATACAAAGATCCTATAGCTTTTACTTCAGAACTCTAGCCGTGAGATATTAACACAAACTCACCAGTTTGCAAACAATAACAAAACCGAAAAGAAGTGGTTGGATGCAAACAGTGGATTTTATCTCAGTAGAAAAGTTACAGCAGACTTAAGGCAAGCAGAAAAGAAAGAAGAGAGATAGCGAACTTGGGAACTTTATAGTTGTAGGCTGACCTTCAGGCTCCAAATTTTCCTTGATGTAATTTGCCTCTCAGTTTGAAATGTGCATGGGAATAGACCTAATGTGTAACCAGCTGGAGTTTGAGAAAATGGGGCATGCCCTTCCATTTACACAACCACTTGCAAGTAGAGGCACCACAAAACGAAATGGGGTGCCCGTCCTTGTCTATCCTCATTCTTAAATGATTTGTCTCCCACATTTTTTCTTTTCTTTTCTTTTTTTGAGATGGAGTCTTGCTCTGTCGACCAGGCTGGAGTGCAGTGATGCAATCTTGGCTCACTGCAACCTCCGCCTCCCAGGTTCAAGCAATTCTCCTGCCTCAGCCTCCTGAGTAGCTGGGACTATAGCCACTACACCTGGCTACTTTTTTTGTATTTTAGTAGAGATGGGGTTTCACCGTGTTGCCCAGGCTGGTCTCAAACTCCTGAGCTCAGGTAATCCGCCCGCCTCGGCCTTCCAAAGTGCTGAGATTACAGGCGTGAACCACTGTGCCTGGCTGCATATTTTTTTCTTAAAAGGAGGAACTGAGCAGTGGCCTAGGGTTTAGTGGAGTGGGTCAAAGTGTGCTGGTTGTGGACAGGATTCCACAGTGTGTCACCACTGAGACATTTCTGCCCTTTTATGTGTCTGTTTCTCTCTCCAGAGGTCTAGCACCTCCAGGAGGGCTCAAAGCGTGGAGGGACCAGCTCCTCATTGCTTCCTGGATGAGCCTTTTTGTTTGTTTTTCTGTTTTTTTGAGATGGAGTCTTGCTCTGTCACCCAGGCTGGAGTACAGTGGCGTGATCTTGGCTCACTGCAACCTCCACCTCCCGGGTTCAAACGATTCTCTTGCCTCAGCCTCCCGAGTACCTGGGACTACAGGCATGTGCCAACATGTCCAGCTAATTTTTGTATTTTTAGTAGAGATGGGGTTTCACCATATTGGCCAGGCTGGTCTCGAACTCCTGACTTCAAGTGATCTGCCTGTCTCGGCCTTCCAAAGTGCTGGGATTACAGGCATGAGCCACTGAGGCCAGCCTGGATTAGCCTTTTAAAACTAATTTTGTTAGGAGTTTCCTACCGGGCCATGGCACATTGCTGGAAGTCAATCTCCCAGACACTCCCACTCAGCCACCAGTGACCCAGGGGTGCCTTTTGGCTGGGAGGAGCAAAATGCCCTTTCTCTTTGGAGCTGAAGAAACTCAGTCTCTCATTTTTCTATAAACACCACAGTTCAGTTCTTCATGCACATGCTCACACGAGCCAATTGAGATTAATTTCCAGAGGAAAGACAATGGAGAAGACTCTTTAGAATGCACCTGTGAACTAGAATTAGAATCCGAATCCTAAACAACAACTTCCTAGCAGGAAAAAAAAAAAAAAAAGAAAAAGAAAAACCAGCTAAGACCACTTCCTCTAAACTGTCCTCAGTCGCCCCTAACTTGGTAGCTGTGGTCCACCATTACACACGCCAAGATCAAATCCTCTTACAGTACAAGGTAATCTCTTGTACTCCCCCAAAAGCCAAAGAGGTCAGGTAATGCAATGCAGGAAAGTAGAGCTTTAGACCTAAGAAGAATCTGCCCATGACTCTTGAAACTCCACGAAGAAAACAGAACACTCCAAAAAGGGGTTAGTGGTGCTTTTGTTTTGAGTTATTTGAGGGGTGTGAGTCTTTAGAAGCCTTCCCTAGATTTTTTCTTGGTACCAACGATGGTGAAGGGAAGGGGGAATAGGGTAGAAGAAAAGTAAGACGAGAAGCAAACACAGAAACCAAACATATGGTGTTTTTTTTCTTTCTGTGGCTGTGGGGAAATTTTACCCAACTCAGAGGCCTTGTTCCCCATAATTTGGAATTCTCATTTGGATTTGATAAAGTTAAGGAGAGTTGGTAAAATCTGATGGGATAAAGACGGGAACAACAACAAAAAATCCAACATGATCACTGAGTGTTCTAATGGTAAGGAGAAATTAAGACCAGCTGGTGGTCAATTTTATTTTTTTTCTTTTTGAGACAGGGTCTCACTCCCATCACCCAGGCTGGAGTACAGTGGTGTGATCATGGCTCATTGCAGCCTTGACTTCCCAGGCTCAGGTGATCCTCCCACCTCAGCCTCCCAAGTAGCTGGAACTACAGGTGTGTGCCACCATGCCTGACTAATTTTTTGTATTTTCTTTTTGTAGAGACGGGATTTTGCCATGTTGTCCAGACTGGTCTTGAACTCCTGGCTCAAGCTGTCTGCCTGTCTTGGCCTCCCACAGTGCTGGGCTTGCAGGCGTGAACCACCATGCCTAGCTGTCAGTTTTAACCCTTAGTCATTAAGGAGAATTTCCAAGACCAAAAAAAAAAAAAAAAAAAAACAATTCAGCTAGTTTCCTAGAAATGAATCTCAGGCTGAAGACTGCTCTCTACCATCCTAGAAGCGGGAAGAAACTCCAACTGAGCTTCCCTATTGGAAGTGAGCTTAACGTCCAGAGTTACCTGCCTTCTATTGACATGGAAGCAAGAAAACTTGCCTTCCTTGTTGCAAGCAAGTAAAACTTCAGAAAAGGAGTTGTACAGCAAAATAAACTTTAGATCTCAACCAAATTTTGGGAGATCAGGAATTCCCTGGAAGGAGGGGAGCTCCCAGGCCTCAGCAAATTGTCCTATGGGGTTGAGCCATAAAGACAGCTTAAGCTGGTGCAAAGCACCAATAGGAGATTTGTCAAAAGTCAGGGCCATCTCCATTCAGAATCCCTTCGTGATTGCCAATTTGTAAACCAAAAAGTATCTGAGACAAGTCTCAATCAATTTAGAAAGTTTACTTTGCCAAGGTTAAGGACATGCCTGTAACAGAGCCTCAGGATGTCCTGATGACATGTGCCCAAGGTGGTCAGGGCACAGCTTGGGTTTATACATTTTAGGGAGACATGAGACATCAATCAATATATGTAACATGTATGTTGGTTCAGTCTGGAAAGGCAGGGCAACTCAAAGTGGGTAGGGGGCTTCCAGGTTATAGGTAGGTAAGAGACAAATGATTGTATTCTTTTGAGTTTCTGATTAGACTTTCACTGAACACACAATTTACTCATGAGAGGAGGGTAAAGGAATAGTCACTTATGCCTTAGTCTGGCTTAGTGAAACAATAGGGCAAAGGAAGAAATCAGATATGCATTTGTCTCATGTGAGCAGAGGGATGACTTTGAGTTCTGTCTGTTCTTTATTCACAGGGAATTTCCTTGTGGGCAAATTGTGAGGGAGGTATGTAGCTTTTTAATCTTTGTAGCTATCTTATTTAGGAATAGAATGGGAGGCAGGTTTGCCATCGCAGTTCTCAGCTTGACTTTTCCCTTTGGCTTAGTGATTTTGGAGTTCTGAGATTTATTTTCCTTTCACACTCTTAAGTTCTGCCTTCCATAAAGTTCTAGGACATGAATACAATTCAGCCAAATGGACTTTCCTTCAGTTTCAAATACCTTGCTCCTCATTTTCATCTGGTATCTTATCAGAATGACCTTTGCTGTCCATCTGTATACCAGCATTCTGATCAGCACCAGTTAGGCAATCTCTAAGAAGACTGAGGCTTTCCCTGGGGCTCTTCTCTTCTGATTCCTCATCAGAATCCCCTCAATATTTCATCCATGACAATACAGCTTTTCCCAGCATTCACTTCAAAACTGTTTCAGGCTGGGCGCGGTGGCTCACGCCTGTAATCCCAGCACTTTGGGAGGCTGAGGCGGGAGGATCACTTGAGGTCAGGAGTTTGAGACCAGCCTGGCCAACATGGCAAAACTCGTTCTCTATCAAAAATAGAAAAATTAGCTAGGAGTGGTGTTGGGCGCCTGTAATCCCAGCTACTTGGGAGGCTGAGGCAGGAGAATAGCTTGAACCTGGGAGGTGAAGTTTGCAGTGAGCCAAGTTCGTGCCACTGCACTCCAGCCTGGGCAACAGAGCAAGACTCCATCTAAAAAAAAAGAAAAAAAGAAAAGATCTGGAGTCAACGGTAAATAAAGGCCGAGTGTGGTGGCTCACGCCTGTAATCCCAGCACTTTGTGAGGCTGAGGCAGGGGTATCACTTGAGTCCAGGAGTTCCAAGACCAGCTTGGGCAACATGGCAAAATCCTGTCTCTACAAAAAAAAAAAAAAAAAAAAAGCCAGGCGTGCGCCTGTAATCCCAGCTACTTGGGAGGCTGAGGTGAGAAAATCCCTTGAACCCGGGAGGCTGAGGTTGCAGTGAGCCAAGATTGTGCCATTGCACTCCAGCCTCAGTGACAAAGTGAGACTCCATCTCAAACAAAAAACAAACAAACAAAAACCAACAATAAAAAAACTGTTTCAGCCTCTACCCATGACCCAGTTCCAAAGCCACTTCTATGTTTTTAGGTGTTTATTATAGCAACACCCCACTCCTCTGCTACCAGTTTCTGACGTAGTCCATTTTGTGCTGCTATAGCAAAATACCACAGATTGGGTAATATTTTTTCTTGATATGGGGTCTTGCTATGTTGCCCAGGCTGGCCTCAAACTCCTGGACTTAAGCAATCCTTGACAGACTGGGTAATTCATAAGAACAGAAATGTATTTCTCACAGTGCTGAAGGCTGGGAAGTCCAAGAACAAGGCACCATAGATTCAATGTCTAGTGAGGGCCCAGTGTCTGCTTTCAAGATGGCGCCTTGAACTCTGTGTCCTCTGGAAGGAAGGAATGCTGTGTCTTCACACTGCAGAAGGTGGAAGGGCAAAAGGGAACAAACTCCCTCTGTCAAGCCCTTTCATGATGGTATTAATCCATTCTTGAGGGCAGAGCCCTCAAGACCTAACCACCTCCCAGAAGGCTATATATTTCTGTGTTGTATAACTATTGCACTGGGGATTAAGTTTCCAACACACTAATTTTGGGTGACACATTCAGGCCATAGCAGATGGGTTACTGCACTCCTTCAGATCTTTGCTCGAATAACTTCTTCTTAGTGAGGACTCCCTTCACCTTCCTATTTTGAGTCACACCCCTCTCTCGTGTGTCAGTTTTCTTCTTCTTGCTGTTCCAGGTCCACTCTCCATCCCTCCCCTGCTTCTTCTGCCAGTGGGCCAACCTGTATGAATTACATCATTGTGTTCCCTTGCACTGTGGCTTCCAGTTGGGTTTGGCCAACAGGGGATCTCTGGAAAAAGATTGGAGGGAAGGAGGAGGTTGAAGTGGTTACTCCCCCAGCTTCCTCCTGTGGGCTCACCTTAGGCAAGTTTTGGGCTGGTTGGGTCCCAGGGAGCCTCCCTCTACATGACTCTCTTCTTTCAGGTTTCCTTTACAGATCACTAACTGATCCCCGGGGACATGACAGACCTCAGTTATTTATATGGTAATCCCTGCCACGGAAACAAACGCAGCAATTCAACCACAAACTCAATCTGCATGTGACATATACACAAGCCACAATAAGGCACTGCATCTCGAAGAGAGCATCTGGAATGAAAAAGCTGATCAAGATGATGGGGTGTCACATCCCCTTTGGTGCACTAGATCCGTGCTTGGATCTACTGTAATAGCCAAATCTCCATGGAGGTCTGAGGTGACCCAATAAGGATTCATTTGACCTATGAAGAAGATGCTGGTGCTCATGGAGAGTGTATTACTTGCCAGCAACATTGGCCTATGGCTCAAAGTGAACTAGGCATAATAACTTGTTGTCTGACCAATTCACAATTGATAGTTGGTTACAATGTATTCTGATTACCATGGGCATGCTATAGATATATAAGTGGCTGTTGTTCTTTTCCAACAAGTAGATAGCATCCAAACTCTTTTTTTTTTTTTTTTTTTTTGAGATGGAGTTTCACTCTTACACCCAGGCTGGAGTGCAGTGGCGTGATCTTAGCTCACTGCAACCTCCGCCTTCCGGTTTCAAGCGATTCTCCTGCCTCAGCCTCCTGAGTAGCTGGGATTACGGGCATGCGCCACCACGCCCAGCTAATTTTTGTATTTTTAGTAGAGACGAGGTTTCACCATGTTGGCCAGGCTGGTCTCAAACTCCTGACCTCGTGATCCAGCCGCCTCGGCCTCCCAAAGTGCTGGGATTACAGGCATGAGCCACCACGCCTGGCCGATAGCATCCAAACTCTTAAGACTGTGATGATTATCTTTGTCATGTGTTAGAGTTTCCTGGTATGACACAATCTGACAATAGAATGCTGTTTACAGCTTTGGGCCCTGAATTCCATTTCAACATGGAATTCTCCTTTCCACTTGCAGGTGGCGGGTAAAATCAAGCTTTAGTATGGCTGGTTACGGGAGCAGCTATATCAGCCACTACTTCATCATTCTTTGCAGGCACATGGGATGGGGAAGAGTCTACTCAATGTGCCAGGACCCCAGAATCTCTGTCCCTAACTGCCCCTTCTTTTTTGAGCATGAACTTTGACCATTGGCTGGTAAGTTCACATTGCTCTAGTTGAGGCTAACTGGGTGGACATGACTTTGGGTCTTTTTTTTTCCTTTTTTTTGTTTGTTTTCAGATGAAGTCTCACTCTTGTCCCCCAAGCTGGAGTGCGATGGCGCAATCTCGGCTCACTGCAACCTCCGCCTCCCGGGTTCAAGCAATTCTCCTGCCTCAGCCTCCCGATTACAGGTGCCTGCTGGGATTACAGGCGCCTGCTACCACGCCTGGCTAATTTTCGTATTTTTTTTAAGTAGAGACAGGGTTTCATCATTTTGGCCAGGCTGGTCTCTGCCTCCTGACCTCAGGTGATCCGCCCACCTCAGCCTCCCAAAGTGCTGGGATTACAAGCGTGAGCCACCACGACTGGCCTTTTTTTCCTTTTTTGAAGGGCACTTGATGGACACACACCCTGGGCAGGCAACTCTGACACTGCCTTTACCTAGAGGAAGGCAGTGTTCCTACCATCCATCTCCTCTGCAAATGGAGAACATTGCTGTGGTCTCTATGCCTGTGCAACAGGTTCCTTCTGCTCTTAAACCACCATCCTCAGTCTCAAGGGATTGCCTTTGAGGGCAGAACAGTGACTGCTGGGTTCCCATGAGGTCAATGCTCTAACAAAAAGTACAGATCGTTTGGCTGATTCTGAGGACATGACAAGCCTCAGCTGATGTAGCAAGAACATACGCAAGCGATATCAGGAAACAGATCAGGGTCGAAGAGTAAATAACCTCTCACCCGCTCTTCCAGGTTCAGACAGAAAAAGCTTCAACAGCCTCTAGCAGCTGCCTAGGCCAGGCTCCATTCCACAAACCTACAGTATTGAATGTATCACCACCACTACCCCTGTCCTCCATACCCAGCTATGGGAGACCTTGTTGGTGTCTCACTCTCTGACTATGTCAAGGGAATTGCTCCTAGCTGGCCATTGCCAAAAACTGCTGTGCTTTAGGGTGTGAAAGGAAAATAAATCTTGGGATCCCAAAACTACTAAGCCAAAGGAAACAGTCAAGCTGGGAACTGTTAGGCAAACCCACCTCTCATTCTATTCCTACAAAGATTAAAAAGCTACATATGGCCAGGCACAGTGGCTCACACCTATAATCCCAGCCCTTTGGAAGGCTGAGGCAGGTGGATCACCTGAGGTCAGGAGTTCGAGACCAGCCTGGCCAACATGGTAAAACCCCGTCTCTACTAAAAATACAAATTTAGCCGGACGTGGTGGCGGGCACCTGTAATCCCAGCTACTTGGGAGGCTGAGGCAGGGAGAATTGCTTGAACCTGGTAGGTGAAGTGAGCCAAGATCATGCCAGGGCACTCAAGCCTGGGCAAGAGAGGGAGACTCTGTCTCAAACAAATAAAAAAAAAAAAAAAACTGCCTACCTCTCTCACAATTTGCCCACAAGGAAATTCCTTGTGAATAAAGGACAAACAGAACTCAAAGTCATCCCTCTGCTCACATGAGACAAATGCATATCTGGTTGCTTCCTTTGCCCTATTGTTTCACTAAGCCAGACTAAGGCATAAGTGACTATACCTCTACGCTCCTCTCATGAGTTAATTGTATATTCAGTGAAAGGCTAATCAGAAACTCAAAAGAATGCAATCGTTTGTCTCTTACCTACCTATGACCTGGAAGCCCCCTCCCCGCTTCGAGTTGTCCTGCCTTTCTGGGCTGAACCAACATACATCTTACATAATCGATTAATATCTCATGTCTCCCTAAAATGTATAAAACCAAGCTGTGCCCCGACCATGTTGGGCACATGTTGTCAGGACCTCCTGAGGCTGTGTCATGGGTGCGTCCTTAACCTTAGCAAAATAAACTTTCTAAATTGATTGAGACCTGTCTCAGATATTTTTGGTTCACAGGGGGAATTTAGTTGGGAGGAATCAGGCCACAGCTACAAATGGCACAACCATGTTCCCATCCCCTGCATGGAAGGTGTGGAGGTGAACTGGCAGAATATTGAGCAGTCCTGTGTATCCCCCAGGACTTGATTTGTACTCTGGATATAGGTCCTTCCTTGCTTTCTGTTTGGAAAGAATACCACCTGCATATGAGCCCTCATTATAACCCAAGACCTGTGGGCACAGCAGTGTTCCCAGTCCCAGCCTCTAGTGATTTTGACAAGACATTCCTGGGTATTCAGTACATAGATTTCACCATTTTATGCAGATTTTCCTCCTATAATAGGTAGAATCTACAATCCACAGGGGCTCAGATATCCTGAAGGGAATTGCCACAGGGACAGCCAAGGTTCTCGCTGGCGAGGTTGTCATGAACTCAGGTCATGCGTGATAACCACACAGCTTTGCACTCTTTTTGGCCAGCCAGGAGAGTAGCTAGCTTCACTGGACAATATCCTCTGCTGTTTCTGGATGAATACCTTTGGCTAAGTCCGGAAGCCCAAAGCTACCACGGGAACATGCCTCATGGCTCCAGGCTACTCCTCTGTCTGAGCCTTGGGCTCTTTCCTCAGACTTCACATGGTCTCCATGTCCAGGTGCCTCAGGCCTCCATGGTGGGTTTGTACTATGACTCCAGGCCTCCCTCCTTCTGCAGTGTCTCCTACAGCATTGCCAACAATCACTGGAAATCCCATTATAAGCCCCATTGATTTCTACTCCTGTTGGGCATGCTTATATTTGATGAGCCCCATGTTTGATGAGCCCGTAGATAAGGGGATGAACCTTGGAAAACCAAGTTGCACTGTATAGGAAGCCCCTGGGGGCTCACTCCAGGCTCCTAGCAAACAGATAGCAGATGGATTCCAGAGAGGGCGCCTTTCCCAAAAGCAGAAATGACTCTACCTGGCCCCTACATCCCACAGGGTCTCCAGGTGTCCTCAGCACTGTAAGCAATTCCCCTAGAGTCTAAGCTTGGACCTGTTTTTCTTTACTTACGAGACTAACCTCACAATTGCCTATACAAAAAGTAGAGTAGCTAGCAAGGTGGGGTTCCCCTTCTGGAGCACACTCCATGGTGTCTCCTGCTGTGCCCTGGTTCCCTCCACCTCTCTCCAAACAATGACGAGCGGTTGAACAACTCAATGCCTCATTCGGCTTCCACCCTCTGTTTGTGCGTTTCTCCAGTAAAGGCTTTTCTGAGCCCACACTTAATGACTTTGTGGTATTTGCCTTCACTTAATGCCCACATCTCTCACACCTTAGAGCTCTGTCCTCAGATCCCTTCTTTTCTCCATCTCACTACCTTGGGGATGGCTTTACATATCATCTAAATGCCAGTGATTTTCTTTTTCTTTTCTTTTTTTTTTTTGAGATGGAGTCTTGCTGTGTCACCCAGGCTGGAGTGCCATGGCCTGATCTTAGCTCACTGCAACCTCTGCCTCCCAGGTTCAAGCGATTCTCCTGCCTCAGTCTCCTGAGTAGCTGGGCTTACAAGCACCCGCCACCACACCTGGCTAATTTTTGTATTTTTGGTAGAGATGGGGTTTCGCCATGTTGGCAGGGCTGGTCTCAAACTCCTGACCTCCACCTGCCTCAGCCTCCCAAAGTCCTGGGATTACAGGCATGAGCCACCGCGTGCCTGGCCCAGACTTTTTTTTTCTCGTCGTTATTCCCTAAACAATACAGTATAACAACTAAGTATATAGCATTTACATTGTGTTAAGTGTTATAAGTAATCTGGAGATGATTTAAAGTATGCAGGAGGATGTGTGTCAGTGATATGCAAATATTATGTCATTTTACATTAGGGCTTAAGCATCTGTGGAGGGGTCCTGAAACCAATCCCCATGGAGACAGAGGGACAACTGTATATCCAGAATCTGACACTTTCCCACTGTCCCTGCTGAGGTCCAAGCCACCACCATACCTCGCCTGAACAAGAGTGGCAATCTCAACTGGCCTCCCCACTCCCACTTCTGCCCTCTAGCCAGTTATCAGCACTGAAGCCAGAGTGCACCTTTATTTTATTTTAATAATTTAAAAATCTTTTTGAGACAGGCATGTGCCACCACACCTGGATAATTTTTGTAGTTTTTGCAGAGAACGAGGTCTCACTATGCTGCCCAGGGTGGCCTTGAACCAGAGTGCTCCTTTAAAAATAAGTCAGCTGGGCATGGTGGCTCATGCCTATAATCCCAGCACTTTGGGAGGCTGAAGCAGGTGGATCACCCGAGATCAGGAGCTTGCGACCAGCCTGGCCAACTTGGTGAAACCCCACCTCTACTAAAAATACAAAAATTAGCAAGCTGTGGTGGTGCGTGCCTGTAATCCCGTCCACTTGGAAGGCTGAGGCAGGAGAACCGCTTGAACCTGGAGGCGGAGGTTGCAGTGAGCCGAGATTGCGCCACTGCACTCCAGCCTGGGCAACAGAGCAAGACTCCATCTCAAAATAAACAAATAAATAAATAAATAAATAAATAAATAAATAAATAAATAAATAAGTAATAAAACAAAAAGTGTCAGCTGGGCATGGTGGCTCATGCCTGTAATCCCAGCACTTTGGAAGGCCAAGGTGGGACAATGGCTTGAGCCCAGGAGTTTGAGACCAGACTGGTCAACATAGCAAGACTCCATCTCTACAAATAATCAAACAATTAGCCAGGCAAAGTGGTGCACACCAGTAGTCTCAGTTGCCCAGAAGACTGAGGTGGGAGGATCACTTGAGCCCAGGAGGTTGAAGTTGCAGTGAGCTGTGATTGCGCCATTGCCTCGGTGACAAAGCAAGACCCTGTCTCAAAAAAAAAAAAAAAAAAAGGAAACAAAATAAATAAAAATATGAGTCATGGTCGGGTGCCTGTAACCCCAGCGTTTTGGGAGGCTGAGGTGGGAGGATCCCTTGAACCCAGGTGTTTGAGGCTGCAGTGAGCTATGATCATACCACTACACTCCAGCCTGGGCAACAGAGTAAGACCCTGCCTTAAAAAAAATGTGAATCAGATCATGCTACTCCTCTGCTTTCAAACTCTGCAAAGGCTCCCACCTCACTCAGAGGGGAGCCAAAATCCTTCCTGTGGCCTAGAAGGTTCTATGTGACCATCCTGACCTCTTACTTCCCTACCTCACCTACTACTTTGCCCTTTGCTTAGTCTGCTCCAGCCACTGGCTTCCTTGCTATTCTTTTAACACACCAGGCACATTCCACCCTAAGGCCTGAGCACTGGCTGTTCCCTCTACTGTGAACACTATTCCTCTGTTGTCCATATAGCTAACTCTCTTATTTCCCTTAGGTGATTTGCTAAATGCTTCTTTCTCAATGAGGCCCATTCTGACCTCCCAATTTAATACTCTAATCTACCCCTCTTACCCAGCTCTATTTATTTTACCATGACATATATTGTTTTATTTTTTATTTATTTTTATTTTTGGAAACAGGGTTTCTTCTGCCACCCTGGCTGGATTGCAGTGGCGTGCTCATGGTTCACTGAAGCCTTGACCTCCGAGGCTCAAGTGATCCTCACTCATTAGCTTCCTTGAGTAGGTGGGACTACAGGCATGCACCACCATGCCTGGCTAATTTTGTTTTTTTTTTTGTTTGTTTGTTTTGTTTTTTTTTTTGTTTTTGTTTTTTGAGACAGAGTCTTGCTCTGTCACCCAGGCTGGAGTGCAGTGGTGTGATCTCGGCTCACTGCAAGCTCCGCCTCCCGGGTTTACGCCATTCTCCTGCCTCAGCCTCCCGAGTAGCTGGGACTACAGGCACCCGCCACCATGCCCAGCTAATTTTTTGTATTTTTTTTTTTTTTAGTAGAGATGGGGTTTCACCGTGTTAGCCAGGATGGTCTTGATCTCCTGACCTCGTGATCTGCCCACCTTGGTCTCCCAAAGTGCTGGGATTACAGGCATAAGCCACTGCACCCGGCCAATTTTGTTTTTTTAAAAAAATGTTGTATAGAGACAGTCTCCCCTGTGTTGCCTAGGCTGGTCTAGAGCTCCTGGCCTCAAGTGATCCACCTGCTTCAGCCTCTCAAAGTATTGAGATTACAGGCGTGAGCCACTGTGCCTGGCCATGTATCACTTTGTAATGCAACATTTAACTTATTTATCCTGTTGCCCCTGCTAGAAGATGGGCTCTACCAGGTCAGGGACCTTTGTGTTGTTCACTGATATATCTGAAGCACTGAGAACAGTGCCTAGCGCTGAGGAGGTGCTCAATAAAAATGCACTGACAATGAATATCTGTTACTATATCTGCTTTGCCCCACACCCAAGTGTAGGACCCAGGGAATGGCAGATGTTCAGTAAGTGTCTGTTGCATGACTCAGTGGGTAAGTGAGTGAATGGATGCGTCAATGAATCAATCAAAGCCTGACTGCTGAAAATGCTAAGTATCTTCATATATCCTTTAGGAGGAACATTTTCCTTTGTAAAGTTTTTTTTTTTTTTTTTTTTTTTTTTTTTGAGATGGAGTATGTCTCTGTCGCCCAGGCTGGAGTGCAGTGGCGAAGTCTTGGTTCACTGCAACCTCTGCCTCCTGGGTTCAAGAGATTCTCCTGCCTCAGCCTCCTGAGTAGCTGGGACTACAGGCGCATGCCACTACACCTGGCTAATTTTTTATATTTTTAGTAGAGATGAGGTTTCACTGTGTTAGCCAGGATGGTCTCCATCTCCTGACCTCGTGATCCCACCCACCTCGGCCTCCCAAAGTGCTGGGATTACAGGCATGAGCTACCATATCTGG
This sequence comes from Gorilla gorilla gorilla, assembly GCF_029281585.2. NCBI lineage: Eukaryota > Metazoa > Chordata > Mammalia > Primates > Hominidae > Gorilla > Gorilla gorilla. The sequence goes on from NC_073224.2 coordinate 216,864,718, forward strand.
CCCTTTTTAAAGTTTAATTTGCCCTTTGATTTGATATCTTTTCAACCTCTTTCTTCCTTCCTTTCTCTTTCCCTTTCTTTCTTTCTTTCTTTCTTTCTTTCTTTCTTTCTTTCTTTCTTTCTTTCTTTCTCTTTTTCTTTCCTTCCTTCCTTCTTTCCTTCTTTCTTTCTTTTCTTTCTCTCCTTCCCTCTTTCTCTCTTTATTTCTCTTGCTCTGTCAACCAGGATGGAGTGAAGTGGTGTGATCTCGGCTTGCTGCAACTTCTGCCTCTCGAGTTCAAGGGATTCTTGTGCCTCAGCCTCCCAAGTAGCTGGGACTACAGGCACCCGCCACCATGCCCGGCTAATTTTTGTATTTTTAGTAGAGATGGGGTTTTGCCATGTTGGCCAGGCTGGTCTCAAACTCCTGACCTCAGGAGATCTGCCCACCTCTGGCTCCCAAAGTGCTGGGATTACAGGCTTGAGCCACTGTGCCTGGCCCACATTCTTCTTCCTTCCTTCCTTCCTTGCTTCCTTCCTTCTTTCCTTCTTTCCTTCCTTCCTTTTTTTTCTCTCTCTCTCTTTCTTTCTTTCTTTCAACAGAGTCTTGCTGTCACCCAGCCTGGAGGGCAATGACATGATCTCGGTTCACTGCAACCTCTGCTTTCTGGGTTTGCGATTTTCCAGCCTTAGCCTCCCAAGTAGCTGGGACTACAAGGTGCCCACCACCACGCCTGGCTAATTTTTGTATTTTTAGTAGAGATGGGGTTTCGCCATATTGGCCAGGCTGGTCTCAAACTCCTGACCTCCAGTGATCTGCCTGCCTTGGCCTCCCAAAGTGCTGGGATTATAGGCATGAGCCATCATGCCCGGCCCACATTCTTCTTTCTTAAAGGTCCTGACGCAGAGGGTGAGGACAATTAGTTTCTCCCAGGAGGAGAGGCCAATGAGACTCATGGTAATAAGAGTGACTAACATTTGCTGAGCACTTGCTGCGTGCCAGCTACTGGATTGTACATTTTAGGTGTATTATTTCATGCAATCCTCACTCCTCCCTGCAGGGAGGTGGGTTCTACTTCATTACCCCATTTTATGGATGAGCACATTGAGGTCCAAGAGAAGCTAAGAAATCCAACCAAAGTCACACCGGTGACTTTGAACTCTTGCAGCCTGACTCATAGGGACATCTACTGGATAGGTTTAGACTACGCATGTAAGGTTTTTGGTTTTTCCCCAAAGAGTAGGAGGCGGCCACGAAGGGCAAAGGATGAACATGATCTTTCGTATGTAAATGATGGTGAATAATTCCTCCCTATGGGGATATTGTGGGGAATATCTTGGTTCATGGATGGAAAGCCCCTGGACAAGGGCCTGGAGGAAGAGACACACTCAAGTAAATTACCCTTTAAAGGAGGCTCAGGCTGGGCCAGAGATCTTACACATGGGCATCTACTGCCATCCTGGGGCCACTGTGCTGTATGACACGCTGTGGGTTCCCGTCTAGTTAAATTTGGGAGGGGCAGAGCTGGTCTCTGCAGTGAAAAATGGCCGCCTTCAGAACTGGCTAGGAGCAAGGGAGGAGTTCTCAGGGAGGGGGTGGTGTCCTGGGGGCAAGGACTGCAGAACCCAGGAGTGCTAGGTCTGGGGACATAGACCTGAATAAGACACAGTCCTTGCCCATAGACTGATTAGTGTTAGGTAGTGTTAGTGAGACCTTGTCTCAAAAACAAACAAACAAACAAACAAACAAACAAACAAACAAAAAAACCCGAGTCATCGTAGGAAGCCGAACTTTATGGAGCCCTTACTAGGTGCCAGGCTCTCTCTGGGCTGCTTGCTTCATGAGCACATTCTATTTAATCCTCACAGCAACCGAGGAGTCTTGTCAGTGTCTGGGGAACAACAGGACTCCTGGGTCCAAACCCAGTCCTGCCACTTCCTGGGGACTTCCCTTTCTGGAGCATCAGTTTCCTCGGATGTGAAATGGAGACAGAATAGAAGCTGCCTCCTGGGATTGTGGAGACCAGAGGACATAGCACACGGGGCTCTAAAGACCGTATGTGGTACATTGTCAACACGCAGTCTGTGTCCAAGAAGCGGGCTGCCAGCTCTGAGCCACAGAGAAGATTAACCAAACAGCCAAGTGCAATGAAAAAGACCTGGGTCCCAGATCAATTGTTGTCAGTAAACTTGCTATGTGACCTTGGTGAGTCATTTCTCCTCTGTGAGCCTCTTTTGCCAGCCATACAATGTGGAGTTTGGACAAAATCACTCAGATTTTTGGCTATGGGGGCTACAGAAGAAGATCTAGAAGGCTTGCCTCCATCCATCCCCGATCCTGAGCATTAGTAGAAGGAGATAGTAATTCAAGGCTCCGTTGAAATAATGAGGCGGAGGCTGGTGTGATCCGTGAGTTGCAGAGGAGACTCGCTCCTCAAAGTGTGGTCCTTACACCAGCCTCAGCATCACATAGGAGCTTGTTAGAAATGCAGGCTCTCAGATACCACCCTGACCCACTGGCTCAGAACCTACCATGTAACACAATCGCTAGGATGCCCCTACCCACAAGTAAGAGGGACACACACTGATCTGGGGCACTGATTCTCAACCTTGGCCACACAGTGGAATCACCAAGGAGTCTTCAAAGGCTGCGGCATCCAAGCTGCGCCTCTGGGGATCTCTGCAGTGGGACCCAGACACCAGTGGTTTTTAAGAGCTCTCCAAGTAATCCCAATGTGCAACCTCATCTAATGTTGAGAAGGAATATATGTTTTATCTTTTGTATCAACTAAAATCAATAGAAAATCTTCTAGAATGTTCACAGAGAGAGATCTGATATCTGCCATAGGGGCCAGGTAGAAGTTTGACATAAAAGCCAGGTCATGGCTGGGAGTGGTGGCTCACATCTATGTCGACAAAAAGAGTCAAACTCTATAAAATACTTGAAGAGAAATATTAGGTAAATATGAGTGACCATGGCCCATGACACAGCCCTCAGGAGGTCCTGAGATTATATGCCCGAGGTGGTTGGGGTGCAGCTTTTTTTTTGTTTTGTTTTGTTTTTGAGACAGTCTTGCTCTGTTGCCCAGGCTGGAGAGCAGTGGCATGATCTCAGCTCGCTGCAACCTCCGCTTCCCAGGTTCAAGTGATTCTCCTGCCTTAGCCTCTCAAGTAGCTGGGATTACAGGTGCACACTACCACGCCTGGGTAATGTTTTGTATTTTCAGTAGAGACGGGGTTTTGTTATGTTGCCCTGGCTGATCTTGAACTCCTGAGCTCAGGCAATCTGCCTGCCTCGGCCTCCCAAAGTGCTAGGATTACAGACGTGAGCCACCGCACCTGGCTGATTTTATACATTTTAGGGAGGCATGAGACATCAGTCAAATACATTTAAGATGTACATTGGTTTGGTTTAGAAAGGTGGGACAACTCGATGTGGGGGCTTCCAGGCTATAGGTAAATTTTAAAATGTTCTAGTTGACAATTGGTTGAGTTTGAGGACCTGAGATCAATAGAAAGGAAATGTTTGGGTTAAGATAAAAGACTGGGGAGACCAAAGTTTTATTGTGCAGAAGAAGTTTACAGCTAGCAGGTTTCAGAGAGAATAGGTTATAAAATGTTTTCTTATGGGACTTAAAAGGGTTCCCGACTGTTGATTATCTCCTGGGTCTGCAAATGGAAGAGGAAAAGGAGGATTCTCTACAGAATGTAGATTTTTCCCACAAGAGACAAACTTTGCAGGGCAATTTCAAGATATAACAAGGAAATATATTTGGGGTTAAACTATTTTGATTTCTTTCCTTATTTGTTATGTGATGTTATGCTGGAGAAGTATGATGAGGCACGTTTGACCCCTACTCCCCGTCAAGGCCTAAACCAGTCTTTCGGTCTTTCAGGTTAAATTTTAAGAGTGCGCTGGCTGAGAAGGAAGTCCATTCAGATGGTTGGGGGCCTTAGAATTTTATTTTTGGTTTACACCTATAATCCCAGCACTTTGGGAGGCAGAGATGGGAGGATCACTTGAGGCCAAGAGTTTAAGACTAGCCTGGGCAAAAAAGGGAGACCCCCATCTGTACCAAAAGCAATTAAAAAATAATAATTAGCTGGGCATAGTAGTGCATGCTTGTAGTCTCAGATACTCAGGGGAGGCTGAGGCAGGAGGGTCGCTTGAGCCCAGGAGTTGGAGGCTGCAGTGAGTTTTGATTGCACCACTGCACTCCAGCCTAGGTGACAGCGCACAACTTTGTCTTTTTTTTTTTTTTTTTAGACAGCGTCTCACTCTGTCATCCAGGATGGAGCGCACTGGCATAATCTCATCTCAGCTCACTGCAGCCTTCACCTCCCAGGCTCAAACAATGCTTCAGCTTCAACCTCCAGAGTAGCTGGGACTACAGGGCAACACCACCACACTTGGCCATTTTTAAATTTTTTGTAGAGACAAGGTCTCAGCCCAGGCTGATGTCGAACGCCTAGGTTCAAGCCATCCTCTTGCCTTGGCCTCCCAAAGTGCTGGGATTACAGGCATAAGCCACCATGCCCAGCTGTTCTTGTCTTAAAAAAAAAAAAAAGCCAAGTCCATGACAAGAAGCCGAACTTTATGGAGCACTTACTAGGTGCCGGGTTCTGGGCTGCCTGCTTCAAGAGCGCATTCCATTTAACCTGCACGCTAACCAAGCTAGTATTATTGTCCCCATTTTATAGATGTGAGGCAAAGAGGTTATGATCCCTGGTCACACAGGCTCACACTGGCAGTGACAGACTAAGATTTGGACCCACGTTACCTGAATATTTCACAACTAGGCTGACCCCAATGGTCCTTAAACTGGGTTCCTTGGTGCTTCAGTTTCCTCAGAGGTGCCTGAGGAGCTTTTGTGTGGTCAGACCAAGCCTGGAAATCTCTCTCCTTTCCCTTCCCAGCTGGAAATGACCCTGGTGGCCTCCTGACATCCCTTTTCCACACTGGGTTTGGCAGACACTCCTTTTGGAGAGTGTTCCTTTCTCCACCAGCCTGGAGCACTCAGGTCACATGATGTTACCCAGTGCTCCCTGACAGATCTCCCCCGCTTCCCCGCTGCTTGGGGACCCCAGAAGCTAATCCCCATGGCAGCAGGCACTCTGAGGGATTAGCACTGGGGAAATTAGGCACCACATCTGCTGGCCCCTGGAGAGCTTGGTAAAGCCTGTGCCTCAGAGCCCAGGAAGCCATTCCTGTCCTCTGGAACACAGGGGACTCCCAGAGGCACTGTCAGCCAAGCTGGGGCCCTAACTGCCCTGTTCTTGCTGGAACCTTCTGGAGAGGGTAAGTTGTGGCCAAGAGCCTGAGGACCTGACCAGATTGTTCTCTGCAGGCTGGGGGTGGGGAAGAGGAGCTGGAATTCAATGCGGGGCACACAGGGTAACCAATGGTCCCGTTTGCCTGGGACTGAGGGGTTTCTGGGAATGCATGACTTTCGGTGCTAAAATCAGGACAGTCCTGGACAAACTGGGATGCTGGGTCACCTGGCAGGGGTTTCTGAGCTTGCTGTTTCTCTCACCTGGGAGGGGGAGCCATGGGAAGAGGAGGGCTGCTTTGGTCCCCCGCATCCTCGTCTACCCTCCTTGTTTTTTAGCTTTTCTCTGTCCCCCTCCTCTTTTTCCAGCCCCTCAGGACCTCTTTTTGCCTTCACTCCTCTGACTCAGTTTCCTGCTTACGGGCTCTCCTGCGGTGTAGACCTGAATCCTCAAAGAGCCAGAATCTTCCATGCCTTGGAGAGAATGAAGACCCAGGTGAGGCACAGCCTCAAGAAGCTGTCACCATGTGTCAGCTTCTGACACATGTCTGACCATGCCACTGTCCTTCTGGCTTCAAATATTGGGCTAAATCCCACGTTACCTTCATCATCATCATCATCATCATCATCATGTCTAGAGCTTGCACCTGCAGGCCAGGAACAGTTTCAAATGTTTTACATAAACTCATTGAATTCTCAAAACAAACGAGAAACCAACTCCTCTTCCTTTTTACATCCCCAGAGGCCTCTGCCTGGAGTGACCCAAGCTCATTCCTAACTACCTGTTCAATGACTCTCTCCTCCTCCTTCCTCCCCCTAGGATGAGCTCATCTGTATCTGTGAGCCCTGAAGCCCTTTATTACACCTCTAGCTACCAACTGGTGAACAGCTCTCTATGGGCTTTGCATGCACTATCTTATTTATTCTCAACTAAACCCTATAAGATGTAGGAACAATTGTTATCTGCATTATGCAGATGAGAAATCTGAGACTCAAAAGGGTGAGGTCATTTGTCCAGAACTGGTAATGGCAGAGCCAGAGTCAAGTCCTGCTTCCCTGGCCCCAGGCCCTTGTGTCTGATTATGCCACTGTCCTTCTGGCTCCTTGGGGGCAGATGTGGCCCAGCGCACAGCAAGCCCTCAGGGATTGTTTTCTGAATGAATAACTGGACAAAGAGTAGTTGTCCCAGAGTGGGCCGTGAGCATGAGGAAGGAGGTGAGGGTGACTGGGGCACAGAACACCTGAGAAGGAGCAGGGGTTGGGGGGTGGTGGAGCCGTGTTATAGGTGGGGTTTGGGAGAGCCCGGTTCTTCCTGGGCCCTCCCCTACTGCCAGCAATTTCCAGCTGGGAAGGGAAAGGAAAGAGATTTCTAGTGGCTACTGCAAGTCAAACTGTGAGCAGCTGGCAAGCAGCTTAGAGATTAAATACTGACCCACCTTCCGGTCTGCTGGAATAAATCCTGAGATTGGAGACAGACTTGAGATGAGGCTAGGCCCCAGATGAGGGCTACAAATTGGGGGTGCAGAGATCCCAGCTGCATTTTGAGGAGGAGGGGGGTGGTGCATCTTACAGAGCTTGAATCTCAGCTCTGCCATTCACTGCCCATGGACTCAGCAAGTCAATTAATGCCTCTGAATTTTATTCTTCATCTAAAAATAAGCTAAGGATCTGCTGGTTACACCTTAGGTGCCAGTTAGGGGATAGCAGGCTGCCTTCCCACCAAGGGGTCCTCACTGCCCCTGCAGCTCTGTGTTCATGCCAGGAGGGGAGTATCTTCCATATGATCCAGTGGCAATATCTGAGAGCCTTCCATTCACTCCTTTGTATCTGGGGTTATTCCTCCAACAGGTAGAGAATCCCAATGCTTTTGGGATCTTTAATTGCTTTATTTTATAAAAATTGAAGTATCATTTACATGAAATAAAACCTGTGCAGTTCTATGAGTTGTTTTTTTTTTTTTTTGAGACAGGGTCTTGCTCTGTTGCCCAGGCTGGAGTGCAGTGGCATGATGATAGCTCACTACGGCCTCTAATTCGTGGGCTCAAGCAATCCTCACACCTCAGCCTTCCAAGTAGCTGGGACTACAGGTGCATGCCAGCATGCCTGGCAATTTTTTTCTATTTTTTTGTACAGGCAGAGTCTTGCTATGTTGCCCAGCCTGGTCTTGAACTCCTGGCCTCAAGTGATCCTCCTGCCTCCCAGAGTTCTATGAGTTTCAACAAATGTATAAAATCCCATAACCACCACCACAATAAACATATAGCACAGTTCCATGACCTCCCCAAAGTCCCTTCTGCTCTTTTGTAGTCTACCTCATTCCTACCTCCAGGCAACCATTGAGTTGTTTTCTGTTCCTATCATTTTGCTTTTTCCAGAATGTTCTATGAGTTGTATTCTATAGTCTGTAGCCATTTAGTCTGGCTTATTTCACTTAGCATCATGCCTTTGAGGTTCATCCACATTATTGCATGTATCAGTAGCTCATTCCTTTACATTGCTGAGTAGTATTCCCTTGTATAGATGTACTATAGTTTGTCTATTTACTCACCAATTGAGGAGCATTTGGGTTGTTTCCAGTCTTTGAATATTATGACCAAAGATGATTTCAGTGAGAACCCTAGATTCTACAGCTTAAAGACACTTTTGAAATCACACAAGATTTCCAGATGTAAAAGTAAACTCTTTACAAGTAGCCAACCCTCTTCAACACCTGGAGAAGTAGAGGCTCAGAGAGGGGAAGAGACTTGTCCAGAGTTACAACTGACTCAGGAGTGGAGCTAAGATTTGAACCCAAGTCTTTCAACTTGCAGAACCATGTAAAGTTCAAAAGAATTTCCTGAGAACCTGCTAGTGCCAGGTGGGGTACTAGGTGTCCAAGGCATAAGAGCCAGGAGGGAATTCTCTGCTGGTGCTGGAGAGAATCCTTACCTTGTAGGGACCCAGACAAAGAAGCCAGTAGTAGCCAGTTACCATGAGCGGCTCTGCCTGGGGGAGAATGAGAAGGCTTCACAGATGCCTATGGGTGTTAAGGGAAGAACACAGTTTGTCTGATGGAAAAGGATAAAAGGAAACCACAGCCGCAAGGAATGGCAGGTGCAAAAGTACAGAGAGGGGCAATGATGCGGGAGGTGGGGGCATAAAGACACAGGGGGCAGGGGAGGGGCAGGGAATGGGCTGGCGGAGTTCGCCGGAGTCAGATCATAGAAAGTCTCTCTTGCCAGATTGTTTCCTGTAGAACAGCGTCTGGCACACTGTGCTCAACATGTGAGAGATCTTTGTTGTGGAAGAGAGTGCAGGGTTGGACAGGGAGGGATGGAACATAAACTCAGCGAGACTCTCCTGGAACAGAGCCCAGAAGGCAGATGTCAGTATGTACAGACTGTTGATATATTTCAGAGTTGGCATATGAGTCAGTGGGGGACAGGTTGGTGTATTTAATAAATAGTGCTGGACTATTGATTATCCAAATGGAAAAATAAAATTGGATCTCTACTTTATTCTATAACCAAAAATTCTTTTGTGTGTAAAAGTACAAAAACCTCTATTTCTGACCTCTGTGAAAAGAAAGATTTCTTAAGCACACACACGCACCATATACACGATGCAAACCAAAAAGACAATACTGATAAATTTGGTAACAACCAAAATCAAAACCAAAAGCCCTCCTATTCAAAAATACTGTAATAGTTGGCCAGGCACAGTGATTCATGCCTGTTATCCCAGCACTTTCAGAAGTCAAGGTGGGAGGATTGCTTGAGCCCAGGAGTTTGAGACCAGCCTGAGCAACATAGTGAGACCCTGTCTCTACAAACAATGCAAAAACTGATCACATCACTGTGCTCCAGCCTGGGTGACAGAGTGAGACTGTCTCAAAACAATCCCCAAATACCGTAATAGCTAACAGGGCTTACAATGTGTCAGACAATGTTATTTCTATACATCAACTCATCTGATCCTTACAAATTTATGAGTTAGGCACTATTATCATCCCCATTTTACAGGTGAGGAAACAGAAGCACAGGGAGGTCAAGTGATTTTCTTAAGGTCACACAGTGGTAAGTGGCTGAGCTAAGATTGCAAATCAGGCAATCTGGCCATGGATTCACCACTACACTATTCTGTCTCTCCACAAAAGTTATCAACACAGAGTGAAAATCAAGCCACAAACAAGAGTATATGAAGAACTCTAATAAGTAAAGAAAAGAGAATAGAAAAAGACCAGGCAAAGGAGAACAGTCCAACTGCAGAAAATCAAACCCAAATACATACAATAAATACATGAAAAGGTATTCAACGTTATTAGTCACCAAGAAGATGCAGATTAGAAATATTAATAGCAATGAGAATCAAAGGTGGGACGAGCATAAATTGGAATGACAACTTTAGAGAGGAACAGAATAGTATGTGGCTAAGTTGAAGACGGCTGTACCTTGCCACCCAGAAATTTCACTTCTAGCACAGGATTCCCAACTGGACTGTAAAATAGTCATGTTTTTAAGGTAGTCTGGCCCCAGGCTCTAACTACTACACTACCCAGTATGTTTATACAACAACACACTCCACAGAAGTCAAAATGAATAACCCAGAACTGTAGTTAGCTAACTGAATAAAAAGCAAGTTGCAGGAGGATTATACAGTATGAAATCATTTATTTACGTTCAAAAAACACAATACTACATGCTGTTTATGGAAACATAAACACATAGTAAAAGAATAAACACGTGCATAATTATGATAAACACCAAGATCAAGCATGGGTGTTACATTTGGGGAGAGCGGGAAGGGACTGAGATCCATGAAAAGTACACAGAGGACTTCAACTCCACCTAGGATGTTTTATTTTCATCCAGTCAGTCATTTAACAAATATTTATTAGGGTCTGCTATGTTCCAGGAACTGCTTTGGGTACTGGGAATACCTCAGTAAACAAAACAAACAACAATCCTTATGGGATGGGGAAACTGAACAGACAAAGTAAATAAGAAAGGACATAGCATATTTGAAAAATGTAAATATATGAGAAAATATGATAAAATGTTGAGATTCAACAAAGTCGAGTGTTGAGTGCCCAAGGATTCATTACATTATAAGTCTGTCTGTCTGTCTCTCTCTCTCTCTCTCTATATATATGTATGGCACCATTATATATATGTATATATGTGTGTGTGTATATATATGTATGTGTGTGTGTGTGTGTGTGTGTATATATATATATATATATATATATGGAGAGAGAGAGAGAAACAGGGTCTTGCTCTGTCATCCAGGCTGGCATGTAGTGGTGCAATCATGGCTCACTGCAGCCTCGACGACCTCCCAGGTTCAAGCAATCTTACCACCTCAGACTCCCGAGTAGCTGGGACCACAGGCATATACCACCACGCCTGGCTAATTTTTATTTTTATATTTATTTATTTTGAGACAGGGTCTTGCTCTGTCATCTAGGCTGGAGTGCAGTGGTGTGATCTTGGCTCACAGCAACCTCCACCTCCCAGGCTCAAGTGATTTTCCCACCTCAGCCTCTTGAGTAGCTGGGATTACAGGCACACACCACTACACCTGGCTAATTTTTGTATTCTTTGTAGAGGCGAAGATTTGCCATGTTGCCCAGGCTGGTTTTGAACTCCTGGGCTCAAGTGATCCACCCGCCTTGGCCTCTCAAAGTGCTAGGATTACAGGTGTGAGCCACTTCACCCAGCCAATGTTTAATTTTTTTGTAGAGAAAGGGTCTTACTATGTTGCCCAGGCTGGCCTCAAACTCCTGGGCTCAAGTGATCCTCCCATCTTGGCCTCCCAAAGTGCTAGGATAATAGGAGTGAGCCACTGGGCCCAGTGTATTTTTTTCAGTAAGCTTGAAATATTTTCTAATTGTAACAGGCCAGGAGGGCTTGATGACTGGCTGGAGGTAGGGATTGAAGGAGATAGAGGGGCCCAGGCAGACCCTGAAGCATGACTAAGTGGAGGCAGGTGCCATGAGGTGATGTTGAAAATAAGAGAGAAGGAGGAGGGGGTGAAACAAGTGAGTTTTCTGCTTTGGATGTTGAGTTCCAGGTGCTTGAGGACTTCCAGGTGGAAATGCTCGGAAGGCAGTTGAAATGGGAGTCTGAAGTAGAGGGGAGAGAGCTGGGCAGAAGAGAATCGGAAACAATTAGCATGTGGCTGGTGTCCTTGTGCATGTGATCACCTGGGGACTGCGTCTTTCAGGGAATTTGTCCACATTTAAACTGTCAAATGGATTGGTATAAAGTTGTTCATAATATTTCTCTGTAAGATCTGTAGTGATGTCTCCTTTCATTTCTCATTTGGTAACTCACCACTGAGGGATTGCATGTGTACTGAGGATAGAGGAGGGAAGGGGGAGAAATACCACGTTTGTAGGACAGAAGTGGAAGATGTGCCTTTGAGAAAGGGAGGTAGGCAAGGAGGAGTTAATGAAATGTATTTGGTTAACACCCATCTCCTCGTAAAACTGTAAACCTCCAAAAGGCAGGAAAGAGTCCCTTTCTGTTCATCAGTATATCCTCAATATCTGGCTCAGTGCCTAGCACATAGGAGGCAATCAATAATAGCTAACACATATGTAGTGTTACCATGTGCCAGCTACTGTTCTAATTTATTAACTCATTTAATACTTGCAACTGAATACAAGTAGGTACTATTATTTTCAGGGAATTGTATTGAGATATAATTCATATGACATAAAATTCACCATTGTTAAGTGTACAATTCAGTGGTTATAGAATATTTACAAGATTGTGCCATTAGCACCATAATCAATTTTAGAACATTTTCATCACCTGCACAAAAACTCATAGCCATTAGCAGTGACTCTTCATTCCTTGCTACCCCCATCCCCTGGCAACCAGTAATGTACTTTCTGTCTCTACGGGTTGTCTATCTAGACATTTTATATAAGTGGAAGAATGAAATATGTGCCATACTTGCAAGTTTTCTGAGGCCTCCCCAACCATGTTGAACTGTGAGTCAACTAAACCTCTTTCCTTTATAAATTACTCAGTCTTGGGTATGCCTTTATTAGTAGCGTGAGAACAGACTAGTACAGGAGAGCTGAGGAAAGCTTCCTGGAGGAGGTGGCATTTCAGCTGGTCTTAACGATATTTCACTAAGTCCATAGGGGAACAAGGTACAGCAAGCAAAGGGGTGGGTGCTCTTGCAGGGCAGAACTATTGAAAGAGTAACATTGGGAAGGGCACTGGTTTCACAACTGTGAAATTTATCCAAAGCTGTGGGCTCTTGTGATGTCTGGCTAACTTGAGGCCTAGGAGGGGCCAGGGTTAGGGTCCCTCTCTTCCCTCTGACTGACCCCCAAGGGGACTGTACCTTATGTCCTTGCTCTCCCAGGATGGCTGGTGGCCCAACTTGCTGAAAGTGAAGAAGAAGTGGCTCCTCCCGGCCATCTGCAGCTTCTTCTGCCTGCTCTCAGTGGTCATGACTGGCTGCTTCCTGTGGCAGTATCACCTCCCCAAGCTGAAGACCGGTGAGTGCAGAGACAGCCTTGAGTTCCTCCCCATAGCCCCCTGGGTCCTCCTGGGCTTTGAGCTGCCACCCCTGATTCTAGTGTGTAGGGGAGGACCATAAGATTTAGACTCAGAAGCTCTGGACTCCATTCTGAGTCCAGCTCTCTCTAGCTGTGCATCTTTGGGACAGTCTTGTTGCCTCTCTGTGCCTCGATGTCCTCGTGTATAAAATGAGGATCCTGATGCCACTGGGGTTTCTTCAAGACACCCAGTTTGGGGGTAAAATTCAAGGACACCAAAGGAAGAGCAAATGGTGTTTCTCTTCCTCTGCCTTTGGCCACCATGATGGAATCTCCAGGCTCTAGCCCCCTTTCAAGACCTTCCTGCAGCTGTATCTAAGACCTCAATAGGAACAACTCACAGGTGTTCAGAGGCAGCAGCTGCCAAGCCTTGGAGCCTCTCCTTCCTGAACGGGTCAAGGCCCAATAAAGGAGCCACCACTGCTAGTGATACCTACCAGGCCCTTTGTTTGCCAATTAAAGCAGGAGGAGCACCACTGTGGACACCAGCCCCTCCCTGGGTCCCAGGCTGAGCAAAGCCTAGGCTCTAGCTGGGACCACCCTATTCTGTGAAACCCATGTCATGGGGTTGTTGAGAAATCCTCCCTAAGGTTTGTAATTTTCCTGTTTGGGTCTGTGTCAGTCATCTATTGGTAAGTAACAAACCACCCCAAATCCTACTGCCTTCAGACAAAGCAAGTGATTATTTCCCATGATTCTGTGGGCTGGCTGGCAGCTCTGCTGCTGGTCTAGCTTGGGCTCCCTCTGGTGCACTGGGCAGGTCGCCTTGGGGGTCGGGTTGAGGGGGGCGGCGTCTCCCTCAGCGTGGACTCCTGCTCTCAAGACCGCTATCCCAGACCTGTCCACAAGGTGGCAGTGTTCGCAGGGAGTAAGCCCCTTAAGGTTTAGCCTAGGAAGGTCGCAATTTGTTCCGCCTCATTCTTTTGGCCAAAGCAAGTCACAAAGCCAGCCAGCTTCGAAGATGGAAGGAGCTGACAGAATTTATGGTCTTATGGCTGAGCACGGTGGCTCATGCCTGTAATCTCAGCACTTTGGGAGGCCGAGGCAGGCGGATCACCTGAGGTCAGGAGTTCAAGACCAGCCTGACCAACATAGTGAAACCTTGGCTTTACTAAAAATACAAAAAATGAGCCGGGCGTGGTGGTGGACGCCTGTAGTCCCAGCTACTCGGGAGGCTGAGGCAGGAGAATCGCTTGAACCCGGGAGGCAGAGGTTGCAGTGAGCTGAGATCGCACCATTGTACTCCAGTCTGGGCAACAGGGTGGGACTCTGTCTCAAGAATTTATGGTCATATGAAACCTACCGCAGGGACCTTGTCTCAGTTTTGGGTGGAGTCTCAGGGCGCAGTGGAAGATGGGGAGGATGTATTAATAGTCCTGGAGGATGCTCTTCCCCCTTCACACCCCACTCCAGCCTTAGAGGAAGAGGCTTGGGTGCTGCTGTGATGATATCACAGCCTGAATCCTGTCCTGCCAGCACTTCACCTTCTCGCCTGAGGTGCCGAGGAAGCCACACACCCGGACAAAGGCAGAACAGACTCAGGCCCCCAAAGCCCTGATGCTCAGCTCTGGTGAGAGAATGAGTTGTCGCTGTGGTTTAGGCCTGGGTCCTAAGTGGGGCTCAAAGTCCACCCAAACACATAATCAGGATGAGAGCAGGTCAGACAGACAGATGTGGCTGAGCCTGCCCCACGCAGCCAGAATGGTCTAAGTCCACTGATCACAGGAGATGGAAAGCTGGTTAAGCAAGAGAGAGGGGAGTACAGTGACCACCAACCAGGAGCTGTGGCCTGCAGGGCTGTGCCTCCTCCCCAAGGGCACACTCTGCTCCCTAGGCCCCTCAGGGGCTAGGGCTGGTCTCTGCACCCTGATATCCCCCGGCTCGGCTCGGCTGGAGAGGGCTGTCCTTGAGGCACTGCTCTGGCCTTTGCTGCCACTTTCCCCCTAGATTCCTATCCTGATCTCTGTTCCCTCCTCACCATGTGATGTTCCCTCCAGGTTCCCTGGGACCAGAGGAGACCTCTGCCCCTGTGAGGATGTGTCCCCGGCACCCTGAGCCCGTGCCCCTGGCTCACCCACTCCCCGTGTTGAAGGAGGCCCTGGAAAAGGTCAGTGATGACCCAGGAGGAAACTTGGCATGTGGGCTGGGCCTGGGTGATGAAGGGGAGGGCAGTCCCTCTGTGCTGGCAGTGGCATTCATTCATTCATCCGTCCAACATGTATTTCTTGAGCATCTACTCTGTGCTAGGCACTATGGATATGGCAGGAAGAAGACACTGACCTGCTCTCAAGAAATTACTAATCTGGAAGTGAGAGAAACAGTGAAGATACCAAACATTTATAACCCTGGGGTAAGAGTGAGGGTAAGAAAAGTTTAGGGGACTTTGGGGGCACAAAGGAACAGGCCTTAGGGTCAGTTCCTCCTTCTGGAGGAAGTGGTGTCTAGGCTGAGATGTGAATAAGTAGCAGATACCCAGATGACATGTGTGTGGTGAGGGACCCTGGGGATGGAGAGGTGTGCTCCAGACAGATGGAACAGCACGTGGAAGGGCCTGGAGGCTGCAGAAAGTATATGACACATACAGAGAACTGAGAGGCCATAGGTGGGAAGTAGGGAAGCTGAGATAGGAGAGGATGACAGAGTCCACATTGCAGAGGCCACCGCGATATGATTAAACACTCCATGCTCCCCAACACAACATTTACCATTGCAGGATGGCCAAACCCTAGAGGCAGGTGTCAGTCAGCTCTAGTCTGTGCCAGTCAGAGCCCAGCCACTTGGGTCACCCACCATGGGAGACATGGAGACGAGTGAAACATGATCAGAAGTATATGAGCCGCAGCATGGTGGAGGAGACTCAAAACTATCACCCGAGGAACAGTTAAAGGGAAAGGGCTGTTGAGTACTGAGAAGGGAACGTGTGGGCCAATGCAGAGACAAAAATCACTGCTTGCAAATACCTGAAAGGTTTTTGTGAAGGGGAGAGAGCAGAAGGGTGCTACGTGGCTTTCAGGAGTTATAGCAAATTTTCATAAAAGCAACAATAATAACCATGCTGCCTTCTGTTGAGCACCTGGAATGCGCCATTGCCATGTAACCACTTACATGCATTCCTCATGAGTCCCTATCTATAGAGAAGGAGACAGAGGCTCAGAAAGGCAAAGTTAGAGCTGGGCGCTGTGGCTCACACCTGTAACCCCAGCACTTTGGGAGGCCGAGATGGGTGGATCATGAGGTCAGGAGTTCAAGAGCAGCCTGACCAACATGGTGAAAGCCTGTCTCTACTAAAAATATAAAAAATCAGCCGGGCATGGTGGCATATGCCTGTAATCCCAGCTCCTCAGGAGGCTGAGGCAGAAGAATCCCTTGAACCCAGGAGGCGGAGGTTGCAGTGAGCCGAGATCGTGACACTGCACTCCAGCCAGAGCAACAGAGCGAGGAAAAGAAAGGCAAAGTTAGTGCAGGGATGGGAAGTGGAGGTGGACCGAGCTCAGCCAAGGATATGTAAAATCACTTGGCAAGGTGGTCCAGCAGTTAATTAAGACGTAGGGGCCAGGTGCGGTGGCTCGTGCCTATAATCCCAGCACTTTGGGAGGCTGAGGCGGCCGGATCACCTGAGGTGAGGAGTTCGAGACCAGCCTGGCCAACATGGTGAAACCCTGTCTCTACTAAAAATACAAAAATTAGCCACACGTGGTGGCATATGACTGTAATCCCAGCTACTCGGGGGGCTGAGGCAGGAGAATCGCTTGAACCCGGGAGGTGGAGTTTACGGTGAGCAGAAATGATGTCACTAAACTCCAGCCTGGGTGACAGAGTGAGACTCTGGTCTCAAAAAACAAAAAACCAAAACAACAAAAAAAGAAGTGGGGCTGGACTTAGCACAGGGTTCCAATCTTGATTCCATCAGCCAGTAGCCACTTGGGCAAGTCACCTCATATCTCATAGGCTCTCGTTTCTCATCTGTAAAATGGGCAGAAATTAGCACTGACTCACGAGGATGAAAGGAGACAATGTATGAAAATCACTTTATGCCATGCCTGGCACATTCTAAATGTCCAATAAATGTCAGCTGTTATCATCATCATTGCACTTCATCATTGAAAATGATGAGGTATTTTCAATAAATGTTCAGGCTAGGTGAGGTGGCTCACACCTGTAATCACAGCATGTTGGGAGGCTGAGGTGGGAAGACTCCTTGAGGTCAGGAGTTGGAGACCACCCTGGTCTACACGGTGAGACGCCGTCTCTACAAAAAATTAAAAAATTAACTGGGTATGGTAGCATGTGCCTGTACTCCTAGCTACTCCACAGGTTGAGGCGGGAGGATCACTTGAGCCTGGAAGGTTGAGGCTGCAGTGAGCTGTGCTTGAGCCACTGCACTCTAGCCTGGGTGACAGGGTGAGACTTCATCTAAAAACAAATAAAATAAATAAATAAATAAATAAATAACCAAACAAACGTGCAAAGAGGGCCCACAGGCACTGTATTAATAGTGAATTCCCCAACACTAGGGGTTCAGGCTAGGCCTATTGGAGGTTTTTTAGGGCGTCAGACATGGGTTTGACTAAAGTAGTAGCTGGTTTTTTGTTTTTTTGTTTTTGTTTTTTTTTTTTGAGACGGAGTTTTGCTCTTGTTGCCCGGGCTGGAGTACAGTGGCGAGATCTTGGCTCACTGCAACCTCCGCCTCCTGGGTTCAAGTGATTCTCCTGCCTCAGCCTCCCAAGTAGCTGGGATTACAGGTGCCCGCCACCATGCCCAGCTAATTTTTTGTATTTTTAGTAGAGACAGGGTTTCACCATGTTGGCCAGGCTGGTCTCGAACTCCTGACCTCAGGTGATCCGCCCACCTTGGCTTCCCAAAGTGCTAAGATTACAGGCATGAGCCACCACGCCCGGCCTTAAAGCAGTTGTTTTAACCCCCTCTCCTTTTTTATTTTGCTAAGAAACTGCTTCTTTGAGAAAACATCTTATGAAGAAGCCCAACAGTGGGGGCCCCAGCCCATGGGGCATAGTTTGGAGGCTCACTGGGGTGCTGCATGCAGGGTGTGACTATGGAAGAGGGTGGCTTTGCAGATGATTACTGAGGGTGAGGGCAGGGGGGCCTGTCACTGCACCCGTTCTTCTCCCTCAAGGTGGACCAGATCCTGCGCCAGGCAATGTCTGCCCCAGGCGTGGCTGCCATGTCTGCAGTTGTCATCCACAATGACACTGTGCTCTGGACAGGGAACTTTGGGAAGAAGAATGGCTCAGACCCGGCTTCTGGGGCCCCCAATGAGTACACCATGTACAGGTCAGCTGGGTAATCTCTAGGGTCCTGTGGAGGGGTAAGGGATGGGAGGGCAAGGGAGACCTAGGAGGTAAGGATACTGAAGAGAATCATGGCTGGGGTCTAATCTGCCAGGGCCTATTATGAAGTCTTGACAGTTTTATAGAAGAGGAGACCGAAGTCCAGAGAGGACTGAAGTCCAGTGAGTGCCCAATGTTACATCACAGGGGTAAAAGGTCAGGAAGGAATCCCTTCTGGAAAGAACCTTAGCCCTAAACCTCCCAAACTAGAAAAGGCTACCTTGTGCCCATCCCCCCAACCCTGACCATGTGCCACAAAGGAACCATAACCAGTTCCTAGTTCCTTGCCCCCGGTCCCTGTCAAGTGGCAGCAGTGGCCCAGATGCAAACAGATGGGGACATTCTGTTGCATATCTGGAGTCTCCCCTTCTGCATGCTGCCTGCAGGATCCTCAAAGTTCATGATGCAGAGTGAACACATTTGTTCCTGGGGACACTGTGGGTTTTACAGGAGTCCAGAGGGAATTGCATTTAAATTGCACCTGCTTTGTGCAGGCATGGGGCCAACAGTTATATGTGCTAGCATGTATCGAGCACTTACCACCTCCTAGGAACGTAGAGAGGCACTTTGCATGCACAACCTCATTCCATCCTTTTATTAATACAACCGGTGAAGCAGGCAATGAAACTGAATCTTAGATGGGTCTAGAAACTTGCCTAAGGCCACATGGCCAGTGAGAGGCAGAGACACCATCCAAACCCAGGTCTGTCCCTGAATGGGAAATGGCTGGAAAAGAGCCTGGCCCAGGATATCCATCCCACCTCGGCCCCTCGGCTTCTGGTTACGTTCTCAAGCATCCCAAAGGCAGCTCCACAGAGGCTGGTTAATTTCTGTTGGAGATGTTGACTTAAGCAGGGATGCAGTGCTTTTCTAGAACACTAAAAAGTTGCAGGATGGGGGCAGGAGGTGGGTTGTGGGGCCAACAGGATGCCCTTTGACTGCTTGTATTCCCAACATTATCTAGGATCTCCAGCATCTCCAAGATCTTTCCTGTCCTCATGCTGTACCGTCTGTGGGAGGAGGGCATCGTGGCCTCCCTAGACGACCCTCTGGAGCGGTATGCCAGCACCTTCACCATTAACAACCCGCTGGGCCTGGCATCAGCTGAACAGCAGGGCCTGATGGACGGGCTGGAGCAGGTGGGCCCCGCCCCAAGGCCTTCACCTGTCACCCTTCGAAGGATGGCCAGCCAGCTCTCAGGTGAGTCTTAGAACTGACTCAGGCTGACCCAAACCATTTCAGGTGGGGAAGCTGAGGAACAGGTTCTCATCCAGCCAGGCTGGGCTCACTCTTGGCTCTGCTTCCTGAACTGGCCCTATGTCCCTCTCACGGGATGTGGGTGGTGGGCCAGGGAAAGAAACATCTCTCGAGGTAAAAGCTGAACTGAAGCCTGGAAATTTAGACCAAGTAGAAACATCAAGATGAGCTGGCAGGTCTTACCCATCAGTGCAGGTCAAAATCAAGTTGATAAGGCAAGAGTAAGTCAACGAGTCAATATGTGGCCAGGCTCAGTGGTTCATGCCTGTCACCCCAGTGCTTTGGGAGGCCGAGGTGGGAGGATCACTCGAGCCCAGTAATTCTAAGCCAGTCTGGGCAACATAGTAAGACCCCCATCTCTAAAAATTTTAAAAAATATCCCAGGCATGGTGGTACACACTTGTAGTCTTAGCTACTCGGGAGGCTGAGGTGGGAGGATCACTTGAGCCCAGGAGTTGAAGGCTGCACCGAGCTATGATTAATGACATAGTAAGATCCGGTCTCTAAAAAGAAAAAAAGTTTACATTTGTAAACAATTCTACACAGAAGACCTAATTTCCCTTAATATATAAAAGTCACCTACAAATTATTACAAAGACCAACAGCCCAGCAGAAAAATGGGTAAACGAGAGGAACAGAATTGAGAGCTCACAGAAAATACTCTTAAGAATATTAAGGGCTGGGCGTGGTGGCTCACGCCTTTAATCCCAGTACTTTGGAAGGTTGAGGCGGGCGGACCACCTGAGCTCAGGAATTCCAGACCAGCCTGGCCAACATGGTGAAATGCTGTCTCTACTAAAAATACAAAAAATTATCTGGGTGCGGTGGCTTGCGCCTGTAATCCCAGCTACTCCAGAGGCTGAGGCAGGAGAATTGCTTGAACCTGGAAGGCAGAGGTTGCAGTGAGCTGAGATCGCGTCATTGCACTCCAGCCTGGGTGACTAGAGAGAAACTCTGTCTCAAAAAAAAAAAAAAAAAAAAAAAAAAAAAGAATATTAAGAAATATTAAAAGGTGCTCAACTTCATTCATAACAACATAAATGTAAATTAAAACTACACTGAGACATGTTTTCCTCCATCAGATTGGCAAAGATAAACATGATGACACCCTGAGTTGCTGAGGTTGTGGTAAAACAGGACTTCTTACCCATCAATGCTGGGAATTTAAATTGGTGCAGCCGTATGGAGGGCAATTGGTAATATCACAATTTAAAATGTATGTCCCCCTTGACTCAGCAATTTCATTTCTAGGAAATTCTCTTACAGATGTATTCACCTATGTCTGGCATGGGGGATGTATAATACACAGTTGATCACTACAGCACTGTTTGTAATAGCAAAAGACTGAAACACCCTAAATGTTCATCAATAGGGGAGTGGCTAAATGAACTATGACACAGCTGTACAATCAAACACTGCATAGACCTAAAAAAAGGATAATCATGTTCCGCGTGTACTGAGATGGAATAAGATAGAATACTAAGTAGGAAAAAAGCATGTAACAGCATATTTTGTATGCTACCATATACATAATTAAAATAATATATATATAATGGATATGTGTATATGAATATGTGTAATGTACATATTATATAACACAAGTATGTAGTATATATTAGCTTATATATGCATCAAATATCTTTGGAAGGGAGCTAAAGAGATTGAAACATTAGGTTGCCTCTAGGGAGGGGAAATGGGTAGCTAGGGAGAAGGGTACAACGAAAATTTTCCATTGTATACTCTTTGATTTCCTTTGAATCTTAAATCATGTAAATTAATTGCTTATTAAAATAAATTATTTTATAATCATAAAGCTATGATAACAAGTCAAGATGAAGTCGACAAGGTTGGGGGCAGGAGCAGGCTGGCACTGGAAGATGAAGCTGGGGCACGGGAATTGGGCAGGGCGGGATCAGGAACAGAGCAAGGTGGATGTGGAGGGATTGCTCTGAAAGCTTCTGAAGGACCCTCTGTTGGCCTTTAGAGGGAGGGGTGCTGGGTTTTGCTGTGATTGACACAGGTAAGGGGGAGAAGACAGGTACTGTCTGCCCCGCCCCAAACGCCTTTGGTCATATCTGCAATCATAAACCCATCAACTCCAAAAGGTAGGAATCCCTCAAGTGCCCACCGTGTCATCATTTTACAAAGTGTGTTCAGGCCTGAGTCTCAGTCAATGGATGTGGTTGGTGTCACTCCCACACACAGAACTGGGGCTCCTTCCTCCTCCTCCTCTTTCTCCTTCTCCTTCTTTTGGCAGGGTCTCACTCTGTTTCCCATGCTGGAGTGCAGTGGCATGAATATGGCCCACTGCAACCTGGCCTCCTGGGCTCAAGCAATCCTCCTGCCTCAGCCTCCCAAGAAGCTAGGACTATAGGCACGTACCACTGAGTCCAGCTAATTATTTATTTTTTGTAGAGATAGGGTCTTGCTATGGTGCCAAGGCTGGTCTCAAACTCCAGGCCTCAAGTGATCCTCCCGCCTCAGCCTCCCAAAGTGCTGGGATTACAGGTGTGAGCTACCACACCTGGACCAAACTTTTTTTTTTTTTTTGAGATGGAGTTTCACTCTGTCACCCAGGCTGGAGTGCAGTGGTGCGATCTCGGCTCACTGCAACCTCCACCTCTCTGGCTCAAGCAATTCCCCTGCCTCAACCTCCTGAGTAGCTGGGATTACAGGTGCATGCCAAGACGTCCAGCTAATTTTTTTGTATTTTTAGAAGAGATGGGGTTTCATCATGTTGGCCAGCGTGGTCTTGAACTCCTGACCTCAGGCAATCCGCCCACCTTGGCCTCCCAAAGTGCTGGGATTACAGGTGTGAGCCACCGCGCCCGGCCCCAAACTTTCTATAGTTGATGACAGCAATTATTTTTTGAGCAGTTAGTATGTGCCAGGCACCATACTAAACATTTTATCCAATCTAATCTAATCAGCCCTTGGGTACAAGGATTATTTCCCTTATATTACAGATGAAGGACTGGGGCTCAGAGAGGCCCAGTGACCTGCCCAGTGACACACAGGCAGGAAGAGAAGGCAGGACTGGAGTCCACGCTAGGCTGATTTTCTTTTTTAAAAAACCGATTTGTTGTTGTTATCTCTCAACTCACGGAAGGTGGGGAGGGAGTGCACCCAGGGGCCCACCATCCCACCCTCAGCCGGGCCCGGTAAGTCTGACCACTGCTCCTCCCTAGGGCTGCCCAGAAGGCTGCGCTCCACTTCACTGCTGTGGAAGGGCAGCACCCAGGAGGCCCTGAACCTGCTCAAGGATGATGTGCTGGTGGTGGACCCGGGAACCAGGTGAGGAGCATACCCTGATGCCCAGCCTCATGTTAGGAGCCTCCTGGGGAGACACACCTGCCTGGCAAAGAGCCCACATCACCTCATCCTAGGTTGGCAGAGCCGGGAGAGACCTGCTCCCCAGCTGCAAAGGGCAAGGCCTAGAGAGCGGAGGCCAGCAAGACAGGGGAGAGCTGGGCCCAGAATCCTGTTCTGTTTGAATGGAATGTTTTTTCCATTTACCCACTTAACATTTATTGAGCACCTACTTTGCCCAGAAGGTGATAAACACCCGGTTTGCTCCTCGTGGAGTTTGCACTCTTGTGAGGGAAACACCGTGACAAATAAGCAAGGTGAATACAGATTTTGCCAGGTTGGAAATAAACGGGTTGCTGACCAGATGGGGAGTGGATAGCTGAGTGGCCACTGAACGGAGAAGCCCCACTCTGGGAGCAGTGGGGCTGTGGGGCTGGACAGAGGACAGCTGGCACTCCCCGGCTTCAGGGGCCCCCTTCTGAGCCGCTGGTCAGTGACCCTTTCCCAAATTTGTCCCTCTGCTTCTCCAAATGCTGAACCTCAGGCCCCACTTCCCTTAAGGAAGAAATGATCCAGGAGATGCAGAGAGAGGTGATGCAGAGAGAGGAGATGCTTGGACATCTTCAGGCTGGAGTCCTCCTCTCAGCTCTGCAAATAACTTATTGCAATGTGACCTTGGGTGGTGCACTTTATCTCTGTGAAACTCATCTAACTAATCTTCCTCATCTGCCAAAATAAGGAAGTTGGCCCAGAGTTCAGGAATGCCTAGTAGAATTTGTGAATTTTCACCCATCCTTGCACCTTTCTGAGGCACTATTTTAGAGATTCTGAAACTGTATTTGCTCTGGGAAAGAAAAGAGGCCTCTTGCTGGTTACTGGTGTCCGCTACAGCCTGGAAGAAGGGAGGGGTGAGACCTTGCCTCATACATGGTCATTACCATTTTTGTTTCCCCAGAGCAGTGTAAGCCTTTAATTTTCCATTAGATAAGGTAAATCATACTAAAGTGTGAAGGACCAATAAGATTTGTGTGACAGCTTTCCCAGGTGCACCGCTGAGCTCAGCTCTCCTCCATCCTGCTGTATGACCCTGGGCAATTCCCTGCCCCTCTCTGGGCCTTGGTCTTCTCAGATGTAGAAGAGAGTTAGAGTCAGTGCTCCAAAGTCTCTTCCAGGTCTGACCACCTGGGATGCAGGGGAGCAGGTTCCTTCCCAGCTCTGCCCAGTCCTATGAAACTGGTGGCATTTCAGACAGCGCGGGCGGGTGAGGAAGGGCCCCGTCCCACTTGCCACTGCTCTCCTTCCAGGTGCCATTACAGCACGCTGGCCTTCTCGCTCCTGGCCCACGTCCTGGCAGCTCACACCGCCCAGGGCGACTACCAGCGCTGGGTCTCGGAGAACGTGCTGGAGCCGCTGGGGATGGCAGACACGGGCTTTGACCTCACGCCCGACGTGCGCGCGCGCCTGGCCGCGGGCTTCTACGGCAGCGGGCGGCCGGCGCCACTCTATGACCTGGGCTGGTACCGGCCGTCGGGCCAGATGTACTCTACCGCCGCCGACCTGGCCAAGCTGGCCGTGGCGCTCCTGGGCGGCGGGCCCCGGCGGCTCCTGCGGCCCGACGCGGCCAAGACGCTGCTGGCGCCACTGCTGGCCTGCCCGGGCGCCTACTTCGCCAACGAGACGGGCACGCCGTGGGAGTTCCACGCGCAGCGGGGCTACCGCGTGGTGCGCAAGGACGGCGACCTGGACGGCTACGCCGCCACCTTCTCGCTGGTGCCCCCGCTGCGTCTGGGCCTGGTGCTGCTGCTGGCAGGGCCACGGCCGCCCGGGCCCGACCTAGTGGCGCGGGCCTACGATGAGCTCCTGCCCGCCCTGGAGCGCGCCCTCCGGGAGGCCGAGCCCGGCCCGGCTCCGCCGCCCAGCGCGCGCCCCTTCGCCGGCTACTTCACCTTCGCCAACCTGACCTTCTACGAGGTGCGCGCCGGGCCGGCGGGCGAGCTGCGCCTGCGCCAGTTCGGGCCGCGCGTGGAGGCGCTGGTGCCCCCAGCGTTCCGCACCCTGGCGCTGCGCCACCTGCACGGCCGCGTCTTCCAGCTGCACGTGGCCCGCGAGTTCCCCTGCGCACTGCCACTCGGCGACGCGTGGCTCTCGCTCGAGGCCCAGCACGGGCAGCTGGTCAACTTCTACCCCTTGGATTACCACGGGCTGTCACCCGGCTTCGACGTGCCCGGCCTCAACACGTACAGAGTGCTGCGGCTGCAGGGCAAGCCGGTGTTCAAGACCCAGTGACCCCGGGCTCTGCCTGGACCCCCCTGTCCCTGGCCTCCCAGCCTTCTAGAGTAAGATTTGGAAGGGGAGGCTGTGGGAATGCCTGTTGGAGAACCCGGGTAGTTGACAAAGTGGAGTAGGGTGATGCTAGTCAAAGTGTGGTCGTAGACCACAGCCAGAAATTCAAATTTCTCCACATCTATAGGGGAGGAAGGATTAAGTACAGGCATTAAGAGTAAGCATTTAGAAACTTTAACAGGCAACCAAAAATTTAAGCATCGAAACAGTACTTTTGTGCCTGTTGAATCTAAAACAAAATATGGGCTTGTATTTTGTCTTTTAAAAATAAACCTAAGCAACTGGGCGCGGTGGCTCACGCCTGTAATCCCAGCACTTTGGGAGGCCTTGGCGGGCGGATCACTTGAGGTCAGGAGTTCGAGACCAGCCAGGCCAACATGGTGAAACCCCGGCTCTACTAAAAATACAAAAATTAGCCAGGCATGGTGGAGGGTGCCTGTAATCCCAGCTAATGGGGAGGCTGAGACAGGAGAAACGCTTGAACCTGGAAGGCGGAGGTTGCAGTGAGCCAAGATTGCGCCATTGCCTCCAGCCTGGGCAACAGAGTGGGACTCCATCTCAAAAAAAAAAAAAAAAAATCAACCTAAGCCTGGGCAACATGGTGAGACCCCATCTCTACAGAAATAAAATAAAAATTAGCTGGGCATGGTGTCCTGTAGTCCCAGCTACTCAGGAGGCTGAGGCAGGAGGATCACTTGAGTCTAGGAGTTGGAAGCTGCAGTGACTCGTGTTCGTGCCACTGCACTCCAGCATGTGTGACAGAGCAATACCCTGTCAAAAAAATAAAAATAAAAATCAACCTGATTGAATTATAACTTACATAAAATGAAATACTCATGTTTGAAGTACCATTGGGTGATTTTGACAAATATTTATACCCATCACCACAATCAAGATATAGAAAATTTCATCACCCCCAAGATTTCCCCCTACTCCTTTGGAGTCAGTTCTCTTTCTCACCTAGCCTCAGGCAACTACCGATCTGCTTCCTGTCACTATAGATTAGCTTTGCCTGTTCTAGAATTTCATACAAATGGAACCATATGGTGGAGTCTTTTGTGTCTGTCTTCTTTTGCTCACCACGCTGGTTTTGAGGTTCATTCATGTCTGTGTGTGTATCAATAGTTTATTGCTTTTTTTTTGTTTTTTGTTTTTTTTTTGAGGGAGTCTCACTCTGTCGCCCAGGCTGGAGTGCAGTGGCGCGATCTCGGCTCACTGCCACCTCCGCCTCCCTGGTTCAAGCAATTCCCCTGCCTCAGCCCCCCGAGTAGCTGGGACTGCAGGCACGCGACACCACGCCCAGCTAGTTTTTGTATTTTTAGTAGAGACGGGGTTTCACCATGTTAGCCAGGCTGGTCTCTATCTCTTGGCCTTGTGATCTGCCTGCCTTGGCCTCCCACACTGCTAGGATTACAGGTGTGAGCCACTGCGCCCAGCCAATAGTTTATTGTTTTTATTCTGTTGCTCATATATGCCACAATTTGTTTATCCATTTCTCTGTTGGTGAACATTTGGGTTGTCTCCAGATTAGGGCCATTATGAAAAAGCATTCCTGTACAAGTCTGTGTGTCAATACATGCTTTCATTTCTCTCGGGTAGCTATCTAGGTGTGACTGCTACGCACTTTTCCAAAGTATGTGTATCATTTTATATTCTTTGTTTTTTTTTTTTTTTTTAGACGGAGTCTCACTCTGTTACCCAGGCTGGATTGCAGTGGTGCGATGATCTCGGCTCACTGCAAGCTCCGCCTCCCAGGTTCATGCCATTGTCCTGCCTCAGCCTCCCAAGTAGCTGGGACTACAGGTGCCCACCACCATGCCTGGCTAATTTTTTTTGGATTTTTTTTTTAGTAGAGACGGGGTTTCAACGTGTTAGCCAGGATGGTTTCGATCTCCTGACCTTGTGATCCACCTGCCTCGGCCTCCCAAAGTGCTGGGATTACAGGCATGAGCCACTGCACCCAGCCACCATTTTATATTCTTAACAGTCATATGTGACAGTTCGCTTGCCCTACATTTTTGCTAACACTTGTTATTGTCAGACTTTTGCATTTTAGCCATGTTCATGGTTGTGAAGTCATATCTCACTGTGGTTTTAATTGCATTTATTGAATTGTGAAAGCTCTTTATATAGTATGGATACTAGTCCTTTGTTAGATATATGCATTGCAAGTATTTTCCCCCAGTGTCTGGCTTAATTTTTCATTTTCTTAACAGTGTCTTTTGAAGAACAGAATTTTAAAGTTTTGATGAATTTCATGCCTGTGAAATCTAGTATAAAATTTGGGCATGCATTTTGTATATCTTTTTAAACAATTAAACTTTTGACTTTGAGATAATTGTAAATTTGACATAATTGTAGATAGTTTCCTCCAATGGAAACATCTTGCAAAACTCTAATACAATAGCACCAGCAAAATATTGATATTAATACAGTCAAGGCTGGGCAAAGTGGCTCATGCCTGTGATCCCAGCACTTTGAGAGGCCAAGGCAGGTGGGTCATCTGAGCCCAGGAGTTCGAGCGCAGTGGTGCAATCACAGCTCACTGCAGCCTCGACCTCCGGAGTTCAAGCAATCCTCAAACCTCAGCCACCCCAGTAGCTGGGATTATAGTCACACACCACCAAACCTGGCTAACTTTTGTATCTTCTGTAGAGTGAGCCCTCATCTCTAATACATCTCTAATACAAAAATTAGCCAGGTTTGGTGGTGTGTGCCTATAATCCCAGCTACTGGGGAGGCTAAGGTGGGAGGATTGCTTGAACTCTGGAGGTCGAGGCTGCAGTGAGCTGTGATTGCACCACTGCACTCTACTCTACTCTGGATGGCAGAGTGAGACCCTGTCTCAAAATAATAATAATAATAATAATAATAATAATAATAATAATAATAATAATAATAAAATACAGCCAAGGTCCAGAACATTTTCACCAGCACAGGAATCCCTCTTTCTCCTTTCCTAATGACACCCATTTGCTCCCCAACCACGCCCTCCCCTTAACCTCTGGCAACCACCAATCTGTTCTCCATTTCTGTAATTTTGTCATTCAAGAACGTTATGTAAATGGAGTCATATAATATGTAAGCTTTAAGGATTCTTTTTACCACTTGGTGTAATTCTCTGCAGAGTCATCCAAATATCAATAGTTTGTTTCTTTTTGTTACAGAATAGTGGTTCCATGTATGGATATAGCACAATTTGTTTAACCATCCACTTGTTGAAGGACATCTGGGTTGTTTACAATTTGGGGCTATTATGAATAAAGCTGCTATGAACATTTGTTTATAGGTGTTTGTATGAACATAAGTTTTTATTTCTCTGGGATAAATGCCCAGAAGTGCAACTGATGGTTCCAATGGTAGTTGCGTGTTTAGTTTTTACAGAAACTGCCAAACTGTTCCCCAGTGGCTATGCCCTTTTACATTCTAGCCAGCAGTGTATGCATGATTGAGTTTCCCTGTATTTTCTGGCTAACATTTGGTATTGTCACTATTTTTTTTTATTTTAGTAATTCTAATAGGTGTGTACTGATGTATCATTATGGTTTTAATTTGCACTTTCCTCATAGCTAATGGTGTTGAACATTTTTATATGCTTTTTTGCCATCTGTATATCCTCTTCAGTGAAATATCTCTTTATGTCTTTTGCCCATTTTCTAATTGGAGTTTTTAAAAACTTGTTGAGCTTTGAGGGTTCTTTATACATTCCAGAAACCAGTCCTTTGTCAGGTACCTAAGTTTGCAAATCTTTTCTATTCTGTAGCTTGTCTTTTCATCCTCTTGGGTCTTCTGCAGAGCAAAAATTTAAAATTTTGATCAAGTCCAATTGTGGTAGGCTGAATAGTGGCCCCTCAAAAGATGTATACATCCTAATCCCTGGAACATGTAAAGGTTACATTTTATGGCAGATAAAGGAACTTTGCAGATGTGATCGCAGATGTGATTACGTTAAAGTTTTTTTTTTTTTTTTGATAGGGTTTTACTCTGTCACTCGGGCTGGAGTGCAATGGTGCAGATGCAGCTCACTGCAGCCTCAACCTCAGGCTTATGCGTTCCTCTCATGCCAGCCTCCTGAGTAGTTGGGACTACAGGTGGGCACCACCATGCCTGGCTAAAATTTTAAAATTTTTTTGTAGAGACTGGGTCTTGCTATGTTGCCCAGGCTGGTCTTGAACTCCTGGGCTCAAGTGATCCTCCTGCCTCAGCCTCCCAAAGTACTGTGATTACAGGCATGAACCACCATGCCCAGCAGGTTAAAGATCTTGAACTGAAAAGGTTATCTTGGATTATTGGGATGGGCCCTAAGTGCAATCACAAGTATCCTTATAAGAGAGAGGTAGAGGATGATTCAGTCCCGATGGAAGAGGGAAAGGCAATGTGACTGTGGAGGCAGAGATTGGAATGATATAACCACAAGCTATGGAACTCTGGTAGCCACCAGAAACTGGAAGAAGCAGGAATGCATCCTTTCTTATAACCGACAAGGGCAGTATAGACCTACTGACATTTTGATTTGGGCCCAGTAATATTGATTTCAGACTTCTGGCTTCTGGAACTGTGAGAGAATATATTTCTGTTGTTTTAAACCACTAATTTTGTAGTAATTATTATAGTTCCCACAGGAAATTAATATATCACTTTGTCAACTTCTTTTTCTCTTATGGATCATGCTTTTGGTCTTAAGTCTGCAAACTCTTTGCCTAGCCCTAGATCCCAAAGATTTTCTCCTATGGTGTTTTTTAAAAGTCTGTCATTATGTGTTTTAGATTTAAGTTTGTGATCTATTTTGAATTAATTTTGTATAAGGTGTGAGGTTTAGGTTGGGGTTCATGTTTTTGCCCATGGGTGTCCTGTTATTCCAGCATCATTTATTGAAATAGCTATCTTTCCTGCTGTTTTAGTCAATTTGTGATGCTATAACAAAAATACTGGAGACTAGGTAATTTATAAAGAATGGAACTTTATTTCTCATAAACTAAATTTTATTTAGTTCTGGAGGCTGAGAAGTCCAAGATCAAGGTGTTGGCAGGTTTAGTTGTCTGGTGAGGGCTGCCCTCTGCTTCCAAGATGGTGCTATGTTGCTGCATCCTCCGGAGGGGAGGAACACTGTGTCCTCACATGGTGGAAGGCAAAAGGGCAAGCAAGCTGAATGCTGCATGAAGAGAAGATTCTTTTATACAGGCCTTAATCCCATTCGCCAGAGGAGCCCTCATGAACTAATCACCTCTTAAAGGCCCCACCTGTTAATACAACCACTTTGGCCATAAAATGTTAATACCTGGATTTTGGAAGGAACACATTCAAACCACAGCACCTCTGTTGAATTGCTTTTGCACCTTTGACAAAAATCAGTTGGGCCAGGCATGGTGGCTCATGCCTGTAATCCCAGCACTTTGGGAGGTCAAGGCAAGCAGGTCTCTTGAGCCCAGGAGTTCAAGACCAGCCTGAGCAACATGGCAAAACCCCGTCTCTACAAAAATCAAAACCAAAACCAAAACCAAAACAAAAAAACCATAAAAATTAGCTGGGCACAGTGGCACGTGCCTGTAGTCCCAGCCACTTGGGAGACTGAGAGATGGGAGGAACACTTGAGCCCAGGAAGAGGAGACTGCAGTGAGCCATGATTACACCACTGCAATTCCAGTCTGGGCAACAGAGCAAGACCCCGTCTCAAAAATAAAAAAGAAAATCAGTTGGGCATATTTGTGTGGGGCTATTCCTGGGTTCTCTATCCTATTTCATTGAACTACGTGTCTGTCCCTCAACCAGGTGCTGTGGTTTGAATGCGTTCCTTCCAATACAGCATAGTCTTGATCACTATAGCTGTATATAAATCTTGAAGTTATAAACTGGGTAGACTGATTTCTCCCACTTTATTCTTCTTTTTCAAAATTGTTTTAGCTATTATAGGTCCTTTGCTTTCCATACAAATGTTATAGAAATCTTGTCTACATCTACTACAAAATAGCATGCTGGGATTTTGATAGAAATTTTATTAAATCTGAATATCAATTTGAGAAGACTTGCATCTTTTGAGTCTTCTAATTCATGAACACAATATGTCTCTCTTTTGACATCTTCTTTGGTTTCTTTTATAAGTAGTTTATAACTTTCAGCATATTATTTCAGTATATGTTTTGTTAGATTTAAACCTAAGCATTTCATTATTTTGGAGTGTTTATAAATGGTCTTATATTTTTAATTTTACTGGTCACTTGTTTATTGCTAGTATACAGAAATATAATTGTTTTTTGCATGTTAATCCTGTATTCTGTGACCTTACTGTACCCACTTATTCATTCTAGGAGTCTTTTGGTTTTGTTTTTGTTTTTTGGTAGATTCCTTGGTATTTTCTATGTAGATAATCATGTTATCTGTAAATATGAATAGTTTTATTTCTTTCTTGCTAGTCTGTATACTTTTTACTTACTTTTCTTGCATTATTTCATTGGCTGGAATTCCCAATATTATGTTGAATAAGAATGGTGAGAGTGGACATCTTCTTTTTTTTTTTTTTTTTTTTTTTGAGACGGTGTCTTGCTCTGTCACCGAGGCTGGAGTGCAGTGGCGTGATCTCGGTTTACTGCAAGGTCTGCCTCCTGGGTTCATGCCATTCTCCTGCCTCAGCCTCCCGAGTAGCTGGGACTACAGGCGCCTGCCGCCACACCCGGCTAATTTTTTGTATTTTTAGTAGAGACGGAGTTTCACCCTGTTAGCCAGGATGGTCTCGATCTCCTGACCTCGTGATCCGCCCGCCTCGGCCTCCCAAAATGCTGGAATTACAGGCGTGAGCCACCACCCTGAAAGTGGACATCTTTGCCTTGTTCCTGATGTTAGAGGAAAACATTCGGTCTTTTTCCACTAAGTGTAATGTTAGCTGTAGGTTTGTTTTTTGTTTGTTTGTTTTTTGAGGTGGAGTCTTGCTCTGTCACCCAGGCTATAGTGCAGTGGCACGATCTCAGCTCACTGCAACCTCTGCCTCCTGGGTTCAAGCGATTCTCCAGCCGCAGGCTCCTGAGTAGCTGGGATTACAGGTGTGTGCCACCACACCCGGCTAATTTTTGTATTTGTAGTAGAGACGGGGTTTCACCATGTTGGTCAGGCTGGTATCAAACTCCTGACCTCGTGATCTGCTCACCTCGGCCTCCCAAAGTGCTGGGATTACAGGCGTGAGCCACTGTGCCCGGCCTTTAGCTGTAGGCTTTTTGCAGGTTTTAAAAAATCAAATTGAGGAAATTATCCTCTTATTCCTAGTTTTCTGAGAGTAGTTTTTAAAAATCATAACTGGATTTTGAATTTTGTAAATTTTTTTCTGTATAAATTGACATAATCATGTAATTTTTCTTCTTTAGCCTATTAATCTGGTAGATTACATTGGTTGATTTAAAAATATTGAACCAGCCTTGAATCCCTAGAAAAAAATCCCACTGGTCATGGCAGGGCAAGGGGCAAGACCTTTTCCCAGGTAAGATTTGTCTCGTGGTGAACTTTAGAAAGCAACTCCTCAATGTCTTACGTATTCTTTCAGTCTTTACAGAAGATTGGGGTCTCCAAGACAAATGCAGTTTCTAATTGACACTCAGAAGCTGCCTTACTTCCTGGGTTATTTGGGCTATAAAAGCGGCTTCATGGCCGGGCGCAGTGGCTCACGCCTGTAATCCCAGCACTTTGGGAGGCCGAGGCGGGTGATCATGAGGTCAGGAGTTTGAGACAAGCCTGGCCAACCTAGTGAAACCCTGTCTCTACTACAAATACAAAAATTAGCCGGGTGTGGTGTCACGCACCTGTAGTCCCAGCTACTTGGGAGGCTGAGATGGGAGAATCGCTTGAACCCAGGAGGTGGAGGTTGCAGTGAGCCAAGACTGCACCATTGCACTCCAGCCTGGGTGACAGAGTGAGACTCCGTCTCAAAACAACAACAAGAAAAGTGGCTTCAGGCTGGGTGTGGTGGCTCACACCTATAATCCCAGCACTTTGGGTGGCCAAGGCGGGTGGATTGTTTGAACTCACGAGTTTGAGACCAGTCTGGGCAACATGGCAAGACCCTGTCTCTACAAAAAATACAAAAATTATCCAGGTGTGGTGGTGCGTGACTGTAGTTCCAGCAACTAGGGAGGTTGAGGTGGAAGGGTCCCCTGAGCCGGGGAGGTTGAGGTTGTAGTGAGCTGTGATTGCAGCACTGCACTGCAGCCTGGATGACAGAGTGAAACCCTGTTAAAAAAAAAAAAAGTGGCTTCATTGTCACTTTGGAGAGTTTGTGGGAATCCATATGGAGGAATTATTTCCTTCATTAGAGCCTTTACAACTTCGGCAGGTTTCTCAGTTCTGCTGAGTTAAGCCTCAACCCAGCTGGCCCTCCTGACTCCTTGTTCCATGAAATTGCTTCCCTCAGTGAAGAATTCTTGGTTGGGTTCTGTTAATGGCAAATCTGTGGGGCCCAGTCTGCTGGAGTAAACTTGATCAATTATTTGAATGCAATCATCAACAGGAGGCTGGAGGTTCCTTGGTAGCCGGGTGGCAGGATTAAGAGTAGAAATAACTTTAAGAGTTATATTTGGTTTATCTAGAAGCATGGTTTGGTGCTTTTCCAGCCCTGGCAGTCCACAATAGGCCCCTTCTGCTTGGGCAGGGGAAACACGTAATACATAGTATGTACCTTCATGGGCTGCTGAAAGGTGAACTTCTCAGCTTCCTGCAATATATCACAGGTGGCAGCCACTGCCCTTAGGCAGGTAGGCCAGCCCTTAGTTACCTTGTCAAGCTGTTCTGTAAAGTAGGCCATGGGACATTTTAAGGTCCCAAGGTCTTGAGTTAATTCTCCAAGTCCGATTCCCTGTTTTTCTTGAACAAATAAATCAAAAGGTTGGTGTAGGTCAGGGAGACTCAGGGCAGGGGCTGTCATCAATTTCTCTTTAATGGTTAGAAAGGCATTTTGGCATTCTCTACTCCAAGAAAGGGGTTCCCTTTCTTCTTCTTTTAAAGTCTCCTAGAGAGGTTTGGCTATTAACCTGAAGTTAGGGATCTAAATTTGACAAAATCCAGGCATCCCTAAAGGACCACGTAGTTGTTTAAGGATACTGGAGACTGCCACCTGATTTATTGCCTCTGTGATCTGGGAGAAGATTGTGAGTCCCTTGAATCCCAGGTACTGAATGGTGGGATGAGAGATCTATGCCTCTTTCTTAGAAACCTTGTACCCTTTATCTGCCAGGAAATTTAAGACTTTGATGGCATGGAGGATGGAGTTACCCTCCATTTCACTGGCTATCAAGATATCATCTGCGTATTACAAAATAGTTCACATTAATTAACATGGAATTCTTAGGACTGTCGGATCTACATCTGTATATTTGTTTTCTTTTCTTTCTTTCTTTTCTTTTTCTTTTTTTTTTGAGACGGAGTTTCGCTCTGTCGCCCAGGCTGGAGTGCAGTGGTGCGATCTCGACTCACTGCAAGCTCCGCCTCCCGGGTTCACGCCATTCTCCTGCCTCAGCCTCCCGCGTAGCTGGGACTACAGGCGCGCGCCACCATGCCCGGCTAATTTTTGTATTTTTAGTAGAGACGGGGTTTCACCGTGTTAGCCAGGATGGTCTCGATCTCCTGACCTCGTGATCCACCCGTCTCGGCCTCCCAAAGTGCTGGGATTACAGGCGTGAGCCACCGCACCCGGCCTTTTTTTTTTTTTTGAGACAGAGTCTCGCTCTGTCAACCAGGCTGGAGTGCAGTGGTGCGATCTCGGCTCACTGCAACCTCTGCCTTCTGGGTTCAAGAGATTCTCCTGCCACAGCCTCCTGAGTAGCTAGGACTACAGGCGTGCACCACCATGCCCAGCTAATTTTTTGTATTTTTAGTAGAGACGGGGTTTCACCATGCTGGCCAGGTTTGTCTCGAACTCCTGACCTCAAGCAATCCACCTGCCTTGGCCTCCCTAAGTGCTGGGATTACAGGTGTGAGCCTCTGTGCCCGGCCTACATCTGTATATTTCTGATAAGCCTCCAAAATTCTTTCCAAAATGCTAATGGGTTCTCATCCACTTCTTGTCTAGATATAGTCATGGGAAATCAAAATTTGACCTCCCCCCAAAAAATAATAATAAAACAAAATTCAACCCCAGAATGCAGCCTGCTTGAGTAAATTCTTCAAAATTGATAAATTATATCTTACAACTAGTTTCATTTTGCTATCAAATGGGAAAGTAGGATGAAATCCCTGATGTCTAAGCTTTTATACTCCTTTATCAGAACATACCAATCAAGTTAAATGTAAAAATTTTGATGCAATGGATGGAGGCTTTTAAGTAGGTTGGTGAGTCTGCACTTTTCCCTATGATCCCCATGTCACCAGCAAAGAAGAATCCTCCTTAGAGCCTACTATAACTTCTATAACCCCAGCCCAGCCATCTCAGCACTCTCCACCAGCTGCCTTGGGGTCAGCTTCAGCCTCTTTGATGGCTTTGATGGCCCCAACCCCTGAGACTTCCAAACCCTACAAAACCCTTTCCTGACTCCTGCTAGCCCTCTCACTTATGGACCCAGGACCCATACCTGAGTTCTGCCAGGTCTTCCCCCATATTTTCCTTTGCTCTCTCCTTTCACCAAGGAGACATCTGGGAACTCCAGAGAAATGGTCTCATCCTCTTGGACCCATCAGGGGACACAATTTGGCTGGGTTCTGCTACCCTTCTCTACAGGGCAGTTCCCTCTGAGATAGGTCCCTGTTGGGGGTTTAGCTGAAGAAGGACAGCCCGCTGGAATGATGCAAACTTACATAATTGTAAGCAGACCAAACCTGCTTATAGGGATGACCTGAAATGTATAACTAACCTCTTTGAGTCTATTTTCATGACTCATGGCCCTACATGGGCTGATGTTCAGAGCCTCCTTAAAGTCTTGCTGACATCTGAAGAGTGTCATACAGTGCTAGAAAAGGCTCCGGAAAAGGCTGATCGGTTACACACAGAAGATCCTAATAATGGGCTGAGGACTGGTTACAGTCTGGCAGTGCCCCTCCATGACCCCAGCTGGAAGCTGATCAACAGGGGTTCTGGACTGTTTTCTGGTGGGGCTCAGGAAGGGAGTCCCTCAAACCAAAAGTTTAAAGAAGGTGCAGGAAATCAACACACACATACACACATGCGCGCACGCACACACACACACACACACACACACACACACACACACACACACACACACACACACAAACACTTATCAAAATACAATCTAGGCCGGGTGTGGTGGCTCATGCCTGTAATCTCAGCACTTTGGGAGGCCAAGGCAGGTGGATTACTTGAGGTCAAGAGTTCGAGACCAGTCTGGCCAACATGGCGAAACCCTGTCTCTATGAAAAATACAAAAATTAGCTGGGTATGGTGGTGCATGCCTGTGGTCCAAGCTACTTGAGAGGCTGAGGCAGGAGAATCACTTGAACCCAGGAGGTGGAGGTTGCAGTGAGCCAAGATCACGCCACTGCACTCCAGCCTGGGTGACAGACTGAAACTCAGTCTCAAACCAAAACAGAACAAAAATCAATCTAACTGCAGTAGTGATTAACAAGCCCCCAAAGTGTCTGAACTGAAATAGAGTGCTTTCCACTCTCACATTAGTGGGTTGGGCTTGTTTAACCTGCAACAAATGGAAATTTTTCAGAATTTCCCAATTTGACAGGAGCAGCTCCTACTGTCTAGTACCCACAAAGGACACTCACCTGTCCAGATGCAGATGTCAAATTTCAAAGAATATTCTTCCTAGGCAATCAGGACTGCAGTTGGGGCCAAAGAGAGAGAGACTGAAACCTCTGGCCAAATATGGCTGGGCATCTGCTAGAAGGGTTTTCAAAACTCTCCCAGCCTGTGGCTGCCAAGTCACAAGCAATGCAATCCAAGTCAGGACACCAGAATTTTGTTGCTGAATGCCAGGGGTTTGACCTAGGTCCAGTTCCTCTCACCCACAGAAAGCCAATCACTGAGACAACGAGTATTGCCAAGGAAGAAAGGCTTTATTGTGGGTGATGTCAGCCAGGAGATGAGAGACAAGTCTCAAATCTCTCTCCCCAACCAACTAAAGTTAGGGGTTTATATAGGAGTTGGTCAACAGGCATCAGGGAGTCAGATAAGGGGTCTGGCACCTCACCGTCCAGATGCAGTGATGTGGAAAGTTTCAGCTCCCTGATAGCCAATTTCCTGCAAAAGGAACTCAGATAAGAAAAATGTAAGTTTCTCAAGCTTCAAGACTGGAAGGGTCAATTTCTATCTTATTAAAAACACTTATAAACATCAGTTCTGAGAAAATTGGGTCTGTTCAATTGGTATATAATTGTTTTGATATGTTGCTGACTTCTACTTGCTAATATTTTGTTAAGAATTTTTGCATCTATACTCATGAGGAATATTGGTCTGTAGTTTTCTTTCTTTTTTTGTATATTATCTTTGTTTGGTTTTGGTATCAGGATAATATTAGCTTCATAAAATGAATTGGGAAGTGTTTCTGCCTCTTCTATCTTCTGGAAGAGATTGTGTAGATGGTATTAATTCTTCTCTAAACACTTGGTAGTATTCTCCAGTGAAACTACCTGGCTCTGGAGATTTTCTTTTTTGGTAATTAAAAAACATTGTTAATTCAATTTTCTAAATGGTTATGGGGCTATTCAATATGAGCAAGTTGTGGTAGTTTTTGCTTTTCCCAGAATTGGTCTATTTCATCAAAATTGTTAAATTTATGCCTGTAGAGTTATACATAGTGTTCTCTTATTATTTTTTTGATATCTGCAGGGCCTAAAGTGACATCCCATTTCATTCTTCATATTGATAATTTATGTCTTCTCTCTTTTTTCCTGTTAGTCTTTCTAGAAGTTTGTCAATTTTGAAACAGTGAAGCAAACCAGTTTTTTGTTTCATTGGTTTTCTTTCTTGCTTTTCTGTTTTTAATGTTATGCTGTTATTTTAGTATTTCAATCTTCTGCTTGCTTTGGGTTTATTGTGTTCCTTTTTTCCTAGATTTTTTTTTCTGGATTCTTGACATGGGAACTTAGATTATTGATTTGATAATGCAATTACTGTTTGTTTTAGGCCAGTAAATATTGAAGTTCTTTATTACACGACAAACAGTTATGAGGTACCCAACCAAAATTGAGTCATGAACAGCACTGATGTAAACTGCACTGAGCCTTTGCATTTATGAATGTGGAGCAGGATAATATATCAAGAATTAGGCCAGACACAATGGCATATGTCTGTAATCCCAGCACTTTGACAGGCCAAGGCCCAGGAGTTTGAGACCAGCCTAGGCCACATAGTGAGACCCTGTGTCTAGAAAATTAAAAAAAAAATTAGCTGGGTATGGTGATGCACACCTGTGGTCCCAGCTATTAGGAAGTCTAAGGTGGGAGGACTGCTTCCTCTTTTCTGATGTAAGCATTTATTGCTATCAGTTTCCCTCTTACCACTGCTTTAGCTATGCCCCACATGTGTTAATATGGAGTATTCTTATTCTCATTAAAGTAAGTATATTGTTAAATTTCTTTTGAGATCTATTCTTTGACCACATGAATTATTTATAAGTGTATAGCTTTGTTTCAAAGGGTTCAGAGATTTTCATGTTATCTCTATACTGTTGATTTCTAGTTTGATTCCACTGTGGTCAGAGAACACATTTTGTATGATTTCAGTTGTTTTTTTAGTTTGTTGAGGTTTGTTTTGTGGCTCAGGGTGTGGTCTATCCTGGTATATATTTCACTGGTGCTTGAAAACAATGTGTGTTCTGCTATTGTTAGGTGGATTGTTGGATGCCGATTAGATCCTGTTGGTTGTAGGTATTGAATTCTTCTGTATCCTTCATGATTTTCCATCTGTTGTTCTATGAATTGTTAAGAGGGAAACGATATCGTGAAAATGGCCATACTACCCAAGGTAATTTATAGATTCAATGCCATCCCCATCAAGCTACCAATGACTTTCTTCACAGAATTGGAAAAAACTACTTTAAAGTTCATATGGAACCAAAAAAGAGCCCGCATTGCCAAGTCAATCCTAAGCCAAAAGAACAAAGCTGGAGGCATCACACTACCTGACTTCAAACTATACTACAAGGCTACAGTAACCAAAACAGCATGGTGCTGGTACCAAAACAGAGATATAGACCAATGGAACAGAACAGAGCCCTCAGAATTAATGCTGCATATCTACAACTATCTGATCTTTGACAAACCTGACAAAAACAAGCAATGGGGAAAGGATTCTCTATTTAATAAATGGTGCTGGGAAAACTGGCTAGCCATATGTAGAAAGCTGAAACTGGATCCCTTCCTTACACCTTATACAAAAATTAATTCAAGATGGATTAAAGAGTTACATGTTAGACCTAAAACCATAAAATCCCTAGAAGAAAACCTAGGCAATACCATTCAGGACATAGGCATGGGCAAGGACTTCATGTCCAAAACACCAAAAGCAATGGCAACAAAAGCCAAAATTGACAAATGGGATCTAATTAAACTAAAGAGTTTCTGCACAGCAAAAGAAACCACCATCAGAGTGAACAGGCAACCTACAGAATGGGAGAAAATTTTTGCAACCTACTCATCTGACAAAGGACTA
Organism: Gorilla gorilla gorilla; assembly: GCF_029281585.2. Taxonomy (NCBI): domain Eukaryota; kingdom Metazoa; phylum Chordata; class Mammalia; order Primates; family Hominidae; genus Gorilla; species Gorilla gorilla. The sequence goes on from NC_073224.2 coordinate 216,904,371, forward strand.
ATATCCAGAATCTACAATGAACTGAAACAAATTTACAAGAAAAAAACAAACAACCCCATCAAAAAGTGGGCAAAGGATATGAACAGACACTTCTCAAAAGAAGCCATTTATGCAGCCAAAAAACACATGAAAAAATGCTCATCATCACTGGCCATCAGAGAAATGCAAATCAAAACCACAGTGAGATACCATCTCACACCAGTTAGAATGGCGATCATTAAAAAGTCAGGAAACAACAGGTGCTGGAGAGGATGTGGAGAAATAGGAACACTTTTACACTGTTAGTGGGACTGTAAACTAGTTCAACCATTGTGGAAGTCGGTGTGGCGATTCCTCAGGGATCTAGAACTAGAAATGCCATTTGACCCAGCAATCCCATTACTGGGTATATACCCAAAGGATTATAAATCGTGCTGCTATAAAGACACATGCACACGTATGCTTATTGCGGCACTATTCACAATAGCAAAGACTTGGAACCAACCCAAATGTCCAACAATGATAGACTGGATTAAGAAAATGTGGCACATATACACCATGGAATACTATGCAGCCATAAAAAATGATGAGTTCATGTCCTTTGTAGGGACATGGATGAAGCTGGAAACTATCATTCTCAGCAAACTATCGCAAGGACAAAAAACCAAACACCGCCTTGTCTCACTCATAGGTGGGAATTGAACAATGAGAGCACATGGACACAGGAAGGGGAACATCACACACTGGGGACTGTTGTGGGGTGGGGGAAGGGGGAGGGATAGCATTAGGAGATATACCTAATGCTAAATGATGAGTTAATGGGTGCAGCACACCAATATGGCACACATGTATACATGTGTAACAAACCTCCACGTTGTGCACATGTACCCTAAAACTTAAAGTATAATAAGAAAAAAATAAAATAATTAATATGAATAATACAATGAATGAATTACAATAACAACATTCAACTAGTTGATAATTAATAATGCAATTACTGTTTGTTTTAAGTCACTAAGTATTGAAGTTCTTTATTACACGACAAGAGAAAACTGGAACAGTTATGAGGTACCCAACCAAAATTGAGTCATGAACAGCACTGATGTAAACTGCACTGAGCCTTTGCGTTTATGAGTGTGGAGCAGGATAATATATCAAGAATTAGGCCAGGCATAATGGCACATGTCTGTAATCCCAGCACTTTGAGAGGCCAAGGTCCAGGAGTTTGAGACTAGCCTAGGCCATATAGTGAGACCTTGTGTCTAGAAAATTTTTTAAAAAAATTAGCTGGGTGTGGTGATGCACACCTGTGGTCCCAGCTATTAGGGAGGCTAAGGTAGGGGAATTACTTGAGCCTGGAAGATTAAGGCTGCAGTGAGCATTGATCTCACCACGACACTCCAGCCTGGGCAACAGAAGGAGACCCTGTCTCAAAAAGAAAAAAAGTTAATTTGTGTTTGTTCTCACTATATTTTTTTCTTTTTGAAAATTATTTTATTTTGTTTTTATGTTTTTGAGACAGGATATCGCTTTGTTTTGTTTTTATTTTTTTGAGACAGGCACGATTATGGCTCAAGCTGCTGGGCTCAAGCAATCCTACCCTAGTCTCCCATGTAGCTGGCATCACAGGCTCATGCCATGCTTGGCTAATTTAGAAAATTTTTTTTTGTTGAGACAAAGTGTCACTTTGTTGCCTAAGCTGGTCTCGAACTCCTGGGCTTAAGCAATCCTCCTGCCTTGGCCTCCCAGAGTGCTGGGATCACAGGTGTGAGCCACTGCGCCAGGCCATCTTTCTCTTTTTTAAAGGAAACTGCCAGGGCTTTAGTATTTTTTCTTCTCACTCTGGGAATCTTGCTGGGTGGAAGAGAAGCTACTTACAGGCAGTTGCTCTACTCTTTTGGTCAGAGCCTAAACTTGCAAAAAGAGCTCTCTGCAAGGTAGGCAGGGAGGGGAGCACCTTTGGAAGGCACTGAGGGAGAGAAGGAGATATCCTCAGACTGGAGTGAGGTGGAGGCAGGCAGCTTCCAGAGCAGCACCCAGGGTGCCCAGTGGGAATGTAGGGGCTGAATTCCAGCCCATATGCCACTTGGCATGTGTCCTGGTGCAAATCCAGGTCCTCCCAGAGCAGGCATCCATATGGGCCAATGGTGGCTCTGCAAAAGGCCCCTGGACCTTTGCACAAGTCTGAGGAGGAGTCCAGTAATTACAAAGGTCAAGTTTTCTACCAGCCCGGTAGGATGGGGGCTCGCTGGATTTAATTGCATCAAAGGACATACAAATGTGTCTTTTGTTTCATACCTGCACTTGTGCACTGAGACTGGTCATCTCAGCTGCATGTGGAGGGCAGATGTCTTCTTCTTCTTGGACCTTGCAAAGGTTAGGTGTGGCTCAGAAAGTGCGGCAGCTCCAGGTACCCCTTGTTGGTGGGGTGGGCCGTCCACTGCCTCATGCGTGGAGTGTGTGTGTGGGAGGGAGGGGTCCTAGGCTGGGGCTGGGCCTGGGGGCCTGAGACCCACTCTCTGGTGGTCCTGGGGTTGTATTCTCCCTGCTGAACATTGCTCCATTATTCTTGGACCTTCAGTAAGGCCTTGTCAAAAATGCCAGTCTGGTTGGTGATCTGGGTCGTGGGGAATTAAGAATCTGTTTACAGAGGGACAAAGATTCCTTGGGCCTGTGTTGGGCAGGACAGTGTATTGTCAGTCCTGGCTCCACCACTTAGTGGTTCTCTGGTAGACTACTTAGCCTCTCTGAGCTTCAGTTTCCTCACCTATAAAATGAGAATAGCACTAATACTGCTCCCTTCGTTGGCTGTGAGGATTAAATGAGATCATGTATTTAAAACCCATAGCACAATGTCTAGCACAAGTCAGAGTTAAATAGCTACTGTGGCTACCTGAGGCAGCTGAAGGAGACCTGGACTTTGTAGGAAGAATTACAGGTTGTGGTTGGAGAGGGGAGCGGGGACAGAAAGATGGGGGCATGTGTGGAATGACACTATCCCGGGCCCTTCCCTAGAGATACTGGTGTTTGCAGGGGCCTCCCCAGGGGGATCAAAGTGTTACCAGATGGAAGGTCTTGACTGTGAGTTGTCCAGGTTCTTGGCATGTTGAACGAAGAATTGAACAGGATACACAAAGCAACAAAAGAACAGAGTAACGGAAGCACAGATTTCTTGAAGCAAAAGTACATTCCACAGAGTAAGTGCAGGCCGGAGCAAGTGGCTTAAGAGGCACTCCCCCACCATTAGGGTTTTTATTAAGCTAAAAGAATTTGGTAACACCCCTAGGTGCCATTTAGAGGCCTCCAATTGGTTACAGACTATGAAGGATTGGCCAGAGACCAATCAGAGATTGAAGTGGAGGCTTGGCCCTCAGTCAATCAGAGGCTGACATGGAAACTTCTGTCTTGTTACCACCTGAGTGAGGATGTGGCCTGTCTGTTGGCTAATCTTGCCTAGAACTGGCTGCACCTGCTCTTCTTTTGCTTATGCCTTAACCCCTGGTTACCCTATTTCCCTATTTTCCTGCCTCAAAAGGAGGCTCTGTTATTGAGCAGGTTGGAGAGTGCTCTGATATCATGGGAATGTAACCCCGTGTGGTGGGCAGAATAATGGTGCCTCAAAGATGTCCATGTCCTTATCTCCAGATTCTGAATATGTTAGGGTTCATGCAAAGGGAAATAAAGTTATAGGTAGAATTCAGTTGCTAACTAGCTGACTTTTATTTTTATTTATTTATTTATCTTTCAGACAGGGTCTTGCTTTGTTGTTCGGGTTAGGGTGCAGTGGTAAGATCCATGGCTCACTGCAACCTTGACCTCTTGGGCTCAAGTGATCCTCCTGCCTCAGCCTCCTGAGTAGCTGGGACCACAGGCATGCACCACTACACTCAGCTAATTTTTTATTTTTGCAGAGATGGGGGATCTCACTTTGTTGTCCAGGCTGGTCTTGAGCTCCTGGCCTCAAGTGATCCTCCTACCTCAGCCTCTCAAAGTGCTGGGAGTACAGGAGTGCCACTGTGCCCATCCCTTAGCTGACTTTTAAAATAGGGAGATTATCCTGGATTATCTGAATGGGCTCAATGTAATCATAAAGGTCCTTAAAAGTGGAAGATGCAGGCAGAAGGAAATACGAGATACAGAACAGTTAGAGAGAAATGCAACATTGCTGGTTTTGAAGGAAGAAGGGGCCATGAGCCAAGGAATGCAGGAAGCCTCTAGATGCTGGAAAAGGCAAGGGAATAGATTCTCCCCTACAGCCCCTAGAACCTCCAGCTCCGCTGACACCTTGAGGTTAGCCTGTCGGGTCTTGCACTGGACTTCTAACCCATAGAACTATAAGATAATACATTTGTGTAGTTTAAGCCACTGTATTTGTGGTGATTTGTGATAGCAGCAGTAGGGAATATACACCCATGTGTCAAGGGAGAGGAAACTGAGATCCAGGAAGGTTCAGCAATTTGTTCGAGGTCACACAGCTGGAAGCTCTTTGATTCTTCCAGAATCTACTACTCAAGTAGCCATGGACAAGAGGTTCACCTGCCCTGCCCCATCCTTCCAAGAGCATCTGCAATATTCTCCCTCCCTTTCCTGTGACCTGACAGTCTTTCTTCTATGAATGCAGATTTTTTTTTTTGAGATGGAGTTTCACTCTTGTTGCCCAGGCTGGAATGCAATAGCATGATCTCGGCTCACTGCAACCTCTGCCTCCCAGGTTTAAGTTCAACCTCCTGCCGCAGCCTCTCGAGTAGCTGGGATTACAGGTGCATGCCACCACGCACAGCTAATTTTTTGTATTTTTAGTAGAGACAGGGTTTCACCACGTTGGCCAGGCTTGACTTGAACTCCTGACCTCAGGTGATCCACCTGCCTCGGCCTCCCAAAGTGCTGAGATTACAGGCATGAGCCACCGCTCCCAGTCTGAATGCAGAAATTCTAAGACTTAGAGCTGGAAGTGTCCTTAGCAAACATCTCATCACTAGTGAAACGGATTCTAGTGGTTTTTGAATATTTTTTTCTTTTTCCTGCCAAGACATAGATGTGGTAGGTTTTTGAATATTTTTAAGCTATGTAATTTTTGTTTCAAACAACATGTAAATCTGATTTTTTGTTTCTGCTTTTTTTTTGAGACAAGGCCTTACTCTTTTGCTGAGGTTGGAGTGCACTGGTGCACAGCTCACTGCAGCCTCATGACCTCCTGGGCTCAAGCAGTCCTCCCGCCTCAGCCTCCCAAGTAGCTGGGACCACAGACATGTGCCACCACACCCGCTATTTTTTCTTTTCTTTTCTTTTTTTTTTGTAGAGACAGTCTCACTATGTTGCCCAGCTGGTCTCAGACTCCTGAGCTTAAGTGATCCTCCCACTGGGCGTATCCCAGCTACTTGAGAGGCTGAGGCAGGAGAATTGCTTGAACCTGGGAGGTGGCAGTTGTAGTGAGTCGAGATCGCGCCACTGCTTCAACCTGGGTGACAGAGTGAGACTCCGTCTCAAAAAAAAAAACAAAAAAAAAAAGAAGAAAAAAAAAGACAGAAAAGAAAAGAAGCCCTTCAGAAAACCTGGGGGCACTGCAGGGGAAGAGGAAAAGCAAGGGGTTAGGATTCCTTTCCCCATCTGGGGAGATTAAGACTCCGTGGAGGGAAGACCCAAGCCAAGGACTCTGGCTGTGGCCTCCAGCTGGGAGGTCAGGCTTCAGCCCCTTCCCACCTGGGGGAGGAAGAGAGATGGTGAAGGGGAAGACCCCAGGGCCTCGGGCAGGGAGGAAGCCTGGATCAACTCACTCCTAAGGGTGCGCAGGATTTATCAGCTATTTCTCCAGGAGTGGTAGGATTGAAAAAGAACAGTTGAAAGAAGGCAGTGCCAAAAACCCAAGATATGACCCTTTAATGGTGCAATTCCAGACACTGGGGATAAGTGAGGGGCCCCTGGCACCCAGTGAATCACACCATTTAAGGACACTGGGGAAAGAAGGAAGGCAGCTGTTAGATAATTGTCATAGCAATCCCGAGGGTGGGGATTAGAAACCCCATTTTGCTCAGAGAAGTGAGCTGACTTGCCAAGGTCACGAGTTTATCAGTGGGATCCCAACACAGGTCTCTAGGTCTCTATAACTCTCTGTACCAATCGTTGTGGGATTTAGGAGTGTGAACTGAAGATGGGTTTATTGGGTCACCTGAGTGTGCTGGCTGGGCAGGGCACCTGTCATTCTCCCTTGGGCCCAGGGGCTCCTTCATGGCCCCTGAGGCTCACTCCACAGTTAGTGACCCTGTAAAGCTGCGAAGAAGGATTCAGCCTCAGGCTGCTTTTGCCAGAAATTTGGTTTCTAAGAGGGAGGAGGAGGAAGAAGAAATTCTGTATATTGCACTGAAGAGCTCTAGGGATGCAGAGAAGACATGGGGAGAGAAGATGCTGGAATTTTCTGAGAAGGGAGTTTGAAAATCTAGGAAACAGTTGAAAGAACTCAGCGTAAGAGCAAAATGTACCTGGGTGTTGCCCCAACCAGGCCACATTCAGCTTGACCTTCAGCGCTTGAGATACCCCATCTCTGTGAGCCTCAGTTTCCACCATTGTAAAATGGGAGAACAGCCCGGTGTTGCATGAGAGATCGTTCACACTGGATATTGAGAGCCAACTGGTACATTTCCAGGAATTTTGGGAGCCCGTTGTTAATGTCATCTTTAAAAATTAAATTCTAGGCCGGGCGCGGTGGCTCATGCCTGTAATCCCAGCACTTTGGGAGGCCGAGGCGGGTGGATCACGAGGTCAGGAGTTCAAGACCAGCCTGCCCAACATGGTGAAACCCCGTCTCTACTAAAAATACAAAAATTAGCTGGGAAGGTGACACGTGCCTGTAATCCCAGCTACTAGGGAGGCTGAGGCAGGAGAATTGCTTGAACGGGGCCCCAGGAGGCGGAGGTAGCAGTGAGCGAGATCGCACCACTGTACTCCAGCCTGGGCTACAGGTGAGACTCTGTCTCAAAATAAATAAATAAATAAATAAAAATTAAATTCTGTAATAGAAATCACTTATGTCACTGAGGAATGAATGAAGTTCCAACATAATCTTTATTGTTTCACTTTTTTTTTGAGACAGGGTCTTAGCTTATCGCCCAGGCTGGAGTGCAGTGGCACGATCATGGCTCCTTGCAGCCTTGACCTGGGCTCACATGATCCTCCCACCTCAGTCTCCTGAGTAGCTGGGATTACAGGCACATGTCACCATGCCCAGTTAATTAAAAAAAATTTTTTTTTTTTTTTTGTAGAGATAGGCTCCCACTATGTTTCCCAGGCTGGTCTCAAACTCCTGGGCTCAAGCTATCCTCCTGCTTTGGCCTCCCGAAATATTGAGACTACAGGCATGAGCCATTGCACCTGGCCTATTTCACTTTTTATCTCTCTCTTTTTTTTTTTTTGAGACAGAGTCTTGCTCTGTTGCCAGGCTGTAGTGCAGTGACACGATCTCAGCTCATTGCAACCTCTGCCTCCTGGGTTCAAGCAATTCTCCTGCCTCAGCCTCTCGAGTAGCTGGGACTACAGGCGCGCGCCATCATGCCCGGCTAATTTTTGTATTTTCAGTAGAGACAGGGTTTCACCATGTTGGCCAGGATGGTCTTGATCTCTTGATCTCGTGATCTGCCTGCCTTGGCCTCCCAAAGTGCTGGGATTACAGGTGTGAGCCACCACAGCTGGCATCACTTTTTATCTTACGTTCTTAACTTAAACAGAAATGTCAACCAGCATCCAGTAACTACAGTTGGAAGTTGGTTGTTAAACCTGAAATAGTCCACCCTGGTAGTAACCATCTAGGTGGTCATAACATTCAGTGATGAAATATGATGGAGGTGTCATGGTTGGCGGGGTCCATTGGCTGACCCTCCCCAGACTGCCTCCAATAAACTCACCATCTGAAGACAAACAGCACCCTGGCTAGGTAACTCCAACTGCAAGACCAGTCTCCTAGTTCTTCACCCCAGTGACTGGCTGCTCCCGAGTTCTTCATGTAGAGAAATTCTGAGGCCAGTAGCCTGGAGCTGGCATACATTATTATTACTATTATTTCTCATTTTTAAAAATTTCTGTAGAGACAGGGTTTCACCACGTTGCCCAGGCCGGTCTTGAACTCCTGGTCTCAAGTGATGCTCCTGCCTTGGCCTCCCAAAGTGCTGGGATTAGAGGTGTAAGCCACCAGGCCCAGCCAGTATTATTAATTAGTAAGTCAGAAGTGGGGCCTTTGAAAGGGGTATCCAGGGCAGCTGATAGGGGAATAATCTTTGATTCGACCTTCTCTGCTTCCTGCCCCATCACTGTATCTCTAGCTCCCCACACATTGGCCTGGCTCCCAGTCAGGGTAGGGGCGGGGGCAGGGAGTCAAATACCCACCGCTCCCCACCTACCCCAGGATATTATAAAATACTTCTCTCTGGGGCTCAGCTCCGGCCATTGCCTGCCCCATCCCCCAGGGGGCAGAGCGGCTCCATGGAAAAAAGGCCAAATTCAGCCTCCATCCCTGCCCCGCCTCCCATCCCCCACTGTCAGTGCAGGGCTGCTTCTAGGGGGTCACAGGGAGTAGTGCTTACAGAGCCCTTACTATGTGCCAGGCTGTCTGCTGGGCACTGTGGCCACCCATTAGCCCTATTTAGCCCTCCCTACATAGGGTGGGCCTATTTAGCCCTCACGAAGGCCTTGCAAGGTGGAGGAGGGTTAGCACTCCCAGCTTGACTCTCAGGCCATCAGGGAGACTTCCTACCCCCCTGCCCTTCCTGCCTCCTCCTCCTACCTGAGCCTCCCGAGTAGCTGGCACTACAGGTGCACACCACCACACCTGGCTAATTTTTTGTCTTGGTGGTTTTTTGTTTTTTTTTTTTTTTTGGTAGAGATGAGGTTTTGCCATGTTGCCCAGGCTGGTCTTGAACTCCTGGGCTCAAATGATCTGCCCCCCTTGGTCTCCCAAAGTGCTGAGATTACAGGTGTGAGCCACCACGCCTGGCTGGGTCTGAATTCTTGGTGCTTTTAATAACCACCTAGGATGATGCTGCTGACACCCTGCCCCTGGGTTCCTTGAGCTCCTCCCTTGCCATCTATCCTACCTCCTGTGTCCTGTGGTCATTCCCTTGACTTAACAACAGCAGCCTCTCAGTCATCTTAATTTTAAGGAGCCCGATTTCCAACTACTACCTCTCATATTCCTAAGTCACTTCCTCCAGCTTCCTCATTCCAACAATCTCCCCCTGCACCCCATTAACAAATGCACTGGTCCCACACCTTTGCCTTGTCCACATCTGTCATGCTGCCTTGCGCTCTGTACCTAGCTTTGGCCCCAAGGTGTATTGCTATTGTCACTCATTTTTTTTTTGAGACAGAGCTTCACTCTGTAACCCAGGCTGGAGTGTAGTGGCAAGATCTTGGCTCACTGCAACCTCCGCCTCCCTGGTTCAAGCGATTCTCCTGCCTCAGCCTCCCAAGTAGCTGGGATTACAGGTGCATGCCACCACGCCTGGCTAATTTTTGTATTTTTAGTAGAGATGGGGTTTCGCCATGTTGGCCAGGCTGGTCTTGAACTCCTGACCTCAGGTGATGCGCCTGCCTCGGCCTCCTAAAGTGCAGGGATTACAGCGTGAGCCCGCGCCCGGCCGCTATTGTCACTCTCGCATTTACTCTTATCTCCTTGGTTCCGCTCTGGCTTTGCCAGACTCATCTAGCTAAATCCCAGACTCCAGATTTACTCCTCTGCCTCCAGACTAATATATTCAATTGGCTGCTTGATGTTTAAGAGGCATCTCTAACTTATGTCTAAAATGGAATTCTCCATCTTCCCCTAAACCGGCTCCTCCTGCAGTCTGCCTCATTTTAGTTAGTGGCAGCTCCATGTTTCCTGTTGCTCAGGTCAGACACTTTGGAGGACTTTTTGGTCCCCAGTTTCTCTCACACCCACATCCAATCCATCCGCAAATCCTCCTGGCTTGACCTTCATACTGTGCCTGGAACCCATCGCTTTTCACCACTTCTGCTCCTGCTGCCCTGTTCCAAGCCACTCTCCTCTCCCTCTAGGGTTATTATCGTTATATCCTAACTGTCTCCCTGCTTCTCCCCTGGCTCCCCGTGATGGTTGGTTTTCTGTGTCATCTTGGCTAAGCTGTAGAACCCAATAATTCAAACACTAATCCAGGTGTTGCTGTGAAGGTATTTGTAGATATAGCTCACATCTACAGTCAGTGGACTTTAAGTAAAGGAGATTATCCTCAGTAATTTGGGTAGGCCTCATCCAATCAGCAAAAGGCGCCTTAAGAACAAAATTGAGGTTTCCCTAAGGAAGGAGAAATTCTGCCTCTGTACTGCAGCATCAGCCCCTGCCTGAGAGATTCCAGCCTGCTGGTCCACCCAACGGATTCTGGATGTGCTGGCTGATTTGGGTAAGTCAATTCCTTGAAATAAATCTTTTAATATATATCGTACTGGTTTTGTTTCTCTGGAGAAACCTGACTGATACATCCCCCCACCATCATTCTGCAAGGCAATCAAAGCAATCCTTTTAAAAGTCAGATCACGGCACTGGTGCTCTCAGACACTCCACAGGCTTTCATCTCATGCGGAGAAAAGTGCAAGTTCACCTCATGGTCCACAGAGGACCCCAGCTCTCCATACTCTCCCCCTTATTCTTTCTGCTCCAGGCATCCTGGCCTCTTTGCGGATCCTTGAGCACTCCAGGCATCCTCTGGCCTCAGGGCCTTTGCTCCTGCTGTCCCCTCTGTCTGGAAAGCACTTCCCCGGTGAGCCACTCGTTTGCTCCCTCACCCCTTCAGCCATTTCTTTTTTTTTTTTTTTTTGAGACAGAGTCTTGCTCTGTTGCCCAGGCTGGAGTGCAGTGGTGCTATCTCAGCTCACTGCAACCTCCACCTCCCGGGTTCAGGTGATTCTCCTGCCTCAGTCTCCTCAGTAGCTGGGATCACAGGCATGCCTACCACATCCAGCTAATTTTTCTACTTTTAATAGAGATGGGATTTTGTCAAGTTGGCCAGGCTGGTCTCAAACACTTGGCCTCAAGTGATCCACCCGCCTTGGCCGCCCAAAGTGCTAGGATTACAGGTGCAAGCCACCATACCTGGCCCCCTTCAGTCATTTCTTTGTTCATATGTCATCTTCTCAATGAGACCTTCCCTGACCATCCTATTTTTGTAAACTGAGGGATAATGTACAAAAATGTGTCTGGTGCACTAATCTTTGTGCCTGTTTTTTTTTCTTTTTTACGTATGCCTATACCTGTGCAACCACCAACTAGGTCAAGAAGTAGAACATTTCCAGCCCCTCTGTAAGGTTCCACTCCACAGTTCCCAGAAGTAACTACTCTTATGAATTCTATCACCATTGATGAACTCTTCTTGATCTTCATACAAACGGGATCTTAGATTATGTGCTCTTCTGTGTCCATTCTCTCTATTTTAAAATTGCAGTCCCGCTCAAGAACTCCCCAAAGCCTTTCCTGCTAATTTTTTCATGGCCTCCTCCCCACCTAATATATTGTGTTTGATTGTTTAAGTGCCTATCTGCCCCTAGTAGGACATGAGCTCTGTGTGTGCAAGCATTTTTGTCTATTTTGCTCACTGCTCTATTTCCAGTACCTGGTGAACTGACCATCACTTATGGGCAGCCAATAAATATTTGCTCAGAAAATAATGAATTAGGCTGGGTGTGGTGGCTCATGCTTGTAATCCCAGCACTTTGGGGGGCCGAGGTAGGCAGATCACTTGAGGTCAGGAGTTCAAGACCAGCCTGGCCAACATGGTGAAACCCCATCTTTACTAAAAAACAAAAAAACAAAGATTAGCCGGGTGTGGTGGTGCGTGCCTGTAATCCTAGCTACTTGGGAGGTTAGGGCATGAGAATCATTTGAACCTGGGAGGCAGAAGTTGTAGTGAGCCGAGATTGCACCACTGCACTCCAGCCTTGGCAACAGAGGAGACTCTGTCTAAAAAATTAAAAAAATGAATTAATCTCCATTTTCTAGATGATGGCATTGAGGCTTAGAGAAGTGAAGTGACTTCCCTGTGTCACACAGCATTAATGATGGAGACAGGATTTGAACTGTCATATACCCGAACCCAAAGACTGCTCTTAACCAGCTGTTTAGTCCATGGAACCCTCCCTGAATGTCTCCATGCATGAGAGTCTGTGCACATGTGTTCATGTGTCATCATGGGTAGGCAGGTGAATGAGCACAAGGGTATTGATTTATTTGGAAATATTTTCTAAGTGCCTACTGTGTGTCAGCCACTGTGCTGGCACTGGGGACCTTCTTGGTTAGCAAAACAGACACATCTGTTTACTTGTGGCTGTATGTCTGTGTGTGTACGTGTGTTTACTGCAGTGGATGGATACACGCTTGTATGTGTGTGCTTATGTTGGGAGTGCTTGCCCCTCTCTGTTTGCAGGTGTCTTCTGTTGTGTGTGTGAGTGGAACTCTGTGTCCAAGTGTGGAGGGACCTGAGATAGCAGAGTTTTAGAGCAGACCACTGGGTTCGAATCCTGGCTCCTGCCCTTGCTAGCTGTGTAACTGTGGGCAAGTTTCTTCAAAATGCTACGCCTCAGCTGGGCACAGTGGCTCATTATTGTAATCCCAGCACTTTGGGAGGCCGAGGCGGGTGGATCACGAGGTCAGGAGTTCGAGACCAGCCTGGCCAACATGGTGAAACCCCATCTCTACTAAAATTACAAAAAATTAGCCGTGCATGGTGGCACGCACCTGTAGTCCCAGCTACTCGGGAGGCTGAGGCAGGAGAATTGCTTGAATCCGGGAGGCAGAGGTTGTGGTGAGCCAAGATCGTGCCGCTGGACTCCAGCCTGGGCAACATAGTGAGACTCTGTCTCAAAAAAACCCCCCAAAAACAAAACAAAAAAATGCTGCACCTCAGTTTTCGCATCTGTGAGATGGGGATGATGACAGTTGTTTACTTTCTTGGGTGCTTTAGGGCAGTGCCACTTAAAATATAGGCAGGAATGTTGCCTGTCCTAGAACTATTTGTTACCTGTGTACGACACAAGATAGGTACAGACATTTTAGAACCTAGTGTGACATCCTGACATTGCCAGGGCATCCAAACATGTGACTGGTGGAATCTGGCCTTGTGGAACAGAGTTTGGGTGTTGGACAAGTTTGGGTGTTGATTTCACAGTCAGACCACCTAGTGGATCCTCAACAGGTTGGGGGAAAAAAAAGCTGGGCATGGTGGGGCACACCTGTAGTCCCAGCTCCTCGAGAGGCTGAGGTGGTGAGGATCACTTGAGCCTGGATCTCGAGGCTACAATGAGCTATGATGATGCCACTGCACACCATCCTGGGCGACAGCATGAGATGTCATCTCTAAAAATAATAAAAAATGTTAAATAAAAAAGGAAAACCAAATCTAGTCTTCCACCACAAATAATTTGAAAAGCACGAGTTTAGAGGATTAAGCAGGATGATACAGGGAAACCACTCAGAACGGTGCCTGATGTGTAGTAGTGTTGGAGAATGTTCTCTGTTGTAATGACAGAGGCTGAGTACGTGTACATGTGATGGGAGCAGAGTGCGGGGCTGAGTTTGAGCATGAGCCTGCATCTGTGTGCCTGTGTGTACACGTGGATGTGGGGCGGGAGGGATGTCACAGCTTTGTGTGTGAATGTGTGTCTGTGTGCAGCTGACAACACGACTGTGTGCACCGTAGGAGTTGCTTACAAATGAGTGTGTGTAAATGTGCAGTGCCTCTGGCTGAAAGCGGGTGTTTATGGATGTGTGTGAGTGTGTAGGGCTGGGGGGCTGAGGGAAGGAGATGGGGTCAACTCCAGCACGGTTTCTGCTGCCTGGGGACTCACCATCACCAGGGACTGTGCTGTAGCAATAGAGTCTTTTTTTTTTTTTTTTTTTTTTTTTTTTTTTTTTTGAGATGGAGTGTTTCTCTGTTGCCCAGGCTGGAGTGCAGTGGTGTGATCTCGGCTCACTGCAACCTCTGCCTCCCGGATTCAAGTGATTCTCCTGCCTCAGCCTCTCAAGTAGCTGGGATTACAGGCGCCCACCACCACACTTGGCTAATTTTTATATTTTTAGTAGAGACAGCGTTTTACCATGTTGGCCACGCAGGTCTCAAACTCCTGACCTCAAGATATCCACCCGCCTCAACCTCCCAAAGCGCTGGGATTACAGGCGTGAGCCACTGTGCCTGGCTTGTAGCAATAGAGTCTTGGTTTTACCTTTGTGCCACCCACAGGGGCAGCAAGGAAGGAGGTGCTCGCAGCAAGTGTGATTGGTAGAGGGCAGGGGGTGCTGGTGGCTCCAGGGTCCCCTGCACTGTGTCATCAGGGTTTCTGGGGCAGGGCTGATCCAGGCAGACACTTTGATCTGATGGGTTTGGTGGAGGAGTGGAGGGGGGTGGGGCGGTGGGGAGGGGCAGAGCATTTCTATAGTCCCATGGGGGTGGGGGTGGGGTCTCCATAGCCATGACTCCAAACCCAGTGAGACACTATGGGAAACAGCCCCTCCCTTGTTTCTCTTTTTCTCCTTGATGACATTTTGTTGTGGCAGCCATGATGCCCCTGTGTCTGAGAAATGACTGAACTTGTGGATGCCCATTTGGAGCCTGGAGGGGCAAAGATTGGTCTCAGCTGTCCCAGGGGTGGGAGAGAAGGGTGAGAAGAAGGTTGAGAGGAGCCAATAAGGGTTAGATGAGAGAGCTGGGAGTTGGGGACCTGGGTCAGGGTCCCTGAGCAGGGAGTAGACCCCTGTGAGATTGTACTGGATCTCAGAATGGGAAGGAGAGTCTAAGGAAAGCCCAGTTTGGTCCAGGAACTGGGGCAGGTGGAAATAGAAAGGGGATCCAGGCTTCTCAGAGGAACCAGGCTGGGAGACAGAAGTCATCTTGGGTGATGGGTCAGAGGCCCCAGGACACCTAAGGAAGGCCTGGAATTTGCAAGCTGAGCCACCCGTACTGTGTGCCTGTGTGTGGTGCCTGAACCAGCTGACCTCACCATGAGCTGTCACAGACTGTCCTCCTTAAGGGATCTGGTGGCATTGCCAGCCTGCTTTATGAACTGCCATAAGGGGTCATGTATTACGTTTGATCTAGCAATCACTTCTGTGCCAGTGTTACTTACGTAGTGTGTTAGTCTGTTTCTGCTGCTATGACAAAATACCCAAGACTGGGTAACTTGTAAACAGCAGAAATTGATTTCTCACAGTTCTGGAGGCTGGGAAGTCCAAGATCAAGGCACCAACAGGCTCAGTGTCTGATGAGGGCCTGCTCCTTATAGACGGTGCCTTCTCTGTGTCTTCACTTGGTGGAAGGGATGGAAGGGCCAAAGGGGACAAAGTCTGTGTCCTCATGTGGCAGAAGAGCAGAACAAGCAAGCTGACCAAGATGTGAAGCCTCTTTTCAGAGGGCCTCAATCCCCTTCACCAGGGCTCTGCCCTCATGGTTCAATCACCTCCTAAAGGTCCCCACTAAATACTATTACACTTGTGATTATGTCTCAACACAGGAATTTTTGTGGACATTCAGACCATAGCACATAGAAATTCACAAAAGATATTACGTCAGTGTTTGACTTCATACCTTTGCATCTGCCATTCCCTCGACCTGGAATACTCGTCTCCATCCTCTCTCTCTGCTTCCTGGAGAGCTCCCAGTCATGCTCTGGAACCCTGCTCAGCTCCTCAAAGGGGTGTCCTTCAGGGTTAGTTGCTCCCTTCCTGGAAGCTGTCGACACCTTGAATGCCATGCACATCACCTGCGTTGTAGTGACCCATGTACATGCTGGTCTCCTCCACTGACTGAGCACTTCCACGAGGGCAGGCATGGGTCTCATTCACTGCAGCGCTCCCAGCACCAGCCTAGTGCTTGGCTTTCCATGGGTGCCTGATTCATGGGCAGTGAAGTGGCCCAAATGCCCTGATAAGCTCTTGGGGGCAGGAGTCATTTGTTTCCCCCACGGCATCTAATGCAGTACTTTTGTGCAGTAGGAATTCAGTAAGTACTTCCTGAATGAATGAATGAATGAATGAGTGAGTTATGATTCACTCATAGCTCACAATTCTGCAAGGCTGTACAGGAAGCATGGTTCTGGCATCTGCTTGGCTCCTGGGAAGGCCTCAGGAAACTTACAATTATGGTGAATCAGAGGACAGCCTCCCGGTTCCCATCCCTTTCCGGGCTCTATGCCATAGTGTTTTCCAGGCCTAACTTTAACCCCTAGCTCCAGATCTACCTGCAACTCCCAGAGCATTACCCAAGTGTGTTCCCAGGGACACTGGTCCCATGAGATGCTCTCCCAGAGGGAAAGCCTGCAAATGGTAACACCTTTTTAGAGATTCACATTGCACTTTTACCATATTTAAGACTCTGCAATATCCTGGGACAAACAAATCTGATTAACTTGCCTTACCCCAGAATTTGCCAAATGTATTCGACCATGGAACCCTCACTGAATGTCTCTGATATCTACTTGACAAATATGTATTGAGTGTCTAGCATGAGGCAAGTGATATGGTTTGGATCTGTGTCCCCACCAAATCTCATGGCGAATTGTAATTCCCATTGTTGGAGGTGAGGCCTGGTAGGAGGTGATTGGGTCATGGGGGCAGAGTTCTCATGAATGGGTTAGCACCATCCCCACCATGCTGTTATTGTGATGGTGAGTGAGTTATGGTGAGATCTGGTTGTTTAAAAGAGTGTGGCACCTCCTCCCTCTCTCTCTTGCCCCTGTTTCCACCAGGTGACATGTGTGCTCCCCCTTTGCCTTCCATCATGATTGTAAGTTTCCTGAGGCCTTCCCAGGAGCCCAGCAGATGCGAGAATCATGCTTCCTGTACAGCCTTGCAGAACCATGAGCCAATTAAGCCTCTTTTCTTCACAAATTACCTAGTTTTGGGTATTTCTTTATAGCAGTGTGAGAATGAACTAATTCAGCAGGCATCATCTTGGTTGCAAAGAACACAGCAAGAGAGTATGATAGACGTTGGCCCTGCCTTCGTGGGCCTCCTGCTCAGCACAATAATAATAGCTCACGTCTGTGAGTGCCAAGGCTTTCCATGCTCTATCTCACTGACTCCTCACCCACACTCTAGGAGTTAGAAACAATTGCCCTTGTTTTACAGACATGAAAATGGGGCTCAGCACAGTTATGTGACCTCTGCAAGGCAGCTAACAAATGGCAGAGTTGGGATATGAACTCTAAGCCCCTGACAGCAGAGCTGAAACTGTTAAAACACAACGGGGTGTTCTTAGAACACTTAAAAGCTGCTTTATGTCAACACTCCACCCTAGCCCAGGCCAAATCCGCACCCCAACCCCAGCTCCAGGCCCAGCCCTAGCCTAGCTCCATTCTTAGCCCTGGAAAACTGCTAGTCATACTTTAGAACCCTGCCCAGGGCCTCTGAGAGCTCCTACTTGTTCTCTGGGGAACCTCAGATGAAAAAGAAATACTGAGTCCAAGTGATAATTTTTACAATTCACATTTATTTTGGGAAAAAAAGGTTCTGCTAAAAATACTCCTACAAAGGCATTGGAGTAACAGGGTCAGGGTTGATCTTGGACACAGCTGGTGAGATTTCCTTGGTCACAGCAGTGGGGTCTGGAGGAGCCAGGTCTGACCCACGGCCGTTGGAACCCCAGCTGTATCAGTCCCTGACCTCCCAACATTGTCAGGAAAACCCATATTTATGACCACAGGAAACAGGGTTCTGGGAAACCCTGCCAGACAGCCCCATACCCTGGTTGAGAGCTCCGGTCTGCATAGCTCAGGCTGGGGCAGACACTTCAGGAGAAGGAGTGTGCACACTCACCCCCACAGCCCGTGGCTCTGACAGCAGCTCCAGGGAGGCCACGCTCAAAGAGGGTGCCACAGTGCCCCCCCGGGGATCTGGGATTTGACTGGCAAAGGATCTGACAGTGGAGAGGGGCTGAGTGTGTACCACTGGTAGCAGCATAGCATAGTGATTAAGTGGGGGGTGCTGGGGTCAGAGGCCACTTACTGGCTGTGTGACCTGGGAGAGCCACCATGTCACGTCTCTGAGTTTGCTAGTCTGTGGAGTGGGAGTAATAATTGTACCTGTCTCACAGAGGTGTGAGGATTAGGCAAGACATTGTGTATAAAAAGTTGGGCATGGTGCCTGGCACATTGCTGGCACTCAAGAAATAGCAGCTATGATTATGATTTGGGGGCTGGGCATGACCAAGTGGTAATTACTCTTCTCTGGAGTCCAAGAAGGCTAGTTGTGAGTGAATGTCCCTGCCAGGCCTATGCTGGGCCAGCCTCAGAGGCTCAACTTGGTGCCCCCTGCCCATCAGAGTCCCTCTCCACAGAGGGGAAAGCGGCCAGGCTGATGATGGAGTGATTCACAGGCACCTCTGCCGTGTGGCCTCCCAGCTCTGGAAGGCAGTGACTAAGATTAGAAAGGTCAAGGGGGGTCTTGGAAGGGGACGGAGGCTGTGTGGCCATGGAAGCTATGTCCCAAATGTCAGAGGGAAGGCACCTGGCTCTGGAGTTTGCAGCAAGACCCTGTGGTTGTCCAGTGTTAAGACTCTGGCTCTGAATAGGAAGGGGTTCTGCTTCGGAAATATTCCTCAGTGGGGGTCTCCCAAGGCAAATTCCTGGCCCTGCAGCTTCCTTGCTGCAGGGAGGGAAATTCCACCCCAGATGAGTCCCTCCCCAGACTGAGCCAGTGGGGCCCTGCTTGGTTCCTAGGTCCACCAGCCAGTGGGCACTGTGGCCTGTGTGGGGCTTTACTCAGCTGTAGCCTGGAACAACCAGCCCCTTTTCCCCCCAGGAAGGCCTGACACATGCAATTCTGCCACTCTACCAGGGAAAGACGTTCTGCACCCCACTCAAAAGGAGGGTCTTTGGCCCTTGCCAAGGTGCATCTGTAACTCAGATCCAAGGGATGGAGCTTTTCTTAGTATCTGTTTTCAGCTGTCTCCCTCCCCATCTCTTTCTCTCTTTCTTGCTCTTTTTTTTTGTGCTTTTAAAAAATTGCTAGGGCCCACAGGTCTGGGGAATAGCAACGAACAATGAGACTCGAAATTTCAAGAATTAGCAGCATAGAATCATAGTGTGATGGAATCTTAGAAACATGGAATCATTCCATTGGAATCTTAGAATGATGGGGCTTTGCAATCCTAGAATCTTGGAATCTTTCACCTGTGGAACGTTAGAATTCTTGACTCTTGCAGTCTCAGCAGGGCCCCCAAGAGTGTATGTGGTCCTGGCTGTGACCTCCTCCCTCCTCCCTCTCCTGCTCCCTCTCCTTCAACAGGGGCCATCAGGTCTTGGGTAGAGACAGGGCCTTTGCTCTCTCCCTCCTCTAGGAAAAGCCGTGTCTTGGTCTGGGTAGCCGGGCTTGGTAGTGGTGGTGGGGCATCTGTAGCTCTAGGTCCAGCTGGAGGCCCCGCCTGGCCAGGTGTTGAGTGAACAGGTCTGGACCATAGCCTTGGGGTCTGTGGGGTCTCCCAGGGTGGCCCTGAGTGGGTTGCTGGGCCCCTCCAAAGTATTAAATTTCTGCTGCTTCTTGTTATATCAGCTTTCTCAAGGCAGCCTTCATGCTGCGAAGCTAAACTCAGACAGACTCTGGGTCTGAGGGTCTTTCTAATTTTCCTGAAAGCTTAGCTCTGTCTGGGCACATTCCTGAGGGTCAGCTCTACCCCCTACTTCATGGGTCCTAATCTGTGTCTGGGTTTGGGCATCCTATCTGAAAATGTCCTGCTTTTTCTTAATCCCTGTCTACAGCAGACCCTCTCTCTGCAGACATCAGGGCAGTTTGTTGTGGGGGAAGAGTCAAGTGAGGATTTCCATGTCTGGAGGAATCTCCTGGAGGAGCTTGTCAAAAAATGGAGACTCTTGGGCCCAACCCCAGGGATTCTGATTTAGGGGGTTGGGGTGGCGCCCAGGAGTCTGCAAGTTAAACAATAAATAGCCCAGGAGATTCTGATACAGGTGGGCGATGGCAAACATTTTGAGAAATCCCAGGAGGTGGGAAGGAAGGACTACAGACAGATGGCCTGGTTGGAATCTTCTGGGAATCACCTCTGGGAATCAGTTTCCTCACTCATAAAGTGGAGAGGATAATGCTTTGGCACCTGGCATATGGTAAGTATTCAGCGATTATTGCAATCCCTGTGGTTCCAACCTCCTGAGATTAGCCTCCGAGGGGGTGTGCCCGGAGTTGACTCTTTCCTGTTATGTGACAAAGGCCAAGTCCTTTTCTGCAGCCAACACTCTGACCTTAGTTTCTCTGAAGGAAAAACTGGCAGCTGCAAGACCATTCTCCACCTTAAGTTTGATGGCAGAAGCCATTTTGCAGAAGGCTGGGTCAAGGCCGCCTGGTGGTGTATTCGCATGCGTGTGTAGCATCACACAGCACAGTGGGGCTCCCTCAACTTCCCTCTGGGTTTCCCCAGGATAACACATTATTGGAAAAGACAGGACCCCAGACTCATTCCAACACGTCTGGGTGATCTCTCCAGGACTAGGGTGACCAGGGCAGGGATGGGTTTCCTGAGCAATTTCTCATGCCCACCCGCACGCCCGCCCCCGCCAGGCTCAGCTCCTTTGGTGTCTGGCAGCTTTCTCCCCACCCCACCCCTGCCACCTCTAGAGAAGCCTGGAGGAAATGGGGTAGACATCAGCCAAATTAAGAATCAGGTAGCACAAGACCCAACCCTGCTGTTCCAAGCAGCTGAAGTGACTCTTTGGATTATCTGCGTCAGTGAGGATGGAAACTGAAGCAGCAGGGCCTGGCTTCTCCTGGAATAAATGAGGGCCGCTCCGGGGGCAATTCCTTCTCGGGGAGAGGAGTAGCTGGGAGGCATCCTGCCCCATCTGATGGCTGAACTGGTGCTTCTTCCTAGAACCTGATGCTCACTATGCTACTCTCCTGCTCAAGAACCTGCTGTGGCTGGACTGTACATCACGCCTAAACTGCCTCAACCTCCACTTATATCAACCTTCACTTCCCCCGTTCCACTGGCCCATCCAGACACAACTCCTCACTGTGTTGGACCATTCTGGCAGCTGCGTCTTGGAGTGACCTTTCTTTTGACCTCTGTCATTTTCAAGACAGCCTCTCCATGAAGCCCTCCTTGACAGCCCCAGCCCACTTGAGCTTTCTTTTCTCTTAGTGGCCAGCATCAGACACCAACTGTTTCTCGTCATCTAATTGAGCATGGTAGAGGAGACACTGGAAACAGAAAAAAACCAAAGCTCATGGCCTTGCTCTGCTCCTTCCTGGCTGTGTTATCCTGAGCAAAG
Source organism: Gorilla gorilla gorilla (assembly GCF_029281585.2). Classification (NCBI taxonomy): domain Eukaryota; kingdom Metazoa; phylum Chordata; class Mammalia; order Primates; family Hominidae; genus Gorilla; species Gorilla gorilla. The sequence goes on from NC_073224.2 coordinate 216,925,611, forward strand.
TACTTCATCCCCCTGAGCCTCAGTTTCCCCCAAAAATATGCAGGGGGAATACTCCTTCCTGATGGGACTAAGGTGTATAAGTGTTTTGCACAGCCTGCCTCACCCAGTCCAATGCTCTCATTTTACAGATGGCTCAGTGAGGGGAAGTGTCTCCCCAGATTCACATCCCTAGTGACAGGAGCAGGCTGCTACCCTGCGGTCATGATGCACTTTCCCTAGCATCATGTGGTACCCTGTCTTTTGAATGCATTTACGTTATCTTCCCTAGCAAGAGTCTTCCAGCCTTTGGTACCATCTTCAAACAACAGGGGCCCTGGAGTGAGCCAGGAGTGGCCCAGGGCCCAGCCCTGGGGTGGGTGATGGTCTGGGGCCTGGGTCCTTCCTGTGCTTCAGTGAGGCAGGAGGATTAACTGGGCAGGGCGGGAGCTCCCAGCCTTTTGGAGATGAGCCCCTGATGGGAGAGGAGTGTGAGGCTAGTGACTGCTCACAAGGTGGTGGCAGAGAGCCCCTAGATGGTGGCAGGGTGGGGACCAACTAGAAATGATGGGGAAAGTTCAGCTGATGCCATCTGAGTAAGAGGCACTGCTGGTTAGTAAACAGCCATAGCCCTGAGTCCCTTAAGTGTCTCCTACTGCCCCACCACCCGGGTCCCTGCTCTGAGGCCTCTGGTCCAGCACTCAGGCCATCATCTATTCTGATTGGTCTGCCTGAGTCTTCGCAGTTGATATTTTGGATATCATCCCCCAGGGAGAGGACTGCTGAGCACCAACAATGACCCATTCTGGGGGCTTCGTGGCAGTAGGGGTGCGGGTGGGTAGCATGGCTCTCTCCTACCCAGCCTGGCGCTGCACAGCTCTGCTAGCTGCACCCTCCCAGAGCAGCTGGTCCCCATTTCCACGGTGCCCCGGCCTGTGTTTACAAGGCAGCTTTCTTTCCTGCAGTACCAACTGTGTGCAGAGCAGGCGGAAACTCCCCTAACACTGCTGGGCAGGCGGGGGCTGGCACTTGGGGAGGTTGAGCCAGGAAAGGATTAGTAACCAGGCAGCGGGTGGCTCAGAGCTGTGTGCCTGGGCGAGCGGGTGGTGTAAGTGGAAGGCGCTTGGCAACACGGCCTGCCACTCCCTGCTGAGCAGCAAGCAAGAGGTTGGGGCGGGGCGACTGCCCCGGTAGCGGGTGGGGTGGGTGGGTGGGGGTGGAGGAGATGTGAGCAGCGCCTGTACCCCTGGGACAGTCACAGTGACATCTGTTTGTTACCCTGAAGTGGAGACACAGAGGTCTGGTAGCACCTGTGCTCTGGGAAGCAGGTTTGCAGGGGGCCATGGCCACTGAGGACCTCGGCCCTGGAGGGTGGAGGGGCAGACATGCTGGCTAGTGGTCACCAGCTCAGCGGCTTAGGACAGGAAGCCATCTGACGGGAAGCACCGACTGCCAGCCCCATGTGGGGCCCCAGAACAGTTGGGGGGTGGGCTGGGGAGACAGAACTAATCTAAAGAGCATCAGGGCAGCTCCCGCCAGAAGGTGACCTTGTGTGCCGAGACAGCTGCCACCCGCGCGGGGCACCTTTGGGGCACAAAGTGAAGGCCAGTGGGCCACTGCCGGCCAGTTTGTGGGAAACCTGCCAATGCTTTCCCTGTGGCTCGCCCTGCTGTCCCCATGGGGGGCCCACACTTCTCTCTAATCCCTTCCTTCCCTTTGCAGCTCAGGCTCCCGGAACAGGTGAGTGACAGACGATGGGCTGTGCTGTGCTGGATGTTCACTCTGACCGTGGCGCTTCTAGCTGGCTGCCTGTGGCCCGAATCTTTCTCACTGGCCATCTCCTCGGATCTGGGAAAGGTCCCGAGAGGTAGTCTCCTTGGCTCCCCTTCCTCAGCCAGACCCGATATCCATGGCACATCCATCTCCCTGCCTCCTCCTGCCACGTGGACAATTCTGATTTTAATGTGAGCAAGAGCTCATTTGCACAGAGAAAACCAGAGTTGGCTGTGCCTGGGGGTCCATGAGCACTCTAAGACCCTCACGTTCCCACTATGACAGCTCACCTGATACCCAGACCCTCTTCCGAGTGCACTCTCGTCAATTCTCTGCTACTTATGTACCTGCAGGGGCTCACCCTGATTCCCCGGGCATCGAAGGCTGAGTTCTGAGCCACTTCCAACTCACTTCCTTTGTTGCCTGTGCTTTTGACAAGCCAGGGCCAGAAAGGCCACGTGGAGCTGTCGTTCTCCATGTGTTTTCTCTGCCCTGGGCTTTCTGGAAGCCTGAGGGAGGAAGGGCTGCTTAGAAGAGCAACCCTTAGCACCTGGGTCACGTGCATCCCAAGGGTACCAAGGTCTCCCTTGGAACTTACAGAGAACAGGGGTCATATTATAACTAAAGCGTTTATTTCCATTCAATTCACTAACTGATTGCTCTGCTTGGGTGTCTGTGTTGGCTCACAGGAGGGAGTCTGTGGCCAGATCCCTAGACTGAGGGCTTCCCCATGGCCAAGACCTTTAGGCCCAGCAAAGGTCTGGTGGGGGGAAGGAGGTGGGAGAGAAATCACACACTTTCTCTCCAGGGAAGGGAAGAAGCATGCTTGCCCGTGTCTCTGAGCGCACCCTCTGGAGGGCAGGGTATCACAGTGAATGATCCGGGTCCTGGCCTCCGATGCAGCCTGGTTTAGGCTCCCAGAGGCAAAACTGGGTTTTGACCATCTGAGGGCACTCAGTAGCCTCAAAGGGGCCTATTTGCCTGGGAAGTACTAGATAGATTGGGGCAGGAGAGTGGGAAGTGGGCAAGGACTTCCAGCCCTGCAGCCTCAGAGCCCACTTCCTCCTCAATCTGTCCCTTTCATCAACAGTCCTGGAGTGGGAAGCTCCTCCACCTTGGCGCCTCCCCCTCCACACCCAAATCTCACTCCAGTCTCTGAATGGCCCAGATGGCCCCATGGCAGTGGGCTTTGGTGAGGCCTGGTGGCAGGTGGGAGGAGGGAAGAGTGTCAATGAAAACCGTATAAAAAAATCCAGAAATGTGCATATAAAATCTCGCCCTTGGTGTATTGCCTAAGTCAGTAAGCAGAAAGCACCTTCTTCCTGGAGAAGGATCAAGTCCTCAAAAGGTAGGAAATGTCAAAGTGTCACTTCATTGTCATTAAAAAAAACCCAAAAACAAAAAACAACCCAACAAACAAACCCCCTAAACCAAAACCACCCTGTGACCAAAATACCCCCGAGTCCAGGAATTGCTGTAAACAAACCCAGATGCAGGATCAACCCTTCTCAGCGGCAGTCGGAGCTGACGGCAGTCACTGCAGTATCAGTCCTCGAGGCGGGGGCTGGCGGGAGTGGGCACCAGGCGGGCCAGGCTGCCAGGCTGTGCACGTGATATGTACCTGAAGCTGCAGACCTGGGGGGTGGCCATCCTCAGGAAGGCTGACCTTTCTGGGGTCCCCGCGTTCTCCCTGACCCAGGAGGACAAAAGCCCCTTTCAGCCCTGTGAGCCAACAGGAGAAACAGTGTCTTTCATTGGAGTTTCTAAAATACTCTCCAAAGACAGAAATATTCTTCTGTTTGCCCAGTGGTGGCAGGAATAGATTTTCCCAGAGGGGTTCTCAGGGTGGCTGTCTGTCCATCTGTCCCGTCCTCCAGGCGCTTGGTTGTTGAGTGAGGCCCAGAGGAGCAGCAGGGACAGGAGCCAAGGGCGGCCCCTGTCTCTCCCCTTCACATTTGTTTTTCTGAAAGTGTTTCTTGGCTTTGGCCAGGTCACCTTCCCAGAGGGAGTTGGAGAGAAACTGCTTTTGTCTCTGATTGGACACATCACATGAATCTCCCAAGCCCTTTTTCATCCCCCCGCAAGAACAGTCATTGCTTTCCTTATGAGAATCCTCTTTAAAAAATATTCCTTGAATTTCCCGCCCCCTCCCAGGATCTGTTTTCTTTTTTCCCATTCCCTTTCTTTTTCCGTCGTTTGAGTTGCATGTTTTCTTGGTGACGTCTCGTGACTGGCGCCGCTTGGTTCTTCCCGTGGCCCGTGGCCTCCTGGCGAGTGGCTGGCCCTGCAGTGGATAGAGCACCAGGAGGGCCGGCACGTGGGGCAGAGGGGGCGGGGCTTGGAGGAAGAAGTGAGCCGAGGCAGGTGAATGTCAAACCTCCACAGACTGAATCTGGTTCATCTGCGCCCGCATCACCTGGATACTGTTCAGGATTTTTTTCTGGTGGCCAGCCAAAGTGACCCCAACCCGGAGAATGTCCCTTTGGGAGAGAAGCACGTGTGTTAGGGAAATGTGCGGGTGAAGGGGTTCTGTGCCTGGTAGAGAGCTGCCTGGGCTTCCCCGGGAGGAAGATGGCAAAGCAAGGATTACTGGGGAGTGGGGAGTGGGGAGTGGGCAGGCAGCCACAGCTGGAGGGAGCGACTATGGTGTGAGGTGGAAGAGCACTTGAGTCGGAATCAGGGTCCCTAGGGGGCCTTCTCTCCCCTGCTATTGGGAGGGGGAAGCCAGCTTACATTTTCTTTCTTTTTCGAGACAGAGGAGTCTCGCTCTGTCACCCAGGCTGGTGTGCAGTGGCGTGATCTCAGCTCACTGCAACCTCTACCTCCTTGGTTCAAGCAATTCCCCTGCCTCAGCCTCCCGAGTAGCTGGCATTACAGGCGCATGCCACCTCGCGCGGCTAATTTTTTGCATTTTAGTAGAGACGGGGTTTCACCATGTTGGTCAGGCTGGTCTTGAACTCCTGACCTTGTGATCTGCCCGCCTCGGCCTCCCAATGTACTAAGATTACAGGCATGAGCCACTGTGCCGGGCTGCCAGCTTGCATTTTCTAAGCACCCGCTTCCTTTATATCTCCCTCAACCTTCCTACCAACCCCCAGTTTGTAGGTGAGAAAATGGTGGCTGAGGGAGGTGCTATGATTTGACCAAGGTCACAGAGCTTGTAGGTGGCAGGCAGACCTGGGTATCAGTCCACAGGTGACTCCGAAGTTGGCCATCTTGCCCCTTGGTCCCTGCTTCCCTATTGGGACATGATCTATTCCTCACCCTCCAGATCACCCCACTTGGCTGGTGGGGCCGGTGGAGAGGGGTGCTAAGGTGACAAGCAGAAGTGGCTGGGCACTTACTCCATCATCATCTGAGACACAACGTCAAAGGAGGTGAAGCCGGCATTGGCGAAGCTCTCCTTGTACTGCCCCATCTTGATGGCCTCCAGCCACTCGTCCACCGTGTTAAAGCTGGTGTAGTCTGGGATCGTGCGGTCCAGCAGCGGCAGGTTGATGCTGGGGTTGGGGGTGGGCGACAGAGATGGTCAGGGCACCTGTTTGCAGGGAGCGTGCAGGGACATGCCTGTAGGCTGCATATGCGTGAATGTGCACGTGTGCATCCATTTATGTGAACACAGGTGAAGGGGTATGTACGTGAGTATTTCTGCATGAGTGCGGGCATGGGTTTGAACCTGTGGAAACATGCATGCATATATATGTGAGCGTGCGAGAGTGAGTGTGTGTGCAGAACTCAAAGCTGGGGCCAACTGGGAAGTCTAGGGAAGGCACTGCAGGGATGGCCAAGAGGCTGGACCTCGGAAGTGAGGAGGGGAAGACGCAGCTCCATGCTTATTTTCAGGAGGAGGGATTTCAGCTAGACTAACTATTCTGGTTATTCACAGTTTCCTCTCCCAGTGCCATTCTCCATCCTTCTCCACCCTGGTTTGTGCTATAGGAAGCTCACCTTCTGGACTGTCCAGAGACTGTATTTCCAAAGCCCAGCTAAGGCTGGCGGCGCTAATGGGAATGACTTCTTGGCTGGCAAGGAGTGAAATGGCTCTCATGAGGTTTAAAGCTCAGAGGGATTTGATCTGGAGAGTTAGGGGTGGCTGACACAGGGTCATGGTGAGGAGAGACAGGCAGAGGGAAGCATGATGATCTCCCGCTCATAAGAACATGCTGGAAGAAGGACTTTGGCCCAAGTCCTTCCTAAGGACTTGGCTACAGCCAGCCCTAGATCCTAAGTATACCTGGCCAGACGCCCCTCTGAAACCCTGTGGGGTTGTGGGTCCTGAGGAGTAAGTGTGTGCAGGGGCAGCAGTGTGACCTGTGACAGCCACCCAAGGAAGGCAGAGGGGAGCTGCTGCGTCATGGAGCCTGCCCTGGGAGGCTTGAGCCTTGAGGAGAAGGGAGGCACCAGGTCCCCGAGCGAACACCCCTCAGGCCGAGCCCGTCTCTCAGGCATGGGGATGCTGACTCAGTGTGGGGGCACAGTTGGGTGTATGGTGAGTACAAACTTCTGAATGGGTGTGTGTGTGCAGGTGCCTATGGATGTGTGTAGGTGTGAGAGCCTGAGACTGTGTGTGTGAACAGGCATGAGTGTTTGTGCCTAATTGTGTGTTCATCTGTGCATGTAGGACTGGATTTGTGTGAGCATGTGTGTGATGAGGATATAAATGGAAGTTAGAGGGTCCAGGTTTGAGTGTGAGGGTAGCTAGGAAGGAAACTTACTGACAGGCATATCTATTCACGAACTAAGATTCTGGATCCTTTGGTATTTATTTATTTATTTATTTATTTATTTATTTATTTATTTATTTATTTATTTAGCTGGAGTTTCACTCTTTCCACTCAGGTTGGAGTGCACTGGCGCGATCTCAGCTCACTGCAACCTCTGCCTCCTGGGTTCAAGCGATTCTCCTGCCTCAGCCTCCTGAGTAGCTGGGATTACAGGTGCACACCACCAGGGGCTGGCTAATTTTTCTAAATTTTAGTAGAGAAGGGGTTTCACCATGTTGGCCAGGCTAGTCTTGAACTCCTGTCCTCAGGCGATCCACCCACTTCAGCCTCCCAAAGTGCTGGGATTACAGGCGTGAGCCATCTCTTCCTTTGGTAATTTTTCTTCATTGTCCTCTCTGACCATGCTTTAAAAGATGCCTCCTCTGCACCCACAGGGTATATGTCCTTTTCTTCCTCTGGGCAGTCTGCATCCTCTGCTCTCCTGCACCCCTAAGGCAGGGCAGGTACCCAACAAACACTAGTCCTGTCCTTCCCCATCCCAAGCTGCAGTAAGGAAGAGCATTTGCCTGAAGTGGGGGCAGAAGGGATGGGAGACGGGAAGAGGGGCAGGGCCTGGCTGGGGCAGGGGCAGGGCCTGGCTGGGGCAGGGCCAGGGCGGGGCCTTACCCAGAGGAGAGGGGCGCCATGGCTTTGAGGCTGTTGGGATTGCGGATCATCTTGTCTAGCGTGTTGACAATTTGGCCGAACTTGGGCCGGTGGTTGCGGTCCTTCTGCCAACAGTCCAGCATGAGTTGGTGCAGGGCACTCGGGCAGTCCATGGGCGGTGGCAGCCGATAGTCCTGCTCAATGGCATTGATTACCTGGGACAATGCAGGAGTGCAGTGGGGTTGGGTGGATGGGCTGAGGGCATCTACCCTCTGCCAGGCCCATCTTACCCCCAGTACATTGCACGTCTGACCTATTTAGTTGCTGTGGCAACCACTTTAACCTCCTGGAGGCAGCCCCAGGGATGGGATGACCTGGGTTTCCACCATCTAGACCCTCAATCTGACATGGCAGCTGGGTTCCTGCCCCACCCTTTGCCAATCTTGGGAAATCCAGCGCCCTGAGATAGCTTCTCCCCAGGGTCCACCAAGATGACCCTCCTGTGCCTGGTTCCACCAGCTCCTCCCACCCTGTGAGCCCCCTCTTGGCTTGGATGACCCCAAGGCCTCCCCAGTCTGCCTCCTTGCTTGACCCCACATGGCCACATGCTTGATTTTAGTGCCATTTACAGCTCCAGGGAGTGTGAGATACCTCCCTCCATCAGGCCCACACCATGGCCTCAAGCCTGGCTGGGGCTCCCTCCCACCATCTCCACCTGCTTCTCTGTCAAGGAAATGCATCCAAACACCCCTCTCAGCCTGTCCTGCCACCACGGCCAGATTCACCTTCCACAGCTCAACTGTGGGTCACCCTCCCTGTGTAAGAAGTTTCTTCGAGTCCTTCCTGTCTTCATTTTTGCTAATGGAAATCCCTTGGTTTGGCTTCAACCCCGCATTAGCCCACCTTAGCCTTTGCACACACTGTTCTTTCCCACTGGAAGCCCTCAAGTCTCCATGTCCTGCGACCTTTCGAACCCCACTTGTCCTGCGATCACTTCCTGGCTGATCTTGCCCATGCTGCCGGTGCCTCAGTGCCTCCAGGCTACTCTGATTTAGCACCTGATCGTAAAAGCTCCTGATCATAACATCTGGTTCCCTGAATAATCGTCTTGTCCCCCAGTTAGGTGGTGAACACCTGAAGGGCAGATGTGGTCTCATTTGGGGCTGGCCACAGGTGCATGCATCCTGAAGACGTGCTGATGTGTGGATGGGTGGCCTTTCCTACTTCCTACCCCCTGGAGAGTCCAGAGTCCTGTGCAGACATTCGAGTCAGCCACCACTGGGCTGGCAGCTGCCCTGGGAGCCAGGCCCATGATCTCAGAAGCCTATGTCCCACACTCTGGGAGACTGGCACAAGGCCAGGAGCCCCGATCTTCCCTCTCCCATCTGACGGGCCAGAGAGGCCTTGCCTATCCCCTTGGAGACTTACGTCCTGGTTGGTCATGTCCCAGTAGGGCCGCTCCCCATAGGACATCACCTCCCACATGACAATGCCGTAGCTCCACACATCACTGGCCGAGGTGAACTTCCGGTACTGGATGGCTTCCGGGGCTGTCCAGCGGATGGGGATCTTTCCGCCCTGGGAGACAGAAAGAGGAGGGTTTGTGGGTGGGAGGCTGGCCTGTCTGACCTCTTCTCTTAATCCTCCCACCCTGTGCCCTGTGATGCCCCAATCTCATGAGGCACCTCATTGTGCCCCAAACTTACCATGCAGCTTCAGACCACTGGGCATTTGCGCCCTCTGCATGAAGTGCCTTTTCCCACTCTGCCATCTGGAAACCTCCTTCTCATCCTCAAGTCCCTCCAAAAGCCTTTCTGAGCTCCCAAAGAATTGTCAGCTGCCCTCAATCCCACAGCTGTGCCTTATGTCTCCCCATCAAGGAGGCATGTCTCACATGGCACAGTACTCAAGTGACTTGCCTACTTGCACCCATCTCTGGGCTCTTTGTCCTTTCAGTTTAAAACCTTCAACAACCCTTGCTGCTTTCAGGAGAGTCCTGAACCTGAGCATTCCAGGAGCTCCAAGGTCCAGCCCTGTCTACCTCTCCAGCATGACTGCTCACTACCACTGCCCCTACAGCCTGTATTCCTGTCACAGGACTTTGCCATGAGAACATGGCATCTGACAAACGTTTCCGGGCCCTTCCGCTGTCAGCTCAGATATCAACCTCTCTAGCAAGCCTTCCTCTGCCTCCAAGGCTGGCTGTCCTGGCTTACAGCCCTGTCACTCCACATGGCTCTGCACATTTGTTCCCCACCAGTGTGGGAATTGTAAGAGGGCAGGAGCTGTGGTTCCTGTCTCCCTGTCTCCAGGGCCCAGGACAATGCTTGGCCCAATTGGGCTTTAGTGAAAGTGTCTTGCAGGGAGAGATGGACACTCATGTCCTCTTCTCTGGCTCTGTGACTCCGGTGTTCCCTGCCTCCATCTTACCAGGGCACTGGTGTAGGTGGGGTCTGAGGTATCGTCCTCTAGAAAGCGTGAGAGCCCAAAGTCCGACACCTTGCAGACCAGGTTGCTGTTGACGAGGATGTTGCGGGCAGCCAGGTCACGGTGAACATAGTTCATGTCTGCCAGGTACTTCATGCCGGCTGCGATGCCCCGAAGCATGCCCACCAGCTGGATGACTGTGAACTGCCCATCGTTTTGCTTTGGGAGAAGTGGGGAAAACACAGAGTAAACAGAAGAGCAGGCATCAGAGCTCTGCATCATCCTCATAATGGGAAACCAGAGCAGGGCCTGCCAGCCTGGCTCTGGGCTCCCCTGGGGAAGGACTCAGATGCTTCGGGACCTCAGAGAGGCCCGTCAGAGGCCAACTTCAGGGTGGTGGTAAGAACACAGGCTTTGAAGCAGACATGCTTGGTTTGACTCTGGCTTTATTCCTTCTTGGCTGTGCAACCTTGGACATGTGACCTAATATCTCTGAGTCTCAGTTTCCTCATCTGTGTGTTAAATGGGCCTAAATCACACCCATCTCCCAGGGCTATTCTGGGTTATACAAGAAGGTGTATGGAAGGTGCCTGGCACATGTTAGGTGCTTCACAAATATTTACTGAATGGCAGCTGGTCCACTGGCCTGCTTCTGATATCCAGTCTGGTGCTTTGTCTGGTTGGTTGTCTTGGTCTCCTGGGAGGCCTATACACTTTCCTCTGTTGGCCTTGTGCTCTGAACTCCTCCCACCAGCCTATAGAGCTTTGGAGAACTCCAAAATCTGGTGAAAACCTGGATGAGAGGTCAAGACACTTGGTTCCAGTCCAGGCCTCATCTTGACCCTCTGGGTGACTCTGGGCAAATCCTACCTCTCTTTGAGCCCGTTTTCTCCTGTGCATAATGAGAAGGCTGGCTAAGAGCAGGAATGGAAACAGATTTCAGATGTGTGCCAACTCTGATCAGCTGACTGTGGCTTCCTGGGGAACCATACTGAGAAGAATTCTGGGACTGCCTCTGGGCTTAGTGGATGAGAGTGCTGGGATTGATTAGCAGTGCCTGCCATGGATAAGGGAATGGAAAGTGACAGCCTGCAAGCCATTCCTGACCTAGAGCTTTTCCAAGACCCCTTCAGGCTCTGACAGTATGAAGCTATGTCCATTGTTCCTTTTCCTGCCCCATTCATGGGCCCCTGGCCCTCTTGCCTTCCCCTACCCGGAGAAAGGAGTCCAGGGAGCCATTCTCCATGAACTCGGTGATGATCATCACAGGTGTGCTCTTGGTCACGACACCCTCCAGGTGGATGACGTTGGGATGGTCGAACTGGCCCATGATGGAGGCTTCGCTCAGGAAGTCCCGGCGCTGCTTCTCCGTGTAGCCCGACTTGAGCGTCTTGATGGCCACAAAGATCTCTCTCTTGCCTGGCAGCTTCAGGTGGCCACTGCAGACCTCACCAAACTCCCCTGAGACAGAAACACCAAGACAGACAGGATGTCACTTGCCAGGTGGAAGGGCCACCTTCCTGTTCCCTGTCACGTCCACTCACGGGGCCTGAAGGTACATTTTCTTCTCAATGGCCCACTCATCCTTGCAGACACAGAACCCCTTCAAGAATGTCAGGGGTCCAGAAAAGTCCCAGTCACCTCTGGGAGAGGACAGTAAATTCCTCATGGTTGTTCTCTGGTTGTCCCTGGCTGGGCATGGGGGTGAGGGTGCAGGGGAACCTGGGAGATGGGGAAAGGCACTGGGATACATGGGGGGAGGAAGGAAAAGCACTGGACCAGGAGTCCAGAGAACTGGGCTCCAGACCCAGCTCAATCTCTGACTCACTGTGCATGTCCCTTCCCAGCCCTGTGCCTCAGTTTCCTCTTTTGTCAGTGAGGTGGTTTTACTGGATGACCTTTGAGGGCCCTTCTTTCATGGTCATTCTGAACCTTCAGGCCTTGGGGGGTCCTTTGAGGCGCCTGTCCCACATCCTACCTTCTGCCCCAAGGGTATACATTGGGGTGGTCTCGCCAGCCATGGCTAAGGTCATAGTACATGTGAGAGTACCAGCCACCTACCTGCTCCGATCACCTGCTCAATTTTGACACAGGAGATGTCAATTTCCTTGGCAAACTCCCGCACTGCCTCGTTGGGGTCCTCGTAGGTGAAAGGATCGATGTAGATCTTCATGCCTGGGGTCACTGGGGGACAAGACCAGGCTCTGTCATATGGACTGACTCAAGATGCACACAAAAAGGAAAAGCGGGAGCCAGTCCCTCCATGGAGGGAAATCCACTCCCATGTGGCCCCCATAAGAACTGGGCAACTCCCTGCAGGTCACTTGACCTCTCTGGGTCTTACTGAGCAGATGGGCGTGAACCGAGTAGGAGGTGAGGGGAACAGAGACCAGCAGGGGTGGCAGATAGGTCTTAGCTCTTGTTCCAACTCTCACTGATCAACAGTGGTTTTCTGGAGCAGCTGAGACTGGCAGGACTGATAAGCAATGTCTGGTATGGGCATGGGCACAGATGGATAAACGGATCGATAGGTGATACAGAATCAAGGGGTGCAACGTAAAAGAAGAGGGGGGCAAAAAGGAAGGGAGCGAATTGGAACTAAAATACAGAAACAGCAGGCAATAGACCGTGTTGTCTTTGGGGTTCTGCTAAGGAGAGCTCCTCCTTGTCTCTCCAGGCCTAATTCAAGCCTCCTCTTCCCCCAGGGTCCCTTTCTAGCTGCCCAGCCCTCCCAAATGGGCCCCCAGAGCCTTGAGGGGTCGCCCCACTCACCAGGGACTGAGTGTCCACAGCTGCTGGGCCACCTCCCAGGTCCCCCTCTAGCCAAGTCTTAACCCCTTCTGGATCCCTGATTTTCTGGTAATCAGCATGAAGCTAGACATGGGGCATTTGATTCCTGATCTGATGCATATTTTAGTTTTATTATTATTATTATTTTTTGTTCTCCCTCTCTTCTGTCCCACACTTATTTTTTTATGCACTAAGAGAAGAAGGTAACCTGGATGTCAAAGACCCAATTCTGAACAGCCAGCACTGAGTCGGCAAAATGCTTTGAAAGAAGGGAAAGATGACCCATCCATCTTCCGCCTCCCAGATAGGCAGCTGGTCTTCCAACATCCAGACCTCCCGGTCCTCCCTGAGCCCAGGCTTTACTCTGGCTCTTCCACCATCCTGCTCACATTCTCCTGCCACTCCGGGAGCTGCAACTTTGGAGGTAGAAGTTCTAGGAGTTGGCAGTTGAAATCCTTGGGTCACCATAAGGCTTGGCTGGTTGGTGCGTGAGGCCATCAACCCTGCTCAGCTGTGTGACCTTGGACATATGAGTTGACCACTCTTGGCCTCTATTTTAGACATTCCAGGAATCTAGGCATTAGAGCATGTAATATAGGGGTTGGCGAATTGGCTTATAGCCTATTTTGTAAATAAAGTATTATTGGAACACAACCATGCTCATTCCTTTGCCTGTGGCTGTTATTAAGCTATGACAGCAGAGTTGGGTAGTTACAAGAGAGACCCATAAGGCCTAAAATATTTACTATCTGTTCCCTTACAGAAAAATTTGTCAACCGCTGCTCTAACACATTAGCTTTATTTGGGATTATTTGTGTGGGTATTTGTTTAACCCTTGAGGTCAGGGTTTCTTAATTTGGGTCTGTGAGCTACTTAGCAGTCCTAAGTATGAGCAGTAGGAGATCTGGTAACCTCCTGAGATGGGATGCATTTATTATGATTGTCCTTTTCTATTCAAAAAGTAATTCATGCTGCTTCTAAAGTCCAAAAGTTATGGAAATAAATATTGTCAAAAATAAAAGTTCTCAAAAAATCCAACCTTGAGTATAGACCTCTGGATTTTTTTTAATTAATTTTTTTTTTTTTTTTTTGAGACAGGGTCTTGCTCTGTCACCCAGGCTGGAGTGCAGTGGCACAATCTCAGCTCACTGCAACCTCCGCCTCCGGGGTTCAAGTGATTCTCCCACCTTAACCTCCCAAGTAGTTGGGATTACAGCCATGTGCCACAACACTCAGCTTATTTTTTGTATTTTTAATAGAGTTTTAATAGGTTTTGCCATGTTGGCCAGGCTGGTCTCTAACTCCTGACCTCAAATGATCCACCTGCCTCGGCCTCCCGAAGTGCTGGGATTACAGGCATGAGCCACCGCGCCTGGCCTGACCTCTGGACTTTTAATAATTTTATACATGTATACGTTTTTCTGGCCATAGGCTCCAAAACTTTCAGCAGAGTCTCCCAGGAGTCTGAGGCCCCCAAAGAGGTAAAGAACCACCATCCAAGACTGTGAGTGCCTGGGAGGAGGAAATGGACACATGTTTTTTTTCTGATTTCTCCCTCCCCTGGCACATGCATAAAGCTCTGCACACAGCAGACACTCAATGTCTATAGGGCTGAGCAGAATCCAAATGACACAGACAGAATCATAACAGCAGCTGTCACTTACTGAGCCCTTTGTGCCCAACACCATGCCAGGCTCTTTATATGCCTTCGCTCCTCCACTCAAAAACTCTTAGAGGAAAGGACCATTATTCCCATTTCACACATAAGGAAACTGTGGCTCTGAGAAGCTAAGTCATCTGGCCAAGGCCACACAGCTAGCAAATGGCACAGCCAGGATTTGAAGCCAGGTCTGTCAGACTTGAGCCTGGGGCCAGTACTCCTAATCACCATGTTCACTGCCTCCTGGATGAAATACAACCAGAATCTGGTCCATGCTGCCTGCTGGAGGATTCCGCCATGATCACCTCTTTCCCCATCAGCCTTCTCAGAGCCAGGGCATCGGCTTCCTGGGGATGCTCTCTTGCTTGCTCAGACTCAATGCATGCCCTGTGGTTCTTGACAACTGGCTTTCAGCCTCCCTCCCAACATGACTCAGGGAGGCCCTTTCTGATGGGGATAGAGGACAGGAATGGGTTGACTCAGGGAGGTAAGGGGAAGCACAGCAGCTCAAACCCTCCTTGGTCACCTCCACTGCCAAGCAACTGGATGCCATCGTCATGCTGTGGCCAGCAACACTGGTCAAGAGGGCCTCTGCTGCTTGCAGGACAAAGCTGCATGCCCCTGCCTGGCATTCCCAGCTCTCCGTGGATTGGCCTTACTTCCAGCTCCCTGCTCCCTAGATGCCTGCTCACAGGACTTATTGACCCAGGGGTTTCAGACACACTTCATTATTTCCTGCCTCCATGCTTTTGTTCATGTTGTGCTCTCTACCTGGAACACTCTCTCTTTCTTTTTGTGACCAGATCAAATGCCATCCCCTCTGTGAAGACTGCCTGGATTGCTCCAGGGGAGACCTGTACCCTCTCCTCAGGCTCCCACAGTCCTGAGTCCACACCCACTCTTATGATCTTGATGTCTGTGTGGCTTTTCTACCTTGTACCGGGGTTCCCAGAGACTCACGCCCACAGCCCCCTGACACTCCTTTCTGGAACACTCTGCTGCCCGTGAGGGCTTAGTTTACCCTTTTCCCCAGGAAGACCGAGGCTGTGTCTGTCTTGTTCATGCTGAATCCCAGGGCCTGGCACACAGTGGGTGCCCAATAAGTAAAAGTGCTTATTGAACACATAATAGCATTACTACGTGTCTTGAATGTCTTTGAGAATTTGATGAAAATTATGAATCTGCTCCTTGGAAAAGTATTCCTGTGTGTGTATGCTCCCATATTTCACATACAATTTTGGGGTATTGGAAGCTCTAGGGGTCTTTAGACCCAAAGCTATAAGCCCTTGCTTTAGAATGTTGGCTCTGGAGTACTTATGTGAAGGTGGTATACAGTAGATGCTTAGTAAACACTTATTGAATATACATTCAGCGTAGATTTACTGGGTGCCAGGCCTTCTTCTAGGCACTTTATAGTTTTTAATCCAATTAATCCTCCTAACAACCCTACCAGGTAAGTGCCATTATTAGGCTGATACCTTATGAAACTGTCAATATTTAACTGTTTCTGACCTACAAAAATAGCAATTTCATTTGGTACAATCACATGTGATGCCTGCTTTTCAGATGAGGAAATTGGCATAAGAAAGGTTAAATGAGTTGGACACTGTGGCTCAAGCCCATAATCCCAGCCCTTTGGGAGGCTGAGGCAGGAGGATTGCCTGAACCCAGAAGTTCGAGACCAGCCTGGGTAACATGGCAGAAACCCATCTCTACAAAAAATAAATAAGTTAGCCAGGCATGGCAGTGCAGGCTTGTGATCCCAGCTACCTGGGAGGCTGAGGCAGGAGGATTGCTTGAGTCCAGGAGGTAGAGGCTGCAGTGAGCCGTGTTTGTGCTACTGCACTCCAGTGTGGTGACAAAGTGAGACCCTGTTACACACACACACACACACACTCACACACACACACACGAAGTTAAATGACATCAACACAGCTAATAAATGGCAGAAGTGGGGTTTGAACCCAGGCCGGCTACAGAGTCTCCACTTGTAACCCTCAGGCTGCCAATTTCTCCCAGGTGCTTCCCCAGTCTGTCTCTTGGAATAGAAGGTGAGTGAGTGCCTGGTGGCCAGAGCCTCCAACAAGCCTGGCTCTCAGAAGGGGCACTTGCTGAACCGAGGTCGGGTGAGGACCTCTGCAGGCAAAGGCTACAGAAAATCCGGGGCTGTTGTTTGGATGATTTACGGGTGTCAGCCACTGGCTGTTGCTCTGCCCTCAAATGCGAAATTCACAATGAGGGAAGACGAACCAGTGTACAGAGTTCTGGGTCTGAATTCTGGCACTGCTGCTAATTCTGGTCACAAATCAGCTGCTTTGTGAGTTTGAAGCCAGGATCAACCACTGTGTTGATCCAGCTGTGTGCCCTTGGGCAAGTTACTTAACCTCTGTGTCTCACTTTTTTCACCTACCGGATGGGTATAATAAACAATACCTACCTCCTAAGGGGGTTGCAAGATTAAATGAGAGTATCTTTTTAAAGAGCTCAGTACAGTAGTTGGCAAAAGGAAAGTGCTGAATAATTGTAAACTGTTGCAAAGAAGAGCTGGCTATTATTAAATATTATTCCAAAGCACTTTAACGTCCCTTAATTCATTTAATCCTCACAATTCCGTGACAAAAGTATCATTCTTGCTACTTCCCATATAAAGATGTCAAGGCTCAGAGAGGTTTGATGGCTTCCCCGAGGTCACCCAGCTGGCCAGTGGCAGAATAGGGATGAAAACCAGGTCAGTCCCTCTGGCTCCATATCCAGGCATCACAGACCTTGGTACTCACTCAGCACCTGCTGAATGATGGAAACCATGGGGCCGTGTGGGTGATTACAGGCCAGTCACATGGCTCTCTGGGCCTCAGCTTCCTCCTCTGTCCTGACCACGCAGGGTGGCTGGGTGGATATGGGATCACAGGGCTGGCAGTACTTTGAACAGAACAAAGTTCTGCTTGGATCTAACATTAGAGCTTAGGATGCAGGGAGGGGGATCTTAGGCCTTAAAATGTGCTGATCTAGGAACAAACCCTGGGGTCTCTCTTAAAAATAGACCTCACCTGTTTCCTTATTACTGACTCACACACCACATAGCAATGCTCCCCAGTGGCTCCAGGCGACGGAGCATGGGAGCCTATCCCATTCCAGCTCAGCAGAATGGAGCCAGCACAGGATGCCAGCTCTTCAGCCAGACAGCTGGAGTTCATACCCCTGCTCCATCCCTGAGCAGCTGTGCAACCTCTGTGCCTCGGTTTCCCCATATTCAACGTGAGAAATTACAAAGATCAAATGAATAAATACATGTAAAGCATTGAAACAATTCTTGGCACACAGAATGCATGCAGTACGTCTAGCCACATCTATGATCATGATTTCATTACTTGGGGCAATAAGAGGGGATGACATAATTTATAATCTTTCTTTTTCTTTTTTTTTGTTTGAGGAGTCTTGCTCTGTTCCTCAGGCTGGAGAGCAGTGACGTGATCTCGGCTCACTGCAACCTTCACCTCCCAGGTTCAAGCAATTCTCCTGCCTCAGCCTCCTGAGTAGTTGGGACTATAGGCACCCGCCACCATGCCCTGCTAATTTTTGTATTTTTAATAGAGATGGGTTTCAGCATGTTGACCACACTGGTCTCAAACTCTTGACTTCAGGTGATCCACCCACCTCGGCCTCCCAAAGTGCTGGGATTACAGGCGTGAGCCATTGCACCTGGCCAAAGATATCTTAGAGTCCTAGCCCCTAGTACCTCTGTGTAACCTTATTTGGATATATAATCTTTTTTTTTTTTTTTTGAGACAGGGTCTTGCTCTGTCACCCAGGCTGGGGTGCAGTGGTGCAATCTTGGTGCACTGCAACCTCCGCCTCCTGGGTTCAAGTGATTCTCCTGCCTCAGCCTCCTGAGTAGCTGGGATTACAGGCGTGCGCCACCACACCCAGCTAATTTTTGTATTTTTAGTAGAGACGGGGTTTTACCATGTTGGCCAGGCTGGTCTTGAATTCCTGACCTCAGGTAATCCACCCGCCTTGGCCTCCCAAAGTGCTGGGATTACAGGCGTGAGCCACCGCACCCGGCCTTATTTTTCATTTTTCTTGGGACAGGGTCTCACTCTGTCACCCAGGCTGGAGTGCAGTGGTGAGACCATGGTTCACTGCAGCCTTGACCTCCTGGGCTTGAATGATCCTCTCACCTCAGCCTCCTGAGTAGCTTGGGACTACAGGTGTGTGCCACCATGCCTGGCTAATTTTTACATTTTTTGTAGATATGGGGTTTTGCTATGTTGCCCAGGCTGGTCTCGAACTCCTGGACTCAAGTGATCCTCCCACCTCAGCCTCCCAAAGTGCTGGGAATACAGGCATGAACCATGGCACCTGGCCTATGACCTTTATTTTTAATGTACAGGTGACTTTTATTTCTCTGTAGTTAAATGTGTCCATCTTTTTCTTAGGAGTTATCTATTGCTTTCATGTTTAGAAGGTCCTTTTCTATTTCTGTATTGGTTAATAGTTGCCTAAATTATCTTCTGGAAATTTTAATGGCTTAACTAGTTTTACATACATGTCCCAAACTATTTTTTTTTTTTTTGAGATGGAGTTTCACTCTTGTTGCCTAGGCTGGAGTGCAATGGCATGATCTCAGCTCACTGCAACCTTCACCTCCTGGGTTCAAGGGATTCTCCTGCCTCAGCCTCTGAAGTAGCTGGGATTACAGGCACACACCACCACGCCAGGCTAATTTTCTATTTTTAGTAGAGATGGGGTTTCACCATGTTGGTAGGGCTGGTCTTGAACTCCCGACCTCAGGTGATCCGCCCATCTTGGCCCCCCAAAGTGCTAAGATTATAGGGGTGAGCCACTGTGCCTGGCCCCAAACTATTTTTTTTTTTTGAGATGGCATTTTGTACTTGCTGCCCAGGCTGGAGTGCAATGGCACAATCTCGGCTCACCACAATCTCTGCCTCCCGGGTTCAATCAGTCCTCCTGCCTCAGCCTCCCGAGTGGCTGGGATTACAGGCATGCACCACCACGCCTGGCTAATTTTGTATTTTCAGTAGAGACGGGGTTTCTCTGTGTTGGTCAGGCTGGTCTTAAACTCCCGACCTTGGCCTCCTAAAGTGTTGGGAGCCAAGCTCTCCAACGCCTGGCCTGGTGGCCAGGCGTGAGCGACCGTGCCTGGTCAGCCCCAAACTATTTTTAAGCCCAGGAACTTTTACTTCAAATCATGTCTTACCCAGAGGCTTCGTACCTGGAGCTCCTAGACTCTGCTCATTCTTATGTACCCACATGCAATCCTGCAGCAAATCTAGTGGCTCTGCTTTTGAAATATGTCAGAATCCAACCACTTCCCACTACCTTCTCCGTGCCACTCGGTCTGGCCGCCATCATGTCTTCCCTGGATTCTTCCAACAGCCACCCCACTGGTCTCCTTGCATCAGCCCCTTTGGTCCATTCTCCAGACAGCAGCCAGAGAAGTCCCGCCAAGGCCGTAACTTGGAGCATGTCATCCCTCTGCTCAGAACCTTCCAGCAGCTCCCCATTTCACTCAGGGAAAAGCCAAGGCTTTGCTGAGCCTGATGAGAATCTGCACGTTGGACTCCCTCAAAGCTTCCATTTCTCTCTTTGCTCTGCTCCAGTCACACTGGCCTCTGCTGTTCCCGAAACCTGCCAGGAAGCTCCAGCCTCAAGATCTTTGCATTGGCTCTTCCCTCTTCCTGGAATGCTTTTCCCTCAGATACCTCTGAGCAGCTCACTCTCCCAGCTCCTCTGTATCTTTGTGCAAGTCAAACCCTGTCAGTGAGGCCAACCCAAGCTGTCGTATTTAAAAACGCCACCCTGATCCCCACAACTCTCGGTCCATTACTGTTCCACTTTGTCTTTTTCCTATAGCACTTTCATCTTCAAATATACCATACGCTTCTGCATTTATGACATGTATTTTTCTTTTCTTTCTTTTCTTCTTTTTTTTTTTGTTTTTTTTTTTGAGACTGGGTCTTGCTCTGTCACCCAGGCTGGACTGCAGTGGTGCGATCTGGGCTCACTGCAACCTCCGCCTCCTGGGCTTAAGCTATTCTCCCACCTCAACCTCCCAAGTAGCTGGAACTACAGACATACATGACCACACCCAGCTAATTTTTGTACTTTTTTTGGTAGAGACAGGCTTTCATCATGTTTCCCAGGCTGGTCTTGAACTTCTGTGTTCAAGCGATCCACCTGCCTTGGCATCCCAAAGTGGTGGGATTACAGGCGTGAGCCACTGTGCCTGGCCTTATATGTTTATTTATTTATTTTTTTATTTTGAGACAGAGTCTTGCTCTGTCACCCAGGCTGGAGTGCAGTGGCATGATCTCTGCTCACTGCAACCTCTGCCTCCCGGGTTCAAGCAATTTACCTGCCTCAGCCTCCTGAGTAGCTGGGATTACAGGCACACACCACCGTGCCTGGCTAAATTTTGTATTTTTAGTAGAGACAGCATTTCTCCATGTTGGCAAGGCTGGTCTCAACTCCTGGCCTCAAGTGATCTGCCTGCCTCAGCCTCCCAAAGTGCTGGGATTACAGGCGTGAGCTACTGTGCCTGGCCTTATGACCAGGTGCTGGGATCCCCAGCACCTAGAACAGTGCCTGGCATATGTGGTAGGCCCACGACAGTTGTGTGACAAGGGCAGGGATATGATGATGGGCCTCTGTACCCAGAGGCAGCCACCTGAGGAACCTCAGGGCATCGCACTGAGTACAGTTTGAGAATGAATGTTGGACCCATTTAGAACTCCTTTTTGCTGAGTGAGCTGAAGTAAGGACTAAGGTTCTTGCTCTCCCCCGACTCCCTGATTACTGGTTCTGCCCAGGTCAAGTGGAGAGAGGAATCTATGATCTACTTTTCTCTCTGGCCCTTCAGGAGGGGACATCTCTGTGTGTGTGGCACATACATCCCCAGCCCTGGCCTGATATAGGATGGGACGGTGGGAGAAATGAGGGCACTGGGTAAGGGGAAGAGGCCACCAGAGGAGTCACTGGGGAAGAACAGGGGTCTGGAGCCACAGAGTGAGAGGAAGAGAAGGAAGAAGGGACTCCTGCTGCTTTTCTCACCTCTTGGGCCAGAGCCCAGAGTCCTCATCATCTTATTTATTCAATTTGATTCATTTATTTATTCTGCAAATATGTCTAGTGCCTACTATGTGCTGGGCACCAGGCTGGTGCTGGGGAGACATGGTAAATATCAGACACAATTCCAGGTCTCCAGCGGCCCCCACTATCACGGTGGTGAGATAAGAAACAGCCACCTCAATGCAGCCTGCGAGCACAGATGCAGCCCCTAAACCCAGGATGGGGTGGGGTCAGGGAAGGCTGCTTGGAGGAGTCTGTGTATGGTGAGGCCTGAGGGATGAGTAAGAGCTACATGGGTAAAGGGAAAGGGGGAGAGCGCTTGAGGCAGAGGGAACCGCACTTGCAAAGGCCTAGAGGTGAGAGTGAGCTTAGTGCAACCAGGCAACCACTTGACATTGTCTGCCTGCAGCATGGCAGAAGGAGGTCAAAGATGGCTTAAGAGGTCACTGGGGAACCGACAGTGAAGGGCCCAAGGGTTCCAGCCCGCTTGGGTGTGTACATACTGTGGCCACTGGTGTAGTGTTGCAGCTTGTCCGTGTACTCCGAGTCAGCACGTTCAAACCCCCGTCTTCTGGAACAAGAGCAAAGGGCTGGAGCCACCTGAAGGCGCCCAGGGAGCTGGGAGCCACAGTAGGTGATAGGGAGAGGGTGGGCAGGCCCTAGAAGCCACACCCCTGCCAGAGGGCTCCCTGCCTGCCCCTTTTGGCCCCACTTGTCCCTTCCCACTCCTCCCACCTCAAGTCCAGGTTCACATCTTCCCCAGTTCCCCCTCCAGCCAAGCCCCCTTCAAAAAGTAAAGTCATCTTCCAGCCACGGCTTCTGTCCACCTGAACTTATGGTTCAGTCTATTCTGAAATGGGGAACTCTTTAAAGAAGAAGAGAATCTTTCTTTGCATTATACCCAGCAGGAGTCAAGGAACTGGCCCCACCCTCTTGCCTTTGCTTGTACCGTCCTAGCCACTTGGGAGGTCCCTCCCCCCTCCTCCTCCTAAGTCCTCCCCGTCTTTCCAGCACCTCAGCCAGGGGGCCTGAACTCATGCAGAAAGCAGGACAATCTGTATACCCCTTCCACCACCCACTAAACTCCTAGCATCCTGCAATCTTTCTTGCCCACTGCATTAGTGTCTTAATGTGCCACCTCTTTCAATAGTGGGCTTGTCAGGGGCGATGCCTATCCCAAAGGGATGGATTGCACATGGTGGCCGCTTAGGTAGTGGGAGGCCACTTGAAGCCTTCCACTTCCTACCCACATCTCTCCCTGCAATTGTGAGAATGCCTCCTCGGTTCACCAGCACTGTAGAGGGATGACTGAATAGAGAGAGAGAAGCCATCTGGGACAGCCAGGCCTGGCCAAGCCTGGAGACCCCACCCACCTGTTACACACGATGGCGATGACAACCACAGCAATGAGGAAGACCAGGCCAGCGGCCGAGGAGCCGATGATGAGTGGCAACTTCTCCTGGATGCTTGTCTGGTACTCGGCTGGGGAGAAAGCATGGTAGGGCATTCTCAGCCTGGCTGTGGGAGTCGTAATACCCTTGTCCCCTATCCCCTGCCATGCTGCTGGGTCTCCTGGGATCCCTAGGCTCTGTTCCTGCCCCTGACAGAGCACCTGTTACCTGCCCATGCAGAAAAGGGGCTGTCACTGTCTCACAAGTAACCCTGGACAAGTCCATGAACTGCTCCGATCCTCAACTTCTCATCCATAAAATGGGCATAATTCCTACATCTTAATGTTGATGTGAAAATCAACAATAATAACAGCTGACACACACACAGGCAGTTAAAAGCACAGACTCTGGAGCCAGACTCTCTGGGTTTGACTCCCGATGGTGCCACTTACTATCTGTGTGATAGTAAGGCAAAGTGACTTAGTAAGGCAAACTGACTGTGTGATAAGGCAAAGTGACTGTGTGATAAGGCAAAGTGACTTACCTCTTTGTGCCTCAGTTGCCTTATCTGTAAAATGGGGAGAATAATATTTCCCATCTCAGGATTGTTGGGTAAAGCACTTAGAACAACATCTGGCACCTAAGCAAGCATTCAATCAATATTAACTATTCTTGTCCCTGAGTGTTTTATGTGTCACTCACTGTGCTAAGTATGTTACGTATCTCGGAACAGTCCTATGATTACCCCATTTGACAGATGAGGAAACTGGGCTTAGTGAGGTCATGATGTGCCTGAGGTCACAAAGAAAGTAGCACCCCAGCCAGGCATTTGAACCCAGGTCTGCTTGATCCAAGGGTGGGAGTTGAATTGGAAGAATGCAGAAGATACACTTGGCATTAGCCTGGCTCTTGGAAACCACCACTCAATGCCATTAACACTATCATTGATTTACATTTTATTATTTTTACTTCTTTTTTTTTTTTTTTTGGAGTGGGAGTTTCACTCTTGTCACTAGGCTGGAGTGAAATGGCATGATCTCGGCTCACTGCAACCTCTGCTTCCCGGGTTCAAGCGATTCTCCTGTCTCAGTCTCCCCAGTAGCTGTGACTACAGGTGCCTGCCATCACGCCCGGCTGATTTTGTAGTTTTAGTAGAGATGAGGTTTCACCATGTTGGCCAGGCTGGTCTCAAACTCCTGACCTCAGGTGATCCACCCGCCTTGGCCTCCCATAGTGCTGGGATTACAGGTGTGAGCCACCGCGCCTAGCTATTTTTACTTCTCATCTGTCTCACTGACCAGAACAGGAACTTGCTGAGATCAGGGACGCGCTCTGGGACCTTAGTGCCCACACTTGTCCTGGTAAGTGGCAAGGCCTCAGCCACATTTGTTGAATTAATAAAAGGATGTTGGGACAGTCTCCCAGTTCCCAGTCAATGACACTCACCCAACATGGAAAAAGGCTTAGCAAGGTGAAAAAAGCTGCCACGAGGAACAGAAAGATTACAGAGGAGGTGAGTGCTGGAAGAGATGGTAGAGCCATAGGGAGGATTTTTGTGATAAGGCAAGAATTTAGGAGTCCAGGAGCCTCTGAAATGTTCAACCAGGCAAAGGCCAAGGCACGCCTAGTGGTTAGAGCAGATACTAAGAGAGGATGCTGGAATCTGGTCAGATAGAGCCGCCCTGGAGTTTGACTGGCTGGTAAAAGGGATTCCAGACACACAGCAATGACAAACTATGACTTATCTACCATCTGGTGAGTGCTGATATGCTTGGGACTTAGTGCCAACCCTGTGCTAGGTCTCTTATTCTTACACTAGTTTGATAATGATAGTGATAATGAGATCATTGTTATCACCCCCATTTATAAATGAGAAAGCTGAGGGTTGGAGAGGTAAGGTGACTTGTTCAGGCACATACAGTTAGGGCTAAATCAGAAATGGAATCCTCATTTCTTTGGCTTCAGAGCCCACATTCTTTAAACCGTGCTGCTTCTAAAGATTATTAGAGCAGGAATGGTGCTTAGAGACCATGTAGTTCCAGAATGGGAAACGTAGCACACAGGTTACGATCTCCCATTCCCTTGCCTGGAGCAGACAGTACTAATCTATCCCAGAACTTTTTCCTGCTGAACTCGGATGCAGCCCTTCAGAATCCTTCTCGGTCCGGTTGTAAGTCACTGGAGTTGTGTATGGATAAAATATGCTTACTCTCTCAGATTGAATGTGATGCTTTCATTTTATAGATGAGAAAAAATTGGACAAAGGAATGCATGACTTGCTCAGAGTGGCTCTGGAAGTTAGGGCTAAGCTCCCTAGAGTCCTGGGAAAGGAATTGGCCTGGCTGACACAACGGGAACAGAAACAGGGCTTTTATATATGGTTGTGCACAAAGGTTCGAAATTAGGAGGGAGGGAGGGCTGACATCTAGAAGGGAGTGCCTTTTCTAATCTGCACAAACATGCTTCATGGGAATGGTGACCCTTGAGTTTGTTCTGTTTGTGGAGTCTGTGCTCTCCTCTTGCCCGCTGGACTCTGCTCACCTTCTGTCATGGTCTGGAAGTACATCTTGCCGCTGTAGCGCCCGTAGCCTGCCACGGTGCGTGCCCGCACCTGGAAGACATAGATGGCGCCGGCTTTGAGGCCCTGCACGGTGACCGTGTTGGTGGGGCTTTTTATGGCTGTGGCGTTGTACTCACTGAGCTCCTGCCGAGGAACAGAGAAGAAAATTAGTGAGGTTGTGGCTCATAGTGGGCCCAGAGCCCACTGCCTGCTCCTGCCACATTGGGGGCAGGTCTGGCCATTGGATAAACATCTATGGTTCCCAATTCTTCATCCCCTCCCTTTAATAGAATTATGCCTTTTGCCATGTTACTTTTCAACACTGCCCACAAAAGTAGGCAGAGTATATGTCTCTGTCTTATGGATGTTGAATTTGTCCACATGACTTGTGTTGGCCACTGGAACATTCTAGTGGACATGATGCAAGCAGAGGCTTTACAGATCCCTGCCAATTTGTCTTGGCCTCTTGTGCTTCTGCCATGAGAGGAACTTGCACTGGGTAACCACTGGCTCCAGCATGAGAAACAGGAGGAGACCATGACCCAACTCTTAGGATGAAACAGGGCCACCCCTATTGACCCACAGACATAAAACCATGGCCAAGAAAAATAGCCACTTGTTGGAAGGTGTTGGATTTTTGGGATTGTTTGTTTTGCAGTGTTATCTCAGGAAAAGCTGACTAATACACATGTATTGAGTGGTTCCTATGTGCAGACCCTGAGGACTATACTGTGAGTTCTTGGAGACCGAAGGGAGAAGGCCCACCTCATTCACTTCTGCATCCCCTTCCCTGCCCTATGCCTTGATGAGTTAAGTGTAAGAGCCCTTGTTCAGCCTCAGCACACTTGGGTGAGTCAAGAACTAAGGTCCAGATGGGAAAATGATGCTCAGGGTCACTATCAGTTCAGGGTTGCTTTGAGATTCAAAACCAGGCTGGATACGGTGGCTCACACCTGTAATCCCAGAACTCTGGGAGACCAGGGTGGGAGGATCACTTGAGCCCAGTAGTTTGAGACCAGTCTGGGCAACATACCAAGATCCTTTCTCTAAAAAAAAAAAAAAAAAAATTAGCTGGGCATAGAGATACATGCTTGTGGTCCCAGCTACTTGGGAGGCTGAGGTTAAAGGATCACTTGAGCTTGGGAGGTCAAGGCCACAGTAAGCCATGATTGTGCCACTGCACTCTAGCCTGGGCAACAGAGCAAAACCTTATCTAAAAAAATACAACCAAAAAAAAAAAAAAAAAGAAACCAGACTCTTGCATGGAGCCACCTCTATCTAATGTCCATGCCTTTGGGTACCCCAAACCTAGTGTCTTCTCCTTTGAGAGATGAAGAACACCAATTCTGGCTTCCTGAATGCTACCCAGGGTGATCCAAGGAGTCTAGGACAAGACAAAGATCCAGCTGCTGCAGTGGGAGTGGAGATGTGGTTGGATCAGATACAGATGATGCTCGTTTAGGCATCTGTCAGCCACCCGGCAAAACTTCCCCAAATATCCTCTTTGCACTAGGCTGGGACTGGGGTTCTACAGGGAGCTAAGGCACAGGCCCTGGCCTTGGAGAGCTCAGTCCGGAAAAGCAAGCATGTGAGGATCCCAACCCTTTGAAGATCATGAAGCTCCTGAGACAATTTTTTTTTTGATGAAAATCTGTGATTGCTTATCCAGAAAAACACACACCTAGTTGTACATGCCAGTCACATACACATCACAGAGTGCACGGAGCCCTTGAAAACCTTCCCAAAACGATGAAGATTCAGTGCGTGCAACGTTATTACAGGCTTTATAGCATGGAGGTTAAGATCACAAGCTGGAGCCAGACTTCTTGGGTTCAAATCCTGGCTCTACTATATATGACCTCTGTGACCTTGGGCAAGTTCCTTAACTTCTCTGTGTCTTCATCTGTAAAAGGGGGATAGTAACAGTAGCTACCTCAGAGTTTGTTCAGATAATAAAATGAATCAATAGGTATAACAGGCTCACACTGATAGGGTAAGCACATACCGAGGGGCATGCGACCTGGTCTGGGACGGGGGCTGCATTAGTCCCTTCTCATGCTGCTATACACACATACCCAAGACTAGGTAATTTATAAAGGAAAGAGGTTAAATTGACCCACAGTTCCTCATGCCTGGGGAGGCCTCAGGAAACTTACAACCATGGCAGAAGAAGAAGCAAACACATACTTCTTCACATGGTGGCAGGAGAGAGAAGTGCCGAGCAAAGGGGGAAAAGCCCCTTATAAAACCATCAGATCTTGTGCAAACTCACTCACTATCATGAGAAAAGCATGGGGGTAACCACCCCTGTGATTCAATTACCTCCTACTAGGTGCCTCTCACAACAGGTGGGGATTATGGGAACTTCAATTCAAGATGAGATTTGGGCGGGGACACAGCCAAACCATATCAGGGGCTACCAGGTGAAGTCAGGAAAGCTCCCTCGTGAGTGGGGGTCACTGGAATGGGATCTCAAAGAACAAACAGGAACCACCCAGACAAAGATGTGCATGCCTGGCAGAAGGGGCAGCAGGTTCAGAGGAAAGGAGATGAGAAAAAGCTTGGGATGTAGGGGATATGAAGGGGGCTGACTTGAAGATGTGTCTCTACCACCCCCATAACAGGGGGAGGCAGGGATAGCTGGGTGGGGCAGCAGCAGAGAGGAAGTCTCTTTTGCCAAGCCAGATCATCTGCCTCCTCCTCCAGGAAGCCTCCTTGACATCCCAGCCAGATGCACCTCTTCCTTCTCAGTCCCAGAGCACTTGCTGTGGGTGCCACAGGAGGGGGTTTCTGCTATGCCCCCTCAACTTCCGGCTGAGGCTCCTCTCGCCCCCTTGACTGTAAGCCCACGAGGGAGGGCTTGTGTTTGTTCCCCTGTACCAAGCCTGGGGTCCCTCACACAAAGTCCTTTTCCAGTGCCCACAGGGTGAAGGCTGACTCCTTAGCCTGGCATTCCAGACCCTTCATGACACCATTTTGCAGTCTCTCCTGCGACATCCCTAATGTTTCCTAGGTTCCTGCCATCCCTAACTCTTTCCCCCTTCCTTGGTAGAGCTGCCAGATTTAGCAAACACAAATATAGGATGCTGCTCAGTCAAATTTAAATTTCAGATGAACAACAAATACGTTTTGGTATAAGTACGCCCCGTGCAATATTTGGGACATATTTGTACTAAAACATTTATTTTTAAAAAATTCAAATGTAATCATGTGTCTTCTATTTTATCTAGCAACTCTGCCTTCCATGGACACTCTTGAGTTTTTGCAAGCACTGTTGCCCCTGTCTGAAATACCCTTTCCTCACTTGTCTTGCAGTGTCCTACTCATCGTTCAAGACTCAGCGCAAGTACCACCTCTGCTGGGGAGGCTTCCCAGATGTCCCAGCCAGGAGTTGCAGGTCCAAATTGTCTCCTCTCCCACCTATTGTCCTAATATACCTGTCCATCTTCTTTAAGGATGTGGATTTCCTGAGGCCAGGGACCATGTCTTGCTCATCTCTGGATACCCCCAGGTTTGCCACACAGTAAGTGTTCACTAATTATTGACATAATGAATGAACATTAAACTGGTATTCAAAAATCTACAAAACCTGGGATGCAGTACCAGACATGGACACTAAGTGCCACTGTACAACATGGGCTCTGCTCAGACTTGAAAACAGGTTAGATTCTGTAAACTGGGTGGGTGCAGATGTTGGAGGTTTTAAGCCCCTGATTATGTGAGGGAGATGGGAGGCGGCTGCTGGTTCCATAGGTGCCTCATGAGAGTGAGGAACCAACCTGAGCAGCTCCCTTCATTAAAGCTGGGCAAGGGATTGGAAGCTGTTTCATTTTTCATTTTTGTCTCTCTCTCTGTCTGTCTATATTTTTGAGACAGGGTGTTGCTCTGTGACCCAGGCTGGAGTGCAGTGGCGCGATTATGGCCCATCGCAGCCTTGACCTCCCAGACACAAGCGATCCTCCCACCTCAGCCTCCCTAGTAGCTAGGACTACAGGCACATACCATCACACCTGGCTAATTTTTGTATTTTTGGTAGAGACAGGGTTTCATCATGTTACCCAGGCTGGTCTGGAGCTCCTGGGCTCAAATGATCCACCCGTCTCAGCTTCCCAAAGTGCTGGGATTACAGGCATGAGTCACTGTACCCAGCTGGAAGCTGCTTCATATCCTTGTTTTTTCACTTGATTGCACTGTGACCTTGGGAAAGACCCTTCACTTCCCTGAGCCCCTGTTTTCTATTCCAAATAAATGGAACAATAAATGCCAAGCTCTCAGGGCTGTTGTGAAGATAAAATTTGATCAGGTAGTGCCTGGCACATTGGAGATGCCCTAGAGATGCCAATTCCCTTCGGTCTTTCCTCTCCCTGGGGTACCTTTATCTGAATAGTGATTAAGCACCAAGGGACGATGGGAAGAGATTCAGTATGAAATCCACTAGTCCTTAGTCTGAGCACTTACCTGGTAGCTTAGGGCCAGTGAGGCATTGGGTGCATGTCTTAAGCCTTCCAGGCCTTGGTTTTCTCATCTCTAAAGTGGGTTAATGCAAGTAGGTACCATAAAAGGTGGTTTTGGAGATTTAAAAGGAAAATACAGGTAAAGCTTTTTAGCACAGTCTCTAGCACATAAAAAGACTTGATAAATGTTGGCTCCCACCATCACTGTTATCATCAAAACCATTATAGAGGCCAGGTGCAGTGGCTCATGCCTGTAATCCCAGCACTTTGTGAGGCCGAGGGCTGGATCACCTGAGGTCAGGAGTTCGAGACCAGCCTGACCAACATGGTGAAACCCCATCTCTACTAAAAATACAAAAAATTAGCCGAGCGTGGTGGCACATGCCTGTAATCCCAGCTACTTGGGAGACTGAGGCTGGAGAATCACTTGAACCCGGGAGACGGAGGTTGCAGTGAGCTTGCGTCATGACACTCCAGCCTGGGCAACAAGAGCAAAACTCTGTTGTCACAAAAAAAAACACACACAAAAAACCCCAAAAAACAAACAAACAAAAAAACCATTATAGAGTAAGCCCTTTCCCATGTTCATTAAATGGATGGATGAATGCAAAAGTGAATGAATGAGTGGACAAACCTCTCCAGGTAGATCCTACTCCAGGTACTGGGCAACAAGCTGAATATGGCCTGAACTTTCATAGTTTCACCCCCCATCCTCCAACCTTTGCTCCTTCTGCCTGGAATGTCCTTCCTCTTCACTTTCTGTTAAATAAATTCTAAAATTGATGTGGGCTACCAGGGGCCATCGACCACAGGTGGCCTCATGAATGGCTCTTCTCCTTGAGTTCTTGGGGGACCAGTGGGATCCTGAACCTGTGTGCTTTGGGGTAGCTGCCAAAGGAGGCCACCTCCCCTGGGGCATTGGAACTGACGGAAGCAGCCAGGCCTGGGTCTGCACAAGGCCACCACCATTCATCAGTGGCCTCCAGAAGCCATCTAGCAACGCAGTTGTCAGCTCTGGACTCCAGGCTGGCTGGGAAATCCCAGTGGGGCTTGGGGAAGGCCAAACGGAGGGCCCGCTCCTAGAGAGCCCTTTCTGAAGAAGGAAAGGAGTGGGAAAGAGGTGGAGGTGGGGGCCGCACAGGCCTGCAGGGCTCAGTATCTGACTTCCCTTCCTAGGAAGATTGGAGCATTCAGGAAAGAATCTAATAGCAGACACAAGGAGGATTCCTGTGTTAGGTAACAGCCGGCTGTGGACTTGCTGGAATAAATCCTACCACCTGCAGCCTAGCTGTCCCTTCCTGGTGGTGGTGGCTGGCATATCACAGACTTGTCTGAGAGGTCAGGGAGAGACATGACTCTTGGTTCTGCTCCTACCCCTCTGCCAGCACCTCCTCTAATATTTTCATCAACTCCGCTTTCTTCCCCTCCTTAAACCCTGGCATTCTCCAGGATCCTATCTTCTGGTTCTTCCTCTGCACACTCTCCTGGCTGCTGTTCTCTATCCTCCTTGAACCCCAACCCCTTTGCTCCAGTAAGCACCACACCTACAAATCACAAACCTGCATCTGCCCCAGGAAAAGGCACCTCCATCTCCTAGGAGTCACCCTTCACATTTCCCGGGTCCTCCGGGCTTTAAAATATAGACTTTGCTGGCCGGGCGTGGTGGCTCACCCCTGTAATCCCAGCACTTTGGGTGGCTGAGGTGGGCGGATCACCTGAGGTCAGAAGTTTGAGACCAGCCTGATCAACATGGAGAAACCCCGTCTCTACTTAAAATACAAAATTAGCCGGGCATGGTGGTGCATGCCTGTAATTCCAGCTACTTGGAAGGCTGAGGCAGGAGAATCGCTTGAATCCGGGAGGCAGAGGTTGTGGTGAGCCGAGATTGCGCCACTCCACTCCAGCCTGGGCAACAAGTGCGAAACTCTGTCTCAAAAAAAAAAAAAAAAAAAGACTCTGCTGGCATTTGCCATCTCCACTGCCAACTCCCCCAGCCCATGCTACCTACCATCATTTCTCACTTAGCGTCCCCTGGGAGCCCTGTACAGGCGCTCCCTGTGTCTCCATGTCTCCCTGGAATGCATTCTCCACACAGCAAGCTACAGGGATCTTTAAAGGAATCTGAGTCAGATTGCATAATTCCAGAGTGATCCGATCATACTTTAAATCGAATCCAGACTCCCAAGGCTGGAAGGCCCTTGACAATTAGCCCAGCCTCCCTCCCAACCTCCTCCCCTGATGCTCCCGCTTCTGCTTCTGCCACACTTGCCTTGTCTGTTTCCTGAACGCAGCCCACACATCCCTGCCCTAGGGCCTTTGTACCTGCGATTCCTGATGCCTAGAACAACTGTGTTCCCACCTGCGCGTTTGTCTGGTGAACTCCTAGCATCTTTCAAGACTCAGCTTAAGTGTCACTGAATGAAGGCTTTCCCTCACTCATGCCAGGACTGTGGGCCCCTATTGGTGCCCTCCTGGGACCTTTGCTGACCCTCCTGTGGCTAGTGTCAAACCTTGTCTCATGGCTCTCAGTGTCTGACTCTTTTTCCCTGGACTGTGAAGTCCCTGAGGCCTCCGAGCCACCTGGTCACCCTCAGGATTCCTGGTACCCACCTTAGTGCCTGACCCAAAGCTGGTGAGAGTGAAAGTTGAGTGAACCAGTGTCCATCTCCCCACTGGCAGATGCCAAGCTGTCCCTCTCTGTAACCCAGCCCTGGGGGAGGGACTGAAAGAAGTAGGGCCACGTCTCATCACAGGTGTACCTCAGGCCGTCACACCTTCAGCCTCTTACCACCTGACCCCCCTCACCATTTATGCCTAATGTTCTCCATGGCAGGGACTGGTCCTGTCTACCTCTTAAAGGTCATCCCAGAAGCATCCCTGGGGAAAAAAATCTGGGAGGCAGGAGAGCCAAGTAAAGAGGGAGACCATAGGTGCAAATCCTTGCTGGATCCTCTTGGGCAAGTTATGGAACTTCTCTGTGCCTCAGTTTCCCCTTCCATCCAATGGGGTGAAGAACCATGTGGTGAGGATAAATGAGATGCTAGAGGTGACGTGCTTAGCACATAGCAAGTGCTCATGAAATGTGAGCAGATGGTAACCTTGGCTGCTGCAGATCCTGCAGGTCCTGCCACCCCCAGCAGCAGCCTGGGGATGCTCGGGCAGCGGCGGAAAGTAGGGCAGAGTTGCCTCCCGGTTCACACCTCCAGCAGCCTCCCCAGGCCTGCCCGCTGTGGTAGGAAATGGGTCGCAGGCAGGACCTGCCCTGGGATTCCTCATTTCCGCTGCCCGTCTTTGGGGACTAACACTTTCAGTTTCATTTAATCACAAAGCTTCTTAATTAGTTTTTTTTTTTTTTTTTTGCCTTTTTGGGTTCTGAGTTGCTAAGCTATTCCTGCTGCGGGGAGCAGAGATGCTGGCTCCTGCAGAGCCTGGGAGCGGCTGGTTTGGTGACCCAGGACTCCGGCTCCTTCGAGGCCCTCCAGGGCCCACTGAGGGGTGGGGCTGCTTCCCTCACACCACCCACAGCTCAGGCCCTCGTGTGTCCACTTCCTGAGTCATCCAACAAACAGCTCTTGAGTACCTACTGTGTGCCAGGCGCTGGAGACACAGCAGAGATCATGGCAAGATCTTCACCCTCAAGGAACTCACTATCTAGCTCAATGTAGAGGTAGTAAATACCTAATTACTCAATAACACTTAAAAATGATAACTGTGATAAATGCTATGCAGAAGGGCAAGACACAAGGAGAAGATGAAATGGGGTGCTGGATGGCATCTGGGCAGTGATGGAGGGCTTCTCTGAGGAGGTGATGTTAGGCTGAGATCTGGAAGGTTGAGTCAGACCTGGCTAGGTGGAGAATGTAGGGATAGGAGCAGTTTAGACAGAAGGAATTCATCCATTTATCTACCCATCCATATCCAGCCACCCATTGGTTCCCTCTTTTTTTTTTTTTTTTTTTTTTTGAGACAGCATCTCACTCTGTCACCCAGGCTGGAGTGCAGTGGTGCGATCTTGGCTCACTGCAACCTCCGTCTCCTGGGTTCAAGTGATTCTCCTGCCTCAGCTTCCTGAGTAGCTGGAATTACAGGTGTGCACCACCACGCCGGGCTAATTTTGTATTTTCAGTAGAGATGGGGTTTCACCATGTTGGTCAGGCCCGTGATCCACCCACCTCGGCCTCCCAAAGTGCTGGGATTACAGGCGTGCGCCACCATGCCCAGATCATTTTTGAATTTTTAGTAGAGATGGGGTTTTGCTATGTTGGCCAGGCTGGTCTCGAACTCCTGACCTCAGGTGATCTGCCCGTCTCAGCCTCCCAAAGTGCTGGGATTACAGGCGTGAGCCACCGTGCCCAGCCAGTTCCCTTTTTCATTCACAGGCTCCATCACTCATGTCTCTCATTCATTCACACAATTCATTCCTTCAGTGTCCATGGCCCCCTGTGGGAGACACAGGCACCCTCCGCCCACATGCGGTGCTCTAAGAGAGGGGCAGAGTCCATGTTCACTTGTGGCAGAGGTGACATTTGGGAGGGACCCTGAAGATTCCAACAGGCAGAGATGAGGGGAGGATGAGGGAAAAGGGTGGGCAGTGAGGTGGGTGGGTGGGGGGATGGCAGGCATGAAGTCCCAGGAGGTGTTTGGGGGCCAGGGCACAAGGGAAGGGATTCATTCACTTGTTCATTCAACTGATATTGATCAAGTGTCTCCTTGGTGCCAGGCCTGGGTGCCGGGGAGAAGGTGGTGAATGGAGACGTAGCCCCTGACCTCTTGGAATGCACTGCCTAGGGGACGGGATGAACACGCACGCAAGCAATGGTAAGACGGCCGTCAAAGGCTGGGTAAGTGTTTGAAAGGCCCTGGAGACCGGCCTGGTTAGCCGATCCAGCAGTTAACAGAGTGCAAAGGCTGGGCTGGGCCCTAGAAAGTCGGGCTTCAGCAGGACTGGCTGCAATTGACTGCACTCTTCCTCTCAGCCTTCAGGGAGAGCCCTTCTATCCATCTGCAGTTCCCCGTGGGCTTGCCCTCAACGAAAGGCCTCCCTGTCAGCCATTGACACCTAGTCTGAATGGAAGCCCTGCGATGCCTTTCCCAGGGGCCCTTGCAGCCTCTGTGGCTGTTTGTTGCCTCCTGGAGCAGGTAAGAGAAGTGATCATTCAAAGGAGAGGCTTCCTGGGGCCTCTGATGTCCAGCCATGTGGGTGGGCAATTGTGCTGTCTACCTCCTGGCCCCTGTACTGTGCAGACCTCACATCCACCTGGCCTCCCATTCTGTCACCATTGCCCACTGTGCAGCAGGCAGGGCAGAGGAGGAAGGCCAGGGACACACATGGCCTCTGCTGAGGGCCAGGTCCCATTCTGGGTGCTGTGCTGCCTTTTCTCCATAACCTGCATAGCTCCCCGCAAGGGGTCTCACCCACACTTGACACAGGTGGAAACTGAGGTTCAGAGGGAGAAAGATGCCTGCCCAAGGTCACATAGCTGGTGAAGGACGGAGCTGGGATTTGAACCTACGGCTTCTCACTCCTAGTCCAGTGATCCTTCTACCATCCCAGGGGCTTCCACCTTGGGTCCCCAAAGGGAGTAATTAAGGTCTGATTTAAAAGCTCAAAGTGAAATCACCTCTCCCCATGCAAAGGGCATGCAGGCGAGTGAAAGTGGGTGTTTTAGCAGGACTCAGAGCAGGGCGGGCGGAAGCTCTCTTGAGCTGTTTCAAATCTCTGTCGAAGAAGAGGTGAGTGACTGATTATCACTTCCTAAGTGCAGCTTTTTGGAAACCCAGTTTTTCACAACATCAAGCCACTGAGGTCAAGATGAAAGGGTCGTGGTAGGGAAAGGGATGTGACTGTTGCATTTCACTGAGATTGCTGGGTGTATCCTCCAGACCAGAAAAGTGAGATCCAGAGAGGTCAAGGCACCTGCCTGAGGTCTCACAGTGGGAAGGAGTGGAGCTGGATTGGGAGCCAGGCAGCCTGACTCCAAGGCCAGTGCTCTTTCTGCTGCACCAGTGCGTCTCATCTTGCGGTGGGGCAGAACTCCCAGGCCTCAGCCTGGGAGAGGGGCCCTCAGGGAGGTGGGTGATGGGGACAGCACCCAGCCAATAGGTACCTTCTCATAGTACTGCAGCTCATAGTCCAGGATCACGCCATTGGGCTGGTCCGGCTGGGACCACGACAGGGTAATGCTGTCCACGGTGCGGCTCACCTGATGCATGATGGACACTGCCGACGGAGCTGGAAGAGAGGCCAGAGGTCAGGGATCAGGGAGGCATGAGAAGGTGCAGCTTCTGGCCCACCCTCAGAGGTACTCGGACAGGTGGGGAACTGTGGGATCAGAGAGGGAAGGGCATCTGGCTGAGGCCACACAGCCAGTCTCGGGGAGCCGACAGGGGGCAGAGGGGCTCACGCAGGGCTATGGGTGCTGCTGCTGAGCTCTCATGGGGCACCTTCAGGTCAGACACTGACGACTTCACCAGCCCTGGGGAAGCTCAGGCCACATCAAGTTGAGAGACAGTAGAGATAGAAATGGTTAATTGTATGTCACGTGAATTTCATCTCAGTAAAATCAATCAGTTATTTCCGCCTCCCATTCCTCCCACCAGTGCTGTGAGTGCTCTCACAGAGGTGGTTAGATGAAGAGACAAGCAGTCAGGGGGGCTGTGTGCAGTGCTAGAAGGATGCTTAGAAATACCTTAGTACATGGCTGGGTGCAGCGGCTTACGCCTGTAATCCCAGCACTTTGGGAGGCTGAGGTGGGCAGATCACCTGAGGTCAGGAGTTCAAGACCAGCCTTGCCAACATGGTGAAACCTCATCTCTACTAAAAATACAAAATTAGCCAGGCATGGTGGTGCATGCTTGTAATCCCAGCTACTCAGGAGGCTGAGGCAGGAGAATCACTTCAGCGTGGGAGGCAGAGGTTTCTGTGAGCCGAGATCATGCCATTGCACTCCAGCCTGGGCAACAAGAGTGAAACTCTGTCGCAAAGACGGGGGAGAAGAAATACCTTAGTACAATTCCCTCATTTGATTTTATGATTGTTATTTTTTGAGACTCTGTTGCCCAGGCTGGAGTGCAGTGGCATGAACACAGCTCATTGTAGCCTCAACTTCCTGGGCTCAAGTGACCCTCCCACCTCAGCCTCCCAGGTAGCTGGGACCACAGGTGTGCGCCACCATGCCCGGCTAATTTTTTCTTTTTTTTTGAGATGGAGTCTCGCTCTGCCACCCTAGCTAGAGTGCAGCGGCATGATCTTGGCTCACTGCAACCTCTGCCTCCTGGGTTCAAGCGATTCTCCTACCTCAGTCTCCTGAGTAGCTGGGATTACAGGTGTGCACCACCACACCTGGTTAATTTTTGTATTTTTAGTAGACAGAGTTTCACCATGTTGGCCAGGCTGGTCTCAAACTCCTGACCTCAGGTGATCTGCCTGCCTCAGTCTCCCGGAGTGCTGGGGTTACAGGCATGAGACACTGTGCCTGGCGTAATTTTTGTAGAGGCGGTGTTTCGCCATGTTGCCCAGGTTGGTCTCGAACTCCTGGGCTTAAGTGATCCCCTCCTGCATCCGCCTCTCAAAGTGCTGGGATTACAGGCGTGAGCCACCATGCCTGCCATGCCTGGCCCAGTTCCCTTATTTTGCAGTCGTGGAAACTGAGGTCAAGAGAGGGGGTGTGAGCTGCCTGAGGTGCCGAGGTAGGTCCATGGCACACAGCCTGTTCTTGAGTCCTTATTTCATAATGCATCCGGCCTGCTGTCTTTTGCCTCCTTCTCACATGGAGCAAACCTCCAGAAAGCATCAACTCTGTGTAGACATGGCCCTGGGCCCTTTACACACGCTTCCTGAGTTGACTGTTGATGAGGGGGTGTATCACCCCTGCTGACAGGTGAAGACATTGAAGTTCCGAGGTGCACGCGGCTTCCTGAGATCACACAGTCAGTGGGGAGCCGGGATTTGGACCCAGGTCTGCATCTTGCCAGAGCAGTTGTTTGCTCCAGAGTGGGACTGGCCAGAGAAGGACTCTCAATGTGGTCCCCACACCCGTGGTGTGACTCTGGCAAGCCTCCTTGCTTCTCTGGGCCCGAGATTTTTGTGGTCCCAGGAGGGGCTGAGGGCTCACCAGGGTGAAGGGGGCACCTCCTGCATTCTTTCCTCATTCCTGGGCGGGTCTGTGACAAGCAGACGTCCTGTCTCAGCCAATACAAGGACACTGGAAAGTGGAGGCTGACACTTCTCCTAGCCCCAAGTCCTGCTCTGCAGGGGCTCTGACCATATGGGATGTGAGTGTGGAGCAGGCCTGGTAGGAGTTCAGGGGAACATGAACATCAGCTGTGGGGTTTGAAGGCTGGAGCTGACTCACCCATTTCCTGCTCTGTGTCTGTCCCTAGACTGCCTCTCTGCCTTGCTGCTAACTGGCTGTGTGACCTAGGCGATCTGCCTCCCCTCTGGACCTGGCTTCCTCCTGGGCACCACTGGCCAGGCTAGAAGATCTCTGAGGCCTTGAGGCTCCAATGTTCCCTGCCAGTCCTTCCTCTGCAGCCCTCGACACCGAGAATGAGCCTGAGGACCAGCGTGGGCCTGGGCAGGTCCAGACTCCCCTCCCGCACCCCAAGGAGCTATGGAAAATTGTCCCAAGACACTCCAGATGAGGTGGCAGCACCTGCAAGAAGGACTTAGACCCTGGTCCATGGAGCCCTGATGAGCCTCTGTTCCTTTTACACCCAGGGGAGGCTGCCTGACCCTCAGCTCGGCTCCTTGCCCTGCCAGGGGCATTGGCCTCTTGGGATCAGGGGTCTGGTTGTGTGCTCAGTGTAGCGCCTGGCATGTTGTCAGTGCTGTGGGTGTTTGCAGGTGTCACCTGCCACAGTGCATTGAGCATGGACTTGCAGCATCTCATTTAATCCCCTCAACAATCATGTAGGATGAGGGTCAATATCTGCACTTTGCAGAAGAGGAATCAGAGGCTCAGAGAGGCACAGTGACTTCCCCAAGGTCACACAGCTGGCGAGGAGCTGAGGTGGGCCTGGAGCTGAGTCATCCTGCCCTAGCTATGACCCTCTCTGGGTCTCAAAGCAGTTCCTACTCCCCACCTGCCTCCAGCCCCAGCGCCATCCCTCCCCGTGGAACTGCCTTTGTGAGGAGTTGAGTGTTCTGCTCTCCTGGACTACCGAGGATCCAGCTTCTTTATGAAGTCCAGGCTGTCTGCCCATCACGGGCTTGTCAGTGGTCGGTGTCCCAGTGAAACAACAAAATAAAGCCCTTCTGGAGTGTCACTGACCAGGGCCAATCTGGGGGCTCATCCCTTGTGCTGGCCCGGGAAGCACCCCAATCCCCATGCCTCCCCACAGCTTCTCAGCCCCTCTCATCCAACCCACAGGGGCTGACCACTGGGTCTGTGTGTGTGGGGTGGAGGTGGGGGTGCGACAGGGTGCTCTGAGAAGCTAAGGAGGATGCTTGAAACTCAGCTGCCAGAGATTCTGGGAGAGATGCCCCCCCACCCCTGCCTCCAGGGG
Source organism: Gorilla gorilla gorilla (assembly GCF_029281585.2). Lineage (NCBI taxonomy): Eukaryota > Metazoa > Chordata > Mammalia > Primates > Hominidae > Gorilla > Gorilla gorilla. The sequence goes on from NC_073224.2 coordinate 216,964,607, forward strand.
CCTGAGGACAGTTCTGGGGTGAGGGGCTGGGTGAGGCAGCCTCCAGGGCTCCTTGAAATACTGGGTCTGTCTCCCAGAGGGCCGGCCAAGCAGGTGGGGAGGGATGTGTGAAGGGTGCAGTCAGAGGCGTGCTGCTGTCTTACAGCACCTTGGTGTGTGTTACATCAACGGAGCATCAGACACACACAGCCCGCAAGGGCAAGGACGGGTGAGGAGTATTTGGATTGCGCTGCTGCCAGGAGTGCTCGCTCACCTACTGCTTCATGCCTAGACCCGCACACTACCCAGGTCAAGACGCTCCCATCCAGTTCCTGGCAAAGCCGTCTAGCCTAGCGGTGGGGAGCCCTGAGGGTGGAGTCCCACAGACCTGTATGCAGCTCCCTGCTCCTCCACTCACTCAGGTGTGGCCTTAAGCAGGTACTTTTAGCCTTGCTGAGCCTCAGTTTTCATACCTATCAAGTAGGAACCCTCACCTGGCCAGGACGCTGTGAGAAGGCAGTGGAAATGCATGTGAAGGTCTGAGTGGGGTGCTGGGCGCCCCTCAGGAGGGAGACATTGTGAAGAATTCTTCAGTTCGTGGAGTTGCTATGATGCCAACCACATGATACGGGGTGCTGGGGCTCCGGAGAGGAACCTCACAGCATCCCAGCCTTCCAGGGACTTGCAGCTTAATGGGAGGAAGCATATTGTTTTTCAACTAAATGAGTGCCTGTCCCAGGATGGGCACCATGCTAGGCACTGGGGAAGCTGTAAGACTCAGAAGCGGCATGGAGCTCTGGGGTCCAAGCTCCCATTTTAGGACTTGGTCAAAGTGATTCAGCCTTGAACAAGAGCAGGGGCTGCTCCATTCACACTTCTCCCTGGGAGTTCAGCAGAGGCTGCTCCGTTCACACCACCTTCAGGGATTTCAGCAGGGGCTGCTCTGTTCACACCACCTTCAGGGATTTCAGCAGGGGCTGCTCTATTCACACCTCTCCCTGGGAATTTAGCAGGGGCTGCTCCATTCACACCTCTTCCTGGGATTTCAGCAGGGGCTGCTCCGTTCACACCACCTTCAGGGATTTCAGCAGGGGCTGCTCTGTTCACACCTCTCCCTGGGAATTTAGCAGGGGCTGCTCCATTCACACCTCTCCCTGGGATTTCAGCAGGAGCTGCTCTGTTCGCACCTCTCCCTGGGAACTCAGCAGGGGCTGCTCCATTCACACCACCTTCAGGGATTTCAGCAGGGGCTGCTCTGTTCACACCTCTCCCTGGGAATTTAGCAGGGGCTGCTCCGTTCACACCTCTCCCTGGGATTTCAGCAGGGGCTGCTCCATTCACACCTCTCCCTGGGATTTCAGCAGGAGCGGTTCTGTTCACACCTCTCCCTGGGAATTCAGCAGGGGCTGCTCCATTCATACCACCGGCAGGGAGTTCAGCAGAGGCTGCTCCATTCACACCACCTTCAGGGATTTCAGCAGGGGCTGCTCTGTTCACACCACCATCTGGGATTTCAGCAGGGGCTGCTCTGTTCACACCACTGTCTGGGATTTCAGCAGGGGCTGCTCTGTTCACACCTCTCCCTGGGAATTCATCAGGATCTGCTCCATTAACACCACCTTCAGGGAGTTCAGCAGAGGCTGCTCCATTCACACCACCTTCAGGGATTTCAGCAGGGGCTGCTCTGTTCACACCACCATCTGGGATTTCAGCAGGGGCTGCTCTGTTCACACCTCTCCCTGGGAATTCATCAGGATCTGCTCCATTCACACCACCTTCAGGGAGTTCAGCAGAGCTGCTCTGTTCACATCACCCTCTGGGATTTCAGCAGAGGCTGTTCTGTTCACACCTCTCTCTGGAGTTTCACCTCCCAACAAAGGACAATTGTAGAATGTATCTCTCTAGATTGCAGCACTTTTAAAACTTGAATGGGCATACGGATAACCAGGAGAGTTTATTAAAATTCACATTGCTGGCCTCCCCACAACACCCCCCACTGAGATTCTACTTCAGCAGGTCTGGGGTGGGGCCTGAGAATGTGCATTTCTAGCAAACTCCCAGGTGATGTTGATACTGCTGGTCTGTGGACCACACTTTGAGGACTAGTGGATTCAGGGCCAGAGAAAGAAAGTGACTTGTCCAAGGCTACACAGCTGGTAGTGGTAGAGCTGGACTAGAGCCAGGAGAAGCTGAGTCCTGGTCTAGTATATGATCCACCTGCCACGCGGCTGCTTGCAGCCTGGCTTCTGCTGAGCCTGCCCCGCTCACCTGCCTGGGCTACACTCTTTATATACGGCCCTGGAGCTCAGAGGGTCTTGGAGCAGCCATGCAAAGAGTTCCATGAGAGGTGAAGAGACGAGGCTGCCGAGGAAGGTGGGGGCCAAACTTCCAGTCCTGAGGCACTGGGGAGCCACAGAAGGGCTAGTAGGGGTGGCAACCTGCTCCTCAACTAAAACAAGCTTGTCGTTCAGCTTGCCATTCTGATAGCCCCCGTACGCCCCATGGTGCCCAGAAAAAGGGAAAGGCCGTGCAGCTAACAGCAAACCACATGCTTCACATCCGTTAACTCACTTCATGCTCCTATCAACCCTACAAGGCTGGTATTACTGTTATACCCATTTTACAGATGAGGACATGGACGCACGGAAGTGTGAAGTAACTTGCCCAAGGCCACACAGCAAGCAGTGGAGCTGGGATTCAAACAGGCTCACCCAGGTCCAACACATCCTTTCCCCTCCACTGGCTGTGGCTGATGCCGGCTGACCAGGGAGTTCTGGAAACCAGCGGACCTCCGAGGGCCCCTGAGGACATCCTGGTCCAGCTCCCTTCCTGCTGCTGCAGAGCTAACCCCGCCTGGTTCCCGCTGACTCACCTACCACCCACCCGGCCCCCCCAGCTCTGGGAGCTCAGCTGCTGGTGGAGGCAGGTCCCACGCGGCCTTGGGGGTCTGGGCCTGGCAGGCGTAGCTGGCAGGCTTGGGTTACAGGCAGCTCACCCGGGCTCTGATCCCATAAGCCCTGTAACCCCAGGCGTGGCAAGGAGGCGGCATTTGCCAGGAAGATGATCAAGGCGGGCCAGTGGGGGCCAGCAGGGCTAGCCTTTCTCCTGGAATCCAGGGGGATTAACGGCGGAGAAAAGGGAACAGCTGGATGCTCTCCCACCCCTCCTGCTGCCCACCGCCCACCCTGGGGTGTCAGGTTTCCCTGTAAGTTGGTCATCAGGGAATTCTGGTATTTTCAATTACTAGCCGGGCACGCCGACAGGGGGATGGGGTCAGTGGTGCCCTGTGACCCCTGCAAGGAGATGGAGCCCCAGGGAGTAAGCACAAAAGAGGCTTGTGGCTGAGAGGGGCAGGGGGAGGCCAGCCAGGCGGGGCCTGCTTGTCTGGAGCAGGTGGTCAGGGGCCCTGCTGCCCTCAGTGAACCCCAGGGGGGAGTTCAGCCCCTTCCTTGGCTGAGACTTGGGGAAGGAGCCTTCCCTCTGTGTGCCTCCGTTTCCTTCTCAGGGCATGAAGGGGTTGTACGGGGCGGTCTCTCAGGGTCTTCTGGGACTAGGATCCCAGGACAGGACAGGAAGCCAGCAGCCTGTGCCCCTGGTTGCTGCAAGAGGTGGGTGGGCTTGGGGATTGGCTCAGTTTCCCCTCACAACCCGGAGCTACGACCCTTTCACTGGTCCGAAGATCCCTGAGCTCCAAGGGAGTGGGGGAGAGGTCGCTGGGCACAGGACAGCTGGAGACCCCATCCCAAGCCCCAGACTTGCAGATCCCAGTGTCTCCCTGATGTCTTCACTCCCTGTTGATGACCCTTGGCGGCTTCCCACTGCACCCAGAATAAGACACAGACACACTACTGTGGCCCACAAGGCCCAGCTGCCTGGCGTCTGCCACCTCCCTCTGCCTGCCCCCTCTCTCCCAAGCTGTCCACACTGGCAGCCTTTCTGTTCTGCCTCAGGGCCTTGGCCCCATGGTGTTTCTGCTTGGAAACCTCTTCCCCCACATCTTCCATGGCCAAATCCTCCTCTTCATTGAAGTCTCAGCTCAAATGTCACCTCCTCCGAGATGCCCTCCTGAACTACCTCTCCCCTCCAGTAGCCCCTTCTCATACTCATTTTATTTTTGTCATAGCACCAACACTATCTGAGGTCAGGGACCTTGTCTCTCATTCAATCCTTTATCCCCAGAGCCTGAAACAGTGTGTGGCTTGGAGTAGGTGCATGACCAATATTTACTGGAGGAAGAAACGAAGACAGGAAGGAGGAAGGAAGGGAGGGAGAAAGGGAGAAGCGGGGACCAGACAGATTCTCCCCTTTTCTGGCCCCCTCAGGAACCGAGTCTACCGACCTTGTGGGCTGGCCACTAAAACAAAGGCCCCAGGCAGCACTTCCCAAGCAGCCAGCGGAAGGCAGGTTCCCTCTCCCCCAGGGCCTGTGCCCACCCACAGTTGGGAACTGCTGCAGTGACGTGGGGCCTCTTGCCACCAGCTAGCCAACAGTTCCACGACAATTGCTTGTCACTGCGCTAGTCCTCTCCAGGGTCTGTAGCAGGGACAGTTTACTTGGGATGGGACTCTTAGAATTCCCAGCTAATCATGGGACAGCTGCTTTTTGAGTGTTTGTCCCTTAAACCCGTAGCAACGCAGTTAACCCCCGATGATCTGGCTGCAATTCTGGATGACCTGACGATAATTCTCACAACCGAATTTCTGCAAATAAAACTTCCAGAAAGTGGGCCTTTGATTCTTTCTGATGGGCCTCTTAGAGAGTGGTATGGGACAGAAAAAAGGAAAAGCTGACAACTGGTGCTAGGGTGGCACTGCGTATTCTGTCGCTAAGAAAGTTTGAGGAACACAGAGTTGTAGCCCGTCTGCTTGTGGAGACTCACACTGCACATGTGTTTAATTCAAGGCTCTGAGAAGTCCCGCAGGGGAGACATCCAGTGAACTCGGTTTAACCCAGTGGTCCCAGGCTCATTTGGCCTCAGAAACCTTTTCTCACATAATAGTTATTAACGTTTTTGGGAACTACCAATCTGTGGAACATATGAAAAAAATAAAACAAAAAACCGGGTCCAGGAGACATTATTATTATTTTTTCCTTGAACTTGAGAAGAGCCCCTCTCTAGGGTGGCAATTGGCTGTTCATGTGCTCATTTGCTCTCCCCTTGATCCAGCATATGTTTAGCAGAGCCTGCCCAGTGCCAGGCCCCTTCGTCACAATCAGATGGAGTAGGGGTTAATCCCTCCCTTTTTACCAATGAGGAAAGGAAGAGACCGACAGGATGCCCCCACACCCCAGGCAGCAGGGCTGAGATGGGGACCCAGGTCTGTCTGACTGTAAGGCCCAGGTTGGTTTCTTCTATCCCTGGTTACCTGGCCCTACCCATAAGTAGCCTATGAGTGGTCTGAGGCGAGGCCATGGGCTTTGTGCTGGGGAAACATCCAATCACCCACCTCCTAGTGGGTTGTGGAATCGTCTTGACCTCACCTTTGGCCTCCTGGTGGGACAGTCCTACCCCAGCACCTGGACTAGCAAGATGCTAAAAGCCTGGGCCTCAAAGCAGGTGGTCTGGGCAGCCTACCTCCACCTCCTGTGCCTCAGTTTCTCCTCTGTGAATGGGCAAGGAAGGTTAAATGAAGACCTGTTTGTAAAGTGATTAGCACATGACTTGGCCCAGATTAAGGGGTCAGAGGATGATGTGAGCCAAATGCAGCTGTCTGGGCTGCTCAGATTCTCAAACAGCACCATGAGTAGCTGAGTGCTCTGGAATAGTGGTGGCGGTGAAGGTGAGAAAAGGTGGTGTTCAGGGTTCACATGCCAGCTGTTCTACTCCTAGGCCAATGTGTGACTGCAGGCAAGTTACCTCTCTCTGAGCCTGGGTTCCTTACCTGTAAAATGGGATGTGGCAGACGCTACAACTATCCATTCTCTCTTTTTCTCAACTTAACAAAATCTTGGTTCTTAGCTAGGTACATTGTGCCCAAATAGAAGACAACACTTTCTGAACCTCTCTGGCAGCTAGAAGTGGCCGTGAAATATAAACTGAAGCATGTGTGGGACTTCTAGGAAGTTTCCTTAAAAGGGAGGGCCCTACCCTTCTCACCCTCCTTCCACTGCAACCTGAGACATGGATGTGATAGCCAGAGACCTTGCAGCCATTTTGGTCCATGAGGACATGAAGCTGTGTGCTGAGGAGTGTGGATCTCTGATGGCTCCATGGAGTTGCTGTACTCCTATCTTCTGACATGCTTCACACATGAGAAAAAGAAACCTCCCTTTAGTCTAAGCCACGCTGTTAGACCAGTTGTATTAATCACCCCCCTGTATCTACACCCTTTGCCCTATAACTTATGTAGTTCTCTCTCTCTCTCACTCTCGCTTGGCCACGTGTCTTGTGGTGGCCAATAGGATATAAGCCAACATGATATAAGCAGAGGCTTGCAAAAGCCCTTGCGAGTGTCTGCCTGCTGCCTTGGTTCCCTGTGATTGCCATGAGAAAACATGCACAGGCGGACTTGCTGGAGGCTGAGACATGTTGGAGCAGAGTTGTTGCTCCAGTTGTCCCCTCCAGGGCCACTCCAGACCAGTGGACAGCAGTCAACCCCCAAACGTGACAAAACCCAAAGAGCTACCGAGTGACCCGGAGCAGATGAACTACAAACCTAAGAATGCACCTCGCCAAGACCAGTGTTGCTGTCCAGTCAACCCCGAGACTCCCCAGCTAGCTAAGTGCTTCTTGTTCCATGCCGTCGGCTTTGTGGTCAATGGTTGATTGTTAACCAGCACTACCGTGGCAGTGGCTATCTGTTATTTTTCTTCCTAGAATATGCAGCCAAAACCAATGTTAAACGATACTCTAGGTCAGCAATGCCTTCCCTGCAGAATGCTTGGGAGGATCAAAGAGGAAGATGCGCGCAGAGGGCTCGGCCCAGGGAGGGAAGTGCCCTCTCCCTCTATCTCCCTCTCGAACCTTGTGGTCTCAGGCATAAGCACACAGGGGGCTCTCTCTCTTGGCCCATTTCTCTCTGATCCTCTTGGTCCCCCAGGGAGAGAAGTAGGTGAGTACACGTTCATGCCAGTTCCAGAGGCTGAGCCATTGTGTGCCCGCCCCACAGCAGGGCAGGAGGATCAGAGAACACAAGTGGCAGAAAAGGCTTTGGAGAGTTGAAAGTCTTTCCACGAGAAAGCCATGTGGAGTGGTGTCACAGACACCCGGTCAGGGTGCTGGGGACCTGCTGTGGGATCTTGGGTAGCCACTAAGGAACCTCTGTGGACCTCAGTTTTCTTCTAAAAGGAGGTGTTTGCCCTAGGTGAACTCCAAGGCCTCTACCAACGCTGCTGAGTTTTAATTTGATGTAGGTTTAACTTCTGTGATAGGCAGAATAATGACCCCCCAAAGATGTTCATGTCTTAATTCCCGGGATCTGTGAATATGTTACCTTACATGACAAAAGGGACTTTGCAGGTGTGATGAAGGTTATGACCCTTGAGATGGAGAGATTTTCCTAGATTATCCAGGTAGCTTGAACTTCATCTCTTGAGTGCTTACATGAAGAGAACCTTTCCCAGCGGAGAGTCAAAGAAGCAATGAGTTGGAGAGTGAGAAGACTCAATGCCCTGCTGCTGCTTCTGAGATGTCAGGGTTCTGTGGAAGGACCCAAGAGAGGCCTTGAGGAGCTCAGGCAGCCCCCAGCTGATGGTCAGCAAGGGGAGAGAGGCCTCACTCCTACAGCCACGTGGAATTGAATTCTGCTAACAACCCCTACAAGCAAGAAAACGGATTGTCTCTTAGTACCATCAGAAAGGACACATCCCTGCCAACACTGCTTTTAGCTTGATGAGATCTATGCTAGATTTTTTTTTTTTTTGAGATGGAGTCTCGCTCTGTCACCCAGGCTGGAGTGCAATGGCACGATCTCTGCTCACTGCAACCTCCGCCTCCTGGGTTCAAGCAATTCTCCTGCCTCAGCCTTCTGAGTAGCTGGGATGACAGGCGTGCACCACCATGCCCAGCTAATTTTTGTAATTTTAGTAGAGATGGGGTTTCACCATGTTGGTCAGGCTGGTCTCGAACTCCTGACCTCATGATCCACCCGCCTCAGCCTCCTAAAGTGCTGGGATTACAGGCAGGAGCCACTGCACCCGGCCCACGCTAGGCTTCTGAACCTGCAGAACAATAAGATAATAAATGTGTATTGTGTTAAGTTGCTAGGTTTGAGGTATTTTGTTCTGGCAGCAATAGGGAACTAAGCCAAGCTGCCATGTACTGTCCATCTATGTGCCAGGTGCTGTTCACATTCTTGTTAATGTCCACAACCATCTAGCAAAGCTGTAATGATAGATAAATGCCCATTTTGTAGGTGATGGAACTGAGGCTCAGAGAAATGAGGTCTTCTCACATCCTGGCTACACAGCTTGGAATGGGCCATGTGGGATGGGGGCTGAGTTTGTCAGGCCCCGCTCCGATGCCCTTTCTGCAACATGGGCTCCTAGGATATGCCGACGGTAGAGCTTCCTAAGTGGCTGACCCTGTTCACTACAGGGGGCCTCAAAGGCTGGGGATACCCAGCCAGGCTGTGGTATGGATGGAGCATATGGACTGCCTGCCCCATCTCTGTAGAAGGCATGGGTCTGGTCAACATTGGGCCCTGAGGATGCAGAGATACAATTATTCAGGTTCTGTTACTTCCTGGCCTGGGATAGAGCACAGTAAGTCACTTACCTCTCAATGCCTCGCTTTCCTTTCATCTATAAAACAGGATGACAACAGGACCTACCTCGTATCGTTGTGAGGATTCAGTGTTAAGGGCTTAGCACTGTGCCTGGCACACAGTTAGCACTTGACAAATGTGAGCCGTTTGGGGGATTAGAGTGAATAGAGAATCATCTCTGTGTTTTAGGCGCCTACCTGTGCCAGCAACCTGGGAGGCACCTTGCATAGCTTAGCTGAAATCCTCACAGCTAAATCCTCCTGTAAGGAGAGGGCGAAGCTGTCCATGAGGAAGATGCAATCAGACATAAGCTGAGTGACTTGTCCAAGGTTGCATGCTGGTGAGCGGCCAGGCTTGACTCAAAGCCAGGTTCGGCTGCCTGATTCCAAAGCACAGACCCTTCCCACTACCTCCGGAAGCTGGCAGAGGTGGGGGTGTTCTGGGCTTGCTCAGGGTGAGATCCTTAAAGGGCTTAGGCTGTGTCCGGGGCAGCTCTGGAGAATGGCCAAGGGCACTGGATAGAAGCCCGGGATCAGTGAAATGCTACACCTCCCAGCCCCCAGGTCTGCAGGGCTGTCTGCTTGTCATTCGGACCTCAGCTTAAATGCCACCTCCTCAGAGAGTCTCTCCTCTGACTGCCCACCCTAAGGCTCAGCCTCTGTCCCTCCCTCCTGCCCCTCTCTGCTGTGGTCTTGTTTGTGGGTGTGGAGAGGCAGAAGGGTAGTGTGGCTCACTCTGAACAGCCAGACTGACTCCTGGGTCTGCCACTGTCCAGTGGAGTACACCTGAGTACGTGGCATGACCTCTCCCAACCCGTTTCCTTATCCCTCAAGCCCAGCCCAGCCTCCTTCCTTGGGGGCCATGAGCACGACTCATGAATATGAGGCAGAAAGGTGCTCTGGAAAGGCGGAGCGTGGTTCAAAGGCGGCATGATGGCTGGATGAAGTCAGAAGACAGTTCTGGCCCCGGTGAATGCCAAGGGATTGCGAGCAAGGCCCAGTCACTTGCCCAGAAGAAACACTTTTTCCTTTTAAGGCAATGAGCTAGATATTTATATATTGAATTTTAGGGTCTGTTTAAAACCGACCACTGAATGCATTTGTCTGGAAATCGAGTCCCCAGCCTTGTTTCCCAGCCCGATTGCACTTCTCCACACCCCACCTCACCCCACGCTTCTCCGAACCCTTCTGCAAATGTTCGCTGAATGTTCACTGTGGTGCAGCCCCCTCTAGGTGCCGGGAGAACCATGGTGAGGAAAAGCAGACCCATTGTGCGCCGCGAGTGCCGATGATGGGGGAGACGAACAAGAACTAAATGATCAATGACACAAGGTAAAATTTCAACCACGGGAACTAGAAGGCCATGGTGCTGGGGCTGGGGAGGGAGGTGTCCCACCAAGTCAGGAAGGTCAGTGAAATGAGCTGAGGCCTGAAGGAACAATGGGATAAGAAAGCCTTTCCAGGCAGAGGGAACAGCATGTGCCAAGACTCTGTGTCAGGGGAACTTGATACTTAGGAGGAACAGAAAGAAGAATCCTCCCTCCAGTTGCCTCCTGTACTTCCCTCCCCCAGGCCATCTTCCTTCCTGTATGGTTCCATCTCTGCTTGCTAGAAGCCTCTCCATTCTTCAAAGTCAAGCTCAAATGCCTCCTCTTCCAGGAAGCCTTCCAGGACATACCCTTTGCTCATTCCCTAGGAGGATGATTTCTCCTGCCTGTGATCTCCCTCATCTCCCCCAGCACCTCTTGGGCCCTCATCCACGCCATCTTGTATGTAGGCTCTGTGTCTGTGTCTTATTTTTCCAACTAGGACATACATCCTCAAGGGCAGATACTGTGTCTACACTACACTGGAGAACAGTGTAGACTTGGAGTCACATGGTCCTGGGTTTAAATATTAGTAGAAGTCACTTAAGTAGTAGGACCTAGCATAAATGACTCTACCTCTCTGGGCTTCAGTTTCCTCACCTGGCAAAGGGGGATAATGGGGTGGGGGTGTGGTGTGGTTGCACAGCCCCCAGCTGGGCTCTGAGCAGCTGTAAGACAAGGGGCTTGCCAAGGGGCTTGGAATAAAGAGGAGGGGGAAAGACTTGTTATAATTTCAAAAGCCTCAGGGCTTTGAGGGCTTCAAGGGGCTTAGACTTACTCAGACCTGAGTTTCCCAAATTTGTCCGATGGTAAGAAACACCTGAGTCACTTGTTAACAACACATATTCCCAGGGTCTGCGGCTGGGGTTCTGATTCAGCAGGACTGGGGTAGAGAGAAATCTGTGTTCTGGAAGTTGTGCTTACATATAGTTCTTACGTACAGTTTGGTGGGGAAACTGAGGCCTCAGAGGAAGTGATTTTCACGTGCATGGTAGATTAGATCAATGACCCCAGTTCTTCCATTTCTGTGATAGGATTAGGTACCCACATCCTTTACCAAGTAAATCTGCAGGGCCCACTCACTGTGGGCAGAGTATACTTCTCCATCCCACTGATGCTGGGCTTGGCCGTGGGACTTGTTTTGGCCAATGAGATATGGTTGGCTCCCTCCATGCTCCTACACTTCACCTTGAGAGAAACAAGCCTGGGGTGGCTGCCAGTCCAAGGAGAATGAGGAGACACATGAAACAGGCTGAACCCAAATCACATTCTGGAGACCTGCCCAGCACAGAGAGCATGGCCAAGATTAGTCAAACCCTAGCTGACCCACACACTAGTGAGTGAGAAAATAAATATTTATTGTTTAAACTACTGAGTTGTGGGGTGATTTTGTTATGCAGCATTATTGCAGGAGTAGCTGACTCATACACTGACTAAATGAATGCCGTTCATTTGCTAATGTCATGCAGCAAATGAACGGCAAAGCCAAGCCTCGGTCTCTGCTCCTAATCCAGTGCTTGTTTCTCATTGCTTCTCTGTCTTTCGATCCTGAGGGCTCTCCTTGTGTGCCTATTCCCCGGAAACCCCTCACGTCCATACTCCGCCCCATCTCTACTCTTGGGTACATCCAGCTCCTGACAGCAGGGTCCATCCCAGCAGCCCAGAACCACTCCTAGCTACTAATAAGCTGAGGTGTCTTGAGTAGGCAGTTCCACCTGCAGAGCTCCCAAATGGATGTAGGAGAGTTCCCCGCAACCAGGGAAAGGGCTCCAGGAGCTTCCTTCTGGCTTCTACCAGTTAGAAAGAGTTCCCTCTCCACCACCCGCTTTGGGGGCCTGGGTTTCTCCAGCTCAGAGCTTTGTCAAGCCAGAGAGACGCACAGCTGAGGTTTTCTAATCTGTTAGGGGTCTTTTCTATCACTTGTTGACTTTTTTTTTTCTTCTTCAAGATGGAATCTCGCTTTGTCATTCAGGCTGGAGTGCAGTGGCACAATCTCAGCTCATTGCAAGCTCTGCCTCCCGGGTTCAAGTGATTCTCCTGCCTCAGCCTCCCGAGTAGCTGGGATTGCAGGTGCTCACCACCACGCCTGGCTAATTTTTGTATTTTTAGTAGAGATGGGGTTTCACCATGTTTTCCAGGCTGGTCTTGAACTCCTAACCTCATGTGATCCACCCACCTTGGCCTCCCAAAGTGCTGGGTTACAGGCATGAGCCACTGTGCCCGGCTGGTTTTTGAGGGTTTTCTCAGATTGCCTCCTTTGAGTCAGCTCCCTCTGGACCCCAATCTGAGCAGGGCTTAAATCCACCCAGGGCCCCAAAAGAACTATAGGCAGTCAGTCACAAACATACCCTCTCAGCCACAGCAACACCACCAACATTCCCAAACAAAACCACACTCCTCAGACACAAACACACAGACAGGCAGAGCCACATTTGGATGTACAAACTGATGCTCAAATACACAATATACCCTACCCCTGTCCCCAAGGCCCTGCAGGTTGATACATCCATGCTCACAAATGCATGTATACAGAACCCACATGGCCACAGTCATATGCGTTGTAAACACATGTTCACCAAACACATATGACAGCACACTCACAAATACACAGACTCACATGCGCAATCAGACCCACAGTCAAGCTCAAGGTGCCGTGGACACATCAAGGACTTCGCCCAAGAACTGGAGTCTGTCAGACCCAGTCAATTCTTGCCTCTCACTCTTCCTGGTTTTGTGACTCAACTTGTCTGAGCATCATCTGTGAAATGGGGACATGGATGCCTCCTTCTCAGAGATGCCACAAGGATGCAGTGAGGTCATGCATGGAAGCACCCCTCAACCAGGTGGAGTCAGTTGCCCTCTCCTCTCTCTTGTTTTTTCTTAGACAGAATTTTGCTCTTGTCACCCAGGCTGGAGTGCAATGGCATGATCTCGGCTCACTGCAACCTTCGCCTCCTGGGTTCAAGTGATTCTTCTGCCTCAGCCTCCTGAGTAGCTGGGATTACAGGTGCCCGCGACCACACCTGGCTAATTTTTGTATTTTTAATAGAGATGGGGCTTCACCATGTTGGCCAGGCTGGTCTTGAACTCCTGACCTCAGGTGATCCTCCCACCTTGGCCTCCCAAAGTACTGGGATTACAGATGTGAGCCACTGTGCCCAGCCAGTTGCCCTCTCTCTTTCAATGTCCTTGGCATGCCCTTCCTCCCTTCTGAATTCCATTTTTTTCTATTGTTCCCTTCAACATTCTACTGGCTGGGTGAAGCAGCTCTTGTTTGTAATCCCAGCGCTTTGGGAGGCTGAGGCAGGAGGATCACTTGAGGCCAGGAGTTCAAGATGAGCCTGGGCAACATACAAGACTCCATCTCTAAAGAAAAAATTTTGACTGGTCCTTCAAACTGCAAGTCAAATTCCATCTCCTCCAGGAAGACTTCCTGGGCCTGGACTTCCACAACTGGATCCCTGCATGCTTACCATGTGGGCCCCACCCTACATCAGAAAGATCAGCTCGGGGGCCCAGTCACTTTCCCTCCTGCAGCCTGGCCTCCCTTAGCTCTTCCATGGACATGGCCCTGACCATGCTCACTGTAGGGGTTTGGCAAAGGTTGCTGAGTGAATAACTGAGGGGCACACTCACAGTGCCAACCTTGAGATCTACCCACAGGTAGCATAATGTCCTCGATAATCTCATGTGGCCCTCAGGTGGGGGATGAGGCTGGGAAGCATCTCTAGGACTTAGCCTCCTATGACACTGAGGACAGTGGTCCTGGTAGAGAGGGGAGGCGAGGAGCCCAAGTGGAGTGGGGACTAGAAGGAGAACAGGGTGGAGGGGAGACTGCGGTGTTCGGCAACTTCCTTTTTTGCTGTGAAGGAAAGAAGGATCGGGGGTGGAGGATGACGTGAGGCCACAGAAAAGGTTACTAAAGGTGAGCTTGAGGAGTTTTGCTGGAGTTAGACTGGAGTGGGCTGAGCTTCACAGAAAGCACTTGTGATGGAGGTACAAGTTAGGCTGCAAGAGATGACATCTCCGGGCTCTCCTGGGTCTCAGTGAGGCCACGTGACTGAGGCCCTGCCCGTGGAATGCATGCAGAAGAGAAAGATGCTGCCTCTACCTACCTTGCTTCAAACATCATTGCTGCCCTGTCTTCTCTCTCTTCGCACAGACATGCCTGAGACTCAGCTTGGATCATACAGACAAGGAGCAGGGGACGTGGGGAAACGACACGGAAATAACCTGGGTCCCTGAGTCTCTGAGTGGATCAGAGTCACCCCGCTAACGTGGACTGCTCACCTCCGGATTCTCCCATGAGAGAGAAATACATTCCACTCCTTTAAGGCACCTAATGTTGGATCTTTTTGTTACAGCAGCTTAACTTTTACCTTCAATAATATGCACTCAACAAATGGGAGCAATTATTATTAATACCACTACAATGAAGACGTAGCACTTACTCTCCCAGGTGGACGGATCACATGAAAAGCCTTTGAAAAGAAGAAATCACTCCACAGATGTGAAGGAGTCTTTTGTGAGGACTGCAGGACCCTCCCCGGCACGGCACGATGGGGCACTCCCCTGGCCCACGTCGGAAGCACTTACCTGCCTGGTTGGTGGTGATGTTCACAGAGGCGAACTGAGGCGAGAAGGGGCTCTGGTCAGTAACGCCATTCACAGCCTGGATCTCGAAGGTGTACTGGGTGTGGGCCAGCAGGTCACTGATGTAAATGCGTGGCTCGGTCAGGCCTAGCTGGCGTGGTGCGTACTGTACATTGTCCCCGCAGCGGGTGCAGGCGCCCCGGCCCGAGCCACAGCTCTTGCAGATGATGTTGTAGACGAGGTCCTCTCGGCCTCCGGAGTCGCGGGGAGGGGTCCACTCCAGCATGAGGGAGGTCTCATTGACACTGGAAATCACAGCCTGGGGCGCGGAGGGGATGGCTGGGGCGGGGGAGAGGTGTTGGTCAGTGGGGGGCTCAGGGGGTACTATTCCCCATGTGATCACTCTGTGCCCACTGCTCTGGCTCAGACCAGGCCTCTGAAAGGACTTCCTTAAATTCTTCGTCCTGTCTCCCCACCAGAGAAATGTTTCTAGAATACAAGTTAGCCTGCTGTACATTTGCCCAAACCTTTCTCTCCTCCCAGCTTACAAACTGCTCAGTGTTTGTTACTGAGGATAGTATTTTTGCGTTTGGAATTATACCTGCCCAGTATCTATTTTCTCCTTCTTCCTTAGAACAGCCCAGCTTTATTCATGGTGGCAATATGTCCAGCTAAAAGATGGCATTTCCCAGCCTCCTGTGTTTAAGTGCTTGCCACTGATATAGAGCAGAAGTTGTTGACTAGGACTGTTTCTTTAAAAAGAGACAAACAGCTATGGCGTGTCCCTTTGTCCTTTCCCCCCTGCTGCTGCCTAAAATGTGGGTGATGGCTGGGACTTCAGCAGCTATGCTAGACTATGAAGTGACCTTGAGAACAGAAACAACAGTGGCTCACCCCTGTAATCCCAGCACTTTGGGAGGCCAAGGCAGGCAGATCACCTGAGGTCAGGAGTTCAAGACCACCCTGGCCAACATAGGAAACCCCGTCTCTACTAAAAATACAAAAAATTAGCCGGGCATGATGGTGCATGCCTGTAATCCCAGTTACTCGGGAGGCTGAGGTGGGAGAATCACTTGAACCCGGGAGGTGGAAGTTGCCATGAGCTGAGATCATGACGCCATTGCATTCCAGAGCCTGGGCGACAGAGTGAAACTCCATCTCAAAAAAAAAAAAAAAAAAAAAAAGAACAGAAACTAGGTTGGGCGTGGTGGCTCATGCCTGTAATCCAGCACTTTGGTTGGGAGGATGCAGGAAGACTCCTTGAGCCCGGGAGTTCAAATCTAGCCTTGGCAACATAGTGAGACCCTGTCTCTACAAAAAATTAGAAAAATTAGCTGGGTGTGGTGGTGCACGCCTGCAATCCCAGGTATTCAGGAGGCTGAGGGCAGAAGGCTGAGGGCACCTGAGCCCAGGAGGTTGAGGCTGCAGTGAGCTAGGATTATGCCATTCTGAATGGCAGAAAGAGCCAGGCCCCAAAGGCCATCGTGGTTTGCCCATACTGTCCCAGGACTGTCTGCTTTGGGCTCCTTTTGGGTGAGAGAATAAATCTGTACAGTTTCAGCCATCGGGCTCAGCTCTGTTACTTACAGCCGAATGCCATCCCTGACAGATACAGGGGTTGTGACGCTGCGTTCTCAGGCAGTCCCTTCCTAGAGCACCTTGGGCTGTGATTCAGGCAGCCGCTGCCAGGTTAGAACACTGGGCAGCCTTTTCTGCCACAGACACTACCTGTGTTGCTTCATCTCCTGCCAAGCCTCCCATCCCCTGTCCCTTTGTGAATCCAGACCTTGACTTTATCTTCCATGTGACTCAGCAGAAAGGGGTAAGGAGCCAGATGCCAGCACTGTGGTGTCTGCAAGGTGGGAGCATGGCCACCCCAGGATGCCCCTTTCTTGAGCACTTTTCCATTTCTCTTCCCACCAGGGAAAGACTGGCTGTAACCGGACGGCACCCAATCCTCACTCTGAGCTTTTCTGCAGGTAGACCTGGGACTCGGCCAGGCATCGCCCTTGAGGGGCCCTAGGACTTACTTGTGCAGGGCATGTCCAGGGGGTCCAGGTCTGCTCTGTAGTAGCCATTGCGGCAGACACAGTTGGTGGCCCCTTCAGAAGTGGTCCGGCTGTTGATGGGACAGTGGGTACAGGCCTCATCCCCTTGGTTGGCCTTGAAAGTCCCAGATGGACAACCTGAGAGAGAAGACAAGGAGAGTCACCAGGAAACCGGATGAAGACTCAGCGAGGTCACGAGCCACGCAGCCTCACGGAGGGGCCACACAGCCTCGCAGAGGGGCCATGCAGCACCACTGCTGGAAAATCTCATCTCTTGAAGGGTTTGAAGTCTCCAGACCCCAACGTGGGAGTTCTGATTCTGTCAGGGCTCCCTAGTTTCTTGTCCGTGAGCTGTCTAGGGCTCCCAGCAATCTTCCCTCACCTATCCCAGCTTGGCTGTGTCATGGTCTCTAGAATCAATCCTGACCTAGTTAGGAGGCACATCTGAAGATGTCTGGGGCAGTGTGCATGGGTCCTGGTCTTGCTTAATAATGTCTGGCTGGGCCCTGATTCTTAGAACTAGATCCTTGGGTTACAGACAATTGAGATGATTATATGGCAGAAGAAAAGTCCTAGGGCAGTGTAGAGAGGTGATGTGGTAGAACAGAAGAGGACACTACTTTTGGAATAAGACCGACCTGGCTTTGAGTACTGGCTAGGCCTTTTACTAGCTGTGCAGCCCCAGACAAGCTGCTTAACTACTCAGACTCAGTTTTCTTATTTGTAAAATTAGGATTCTAAGGCCCATCTCTGCAGGGTCATTGTGAGTATTCTGCTTAAGCGTAAGGCACATGGCACAAGGCCTTGCACAGTATAGGTGCCCAATGAATAGTAGCTGTTATAGTTGGTATGTGATCAATTTATTAAAATATTAATAAAAGGGGGGCCTGCAGTACCAGGGCCAGCCTAAGGAGGGCACTGCTTGCACTCGGCCCACATTTGCACTCGGCCCGCATTTGGCTTCTCCCATGGGCTGTGGCCATCATCCCTGATATGGAGTCCACCCCCACTGCAGCTCTGAGTATGAGGTTAGGGCCTATAAGAGGCAACTGCCTTGTGTGCACACATATTCAAATCCACCTTCCTCTTCTTGCTGGCCCTGGGCTGAGAATCAGGAGGCTGAGGGTCTCGGCCCTGCCCCTCTCCCAGCTTCAGCCTGCTGGGTTCATGAACCCAGCTCTGCTATGATACCTGGAAGGGATTGTGCAATGGGTAAGTGGGTGGACAGGAAACAGCTTTGCAACAAACATTTCATCTCCTTGGGATGAAATGCAGCTAAACCATCCACAGGCCCCCAGGCCCTCACCGGGAGTACATTTTATGCCTGGGTGCTGTGGGTTCTTCAGCAAGTGACTCAGCCTCTCTGGACATTAGTTTCTGTGTATGTAAACAATTAACATAAATTTCCCTAGTTCATTTTTTCCAGCTCTAGTCTTCAAGGCTTATCTTCCCAGTCCAAGTCTTAGCAAACCACCCTCCCTCAACCCTCAACCAGCTCTGGCCTCAGAGACCCTGCCTTTCTTGGGGCCCAGAACATTGCTTGGGTTCAGAGTGCTTTACTTACCCACCAAAATTATTTTTCTGGGGGTCTCCTGGCCATGCTCTCAACTCCCCCAGGATCGGAGCCACGTCTGACTCACAGCTGCTTGTCCTGTGCCTAGCTTAGAATCTGCACCCAGCAAGTGCTCTGTAAATACTTCTTTTGTTGTTGTTATTAATTTTATTTTTATTTTTGTAGAGATGGGGGGGGTCTCACTATGTTGCTCAGGCTGGTCTTGAAGTCCTGGGCTCAAGCAGTCCTCCTGCCTCGGCCTCCCAGAGTGCTGGGATTACAAGCAAAAGCCACCACACCTGGCCCATAAATACATCTTGGAGCTGCCTCCTTAAGTGGAATGAGCATGAGCTTTGGAGGCCATGCAAGCAGGAGGGCAGTGAACATAGTGGTTAGTGTGCAGGCTGCCGGCAAACCCAGACCCACCTGTGTGAGCAGTGTGAACTCGGGGAAGTCACTTAAACTGCTTCCTTATCTGTAAAATGGGACAACAGTATCTACCTCCTAGAGTTGTTGTCAGTTTATATTGCTTAACTTATGTAAAAACACTTGTAACAGTTCCTGGCAGTACTAAGCCATCTGGTTCAAAAGCAATTTGCTGAGAGACCTTAGACAAGTTATTTGACCTCTCTGAGCTACACTGTTCTCATTGGTAAGAGCATCTACCACATAAAGTAGTCATGAGGATTACTGCACTGGGTCTGGGTCCCCTGAGTCCTCCTGCCCTCCCTCTCGCCTTCCTCTTGGGCACCGACATTTCCCTGATGGCTGGATGAAGGGGCAGCCTCACCATCTTGGCACTGCCAGAGCTTCTGAGCAGTCAGGACATGCAGGCTGCAGCCCCAGCTCTGGTCGAGCAGTCGGCCTCTCTGAACGGGTTTCCTCCTCTGCAGAATGGGGGCACAAGGCTTCCAGGAAGGTCTAGAACCATCCTTAGAGATGCCAAAGGGTTTTGGCCCCAAGATCAACCTCCTCCTGCTCCCTCTCTGGAGACAGCCTGCCCAGCTCAGCATCCCTCCTCCATCTGCGGGGCATTCCCGGGGGGGCCGCCAGTGGGTGGCTGCTCTCTCTCCCCTCTGTGCGGTGCCAGCCCCTCCATCTGGACTGCCTTTCTGGCTGCCCTCTCCCCCTTGCAGTGTCCTGGCTCCCTCTCAGACTCCCCAGGCTGCCCCTGCCCTAAGCCGCCCTTCATTTGCTCTGTTGCCTGGCCAGGTTCGACCCCCACCACTGGGCACTGTATCATTTCTGTATCTATGGCACTGCTTCATGAAACTCACTCTTCTCTGCCCTGGGAAGTGGCATCACTCTCCACCCTGTCCCCCCGCAGCCAATCAATTACTAGGTCTTCCCTCCTCAGCAGTCTCTGGTCTGGTCTTGGCCGCTCCCCCCGCTGCCAGCATCTAGAAAGCTCTTTCCACCCACTCCTCAGCCTCTCACGCCATCTGGCCTCCTCCCGCCCACCCACTCTCCAAACTAGCTCTCTGGAGTGCAGACCTTTCCAAGTCACTTAAAAATCCACAATGGCACATACATCGGAATACTATTCGGCCATAAAAAGGAACGAAGCATTGACACATGCTACGGTACAGGTGACCCCTGGACACATCGTGCTCAGTGAAAGAAGCCAGCCATGAAAGCAGGATTCCATTTATATGAAACAGGCCCAGCACAGGCACATCGAAAGAGACAGAAAGTCGATGCGTGGTTGCCAATGGCTGGGGATAGGGGAGCAGGGGGAGGAGCTGCTAATGGGGAACAGGGCTTCTTTTTGGGGTGATGAGTATGTTCTAAAATTGATTGTGGTGATGGTTGCACAATTCTGTGAATACACTAGAAACCACTGATTTGTATAATTTGTTTTTTTTTTTTTTTTGAGATGGAGTCTCGCTCTGTCACCCAGGCTGGAGTGCAGTGGCACAATCTCGGCTCACTGCAGCCTCCACCTCCCGGGTTCAAGCGATTCTCCTGCCTCAGCCTCCCGAGTAGCTGGGACTACAGGCGCGTGCCGCCATGCCTGGCTAATTTGTATTTTTAGTAGAGACGGGGTTTCACCATGTTGGCCAGGCTGGTCACGAACTCCTGACCTCAAGTGATCCACCCGCCTCGGCTCCCAAAGTGCTGGGATTACAGACATGAGCTACTGAGCCCAGCCTTATTTGTACAATTTAAATAGGCAAATTGTCTGGTATGTGAATTTTATCTCAACGAAGCCACTATCTTAAAATGTCCACATCAGTTCCCCAAGCAGACATGGGAAGCCCAAACTCTGCAGGGCCCCTGGGCTCCAGGGGGCTGGTACTTGCCCACCACTCCTACCTCAGGGTCTGGTGCTCTCTCACACTCACCTAGGTACAATACCCCCCCCCCAGGCCCACCCCACACCCCTGGCTTTTGTCCATCTGCCCTCGTTGCTTAGAATGCCTTCCCTTCACCATCAGGCAAACTCCTAGACCCCTTTAAGACATCATCTCTTCTAGGAAGTCTTCCCTGAGCCCCCTGGCGGGGTCTATTTTATTTATTTATTGAGACAGAGTCTCGCAGTGTTGACCAGGCTGGAGTGCAGTGGCATGATCTTGGCTCATTGCAACCTCTGCCTCCCAGGTTCAAGTGATTCTCCTGCCTCAGCCTCCCAAGTAGCTGGGATTACAGGCGTGCACCACCACGCCGGGCTAATTTTTTTTGTATACGGTGCCTATTTTAATTACTTGCTTATGAATGTGTCTACCTGGCTGGACTGTAAACTCCCAGTATAATGCTGGGTTTCTAGTGGGTGATGGGTGGATGAATGAGGGGCTGGAAGGGGATCGAGCCCCACCCCCTTAGTTGACATTTGAGGAAACTGAGGCCCAGAGAGGAACAGACAGACATAGCTCTTCAGTGGCAGAGGCCAATTCTGATCCCAAGTCTACTGTGTGACTGTGGGGTGCACTGGGGCCTCAGCTCCCATCAGCTACCTCTGAGAGGTCTGGGTGGCCACTGCCCACAGTGCCCGGGGGGCCACACCACTCCCAACTTCTGGGTGGGAAGGGAACCTGTCCTGCTGGCATCTGCATGTCACGTGCAGAAGTGGGAAGAAGACAATGAGACCTGAAACACAGGAAGGCAGTTGTACCTCTGACGGGTGTGTGGGCTTGGGAAGGCCTCCTCCCCTTTGAAACTCAGTCTCCTCATCTGGAAAGGGGCTGATGATCCCTGCATGGAATAACGACAGAGAGAGCCATTGAATGGGTCTCTGCTCCACTGTGGCCTCTCTGCCAATCTTCCACAGTCCCTGGAGTGATCTGTTTAAAATGAATCAGACCTGCGGCATCTTGTCTAAACTCCCTCGTGTGCAATTTATCCCCACTGCACTTAGAATAGACCCACATGCCTAGCCTGGCTACAAGGCCTGTGAGGTTGGTCCTGATGGTCTCCTGGCCGCTTCCCCCTCCTCCTCTCACTCACTGTGCTCCTGCCTGTGGTCATCGAACGCGCTCTCACCTCCAGGCCTTTGGCCAAGCTGTTCCCTCTGCCCGGAATGCTTTCCCTGCTCTTCCCATTGCTGGCTCCTTTTTCTCCTTCAGACCTCAGCTTAAATGTCACCTCCTCCGAGAGGCCCACCCTGACCACCCTGGCTAAAGCAATTGTCTCTTGCTGTGTTCTGTCTCAGTCTCAGTTTCCTTTACTGACCCTCATCACAATTTGTAATTATATTAGAAAACGGTTTGTAAACTTGTGTGTTGTCTTTTTTCATGCACTGAAAGTACCTGGAAAGGGGAGGAGGAGCCGGGGCTGTCTGGCTTTCATTGTTTCTCCAGCCCCTAGCAGAGCCGCGGGCCGATAGTAGGCACTTGATGTGTACAGGTTGATTGAATCAATGTGCCTCTTACAAGGTACCATCAGAATCAGATGAGAAAGTGGGTGAGAAAATATTTAGCTGAGTCTGTGCCTGTCTGGGTAACACCAGAGTCATCCCGATCTTGCCAGCCCATCATCAGGCTCACATTCCTCTCTGCCTCCCATTTGTTCTCCCCATGGTCTTCCCAGGGACCTGTTGAACAGGGTACTGACCAAAGCATCTCGGTTTTCAAACTGCAAGTCCTGTATCCCAGAAACTCCCTTAGTCTTGGGCAAACTGGGAGGATTGACCATCCTACTGTAACCTCTCCAGCCCCATCTGTCACCTCTCTCATCTGCTTGCAGCTCCCTGGACATCGGGCCACATATGCTGGTCCCTTTGCCCGAATGCCCTTCTCCCTCATCTCCCTGGCCCCTTGGATTGGTGAGTCTGATGTGTGTGCCCACTTTTAGGCAGCCTGCCCTCCATTCTCCTACAGCGCCAGCTCACATCTCCACTGTAGCACCCAAGACATGCTCCATATGCAGTAGTGTGCTATTAAACTGGCAGTTGAGGGGAAAAGAAGCCCTGATTGGTTGTGTTTGCCAATTTGTGTGGTGTAAATACTCCCACCAGAGCAAATGCCAAGGTACCAACTTGAGATCATTAAACCCTGACTTGGGAAAAAATGTGCACAGTCGGCTCTTGCAAGTCAAGCTCCAGACCACCACTGGACTTACATGGCACGTGACTTTGTTCTGCCCACTGGTTGGTGAACCTTGGTTGGGTTAGGGGCTGAGTCTTTCACTTCTGCATCCCCAGCACCTATCCCAGGACTTGGCACATGGTAGGTGTTCAGCCAATTTAGTTTTGCTGAATGAAGGCAGGTCTGTCTCCCTGGTTGGACAGTGAGTGACTCGAGGGGAGGGGCTGTGGATTTGAATGGATTGATATACACAAAGCACTTAGAACACAAAGTAAGTGCCATGTAAATGGCTATTATTACTCATCCAGCATGGAATGACAAAAATAATTCCATTATGTACTTTCCAGGTGGCAGGCCCAGTGCTGTGTCTTACATGGATTCTTTAACTTATTCCACAAACCACCCACCCAACTAGGTACCATTATCATTCTCATTTTACAGATAAGGAAACTGAGGCTCAGGGAGAGTGAAGTGACCGCCCTAAGGTCACATAGCAAGTCAATGGCACAGCTGGGGTTGACCTCAGATCTTCGTGATCCAGAACAGCTTGTGTCCAAATACTACTGGTCCCAGAAATTAGTGAGTGGTGAGTGTTACGGCTGGACACCATCTTGTCAGGCCTGCCGAGGGGACGGGATTTGCTGGAGCCTTTCAGAAGGGCAGAAGTAACGCCTGGTCCTCAAACCCAGGACTCAGGGCTCGAAGCAGCCAGCCAGCGCCGGCCTTCTGCAATCGCCCAGAGCCCTTGGCCAGGCAACCCAGGGCAGGATGGCAGCAAGCCGGGGAAAGGAGGGAGGATTACAGGGAAACAGATTTTCTCCCCGCCTGCCCCTGGGCTCTGGGGATAGGTGATAATTGACCGAGTGAGCCCTGAGTCAGGCCGAGGCAGGACTCCATCTGGGCCTGGCACGGTGGGGCTGTTAATTGGCATCAGGTGATCCTCAAAACCTCAATGGCTGGCCTGCTGCCTCTGCTCCCCCCTCTCCTCCCAGGGACTCCGGCTTAATCCCAAAGACAACTGATGCCACCTCAGAGTCAATCGCTGGGTCAGGCCCAGTGTGTCAGGCTGCCGAGGCTTGGAAGGAGCATCTCTGTCTTCCTTGGGGTTCTGTAGACCAGAGGGCGCTGTCTGTGGCTCTGGGTAGAGGTGGCATCTGAAAAGGTCTGCACCCTGGGGTTGAGTTCCTACTCCCCAGACCTGAGCAGGAGGTCTGATGAAATTGAACCTGGGCATGGACTGTGGAGCTACGGCCAGGGCTTAATTCCAGTCCTGCCTCTCATTAACTGTGTGACCACGAGCAAGTTACCTAACCTCTCTGTGCCTAAGTTTCTTGTCTGTACAATGGGAATAATAATATTGATTATATTTGTTGGGAAGATTAAACAAGTTAATGAAAGTAAAGCACCCGTAACAGTGTCTGCCTGGCTCATGTTAAGTGCTATGTAAGTGTTGGCTATTATTATATTCATTCATTCTTGGCCTCCATTTGCTATGTGCTAAGCACTGGAGATAATACTGAGATAAAGAAGACATAGTCCTTGTCTTCAGAAGTTCAGGTCTAGTTAGGGAGACAGTGAGTTGTAAATTTATTCTACAGGCATTTACTGAGTCCCCAGTAGGTGCCAGGTACTGGGACTTTGAAACAAAAGGCCTCAGCCCTGGAACATAAGAGACCATGACTAAGCAGGGGGCTGAGATGCCTTCCTTGAACCAGGCTTACCTGCTGGCTGCTGTGGGCAGAGGGGCCAGGGAGCGGGTTCTGGGGTCAGCAGTGGCAGGTTTGAAGTGCAGCCAGCTCGCTTTCCTGCCTTGGAATCTCTAGGAAGTCAGTTCTGGGTTTCAGTTGGGGAGAGGAGTTTGACTGGATGGAGAAAAGAGTCTTGGCCCCAGAGTAGGGGGGCTGGCGGCTTCACTGCCATTTGCTCTGTGAACCCAGGCTACTTCCTGCCCACTCTGGGCCTCAGCTCTACTGGATTTGAATGGATTGATATACACAATTCAATCCAATCATTCAATCCACAATCCAAGGAAGGCGCTGCCTGGCACCCCCTCTAGGGCTTCTTCCAGCTTGGGACTCCAGCTGTGGGTGGCTCAGACACTCAGTGCTGGGTTCTTACATTCTCTTTGAACTGTGGAAAGACTGATTTGCATATTTTCAGGGGTTTGTGCCGTGTGCAGGGCAGGGCTGGGCTTGCTGGGTTGAGTGGGTGGGGTTTTGGGGTCTGCCTCATGCAAAGTGGCTTTTATATTTTGCCTGCTTCCTGCTTTTGCTGTAAGGTTAACCCAGCAGAGTCAGTCCCTCTGGGCTGGGCTGGGCTGGGCATGATGCCTGGTCCTCCTCCGTACTGTGGGCAAAGCTGCACTGAAAGTAGGCAGCTACCTCCTGAGATGGAGAGGAGGTGCTTCTAAGCACTGTGTGCCTAGGATGTGCCCAGTGCTGGGCCAGGAGCCTCCCTGGTCCATGGCCTCCTTGGACCACCCTGTGCAATGGGAGGTGTTATTCCCATTTTAGAGATGAGGAAACTGAGGCTCACAGAAAGGAAGCACTCTGTCCAAATCACATAGAGACTTAGGGTCAGAACATGTGCCTCCACAGTCCATGTTCTAATTTTTTTTCTTTCTTTTGAGACAGGATCTCACTCTATCACCCAGGCTACAGTGCAGTGGTGCAATCACGGCTCACTGCAGCCTCGACTTCCTGGGCTCATGTGATCCTCCCACTTCAGCCTTCCGAGTAGCTGGGCCTACAGGTGCACACCACCATGCCTGGCTAATTTTTGGTATATTTTGTAGAGATGGGGTTTCACCATGTCGTCCAGGCTGGTCTTGAACTCTTGGGCTCAAGTGATCCTCCTACCCTGACCTCCCTAAGTGCTGGGATTACAGGTGTGAGCCACTATGCCCAGCCTTAGGCCATGTTCTTTCTAAAACCCCCATCCTTAAGGTCCCTGGAGCTCCTTCCCACTTGATGAAGGGTTTCCCTTCTTGCCCGTTTACTCCTTCCCTTCCTCCATCTTCCCCCTTCCTAGACAAGACAGCTTAAGTCCAGCGAGTGCCTCAGGGCCATGCCCCTGCTGGGGTAGCTCCCACTGGGACCACCCAGGGGCTGTCAGTCATCCTGCCCCAATGCCCAGGTTCCTCCTGTCTGCCCCTGCTGGGACCCGGCTTTGTGGAACCCAGCCAGCAGCTGACAGGACAAGGCTGAGGCGGGGAGCTGCACGAGCATGCCTCCCCTTTGCCCAAGGGGGCACCCAGGCCTCGCCAGCCAGGCCCCCACCCCTGCCATCTGTCGAGTCACTCCTCTGCTCAGGACCCTTCGGTGGCTCCCTCATGCCCAGGGAGAGTCCGGCCTGCTTCAGCCTCCCCTTCCACGGTCCACCTGGCCAGCTTCAGCTCCCTCATGCTCCCAGTCACACCTTGAGCTCCAGCCACTGCAGGCACTGCCAGTTCCTGGAACAAGCTGTGCTTGGTCTCACCTCTGGGCCTTTGCTCAGGCAGCTCCCTCTGCCTCATATGCTGTCCCAGCTCCCACCCAGCTCCTTCTTGTCCTTCAAATCTCACTCCAGCCCGAATCAGCTGTTGGTCCTTTTCTAGGATGTCCCCTGCCAGGGCTGGGTCTGGGGGTGTTCTTCTGTGCTCCAGGAGTGCCTGGCACTGTACCTCTGCCACTGCATGAGTATACAGGATGGTGACTGTCTGCCTCTCCTACCAGGCTGTGAGCACAGTGACAGTGATGGTGGGTAACCCCGAGGTCTGGCACCAGCCCCAGTGTCTGGCTGAGAGGTGATCGATAGAGGCTTCAGGAATTGTTTGTCGCCCAGGCTGGAGTGCAGCGGCGCGATCTTGGCTCACTGCAAGCTCCGCCTCCCAAGTTCACGCCATTCTCCTGGCTCAGCCTCCTGAGTAGCTGGGACTACAGGCGTCCGCCACCACGCCTGGCTAATTTTTTATTGTATTTTTAGTAGAGACGGGGTTTCACTGTGTTAGCCAGGATGGTTTCGATCTCCTGACCTCGTGATCTGCCCGCCTCGGCCTCCCAAAGTGCTGGGATTACAGGTATGAGCCACTGTGCCCGGCTGAAAGGCGGAATCTTGTGCTTAAGCTCATTCAACTTGTGTGTGGACTGGAGATTTTGCTCGAGGCCTCTGGAATCCTCTGAGCTCCTCCTGGAGCCCCTGGTGACAGGCTCTCAAGGCGTCCTACCTTTGTCCCTGGCATTTGATTAACATCTGTCTCTCCACCTCCCATATCCCCTCCTCCCACCAGCTGTGAGCTCCATGAGGGCAGCCACTGCACCTGCCCTGCTGACTGCCTGGTACAGAGCTGGCACAGAGCAGATGCTCCATAACAGCTCTCTGAGTGACAGGCTGCAAGGTCCCCTGGCCCCAAGGCCGGAGCAACCGGGACTTTCATGACTGCTGTGTGTTCCCCAGTTGTAGGGGGAGCTCACAGTCTCCCAGGGGAGCCAGACACTGAACCCCACAGTCTGTAAAGGCTGGTGAGCTGGTGAGGGTGTTTCATGGCCTGGCTCTCCCAGCCCCTGGACCCCCGCATTGCCCCCAGCCCCAGGTCTGGCCTCCCTTCATGATATCCCAGCTCCCCCACAGTGGGGGCTGAGAGCTCCCGCCCTCCCAGCAGGCAGCCCCATTCCTCCAATTTCCTCCCAATTAATCAAGCTCTGAACTTTTTAATTATCTGCCTGCAGGGTGGCTCCCCACTCTGGTGAAGCAATTAAGGAAGGACATTTCCAAGTGTTGTGTGGCTGCCGGCAGGCAGCGTTGACCAAGCCCTGATGGAGGAGCTGGTGACAGGAGGGGTGGGCAGGAACCCCCTCCCCAAAATGGGCTGCTGGGAGGTTGTCCTGGGGTCCGAGCTGGAACTCTTCTGGGAATCTGGGGCCACACTATACAGGGTAACCCTCTCCCATTCATTCAATGGCTCTTTCTCTGCAGCTAGAATCTGACTTCAAAAATCCTAGCTACCACGTGCTAGGCACTGGGGTAGGTGCTTAACAATGTTGCTGCATCTTCACCTTGACTCTGGGAGGAAGAATATGATGATCTCTGTTTTACAGACGAGGACATGGAGGCTCAAAAACATGAACAACTCCAGATAGGTAGCTGGAATTTGAGGCCAGCTCTGACTCCACAGCCTCTTCATTCTACTGTCTTCTGAAAATCAGTGTGTGGTCTGTAAAAGTGCTCAGGGCACTGAGAAAGGGGAGTGGGTCAACCTCTGGAGGAGATGCCCCCAAGCTGGAGACCTGCTGAAGAACACAGGCCATCTGTGTGCAGGGCTGCTGCTGGGACAGGGTGTTGCAGGGAGAGGGAGTGTGCAAAGGCACAGAGGCGTGAAACAGTATGGTGTGCGTGCAGAGAGCTACAAATAGTTCAGGGTTGCTAGCACGTGAGGTTCAAGGCCAGGAGAGGAAGGAGATGAGGCTGGAGAGTAAGGCAGGGTCTCAGACATTGGAAGTCAGCAGAATCTTCACGATCTTCTGGGCTAAGTTCCTTATTTTATGACTACAAAATACATGACCCAGACAGGGACAGGGACTTGCCTAAGGTCACACAACAAGTGAGTGGCCAGCAGAGCTGGGGTTGCAGCCCAGCTATGCTGATGCCCACATCGGAGGGAAGAGAAGGGGCAGAGGAGTGGGAGCATCCTCACATCACGGCAGAAGCCTAACTGGTTTCCTGGCTTTCTCCCTTGCTCTCCCATGTCCTTGCCCTCCTCCAGCTGCATTCAGCCTTCCACAGCAGCCAGGATCCTGCAGAACAGCCATCAGCTCATGTCGCCCAAAGGCCTCCAACAGTTTCCATCTCACTTGGAGTAAAAACCAATAGCCTTGGCACAGTGGCTCACACCTGTAATCCCAGCACTTTGGGAGGCCAAGGCGGGAGGATCGCTTGAGCTGAGGAGTTTGAGACAAGTCTGAGCAACATAGTGAGACCTTGACTCTACAAAAAAATTTTAAAAAATAAACCGGGCGTGGTGGCACAAGCCTGTGGTCCCAGTTACTTGGGAGGCTGAGGTGGGAGGATCTCTTGAGCCTGGGAGGTTGAGGTTGCAGTGAGCTGAGAGCCCACCACTGCACTCCAACCTGGGCAACAGAGCAAGACCCTGTATCTAAACAAAGATGAATTTCCAAAAAGAAACAAAACCCCACAAAACAATAGCCTACAAAGCTTCCTTTTCCTCTCTGAACTCCCCTCCACCCGCCTGGCCTCTTGCCCACTCCACCTGAGCCACACTGACCTCCTGGCTGCCCTGAGAACACCAGCCTTCTGCTAGCCTCAGGGCCTGTGCATGCGCCATTTCTCCTGCCTGGTTCAAGTCCTGGTTCCATCAGTTCTTCCCTGAGCCTCTCTCCGGGCCTCATCTCCTCATCTATATTTGGGGTTCATGCCACATCCCTCACCCTCCTGAGAAAATGGGGACCGATCGAGTATCCCCTTCTCCCCAGCTGGAGACTATCACTGCCAGTGGGCTCATCAGGCTGCAGCCTCCCAGCCTGTAATCCCTGGGACTCACAGATGCAGGAATAGAGAGTGTTAAACAATAATCACGATGTGCCCGAGGGGAAGTCGGATGTGTTTACAAAGCTTGACACATCTGGCAGGGCCAGGCCCAGGCCCCTCCCACACATCTGGCTGCTGTATTGACAGGTGGTGTAGTGGGCCACCGAGGTAAGGCCTGGCAGGCCCAGTCCTGGTACCGTGAGGGTGAGATGGACCTGGCAGAGCTGGGGAGCATCTCCCAAACCGCCCCACATGCAGGTCCCCTGTTCAGGCCTTCCACTGTACCTTGTTGGCTGTGTTCTCAGAGAAGAACTTAGGGCCCAGAACCCTGGCCCTCAGATTCCTAAATCCCTACATCATTCTGTCGGTGTCTGGTACTGGCCACCCCTGCTGGGATTTGGGGAGCCTGGGAAAGCCCCCTCCCCCTCCAGAAGGGGGGGTGCTTTTTCAGGGTCACCTCATGTAGCACTTCCCCTTCTATGGGATCCAGAAATGTGGTCATCAGCTGCACCTGAGGGAGCCCCTCCAGGCTGAGACTGGCCTCCTCCCTCCTCCCACCTGCCCCAAGAAAGCCATGGTCATTAATAAAGGACACAATTAGCTGTCAGCAGAGAACATGTCTGGAATTTTTTACCTGCTTGGTGAGCTCGGTTAAGGCAACAAACCCCCAGACCCCCCGGGGATGCAGCTGCCACACACCTTTCAGGGCCCCTTTACCCGGGCCCAGGGCAGGAGGGCACCTGTGAACTTTTTCAGCGTGGGTTCTGCAGGCCTGGGCCTGCGCAAGGCAGTTTTTTTTCCAGGCCAGTGGAGAAAGTGACAGAGCAAGAGAGATTCCTAGCAGAAGTTGTTTTTTTTCAATCCAAGAGGCAATACCATTCAATACAATTTTCTCCCACTTCCTGTGCCGACTTAGAGTCTTTTAGGGCTCGAAGGACTTTGGAGAAAAAGTTAGTCTCTTTATCATTTCATTTTACAGCTAGGGAAACTGAGGCCTTGCTCAGGGCAGAGAGGACTAAACACGCTTCTGTCTTTGGTTCTATATGGATCCCCTGGTCCGCTGGATCCCACAGTTAGAATTTGTTGCCAAAGTCTGAGAGAACATTCTGAAATCTGCAATGGTTGTTTCATATACACTGCTAGGTTCTGGTTATGTGCTGGGGCCGGGGACCAGTGAGGACTGAGGAGACACAGGCCCTGACCTCAGGGAGCTGATAGTCTAGTGGGTGAGAGAAGGAGGGAAAGAAGCAATAGACAGATGGAAATGACACACACACCTCGTGATGGGTCACGAAGGAGATGGACAAGGGCTGAGATCGGACCTCAGAGGGATCACTTTAGGGACCATGGGCAGAAAAGGCCTTTCTGCAAAAGTGACCTTGAAGAGGCAACACCTGAGGAGAAGAGCATTCAGCTCAGCAGGAACAATATTTGCAAAGGTGGGAAAATCTCAGCACCGCAGATCCTCATCAGTGCAGCAGCAGTGAGAGCGGGGTATTAACAGAGACTTAATACCCATTTGCTCTTAGCCCCAGCTGCCCGTGATCCCAGACAGAAAGAAGTACTAAGCTCTGGGAGGGACGTCCTGCTTGGGCACCTTTGTTCTAACAGTGCTATGATGTTGGAGATTTGTCACCCCCATTGTACAGATGAGAAATGGAGGCTCCAAGCAATGAAGTGCCATCCCCAGCGCACATGGACACCAAGCTCAGAAGATTGAGCCTCCACCACCTGCCTCTCTCTCCCTGCCTTGTCTAGGTGTCTCCCAGAACCACTGTATCCCCTGGAAACCTGGAAGGTTGGTCTGCTTGAGCCCCGGTGGCCTGTGACTTGAATGCTAATGAAAATCCCACTCAAGAGGTCCCAGCATTTGGCATCTCTGGGAGAAGGGTTTAGGAAATACAAACAACAAGGATCTTGATTGGGAGGCCTGGAATCACTCTCCCTCCTAGGGGTACAGAACCCGTCGCCTTCCTCCTGTTGACTTCTGGGGAGCAGGAGAAGGCCTCAGCTAACCCAAGCCATAAATCAAATGCACAAGATGTGGCTTGGCAGCCATCCCAGTGAAAAAGATCTGGGGGTTTGAGTTGACCACAAGCCAAAAGCTGCTGAAAAAGCCAATGTGATTGTAGGCTGTAAGAGTAGAAGTAGAGTGACAGCCAGCATCCTCCTGGTAGCTCAGGCAGGGCTAGTTTTGGGCTCCACATTTTAAGGAGGTCCACTGAGCGATAGTGGACAGGCCATCTCAGGCCTCTAGCTTGTTTTCCACTATCTCTGAGTGGTGCTGGAGTGGATCGGGGTGAGGTCCCAGGTATGAATTCTCTCAGCAGCAGTCACGGGCACACAGCAGAGTTCTGGAGGCCTACTTGTCCTGGAAAATTCCCTAGTCTGGATCCCTAAGAAGTATGAGTTCTCTTCTTAATCTCACTTGGCTCCTACCTCCAAATCTAAGCCCTCCTGGACACTGAGGATTTGAGATCGTGTGTGTGGTTCCATGAGGGCCTGCCCTTGATTTGAGGATAGATTCACTCCATAAAAACTCAACAAGCTGTTTCTCAATGATCACTTTGTGCCCAGCTCTGTGTCAGGCACTAGGCACAGAGTTGAATAAGACATAGTCCCTGGCCTTGAGGCTCACCGTCTAGCAGGGGAGAGAGAGTATGATTAGCTAGGGGTACCCAGGAAGGCTCTCCAGAAGAGGAGCCATTTGAATAGGGTATTAAAGGATGAGTAGGAGTCTGTCAGGGTCAGAAGAGACCAAGGACATTTCAGACAGGCAGAACAGCATGTGCTGGAGGCATGGAGGGACTGGAGCACAGGGTGTATGGGGGAAGGGTTCAGACACGAGGTGAGACAGTTGATCTGGGATTATGTCACAAAGGGTTTTGTGTGCTTGGTGACGGAGTTTGGGGTTTTATTTTCCAAGAGCAGGGAAGCCAGGGGAGATCCTATTCCAGTGCCCAAATGGCCACATAGCCCTGGTGCCCTCAGCCCTTTCTTCCAGCAGCCTGCCTAGGCCCTGGGCCCCTCACACTCCAGCCCACGTGCTCTGGCCTCAGATGGCCCTCTCCCCAGTTTCAAAGCTTTCCTGTTTCCTTTTTGTTTCCTCCAGTTCTCTCCCTTCCCTAGGTCTTGAGCCCTTCCTCCCCTGTTGTGTCCAGCCCTACCTCTTTACCATTAAAAACGAACTGAGCACCTATTAACAACAGCAGCCACCATTTATTGAGCACCTGCTGTGTTCCAGGCTTCATATAAGTTATCAGGGGGCTGTGCTTCCCAGTGGTTAGGGGCACAGGCTCTGCAACAGGGTCCTTCTGGCCTTGAACTCTGACTCTGCCACTGACCTTGGGCAAGCTCCTCAAACTGTCTTTGCATCTCGGTTTCCTCATCTGGAAAATCGATTAATGAATAGGACTTAACTGCAGTGAAGACTTGGAGTTAATAAGCATAGAGTGTGTGCTTGCATCATCAATTCCTACAGCAACCCCATGAGTACTATTGATATTCCCACATCTAGAAGAGGTGGTGGAGGTTCTGCGGGGCTGAGTAACCCACCCCAGCTAGTGTTGGAACTGGGAGGGGAGTGTGGGAGCATTACATCTGAGGCCAAAGGCAGGGTCTTAACTACTCTATCACATGGCCTCACCTCCTCAAGGCTGGTGCCTGGGCTGGGCTTAGCGATCCACAGCTCAAGGGGCTCCCAGCCTGGTGGGGAAGATGCCCCGGTCAGTAAGCAGTTTCCAAACAATGTCTGGGGAAGCCTGTGGGGAGGAGGCGCTGGGTCTGGAAGCCCAGAGGAGAGGTCTCTACCACTGTGGTTTCCTGGAGGTGCAAACACTTGAGCTGTGTTGGAAGACTAAGAATGACAAGACAAAAGCAAGAAAGGAGAAGCATGCGAGGCTGAGGGAGCAGCGTGGGTGGAGGGGTGGAGATGGGAAACTGCATGGCAAGGCTGAGGACCTGCTGCTCGTTTGCGGCAGCTGGAACCCAGAGTCTATGGTTGCAGAGATGCAGGACACAAGGCTGGACAGGCAACAAGCCGCCTACCCAGCAACAGGTGCGTGCCAACCTCTCCATGCCCAAGGCCTGCAGATCGGGCAGTTCTGTCTTTGGCAGGGCGGTCTGTGAACCTCTGGAGAAATCAGGAAGAAGTCTGCCTGGTCCCTGACCTAGGACTTTCTTTTTTTTTTTTGAGACAGAGTCTCACTCTCACTCTGTGGCCCAGGCTGGAGTGCAGTGGCACAATCTTGGCTGACTGCAGCCTCCACCTCCCGGGTTCAAGTGATTCTCCTGTCTCAGCCTCCCTAGTAGCTGGGATTACAGGCGCACGTCACTATGCCCGACTATTTTATATTTTTAGTAGAGATGGCGTTTCACCATGTTGGCCAGGCTGGTCTCGAACTCCTGACCCAAGAGATCCGCCTGCCACGGCCTCCCAAAGTGCTAGGATTACAGGTGTGAACCACTGCACCTGGCCACGCCCTGGGACATTCTTGAATCATCAAGTCCTTTGCAGCAGAGCAGGTACCTGGGCATCCTAGGCTCCTCTGCAGGGATCCTTAGGGTCTAACTGATCCCAAACTTTCCCAGGGCCAAATGGCTTCTTAACAAGTTACTTTAAAATACTCCCATCCCCAAAACTCACCAAGCTCCCACACCTTCTCAGTTTTAAAGGGTCAAAAGTTGAAAATTACAAGACAACAGCAAGATTTGCAGCAAAAGTGATCTCTGGCCAACAGCCGGGAGACTTTATGACAAATTGCCTAGACATGGCCATTTAGAGCAATCACCTTTAAATGGTGCTTCAGACTTCCCCTAAATGTCTCCTTTATTTGAACAATGTGTTTATAGGGCCTGGGGCTGCTGTGCTGTCTGTGTATGTGTGTGTGTGTGTGGGTGTGTGTGTGTAAAGAGAGAGAGAGAATCAAAGCAGAGGAAAATGACAAACCTCTAATCTTACAGACCATTCTCATCTCAGCCCTTATAAAAATGAGGAGTCCTGGTTGCTTCTAAAAATGGCTCTGAAAGTTCATAAACTTGACAAGCACTTAGCTCTAGCACCCACAGACAAGGACTAATCCTCGAGAAAACTGGAGATGAGGAGTCGGGAGGCAACTTGTGGTGAAGGGCAGCCTGCAAAGATAGCCCACACTGTCACCAAGTGAGGGCTTGAGACCACAACTTCCCAGCTTATTTTCTCTGACCTCATGGGAACTCTGCTTAGAAGGGTCTCTTTAGTTCCAAAAGAGGCCAGAACTAATGTTTTAACATTTATCTTCTATTAAATGACGGTTCACACTTAGTGCTTACCGTGGGGCAGATGCTGTTTTAAGTGCGTTATATGGATTAATCATGTAATCTCAAATTATACTATAATTATCCCCACTTACAAGGGATACAGGCATAGAGAGGTAAGTCGCTTGTCCAATGTCACTGATGCAGTGAGTGGTAGAGGAGGGATCTAAATTGAGCTGGACACCATGTGCTTTCAGCCACTGCTCGCTCACCACTCAGGGAGTGGGACTCCACGCTGGATGGAGCCTAACTCATCATCGTCACCTCCCCTGCTCTCATCACAACATCCTGATGAACTCCTGGCCCTGTTTTATAGCTGAGGAAACTGAGGCTCTGAGCATTCAAGTGGCCTGGCCAGGAGCACACAAATCTGGGTGTGGGCAGAGCCAGGGTCTACTCCTGCTGCCCGGTTCCAGGGCCCGAGTACCTTGCAGGGTATGGAGCTGCCAAAGGCCTTCAGCTGCAGGCAGGACCTAGTGCCCTCTTGATCTGACCAAGGACCCCAAAGGACTGGGATCAGTCAAGGTCCCAAGGATGCTGGCCCCAGGCTATAGGCTTCCTTCTTGGGGGCTTCCTGGGGGATCCGGTGCCTGGCCCAGCTTCGTCTCCTCAGAGAAACAGTGCTGTGCTGTGGTTAGCAGTGTGTGCTCTGGAGCCGGCATCACCACTTCCTAGCTGAGTGACCTTGGGTAAATAATATAACTTTTCTGTGCCTCAGTTTTTCCACCTGCAAAATGGGGATAATAACACTCTCCCTCCTAAGGTTGTTGAGAAGATAGCTAATACTTGTGAAGCACTTAGACCCTGCTGTCAAACTGGACAGGCTCCTGCCTACCCCTAAGACCCCTCTCACTATAGACAGCTGCCTGGCTGGGCCAGCCTCTCAGCTGCCTGGGTCTCCCGCCAGCCCCTGCCCCTGCAGAGACAGCAGCAGCACTCTGGGTTCCAATCCCAGCCCTGCTCTTCCCGGCTGAGGCTTTTGGGCACATGAGCATATACCTCTCTGAGTCTCTGTCTTCTTATGTGTTAAACAAGGGCAATAAGCCTGTTTTAATAACAGTGTGGCAATGTACGTTAGCTCAGCCATTGTGGAAAGCAGTGTGGCAATTTCCCAAAGAGCTTAAAACAGATGTACCATTTGACCCAACAATCCAAATATTAGGTAGATGCTCAAAGGAATATAAATTGTTCTACTATAAAGACACATGCACATGTATGTTCACTGCAGCATTATTCACAACAGCAAAGCCATGGGATCAACCTAAATGTCCATGAACAGTAGAATGAATAAAGAAAAGGTGGTACATATACACCATGGAATACTATGCAGCCATAAAAAAGCCTTTGCAACAGCGTGGATGGAGCTGGAGGCCATTATCCTAAGTGAACTAACATAGGAACACAAAACCAAATACCACATGTTCTCACTTATAAGTGGAAGCTAAACATTGAATACACATGGACACAAAGAAGGGAACAAGAGGCCGGGTACGGTGGCCCACGCCTGTAATCCCAGCACTTTGGGAAACTGAGGTGGGCAGATCACTTGAGGTCAGGAGTTCGAGAGCAGCCTGGCCAACGTGGTAAAACCCTGTCTCTACTAAAAATACAAAAATTAGCCAGGCATAGTGGCAGGTGGCTGTAATCCCAGCTACTCGGGAGGCTGAGACAGAAGAATCACTTGAATCTGCGAGGTGGAGGTTGCAGTGAGCTGAGATTGCACCACTGCACTCCGGCTTGGGCAACAGAGTGAGACTAAGTCTCCAGAAAAAAAGAAAAAGAAGAAGGGAACAAAAGACACTGGGGCCTACTTGAGGGTGGAGGATGGGATGAGGATCGAAAAACTACCTATTGGGTACTATGCTTATCACCGGGGTGATGAAATAATCTGTACACCAAATCCCCATGACATGCAATTTATCTATATAACAAATCTTCACATGTACTCCTAAAATAAAAGTTAGGAGAAAAAAAACACAGTGGCAAGAGCAAGGACTTAGAATTAGACAGACCTGGGTCTCTGCTTCTTGCTTTCTGCATGGTCTTGGGAAAGTTGCTTGAACCCCCAGAGCCTCAGTTTCCTCAGGTGTAAAATGGGGACACTCCCTTGCAAGGTTTTATACTGTGAGGACAAAATGAGGTTACAGTTGGATGTGCCATGTACTCGCAGGGGCTCAGTAAGTGGCCATTAGTATTACCTATTTCTCCTTGCAGGGATCCTTCATTCAACAGATACGATACCTACCATGTGTTCTAATTGCTCAGATTCAGCCACAAGCAAAACAGCTAGGTTCCTACTTGAGAGTTTATCATCAAATGGGGAAGATGAAAAATAAACAGGTATTAGATAAATACAGGGGGATGTGCTAGAGAGTGCTGGGGGGCTGCTTTGGCTGGTGGTCAGAGGAGGCTTCTCTGAGGATGTGGCATCTGAGCTGAGACCTGAAGGACAAGAAGGTGCCAGTTAGGGGGAGTTAGAGGGGGAGTGCAGGGAAGGGTATTCCAGGCAGAGGGAACAGAATGTACAAAGGCTCTTCCTCAGAGGGAATGAATAAGCCTGGGGCTCAGTTTCAGGCTGTACAGAGGTCTGGCCGCTGAAGCAGGTGAATATGGGGGAACTGAGTGGGAAACGGGGCAGAGCAGGAGGAAGGAGCCAAAACTGTGGGCCCCATGGCCACAGAAAGGAGGCTGAGGGTGGCTCTAGGTGTGATGGCAAACCATGGGTTTTGGTGCGGCTGGGAAGTGGCTTGTGATGTGAACAGTTCCCTCTGTCTGCTGAGTGAGGAATGGGCTATGGGGGCACAGGGTGGCCAGGGAGGAGGCTGCACCACGGTTCAGGCACAGATGACTATGGATGGACAGGGTGGTGACAGTGAGGGGTGGAAAGGGGCGGTCAGATCTAACAGGGACCCATAAGTAAGTTCTTCAGCCTTCGGTAACACCCCACACGAATGCGAGGTAGTGACGAGTGAGATGCTGTGTTATCCTTCTGCAAAGGAATAAACGTATTTCCTTTGGAATATTTCATGATTTCAGCACTGACTCTCCCCCAAGGACTCGCAATCAGTGAGCTGGCTGCCCATCGAGAGCTAGTAATTAGACTTCTGGGACAGGTGCCCGGGGGGCTGGCAGAGCCTCCTCTCTGGGCTATGCAGAGTCTGTAGCCACGCTGCTCCTTGGCAAAAAGTTGAAAGAGAAGAAAGTTACTCCCGACAGCTCTTTGCTCCATTTTTAGGGTTCTCCTGTTGCCCCTCACCCAACCCCAGGCATGTGGCTCCTCCAGCTGTCCCGAGGCCCCATGGGACCCCTGCTGGAAGTCTCAGATCTTGCCCGGCTCCTGGCATCGGACCTCTGTCTCCAGCCCTGCCCCATTCTCTCTGATGTCAGCTCATGCTGAGAGAGGCCAGGGATGTGTCTTTGCCAGGGAATCAAAATGTTACACTGTCTGTACCCCGCATGCATTAAAACAGGATCCCTCCTGGAGACACCAGGCCTTCATCCCAGATGTTCATCAAATGATGGACACTTCCGGCACTGTGACATACACAGCAGGAGTGACCATGGGGCCGACAGGGCATGGGGCTGCCATTCACATCTCGCCATGGCCTCCCCCTGCTCCCACCTTCAAGAGTGAGTCACCTCCGAAACCAGCCTGACAATCGCCTCTTTCTAGAACAATCCTACCTTCTGCTTCTGTGTTTCCTAAATGTGGCCACGTGCATGCCTTCCACCCCCACAGCCTCGAGGGAGATGCCATCTCTATTCCCCTGTCCTGATGAGGAGAGTGAGGCTCAGAGAGGGAAGTCTCTGTCCAGGGATATACGGGGTGTTGGTGGCAGAAGTGGGCCAAGGTCCCCACTGGCTTGGAGTTGAGCATGGCCTCCTTTGCACCGAGCCCTCCCTGCAGTCCAGACTCCCTCCTGCCCTACAAGGACTTAAACGACAGCAAGAAGCTCTGGTTAAGATCACAGGAACAACAAGAGGCCATTTATGGGTAGTGACAGACAGGAATGGACAGCAAAGCATGTGTCCTCCTCAAGCTTTATAACTGACCATGACAACTACTTAGATAAGACACAGTAATCTTGGATCATTCAGGCACTAACCCGCTGCCATTTGTCTACTAATACCATGATTAGAGCCCGTCACACTGCTCTAGAGTTGGTGGTATGCAGATTCATTCATTCGTTTATTCATTCATTCATTCCACAGATACTGATTGAGAACCTGCTATGTGGCGGGCACCTTGCTGGGGACAGAGATGCAATCTCTGCTCCTAGTAATTGCTACTTAGTCTCCTCTGTCAGACAGTGAGCTCCTCAGGTGGCTAAAAGAGTGGCCTTGGGAGTCAGACCACTTCCTGGCTGTGTGACTTTGGGTATCTTTCTGTGCCTCAGTTTCCCTATATGATAAATGAGGGTAATAACAGTACTTAACACAGGGGGTTGTTGTGGGGATTAAATAAATTAACATGTGTAAAGTGCTAGGGTAATGTGTCTGCACGGAATGGGTGGTTAGCTCCATTCTTCCATGTTCTAAAATGACTTGGGGGGCCGGGCATGGTGGCTTATTTGTGTAATCCCAGCACTTTGGGAGGCAAAGGTGGGCGGATTGCTTGAGGCCAGGAGTTCCAGACCAACCTGGGCAACATGGCAAGATCCCATCTCTGCTAAAAATACAAAAATTAGCCAGGCGTGGTTGTGTGTGCCTGTAATCACAGCTACTTGGGAGGCTGAGGCACGAGAATCGCTTGCACCCAGGAAGTGGAGGTTACGGTGAGCCAAGGTCACACCATTGCACTCCAGCCTGGGCGACAGAGCAAGACTCCATCAAATAAATAAAATAAAATAAAATAA
This sequence comes from Gorilla gorilla gorilla, assembly GCF_029281585.2. Taxonomy (NCBI): domain Eukaryota; kingdom Metazoa; phylum Chordata; class Mammalia; order Primates; family Hominidae; genus Gorilla; species Gorilla gorilla. The sequence continues at coordinate 217,004,046 of NC_073224.2, forward strand.
AATAGAATAAAATAAAATGATTTGGGGCATTTTCCATCCAAGGTTTTACCACCCTGATGGTCACTACTAGGCTTGATTTCTAACAATTGTGTCCCAGACTTCCTCCTCTTTTAATCATCCTGGTAGAGTATGCAAAATTTATTCATCAGGAGCTTATCTATCAAGAGTATCTTTACACTTGTGCTTAAGTAGTCATCGTTATTCCTTCAATAAATATTATTTTTTGAATGCCACACACCACGCTAGAGGCTTTAGTGACATCATCTCATTTAATCCTTATAACATCCCTATGAGTTTGGCACTATTTCTCCCATTTTGCAAAGGAGAAAACAGGCTTAGAGAGAGGCTGCATGACATCTATCTGTCCATCCATCCATCCATCCATCCACACATCCGTCCAAGATTTACTGAGTACTTACGATGAAGCAGCCAGGCACCGCACCAGGGCTACGTTCAAGTCCCAGCTAGTAACAAACGAGATCCAGTCCCTGCCCTATCCAGGCTCCCAGCCTAGACCTATGTTAAATAATTAGCAGTATGATGAGGGCTACAAGTGAAGGAGTGTAGGGTACGATAGGTGAGTTCAGTAGGGGCTTGACAGTCTAGTTCACTGGGCTTCAGCTCAAAACAGCCTAGAAACTTCCCTTCCTACCTCCTGAGTTGCTCCTCCCAAGTCCCGACTTTGCCCATTCACCAGGGTTGGTGGCCCTGCTACGATGCCTTCTAATGTCACTTCATAGATGTCCTTCATCCTCAGACACCTGAGGCATCCGGACCCTATCCAGGACCCCATGTTTGCCATGTATTTGCTGGCTGAGTGCTGATTTCAATGTCCTTTCCTTTGGGAAGCCTTCCTTAACCACCACCCTGCCCCCTAACCCTGTCCTTGAATAGCCAGGTTGTTCTCTTCTCCAAATTCCCACAGGGATTTGTGTATATCCCCGACTTTCTCCCCATATCACAATTACTTCCCCTTTGACTTTCTTCTCCCCCAGACTTTGAGCCTCTTGCTGACGGTCACCAGGCCTTACTCATCTTTGGTGGATACTCCATAAGAGCTGCTTTCAGGAACAAATGGAGATGCAGAGTGGGTGAAAGACCCTGCGTCTGAGTGTCAGAACAGATCGTTCTGGCCAAATGGCCTTGGGCAAGTCCAGGGTTAGGATTTAGGGTTGGTATGCATAGTTTCATCTTGCCCTCCAACTCTGACCAATTGACTGGTGGTTGCCCAGAGTGTTGCGCTGAGATTCAGAAGATCCTGAAGTAGCATGTGGGTTGGCAGGAAGAGCATCGTGATTGATTGGTACTGTCTGCCTCGGATTCAGCAGAGAAGTGGCAACAGGTGTTCCTCATTTCTGATATCCTGGGAAAGCTGTTTTGCTCTTTAGGGCTTTGTTTTTCCTATCTGCAAAATGAGCAGACTAGACTCAATTACACCTGACCCTCTAGGATTCTGAACCCCACACCCTTCTCTAGTATGATTTTTCTTTTTTTCTTTTTTGTTTTTTTGTTTTGTTTTTATTTTTGAGACAGAGTCTCACTCTGTCGCCCAGGCTGGAGAGCAGTGGTGCCATCTCGGCTCACTGCAAGCTCTGCCTCCCGGGTTCACACCATTTTCCTGCCTCAGCCTCCCAAGTAGCTGGGACTACAGGCACATGCCACCACGCCCAGCTAATTTTTTGTATTTTTTGTTAGTAGAGATGGGGTTTCACCATGTTAGCCAGGATGAGCTCGATCTCCTGACCTCGTGATCCATCTGCCTTGGCCTCCCAAAGTGCTGGGATTACAGGCGTGAGCCAGCGCACCTGGCCTCTAGTATCATTTTTCGAAAAATCATACTAGATTTTCGGGGACAGGAGCTACATGCTAGCTTACCCCAGGGCCTGGTGCCTGGAAGGTCTTGGGTAAATGCTGGTTGGATGAATAATCTTACTTGGTCACCATAAGACTCTGTAGGGAGAACAGGGCTTATGATTCCATTTTAACGTAAGCGGAGCTAAAAGGGAATAATGAAGCAAAAGTGCATGCCCAGAGCCACATGGTTAACACCTATACTATTCCCTGGGTCTTCTGACTCCTGGCCTATGCCCCTTTCCCTGATTAGTTTAATGTGCCTTTCTGAACAGATATGTTCCCTTATGTCAATCTAATAATGACTGTAATCACCAACCTTATTGCATTTTGACTCTACAAAGCATTTTTACATTGGTTATTGCACTTGAGCTTCACTGGGATCAGGGGTGACCATTGCCCTGAGATGGCAGAGTGGAACACGGATGTCCAGAGAAGACATGGGATCTGCTAGGGTCACACAGATCTGGGACTCAAACCCAGGTTTTTCAGTGCCAAACCCCGGGCTCTGTTTATCTGCCCCTTACTAACTAGCTCTTAAGTTTGATTCCATCTCTTTCCTCGTGGCCACCTCTGCTTTTTCAGGAAAGATGAAAGAACAGAGACATAAAGGGATGAAATAGGAGCCAAGCTCCCCTCTTCCTTGAGGCCAAGCCCCACCTTGGGTCACCTCTTTGGGGGAGGCCTAGAAAGGGAGGGAAGGGGTCATTAGACCCAAGCAGTGGGGCACCAGCTGGACGACAGGCATCCTCGGTCTTCCTGGTGACCCCAGCCTGGGTTCACACCAGCTGGGTAAACAAGAGCCAGCCCTTCCAAGGAATGGGGGTGGGCTGGGGGATTCCAGCCCCTCTCAGGCTGCCGGTCTGTTGCTAAGAATTCTGGGAAGGAGTGGGGAAGGCCAAGGTGAGAAGCTGAATGGGAAGGACTGGTCTGGGACTGTCCTGAGGAAGACAGGGATGATCTGGAAACAGATGGGAAAATGGCTGAAACTTGGTGTTCACCTTCTCCCTCTCCTTGCTTCATACACGCCTAGTTTAATCTACTAAACAATGTGCAACTCTGGGTATGTTACTTGGTCTCCTGTGACTCAACTTTCTCATCTGTAAAACGGGCCCAAATTCTTCAGGACTAGAGAAACTCTTTTATCTCTCCCACCTACACTCATGTTAGAGAACCCCCATCCCTCTCATAAACTTGTGACTCTGTAAACATCACATCCTCCCCACCCCGCACAGCAGCTGGCCAGCACAAGGAAAGCAGGCATCTATGTGTGTGCAGGGAGTCATACTAGTAAGTCTGTCTCCCCGACTGTGGAAATGGCCCTAGAAAGGGGACTGGGGGTCCCAGGGGCCCCTGTGACAGTGGGAGAATGGCTTCCCCCCTTCAGGCCTGAGCTGCTTTCGTTATAACATTGGGAGCTGAAATAATTAGGACCCTCTGGTTGGGACGTCTTTTGAATGACTGACAGCTCTCCCATCCCTGACTTTGCTGATCCAGTGCCCAAGGCTGTCTGCAGACTTCTCCATCTCTGCACACTCAAATCCAGTTCAGGCCCCCCTCCCCCGCCGTGTAGGGCCTCTCCTGGTCTTGCTCCAGCCACTTGGAAACACAAAGGCCCTCTTCCCACCTCCTGTACCTCACAGGACTTTGTCTGCATCTTTGAGGAAACAAAAAGTTTTCTACCAGGGCCCTGGGCCATCTACCTCCTGAGCCTGTGGGCTCTTTAAAGAAAGCTCTGTCTTCTCCTCAGTTTCCCCAGTGCCCAGCACAGGGCCCAGAGCACAGCAGGTGCCCACTACAGCTTTGTCCATTGGACAGAAGAAATGAACAAGAGGGCTGGCCTCATTTCTGCCCCCTTCCTGGCCCTGGTGCATGCTACAAAAGGCCAGGGGTCACTGCGGCTCTGAAATCTACTCATTTTCTTGAAACACAGAAAAGGTGAGACAAAAGGTGGGAGAGGGCTAGGGATTTCAGCCATCTGGCGGGATCTGAGGCTGCAGGCCACGCACAGGCCCCCAGAAGGTCAAGTTCAATTACCGGCTGGCTGTTAAGACCTTACCTGGTTGATCCCTGACCTAGCGGTAGCCATTACGCACTCCCTCCTGCATGCAGGATAAAAATGTCCAACGCACAACATTCTACGGCTTCTACGGATCAATGTATCAAAATACATGCCCATTGAAGCAACTGCTCACAAAACCACAACAGCTGTCTTCCTCCAGTGTTTTCAAACAATGGGAAAATGGGGACAAGTGAAAGGGCCTCGGCGCACTCCTTGTCTGGTTCATCTTTGTGCCTCCGAGAGCCTGGTGTAGAGTTGGACTCAGCACAGTCTGAGGAATGAGCGGCTCTCCCCCCACCTTGGTGCAAGCCGAGCTCTCTCTTGGACGCACACGCTCTGTGGAGTGTAGACGATCAGAAGGCTTCGGGGAAATCAAAAGCGGCTACGCTGGAAAGGCCGGGGCCCCTCTGGAGAGGCTGCTCTGTGGGGCCCCCGAGCCCCTGGGCCGGTGATTCATGTCTCGCTTGCTCCGGGTGGGAGCACAGGCCGAGTACGAGCTGAATTCATAAGACCTTTCTCTGTTTCATCTCACAGATGTTTCTGGGATGGATGTGTCAAGGAAAAAAAAAAAAGGCTGAAGTTGAGAATTCCAGCTCAGCACATGTCCTCCAGCCCTCAGAGACATGACGAGGGATTAAAACGCCTTTTCTCCTCATTTGCCCAACATCTCAGCAGAAAGCCAAGTGGCGTCCCCATCAGGGCTGTCCTGGGCACCTGCTGGCTATGAAGACAACCTCCTCATTAGCCTGGCTTTCCTCTGAAAATGAGCTCACACAGACTGCATTGTGCGTGCCTGTGTGAACGTGTGTGGTGTCAGGTACCCCTTACCGTGCTCCAGACCCATTCCCATATGGAATAAAGCTGACTTCCGAGTACTTACAATGGGCTAGGCATTGCACGGAGCACCATGGACTCGTTCACTCACAACCCCATGAGGTCCATGTTCTTATCCCATTTTCTAGATGATTTGCCTACATGTATGAAAGCATGCCCACATGCATGCATGTCTACTCATGTGCACAAAATGTGCTTACATGTGCAACCCAGTCTTTATATATCCATATGCAAACATATGTACATGTCTGTGTGTCTCTGTACACATATGTGTGTATGTGTGTACACATCTTCCTGTTATGTCCTCTTTCAAAATGGGTACTCTTCTTTTTTTTTTGAGATGGGGTCTCGCTCTGTCACCCAGGCTGGAGGGTAGTGGTGTGATCATGGCTCACTGTAGCATTGATCTCCCAGGCTCAAGCGACCCTCTGGCCTTAGCCTCCTGAGTAGCTGGGACTACAGGCACATGCCACCATGCCCAGCTAATTTTTGTATGTTTTGTAGCGACGAGGTTTCGCCATGTCACCCAGGCTGGTCTCAGAACTCCTGGACTCAAGCAATCTGCCTGCCTTGGCCTCCCAAAGTGCCGGGACTACAGGTGTGAGCCACTGTGTCTGGCCAATAGGTACCCCTTTTTTGAACTCCTGTGCTGTATACAATGCTTTCCTTTTCTTATCATTCTCTATGTCATCACCAATCCTGGCAAGGCAAATGGTATTAGGTTGACAAACTATGCCCCCACAGGCCAATTTGGGCTTGCCTTCTTTTTATTTTTATTTTTTTGAGACAGAGTCTTGCTCTGTCGCTCAGGCTGGAGTGCAGTGGTGTGATCTCGGCTCACTGCAACCTCTGCCTCCCAGGTTCAAGTGATTCTCCCACCTCAGCCTCCCAAGTAGCTGGATTACAGGTGCGTGCCACCACACCTGGCTACTTTTTGTATTTTTTGGTAGAGACAGGCTTTCACCATGTTGGCCAGGCTGGTCTCAAACTCTTGCCCTCAAGTGATCCGCCCACCTCAGCCTCCCAAAGTGCTGGAATTACAGGCATGAGCCACCGTGCCTGGCCTTGCCATTTGTTTTTGAAAATAAAGTTTTATTGGCACACAGCCAGGCTCATTTGTTTACATGTTGTCTATGGCTGATTTTATGTCACAATGGCAGAGCTGAGTGGTTGCAACAGAGATTGTAAAACCCACAAAGGCTAAAATTTTAACTTTCTGGCCCTTTACGGTCTGCTGTCCCCAAATTGACATGTTTTACATAAGGAAACTAAGATTCAGACAAGGTATTTTAATCGTCCAAAGTCATGGAATTGTTTAGTTAGCTAAACACCTTGGCCACCATACAAGACCCCCTCTCATATCTGGATGTCTTTGGGAGAGTTAACTGTTCCTACACACTTGTCACCCTGTCCTCAGGTACTTACACACCTGGGGAAGGTTTGTGGTCCTGTATGAGACATTCTGTGTGGTAAATCCTGGGGGGGAAAAAGTGTAATTTTTCTTTGTTGGGAGCAGGGCTCTTATTAGTTAGCTCATTTGAGTCTAATAATTTGTGTCTACTTACTCCATTGATTTTTGAGAAAGCTATGCTAAAATATCCCACCAATTGGATCTGATTTGACATTTTCTTCTTACAAGTGTATCTTTTTTTTTTTTTTAAGTGTTTTGAGACTAAGTTCAGGATTATTATATCTTGTCATTACAAGATATGATGACCTTCTTTGTCCCTAATAATGCTGTTTTGTCTTAAAGTCTTTTTATCCTCTGAAATGTATCTTGCTACCTATTTTATTCTAGAGAATATTTGCTGATACATAATTTTCTCTCCTTTTACCCTTTGTGCCTCATTATCTCTTAGGCTTGTCTGCAGTAAACTGATAGAGCTGTACTGTTTTTCCTCATCCAAACTATGAATTTCTGTTTTTTAACAGTTTTGAACCCATTTTCATTTATTGTGAACACTAACACGTATTTGACTTTATTTATAATCCATTTAAAACTTTTTTCTCCTTTCTTAATTCTGTGGAATTGATTGTATTTGCTGTATGCCTTTTTATTCCCTCTGCTGCTTCAGAAGTTATATATTCTGTCTTTCATGGGTACCCTGTCATTTTTAACACTCACATTGGCCTCAACCAAGCCAAAAGTTAATTGCTATCCCTGTCTACCTCCCAAACAATTTTAGTATGTTGTAATTCCAATCCTATTCCTCCCAGCTTCTATTTTATGGCTGTATTTTTGTTCCACCTACTATTTCAAAAATCTCTTAAATGAGGCCGGGCATGGTGGCTCACGCCTGTAATCCCAGCACTTTGGGAGGCCGAGGAGGCTAGATCATGAGGTCAGGAGTTCGAGACCAGCCTGGCCAATATGGTGAAACCCCGTCTCTACCAAAAAATATAAAAATTAGCCAGGCATGGTGGCGTGCACCTGTAGTCCTAGCTACTCAGGAGGCTGAAGGCAGGAGAATCGCTGGAACCTGGAAGGCAGAGGTTGCAGCGAGCCGAGATTGCGCCACTGAACTCCAGCCTGGGCGAAAGAGCGAGACTCTGTCTCAAAAAAAGAAAAAGAAAAAAAAGATCCCTTAAATGAAAAACCAAGTCACCCAAGGATTTTCCTTTCTTTCTTACCAGGTTGTATCAATATCATCTCTAGTATTTTTATGTGTTTATATGGGGGTGGGGGGATGGGGCATCCACATGAGCACAGTTCATGTTCCAGAACATTCTCCCTGTCTATATACATGTGTATTCACTAAGCCACATGTGCATGGCTGTACATGCATGACTCTGTTACTTATACATGTGAGTCTGTGGACACCTATGTGTCCCTTTGTACAGGTGCTGTAGTCATTAACAAAATATTTATTGTACCCCCTCTTCTTCTATTATAAAGTATTGGCTGAACCCTCAAAGTCTTAGGTGGGAGCACCTAACGGTTGTGACGACTGCTGATAAACACTCTGATAAATGTCTCAAAGGTTGTGGGAAAGCAGACGAGTTGTACTAACCAGGCTTTCGTGTGGTCAGGGAGGGATTCCTGGAGGAAGAGGCATCTGACGTGAATCATGGCAGAGGAATAGCAACCACCCAGACTGAAGAAGAGTGGCGTAGCCTGGCTGGGATGGCCCACTCCATGACAATCACTAGGGGTGCATCCCAGGCCAAGGGTTAGAAGCTGTGTGATTCTGAACAAGTCCCTTAACCTCTCTGGTAAGAATCCTGGACACCTTGCAGAAGTATTGTGAGGCTCCAAGGAGAAAAAGGATGAATGTGGCTTGCAAGCTGAGAAGGGATACATGGGGTCAAGATTGTAAAATTATAGCATTGGCAACAGCCACCATTTCTTGAGGCCCGGTATTGCGAATCTGCCCAGCAACACTGAGAGGTGGCATTGGTTTGCCCTTACTATTGAGGAAGAACCCACAGCTCAGAGAAGTGACACGACTCACCCAGGGCCATGCAGGGCTGGGCAGGCACAGGGTGACTCAGGGCCCATTGTTCTGATGACGTGCACCCTGTTCCTGCTATTCCTGCTGTTGCGCCCCAGCCTGGAGTCTCTTGTCCCTACTTTCTGGCTCTCCATCGCTCTCCCTATTCCCCGCTCAAACAGCCAGGGGCCTCGAAGGTCCTCCTGGACTGCAAGAGAGGAAACTAGCACCACTGGCTGCTCCATTTGGGGCCTGGGGAAGCCCAATTCTTCCTCTCCCCAGTACCCCTCCCTCCAGGGGCTCCCTTTGCAGGTTTATGTGGGGCAGAGAATCAGGTTAATGGAATCCTGGCTGCCTCTGGCTAGGTAGGGGGGTGGATAGCTCCCTCTGGAACCCATGATGGTCAGCCCTCTGTTTCCAGCCCAGCCTAACACAGCCCCTCTTGAGCCCTTGAAGAGCCCAAGGGGAGGGTGTCAACATTTCACACCTTTCTGAGGAAGCCCAGGTCAGCATCTCCCACCTACTGCCATGGGGATTGGATTCCCACGATCATTTTGGCCCTCCCCTTATAATCATCTCCAACAACTCTTGCTATCTCTGCCAGCACAGTGTGGCATGGTGTTAAGGCTCTGAATTTGGAAAGCCCTGGATTCCTGCCCTGCTCTGCTTGACCTCAGGCAAACCACTCAGGCTCCTTGAGCCTCAGTTTCTTCATCCGTAAAATGGAAATAATAGTAGACTGACTTGTAAGGGTTCCTGGGTTGAAATGAGAGGATTCACGCAAAAGGCTTCACAGGCTGCCTGACACACAGTAGGCACTCAATATTTTTGGATAGATCAATGCTATTACACAATGCCTACAGCTGAGTTTTTGTGCAAAATGCTTTCACTTTCTGCTAAGGGGGGAGGTAGCAAGGGGCAGCCACTCCCCATCCCAGTTCTGGGTTTGTATCTGGTGCTCATTTACCTCCCAGGACCTGAACACCTTCTATGTGCAAGACACTCGGTAAGTTGCCCTATATAAATCACCTCACTCAATGCCCATCACCATCCCTGCAGCCGCCCTTCATCCCCAGTGGACCTGCTGTTCTTCAAAGTGTATAGGCTGCCAGTGTGGACCTGCAAAGATGCAGTCAGTACTGCTGGGTTGATCTGGGGAGCCCCTGGGTTTACTGCCTGCCTGGCATCCCAGGTTCAGACTTTCAGACTCTGGTAGTCAACATGGAACATTACCCCTCTTCCTTCATCTAGCTTCCTGACACCCACACACTTGGCCATTCTACATTTGAAATGTCTGCTGTCGTTCTTGGAGCCTCTGTTTTCCTACCCGTAAAATGGGGTGATTGGACTAAATGCTTCTTGTTGATCTAAGACTGTCGGCATAAAGAAATGAATATGAGGCAGGGTGCGGTGGCTCATGCCTGTAATTCTAGTACTTTGGGAGGCCAAGGCGGGTGGATCATGAGGTCAGGAGTTCGAGATCAGCCTGGCCAAGATGGTGAAACCCCATCTCTACTAAAAATACAAAATGAGCCAGGCGTGGTGGTGGGTGCCTGTAATCCCAGTTACTTGAGAGGCTGAGGCAGGTGAATCACTTGCACCCGGGAGGTGGAGGTTGCAGTGAGCTGAGATTGCACCACTGCAATCTAGTCTGGGCAAGACTCCGTCTCAAACAAACAAACAAAAGAAATGAATATGAATTTTGAACACATTAAGGGCCAGGTATCCCTTGCCTCCTGGTGGCCCTGTGAGGGAGGTTCTGCTGTTAGTTCCCACATTACAGATTGAGAAACCAAGGCCTGGGGAGGTAATATCACTTGCCCAGTGCACTCAGCAATATGAGGCCAGTCAGGGATTCAAGCACAGGCCTGTCTGGCCCTTTCCCTGGTGCGCATGGCCTCCTGCTCTGAGCAGGCTTCTACAGAGGCTGCAAAGAACTTGAAGGAATCACGCGGGTCCCCTTCAGTGTCTGCGAACCGCCCCTCTCCTCAGAGCATGGCATCTGATGCCAGCCTCTGGGGACAAAGGCTGGGCAGCCAGCACCCCTCAGTGCAGCCCTGGAATTCCCGCCAAAGCCCTTTCTCTGTATTTTTGGAGCCCAGCCCAGGGTTGGCCCACCAGTCCTGGGAAGGAATTTGCAGTTTCTTGTTTCTAAAGGAAGGAAAAGCAAATTGTCAGCCCTAGTCCCCCCTTCCCACCAGTCAAACTTGAGCATGATCATGAACTCGCACAGCCATTTATTGTTTACAAATCCTGACCTCCTTAGCCTGGCACTCAAAAGCCTCTGCTCGGTGCCTCGACTTACCTCTCCTGCCCCATTGCCATCACTTGGAGCCTTCATTGCTGCCCAAACAAAAGCTCCTAATGATTCCTGAACACATCACACGCGGCTGTCTCCTGGGCCTTTTGTCCTGTCACTTCCTCTGCCTGGAATGCCCCTGCCATCCGTCATCCCTACGGAGCCAAATTCTGCCTAGTCTGAGACCCAGCCTCACCTCCAGGAAGCCCTCCATGATGCCCTGGCCATCCCCACCATCCCCAACCCCCACAGCACTTCCTCTGTGTCCCCAGATGGCCCTACCATTCCATTCCTTAGAGCAGGGGGCTGTCTTGATTCACGTCCACCTCCCCAGTGACCTCAGAAGGTGATCTGAAAATGACAGCTGACAGAATGGATGAATGATGGATGGGGGAAGGGTGTTTGATGAAAATCAACGTGGCTATTTGTGCACTAGACAGGCAGGTGAGGGTCAAGGCCAGTTGTAGGGAGGCCTCTGGGGACCACGCACCCATGGTCTTACACCCTGGCTTGGAATCTGGGTGGGGCCTGTAGAGCCGACCCCATCAGGCTGCAGGCATCCTGCCCATAAGCTGGAAGCTGATCTGGTGGGCCCCTAAGACACACATTAACAAAAGGAGAGACGCTGACCGGGAGCCTCTCCCGGCTGGGTGTGTGCTAGGGGTGGGGAGGGGCCAACTGCAGGCCCAGGCAACTGCTCCCACCTTCCCTGCCAAGGCTCCAGGGCCTGGGGGCTGCATGTGGCTCCTACCTCCCAGCCCCATAGTGGATCCGCCCACTTCACCAGCGCTCTGAGGAGTAACGAGTCAGTCAGTGTCACGTGCTCTGCACAGGATCTGGCACAAGATACGTAAAATGTTCTTGCAGCACTCACAATCTCTAATTCTTGATGTTACACTACGGCACCTGAATATTGAATATTCCACAGTTCTTGACTATGACATTCTATTACTATAGCATCCTATAATTCCTGCCTGTAAGTCTACAAGTGAATATTCTATGCGTGTGTGTTTACTGTAACAGTCTACAGTTCTGTGACTGCACCGTTCTAAAATTCCTGCTTGTGAGGCTACAATTTTAATAGTCTATGGTGGTACAATTCTGTAATTCTATGATTCTAACCCTTTTATGCCTACAGCATTCTAAAGCTCCTGCCTCTTGGCCTCTCTGTGCCTAGTTGTCTTAGTGCTTCAATGATTAAATGATTGTAACATTCTATAATTCTATGATTACAACCTTTCTAGGCCTGTAACATTCTAAAATTCTTGCTTGACTGTGATTTTAACACTGTGCATTTCTGTGGCCGTGACAGGCGGTGACTGTGATTTCACGTGAGCCCGTCATCTTGGGTTGTCTGACCTCGTCACCTTCCCCTACTGCTAGCCCCTGGCTGCTTGACTGTTCTATCAGTGTTCACAGTTCTCTCCGAAAGGTCTCCAGCTTTCTTTTACAGTCTGGACCCTCTGGCCTCTTCCTGTCAGAACAAGGATTGGGTCAACTCAATGCTCATCCGTGCAGATGTAGAAGAGGCTCCAGGAGCTGCTAGGTGGGGTGGGCAGGGCTGGGCCGGGGAGCTGGAGGGGCCCGGATGCCTTGACTGCTTCCCAAGCCACAGTGTTGGGTGAGTCATGGACCAGTGTAGGCCCTGCTGCTACCTCTGCCAGGGTCCATGGAGAGGCATATGCACCCACTCATGAACCCCACACTGCAGTCCCTGAGGAGCTCAGCCCCTGTTGGTGTCCCTGCTCTAGTCACTGACACAAGATCTAAAACAGCCATGAGCCTGGGCAGCTGGCTCAACCCAGAGAGAACTGAGTGGGGGTGGCTATAGCCCATCAGTGGCCCAGGGCTGGGGAAGCAGAACAGAGATCCCCCATGGCCACCTCTGCTTTGAAATGTTTGTCTTTGCTTGGGCATCAAAAGTGGCCTCTTTCTCCTTATTCTGAGTGTGTGGCTGTGTGGACACACACATGACTGTGAGTGCTCATGTTTATAGCCCTGGCTCTGTCTCTGTGAGTATCACTGTGCATGTCTCTCACGTGCAGGTCTCTAAATGCATGTGGATGGTGAAGGCCCCTGGAGCAAGGCCAAGGGTCTGTCACCTTTTGGCTTGTTATCTCTGCAGTCACCTGAGCCCTGGCGGAGCCATTTCCAGGCGTGAGTGAGACAGGGAACAGGAGGGTTAGCAGGTAGCACTCAGAATTAGGCTTCTTTTAACTCTGCTGGCTCTGTGTAAAGCACTCTGACCCCAAGGCTGTGGCTTGGGGGCTCTAGCACTTCACCACCATCATCACTGGCATGGTTTTATTGAGGACTTACTATGACCCAGGCGCTTTACATGAATCTCCTAAATTAAGTCTTCACAGTGACCTCACGAGGTAAGTGCCATCATTACCCATTTTCTAGATGAGAAAATTGAGATTTCAGGAGATGCATCCCAAAGTCACTGGCTGGTTAGCAGTCAGGTTGCATCCAGGCTTGACGGACAGCAAAGCCACTACTATGTATAACACTACCATGCTAAAGGCCAGGCTGGCGGCCACTGGACCCTTGCGGAGAATACACTGGGGACGAGGGGCACCTCTCTTCCACCTGCTCCTGTGGGCCCCTGCTGTGAGCCAGGTTGGGAGCAGAGCACACAGAGATGGGAGCAATCCAGTTCCTGCCATGAATATGTTCAATGCAAGACAAGAGAGGACCTGGGCCTGGGGGCGGCACATGTTCCAGGGGCTCCGAGGACAGACTGACACATTCATCTGGGGAAGCCAGGGAGGGCTCTCTGCAGGTGGCCTGGTCTGAGCTGGATCTGAAGAAATGTGAGGAGTTTCCATGAGCAAGGGAGGGGAATCGAGAAAGGTGAGGGGTTCTTCTCCTTTCATAGAAATCTTGTGCTCTGGTGGGGAGGAAGCGGGGCAGGAGCTCTGGATTCCATACTCATTTACTAAGAATTTCAGGAAAAACTGGTTTGGCTCAGACTGGACTGAAAGCAAAGATCAACTGGAGGTCAAAGGCAGGGGGAGGGGACTGTGGGACATCCAGAAAGAACCCGGCTCAATTTATAAACCCTCTCTAGGTTTGGACCTGTGTCAGGCCATGGGGACACAGTGAGCCAGACTGGCTCCAGCATTGCTGGAAGAGCTTGCTGTCCTGGGGGAGGCAGGCGTGACAGCATTTCTCAGGGCCAGACAAGGAGGGAGCTGTGGGACATCCAGAAAGAACCTGCTTCAATTCATAAACCCTCCCTGGGTCCGGACCTGTGTCAGGCTTCGGAGACACAGTGAGCCAGACCGGCTCCAGCACGGCTGGAAGAGCTCACTGTCCTGGGGGAGGCAGGCGTGACAGCATTTCTCAGGGCTGGACAAGAACAGACTCTTTAGAAACGGAAATGGTCTTTTGTGGCCCTTGGAGACTACCTCTCCAGTCCTCTGATGCCAGGAGCAAGGACGCCTTCCCCCTTGAGAGATCACTGGGAGAGAAGTGTTGGTTTAGAACTGGTCAAAACCAAATTGTCTGTTTGAATCAGCATCCAAATCTAAACATCAAAAGTTTAAATTCTCCTAGAATTCCTGGGCCCCTGAGAATATATTTGGGACCCTCTCCCCATTCTGGGGTTTGCAGACCCCAGTTGCAGAAAGTGTGAGCTATATTCTGGGAACTGGTACTACAAGGAAATGCCAAACATACTCCTTAAGCCCAAGGCCGTGGGGAGAGGCAGGTGCGCCCACCTTTTACTAAAGAGTGCACTATCTATGCTTCTGGAGGTCACGCTGAACGTGCTTAGCAGATTCACTGCCTGCAGGAAGGCAGCCTTCCTGCCTCCTGCTTCCTCACTCCAATTCACTCCCGTGCTGCCAGTGGCCAATCAGCTGATCTAGCTACTCTCCTGCTCAGAATCTGGCCGTGGCTCCCCAGTGCCCTCAGGGTTACAGCTTAAATCCCTGAGCTGGCATCCAGCCTCAGCAGGGGCCTCCTCACGCCTCAGGCCTCAGCCTTCAACCCACCCTGCACTCTTAGCTCCCAGCCACTCTGGGACGAGGGATCTGACTCAGATCCTGGACTCTCCCCTCCCCACCTCAGACACCAGCCAGCATCCCCCCAGACGATCCTCATTTGTCTAACTCTCTTGGCAGATGCTTCTCTGGCTCCTGCCAGGGGCAGACATGTTGATTTGGTTTCCCACCTGCAGCAGGGTCCTGGTGACCAAGGCAGCCACTGCCTCCTCAGCTGGTTCCTGCTTTGCCTTGCAAAAGGCAGAGGCCACACCTGGCCCCCAGGGTGGCCCTACCCCTGGCTCCCACTTAGTCCTCCTGCTCCAGATGTCAGGTTTTCTGAGCCAGCTGTACATCTATTCTCTAACTCTGGCCAATGCATGAGGGGGTTCAGAGAGCATCTTGTTCTCCCTCTTCCTGCCCCTTCCAACTTATGGATGGGAGTGAGGTGTAAGCCCAGAGAGGGTGAGAGACTTGAAGGTAGCAGCAAAGCTAGGCCTGAGACCTGGGTATCCTGAGTCCTGGACCAGTGCTCTGCTCACCCCCTGATCTAGGCTCCTTCCCAGCCCTCTCCACTCTTGACCCAAGGGTGGCTGTCATAGTGTGTGTTCCACCTGGATCATCCGAGGAGTTAGGTGTGTATGCAGATCACCCCTGAAAAACTGCATCTTTGGTGAAAGCGGGATGCCAACATCTAGGTTATCAGCCCCATCTCATTAGCCCCATCCATGGATTAGATCTTCCTTCCTTGTGACCATCTATCCAACTGTATAACTAACGAATGGGGCTGATAACCTAGAATGGCTCAGAGAGGTCAAGTGCTTTTCCTAAGGTCACACAGGAACCCAGGTTTACCTGAATCAGAGCTTATGTCCAGAAAGTATGGTCAGTTTATGGGGTCTTCTTGAGATCAAGGTGCAGTCACAGACTATGCTCCTGACCTATGAATGTTCTAGGAGCTCCTGATGACTTGAGAATACTTCCTTGAGAAGAGGAGGAAAGTGTCCCATCCCCAAGTCCCCTTCCCCCAGGGCTGCAGAGGAGCCAGGCTCTGTTACCAGCTCTGCCCATCACTGGGCTGTCTGGCAATGCTCCTGGGAACCTGGCACTGGCCAACCCACCCTGCCCTGGCCACAGGTGCCCTGGGACGGAATGCTCACGGGGCTGCCATCCCAGGCTAGAGCTGAAAATTAAATTAAAACCACGACAGGGACAGTTAATTAAAGCAGATTAGCGCGAGACTAATTAGGGACACTGACACTGGAACCATCGCACTCCAAGATGTTAATTAGCTGTTCATTAATGTCAGCTCCCTGTTCAAGGGAGAAATATGAACAGCCCTTCTCCGGGGCTTCATTCTGGAGCTGAGTAAACAGGGGCGGCTGCCCAATGGCAGGCCCAGCCTCCACCCGTCTTCCCTCCCTCCTTCTGGCCCTGGTATCTGCCTACTCCCTTTGTCTCCATCCTATACCAGTTTCTGAATATTGGCACCGCCAGAGAGACCCTGGACCCATGGAAAGGAAGAGCGCAGCTGGGGCCCAACACACAACAGCTCTGGAAGGTGGCTTACCTGCTCTGTAAGCCAGCCTTGTACACAGGAAACTCTCTGTCTCTGCCTTCCTACTCACTGGCCTGAGTTGGATGGAGGCCTTTCTTCTTCTTTTCTTCTTTCTTTCCTTCCTTCCTTCCTTCTTCCCTCCCTCCCTTCCTTCCCCCATCCATCAATTAGACCTTCCTTCCTTCCATCCATCTATCCAATCATATATCTACACATGCATTCACAAATCCACCTATGATCCATGTATTCATCATTTTCTCCCATCCACTGATGATTTTATAAAAAACCTACCTACCTAGCCAGCCCCTCCCAAATACTTAAGTTTCCCTTTGCTGAGCCATTCATCTAGCCGTTTATTTAGCATGAATATGTCCACTCACTCTCTCCACCCATCCATCAACCTATCTTCCTAGGCACTGTTTTACCTGTCCAGCCAGTGAACCTACCAACACATCCACTGGGTCTTCTCTCCACATAGTGGATAGCAGCCACTCACTCGCTGACTGTCATTCATTCATCTAAACCCTGATTCTTCCACCTGCCTACCAATCGCTCATCTTTCCATTCCTCTCATACACATCTATGAACACCTACTATGTGCCAGGCACTATGCTAGGTGCTGGGGTAGAGAAGGAAAACAGAGATGAGGAAAAGCTTAGATAGTGGAATCCTCACTTTTGTTCCCATTTTATAGATGAGAAAATCAAGATTGAAAGAGGTGAAGTTACTTGCCTAAGGTCACCCAGCAAATTATTCATCCAATGTTCATTTAATTAATATTTATTATATCACCTACTTCTATTATTATATATCACTTGAGGAGACAGTGACAGACACAGTTCCTAACTGTATGAGCATCACAGTCTAGAGTGGTAATTCTCAAAACAATCTGATGAAAGTTATTACTGCTGCCCACTCAAATGCACATATATACACACAGGAAGCATTTTGTGAACAATTTCACAAAGGAGGTTCACAAACCTCCTTAAAGGCCATCCACACATTAGTTCAAGATACAGGGCACTGGCTGAAGAGACATACAAGTAAAGAGAAAGCCAAACCCAGTGTTCTATACATTATAATACAGACGTGAAGAGGAGTCAGCGAAGGCTTCCTGGAGGAGGTGATACCCAAGTTGAGTTATGAAGGATGGGCAAGGTTAGCTAAATAGGCCAGCTAACCGCCATTTGCACGTTGTGTTTCGTGTGCAAAACTTAGAGGAGCGAGGCAGTTGAGGGTGCTTTCTGGGATCCGTGGTGGGTCCATCTGGGATGACTGGAGCCTGATGTGTGCAGGGGATGTGGCAGAGCTAACTTGGACCCAGGTCTCCTGTCTGGCTCTTCCTAAGAAACAATGAGGACCTGCCTCTGGCCCCACTGTTGCCCTTGCTCTGGGAATGGATAGGGTATATGTAGGTCTCAGTGGCTCCTAGCTTAGGGCTCAGCCGAACCACAGCCAAACTGTCTCCTGGAGGCCTCAGGCCTGCTGTTCTCTGCCACGCAGAGGGAACTACATTCCAGGCATGAACCTTAGCCATGTGGCTCTGTGGGACGGGTCCTCTATCATCTCAGCCTCTGCCTGAGACTAGGGATTGGAAGGCAGGGAGTGGAGACCCCTGTGGGCACTGGGCCTGAAGCTGGACGGCAGGCCATAGCAGCACATGGCTGGCTCTCTGACAGTTGGTCCAGGCTCTGGCCCAGATGCCAGTGCATGCCCTGACCCAGGACCGGTCCCTTTGGCCAACAGGGCCTTCCTTTCACTTTTGCCTGCTCCAGCCTGCTCTGTGATGGTGGCTCCAGACCCGTATCCCATCAGGGCAAGGTCACAATGCTGGCCAACTTCACTGGAGGCAACCAGACATTCCCAAGGAAGAAGGAATTTAAGAGACAGAAAGACCTGGCTTCAAATCACACCTCTGCCAGTTAGGGGCTAGATGACTTCAGGTGATTACTTTATCATTCTGAGCCTCAACTGTGAAATATGCATGATATTAATATTGCCGCTTTTGTTTTCTTTTCTCATCTTCATTTTAAATTTATTTTTAGCATTGTTTGGTAGGTCTTTTCCATCACTTTCCTTTTTTTTTAAATTAAAAAATAGAGATGGGGTTTCGCCATGTTGCCCAGGCTGGTCTCAAACTCCTGGCCTCAAGTGATCCTCCTGCCTTGGCCTCCCAAAGTGTTGGGATTACAGGTATAAGCCACTGAGCCCGGCTCATCCCTTCACCTTTGACCCTTCTCCATTTTGCTTTAGATGTGTCCTTTCAAAAGATCACATAGCTGGACTTACTCTATTTTTTAACCCTATCTAAGAGCCATTGTCTAGCAATAAGGAGATACTTACTTACATTTATTGTAGCACTGTAATTGGTACACAGTAGATGTCTAATAAAGATTATTCTTTCCTCCCAGCATCATCCAAGGACCTTAGTTTTTTTTCTCCCTCATCCATTGCCCCTTCCACAAGTACCACCACTGGAGCCTCATATGCTGAGGAATATATGGATCTATTGGTACCAGTAACCACATTCACTAAGCAAAAGCCACCCCTAGCTTCAGAGTATCTCGTAAACTGACTGTCCGAGCAGGAAAGACCTTTAAGATCCTCAGACCAGAATGCTAAAGGCCAAGGTCAGACATCTTTTGTATCCATGTTGGGAACAGAATCAGATCCTCTGTTACTCAATCCAAAGGTTAATAGAAGCCCCAAAGGGCAACTACCCTAATGCCCAGACAAGGGAGAGAGGAAAATGGGAAAGTGAGAGGAACAATCCAAGAACCAGAAGAAATGTCCCAGAATGTAGAAGGGACAGAGGGCATTTCTTGTGCCAATAACTCAGGTTTTGTGATTACTAAGACAGGCTTTCGAACATGATTCTGCCCCCCATTTTTTGTTCAATTCTGGGTGAGTGCCTTCCTCTCTTTGGGCTTCAGGTTCCTTTTCTGGGATACCAGAAAGCTGGATTTGATGACTTACTAGACTGCACTGTAAATTTCCACCCAAACATCAGCATTATTCTAATGCTGATGGAAGTCACTGATGATTGTCCCAATATCTGACCTCTCCTTATTCCTTAACAATAGGCTCTACTTTTTAGCTGGGCACATGGCATTCCAGAATCAAGCTTATGCTTCCCGACTGTCTTGCATCTGGGTAGTATAGTCATGTGATTTGGTTCTGGCTGATGAGATGTTAGCAGAAATGGTAGCTGCAATTTCTGGGAATTGTCCTTAAAAGAAGCATGCGTGTCTATCTTTACCGCTTCCTCTTTCCTCCTGGCTGGAATGTGGATGCGATGGTTGGAGGGTTGGCAGCCAGCTTAGATCTTGGGACCAAGACAGGAACCTGAGTCCTTCACGATTATGGAGCCGTACCAGCTGCCTACTTCTGGATTTCATTTACTTGAGGGAAGAATAAACTCCAATCTTGTTTAAGCCACCATTATTTTTATTTTCTGTTACTCATAATCCAAACTGATGCAAATGGTTAAAAGTGCATGCCGTGGATTCAAACATACTTAGTTTGAGTCCTAGTTCTACTAGCACCAATAATCTGAGCGATCTTATGCAAGTCACTTAACCTCTAAGTCTTGGTTCCTCTATCTGTGAAATGGTTATAATAACAAATACTTCTTGGTGTAGTTCCAAGGAGAAAATAAAACATTTATGTAAACCCATTGGCACAGTCTGTGTTTCATAATTAAGGGCTCAGTAAATAATAGTTGCTATTTTTTTTCCTTTTTTTTGAGACAAGCTCTCACTCTGTCACCCAGGCTGGAGTGCATGGAGTGCAGTGGTGCAATCATGACTCACTGCAGCCTCAACCTCCTGGGCTCAAGTGATCCTCCCACCTCAGCCTCCTGAGTAGTTGGGACCATAGGCACACACCACCACACCCAGCTAATTTTTTTGTATTTTGTGTAGAGATGGGGTCTCACTATGTTGCCCAGGCTGGTCTCAAACTCCTGGGCTCAAGTGATCCTCCTGCCTCAGCCTCCCAAAGTGCTGGGATTACAGGCGTGAGCCACCGCGCTCAGCAATAGCTGCTATTGTTACAGCTATCATTATTATTATTCTCATCAGCTAATCTCTGCCCTAGGAGCCCCATGAAAGCTGTCACTCCTGTTGCTCTCTGGCTTTCAGGGGAACCATCTTCACTCTCTGTTATACGTGGGATGACACATGTAAGAATGGGAACACCGAGGCTTCAATGCCAGAAAGACCTGGGTTCAAATCTCAACTTTACCATTTATTAACCGTGTGATCTTAGCTACGTCTCACCACCTTTCTGAGCCTGCCTCCCCTTTTCCTGGGGATGGTGAGATATATCTCAACAGGGTTGTTTTGCAGTTTCAACCTGATAACCTTGGGGAGGGTCTGGGGTGGGGTTACTGCTGGAGAAATGGGAGCTGTGGCTATGGCTTCAGGAAGTGCCTGTCTTCAGCATGGAGGATACATGAGTGGTGTGGGTATGACCAGGCTGGTCTCGGCTCTTCCAGAGAAGAAAGTCACGCCATCACTCATCTTTTGGTCTAACTGGCCCTGAGGGGGTGGTTAAGACACGGAGAGGAAAACCAAAGCTCCATTAAAAAAAAAAATCATCAATTTGTAGTAATCTAAATAAAAGCCATTAGATGTGGCTTCCTCACTGGAGGTACCCAGGGGCCTCTTCCTCACCAGGCTCCCAGGAAATTGATTGGCAATTACTGACACTAATGGGGGCTGGGGAGGCCTGGTGATTTCCCCATCACTCTCCGGGGACAGTGATGACATGTCAAGATCTGTCAGGCTGAGTCTGTCCCGGGGTGGTCAGGACCCCAGATCTGGCCAGAGATAGGGCAGCCAGCTGGGGTTGAGTCCCCTTGGGGACCCTCACCCCTTTACTTATTTATAACTTGGTTTGACTCATGGTGACTTAATGGCCCTACTGGGGCTATGCAGATGGCAGGTCCCAAGACAGGAGGATGAGTGGGGGTACCAGGAGGCTTCCAGGACTGCCCTTCGACCTGGATCCGGAATTCCATAAAGAAGACCTCGGTCTTCACAAGAAGTCTTGGGGCAGAAAGGGAAGGGAGGGGCTGCCAGAGAGACCGGAACAGAGGTTGTGAGAGGCGGTGGCCGGAGATGGAGTTTCGAGGCAGAATGAAAAGGCACAAAGACCAGCAGAGAGAGAGAGAGAGAGAGAGAGAGAGAGAGAGAGAGAGACATCTGCTGGGCGACCAGGCTGTGGAACTGCAGAGCTGGCAAGGCCCTGAGAAGTCATCTAATTCAGGCTTGTCTTTTTATAGCTCCTCGGCAGCGAAGGCACAGAAAGGGAAAGACACTATCCTGAGGTCTCACAGCATGGCTCCGGGGGAGGTGGGACTAGGACTTCATTAGCTGCCCCCAGTGAGCCAGGAAGTAAGAATTCCCTTGGGAGGGGGGAGCCTGGGTTGGGGTTGGGGGGCATTCACTCTAACCTATGGGGGCCATCTCTGAGCCTGGGGGCGGGGACTCTGTGTAGTGGAGAGAAAGACACATAAACAGATGGTGACAATTCAGAGTGACAGGGGAGGCATGAAGTGTGGGAGCTCAGGGGATGGTCAACTACCCCAGTCTTGGGGGAGGGAGTGGTTAAGGGAAGATTCTTGGAGGTGACGTCACAACTAAGACCTGACGGATAAACGGATGCTAAGACGAATGGTGCAGGGGAGGGAAGAGAAAGAGGGGAATTCTAGGCCTAGAGAACAGCATGTGCCAAGGCTCAGAGGGAGGACTCAGCACATCCCAGTTGCACAGCATGGCTGAAGGCAGAATGGGAAGGCCGGGACGGAGGGTGTCAGGCTTTCCTTGTGGGATGGGAAGGAGTTTGACCTTTATCCTGTGTGTAATCAGGACGTGTTTTAGGTAGATACACACCATGACCAGATTTCCATTTTAGAAAGATGGTTCTGGAGCTGCCAGAGGGGAATGGCTGGATGGGGAAGAGGGCAGGCAGGGGGCGCAGGGAGACCGCTGCCCAAATCCAGAATGATGACAGGTCTGCAGAGCCAGGGCAGGGGTTCATGGGGCCAGGAGGGAAGGTGACTACTCAGGGATATTCAGGAGAGAAAATGGGCAGGACTTGGTGTCTGTCCCCATAGCCAGCCTGAGGTGAGGGAGGGCTGGAGGATGACTCGGGGTGGGACTGCAAGGAGAGGTCGTGGGGGGCTGGCCAGGTACACTGAGCTTGAGACAGATGGATCGAGCACAAGGACCTGAAGGCAGGTGGACCACGTGGTCTGGCAGAGGGTGAAAGGGTCAGCTGTAGTAAGGGAAGAGACAGACTAAGGATCAGAGAGGTTAAGTGTCTAAGCCCAGATGACACAGAAGGCAGGGGCTTTGCTGGCTTGAATCCCAAAGCCCAGACATTTCCTACCACTCAGGCTGCCCTTCAGGGAAAAGATAAATGGGCTGGGCTCTTCCCATTCAGCAGTTCCACAGCTTATACGCTGACCTCTGTCCCACCTCCCAGTCTAACCCCAGGAAGCTCAGGGATGGAGTCCTCTTCCTGTCCCGCCCTTTAGGAAGGCCCATCCTTGGCTATGGCTATGCAGGCCCCTAGCCGATGGGCAGTGAGGCTGAGACCACTGCAGTCCAAGGGCTCGGATCCCTGAGAGTTCATGCCAAGCAGGGGGTCACTCATGCCCAGAGTGTCTATGGGGACCAGGCTCGCCTTTAACCTGCCTGCTCTGAGCTCTAGAAGAATGAGGCTGAGCATGGGCATCTGCTAGGTACGTGTCTGTACCTGTCAAGGAGCTCTTGGCTAAAGCACAGTCCAAGCTCTGAAAACTCCAAGAAGCTCAGGCACTGAAGACCCCTGTGCCCAAAGCACAACGGGGGCTGGAGACAAGGCCCCTGATTTGCCATTTCTGAACAGGAAGGAGCCTGTGGGCATCTGTGGCCACAGGATGGTCCATATGACTAAAAAGGCAGCAGACTATCCCAGCAGCAGGCATGGGCTCTGACCCAGGCAACTGCAGGTTCTAATCTAGCTGTGTGACCTTTGGTGAGTCACAAGCCTTTCTGTGCCACATTTCATCTGTAAAATGGGAATAATATCAGGACCTGCTTCAGAGCGTGGTTATGAGGATTCAGTGAGTTTACACATGTTAGGAACAAACAAGTTTAGAAGAGTTTATGGTCTAATCACGTTGCTTGGGATGATGATGATAATGCCACAGGTGGTCCCATCAAAGGTACAGCATTTTCATCTGGCCTGGTCTGACCCTGTGGAGTGAGCAGGCCTGGTTATATTTATTCTTGGCCCATTCTCACCCTTGGGGGCTGGCTGTGGCATCGAGCGAAGCTGCCCATCCACCTTGGTATTGATCTTCCTGTCTACCAGGAAGGCACGATGCATTTAACACATCAGCTAGCGGCCAGTGATTATCCCAGCTGGGAGCCAGCCTGCCTGCTTGCAGCTCTGCAAGTGGGTCAGGGAGTTGGAGAAAAGTAAAACTTCTCAGAGGGGCACCCATGATGGTCTGGGGCTCTAGTGGTCGACGTCCTGGCCAGGAGACCTGGACTGAGGTCCTGGCTTGGCCCCCATCTCCCCCAGGGTGACCTTAGGCAAATCACTCAGCCACCATTAGCCTCATCACTTTAGACTTTATACGTCTCCTGCCTATCTGTCATCTCATCTGACCTTCATGACCACCCTGGGAGTCAGGCAGAGCCTGAGTTACCATTCCCACTCTACAGAGGAGGAAACTGAGGCTCAGAAGGGCCCAGCCACCAGCCTGCCTGAGGTTACACTACAGGTAACAGGCCTAGCCAGTCTAACTCCACACCCCAGGCCTATATCCTACAGTTGCTGTGAGGGGCTACCTGGTGGCAAGGAGGCAACACAGACCTGGAGGGTAGACTGTGCCACTCTAATCAGCAACGTGAGACAGGGTGGAGGCTGGAGGAGAGGGAACCACAGGGGTCCAGGTGGGAGGGTGGCAGGGGGAACGGCAGAGATGGGACAGGCAGAGGGAACAGCGTGAGCCAAGGCCCAGAGGATGGCAAGGGCAAGTTTGAGACCTAAGGTACTGGTGGGTGGGGATGGGGGAGTTGGGCCAATGGGCTTGGAAGGAAGAGTGCTGGAGAAGGCAATGCGGTATGAAGAAGGCAGGAGGCAGGACTGGGAGTGTGACCAGCCAGAAACTTCCATGGGGCATGGGTAGGAACAGACATCCTGGTCAACCAGGGCCTTTGGCACAGTGCATGGCTCCTCCCCAGTGACAGACACAGCAGGGCTGGGGCTCAGAGAGGTCTGGTTTTAGGAGGGCCGGCAGGGCTATTATAGAAGGCCAGGCTTCCACCCTGGATAGAGACACCAAGTCCACACCCAGGAACAGTGTTAACTAGTTCTGGATGGGGATGTTCTCTGACTAATCCGACAGATGCCTGAGATGAGATGGGTGGTGGACAGTTAGGCTTGCAGCACAGGTGGTCTAAGTCCCATTGTATAGATGGGGGGAAAGAAGGCCCAGAGAGGTTAAGTAATTGGCCCCAGGTGACACAGCACGTGAATGGTAAAGTTGGATTTTAAATCCTGTCCTGCTGCTGCCAACACCCACACACCTTCTGCCTCTCAGAACAGCAGATGCCCGATGGACACGGCGGCTTCATAGACTGAGCCCTTGGAGAGAAAACTGGGAGCTTAGACAGCCATCAGTTCCACTTCCAGCACCGCCCCGGGCTCCCAGCCATGCTTCCAGCCCCAGACCCCCACACTGCCTCCGGACCTTCGCCCAGGGCCTGCAAACCACTCTGGAAACTATGAACAACAGCCCTTGCAAATATAACAGATTCTGGAATCTTTAAACAGTCTTTGGAGCCTCCAAGCAGCTTCCAGGACTGACAAATTGCTTCCAAAATGTTCACATGCCTTCGGAATCTTTGAACAGCCCCTGAGACTTGGACCAAAATTGAAAGCCAAGAAGGGCCTGGGGCCAATGCGGGGCTCAGGCCAGCCTCCAGCGTGGGCTGGCTGCACCCAACACGGCCTGATCCTGGGCCCAGCCCCACCTCAGGTTTCACTGAGAAGCTTCATGGTGGCCTGGAGGGAGCACTGAACTCGGAGCCAGGGTCCAGCCAGGCTTCCTCTGGCCTCTACCTTGATGGGTGGCCTTGGGCAACTCATTTCTTTTCTATGGGCCTTGGTTTCCCTATTTGGAAAATGGGATTTCGGTGTGAGGGTCTTAGGCTGTGTGGGGCTGCACTTTGGGACTCAAACCCAGCCTCCTGTACCCCCCACAACCACCCCCCACCTTCCATCTCTAGCCTGTCCTGATTCCAAGGGTGGCAGGCTAAGAGAAGGCCCACCTTTACCCAGGAAGAGCAGGCATGTGGTGGGCCAGAGAGGTGGCCTTGGCCCACATGGCTCTGCCGTCAATGAAGCAGACTTGACCTTTTCACTTTTCCTGGGAACTGGATTTAAACCCTCACCCCTTGGCATCCACAAGCACCTCTCAGGAAAGGCCTCTATGGGTGCCCTGCCCAGTGTGGTGACGGCCCCAGCACCTGGCAGCCTTCACGCGTGGCCATAGAGGGCGACTGCTTCCAGCCACCCAGAGCTGTCTCCATGGTTACAGGCACAGAGCCGAGCTGGGCTTTTGAAGAACACTCATAAAGGCGCAAATGTACCCCAGATGAGCCGGCGTGCATTTGTGAAGCAAAGCAGTCGGGCCAGCCCCATGCCTTGTAAACCACGGCTGCCAGTGGCCTCGGCTGGCCTGGTGAGAACATAGCTCCTGGGCCACTGGGCTCGGAGCACCTGCTTCTTCCCCGCCTCCCTGGGCCCTACCTCAGGCCCACTCAACCAACCTCAGTGGCTTTGAGGGTAGATACACCTCAGCTGCGGTTGGCTTTGCAGCTGTGTGACCTTAAGCAGTGCATTCACCTTTCTGAGCCTCAGTGGCCTCATCTGTAAAGTGGGCATGAGGAGACTACCATGATGCAGTGCAAGGAGGCTTGACAGGGAAATGGATGGAAAGGGCAGAGCGTGGTACAGAGTAGGTGCTTAGTGGGTGTCTGTTTCCCTCCATTTGTGCCCCCCCACTTTCCAGCATCACCCTGCATAGGTACATAAGCCCACCTCCTCCAGGCAGTGTTGGGGACACCGCCTCCTGCTCCCACTGCACCCTGAATGTCGACTTGCATTAGGGCAGTCATCACCCTGAGCTGCAATGGCCTCTTCGTTGTTTCTCAGATAAGCTTGAGCACCTGGACCCAGTGCCCTACTAGCCTCGCTGAGCAATGTTCAAGTTCAGCACTCAATGGGTCCTCAGTAAATACATAAAGATGAGCCAACAAATCCATGTGGTGAGCATCATCTCTTTTTCCTTTATTTTTTTTGAGACGGAGTTTCGCTCTTGTTGCCCAGGCTGGAGTGCAATGGCGCGATCTCGGCTCACTGCAACCTCTGCCTCCCAGGTTCAAGATTCTCCTGCCTCAGCCTCCTGAGTAGCTGGGATTACAGGTGCCCGCCACCCTGTCCTACTAATTTTTGTGTTTTCAGTAGAGAGGGTTTCACCATGTTGGCCGGCTGGTCTTGAACCCCTGACCTCAAGTGATCTGCTCACCTCAGCCTCCCAAAGCGATGGGATTACAGGCATGAGTCACTGTGCCCAGCCACCTGACTATCATTTCTGAGCCTCAGATACAGGGGTGTGGTCTTTGGAGGGCCAGAGGGCATATTTCAGGGGGGATGAACAGAATACTGGCCAGCCAGCATGCCCAGTGCTCTGGGCAAAGGGCTGTGAAGGCTCCCTAACTTCTCTCATTGTAGCCCCCATTTTGCAGAGGAAGAAACCAGGGTTCAGAGAGTGAAGTCACTTGCTGTGGTCACATGGCTGGTGGACAGTGATGCTTCATCTGGGACACTTCATTCAGGAAAATCTGGGCATGCCCACCCATCTCCCAATGCCTCGTGGTGCCTACTGCTGACCCTACCTCCCAGAT
Organism: Gorilla gorilla gorilla; assembly: GCF_029281585.2. Lineage (NCBI taxonomy): Eukaryota > Metazoa > Chordata > Mammalia > Primates > Hominidae > Gorilla > Gorilla gorilla. The sequence continues at coordinate 217,031,040 of NC_073224.2, forward strand.
GGCCCCTCCACAGCCTCTGCCAGCACCCACCTCAGCTGCCCATCTCGAGGTCAACCTCCTGTGGCACAGGCCCTTTGTGCTCCCACAAGGAGCCGGACTGCACCACAGATAAGGCCTTGAGCTTTTTTCCCCACCCTCAGCCTCTGATCTCAGATGCCCAACTTCACCCCATTCTTCTTGATCCCATGCCTAGTGGACCCCTCACCCTACTCTACACTTCAAGTCAGGCTCCAGATCACCAGAAATATCCTAGCCCTGCCGGCAGTGCCCCAGGAAGACAAAATACCCAGAGTGTGAATTCTGGTCCTGCCACTCAGGAGCTGTGTGACCTGTGACAAGTTACTGAACCTCTCTGAGCTTGGGTTTCCTCACCTGAAAACAAGAGAACCTGCCTGACTGGCAAGTTGAAGGGTCTAGATATGCTTTGTAAACAGAAAAGTACTAGGTAGGTGCTAGACTTTACAGAATTATAACAGAGCACGATACTGAAGTATAACGCAAGTATATAACATGCCAAATTATAATAAATTACAAATCATCAATTAAAAGGGTACTAGATGTCAGCAGCCAGCTGGGGGCTTGTGGGTGACAGAAGAAAAATACAAGACACAGATTTAGGCTCCTGTGGCCAGTGAAGGTGGTTTCTAGTCATTCACTCATCCCTTTACCTGTCTGTCAGTCCATCCACCAAGTCGTCAATCTGGTCATTCTACCAACACTCATCAAACTCCTGCCAGCCTCAGATGGGTTGAAGACGGCAATGCTCGACTCCCACCCATGATGAACAGCAATGCCAGCTGCTGTTTATGGAGTCCCATCTAACCAGGCTTGCTCCAACTTCTTTCATCCCCATAGCTGTTACTACGCCCATTTTACAGACGAGGACGCCGAGGCTCAGAGAGCCTGAGGCCAGGACCCAGCTCGACATGAATGGCCCTTCTGGCTGTGGGGCCACGTCCCTCTCCCTCTGGCTGCCCTGAAGTCCCCTCCCTCCTGCCTTCACAGGCAACGTTTCGCTCTCCACAGCCCCCGCCCCCAATTTCCTTCATTCTGAGGGTCCCCCCAACTCAACCGGGTGGGTCTGGCACCTCTGAGTACCACACCCCTCCTGCTGTGGTTTCCAAGGGCTCATAATTTCCATCTTCATCCGTTTCTTATTAATTTTCTTAGAAAATGTGTTCCATGATTTCACTGACATCATTGCTGCCCACTCCGAGTGGAAGCCTCGTGGAAAATCCCCAGGTGGGCCCAAGGTGCACCAGCCTCCAGCAGCTCAGGCCCCGCGGGCAGGGCCGCAGCTTCACTGCTCCCCTGGAAGCTCCCCTTCCCTCCCTGGCCAGGCAGGACAAGTGGGGTATGACTGGTGGTGCCTACATTCACTACAATTTCATCTTCCTAGTATCTGGAGAGGTAGGTGTGGCACCTCCATCTCACAACAAATATCTGAGGGCTCAGAGAAGTGAACTGACTTGCCCCGGGCCACACAGCTAAGCAGGGCTGTGGCTGGGGTTTTTATTTCGTTTTTTGAGACAAGGTCTTGCTCTGTTGCCTAGGGTAGAGTTTGGCGGTGTGATCATGGCTCACTGCAGCCTCGACCTCCTAGGCTCAAGTGATCCACCTACCTCAGCCTCCTGAGGAGCTGGGATTATAGGTGCATGCCATCACGCCTGTCTGGTTTTTAAATTTTTTGTAGAGATGGGGTCTCACTATGTTGCCCAGGCTGGTCTGGAACTCTGGGACTCACGCGATCCTCCTGCCTTGGCCTCCCAAAGAGTTGGGATTATAGGCATGAGCCACTGCGCCTGGCCAAGGGGCTGGCATTTTAAGCCCAGGCCTGACTCTGCAGGCTCCCTCCCCTCTGCCTCCTGTACATGGTCCGAAAGAACTACACTTCTTTCCCGGTCTTGGGGTGGGATGACAGGGACCAGGTGACATTTCAGGGGAAATTAAGTGACAAGGAATCAAATGGGGCCTGGATGAGAGTGGGATGGGAAGGCAGAGAGACTGGAAGATAAACTTTCTGCCCTCCATCCCCAGTGCCCAGGCAATTATCTTTAGCCCCTTATCTCACCACCCACGAGGACAGACAAGCTTGGGGACAGCCATCCTGAGAGTGAAAGAGAAGGGAAAAGATGACTTTCTGCCTAAACCTGGCCTGGACATCCTAAGTATGGTGGGGACTGATGGAGTGGGCGCTGTCTTGCTCTGTGGTGCCGGTCATTAGGGTCCGAGGAATTAAACAGAGAAGCACAGAGAATCTGGATCTAATGCAGAGTTCACAAATGTTGGACCTGAACTTGGCCCTCAGGGATCTCCTACGCCAGTGGTACCCAAAGCACAGGATGGCTGGTCCCATTCTCAGACCAACAGCATCAGACATGGGATTGGAGGCCCCGGAGATTCTCATACACACATGGGCTACGAATCATTCATCTTTCCAACCCCTCTCATTTTACAAATGAAGAAAAAGAGGCTCAGGGAGGGCAAGGGACTTACCCAGGTCACGCAGCACATGGGTTGTCAAGCTGAGACAGGACCCTTTCTTCTGACTCCCTAGTTTAGGTCCTTGACACCTCACTCCAAGGGGCAGGGAACAGGGTGTTTTAATAACAGCCTGTTTGGGAGCTGCCAGTGGGCTGGGTGGCACTGAGGAGGGGGACTTGGGGCTGCCAGGGCCTCTTGGGTGTGTTAGGGTGCCTGAAAGTCCCTCATTCGAACTATACTTCTTTCTCGGCCTTGGGGTGGGATGACAGGGACCAGGTGACATTTCAGGGGAAATTAAGCGACAAGGAATCAGATGGGGCCTGGATGGGAGTGGGATGGGAAGGCAGAGAGACTGGAAGATAAACTTCCTGCCCTGGCAGCTCTGCTGGGGTCGGTTGTGTCCCTGAATGTGCCCCTTGTCATGGGAAGTCCCTGCACCCCCTGCCCTGATCCCCACCCACTGGGAAACTCCCAAGAGGTGGGGATTTACCACTCATTCTCTCAGAGAACTCTAGGACGCAGAGGTGTAAGGACGACCTCTGGTTTAGTGCCCTCTTTGACTTTTGGGGAACCCAGGCCCAGAGAGAGGTGACTTGCCTCAGGTCACAGTGTGAGTTAGTAATGGCCCAATGTGGGGTGGTGCCGGACAGGTGGATGTGAAGCTCCTGGAGGGCAGCACGAAGGGGAGGCTCAATGGCCAAACAATCCACCAGCTCCCTCCACCCCACCACCGTGGGGCACAGGAAACAGGAGAACAGTGGAGGGCTGGGGGACCCCTGGCCGAGCCCAGGGCCCCTGCTGCATGGTGTTGAGCAGGCCCTTCCTGCCGTAGAATCATGTTGGCAGTGGCAGGGTCCCGCTCCCATCTCCTGTGTCTCTTCTTGGCTGGCGCCCAGGTCTCCCGCACAAGAGCTGCCTAGTCCAACCCTCTAAGTCCCCCAACCCCAACGATCTTACCAAACACCCCATCAGGCTGAACTCCGGGTCACTTCCCTAGCACGCAAAGCACTATAATGTCCATGCTGAATTCTCCACCTGGAATGCCCTTTGACCCATCTCCACCAGGCAGACTCCTATTCAACCTTCAAAGCCCAGCACAAGGTTTGTTTCCTAAGTGAAGCCCTACCCTACCTTCAGAACCAATCAAGCTGACCAGACCTTGGGCTCACATATTGGGCAGCATATATCTTCAAAATGATACTTCTCAGAGCAGGGAAGGGGTCTCATGCTCTTATTCTTCTCTGTGCCTGCTGTGGAGCACCACATAAGTCCACAGCACACACTGGGTCTTCTCTTGCTCCTGGCGCAGTCTTGGTGCCTAATACAGTGCTACATACAATCAATCAGAGACCAAGAAGGAGGTCTGTTCTATGCAAGAAGCAGAAGCTTAGAGTTAGACAGTCCTGGGTTCAAATCCTGGCTCTCCTGTGTGACCTGGCAGATGCCTCCTAACCTTGCTGGGAGTCAGTTTCCTCATCTGTAAAATGGGGATAATGATGTCTACCTGGCAGAGAGATGGTGAGGATTCAACAAGGATCCTGGCACACAGTGAATGCTAAATAATTAAATGAGTATGTATATAACATATATGTTATGTATATTAATATATCAGATACTAATAAGGATGAATAAAGACTGTATTTCCCTGGAAACTTGTTCTTAGGCACTGATCTCTTGGAAAAACATCTTAGGAAAGTTTCTGTCTGATCTGTAGACATCTCTGCACCCCAACCTAAGCTCCACTTAATTGTCTTGCTCTGAGGGTGCCGAGTAAATACTCCAGGCCAGCTGGTGCCTGGAAACTGCCAATTGCCGGGGAGCAGCTCGTTAATTTTCCCTTCTCTGCACAGACCCTGCAGCTTCTGCAACTCATCTTGGGAAATTGAGTGGAGTGGGTCAAGCCAGGGCCAGGGGTCACAGGAAGTGGGGCTGAGGGTGCCAGGGGACTTAAAAGGGCCTGCAGAGGCACCGCCGGGAAGCTGTCTGGGCCCGAGGAAATGGGCCCAGAGGCTGCTGAAAGGCAGATGGATCCCAGGCCTGGCCCGGCCCCACCAGCTCTGACTCAGCTGTCTGTTCTCCACTGGAGTGGGAGAAGCCAAGGCCTTACAGCAAGGCAGGATGCCCAGCAGCCCGCAGGGTGGCCGGCTCTGGGGGCCACGAGGTCCCATGCCGATGGAGGACAGGACATATGGCATAGTGGTTGAGAGCATGACTCTGGAGTGAGGTTCCTTGGGTTTGAATCTTGGCCCTGCACATCCCATACTGATGTGTGGTGTTGGGTAAGTTACTTAACTGCTTTGTGCCTCAGCTCTTCTCGTTGCAAAATGAGAAGATGAAGATTAATACCCGTGTCATAAGGGTGTTACGGGAATTAAATATACATTAAGAGCTTAGAACTGTGCCTGGTATATAAATATCACTCAGTAAATGTTAAGCTATTAATCTTATTATCTCTTCCTCCCCATTCAGAAGCATACTATTTGGATGTTCTCATCTGCAAAATGTGAGCATTGGACTTGACTCTGCGGTGACACGTCAGTTTCACCACACTCACCAGCTCCCAGGAGTTGGCCTCGGGCCCCTTCTGGACTGGGTGGAAGAGGGCCGTGGTTAATTTGGTATGTCTGCCCTGTGCCCGGGAAGGGAGACAGGTAGCTTGTGGGCCTCTCACCTGCCATCATTGGGACATTTTATTTACTCAGCAGATATGTCCCCAACCCTTGCTCTGTGCCAGGCACTGGCTGAGGTCCTGGGATTCAAAGGAGAGTGAGCACAGTCATGGTTTCCTGCAGGAGCTGAGAAATGGGGTGGGTGCAGCACCGCATTCAGGTTTGGGGAACCTCAGTCCCCTCATCCACAATGGGCCCAGTGATACCCTTCCTGCCTGAACTGCTCACCTTTCCTGGAATTTGCTTTTCTTTTCTTTTTCTTTTTCTTTTTTTTTTTTTGTGACAGTCTCGCTCTGCCGGCCAGGCTGGAGTGCAGTGGCACCATCTCGGCTCACTGCAACCTCCGTCTCCCGGGCTCAAGCAATTCTCCTGCCTCAGCCTCCCAAGTGGCTGGGACCATAGGCACACGCCACCACGCCCAGCTAATTTTTGCATTTTTAGTAGAGACGGGGTTTCACCATGTTGGCCAGGCTGGTCTCAAACTCCTGACCTCAGCTAATCCGCCTGCCTCGGCCTCCCAAAGTGCTGGGATTACAGGCATGAGCCACCGTGCCTGGCCAGAATTTGCTTTTCTTTTATGCCTCTGGCCTTTGGCTAGAATACTTTTGCCCCACTGTCCTCTTTGAGAACCATTCACCTTTTGAGAACCAGCTCAAATGTTCCACCCCTCCCTGCAAAGTCACTCCCTCCTCTGTGCTGCCCGGGAATTCTGTAGAGCCCTCCACCATTGTAGGGCACTGCCACTGTGTAAGGGTCTGTTGGTGGCATCTTCCCTTTACTGGGAGCATCTGGAGGGCATGGATGTGGCTGTGACTTCCCTAGTACACATGGCACAGGCTCAGACCATGGGGGTAGAGGCTGGGAGGGAGCTGGACCAGCTGACCTTTTGACTTCTAGGAGGCTGGGCTCCTCATATGCGTAGATCCAACCAGTATGCTCAGGCCAGAAAGCTTGACCTTAAATGCTGGTTCTGCTATGTCCTTGTCATGCCTGGCCAAGTCACCAAGCCATTCTGAGCGCCTTGGCAGCTCCATCTATAAAATGGGGATATTTCAGAATGATGGTGTGTAGAGCCAGAGTCTAGCAAGCACCCTAACATACAGCAGGTGCTCAATAAAAGCCATTTCTCCCTTTTCCTTCCTTCCTAAGGTAGTACTCAGGGCCAGCATCTACACCCTACAGTGCCCAAGTCAGAGACAAGATTCTGGGAGAAAACATGTGGACAGCCCAAATTCCAGGAAGCAGGCCCAGAGGAGCAGAGGAGACAGAAGGGGAGAAGGGGAGGTGACAGGTCCCTCAGAGGTGCCCCAAGTGGCTGTTCCTTGAAGCGTGGGACCCATGGCCCACATGTGCCAGGCCACCCCAGGGTCCTCAACTCTTCCTGCTCCCCCGCCTAGCTGGGAAGCGTTCCCATCCTTCCTTTAAGCAGAGGCGCCTGCCTCTTGGTGCTGCAGCCGGAGTGCTGATAATAAAGGCACCTCTGTGTGTCTCTGGGGAAGTAGGGCTGGGGGGTGGTGACGAGGGGGGGCCCACAAAGCTCCCGCAGCTGTGTGTTTGCAAACAGGGGAGCTGAGCTGTGCAGAGGGGCTGAAAGCACTAATTGTCTTTAATTAAAGGAGGTTGGAGGCAGTGCAGGCTTTGACAAAAGAGATTTCCAGCCTGTTAGCAGCTTCAGCCTATGCAGGGGCTGGGCCGCCCAGGCGCGCCCTCGGCTTTGTCCCTGTGGGGCCTGGCCCTGTGGAGGGCACAGTTAACACCTGCCTGGTGGGGGTGGGAATAGGGGCGGCAGGAGCCAAGCACATGCAGTAGGACCTTACTGTGCTGAGAAGCTGGGCTCCTGGGGCCTGGGAAGCCATCCTCATGGTGAACTCCTTTCCCATCCAATCATCCATCCATCCATCCATCCATCCAACCATCCATCCATCCATCCACTCATTGACTCAGCAAGCACTGTTGAGCATTTGCTATGTGCCTAGCCAGTGCTCAGAGCCGGGGGCACAGAAATGTGGCAATTCCTGTGGTTCAAGGACTTGCTATTCTAAGAGGTACAGCGAGCACAGACTCTGGAACCTGCTGGCTTGAATCCTGGCTCTGCCACTTATTAGCTGTATAAACTTGGGCAAGTTACATCACTTCTGTGCACCTCAGTTTTTCCACCTGTAAAAGGGGGGTGATTACTGAGTTATAAAGTGTTTGCCCTGTGCACTTTACAAACATCAGTGGCTATTATTCATTCTTTCATTTATCCAACTTTGTACCTGGCTGGAGTCTCTAGCATTCCCTTGATGGGAAGAACCGTGGTCTAGGAGGCTGGTTGGGTTCCAGTCCCAGCTCTGCCAGTCACTTGCTATGTGGCTTCCCAGCCTCAGTTTCCCCACCTGCACAATTAGGGCTGGACAGGATGGAGTGTGAGGGAGGGCTCTGTGGGCATGGATGGTCTCAGCTCCCTCCAGAGTCCTGGGAATGGAGGCTCCCTTGCTGGGCTCCTGCCCCCTGCTGCATACAAATGGGCTCGGCCTCCCACCCCAGGCGGCTGCTTTAGCTCATTCCATTCTTTTGTCTTCTCTTTCACCAGGCTCACCCTCAGACACATCTGCAGCCCCCCTGGCAGGCACATATGCGCTAGTGAGCTCCCTCTCCCTCCCAATCTCTCTCTCTCTCACACACACACACACACGTACATGCACCTGCCTGATTCTCACCCTCACCCCCATTCCCACCCAAAAGAATCACAGCCTTTGCACCCCCACCTGCTCCTTGCTGACCCTGGGTCCAGGGTGGGTGGGAGGTGGCTGCTCACAGTCTCTGATCCCCTCCAGCCCAGCTGTCTGGACTGGGTGGTCGCAGAGAGGTGGGGAGAGGGGCAGAGGGTGAGACCATCCTGTGCCAGAGTCCTCAGGCAGTGGGAGGGAGGTCAGCTCCTGAAAGGGAGGGCCTGAGTCAGGCCACAGGGGAGTGGCAGGTCTGGAATGTTCACCTTGGGGAGCACCACAGGAGGTCAGGAGACATTTATCTCAGCCCACTCTGGGCTGGCAGCCCCTCATTTAATTTATTCAAGGGCCTGGTGGGGAAACTGAGGCTGAGAGAGACTGCGTATGGCTCAGAGACACACAAATGGGGTCACGTCGAACCAGGACACACTTCTGTCCCTTTAGAATCCATTTTCTGAAGTCCTTCAGAATCAACAGGCCAGGCCCCCTGTGGGGCATGGATTTGACAGATGTCTGGTGTGGACTCCGGGTGCATGGCTCATCCCGTACCTGCAGGATGCCAGCCCTGGGAGGTGGTGGGGGCAAGGAGAGGGGGCAAGGTGTGGCCCTGGTATGTAGGTACCTGTGCCCCTTGCTAGAGGGGGAGGTTGGGGGGCATGTCCTGACCCCAATGTGTCTGGGTTGAGGAGGGAGGATTCACTCTCTAGCCCACAATTTGCCCAGGGTCCCTGGCATGTCCAGGCACAGGCAAGTGGTCCCCTTAGAGAAGGAAATAGGGAGGGAGCTAGAGAGACGGGGAGAGAGAGAAGTGGGGAGGCAGGGGAGGGAGAGAGAGAAACAGAGAGGAGGGGAGATGGAGAGACTAAGACAAGGAGAAGGAAGACAAGAGGACACTGAAGGAGCAGGGGACAGAGGCGGGGGCAAAGAGACAAGGTGAGGAAGGAGAGAAGAGGCAGGTGGGAGGGAGGAGTCAAGTTCAGAGAGCTGGGAGGGGCGGGAAGGGTGTGGGATGGGAAAGAGCTGGGCCAGTGGTGGCCCAGAGAAGCCTGACCTGGAAGGGGCCCAACTGAGCAGGGCAGGGTGGGGCGGGGAGGTTCCTAGAGGGGGCTAAGGAGGGTGGCTGAGGACTGTGAGTGAGTCTGCATGACTGTGAGAACGCACTTCCAAGTGTGAGTGGGTGTGAGCGTGCGCTTTCAGGCCCAGGCAGACTGGGGTGTCTAGTCTTGATCTCTTGGCTTCACACACCCTCTGCATTTTATATTCATGAGAACTGAGCTGAAAGATTAATTCATACTTAATACAGCCTTCGCTGGCAGGATGGGGGGTGGTGCACATTTTTTTTTAAAGGCACTAGGTAAGGAAGAATTGATTGATTGATTGATTGGTTTTCTCCATCCATGCATCCATCCCCCACCCACTAAGCACCTCCTGTGTGACAGGTACGGTGCTGGGCAGGAGGACCAAACCAGCCAACCCAATAAGCTCATTCCCACACTGGCTGCGGCAGCCTGGGATGGTGGGAAAGGTCTAATGCGGTCCTGAGTGTAAAAGGCAGTTCCATTAATGTGCTCTGTGAGACCGCACAAGCCCTTCTGCCTCTTGGAACCTGTTTTCTCACTTGTAAGACAGGGTGGGCAACTCCTGCTCCCAGGGATTGGTGAAGATGTGTATGGAATGTGCCTAACACCACCACAGAAATTCCAGATCTCTAAGGTTGGCTTGTGGCACTGTGGCCTCCTAACCACTATCTCTAAACACTTTTTTTTTCTCTTGAGACAGGGTCTCACTCTGTTGCCCAGGCTAGAGTGCACTGGTGCAATCACAGCCCACTGCAGCCTAGAACCCCTAGGCTCAAGTGATCTTCCCACCTCAGCCTCCCTAGTAGCTGGAACCACAAACATGCATCGCCACACCCCAGCTAATTTATATATATATATATATACACACACATATACATATATACACATATACATATAGATACATACATATATATACATATATATATACACACATATATATACACATATATATATATTATTTTTTTTTTGAGACAGGGTCTCACTCTATTGACCAGGTTGGAGTGCAGTGGTGAGATCATGGCTCGCTGCAGCTTGGACCTCCTGGCCCAAGTGATCCTCCCACCTCAGCCTCCCTAGTAGCTGGGACTACAAGTGCGTACCACCACACCTGGCTAATTTTTAATTTTTTTGTAGAGATGGGGTGTCACCATGTTGCCCAGGCTAGTCTTGAACCCCTGGGCTCAAGTGATCCTCCAGCTTCAGCCTCCCAAAGTGCTGAGATTACAGGTGTGTGCCACTGTGCCCGGCCTAACCATGATTCTTACAGAAGATCCTGAACATCCAGTGGCTGCCAACTCCACAGCGGCTGCAGCTGTGCAGCCTCACTAGGGCAGCGGGTGGGAGGTGGGTCAGTCCTGCCTGGCCCAGGCAGCTATGGAATGAGCACAAAGCTTTGAGGGACAGGAGATGCCCTCCTGCTAGAAGCCCCACAACTACCCTGCCTCTCAGGCTTAGAATAGCCAGAGCCTCCTCAGGCTATTTCTTGCTTGTCCTCCAGGTCTCTGTTCTGGTGGCCCTTCCTCTAGAAAGGCCTCTGGGACTCCCAGGCTCAGGGTGGTCCCATCCCCACATTCTAGTCCTAGTCTCCCCAGTGGGTCCCCATAGTCCTTACTGCTCCATGCACACACTCCACCCTCTCTGTGCACCAGGGGCTCCTTGTCTCTGTCCACTGTGGGCTCCTGGGGGCAGAGGCCACGACAGATCCCACTGTGTTCTGGCCCAGCACAAGGCCTGACACATTTCTAGAGGGGCAGGGGCATTTGCCGGTCCATGAGCTGAGAGTCAGACCATATTCTACCTGATACTGCTTCCCCTGAGGGCCTGAAATCCACTTCCTTAGATGCCATATCCCTCTGTGGGGAAGGGCATCAGGGACTCTCATCACTCAGGAGGTCCAGGGAGTTGGGGGTGGGGCTGGGTGATGAGGGTGGACAGGGGGATGAGACATCTCTGCTATGGACTACCCTTGTGTCCTTGAGCCAGACCTTTCTCCTCTCGGAGCCTCAGTTTCCACAGCTGTAAACCAGAAGGGTAACTTTCATGGTGCTGGCTGGGGAAGGGCATAGTCTTTGGCCTTAGACTGGTGGCCCTGCCAAGAGGTGGCTGGTGGTGGCAGATTCTCTAGACACATCTCTCAAAGCCTGCCACCTCCCCGTTCTTAGGGTCCCCACCTCCATCATACATAAAGTGTTTTGCAAATGAAGCTTCAATACCCACCCCTGCAATCCAATCAATCCCCCAAAGCCCCTCCCAGGTGGAAATCCTTCTGGTGCCCACTCCACAGTAGACACAGCTGAGCTTGGCTGCCAGCTCTACCCTCCAACCCTCAAATGGGGAACCAAATGACCCAAGTGGGCCATCATTTCCCCCATGGGCCTCCTATGGGCCAGGCTGGTCTGCCCCCTAGCCCCCTTCTCTTCTCTTCCCCAAGCTGGATTCAACACTGGGCGGGCCCCCTCCTCCACTCTCTGCCTGGACGTGACATTCACCAGCATCACTTCTGGTCCCATCTGCGAGCAGCCCACCCCCCAGCAGCTAATCCCCACAAAGCCCTGTGCAGGGCCCAGCATGACAAGCAGGCCCCGCGCTGCTTGCAGCTTGGCTGAGCGTGCTCAGAGGGGCTGAGGCGGGATTCGGCGCGGCTGTCACTCTCCCTGTCCGCTCCTCTAATTGGATTCCCAACACGCAGAGGTCAGCAGAAACGCTGGGTAGAGGAGAATCAAAGGGAAGGGGCGTCTGGGAGATAAAGAGAGGCATTCTTCCTGGGCCACAAAGACTGCAGCACGAGGGGGCGGGAGGGGACCCCACGAGGGGCTGCCCATCTGGAGGGGGAAGGGGATGGGATGGGAGAGCCAAAGGCAGGCGACAGAGGCTGAGGGCCTATTTCCTCTAGGCTGGCGTTTCCCTGTGCTGCACCTCTGCCCACATGGTGCCTTGGGCCTGGAGGCCATCCCCTCGTGTGGGGTCTGGGCATCCTCTAAGGCCTGGCCTCTCACTCCTGCCTGCTGGAGGAAGCTTTCTTGGAATGCGGTGGGAAGGTTCCGGAGTCCACTGGACCTGGGTCCCAATCCTGGCTTGCCACCTGCTCTCGGTGAAGTTCGACAAAGCCCTTGCAGTTCTCTGGGGCTCGGTTTCCCCTCTGTGGAAGGCGGATAACACCAGCTGCCACCCAGGGCGGTGGCTGGGATAAAAATGAAGGGATGTCAGCAAAATGCTTGGAGCAGAGGGCCCACAGGAAGGGGGGCATTCATGGGTGTCCCTTCCCAAAGCTCCTCTGCTGGCCTGGCGAGGACAGACACAAGCCTCTCTCCCCAGATGAAAGTGCTTTGTAAACGTAATAGCTGGGACAGATGAGAGAAAACCTCCAGCCTTGGCAGCGGCTTCACGACTCACATCTTCACTACCACCCTGTGCCTATCGGGCAGAGGAGGAACCCGAGGCTCAGGAAATGATGGGAAATGGCCAAGGCCATACAGCTAGAAAGCAGCAGAGTCTGGCCAGGGAGCCTGCCCCCTGTACCCCTGCAGGGCTGCTGTGCCCACCTAAGCACGACAAGCAGGTCCTGTGGGTATATGTGTGTGTGCAGGCACAACCGGTGGAGGAGATGGGCGGACCAGGGATGGAGCGTTGCTGCAAAACAGGCCTGGTTTGCTTTAAGAACATTGGAACCACTGATTTTGCTTCATGAAAGAGGCATGAATAGGACCTCAAAGGGAATTTCTAAGAGACAGAAAATCAATGGCCCTGACATATCTTGGCCCCCAGAAAGAGAGAGAGAGAGTGTGTGTGTGTCACATACACACGCACACACTCCACAAATTGATCCAGCCATGTGTGTGCACACACACACACACACACACACACATACTCACACAGATAGGGCTCACATATGCTAACAAGTACCCATTTTCATGTACATCTGGCTTGATAAAATATACAGATGTACACATGAATCTGAATACTCTGGCTGATTTCCCTGTGAGTGGGTGGGCACCCATGCAAACACACACCTGCATGACCCAGTGAGCGTACTCAACAGCAGTGGCGTGTACACACAGATGGGGACCTCACTCCACGGCTGCACCCACACATTCTTAGGTGTGCGCTTTGATCCAGCACACTCATGAGTGTGCTCCTCCCTGTACACACATGCTGCGGCAGGTCAGGCAGACACAGGAACACACCAATACAGGGAGAGGAATGGCTCCCAGCAGGCTCCAGCGTCACCCACACAGGCAAGCTCTGTGCGCAGCCCGCCCCTGAAATGTACGTACATGCCCATAGATCCAGAGACGTTCCAACAGCACGTGCAGAGGCTGGCTCAGTGGGTATGCTAGTGCACGTATGGGCACACAAACAACTCCCAGCAGGCCCAGCACACACGCATGCGTACAGGGACGCTCTGTGCTGACCCAGCACGTGCGTGCACATCCCTCCTGGGTCTCCGGGGAGCTCCCACAGACAGACAGCTCTGACAGCAGGGTGTGGGGGAGGGCAGCTCAGGGCCAGGGTTGCCAGGGATACGGATGTGGGGCTGTCAAAGCTGCATGGCCTGCCCAGGCAGCACAGACACGCCAGTGACCACTCTTAGGTCTTTAAAATGTTGCTAATCAGATGGCAATGCCTTTAAGGGAGGGAACTGGGAACTTGAGGCTGGTTTCCTAGAAGGAGCCAGTATAACCCTGACAGGTCCCAGGTCAGGCCTGCAAAGCCCCCAGGGCAGAAGCTTTTCTCTCTAAGGCTGCCATGAGGCTCTGGGCCCAAAATTTGCTGGGGACACAGCGACAGACATAGCTCTGCATGGCCCCTAAGCCTCACCCAGGTCATACCTCCTGCTCCACCAAACGACCTGTGTTCAGTGACAACCACTTACTCGCTGTGTGGACTGGAGCAAGTCACTTGGCTTCTCTGAACCCCAGTTCCCTCATCTGCAAAAGGGGATGGTCATGACTTCGAGCATTTAGATCGCAGGGGCCAGGCTGTGTCAAACAGAGCAAACATTTACTGACCACGCACCTCATGTCAGGTGCTGTGCAGACACTTTCTTTTCATTATCTCCTTGAGTCTTCACAACTTGCTCTGTCATATTCCATTCATTATTGAGCCCATTTTAGAGATGAGGCGATCAAGGCTTGGGTAGGTGAGTCACCTGTCCAGGGCCACATAGGTAGCAGATGTCAGAGCCAGTATTTGAACCCAGGTGGCTGGCTCTTACCTATTTTGCTAAACCTTCCTGCTTGTCGGTGTCTGGAGTGGTGGGAGGCAACACAGGGTCCTTATCCTTATGTCACAGAAGGTCACAGCTGTCCTGATGGCTTCTCGAGGAGTGCCACAAGGACCAGGTAGAATGGAATCAGGGACTGTTAGGCACATTCTACAGACGGTGACACGGAGCTCCACAGGTGGGAGGAGCGAGGGGAAGTGCTCTGCCGGGGTCCCAGAACCCAAATTTGTACCCAGGGATCCTGACTTTGTGAGCTGCTCCTGCACTATTCAATCAATGCACCCTGGCTGCTTAAAACAGTGCCGTGACACATGCACATATTAGGTACCTGCTGTGTGCTCGGACTTGCTTAAAACTGAAGGCTCATCAGTTACCATGTCCCCCCCACCTTAGACATGTAGGCACTGCCTTGCTTTCTAGAAACTCTGCCAGCACTGGGCTGGTGTCCACCCTGAGAAACCATCCATCCTGCGGCCGGACAATGCCTCCCTTCTCATCCTGCTCCTGCCTTCTGAGCTCCTTTGACTCCTCGGAGCCTCTTCAAACCTTCAAACCTGTTGTTAAATGAGACTACTGGTCTCATTTAACAACAGGGAAACTGAGGCTCAGAAAAAGGACGTAACCAAGTCAGTCAGTCTCATGGATGGCTAGTGGCAGGACGGGGAGCTCTCTCTGTGCAAGGCTCCCCCTGGCAACTTCCAATTCCGGGTCTGCACAGACCCAGACACACGGTGGGCTCCCACCAGCTCCTTATGAGAGAATCGAGTCCCACAGCAGCCTCTGGTCTAGGACCACACTGCAGAGATTCAGAACATGGTCATGCCAGGGCAAAGAAGGGAGCAGGAGCTGAAACTATAGTGGTTTATGTTAAAAAAAAATGGGTAAGACTGAAAAATGCTCTCTAAGGCCTCTAGCTCCAAGAGGGATTTGAGATCTTAGGGAAACCCTGAGTATCAGGAATAAGGAGTCTCCATCTGTGCTTAGAAACATCTATCCCAACCACAGACAGACCTGTGGGGCGCCCTGGCCATGTCAGTCCCTCAGGAGCCCTCCAGAGGTGGCAGGAAGAACCCCAGCCTCTCCATGGGCCTTGGTTAGTAGCGTTACTCCCAGCAGGATTGAAAGGGTCCATGTCTGAGACTGGGGTGGGTGGGACTCTGCAACAAGTATTTATTGAGAACCTTCTGTGAGCTCAGCACCATCCTAGAACCTGGAAATACAATGGTGAACAAAACAGACGAAATAGCTGCTCTTGTGGAGTCCACACTCCACCTGGGAAAGACAGGCAGTTGGGGAACACAGTGGGAAATACATAGTATGTCAGATGGTGATTAGGATGATGGTGATTAGGGAAGGGGACAGGCTGCATGCCTGTATAAAAATTGGGTGATGGGGGATCTCAGTGAGCAGGTGACATTTGGGCAGAGACCTGAAGAAGATGATGGAGCAACCACTGTGGATATCTAGGGAAAGAACATTCCCGGCAGAAGGAGGTCAGAGTGCCTAGAGAGCGGGAGGGAAGGAGGAAACGGGAGGAGACCGGTCAAAAAGGTGAGAGAAGGGAAAGATGATGGAGGGCCTTATGAGCCATTTTTAGGAGCTTGGCTTTTGCACTGTGCAAGATGGGGAGTCTTAAAGATTCTGGCCAGACCAAGCATCCTAGGGATCCCAGACTGGAGGAGGCAGGGTGGGAGCAGGGTGGAGACGGCCAGGAGACAGTGGAGTGAGTCTGGACTTCAGAATAGAGGTCTGGGTTAGAGATCAGCCCAGAGAAGACATTTGAAGCTGTGGGGCTGGGTGGAGTCATCAGGGAGAGAGAAAAGGAGGCCAAGGACACAGCACTGGGGCCCTCCAAGGTGGAGAGGTCGGGAGATGAACAGGAACTGGCCACAAAGTGCTCAGAGTGAGAGGTGGAGGGGGGTGGGACCCTGGGAGCCAGTGAGGTCCCAGAAGAGGGAGCAGTCACTTTGTCAGATGCTGCTGGCAGGTCGAAGAAGATGAGGTCTGGGACATTACGTCCATGTCTCCCACTGACTTGGCAACACGGGCATCACTGGAGGCCTCGATGATGAGCTGTTTTAGTGGAATGAAGGGGACGAATGTCTGATATGAATGTGTTCACGAGCCCTAGGAACGGGAGTCAGCAGCAAGGGGGGCTTCAGAATCAAACCAACCCGGTGACCCCCGTTCCAGTCCCAGCTCTGACCCTTTCTAGCAGTGAGCCTTGGGCAGGTCACTTCACTGTGCTAAGATTTCCTCATCTGAAGAATGGGGACAATAGCCCTTTTACTTCCTAGAGTCCTTGAGAATCCAATGAGATAACAGTCATGAAAAAAATGTACTAATGATGAAACACTGCGAATATTCCAGCAGGACAAGTACAGGCTTTGGATTTCACTTCTGGCTCCTCTGTCCATTAGCTGTGTGACCTTGGCTTGGTTATTTAACCTCTCTGAGCTTCTGCTTCCTGTTCTGTAATAGTTGTACCCAGCTTCTGGGGATTGTAAGGATTCAGCGGAGTGTTCACCAAGCTCAAGGCAGCAGCCTGGCACAGAGTGAGCACCCAATTGATAAGAGCCTGTGCCTGCCTCCTCCGGGGATTCTTATTCTGTTACTTACAAGTAGATTCCAGCAAGAGGTACAGAGTCAGGAGTCGGACCCTGAGTTTGAGTGCCGGTCCCCAGACAAGTCATTTCATCTAACTTCTTGGGCCTCAGTTTTTACAGCTGTGAAGTTGGCAAGCTGTGGCCTTGGCCCCCTTTGTTTGGGGGATGGGGGGGACAGAGAGGACAGGAGACAAAGCTCACGGATTGCAAGTGAAATGGAAATGGCTGTGCACTCACGGCCCTCTCCTTGGCCTGTTGTCTCATTGGGCAAGCAGGTTACTGTGACCAGAAAACAAAATCCTCGTTATGAAAACAGTAACTTAAACCAACCTCCACCAGGTCCCACGGGAAGAGACTGGGAAGGCCCGAGGAAGGAGCAGAAAGCCCAGGATACCAGCAAGAGCAGCAGTCCCAGGCCAGCCCACCCCGCAGGATAACCCCTGGCCCCCCAGCCATGGGGGCTACGCAGCCCATCCCCTTCCCTGATTTATTTCTCCCCGTTGTCCTAATCACCGCCTGACATACTGTGTATTTCCCACTGTATTCCCCAACTGCCTGTCTTTCCCAGCTGGAGTGTGGGCTCCAAAAGAGCAGCTATTTTGTCTGTTTTGTTCACCACTGTATTTCCAGGTTCTAGGATGGTGCTGAGCTCACAGAAGGTGCTCAATAAATACTTGTTGCACCCACTTCCACCTTAGCAGGAGTGAGACGCCTGGGCTCCCCTGAGACCTTGGTCTCTGCCCTGGGTGGGAAGAGGCAGGCCAGCCTCAGTGTGAGCTCCTCACAGACCTGAGAACACGTGGCTCGTGTGAAGAGGAGTGTGTGGATGGGTTGGCGGGATGGTAACAGGTCCCGGAAAACCTCCCCCAGCGGGGGGAGCTGTCTGATTGGACATCTTAGAGATGACAAGGGGCTCCAGAAAGAGCCAGGTCTAGGAGCCTGCAGCGCTGGGTTCTAGTCCCGGCTTCTGCCTGACAAAGTATATGGGACGCTGAGAAAGTCATGCCTCCTCGTGTCCTCAGTTTTCCTTGTCTCTAGAATGGTGCCAATAACCTTTGCCATGCGTCTCTCATGTGGGTATCATTTAGATCAAAATATCTCATGGAGTGAATCCGAATATTACACAAAAGCAGCCTCCAATCTTTTCTGGAATAAAGCAGGGTGTAAGTAAATAAATACTGTACATATGTAAGACATTATCATTACAAATGGCATTTCTCCCACCAAGCTATGGGGGAAAAACAAAACAAAACAAAATGGAAACCAGTTCAGTATGGCGTGAAGAATTCTCATTAGGATTTCAGGAGGCCTGAGTTTTGATTTCAGCTCCGTATGTACCTGATAAGGTGAGTGAGCCTGGGCGAGCCACCTCCGACTCCCTGCCTTAGAGCCCTGGTAGGGAATCAAACAGATGTTGATTTTAGGGAGGCTTTGCAAGTTCTGCCAATAAAGAATTAACAATAGAATGTTCCCTCCTCTCCAGGGACTCAGGCAGGTCTTGGTTTAAGTCTCTCACTTGCCATGCAGCCTTGGGTAACTTTCCTCCCCTCTCTGGGCCTCGGTTCCTCTTGTGAGGTATGAGGTGTAGGGCTTAGGGTGGGGGGAGTGAGGATAACAGGCCCCAGGGACGGGGGTGCCCAAACAGGGTGGGGTGAGGCCAGAGCAGGCCAGTGGGGCCTGTGCCAGCTGCCGCAGAGCAATGAAAAGCTCTTAACCACACAGAATTGTTAACAGCTCCCAAATCCTGTTGTACCACAGGCTTAGAAAGGCTTAAACTGTTAAATGCATAAACTTCCTCAATAAACGGGCCTCTCTTGCCAGATTCTAAAGCCCAGCCAGATGAAAAGGCAGTGGCTGGAGGGCGGGGAACTTCCCAGCTGTTTATGGTCCTGCTGGAGTGATCTGGAGGCAGCCTATGTGTTTTCAGGGTCCAGATGAGCCAGTCTGGGGCCGAGAGAGGACAGTGCAGGGCTCCGGGGTCAGATGGCCTGGGTTCTAACCCTACTTCTTCCTAGCTGGGTCATCTTGGACTTTTCCCCTCAATTTCCTCTTCTGTGAAATAGGGATGACCTTATCCAACCCTGTAGGGTGACTGAGGGCCAGTGGATACTGCTTGTATCAGAAGAAATCAGAAGTGGAAGGCACAAAGGCATAGACCTGTCCCTGCCACCTAAGAGGGGTGTGACATTGGCCAAGTCTCAGTTTCCTCGTCTGATGAGAGGATTCAAGGAGGTGACTGGGCAGGAACGGCCCATCCAGGTGAGCATTTGGTATGTGCGGTGTGGGACAGACTGGGGGCTTTTCTCTCTGGCCAGAGGTTAGCCAGGGTGGGGGAGCCTCCTTCCCTGAGGCTTCCTTACTCCCGAGCCTTCGTCCTGGGACTGTGTTCCATCCTGCCTTGCATCTCTTGATAGGAAAGCACCTCGTCATTCAAGGCCCAGACCCGGGTCTCCTCCTCTCCCAAGAAGCCCTCCTGGTTGCCCCAGTAGGGTCAGCCCCCTCTTTCCTTTGAGGTCCCACAGTCCTAAACATGAGCCCCTTAGCCGGTTATCTGCCAAGCTCTTTTCACTTCCACCATCTCAGGGGGTCCTCCGTCATCTGGAGGTAGGCAGGCCAGGGTGTAATGTTTCCATTTCCCAGGTAAGCAAACTGAGGTTCTTTCTATCACACCCTGCTGGTCGCTCTCCATAGGGTCTACAGGATCGGGACTCAATGACCAGGTGGATAAGACATGGGCCCCAGGTATAAAAGGTGAGTACATTCTGGCATCCAACCTTTTCAGGTTAATAAGTTGTCCCAGCAAGCTGCAGAAAGCCAGGTTCAAATTCTGGCTTGGCTACTTAGTGGCTGTGTGGCCTTGGGCAGCTTGATGACCCTCTCTGGGCCTCAGTCTCATCATTTGTAAAATAGAGCTAATAATACCAACAGAAGTTTCAATAAGATAATGGAAGCATAGCATATACCACAGTGCGGGACACACAGGTGGCACCTTTCACCTCCCTGTCTCGGGCCTCCTCCAGGCCTCTCAGGACTACCCTCAGCCTTTGAGGGCAGTAGAACTGAAACCCTGGCAGCCCTTCCACCATCCTCCCTTGGCCAAGAACACCTTTCTTCTGCTCTTCCCTGGATGGCTGCACCTTGTCTGGGGATAAGCAAGAGGCTAGGGTTTAAAAAGAAAAAAACCGCCATCATTTCCAACCATTTTTTTCCTGGACTAATTGCCCTTTCAGCCCTTGGTTCTTCTCATCCTCCAAAGCCCTGGGAAAATGGCTCCTCCTCCAGGAAGCCTTCTTGGCTCTCTCCCCATTCCCTCCTAAACACCCCAAGTCTGTAGTTATGGATAGAGCTCTCTCCTGCGCCCTAGACTGGCAGCCCGAGGGATGGTACGGAGGGCCTTCAGCATCTGGGCAGCTCCCACACCTGGCCTAGGAACTGGTACACAGCAGGTGTCCTGGAAGCGGTATTTGAGTGAAGAATGAATGAGCTGTTCTGAAGCCCAAATTGTCCCATATTTCCTACCCAGATCACTAGGAATTTGAAGACCAGAGAGAAAGAATCATCTCATGTCCTGAGATCCAGAACCTTCCATTTAGCTGACTCAGAGAGGAGAGAGGACTGAGGTGACTGACCCCCACCCTTCCCAGGAACATGCACTCTGGCTGCCTCCAGGCCTTTCCACCTCCTCCTTACCTGCCTAACTCTTGCTCCTTGCTCAGCTTCCACCGGAGTGGCCCCTCTTCCTGGAGGCCGTCCTCTGACCGCCTGTTCCTGGCTGACGCTCCCCTGGATGGGCTGGGTGCCTCCGTCAGCTTCCACAGACCCTCCCTGCCTGCTCTGCTTTCCTCAGCATAACCCCAGTCCCCCTGCACCTTCACTGTCTGTAGATGTATCTGTCACCATCTCTAGGCTGGGTGGGCCTTGGGGGCAGGGGTCATTATGGCCATTTCCAAGGCCCCCTAATGCCTGGCACATGACACTCAACAAGGGTTAGCTTCCTGGTCCTCTATGAAGACATAATTGAGTCCTCCAAGAGGAAGAAAAATCAAGAGCTGAATGATTTCAGTGGATGTCTGATGGATGGATGTATCATGGACAGATGGATGGATGGATGGATGGATGGACCAATGGATGGATAGGAAAGGGGAAGTTGGGGAGGGTGCAGAATTTTTCCTATTTTTAAGAGCAAAGGCCTGAATCACTTGAGTACATTGGCCAGGGTCCCTATCTAATTCCCTTCACAAAAGGCTGGCCTGTGTGGTCTCAGCCCTGGCCTGAGCCTGGGGGTCTGCAGGAGTTTTCTGTCCCCCCTCCTTCTCCCTCAACTGGGTGTCTCCACCCTGTCCTTGAAGAGAAGCAGCAGAATTTTCTGTGTGGGGGTCTGGGCCTCCCCTCCCACCCAGCATTCCAACCCTCACACCCTTCCCCAGTCAGCATAGCACAGGCTGCCAGCTGGCGGCCTCCCTCCCAGAGCCCACCCCATTGACCGCAACCCACCCCCGCTGACTCCCCCAGACACATCTGGGCCACTGGTCCAGCCTCTGTAAGAAGGGCTTGAGCTGAAAGCAGGGTGGGAAGGAGGATCCAACTCTGAAGGCCCAGAAAGGACCCCTGGCCCTTCCCTCCCTTGGCTGGGAAGCACAGGATTCTGGAGTGAAACAGAAAATAAAGCCACAGGCATAACATCCCATGCTGGAGAGCATGCCAGCAAACAGGCACTCTCAAAGGCAGCTGCTAGGAGGGTAACTTGGTCCAGCCTTTCTGGAGGGTAATTTGGCAATGTTTGTCAAAAGCTCTAAAAAAAGTACATGCCCTTTGACCCTACAATTCCACGCCTAGAAATGTATCCTACGCAAATATCAGCAGCAATGCAAAAAGACAGGGAAACAATGAGGCTCACCCCAGCATTTGTTTAAGATGGTAAAATACTGCAAGCTGTCAATCAACAGAGCAGTAGTAAATAAATTACGGTACATTTATTCTATGGGATCCTAAGAGCTTCTCCACAATGATGTTATAGCTCTGACATGATATGCAAAGATGTCCACAAAATATTATTATCAAAAATTCTCCTCCTGGGCATGGTAGTTCATGCCTGTAATTCCAACACTTTGGGAGGCTGAGGTGGGAGGATCATTTGTGGCCAGGAGTTCAAGACCAGCCTGGACAACATAGTGAGATCCTGTCTCTCTGAAAGGAAAAAAAAAAGAAAGAAAGAAAGAAAGAAAGAAAGAAAGAAAGAAAGAAAAAACCCATGTAATTTAAGCAGAAGTCCATTTTTTTCTTAAAACAAAAAATCAGTATGTGTAAATACACATAAATCCACCTGGAAGAACCTATACCAGTTTGTTTCACGGTGCTTATTTCTGGATGATAGGATTATGGGTGATTTTAATTTCTTCCTTTTTGCTTATCAGTAATTTCTAAAGATTCTACAAATAACCTGCATTGCTTTTGTGATAAGGAAAAGTTATTTTTTCCTCAAAATAAAAAGCTCACCAGGAAAAAAAGAAAAAAAAGTTCACAGGCAAAGACAGTGTTCATAAAAGTCCTTAATCTTATTTTTATAACACTCTTCTGGGTATTTTCTCATTTATTCTGTATAACAGCCCTCTGTTTATTCTGTTTTGCAGATGAGAAAACAAAGGTTGGGAGAGGGTCAGTGGCTCACCCAAGGTCACACAGCTAGTGAGAGGTAGGGCTGGGGTTTGAAAGCAGGTCTCTGAAGCCAAGGTCAAGGAGAGGCCATGAGCTGGGGAGAGAGCAGGGGCTGCACAGCAGGGCAGGGCAGACAAGAAGGAGAGGCTGGGAGGAGAAACCCAGCAGCTGGGAACTGGGGAGTCTGAGCTGGAGCCAGCGAATCAACATGTGCGTGCAACCACCCCGAGCTGGCTAGCAGCCCCTCTCCCCATCCAAGCTAAATATTAAAAATCCCATTACGCCCGATAGCATCGCAGCAATCATGCTCACTGCGGAACTGCCTCCAGATCCCTCGCAGATGCGGGTTGGCCACTGGGAGAGAACAGAGCAAGGTCCCCAAAGAAGGCTAGGTTGGGGGTTCCTGATGGGCAGGCGGAAGTGGGACTGAGGTGGGTAAGGAGAGACCAAGGAGAACAGGAATCTGGAGACAGGCAGGCTTGGAGAAACTGGGGCAGGGGAACATTCACAATCACACCTATCATACTCTAGAAAGAGTCAGAGAAACAGACTTGGGTGCGGGCAGCTGCTGCAAAGAAGGCATTCCAGGGACACCTTCTGCCACTCCCAGCAGACCTGCTGGCAGGAAGCCCCAGCGGGGACTGGGGTTGGGGAGGGAACAGGGCTTTTCTAAAGGAAGTCCCAGGAATCCTCACCTGGCAGCTGTATGCCCAGTGTAGACCCCGATTAGGCATGCGATAAAAAATGAACAGGTGAATAAATAGGGGAAAATTGCGTCCTAATCCCTACACCCTGCAAAGCACTTTCTACCCATCAAATATGCCTTGTACTGTCACACCTTGGGGCCTTTATTCGTATAGTTCTCTCTGCCTACAATTCCCTTCCTCCCTACCTTCACCCATCCAAATCCTACTCACTCTTCAAGGCCTAATTCAAATGCTACTCTCTCCTTGAAGCCTTCTGAAATACCCAGTCATACAAGATGGCTTTTTCCTCATGTTCTCAAAGCACTTTGCCTGGACGGATCTCATTTGTGGCAGCACCATACTCTGCCTTGTTCCCTGGGTGTCTGAGTCCCCTGCTCACCCAGGAGCCACTTCAGACCAAACCCTGAGTGTCAGGGTTTCTCAGGGACCCTCTGCCTGGAATGCTTTCCCCACAGCCTTCTCAGGCCCATCAGCTCAATGATACCTCTTCCAGGAAGCCCTTCCTGAAGCACGGCCACTTTTTGATCTCTATTGTTGCACAATTCTTTCCCCCTTCACTCATCACATTCTGCAACTAGTTTATTTATTTGCTCACTGACTTTTTCTTCTGTTCGTCTCCTATCCACCCACTCAGACTAAAAACTCTGGGAGGGCACTGATGTGTCCGTCTTGTTCATTTCCGTATCTCCCTGCACCTGGAATGTGTCTGGCTCACAGCAGGTATGCAATGCATATTTGTTAGAGGGCTAAATGGCCCACAGAGGTTACTCAAAACATGCGTGTTGAATGGTTGGCTTCCCCAGGCCCCTCCCCTCTCCCGCTGTGCCCTGTACACAGTAGGCACCAGAGAAGTTGGTCAGATTGAATCAGTTTAGCCCACTCACTGCATTGGGAACTAGTAAGCCTTTGTTCACCATCACTGCCCACACCAAGGATGGTGGCCACTCCCTGTGAGGACTCCCCCACTCTCCATCTGCCAAGAAGACTTAATCCAGCCTTATTTTCTCTAATTTATATTAACAAAGCAATGGATGTTTTCCTATTAAATTATATCTCAATATTAAATGCATCTTTTCAAACCACATCCTCTTAGAGATTCTGCTAATGTTCCACTGCCCCAGGAGGGACAATCCCTGGGGTGGTGTTGGGGCTGGGCTAGTGTCCTCTCTTTGGCCTTAGGTCCCAGCTTGGTCCAGCCAAACATGTGTTATCACATCGTGCGTCTGAGCTCATGGTCCTGGTACAGAATCATCAGGACTGCTTGTTTAAAAATGCTGATTCCAGCTGGGCACGGTAGCTCATGCCTGTAATCCCAGCTTTAGGGAGGCTAAGGCAGGTGGATCACTTGAGTCCAGGAGTTCGAGACCAGCCTGGTCAACATGGTGAAACCCCATCTCTAGTAAAAATACAAAAATTAGCTGGGCATGATGGTGCACGCCTGTAATCCCAGCTACTCAGGAGGCTGAGGCACAAGAATTGCTTGAACCCAGGAGGCGGAGCTTGCAGTGAGTTGAGACTGCACCACTACACTCCAGCCTGGGTGATAAAGTGAGACCCCTGTCTCAAAAAAAAAAAAACAAAAACAAAAGACAACAAAACAAAACAAAACAAACCCTGCTGATTCTTGGCCCCATCTCAGAGCCACATTCCCAGACCTGGGGGAGAGGTTTGAGTCAGACCCAGAAACCTGCACTTTAACCAACTAACCAGGTGACTCTGATCCACAATAAAGGTTGAGAAGCCCTAAGCTAGAGGACGAGAAAGCACTTGGCCAATGTTACTTGGATGTGAGCTGGAATCACCATTCCTGCACGTCCTGCTCCAGCGGGGCCAGTGCCTATGGGGCTTGGGCTGCAGCAGCCTCACATCTGGGTGACAGCAGCACAGGCCACAGCAACAGCTGGTGTCCTTCTGGGCTCCCTGAGCTCATTAATCACACCCTGACTGGACCCCACTCACACTCAGTGGATGGCTGGGCTGGGCTGAGGCCTTGGGGAGGCTTTCAGGTCCAGGGGAAGATGAGAGTGGAAGGGAGCCTGGAAGGGAGCCAGGGCTGGGCACACCTTAACCCTGCCCCACTTTGTACCCTCACCATCTGCAAGGAGTAGCTCTGACTCTGAGAACCTGCCTATGCCAGGCAGCCTCTAACATGGCCCCATGATCCCACCTCCTGGCATTCACACCCTGTGTAATTCCCTCCCCTGGGGTATGGGCTGAATTGGGTGACTTGCTTTTAATGCAGAGAATATGGCAGAAGTGGCAAGATGTCACTTCTGGATTAGGTTATAAAAGATTGTGGCTTCTGTCTTGGGTGTTTGCTGGTATTCTCTCTTGGCTCTCTCACTCTGGGGAATGTCACTGCACATGCAAGAGGCCCATGTGGTGAGGGACAGAGTCCTGCCAACAACCCCGTGAGTGACCTTAAAAGCAGACCCCTCCCTGGTCCAGCCTTCAGATGAAACTGCAGCCCCAGGCCACACCTTGAGTGCAACCTCATGGGAAAATCTGAGCCAGAAGAACCCAGCTAAACCACACCTGGATTCCTGACCCTCAGAAACTATGAGATAATGAACGTTTGTTGTTGTTTAGAGACAGGGTCTTGCTCTGTCACCCAGGCTGGAGTGCAGTGGCATAATCATAGCTCACTACAGCCTCAAGCGATCCTCCCACCTCAGCCTCCTAAGTAGCTGGAACTACAGATGCACATCACCACACCTGGCTAAATTTTTTCTTTTTCTTTCTTTGTAGAGACAGGGTCTCACTATGTTGCCCAGGTTGGTCTGAAACTCCTGGGCTCAAGCAATCTTCCTGCCTCAGCCTCCCAAAGTGCTAGGATTACAGGCATGAGCCACCATACCTGATCTGTTGGTTGTTTTAAACTGCTAAGTCTTGGAATAATTTTTATGCAGCAATAGGTAATGAATATACCTTCTCATCTGAATACCCCACCTGTCACAGTTCTTCCTACATCCCTCCTCCAGCCCTTAGCCATGGCCATACCAAAACTGCCTCCCTAATGGGCCAAGTTGATTCACGTTCCCAGGCCTTTATTCATGCAGCTCCATCCTCCAGCATTCCTGGGCCACCCACCCAAGACTCAGCTCCAATGTCACCTCCTCTGTGAAGCCTTCTGTCATTTTCTGTGCCCACTGTAGCCTGAGCAGTTCCTATTAAAACAAGTCTAACACATCACCACCTTTGTACATTTATATGTCTGTCTCCCTTGCTAGACTCTGAGCTCCAGAAGGCAGAGCCACAGTCTGATTCTTCTCTGTACTGCCTGATGCTCAACATAAGGTCTAACACAGAGCAGGCTCAGTAAAAGTTTGATGACTGAACAAACCATCAACAATGAGTGGCTGGTTTCCCATTCACTTGTTCTGCCACCCACACACTGTTTCACCACTGCCACCTTCCAAGGCTGTGCACTTTTATATCCAAGGACGTAAAACCAAATTTGTTATCTTCCCCAAGAAACCAGCCCTTTCTCCTAACTTGCCCATTTCTTTTCTAGAACCATCACCTTTCTGCAAGCTGGAATGCCCTGTTCCCTGTGACTCTTACCTCTCCTCCCTTTCCATCCTGTCTTCCTTCCCATCCCATCCCTTTCATTGGCAAAACATCCTTTGATCTCGCCTCTCCTCTTCCCCAGCACTGGTGGACGCCCCACTCCAGGCTGCCACTGTCTCTTGAGATGAAAACAATGGTTCCCTTATAGGCCCCTTCCTCCTGTCTCTGGCACCCCCATCTGTCCTTCTAGGTATCTTGAAAAGCTGCCTTGCTTGTCTCCGAGGGAGGAACCACAGAGCTGGTAGATTTAACAAGCATTTTATCACGTAAGGATCACTGCAACCACCCCCAGGCTAAAGTATATCTGGCCTTCTCCAAGGCCACTGGATTAGGGTCCGTCTTTAACCTGGCATCTGAGGCACCCCAGGATCTGGCCCCAACCTCTGAATCCAATGGGGAATGCAAGAGGACATGACACAAGTAGCTTCAAGTCCCCTATACCCCCAGCACCACCATTGCAGCTCACAGGCTGAGCATCTGGGCTTTGTACACATCATCTCATTTAGTTAACATCTATTAAGCACTTCCTGTGTACTGGAAACCATTACAAGTACTTTGCATGCCTCAAGTTCCTGACTCCTCACACCAGCCTAGGAAGGAGGGTTTTACACTTGGCCAAGGTGATACCGCTAGTGAGTGGAAGGGGTGATTTAACCCAGGTCCTTCAACCTTCACAGCCTTCTTAGCACCAGGGTGTACCTCTCACAAACTTCTCGTGTTTGCAAAGTTTGTTTGCAGACCACCTTCATGGTTCTTTACCATATTCAAACACCACTTATACTTACTTAATAGTTTTCCTTAAGCTAACAGTGTGGCATGGTGGTTAAGAGGGTGGGCTTTGGAATCCCAGATCCCCTACTTAGTCTCAGTTTAAGCTCTCCGAGCCTCAGTTTCTTCATATACAACAGTACTTTCTGTCACAGGGTCCTTGTGAGGATTAAATGAATTAAGTCATAGAAGTGCTCAGCACATCGTACAAGGGGAGTCGTGGGCCTGGCTCACAGTAAAATTGCACTTCTCCAACTCTTTGAATAGGAAGTAACCTTGTGACTTGCTTTGGCCAGTGAAATGTGCACAGAGGTTATGGCGGGGGCGCATTCCAGGTGGAAGCTTTAAAGCCGGTATTCCAACTGCCACACTCCTTCCATCCGTCTGCCCTGCAGATGGCCACATCCCTAATGGTGGTGCTCCATCCATTTGGCTCTCAGAGGGAGGAGTCCCAAGCTGATCCACAATGGACATGGAGCATTAAGGGGAGAAATAAACTTTTATTGTTTGGTCACTTCAGCATTGTCTGGTCTATACTGACAGAGTAAAAGCTCAAAAAATGTTAACTTATTCATATATAAATGTTACTTACTATAACATATGTTTTCTTAAAAGGGGAACCATATCACCTTTGTAAAGGAAGAAAAAGACACCACTTGACATACTCATATGATGATGTAAACAAAAAACCTTTATCCTGTGCCAACCCAGATTATCTGGTATACCACCTGCGGCATGTGCGCGGATCGTTTTCAGAAAGTGCTATATTCAAGTGCCTCCCTCTAAGAAGCTGAACGATGGTTGCCAGTTTGGAAACCCTGGCCCTAGAGTGCCTCATGGTCAGCTCTAAGCTTCAGAGGCCAGACCAAGTCTGCAGCCCGAGTCTGCAGCCAAGACCAGTTCTATGCATTTGCAGGGGCACGTGCCCCGCCCTGGCCCTTACCTCGGCAGACGGTGCCATTCTCAACGGCCTCGAAGCCTGCTTTGCACATGCAGCGCCCGATGGGCACCAGCCACTCGCCGTCCCCATTACAGTAGAGCTTGATGGGTACATCCACCTCTTCCGCATTGGCGATGCAGCTACCCCGGGCAGCCACCAGTGATGTGCTCTCAGCCCCCGACAGGGTTTCCTGGAAGATGGCGCCATTCTGGATGATGCGGGGGCACTTGCGGTAGAAGACACGCACGGCGATGAGGGACATGCAGCCGCCATAGTCCTGGAAGGCCAGGTAGAAGCCGCTGCGGGATACAGGTCCGAAGCTCCGCACCTCGGTGTTGATTTTCATGACACGGCCACCCAGGTCCACCTGGGAGAAGCTCTCGTCGGCTGCAATGGTATCCACCTTCACCCATGGATTCTCCATCCAGTTGGGGAAGGTCTTGGTGGCCGAGTCAAAGTCAGCCTCATAGTAATAGAGGTTGAAGGTCTCCTTGCAGGAGCCAGGCACGCTGGGGATGCTGCTGCAGTCACGCACCGAAAACTTCATCTCCACGTGGATGCGGTGGGCGCCACGGCGCCGGATAAACTTGGTCCGTAGCCAGTTGTTCTGGCTTGACTCAAACACGTTGCACACCTGGTACGTGCGGATCGTGTTCATGTTCTCATCGTAGCCACTCACCTCTTCCCACTGTGGGTAAAATGCTCGTCAGGTGGGGCGGTAAGGGCTCAGCCCCAGCACACACTCAGTCTAAGGTGGAAGACACAGACTCTGCCTTAGGGAATCCTCCAGTCTAATGGTGAAGACATCAGAGAATTCCCAATCTGATGGGGGAGACATGCCAATCAGGTGGGAAAGGCACACATCCTGCTCTTGGTATTCTGCTAGCTGACAGGGGAGACATTGCCCTTACTGTCAGGGGTACACTAATCTGATAAAGGAGACAGGGACCCTGGCCAGGAAGTTCCCACCTGGAAGGGGAAAATAGGGAGAACCCTTCCCCACTTAGGGAGCTCCTTCTGATGAAAGTAGACATAGCTTTGTGGTTGTGGGGACTACCAGTCTGATGGAGGAGACAGGACCTCTGCCCTCGGGGAGCTCCCTGTCTGACCAGGGAGAGACAGCCCTTGCCCTTGGGAACTCTCGGTCTGATGGAGGAAGACAGTCCTCATCCTCAATGAACGCCTAGGATGATGGGGAAGACAGGGTCCTTCCCCATGAGAACAGCTCTGCTCTGGGGCTTTCAGCTGCTAACATTTCCTCTTGGGTACCTGGAGGGAGGCTGCCCACCCTTCCTGCCTGGGGAGAGTACTCCTGTACCCTCACTGGGGCAGCCTGGGCTCTCACAAACCCAGCAGAGAGATGCTAAGCCTCACTGCTGCAAGGGGCTGGGCCAGGTGGTGGAAAGTTGGGGCAGGAAGGGCCTAGGGCCCGGGTTACCTCCTCACACTCGCGGACCAGGCTCCTTCCCACCGCTGAGTCTTTTGCACACTTCTGTGCCCTCCTGGGGCATCGTCTCTGGTCTCCTCTGCAGCAGGCTCTCTGGCTGCCTGCTGTTTGCATTCACCAACTTTCCCGAGGGCCTTCGGGAACAATCTCCCTGCGTGAGTGCCCAGTACACTCAGCCCTCTTGGGCCAGTGTCAGTGGGACTGAGAGCTTGCTGAGGGAAACCACCCCTCCTGTCCTTCTCCCGTATCCCCTTTGGTGTTGGCTGGCTTCACCTGGGGTAGACCCAAAGGAGCCCCAACAGCAGAGTCCCCTCTCCCATCCATGTCTGGGGATGGGCACCCTAACAGGATCTTATTTCTTTGGTGTGATTATCGCACATGGTCTGTATGGTTAGACCCCTTTTACAGAGGATGAGGGAGTAGAGACTAGAAGTGAGGTCATTTGACCCAGGTCACACAGACCCAGAGCTGTTCGTGTGGTTGCCTGTGCTGCCTGGAAACACAAGGACCCCAAGTGTGCCCCAGGAGTCCTGGGTTCTAGTCCCAGCTCTACTAACTTGATGAGTGGCCTTGGGCAAGTCATTTCTCCCTCCTGGGCCTCCAGTTGCCAAATGTGACTGTGGGGGTGGCAGCTGATGGAAGAGGTGTCACGCTCAAGTGGGTGTCCTTTATCCTGTGCCACTCAGATTCCCTGGGCCAAGTCTGTGCGTGTGGAGCAGGGGCTGGCAGCCTGGGGAGGGTCAGGTGCGATGAAGGGTGAGTACACATGGGGAGGGCAGGTCTGGAGCTGACTGGCTCAGCCTCTTCTTCAATGGCGACTCTGAAGCTCCCTACATTGCATTAATTTTTTTTTTTCTTTTTGGTGGCACCATGTGACAAAGTCAGCCCCTTGTTACAACCGCTGCTCTTCTTCAGAACTTAATTAGAACACTTAATTAGAGCACTCTGCCTTTCTCCCCTCTCTCTAATTAACATGCGGAGGCCCTGCAGCCTAAACACCCCAAATAATTGCGTCCGGGGGCCCTGCAGCCCAGCCTGGCCTCATTACTGGCAGGGTGGGGCTGTGGGCCCAGCCGCCTTCGCAGATGGAAAATTGGTGACAAGAAAGAGCCACAGAAAGCGGCCTGACCCTGGGGCCCTGCCTATTGAGAGCACAGGCCTGGGGGGTGGGGGGAATGCAGTTCCCTGGGGCAGCAGCTGAGTCCCAGCGGAGGAACTGGGGTGGGGGGAAGGGAAGGGCTGGGTTATAGAGTCCAGAGACTGCGGGGATGAGGGATGAATATTCAACTTCATGACAATGACAATGATGATGATGATTATAGCTACTCTTGACTGGGAGCCCAATCTATGCCCGGCATTGTGTTAGACACTTTGCAGAAAAACCTCGCGACAGTCTTGTGAGGTCTAAAACATCATCACCATTTTATAGATGAAGAAACTGAAGCTCAGAGAGATTAAGGAAGTGCCCCAAATCACACAGCTGGTGAGTGGCAGAGCTAAGACAGATTTTCAGGAGTATTTGACCCCACAGTCTGTAACTTATGCCAGATTTTGCTCTTGGAGAGCTCACAGCATAGACCCTAGGATGATAAGAACCAAAGGAGGGGGAGCTTTGTGTTATGGGGACCCAGAAAGCGGGCAGAGAGAGCTCAGTCATAGTCCTGAATACAAACCTTAGCCCTTCACTTATTATCTATAGGGCCCTGGGCAGGTGGCTACACCTTTCTGAGCCTCAGTTTTCTCATCTGTAAAATGGAGATAATTCCTCTCCATGGGATCAGAGATGATGTGTATAAAGGTACTTAATACAGTATCTGACATAGAATGGGTACTCAGGAAACGACAGTTCACTGTCTTCATCTGTAAAACGGGGGTAGTGAGAGCACCTACTTCTCAGCCTTGCCCTAAGGATTCCACGGGATAAAGGCTGAAAGCATCCAGCCTGTTGTCATGGTAACTGGCTCCATCAATGGTAGGGGATCATGGCTCCATCAATGGTAGGGGATTGGGAGGGTGGGGCTGAGAGAGGCCTGGCTCTGGGCCCTGAAGAGGGGGAAAGGGGTTAGAATATGAGCGGGCATTCGGGCCCTGCAGCAGGGCTTGAGGGATCCTGGGGACCAATGCAAGGTTTGGGGACCACTGACTCACCCCTGATGGAGGATGCACCATCCAGCCCAGCTCAGCAGTCGCTGTAGTGGAGTCCATTAGCGTTTCTGTGGGGAGAGCAAAGAGTCACCACCCCGACCCACCTACCAGGCGCTGTCAATCTTTCTGTTGGGCCCTCATCCTTCTTCTTCTTTTTTTTTTTTTTTTAGACGGAGTCTGGCTCTGTCGCCCAGGCTGGAGTGCAGTGGCGTGATCTCGGCTCACTGCAAGCTCCGCCTCCCATGTTCAGGCCATTCTCCTGCCTCAGCCTCCCGAGTAGCTGGGACTACAGGCGCCTCCAACCACGCCCGGCTAATTTTTTGTATTTTTAGTAGAGACAGGGTTTCACCGTGTTAGCCAGGACGGTCTCGATCTCCTGACCTCGTGATCCGCCCGCCTCGCCCTCCCAAAGTGCTGGGATTACAGGCGTGAGCCACCGCGCCCGGCCAGACCCTCACGGCCGGGCCCTCATCCTTCTTTACTGAAAGCCCCGCCTACTTCCATTGCCCCAGTCATCTGACTCTAACTCTCCAGACTGCCCTCGGTTTAGACTCCGCCTCTCTACTCCATTATCCCGCCTACCCCCACAGCCTAGCCAATCATCTGATGCCACTCCTCTAGGCCCCGCCCCTCCAGGCCAAGTCCACCCTTACATCATGGTCAGGCTCTACCTCTAGGCCAGTCTAGTCTCACTAACCTAGGTACTGTCCTTCCCTTCCTTTTCTGGACGAGGAGGGTCTTACATCCACTAAACCTGGAGTCTACTGGATGGGTTTCTGAGGGTCTGCCACTAAACCCTTGATATTTTACATCAAACTCTGGGATCTGTTTGCTTTTCAGCTTGCATCAAACTCTCAAAAACTGGAACTTGGGCCTTAGAGGGGCTGTGCTTGTGTCCCAGCTGAGACCCCTCAGTTTCCCCTCGTTGCTCCTCTGGCGCACACATCTTGTCAGGACACTCTCCCTTTCTCTAGAAACCTGGAGTCTTCCATCATGTTCCTATCACTGGGGCCCCTCCCCCAGGGCTCAGGCAACTCTGCCCCCAGGACAGGGTCCCGGGAGTGGAGAAGTGTTGAGAGCAAGCACTGCACCCAGTAGGGGCCAACTGTCACATGGCCTGTGGGGGTTCAGGAGACATGTCAGCACCTGGACCATCCTGGGCCCCACTTGCCTCCCCCGATTCCAGCAGCTGCAGGGAGCCACGTGGCCTAGGGGGAAGAAGAGCCACATGGCCCTAGAGACCCCCATTCTCCCCAGGTCAGGTTCAGGACCCCTGTCCTCTACCCCTTCCTTGCCTCTCTGGCTTCCAAACACTTTCTGAATGGAATTGCAATACACCGAATGAATTTAAATGGACCCCTTTCAAGCGTTCATTCAACAAAATATCCTGATGCCCATTATGTACCAGGCACTGCACTGGGCGCCCTGAGAGAGAAAACCGTGGCTAGCAAGACCCTACCATGGAGCAGTTCCTGGTCTGGTAGTGGAGATGAGGTGTGAATATAAATAGCTATGAGAGAGTAGGGGGAGAGACCTAGAAGGTCACAGTGACACCACCTCGCTCAGTGAGAGTGGGTGAGAGGTATGCTTGCTGCCATGCTCCAATTCTGTGCCCAGGGCAGGCATCACTCATCAATCCCCATACTGTGGCCACATGATGCTTCTTGCCACAGTGTTCCAGGAAACAAATACGAACCATTTGAGATGCTATCACTGGTCCAGCCCAATCGCCTCCTTTCGGAGACAGGGCAACTGAAGCACAGGGATGAGAAGGGGCTTCCAAAGATTGCATAGGAGTTGGTGACACAGTGGGAAGTGCAGGTGTCTTGCCTCCTAGCCTATAAACTTTTAGGCACTTGAAACAATTAGTTTGATGGTCTGGGCTAAATGACAAGGACCAGGAGATTGGGGCTGTGTGCCCAGTGTCTAGGCAGCTGAGAAGGTCCAAATGGCAGATAATTAGGGCTTGAACTATGGCAGGGGTGGAGGGGATAAAGGGTGGGGACAGGAGGAAGCATTTGGTCAGAGGTGACCCCAGTCAGACCCATGAGCTGACAAGAGAGGATGCAGAAGTGTCCCCACAACTGCCTGTGGCTTGTGTCCCTGTGCACTGGCATCCCCATGACTGCCTGTGGTCACTGTGTCCCTTTGCACCGGGGGCTGGCACAGGGAGGGGGTGTGGGGTAAGGGTGCCAGGGACGGTAGAGCCAGTGCCAAGGGCATCTTTTTGATGGCAAATTGGAGGGAAGTTCTATTATGCAGCTTTGGAGCTGAAAAAAAGGTTCCTTTTCACACTCCGAATGCTACAGATTTTTCTTCCTGGAGAGAACAAGGGCTGAACTTTTAACCTGTTTTCTCTCATTGGCCTCAGCCAGAGACGCGCCAAGCCGGGCTCTCTGCCTGGGCCCAGGGAACAGCTGCTGGGAGCTGTGTCGAACAAGGCAGAGGAGAGACTCTGCTTGGGACAAGAAGAGGGTCGGGCAGGGGAGGCAAGCCCGCCAAGCAGGTGGCCCCATCCCTTGGCTAGATTCCTGGGCTGACCCAGAGGCCAAACACTAGAGGATTCCATGGCCCAGAGAAGGAGGGGCCAAGAACTGACATCCTCATCGTACAGGTGGAAACTTGGGCTCAAGGAGGGCAAATGGCTTGCCCAAGTCACACACTAAAAGTTGGTGCTCACACTCTGGGCTCCCAAGAAGCTTAGGGTGGGGGGGCCCACTGTCCCCCTGTGTCTTCTACCTCTCCTGGCCCAAAGCAGTGGCCCAAAGCAGTGGGAGGATCTCAGAAGGACTGGAAGTAAATGGGCTGGCTGGGTTGCAGACACAAAGGGAACGCAAAGGACATGAAGTTTGCAGATCCCCTTGGGAGGAGGTAGAGGGCCGGCATCTCCTCTGCTCCCTTCTCCTGTGCCACTCCTGGCTTTGCCTGGAGGCCTGGCTCTGGGAAACCTGTCACCCCTCTGGGTTGTGGCAGGAGGCAGCACAAGCATGCTCTCTCCCCAACCTGGTCTTTTGCTTTTCAATTTTAACACCTCCCTCTACCTCTGCACAAAGGCAAATGAGCAGATGAGCAGAGCAGACAGACCTGAGCTCTGGAGGTAACAGAGATCTGGATTCTAATACCAGTTCTGTCCCTTCCTTGCCTGGTAACCAATATCACTTGCCATAAAAGGAAGGAAAATAAACACAGACTATTACAAATGGACCTTTTGAGGCGGGCAGATCACTTGAGGTCAGGAGTTCGAGACCAGCCTGGCCAACATGGTCAAACCCCGTCTCTACTAAAAATACAAAAATTAGTCAGGCATGGTGATGCACACCTGTAATCCCAGCTACCCCGGAGGCTGAGGCATGAAAATTGCTTGAACCCAGGAGGCAGAGGTTGCAGTGAGCTGAGATTGCACCATTGCACGCCAGCCTGGGCGACAGAGCAAGACTCTGTCTAAAAAACAAAACAAAACAAAACAAAACAAAACAAAACAAACAAACAAACAAATGGACCTTTATTTGTTCTACCTCTTGTTAAACCTCAGTTTCCTCATCTGGAAAATGGCCAAAATACCTTCCGAGTCTGGAAGTATAGCAGCTTGGAGCCCAGCACAAAGTAGATCCTCACTTAGTAACAACAGCTGCTGTTTTTAGATGGTGTGCAGTGCTTTTTGGCCCACCCAGTGCCTGCACATACTGCTTCCTCCTTTGGGCTTATTAGGTGCCCCTGAAAGCAAAGGCAGGCCCAAGAGGCTCCAACTTAGTCTGCCTGGCCTCCCCCACCTCCCAGATATGCCTGCCAACATCTGACAAGCATCAGTCTCTTGCTCCGTGGCTATAGCCTCCATGGAGCCCGTCCCAGTCCATCTGATGCTGCTTTCCCTGGGGTGCCCTGAGTTTCCTCTTTGTTCCTCTCAAACTAAGCACAAAAGTCAAATTCTGTTCTCTGGGGAATCTGGAGTTAATAGTTATTGCCTCAAGAACTTAGTGGGTTCAGGAAACCAAGCTCTGTTTCCACCACCATCACATCCTTTTTCCACCCTGTAACACACCAGACGTCTCCCCTCCAATCCCAAAAATCTACAAAGGGAGAGAACTCACATCTGCTGAGACCCTATTAGGAGCCAGAATCTCTCACCAACATTCTCACAACAATGCCAAGAGGTACTTGATACTGTCCCATTTCATAGATGAGAAAGTTGAGGCTTCCAAAGCCTCAGGAACTTGCCCAAGATCACACATCTATTCCACCCTCAAGCTGCACTCCAGTTAGCTATGAGTAGGTGGAGAGACTGGCCGTCTCACTCCGCACAGACAATGTGGTGTTTTCTCACCCTTGTACCTCACACATACTGTTCCTTCTGACCTTCTCACCTCTACATCTTCTTTGCCTGCCCTAATGTTCATCTGTGAAGTCTCAACTCAGGTCACCTCCTCTAGCAAGTCCTCTTAAATCCATTCTGCCCCAAAGCTCTGCAGCCACGGGTGCTTCAAGATATCCCGGCACTTGAAGATATTCTGGGTGGTAACTACCCCTATTTGCTATCATCTCCCAAAGCTCTGTGGTCCCCTGAGAGGTGGTGCTGGGTCCTGGTCCTGGGATCCCTAAGACCTAGCACAGGGCTTGGCACACGGGCCTCCTCTCCCCATCTGCAAGGCTTGAGCATACGCCAGTGTTCTGCTCCACTAGGGTTGCCCAGGCTTGAGCCTTTCATACAGACAACATTAATGACTTTAGCCATTTCCAGCTACAATCTGTACAATTATTTAGTTACTACTTTTTCTTCCACTTGACTCCTTTTCTTTCTTAAATGCATCTTAAAGAGGAAAAAGCGTAATCATGATTATAAATGGAAAACCAATATCTCTTGCCATAACAGGAAGGAAAATAAACACAGACTACTACAATTAAAAATGTTTGTCTGCAAAGTATGGAACATCATTTCACTTCCCATACTTTGGGAGCTGCTGGGCTCCCTCGAGCTGCCTCTGAAGCTCTGGAAATGTTTCTATCTCCATCCCCACTGTGACGGTGACAATCTCTCATGCAGGGGAAGCTGTTGTCACTGTACACAGATAATTAATCACCACACTATGTGGCTAAGATCACAATGAGGATGTGCATGGTTTATTGCAGGTTACAGGAAATGAATATGGAAGGAGGGGAATAAAATGCCAAATTTAGGGATGGCTTCCAGGAGAACGTGATGCCTGCATGGAGGCTTAAAGACTGGGTGAGTGGGGAGTGACTGATGTGGAGTGGGAGGGGCACGCTAGGCAGAGGGGAAGCAGAGGCAAAGGCCAGGAGGTGAGCTGAGCCACAGCGGGGTTTGTGGGAATCAAGTGCTGGCTGAAGGGTGGGGCTGGAAGTGGTGGGAGCTAAGAGCTGAGCCTGGAGAGGTTAAGCAGGGGCTGCCCAGGTAGCACAGGCCAGGGCCATGAACGGTTAGCAGCTCTCTGAGGCCCCTCTGCTGGATCATCCCTGTCTCCCCACATCCTTGCCAGCCTCGCTGGCACCACCCACTTCCCACTCTGCCAACTGTGCCATTTCACCTGCCCTTAGGCCCTCCCACCCTATTGAAATGTCCGGTTCCCAGACCTTGGCTGCTCTTAGTGCCCATTTAAAAAAATCCCAATGGATAGATGAAGAAAGAGGCTACACAGATTCTTAGCATCCAGGCAAAAGCTGGAACTAGGGCCACCAGCCCAGAGCATCTTCCTCAGTGTGAAAACGGGGGCCCAGCCATGGGAGTGACTTTGGCTCTATCCCTACCGTACCCACACCCCCTCTCCTTCCTGGAGGCTGCACAGAAGAAAGCAATCAGGAGGCCCTGACTGCCGGGCTGGGGAGGCCCGATGGCCCCTCTGGCTATGTGTGAATGAGCAGTGTACATTTCAGAAATATTTGAACTTAAAGGGGAGACACACTGAAGTCGTTAGCGTTGGGCTGAAAGGAGGTGGCTGCAGGGGGGCTGCCTGCTCTCAGGCTGGAGCGGGTGGTTGCCCCCTATTCTCCGATCCACCCCTAGCCAGCTCTGTCTGATCCCCTTGTGGGCTATAATTCTCTAGGACCACAGATGCTGTTTGTCTGCACTAATGACAGTATGTGAGTGTTCCAAAGTCATGAAGAAGAAACTTTCATTAAGCACCTATACGTGCCAAGCGCTGGCCAGGGCCCTCTAAATGCCATTTCAGGCGCAACCTCCAGAAGTATATACTATTATTAACCCCATTTCACAGACGAGGAAACTGAGGCCAGACAGGAGAACCAACCTGCATAAGTGCACACAGGCAGGGCTAGGACTGGAACCCACATCCATCTATTTTCACAACTGTGTTATTTTTAAGATGCCATGGCCATAGCCTTAAAAAACAGACAACACAAAACAACAAAGTCGTCAGGGCTTGTGTGTGTGCATTTATCTTCTCTCTCTGCATGGGCCTGTGTGAGAATAGCAAGGGGCAGGAGGAGGGCAGCAGGAGAGTGGGACATAGACTGCCCAGGCCAGAATCTTGGCTCTGGCACTCTAGTGTATAATTGCAGGAATGCCAGTTCTGCTCTCTGGGCCTCAGTTTCCACATCTGTAAAATGGGTCATTGTGAGAATTAAATGACACCATGTAGGTAAGTCCTGTTCTTCTGATGTCTCCCAGGGCCCACATGTAGGGGAGGTCTGCATCCACCTTGTTCACCGCTGTACCCTCAACACTGAGAACTAGGCCTGGCACTAGCACATGCATCCAACCTCCACACAGCAGCTGGGTGATGTTCCTAAAGTCCATGTGTGATCGCCCTTCAGAGCTCCTGCTGCCTGAAGGATCAAGTCCTAGCTCTTAACAAGGTACTCGAGGCCCCTGCCAAGCAGGCCAGCTAATTACCTTCCAGCCACCGTCTTCCGTGTCTCTCGTATCCAGCCATCCAAAATTTCCTCCTGCTTGCAGAAGTCACTTTACCTCCCTGAACACTGGCGACTTGACCTTCCTAGATTTTTCTGCCTGGAACGCCTGGCCCTTCTTGCTTTGTTAGCCTGGCTAACTTCTCTTCCAAAACTGAGCTCAAAGCCTCCTTCTTCCTTCTTCCTGGCAGCTGTCCTGACTCCTCCTGCTCTGGCTGGGTTAAGTAACAAAGTCATGGTCATTCAATGAACATCTCCTCCACCCGATGTGTGCCAGGCCCTGAGCCAGGCACTGGAGACACAGAGGCAGATCAGCAGGCCCTTCCCTCAAAAAGCTCCCAGACTAGTGCCCGACGTGTGAACTTACTGCAGGGAGAGGCGGAGTGAGACGGCTGGTCCCGGCCAGGAGCCAGGAAACCCAGAGGAAGAAGGGAGTAGCTTTGAGCAGGAAATTTGGAAAGGCATCTCAGAGGAGGTGGCATGTGAGCTGGGAGGAGAGGGAAGGGCACGCCACATACAGGGCCCAGCAGAATCAAAGGCACAGAAGTGTAAGACATCGGGGAAGGCTGGGCAATCGTAAAACTGATGACTGGCTCTCAGTGGTGGGCTGTAGGCCAAGCGCTTAGCACTCATTATCCCATTTCATCGTTAACTATTTGTGAAGTAAGTACTTTAGGATCTCCCTTTACAGATGGAGAAATCAAAGTTTGGAGAGGTTGTTCAAGGTTTCCATGGCCAGGAAGCGATGGAGCCGGGTCTGCCTTGCACCAAAGCCCATGTCCTTAGCCACTGCGCCATGCTGGAGTGTCCGTCCCATGTAGTGGGAGCAAAATGCTTCACAGAAGGAGATGGTAGCACAGGACAGGGTGCCAGAATGTGGAGGGCCTCTCAAATGTGGGGCTAAGGAGGTTGGGTCTTCTCCCATAAGCAGCAGGGAGCTATGGAAGATTCTTGAAGAGGGTAGTGATGTGGTCCGCTCTGAGAACCACTAGGTCACAGAGTGGTCTTGGCAGAGGAAATTAGGCTAGAATTGGGGGCCAGCTGGGGGAAGGGTTGAAGCTGAAGATGAACAGACACCCCGCAGCTGCACCCACGGGTCTTCGCCTACAGACTGACCAGTGGCCTGTAGCCTAGGCAGCAAATCAGCCTGGTGTGAGACCCATGCAGCAGATACCAGCCCAGGCTCTTCCCAGCGGTTCCTGTTGCACCCTGTCTGGGGCTGGTGGGGCTGAGGTGGCCTGAAGCTAGGCCTGGCTGGGATCTCATGGCCTGGTAAGATGCCATTCACAGCCTGGAGGCCTGACCCGGACTGTCCACGGTCACAGCACTCTTTTCATGGTCCAAGTTAGAAATTCCAGGAGAAGACAAGGACACTGACAAGCTTGGAAGAGTCACTTCACCTCTCTGAGCCTCTGTTTCCTCATCTGTAAAATGGAGATGACAAAATCCTTGCTCTGTATACTTCACTGCATTGTTTTGAGGATCAAAGGAGGTACTGGGAGCCAAAGGTTTTTACAGTATGCAAAGGCTGGACCATACAGAGCCATAGGGAAAGGTGGTGGAGGCCACCTAGGGGCAGGCACTTCATCGATATTGTCTCATTTACATCCCAGAGCAAACTTATGGGGAAACCAAGGCTCAGAGAGATCAAGGACTTCCAAAAGGCCACAAGGCCAGTAAGGGGCAGGGTAAAATTTGATCCCTTTGGTCTGATCCCAGAAGCCACTAGACTATGCTGCCTCAGGAAAGGGAAGGAAGAATCACTGCTTTCATCTACCAGTGCTGTCGTTGCCAGGCTCTGAGCTAAACCCTCTGCACGCCCTGTAAGGCCCATACCTTTATCCCATTGTACAGATGACGAAACTGAGACTGCAGAGGCTCAGAGATCTGCCCCAAGTCCTATAGCCAGAACGAAGCCAAGCTGAGATTTGAACCCAGGCCAGCCTGACTGAGTTTCCTGAGCCCTCTCCTCTATAAACATCATGAGAATGGGAGCCCAGGATGGCCTTGGGTTCACTGGCCCAAAGCAAGGCAAGAGGTGGAGATGCCAGAGAAGCCCCTGACTAGCTCCTAGAAGAATGCAGATTTTCTAAAGTGAAATCTACCAACTAGCAGCATGTTGTTTTTCTGCTTCGGCCCCCTGCTCAGCCCTCAGTCTCGAGGAAAGAGAACCCGGCTAATGTAAAATCCTTCTGCCCGAGGACTCTCATAGCACACACCCCTTCTCGTCCTCCCACCACTCAGAGGCCCTTCTCTGCCTCGGTTGCCTGCTTGGAGCCTGCTCTTGTTTTCTCAGGCCCAGGCGGAGGAGTCCCTGTGACGCCAGCTCCTCTGCTCTGTCCCCTGCCTGCCTGCCGCTGGCCTGGGCATCCGCCAGCGCCGGCCGCCCCGGCTGAAACCCAATCCTCCGGGCCAGCCTGGCTGCTCACTAACAGCGGGCCACATTGTGCAGCCACGGCTTTGGGAGAGTTTGGATTCGCTGCTTGGGGACCCACTTAACCTCGGCAAAGGACAGGATGATGGATGGGGGTCTGGGACGGGGTTGCTGGGGGTGGGGTGGGTGGTAAATGAACACCAGGGCTTGCTGGGGAAGGGAAAGAAGGGAGGCAGGGACGGGAACAGCCCTGGACACATTAAGCGCTCCTTTAGTTCCCATGACAACCCTGAGGGACGCCTGCTACTGGTCCCATTTTAGGTGACTTGACCAAGGCCACATAGTGAATCAGAAACTGAACCCAGGCCAGTCGCCCTCAAGCCTTCCCAACACACCAGGCTGCATCTCACAGCCAGCATTTGCCCAGTGATTTTTTAATTTTTAAAGCCTTTTTACTTAAATGAACCCACAGTTTTCACATCTATTCAGCAGGTAAAGAAGTATCATCATGGCAGCTGGCATTACTGGGCAGCTACCGTGTGCATGGAACAATGCCTGCCACGTTAATACTCATCTCCTGAGATCCTAACGGGACCCACTGAGGGAGGACCAATCGTCAGGGCCATTTTACAGAAGAAGGGAGGAAAGCTCAGAGAGGCAGTCACTTGCAAGACGCGGCAGAGCTGAGATACCCTCAGGCTGGCTAATGAAGGCAGGGGGCCTGGGGACCCCAGTTGCTTATAGCTGCACCCCTTCTGAGTGGTTCTAAATTGTGTGCCTCTCCCCTCTGCCCACTGGACACAGCCTCACTCCACAGTTGGCACTCGAGGTGCTGTTCCTTCTCCCTGCCATGTCCCTCGCCCTCCTGGCCTGCCTAGGACACTCAGACATGTTCATTAAGACCCATCTCAAATGTCTTCTCCTCTGAGAAGGCTTCCCTAATGACCCTGGCACTGGGGCTCCCAGAGTCCTATATGTGTCTCCCATCATTATACTTGTCACCTTGTCCTGCAACTTTCTTTTACTTCTCTGTCCCTCAACTGGACTCTAAGTGCCTTGTAGGCAGGGCCGAGTCTCGTTCACTGTGGTAGCCACCAGCCTCTCTATTAAAACCACCTTACTCCTGATCACCCAGGCCCACCCAGACCTTAAATGCTCTTTCCTGCTGACATCATCAGTCTGGGTGTCTGAGCTGTTCCTCCAGGAAATGCAGTCGCTGGTATCAAGATGGCTCCACACAGTAGATAATCCAAAGTACTTATTGAGCTGAGCTGTCACACATATTATCTGTTTTGATGCTCACAATGCCCCATGCGATAATTGATTATTGTCACCACTTACCCACCCATCTATCCATCCACCTACCCACCCTGTCACCCTATCCATCTGTCCCACTCCACTCACCCAGTATTCTACCACCTGTTCATCCACTAGTATCTCACATATGTATCCATTCATATTCCTACTGAACCAACCTCCCTTCATCCCTTCCTTCCTGCAGATGGGGGAAATAACCTTCAGAGAGGTTAAGTAACCTGCCCAACATCACACAGCGAGTACACGGCAGATCCAGGAGCTGAACCAGGTACTCTTTTAATCACTTTGCTATGTGGCCTCTTAGCTGTCTCACTTTATTTCTAACTGTACTGTTGCATGCAGGTTTAATCTTATAAGTCACCTCAAATCCCTCTGCATGTGAATGGAGTATAAATTACAAATCAATAAGACACAGGCCACTGTAAGTCCAAGCTGGGGTCTCTTGGGTTGGAGTCAATTAGCAAGCCTGCTGCAGGACCTGCTGGGACTTGATGTATTTGCCTAATTGGCACTGGTTTCCCCCAGTGAAGGACAATTAACTCAAATCCCAGAACCCAGACCACCCCTCTGCTTCTGGGCAGGGTGTCAGGCATTTAGCTACATGAAATTTACTGTTTATTCATTCACCCATTGACCCATACGCCCACTCATCCATCTATCTTTCCAACCATCCAATCCTTGCAATCATCCATAAACTATCTTGACATCTGCTCACTCACCCACCTACCTATTTACCCATCCGCACACATCTATACGCTTATCCATCTGCCCGCCCGTGTACCCATCCATTCACTTACCCAGCATTCCACCCACCCACACACTCACCTATCCATCCATCCATCTATTTGTCGAATCACCCAATCCAAGCAGCTATTTATGAAGTCATTCTGCCATCTTGCCTTCCACTCACCGATCTATCTATTCATCTACTCATTTTCTCATTTACCACATTCATCTGTCTATCCTTACACCACCAATTTATCCACTCACCCCTATGCCCAGCATCCCACTTCGGTTTTTTCCCTTCCTCTGAAGCAACCTCCCTCCCTACCTCTCTTCTTTCCATTCATCTATCCACTCGCCCATTCATTTACCTGTCCATCCATTCACATCACTCATTTATACATCTATACATCTGCTATCCACTCCTCCCATCCAGCCAGCCTGCATATGTTGAACACCTACTATGTGCCAGGCCCATGCTGAGTACTGGAGAATCAGGCTCTATGCGGTGGCTCACGCCTGTAATCCCAGCACTTTGGGAGGCTGAGGTGGGTGAATCGCTGGAGCTCAGGAGTTCCAGACCACCCTGAACAACATGACAAAACCCCGTCCCTACTAAAAATACAAAAATTAGCTGGGTGTGGTGGTGCATGTCTGCAATCCCAGCTACTTGGGAGATTGAGGCACGAGAATCAACTTGAACCCAGGAGGCAGAGGTTGCAGTGAGCTGAGATCTCGCCACTGCATTCCAGCCTAGGTGACAGAGTGAATGAGACTCTGTCTCAAAAAAGAAAAAGAAAAAAGTATTGGAGAATCAAAAATAGATACTATCACTGACTTGAAGAAATTTACTGATTTGGAGCAAACCCTAAGCCCTGTTTGGCTCCTGCCACTAGTTCCC
Source organism: Gorilla gorilla gorilla (assembly GCF_029281585.2). Taxonomy (NCBI): domain Eukaryota; kingdom Metazoa; phylum Chordata; class Mammalia; order Primates; family Hominidae; genus Gorilla; species Gorilla gorilla. The sequence goes on from NC_073224.2 coordinate 217,075,242, forward strand.
AAGCACTTTCCAAGCTCCACATTCTACCTGTGGATTGGGCCCTTGCTGAGTCTGGCATCCTGGGCTCTGTTCTGTGGCCCTGGAACCTGGCTTCCCTTTGCATTCAGATAGCCTGCTTCACGAGGACCCCATCTGGCCTGTGAATCTGTTGTCCATATCACATTATGGATATGGACATGGCTGGGCCCCATCCCACCCCAAAGAGGGGCCAGTGAATGGTAACTTAAACCAGGTTCAGCCTCACCCCTACCACAGTCCCCTGTCCTACAGTCTGTAAGGGGGATCCCAGACATAAGGGGTCCCAGTCTATAAGGGGGATCCCACAGCAAAGGAGGAATCCTAACCCTGCCTGGAGGTTAGAGGAGACTTCCCAAGTGAGTGGCAACTGGCTTGAACCCCAAACTGAGTAGGAGACAGCAAGGCAAAAGGAGGAGGGAAAGAGGAAGCACCAGGAGAAGGGGAAAAGGTGTCTCGGGCAGAAAGAACAGCTTGTACAAAGGCCGGGAGGAGAGAATGATCAGGGCCCCTTCAAGAACCTGCAGGAGGGAGAAGGAAGGCCTAGGAGAAAGAGAACTCCAGACACCACAAAGAGTCTTTTTTTTTTTTTTTTTTTTTTTAATGGAGACAGGATCTCTCTCTGTTACCTAGGCCAGAGTGCAGTGGCAGCGTGACTCACTGCAGCCTCAACCTCCAGGGCTCAACTGATCCTCCCACCTCAGCCTCCTGAGAAGCTGGGACTACACGTGTGATCACCATGCCCTGCTTGCTTGCTTATTTATTTATTTAGTAGAGACTGGGGTCTAGCTATGTTGCCCATGCTGGTCTTGAACTCTTGGTCTCATGTGATCCTCCCACCTCGGCCTCCCAAAGTGCTGGGATTACAGGTGTGAGCCACTGTGCCTGGCCTCACAAAGAGTCTTGAATACCAGGTTGAAGGACTAAGACTTCATCCCTAAGACAGCAGAGGACCACAGAAGAAGTGGCCTGACAGCTGTTGCTGTGTTCTCTTGTGTAAAGGATCCATGTTACAGATGAGGAAACTGTAGGATCAGAGAGGTATGGAGGGCTTCTCCAGGCCACACAGCTGGTCAGGAGCAGAGAAGAGATTCCACTTTAGGTCTGATGGCTCCAAAGCCCTCGCTCTTTCTGAGAGAGGCTGCTGCCTCGGAGGAGACGTTTCCAGAATGCCTGCATCCCTCCCACAGTAACGCTTGGCTCCAGGACCGCCTCTGCAGCCCTCGGCAGTGTGGATGCAGTGACAGAACACCCCAGGGTGCCATCTCTGCTCAGTGTGACTCCCTGGGCTCTCTTGCCAACCACACCTGGCATCTCAGGCAGTTAAGCAGTCACGGCTCTGCTGGGGCATTTTCTCGCATGTCGATGTTTCTCAGGAGAGCTGCTCAGTGATTTCCCATCACCATCTTCACCAGAGCTTCCATGTCTTCATCATTAGTGACCATTTCTTTCCCACCATTTCCCACTGGTACCCTGAGAGGCAATGCCAACTAAAGAGCCAGCTTCTGGAATGGGCTGGTGGGGCCCTTGACATGGAGCAGGGCTCAAAATCAAGAGAGCCTTTGAGGTGGAGAAGACACAGGGGGAAGAGGGGCACCCTGGGCCAGTGGTGGGAAGGAGGACATGGACCAGGAGGTGAGGGAATGCTACTTCCACCCCTAGCATCTCTATCATCATAGCTACCATTTACTGAGCACCTACTACCTGCCAGGCACTGTCCCATGCAATGGACACCCAGCATAGCACCTGAGCTCCTCTAAGCTTTCCAAAACCCTTCAAGGGATGGGTCATTGCCCCCATTTTTCAGATAAGTAAACCAAGGCACAGGGAGAACAAGTAAGCAGGCAAGATCCCTGCAAGCTGGCTGCAAGTTAGTGAGGGAGGCAGGCTTTGATTTCTGGGCTGTGTGACCCAAACTCCTTTCATGATCCCAAGGAGCCTTTTGGGAGTCGAAAGTCTCAGGTGAGAGCTGATGCAGGTAGTGGCATCGGGAAGGGCTCAGGTGGCAGCATGGAATCAGACCACCCCCCACTTCCCCAGCTTGAGTTAGATGCCCCTTGTCTGGGCTCCAATTCGCCCTCCAGAGTGTGTCTGATGCCCTTTCCTAGTCTGGTTTTGGACTGGGCCTGAGGCCCTGCAATGCTGGGCTGCTAAGTGGAGGATGAAGGCCATTGGTGCCCAGTGTGACCTGGAGACAGCTTCCCTGAGGCACAAGGAGAGGCTATGTCAGATGGCCTTGTGCTAAGCCCACAAACATGGCAGACCCGCCCTTGTTCCTGAGCCAAACAGAAGCCTCCCAAGCTGCTGGCTGTGCCACTCCGCTGGTTCACATGAGAGCCGGAGGCCACAGGACCACAGGCCACAGCTGGGCCCAGTGCCCTGCCCAGTCAGTTCATCAGCTCCCCAGCCCCACACTGGGGTTCCTTCTCACCAGGAATTCTGTATTGGTGGTGATGGCAGCAGCCTGGGGCAGCGCAGTCAGACCTACTGATGCTGGGAGCAGGATCAGAAATTTTTTCCTATAAACGGCAAATTGGACCCGGAACCTCAAGCATCTCACCACGCTGGCTCGCATCCCACTGGGACAGGATGCTTCTCTGATGGGGTGTGTGGTGGGTGGTCCCCTCAGGCTGATGGGCTCCCAACTCCTTCCCTGCTAGCCCTCTCCTCCCCCCAACCACCATAGGACTGCAGCCTCAGTGACCTCATCTGGGAAATGGGAATGGTAAATAACACCTACTCATAGGTATGGACACAATGCCCTTTGCACAAGGCCTGGCACAGTCAGCCTAGCTCAGGGGAGGCTAGTACCACAATCATCATTGCCCCTCATTCACCTAGAGGCCAACACGACTGAGAACAGCTCCCAAAGAAACCTCTGGAGTGGGGTGGGATGAGCGGGACGCTGCATTTGAACAGGGATAATAATCATAATCCTCATTTCCAGCTATTGAGTACCTACTAGGTGCTCAACGTACCAGGCACTGTGCTAGCCACTTTTCATGGTGATGCCATGTGGTCCCCATTTCACAGATGAGGAAACTGAGGTTCAGAGAGGGGCTGTGACTTGCCTGGGGTCACCAGGGAGGCAGTGGTAGTGCTGGGACTCTGAGTGCCATTTGAGGCTTCCTCCCTTCAAAGCTCAGAGAGTCCCCTGTGCTGGACCTGGGAGGGAGTGTTCACTTGGCCTTATTTAAACTTGCAATTATCTGTCCCATTTCCCACTGGCTACAGCTGAGCTCTCCGGGGAGGCGGGAAGACCCTGATGGAGGAGGATGCCACGAACAGCGAATGTCTAAGGAATCCTCCCTGAGCCTCCAACTGAAGGAGCAGGGAAGACACATGCTCCTGCAGGAGGCCCTCTTCCTGTACCTGGCTTCTGTCCCCTCTGCCCCCACCCCGGGGAGCAGAACTGGCCAGTGGCGGGTTCCCAGGGTGGGGAGGTTCCTTGTCAGTCCCACAAAGGTTGTGAAGGGGTCACATCATGAGCTGAGGCCTTAGGGATTGCTGGCATGCAGCAATCTCTGCACCCAATGCAGAGATGGAAAGACTGAGGCAGCCTGGGGGTTGGTCCAAGATCCCATGGTGAGGTAGCAATGTGTGGGGCCTAAGACTCAGAGTGACGGAAAGCTCGGGAGAGGTGGAAAGACAGAACTGGGGAAGGGCCCCAGGGTTCCAGCAAAGGAGAATGCCAGTGCTCACGGGATGAACTCAATTTTTTTTTTTTTTTTTTTTTTGAGACAGGGTCTCTCTCTGTCACCCAGGCCGGAGTGCAGTGGCGCCATCTTGGCTCACTGCAACCTCCGCCTCCAGGGTTCAAGTGATTCTCCTGCCTTAGCCTCCTGAGTAGCTGGGATTACAGGTGCCCGCCACCATGCCTGGCTAATTTTTGTATTTTTAGTACAGATGGGGTTTCGCCATGTTGCCCAGGCTGGTCTCGAACTCCTGACCTCAAGTGATCCTTCCGTCTCAGCCCCCTAAAGTGTTGGGATTACAGGTGTCAACCACTGCACCCGGCTAGACTCAGGGTTTTCTACACGCTGGTGCTTCCTAAAGGCTTTGCAAGGAGCAGAGTGCAGTGGGGGTCCTATGCTACAGACAGCCTCAGAGTTCTGGGCCAAGGCTCCCTGTCAAACACTCAGTGGTGTGGCCAGAATTGGTTCCCAGAATGTCCAGCTCCTCACCCTCACCCAGATACAGAATTAGACTCAGACAGACACCCACTCTGCTCTCCCATAAGCAGCCCTCAGCACCCCTGCCTGTCCTCCAGCCTCTGCCCTCCTCCCATTTTAACACTCCCTTTCTGAGCGCCTCCCGTGCATCTGCCCCAACCGCAGCCCCTGCTTGGAGGAACCCAAACTGGCGAGGGTGAAACCCCATCAAGCAGTTCTTGTATCTGCCACTGCAGCGAGGGGCAGGGGAGCGGGAACCTGGCAGCAGAACCCAGGTGTTAGGTCCAAACACCAGGGAAATGGCCTAATGGCCTATCCAGCGGCACATCCCAGGGTCTGAGAGAGTGGCCTCAGCAGTCATTTAGATTTTTTATTTTTTTTTTGAGAGTTGCCCAGGCTGGAGTGCAGTGGCGCAATCTCGGCTTTCTGCAAACTCCGCCTCCCTGGTTCAAGAGATTCTCCTGCCTCAGCCTCCTGAACAGCTGGGATTATAGGTGCGAGCCACCACACCCAGGTAATTTTCGTATTTTTAGTAGAGACGGGGTTTCACCATGTTGGCCAGGCTGGTTTTGAACTCCTGGCCTCAAATGATCCGCCTGGCTCGGCCTCCCAAAGTGCTGGGATTACAGGCATGAGCCACCAAGTCCGGCAGAGTCATTTACATTTGAACCCCACTTCCTAACCCACTACCCCAGGGCAAGTCTCGAGCTTCCCTTTCTGAGCTGTGGGATAGGAACAAGATTAGTACCTGCCTCGCAGGTGGCTGTGACAAGATCATGCATGTTAAGTTCTTAGCCCAGAGCCTGGCTATAGTAAGTACTCAGTAAAATATTGACCGTGGTCATTATCACTCAAATTATAACACAAAGCAATCACTCAATAAGCGGATGTTATGATATTGTTATTATCAACATCAGCCAGTACCCTCTGGGCAAGGCTGAGCAGACTTGCTTTCTCATCTATGGGAGACAGAATAATGTCCCCCAAGAGATGCCCACATTCCTAATCCCCAATAACTGGGAATGTTGCCTTACGTAGCAACAGGGACTTTGCAAATGAGATGAGATTAGGAATCGTGAGATGGGGGGATTATCCTGGATTAGCCAAGTGGGTTTATTGTAATCATGAGTGTCCTCGTAAGAGGGGGTGGGAGGGTTGGCGTTAGAGAGGAGATGTGATGTCAGAAGCCAGGTGGGAATGACACACTTTGGGGATGAAGGAGCCACAAGCTCTGGGATGCAGGTAGCCTCTAGAAGTCTCTAGAAAGGGCAAGGACATGGATCCTCCTCCTGAGCTTCTGGAGGTAGTGTGCCCTTCACCCCCCGCTGGCCATTTCAGCCCAGTGAAACCCATTTCAGACGTCTAACCTCCAGGGCTGTAAAACAATAAATGCATCTTGTTTTAAACCACGAAGACTTTGGTAATTAGTCATAGCAGCAACAAGAAACTAACAGACCATCCTCAGTCGAGAAAGTGGCCATCTCTCACACCCCGTGATGGCTGGATCCATGAACCCCACACACTCACTCCTCACCGCTGAGAAACCACCCAGACCCTCTGCTGAAGGGCATTTGAAGTTGGGGGGGTCTGGCCACTTTAGTTGACATCTATGGTTGAGGGGAGCCACCCCACCTCCACCGTGTGCCTGTCCAGGAGAGGCTTGGAGCTGAGGCAGGGCAGGTGCTGGTCCTGTGTGACTGGTCCCTGGTGGGCCCAGCAAGTTTCTGTCCTGGAGGGATGGGATTGCAGGTGGGGGTGGGCTGGTGCTGTCAGGGGCACCATGGATTTAGTGTTTTCCACCTACCAAACCCTGCCCAGGACTCGTCTTCCCAAAGCCCTGTGAGACAGGAACTATTATCAGCCCCATTTTATAGATGAAGAAATTGAGGCCCAGAGAAGTGAAGCAACCTGCCCAAGGCCATCCCGCAGGATGTAGCCCAGGTTCTGCTCGCACAGGCCCAGACCCAGGCAGCTCAGGTCCTCCATGGATGTCCTGTCCACTCTCAGACCACTCAGATCCTGGCAGGGAACCCCTGCGTGGGCCTAGCTGTGTGGATCCGGGGCTGCTCTCTGCCCAGCACTCTCTGGGCCTCGAGGTAGGAATCGTGCCCCCTTGTCTGCCTCACTGAGGGTCTGCGTGGTGGCTGGTCATAGGCACTAGATGCTGCTGTAAGAGCTGGACCCACGAGGGAGGAAGAGATGCTGGGAATCACTGGGCACCAGCACTCCTGGGTGAGTGCCAGCCTTCCTCGTGATGAGCCACTGCAGCCAGCGCAGAGTTCACCCAGGCCTTCTACGGTGTGGGGCCATCACACTCCCATTTCACAGAAAATCATGATAATGAAAAGGATTACAATAGTGGTCATTGGTCAAGTCCCTGCCCATGCCAGGCACCAAGCTAAGTGCTTGCTGATGTCTCCTTTTGTCCTCTGACACATCCCCTACAGGAAACTCCTAAATCATCCTCATTTCCAACTAGGTCACTGGGATTCAGTGAGGGGAAGGGGCTTCCCCAGGTCATGAAGCCAGGAAGGAGCCTTGCTGGAGACAGGAGTCTCAGAAGCCCACTCACACACCACCCCTTGGCCCCTACCAAGATCTTCATTGGACAGAGGAGTAAATGGGCCCAGAGGGGTTCCTGGCTTGCTCAAGGCACAGGGATTCAGTGAAAACGTGGCCTGGGAACCTGGTTTCCAGGCCCCCAGAAGAGCCTACCTTCCTTTCTGCCACAGGGTGTCCCTGAGCCATTCTTAGTGGGTAGAGGTTCCAGCTGAGGGTCCTGCGGCCCTGAGGAGTGGAGGGTGTCTGGAGTCTGCCCAGCATATGGCCCCAATTCCATTTTCTCCTGTCTCTGGTGGGACACCAGCTGCTGGGAGCTGGGAAACTGGAATTGGGGGTCCCCAGCGGCCCCTGGTGCCATCAGGGACACTGCCTGCACCCTGGCCCCTTCCCATACGCCACCAGGAGACGTTCGCCTCAGATGACTCCGGGTGATGTCGGTGCCAGGCTGGGAGGAGGGGGAGGCAGGCTGGGCGTCTGCCACAGCAGGCCTCAGAGCCCCGCTCGGAATCCCAATTGAGCTATTTTTAACGTGCTTCAATTTTCATTTTCTTTTATTGGAAAACACAGATGGTGACTTGCTGCCCCCTCACACACACTGAGCAAGGCAACGACAGGCAGAGATGCGCAGCAGACACGTGGACGCCCCCCTCCCTCTGCTGGGGAGCCAGAGCTGGCAACCAAGTCCCTCGGCTGCCCTGGGCCTTGGTTTCCCCATCTGCAAAATGGGCTTCGCTGAGGCAGCCCTGAAAGCCCCTGGCAGACTGCACACACCATGAGGGTCTGGGTGAGCCGGGGAGGAGGCTTCAACTGCTTCAACTGGGCATTGGCAGGGAAGGGCGTCCAGGGGAAGGGTTGCCAGGGAGAGAGAGGTCCAGGAGAGGGAAGGAGGAAGGAGAATTGTTAGCTCTAGGGAATTATCTTGCTCAACACTCCCAGCTATACTTTGAGACTTTCCTATCCCCATTTTACAGACGAAGGAACGGAGGCTCAGTGCTCAGTGTCAAGTGCCCTGCCCAAGAGCGGGGTGGCTGACCCGGGTCTGTGTGGACACGGCTCCAATGCTCATTCTCACCCCTCTCCAAATAGTTCCCAGCCAGATGCTCTGTTATTTATTTTTTTCATTATAAAAGCAATACATGCTCATTAGAGACAATTTGGAAAACACAGAAAAGTCAGATGGAAGTATAAAGTACAAAATAATAATTATCTCCCCCCACGATCCCTCCCCCTCTCCGCGACCACTGCCAACATTTTGGTGTGTTCGTGCTACTCTTTGTTTTTTTGCTTCTCATAATCTGTCACACTTTGAACATCATTTGGTGGTGGCACAGGGTAGCAGCTGGCTGTGCATCACAACGGACTCGGGCACGTTTTAAAAACATCAGTCCTGGCATTCCCTGATCCCCATGAGATCAGAAGAGAATCTTGGGGGCAGGCTCATAATTGGTGGCTGGGAATCTGTATTTTCCACAAGCCTCCCAGGTGATGCTGATGCTGCCAGCCTAGGAAGCCTATAGACCTGCACTTGGCAAGACCACTGGCTCTGGAGACAGCTGGCATCACCTGGCTCAACCTTGGAATGGGCTGTGTGGCCTTGGTCACATGCATTCACCTCTCTGAGCTGCAGTTCCTTATCTGGAAAAATGGGATCTTCCTTTGCAGGCTCGTGGGGAGGATGAAAGAAAAAGGCCGAACAGGATCTTATACCTACCTGAGACACAGCCACCCTCCCAAGCCTGTCATCCTAAGTGATCTAAGGCCACTTTCCTGGGGGTACAGATGGGATGATGGGGAGGCCCCCGGAGCAGAGGAGAGAAATGGGTTACAGCAGCAGAGGAGTGACTCACACAGGCCTTGGGGTGTGCTCAGCTGGCCCAGCCTCTGCGGTCTCATCTCCCCGAGTTATATCACCCTCCCGGACAGGGGATCATGGCATGTGTCCTCCCTCCTGTGGCCAGGATGACATGAGGCAGACTCTGAGGAGCTCAGCTTTGGGAAGGTTGGAGAGCTGCTCCTTGAGGACAGAGGCAAGAACACCTGAAGCTGGGGAAGAGGGCACAGGTGGGGCAGGAGGTGCTTTTAGAAGCAAAACCAAAATAGATGTCATCAAGACTGCCTCTGCAGACAGGGGACAGAGTTGTCCCTGTCCTTAAAAAATCCAGGCCCCCACTACCATGCGTGGAATTGACCTTAGCCCACAGTCTTCCCCAGCCCACCCTATTTGCCAAAATTCTGCTCAGCTTTCAGGACCTGGCTACAAGGTCATTTTTGGGGTTCCCTCAGCCCCACTTTCTGTGAGCCTCCACCCCATCCTCCATGCGGGGAGATAATTATTTCTGAGTGCCCCACCTCCACCAAACTGTGGGGTCTTGGGGGGCAAGACTGAGTCAGGTTATGCTCTGTCTGAATAAGCCAAGCATGAACTTCTTTAAGTCTCAGTTTTCTCAGCTGTAAAATGGGTGACTTATGTTATCCGTCTGACGTGCCTCAGAGGTTTGGCATCTATAGCAAATTAGAGGATGCAGGTGCCTCTTGAACCCATAGAGTGCACAAGCCTCAGGTTGACAGGCAGCGAGAATGTTGCATGGGTGGGATCTGGGGCAGGTTCTTGAGCCTCTCCACCCGCCTCCCCTGACACGCATGCAGGCCTGCTGTTAGCCAGGCCCAAAATTTGGCTTTGAAGCAGTGGGTGTGGCTGTGGTGAGAGAATCCCTCCAGAGGGTGCTACAGTCATCAAGGATGACACCTCCTCTAAAGTGTGTCACAGAACTCAAGGGGCTGGGGATGGGATGGTAGAAAGGGCTTTGAATTCTCTGCCCAAAGGCTCAGAGCCACCTGGTGAGGGAGGTGGCTGGGCAGAGGTGTTGGTATAGACCTAGGCACAGCTGAGCTTCCTGAAAGGCAACAGCACAGTCCTAAACAGTTTGCAAGGCCCCTTCCCATCACTGTCAGGGACACTCAAGACACTCATCAGAGCCTCCCTGAGGGCCTACTGCAGGGTTGTACTGAGCTCAGCCAACTCCAAGAGGAATGAAATCCCACCATCCCTTGGGGCAAGACAGATAATGGGGGCAGGGTGGCAAGAATGGCCCGGGGCAAACAGACCACCATTAAGTGCAATAAAGGGTAACAGGTACTGTTGAGAAGTACCTGTTGAAGTACCTGAAGAATTGAGAAGTACACAGGGAGCACCTGAGCAGTATAAAGGAAACAGGTGAACCTCAGTGTCCCCATTTTACAGATGAGATAACTAGGGTTCAGTGAGGCCAAGGGTTTTGCTCAAAGCCCTTGGTGATTAGTGGCTATGCTGGCCTCCAAGTCAAGCTTCATGGCGGTGAGGAAGCGAGCTGGGAAAATAGCTGGGAAAAATGTTCCGAGAGGAAGGAGCAAGTGCAAAGACCTGAGGAGGGAGCATTCATTATCTGATTCTGTCATTTTCTGGTGTGTTCATTAGTTAACTAGGTAACCAACCATCCATCCACCCACCCATCACCCATCATCCATCCATCCATCATTCATCTGTCCATCTATCCATCCATCCATCCATCCATCATCCATCCATCCATTCGTCCACCCACCCACCCATCCGTCACCCATCATCCATCCAGCCAGCCATCCATTCATCCATCCATCATCCATCCACCAGGACCTAGCTGGGCCCCCAATAGGTACCAGGCTCTGTGCTGGGGAATGAGGATATGAACTGGTTCTGACAGCTAGCTCCAACCTCACAGACTATAAAATCTTGAGTGGCCCTCAGAGAGAGGTCCAGCTTGCCCCTTATACCACTATGTCACCGAGAGGGAAACTGAGGCCTAGAAAGGTGACCTGATCATGCAGGGAAAGACCATGAGTGAGAGGTGGCACTGGGACTTGAGTCCCAGTCTCTGGGGGCAGCCAGAATCCCACCCTGGCTTTGGATCACAGCTCAGGCGTGGCACAAGGGCAGCATGGTGTCCTGCTTTGTGGCTGTCCTGGGAGCCCCAGGGAGGCAGTGCTCATGCAAATGAATGCCAGCTGCCACTGGATACCCAGACCAGGATGGACCTTGACTAAGGACTGCCTGGTGCCCTTACGACGGGCTGCCATATCATCCAACTGCCTAGGAAGCCCTCTCCTAGGAGAAGCTGTTCTCTCCTAGGAGGGACCCTCTGGGTCCCTCTACATGACCCTCCCTGACCCTATGCCTTTTCAGGCTGGGGTCCTGGACATCTGGCAGGGTGCTTTCAAATTCTCAGGGCCATCCCCCAGCTTTTGGGATCCCTACACCTAAAAGCATAGCTTACACATAGTGAGCATGGTCTGATTTTTTTTGGTGGGGGGAAAGGGTCTCACCATGTCACTCAGGCTGGAGTGCAGTGGCACAATCATGGTTTGCTGCAGCCTCAACCCCCCAGGCATAAGCGATTCTCCCACTTCAGCTCCCAAGCAGCTGGGACTATAGGTGTGCGCCAGCATGCCTGGCTAATTTATTTTTATTTTTTGTAGAGACAGGGTCTTGCCATGTTGCCCAGGCTGGTCTTGAACTCTCGGCTTCAAGCAATCCACCTGCCTCAGCCTCCCAAAGTGTTGAGATTACAGGCACGAGGCACCACGCCTGGTGGATTTTTAATATCATTAGGATAAACATTACCCAGATGAGAAAACTGAGGCTCAGGATGACAAAATATGCTCAGAGTCCCATGACTGGTAAGTAAAAGAGCAAGGATTTGGATTCACAACCTGTCTGACTCCAGAGTCTGCTCTTAGCTTCTCTTCTACAATGCCTGAGGCTGTCCTTCCCATCTAATCTAATTGTCTCACCTTTCAATGGCCACCACCTTTGGGAAACCCTCCCTGACTGTCTCTACCCACCTCCCTGGAACCTGTCTGTGCCTGCCTTATCCTGGGAGCTCATCCATGTGGGGTCTCCCCAATGAGGCTGGGGTCTCTTGGAGGGTAGGGCTCTCAGCAGAGAATGACTCAAGTATTCCAGAACCACCCAAACCCTGAGCACCCTCAGGCCCCCACAAAAGCAACCCCCTATCACCCATAAACACAAAGGCCCTCTCCCACCCACCATCACCCCCTACCATTACTCTGTTTTTAAAAAAGTTTGTAAGTGAAAAAAGTATATGCTTACAAGATATTGAAACAATATAGACAGGTATTAAGTGAAAGTCAAAGCTCTTTCCCCAGAAGAAGTCACAAACTAAACATCATTTAGGCATTTTACTGCACATAAAATGTATTTATAGAGGCACAGATGCATATTTATTCCTTTCAAAGTTGCAAATGGAATCACACCCAGCATACTGTTAGTAACCTGCTTTCCTATCATAGACATCTTCTGACCCGGGTACAGAAGCTTCTAGCATGTTCTGTCTACAGCCTCCTCATATCTAAGGTTCTTGCCTGTAGCCTCTCTCTACTCACCCCTCAAGGTGTCTGTGAGGAGAAACTGAGGCAGCAGGTGCCGCCTTGTTCTGGGGCTGGCCCAGTGAGATGGGGTGGGGTTAGTTCGGGGTGGAAATGGGGTCAGCGCAGGTCCATGGGCTGGAGAGCTTCCTCCAGCTCTCCCCTCTCCCACCAGGGCTGCCTCACACGCCCGCTGCCCCCGCCACTTCCCCCACACCTCATAAATCTGCAGGCGGCCAGGCCTGCTCAACCCAGACGGGACACCCTCCGGAGACTCCCAGATAAAGCCGCCCACGGGCGAAGGGAAGGACTGGGGCCCAGTCCACACCTCAGGCGGGACTCAGGGTCAGGGCTGGGTCAGGGCCCAGGACCATGAGGTCCTGGCGGTCAGTCTGACTGAAGGCTCCTTGTGCCTCTCCCAGGGGACCGTCCCAGGCCAGCCGCCCAGTGGAGCTTCCTGCCTCCCCTCCGGACCCTTCCGCTGCCCCCATCCATCCTGAAACCGCAGCCACAGAGACCTTTCCCGAACACCCCCTTTATCATGTCACTCCCTACTCGTGGCCTGCCTGTCGCTCCCCAGGGCCTGTGGGAGAAAGTGCAAGCTTCTTCCCACGGAATTCCTGAGCTAGCCCCAGCCTCCCCTTCCAGCCTGATGGACCCCCAGCCCATCCCCACCCCAGAAGCCCTCAGCTCAGCTATCGGCTCCTCTCCCTGTGTTTCCACCTCCCCACTTGTCCTGAGTCCATGTAGTGAACATCTGCGTGCCCAGGGTCAGAATGTGGCTGCATCCCCACAATGATGGGACCCTGGGTTCGTCAATGACAGTCTCAGACAAAGAACTACCTTTCTAGAGTGGTGAAATTACATAAGATGAGCCACACAAATTGCAGGCACAGTGCTTGGCCTTTCCTAAGGACTAAATACATGTTAGTTTCCTTCCTTTCTTCCCTGTGACTAATAATAATAATAATAGTACGACTGGCAAACACAGTGTTTATGCCAGGCACAGTTGGAAGCATTTACATGTAGTAATTTATGAATATTTAATATCCTAAATGTTCCTTTGACATAGGCACCGTATTATTCCCATTTTACAGATGAGGAAACCGAGGCACTTTGCAGTGAAGTAATTGCCCAAGGTCACGTGGCCATTTCAGGGCAGAGCGAGGATTCAAACCCAGTGCATCTAGCTCCCCCAGAAGCCCCTCCTAGTGAGATGGCTCCCCTCTCTGTCCTCGCCATTTGTCTACTATCAAGAATTCCAAGCTCACCCTGGGCGCATGGGCCAGAAGGGCAGGGAGGAGGCAGGTAGGCCAGCAGGATGGATGGGCCTTTCCAAGGCTTCTTTCTTCAGACCTCAGTGTGCCCATTTGATTTGGGGCATCCCCTCCCCTGCATCCATCTAAAAATGTTTTTTCGGTCTTTGTTTTTAAAAATAGTCAAAGTGAGCATAAACAGATTCAGGGACAGCAGGTCGGTGCAGTGACAGGAGAGGCCATTTTTCTGGCATGTCCACGCCCTCGCCAAGTCCCTTCCTGGCTCCGGACCTCAGTTTTCTCACCGGGGCCATCTGCAAGAGGATTTAGTGGCACCTGACACTGTATTCTAGGACGCCATAAACTGAGAACATTTTCCCTTTTTCAATTCTCTTCAATCCCCTGATCCCTCAAAGAGAAAGTCTCCACTGGGGCTGCTGAGACGTTAACACCTCTCCACCTCTCTGAAACACACTGGTCTTTTGCAACAAAGAGCAGGAGAGGGGGCCTCGGGCTCAGGGCCTAGTATGGAGCTGTCTCTAGGGCACAGGCCCTTCGGCTCACCTCTCCTGCCCCTCGCCTCACCTCCCCTGCCCATCGCCTCACCTCCCCTGCCCATCGTCTCACCTCCCCTGCCCCTCGCCTCACCTCCCCTGCCCCTCGCCTCACCTCCCCTGCCCCTCGCCTCACCTGTCCCTCACCTCACCTCCCCTGCCCCTCACCTCACCTCCCCTGCCCCTCGCCTCACCTCCCCTGCCCCTCGCCTCACCTGTCCCTCACCTCACCTCCCCTGCCCCTCGCCTCACCTCCCCTGCCCCTCGCCTCACCTCCCCTGCCCCTCGCCTCACCTCCCCTGCCCCTCGCCTCACCTCCCCTGTCCCTCACCTCACCTGCCCCACGTCTCACCTCACCTGCCCCTCGTCTCACCTCACCTGCCCCTCGTCTCACCTCACCTGCCCCTCATCTCACCTCCCTTGCCCCTCATCTCACCTGCCCCTCATCTCACCTCCCCTCACCTCCCCTGCCCCTCACCTCACCTCCCCTGCCCCTCGCCTCACCTCCCCTGCCCCTCGCCTCACCTCCCCTGCCCCTCGCCTCACCTCCCCTGCCCCTTGCCTCACCTGCCCCACGTCTCACCTCACCTGCCCCACGTCTCACCTCCCCTGCCCCTCGCCTCACCTCCCCTGTCCCTCACCTCACCTGCCCCACGTCTCACCTCCCCTGCCCCTCGTCTCACCTCCCCTGCCCCTCATCTCACCTCCCCTGCCCCTCGCCTCACCTCCCCTGCCCCTCGCCTCACCTCCCCTGCCCCTCGCCTCACCTCCCCTGCCCCTCGCCTCACCTCCCCTGCCCCTCGCCTCACCTCCCCTGCCCCTCGCCTCACCTCCCCTGTCCCTCGCCTCACCTGCCCCTGTCCCTCGCCTCCCCTGCCCCTCGCCTCACCTCCCCTGCCCCTCGCCTCACCTCCCCTGCCCCTCGCCTCACCTCCCCTGCCCCTCGCCTCACCTCCCCTGTCCCTCGCCTCACCTCCCCTGTCCCTCGCCTCACCTGCCCCACGTCTCACCTCCCCTGCCCCTCACCTCACCTCCCCTGCCCCTCGCCTCACCTCCCCTGCCCCTCGCCTCACCTCCTCTGCCCCTCGCCTCACCTCACCTGCCCCTCGCCTCACCTCCCCTGTCCCTCACCTCACCTTCCCTGTCCCTCACCTCACCTGCCCCACGTCTCACCTCACCTGCCCCTCATCTCACCTCACCTGCCCCTCATCTCACCTCCCTTGCCCCTCATCTCACCTGCCCCTCATCTCACCTCCCCTCACCTCCCCTGCCCCTCACCTCACCTCCCCTGCCCCTCACCTCACCTCCCCTGCCCCTCATCTCACCTCACCTGCCCCTCATCTCACCTGCCCCTCATCTCACCTCCCCTCACCTCCCCTGCCCCTCACCTCACCTCCCCTGCCCCTCACCTCACCTCCCCATCCCTCATCTCACCTTCTCTGCCCCTCATCTCATCTCCCCTGCCCCTCATCTCACCTCACCTGCCTCTCACCTCCCCTGACCCTCACCCTCACCTCCCCTGTCCCTCATCTCACCTTCCCTGCCCATCTCATCTCACCTGCCCCTCATCTCACCTCACCTGCCTCTCACCTCCCCTGCCCCTCACCTCACCTCCCCTGCCCCTCACCTCATCTCCCCTACCCCTCAACTCACCTCCCCTGCCCCTCACCTCCCCTCCCCTGCCCCTCACCTCCCCTCCCCTGCCCCTCACCTCCCCTCCCCTGCCCCTCACCTCCCCTCCCCTGCCCCTCACCTCGCTTCCCCTGTCTCTCACCTTCCCTGTCGACCTCTCTTTTCTGCTCTGGGGCCACAAAGATGCCCAGTGCCTGCAAGAGCCTCTGCCTCCTGACACACGGCACACAGACACGTGTAGGGGAGGCAACTCCCCATGAACAGCCTTGACAAGAGAGGGCGGGTGGCAGTTCTGAGGTGTGCTCTCCATGGCCCCGTACCAGGCCTGGGGGATCGAGCCCCAGCTGCCCCAGCAGTGGTCAGCTCCACTGCACACCTCGCGCCACCTTTGCCTCCCTCCCTGGGCCCCTCTCTGGCCCCCTGAGCCCTGGTCTCAGGTGTCCTCCCTTCTGCAGAAGCCCAGCCAAAGAGTGAGCACCAGGCTGGAGCCGGACATGGTCACCCTGTCCTGCCTCTGTTGTATTTATAGTTACAGTTAACTTCTGTGGTGTCAAGAGATGCTGGTGTTTTATTTATGGCGGGATATGGACTTTCTGTCTTCATACATTTACCCAGGAAATAGAAAAGTGAGTCATTTGTAGAACAACAGTGAGAACATGGCTTGAGATGGTAGAAATTGAGACTGACAGCTGGGAATCACAAGACGGGAGGTTTCTGAGCACCTTTGAGCCACCATTTTGGTTTGGTTTGGGGACATTTCTGCTATCTCCATGGGCTGAAAGCTTACTGGCTGCCTGTCTCACTCCTGGGGTGGCCACAGAGGGTCCAGTGTCTCTGGGGTGCCCCTTAAGGAGCCCACAGAACACTCAGGCCCAGGATTTGGGGTCCTTACAGTGGCCTGGAACCTCAGGGGATCACGAATCTGAGTGTCTTGGGCCTGTGTAAGGGTGAAGCCAAGGTTGAGTTGCAGGCTCTAAGGACTTCCTGTCTCTTGGTGAACGAAGACTCATCCCTGCAATCCCAGCACCCTCCCGGCTTGAGGTAGAGGTTTGGGGAAGGCCCTTTCACCACATCTGGAGCTCATTACGCCGAGAAGCTGGAGAGGCGGAGGATATAAATGGGTCCAGCAAGGGTTTAGATAAATACTGGGATGATAGATCCACACCAGGTTATTGAGAGAAAGTGAAAGGATGTCCAAAGAAGATCCTTAACCTTGTCAAGCTCCCCGACAAACTGTCCCCAGGGGGCCCGTCCACTCAGCAGCCTCATCTCCTGCCTCTCCCCCACACGCAGCCTGGGTACAGCCAAAGGAAAAGGCCCCTCCCACTCCGCACTCCACGCTTGTGCCTGTGCTGGTCTCTGCACCTAGCCAGCCCTTGCCTTCCCTTCTGACTCGGCTCATGGGAGCCTTCCCTGACCACCCAGACTGGGCTTGGTGCCTGCGCTTCCTCCATCAGGGCAGGGGACTGACTGACTTTGGATGTCCACCAAAGCCACCTGACTGGACCATGACAGCCCAGTGCAGGACCCAGTGCCTCGTGATCATGTGACAAGAGGAGCCATCATTTAAGTGTCCACCACAGGCCAGGATGTGTGCCGAGCATTTGATGTGCAGTGACTCATTTAATCCACATAAGAATCTGGTAAGGGACCCCCATTTTACAGATGAGGAACCTGAAGGTCAGAGAGTGAAAGCAACTTGCCCAGGGTCACACAGCCAAGATTTGGGAGAGCTGGCCTGTAAATCCAGGGTTGCCCAACTCTGGAGCTCACACTCTTTCTTCCATACCACAATGCCTAAACCAGTAGTGGGTGAAAAAGACTGTTGACTGGAAGAACAGATGGGAAACAAAATATCAGCCTGGGCCAGGTGTAGTGGTTCATGCCTGTAGTCCCAGCACTTTGGGAGGCCAAGACAGGAGGATCACTTGAGCCCAGGAGTTCAAGAGCAGCCTGGGCAACATAGTGAGATCCTGTCTCCAAAAAAAAAAAAAACATAGCCCAGCATGATGGCATGCACTTGTAGTCCTAGCTAATCAGGAGGCTGAGGCAGGAAGATTGCTTGAGCCCAGTAATCTGACGCTGCAGCGAGTCATGACTATACCACTGCTCTCCAGCCGGGGCGACAGAGCAAGACCCCAATTCAAAATATATGTGTGTGTGCATGTGTGTGTGTGTACGTGTAAGTATAAATATATATTTACTTTATAAATATTAAAATACATGAAAATAATATTAAAATATTAAAAATGTATTTACATGCACATATTTTTATATACAAATATATAGATCAGCCTGGATCCAACTCTGCTCAGGCCTTCTTCAGAGGCTCTTACTAAAAAGCAGGTTTTAATTCCCTTGTATGTCCTGACTACGTGGTAATTTTATATTTTTATTTTTGTATTATTTTATTTTATTATTTTATTATTATATTTTATTATTATTCTTTCTTTGAGGCAGGGTCTCACTCTGTAACCCAGGCTGGAGTGCAATGGTGCAACCTCAACCTCCTGGGCTCAAGCCATCCTCCCACCTGAGCTTCCCAAGTAACTGGGATAACAGGTGCACACCACCACGCCCAGCTAATTTTTGTATTTTTGTAGAGATGGGTTTTCGCTGTGTTTCTCAGACTGGTCTTGAACTCCTGGGCTCAAGGAATCTGCTTGCCTTGGCCCCCCAAAGTGCTGGGATTATGGGCGTGAGCCCACCCCACCTAGTAATTTTAGAGTGTTGCACACTTATTTTTCTGCCTACACAAGGAATAAAAACAATCATAAATAACACCTGTGAAGTACGTCAGACATTTCCAAGAACATTCATCATGTTTAAGTTTCACAATAACCCTGCATGGTTTCACTGGACAGATGAAGAAACTGAGGCTGGGAGTGGAGAAATGACCAACCCAAGGCCACACGGAACTAGTGAACGCCCAAATCCAAAGCTTGTGACTGGTGTCACTGTGCACAGGGTGGAACTCCAGACCGAAGCCTGATTTTTAAAGAAGACAGCCCCAACTTGGGGTATTCTCATCTCTATGATGGGGACAATGGCCCTAATTCATTCTCCGCTTCCCAGGACCCTCATGGAGAAAGCTGGTGGCCTTCATGACAAAGGAGGCAGCCCTGCAGCGAGGCGACTCCAGAAGGAGCTGACATCATTCCCGCCTTTCTGTGTGGCAGGTGATCCTCCCGGCCCACTGTCTTTGATCTTGTACATCCCCATTTCCTACCTGATGATGGCGCAGCTTGCAGGGGCTAAGCATCCTAAAGAAAGCCACATGGTGGGTATACGGCAGAACCAGGATTTGAACCCAGGGTCAGCTCGCATCTACCAAGGCAGAAGCTGTGAAAGCTTCTGGAAAGGCGTAAAGGTACGGAAGGTGAGCCCTGACCAGCAGGCTGAGGACAGAGCTCCCCACTCAGGCTCTGTTGAGACTTGGAAGACAAGGTAAAGACATACAACAGATGTCAGCTCAGCAGTGGCCAAAATGCTGACTTGGGCTTGGGCCTCGGGGCTCAGATCTGCCTGTTCCCAGAACAGCAGAGATAACAGGGATCCTGTTACAGCACCGGGACACTTCTGGGCAGGTGAGCACACCTCTGTGCTCCTGCCACCTGGCGCCCCATCAGTCCTGCGTGCAGGAAGCAGACGGGCGTGGGTGGCAGGTGAGCGCTCCCATCTGTCCTGGCAGCCTCCAGGCTCACTCGCTGCGTGACCTCTGCTAGGTCCCATCCCCTCTCTGTTCTTCAGAGCATCCCCCTCCACCAAATGAAGGGCTTGGACTGACCAGTGTTCTTCAAACTTCAGTAGCCCTTGAACTACTGTTAGGACTTTGGCTATTTCCACACAACCACTTGAACTCCACTTTACTTTTAAATTGGCTCACCTATTTTCATGGAAATAAATTCATCAGTAAAGGAAAAAATCAGGCTACTGCTGGAACTAGAAGAGAGCCAGCACCAATTCTGAGAATCAGAGGCAGTCTGGGGAGATGCTTAAGAGCATGGGCTCTGGGGCCCGCTGCCTGGATTCCTAGTCCTTGCTCTGAAACTCTGGAGGTGTGACCCAGGCAGGTTACTCAACCTCTCTGTGTATCAGCTTACTCATCTGGAAGGTGGATAATAGTACCTGTCTCATAAAGTCGTAATGGGGATGAAATATTTGTAATATTTGCAAAGCACTTAGAAAGTGCCATTTGTATGTTTGTTAAATAAAAATATATAAGCTAAACTATTCACGATGAAAACAAGATGATGTCCTGGCATTCCGGCTCCCTAGCAGGGTCTGAGCTTGAAGTCTGCTTTTCCCAATTGAAAAGGGAGATTAGGGGCTGTCAGAGAGGTGTTAGAGACATGCTGGCAGGAAACAGAGACTTTCTCCATGAGTAATCAGCAGGCACGGAGGAGAAGGGAAGGGGAACTTTCTTACTGTGTGATTCAGCGTTATTTAATGCCATTTCCGTGTTCCCCTGGAGCCTGCTCCGTCTGACACTCGTGTAAACACAGGACTAAAGCACATCAGAAGTCTGGCTCTGGTGACCCAGGACTCCAGAAAGAGAAGAGAGCAAAGCTCTGATGCCACAGAAGGGTCCGGGCCTCAGCACCCATCCCAGCCCATCTCTCCTGCTCCCCCTGCCCCTTGCCTGCTGAAAATCCTTCTACTGCCTCAGCCACTACCTTCCCTGAATTGTAGGGCTGTCCCAATATAAATTACCCCACTGCCTTTCTTTTCATAGAGAGGTGGCCCATGGGAGAAGTTGAGATAAGGATTCTGGACTTTAAATTCCACATCTGACACTTGCTTGCTGTGTGACCTTGGGCAAGTCACATCCCTGCTCTGGTCTGTTTCCTCATCTGCCAAATAAGAATATAACTGCCTTCTTCAGGGGGCCTTGGGGGCTTATTAATGAGATAATGCAGGTTAAGGTCTTTGCACAGCTCTGAGTGCACACTTGGCACTCAATGAATGACAGTTGTTACTATAAATAAATTCAAAATTTGAGAAGAAAGTCCTTTGTCAAACCACACGTCTTGATTAGGGTAACTTCATGTATCCCCGCCTCATCCCCATCCTTTTGTCCATATGTCTTTCTAGGTGTTCCATGAGGGCAGGGACCAGATGACTCATCTCAGTATCCTCAGCCCCCAGTATAGGATCTGGAACCCAATGGAGGTCCAGCTGAGTGAGTGAATGAATGAATGAATGATTGAATGAATGAATGAATGGCTCCGGTAGACATAAGCCACCCTGTGGACGGGGAGGAGACAGCATCCTTCCCCTCTCCATCCTGGGTCCAATACCTTCACGTTCCTTTCCCCTTCCCTCAAAGAGGAGCCAGGAGGGACAGCTCCCCTGGCAATGGGAGCTGATGTCACATAGGATCTGTGACACAAGACAACCAAGAAACGCCTATTGTCACCCACAGAACCAAACACCTTGGTCTGAATCCTTCAATTCACTTCCAGGTTTCTGTTGGATCTTTATCATGTGCCCAGACCTGGGCGAGGCAGTGTTGGGGGTAGAGAGTTCTAGAAGAAATGCACATCCCAGTCCCTGCCCTGCATTCTCCTTTTTTTTCCAGGGCACCAACATGCTGGCAAAAAGCAAAGCCAGAAAGTAAAAAGGAGACTGGGTGTGGTGGCTCACACCCTAATCCCAGTACTTTGGGAAGCCAAGGTGGGCAGATCGCTTGAGGTCAGGAGTTCGAGACCAGACTGGCCAACCTGGTGAAACCCTGCCTCTACTAAAAATACAAAAATGAGCTGGGCGTGGTGGCACCTGCCTGTAGTCCCAGCTACTAGGGAGGCTGAGGCATGAGGATCACTTGAACCCAGGAGGCGGAGGTTGCAGTGAGGCGAGATCCCACCACTGCACTCCAGCCTGGGCAACAGAGTGAAACTCCATCTCAAAAGAAAAAAAAAAAAAAGCCACAAAGTAAAAAGGAAAGAATGGGATAGGCGCTGATGACCAGCAGCTCACAGACAAGAGGGCCCATGACATGTGTAGCCTACCTTGTTGGTTTTCATAAAATGCGATACATTCTACTAGGTTGGTGCAAAAGTAATTCTGGTTTTTGCCATTACTTTCAAAGGCAAAAACCGCAATTACTTTTGCACCAACCTAATACTACTTCTAGAAAGAATTGGAGGAAACTTTATAATTAAAATAAATTATATAATTTATTTTATTTTAATATCATATATATGTGTGTGTTTATGTATGTACATACATCTCAGGACATTAGAATCAAATTTACGTAAAAAGAGGACCCAGAGCTGGGCGCAGTGGCTCACGCCTGTAATCTCAGCACTTTGGGAGGCCGAGGTGGGCAGATCATGAGGTCAGGAGTTCGAGACCAGCCTGACCAACATGGTGAAACCCTGTCTCTACTAAAAATACAAAAATTAGCTGGGCATGATGGTGCGCACCTGTAATCCCAGCTACTCAGGACGCTGAGGCAGGAGAATGGTGTGAACCTGGGAGGTGGAGCTTGCAGTGAGCTGAGATCATGCCACTGCACTCCAGCCTGGGCGACAGAGCAAGAATCCATCTCAAAAAAAAGAAAAAAAGAAAAAAAAAAGGACCCAGAAAGCCCCTTGAGGTAAGGGAAAGATAATTCTTCCATGAACCTAATTAGGAAACAACGTTTGCTCTGAGCTTCCCAGCAGCCAAAGTGAGACAGGAAGCAAGTTGGGAGGGTACGATGAAGGAATATTAAGAATAACAGCCAAACTTACTGAGTGCTTACTCTGTGGCAGGCATTAAGAGCTTCACGTGTGGAAACACACTGAATGTTCACAGTAACCCAGTGAAATCGATAAGATTACTTGCTCCATTTTACAGATGGGGAAACTAAGGCCAGAGAGGATTAAATAACTTGCACAAGTGGCTAGCAAGAAGTTGAGCCAGGATGTGAACTGGGAAATTCAGTTCTAGAGTCATACTCGTTCTCAGCTACCATGCTATCCTCCCAGGCCCTTAAATGTGGTTTTTTACTGGCTTCACACAGCTCCACCACATGCGTGTTATTACCTTCAGGTGCTGAATGAAGTAACTGAGGCACAGAGAGGTGAAGTGACTTGCCCAAAGTCACACAGCTCATCAGTGGCTGAGTGGGGCCGCCCACCTTCATTGTCCTTTTCCCCAGGCAGACCGGCTCCGCTCTACAGCACGATGGGTTCTAGAGCTCAAGCCACCAACAAATGGGTTCATTCCAGGTGAGGAGACAGGTCACACCTGAGTCCCCAAACAGCAGAGGAACACTGACGGCTCGCTTGCCTGCTCTCCTGCAGGCCGCCCCTGCTGGCAGAGGTCCCTGATGACTGGGGGTCTGGCAATGCCAGCTCACAGACCACATGCCACCCCAAGGTGTTTGCTTTGCTCAGCTGGGTGGGTGAGTCATCTCAGAGCCCCCCTCCCTTGCCTGTGGCTGTGCAAGGGCTTTGGCAGCTGGGATTTGAGGAGTCTCAAGCCCCTCTCGATTTGCTCTACCAGGATGACAAAGAATCTCTGGAACAGCCTAGTTGGTCTGGCATCAACAGACCTTGATTTTGAGTCGGACCTTGGGCAAGCCACTTCACCACCTGGGGGCAATGTCAAGGATTAAGTAATATAACTCAGTAAAAGCACTTATCAGAGTGCTTTGGCACAGAAAAAGGGCTTAATAAATTTCAGCCATTATTAATACAAGTAACCTTGCCTGGGCTATCTGTGGCCCACAGCTGCTGTGACCACAGTGAACAGAGGACATGAGCCCGCCTTGCTTGGGCCCTCAGCCCGGTGACCGAACCCTGAGCAGAAGGCAGTTCTCCCTGTTTGCCTGGGTTTCTGGTAAGCAGCAGCTGATGCAGAACCCGAGTTTGGCTGTGTGATCTGGGGCCAGCCAATCTCCCTCTCTGGGCCTCAGTTTCCCCCTCTATAAAAGAAGAGGCTTGGACTGAGGGACTCTCCTGCTCTGACCACTTGTCACTTCTTCCTTTATTTCATCTGACTTTAAAACACTCCCTAGGAGGGAGGCAGGGCTGGTCCTAACCCCCTTCCAGGAATGGGGAAAGCAAGGCTAACCTAAGAGCTTTGCACCCCTGGGGGTCACAGGTCAGGAGGGTGCAGAGGGAAGTGTGTGGATGTGGCCTCAGAGCGGGGTCTGAATCCCAGCTCCCCTACACCCTCGTGGGAAGGTCACAAAGAAAACACACTTCACACCTTTGTGACCTGACTTCTGCATCCTGAAAGGTGGAGGTGAGGCCTCCCATGCAGAAGGAGGTCAGGATTTAGAGATGTGTACTGGAGGGCCTAACATGGTCCATGGTCCACAGTCCACAGTAGGTGGTCGATCATGGAAGTTTTGTTATTCTTTGCAAAAGGCTAATTTCACCGTCTCATCTCCCCCCTGCAGAAAACACTGCAGTGACTTCCTGTTGCTCCAAGTGTGAAGACACACAGGGTGGGGCTCAAGGAGGAGCCCACAGGCCTCCCTGGCCTCACCCTGCCCCTCTCTTCATCGAGCTCTCAGTTCCAGCCACTCTGGTTCCTTTTGACCACCAATAACTCACACTCCTACTGGATCTTTGCCCAAGATGTTCCCCCAGCTTCGTGCGCCCTCCCTTCCCTTTTAGCCAGGTCAACTCCCGCTCATCTTTCAGTCCATACTTGTGTGTCACTTCCTCCAGGAAGCCTTCCCTGGCCTCCCCACCAGACCCAATCATTACAGCCTCTTTTGGCAGTTGTGAAAGATGCAGTTGCCCCATGTCTGTGGGCTCATTCTTTGATGACTGTCTGATCTGTTGCCAGAGGCTGCAAGGTCCATAGGGCAGGTGTCTGGTGCGATCTTTCCACGGCTGCACTCACCTCCTTCCCTGGCAAAATGCCTGGCTCAGGGCAGGGACTCAGTCATTACCAGATTTCGATCAGAGCAGAGTTGATCACTATGTATTTGGAGGTCTTTCTCACCAAACCTTGCTGGCATATAGAGAAGTTAAACATCCTGATCCTGCTGCGTCCCCACTGTGCAGGCTGACTGCTGAGGTGTAGAAATGGGTGGGGAGATAGGCTTTGAAAGATAAGCTGCAGATTGTCACAGAATCCAGAGCAGCGTCAGCTAGGCACACCAGCCACATCTGTGGGCAGACGCCAGGCCCCCCTGCGCTCACAGCTGCCGATCATCCAAGGCCCAGCCTGAGCCTTGCTGAATGACATCAACAAAGCCCCCAATTGCCAAGCGCCCACCGTGAGCTAGGCTGCTGCATGGATTATAATTATCTCAGTACATCCTCTCAACCCCTGTGACCACCCCCTTTCAGAGATAAAGGAAACTGAGGCTCAGACAGGTCAATTGCCCATAGCCAAACCATGAGAAAGTGGGGAGGGATGTTTGAAGTTTTTTTTAATCGAGGTATAGCTCATATACAGTAAAGCACGCAGATCTTAGGTGTACAGCTTGATGAATGTCTCAAATGCATATACCCATGTAACTACCACTCGAAAAGTTCCTCGTGTCCTGTCCTCATCAATATCCTTCCTTCACCATAGGCAATCGCGATCCTGACTTAATTGCCATTGATTCGTTTTGCCTGGTTTTGAAGTTCCTATGAGTGAAACCAGTCGGGTATGTATTGTTTGGTGTCTGGCTTATTTTGCGAAGTGTAATGATCTTGAGATTTATCCATGATGCTGCGTGTTATCGGCAGCTTGTTGTGCTTTTTTATTCCTGCGTCATATTCCATCGTATGAATGAATACCCCACAATTTATTTGCTCATTCTTTGTTGATGGACATTTGGGTTGTTTCCAGTTTGGAGCTGTGACAGGCAAAGCTGCTGTGAACATTGTGCTCTAGTCCCTGTCTTTCAGTGACCATGTGCATTCATCTCATTTAGGTATATACAGCTGACCCTTGGATAACACCAGTTTGAACAGAGCAGGTCCACTTATGCTTGGACTTTCTTCTGCCTCTGCCACCCTCGAGACAGCAAGACCAACCTCTCCTCCTCAGCCTGCTCAACGTGAAGACAAAGAGGATGACCTTTATGACAATCTACTTCCACTGAATGAATAGTGAATATGTTTTCTCTTCCTTGTGATTTTCTTTCTTTTTCTTTTTTTTTTTTTTTTTTTTTGAGACACAGTCTCACTCTGTCACCCAGTCTGTAGTGCTGTGGCATGATCATAGCTCGCTGCAGCCTTGAACTGGCCTCAAGCGATCCTCCTGTCTCTGCCTCCCAAATAGCTGAGACTACAGGTGCATGCCACCATGCCTGGCCTATGCTTTTCTTTTCTTTTTTTTTTTTTGAGACAATGTCTCACTCTGTCGCCCAGGCTCACTGGGCCATCATAACTCACTGTAGCCTCAAACTCCTGGGCTCAAGTGATCCTCCTGCCTGAGCCTCTCAAGTAGTTGGACTACAGGCACACACCGCCATGCCCAGCTTAGAATTTTCATAATATTTTTCTCTAGCTTACTTTATTGTAAGAATACAGTATATTATATATATATAACATACAAAATATATAACATATATATATATACAACATACAAAATATGTGTTAGTTGACTATGTTATCAGTAAGGCTTCTGGTCAACAGTAGGCTATTACTAGTTAAGTTTTTGGGGAGTCAAATGTTATATGTGGATTTTCGACAGTGTGAGGGGTCAGCACCCCTACCCCCACATTGTTCAAGGGTCAAATGTACTAAATAGGGAGTGGAATTACTGGGCTACGAGCTAGGCGTGTGCTCAATTTTATTAGAAACAGCTAAACTGTTTTCCACAGGGGTGGGGGGGTTATATGACTGATTTTATTCATACCCTTACCCCAATCTGTTTCTTAGGGAAATCATGATTTGGGGTGATTTTGTTATTTTGAGTATGGTGATTCATTGTGTTAATAATGAAATGTGATCTGATTCTTTTTAGTACTACTGGGTGAGTTCCATTAGAAACAAATTGGCACATCAATTATAAACTCTTTGTTAGAACTCCTACGTTGTAATTTGGGGGTTCAGATAAGAACAGTGTCATTACCTGCTGCCCCGGATGCCATATCAAGCTTCCTGACTTAGAGCTTGTGGGACCCAGTCCAGAAGCAGATGACATTACCATTTGTAGAGGTGGCCGAGGAGGCCTACTATGTGCCAGGCACTGTACTCAGAGCTTTGGGGCTATCATCTACTTTAATCCTCCCGGGCTGGGCATGGTGGCTCACACCTATAATCCCAGCACTTAGGGAGGCCAAGGTGAGGAGATCACTTGAGGCCAGGAGTTTGAGACCAGCCTGGCCAACGTGGTGAAACCCCATCTCTACAAAAGAATACAAAAATTAGCTGGGTGTGGTGGTGCGTGCCTATAATCCCAGCTACTTGGGGAGGCTGAGGCATGAGAATCTGAGGCATGAGAATCACTTGAACTCGGGAGGTGGAGGTTGCAGTGAGCCAAGATCACCCCATTGCACTCCAGCCTGGGCAAGAGAGTGAGACCCTGTCTCAAAAACATAAAATTGAAAAATAAAATTAAATTTACAGAAATCCTCCCAAATGTATTATGAAGTAGTGATGACCATCCCATTTTACAGAGGAGGAAACTGAAGCTCAGAGAGGTGAAGTGCCTCAGCCTGGGTCTCACAAGAAGTAAGCTGATCCTGGTAAGCTGTACTGGAGGTCAGCAGCCCTTCAGGTGTACGGGTGGCATCACCAAGCCCTGGGTTGCTGTGACCATTAATAGCCAATACATTCCGGAGAGCATGATGCCTAGTACAGAGTTGGCACTCAAAAAGGCTTGTTTAGGCCAGGTGTAGGGGCTCATGCTTGTAATCCCACTATTTCAGGAGGCTGAGGTTGAAGGATCGTTTGAGCCCAGGAGTTCAAGACCAGCCTGGGCAACGTAGTGAGACTCGATCTCTACTAAAAATTTAAAAATTAGCTGGGCGTGGTGGCACAAGCCTGTAGTCCCAGCTACTCAGGAGGCTGAAGTGGGAGGATCTCTTGAGCCAAGGAAGTTGAGGCTGCAGTGAGCCATGATAAGACCACTGCACTCCAACCTGAGTGACAGAGTATGAGACCCTGTCTCAGAAAAAAAAAAAAAAGTTCATAATAAATGAATGTCAAAGTAGAAACAGAACAAGGACCCTGAGCAAACCTGGGGGTTAAACTTCTCTGCTCAGAAAGACATCAAAGCACTTAGAAAAGAAAGTCAGCCAGGTGTCTGACTTTCCTTGGGAGGCTGAGGTGGGAGGATCACTTGAGGTCAGGAGTTTGAGACCAGCCTGGGCAACTTAGTGAGTCCCCTCTACAAAAAATAAAAAACTAGCTGGGCATGGTGGCATATACCTTTAGTCCTAGCTACTCAGGAGGCTGAGGTGGGGGGATCGCTTGAGCCCAGGAGGACAAGGCTGCAGCAGTGAACTATGATTGCTTCTGCGAATAGCCATTGCACTCCACTCCAGCCTAAGCAACGCAGTGAGACACTCTCTTAGAAGAAAGAGAGGAAGGAAGGAAGGAAGGAAGGAAGGAAGGAAGGAAGGAAGGAAGGAAGGAAGTCTGGCTGGAATGTCAGTTAGTCGATTCACCCCATTTTCCTTTTGATCTGAGTGAGGTCCAGGAGCTGGGAACCTGGACAGAGCTCCGGCTCTCAGCTTTGCCCCTGCCCCCACCCTTTCTACCAACTTTCCTCCATTATTCCTAACTGTTCCCAGCCCACCCTGAATGCAGAAGACAGGGCTCTCTATCTCCAACCTGTCTCATTCTGGGCATCCTTCTACATCAGCCGGGGCAGTCCTCATGTCAGGGACCCTATGGCTTGTCCATACCACGAGCCTGGAGCTTTGCAGACCAACACAGCCTCTGGGCTCATATGGGCCAGGAGGATGATGTGGATGAACCCTGTGAGCAGGGGCCTGGGTCGGATGCTGGCTTGGACCCTGCCTACCCACCCACTCACCCAGGGGACCTCGGGCAAGCTGTTCTTTCCGAGCCTCAGATTTCCCATCTGTAGCAGGGTGAGTTCGTGAGTAAAATAAAATGGTGCAGAAGAGGTGTGGGGTACCAATGAAGTGCATGGGCACTGGAGACACAGAACTAGTTCAGGTCCCGACTCTACCACTTCCCCATTGGGGGCAGGTGCCTTAACCACACTGAGCTCTGGCCTTCTCATCTCTGAAACAGGGAGAAAAATAAAGCCCATCCCCGAGACAGGCACATAAGACAACAAGCACAGTGTGTGGGGATTTGCGGCTTCCACGCAGGTGAACTATTATTGCCCTCGTTTTCGTTATTGCACTGAGCCAGAGCCAACATGAGAAACTGAGTTTTTTTTTTTTTTGCTGGGAAGAAAACCAGGCTGTCAAGGTAAATATAACCCGCCTTCCCTGAGCTTTTAGACCTCATTCCAAACCTCCGAACAGGAGGAATAGATGGGCTACAGGGTCCTTTCACTCACTCGACACATATTTAAGTGCCTACTATGTGCCAGGAGTTATTCTATGCATCAGGCAGTGAGCACCTAGGATGTAACTACGGTAATCTGCAGGGAACCCTTATCTCCCAAAGAGAGACAGGAGGGCTTGGGATTTAGATAAGAGGGAGACTAGGGGGCGCAGGCTGGAGGAAGGCAGCCAGGTGTCGTCAGGGGAGGGAAAACAGACGGCTCCAGGAACGCGGTTTTAAGGAGTTTTACTTAGGGGGAGGATAAAGTAGAGGGGACAGACTTGTGAAGTGTCAGGTTGGGAAGACAGATCCCAGCAGCCCCATAGCGAGAGAGGAGATGTCTCCCAGGGCTGCCGCTGGGAAAGATTAGGCACTTAGATAGAATCAGAGGATAGGGGTCGGGGGGTGGGGTCGGGGGGAGAGATTAAGCACTTAGATACAATCAGAGGACAGGGGTCGGGGCGGGGGTGGTCTCCAAAGCCAGTGCCCCATAGGAAAATGGGACCTGCATCCCCCACAACAGGGGAGACCTGGGGACAGGGAGAAGGGGCAGGCAGAGGGCAGCAGGGCACATAAGCTGGAGTGTCAATCCCCGCCGTCAGCAAGGAAAGGCTTGGCATCGCAGGGACGGCTCATGCTCACCACTGGACACCAAGAACTTTACACAGACCGCCCCCCAGCCAGAGGAGGAAGGTTCTGTTCTGCTCCCTATTTTACTGATGAGGAAAATGACACTCCGAAAGCTGAAGAAATGAGTACAAGGCCACCCACATCAGGAAGCAGGGAGGGGCCGGTATGATGGTGAGGGGTCTGGGACTGAAGAAGGGTGGGGCTCTGGGAGAAATTAGAGGGGCGGGGAAGGGCCACCAGGCAGAGGGAAGAGTGGGAGTAAAGGCAGGGAGGTTTGAAAGGGTCAGGTGAGTTCCAGGAATGGCAAGACACTCAGGGTGGTGGGACACGAGGCCCTGGTGAGACCAGTGGGTCTTGCCTGGCATGGTGTCCCCCAGATCGCACTCAGAAATGCAGCTGTGGTTGTCGTAGTGATGATCGAGGCTTGAGGGCATGCTTACTCAATGCTGATGCCACAGAGGTACCATCCCAAGCCCGCCAGACCGCAGGACCCCAGGGCCACGGGTCTCACCTTTTAAGGATTGTGAGGGCACAATGACCATACTGGGTACCACTGGCATTTCATGGGCTGGAGCCAGGGGTGGAAAACACCCTGATTGGGTAGGACAGTCCCACAAAAGGAAGAATTGTCCCACCCAAAATGTGAATAGAAACCTTATTTAGAAAAAAATAGTAGATTAGACTGATCATGACACACTCCCCAAAAGAACAATATATCCCAGTGACCGCAGTTGAAGAGGGTTTCAGTGATGCCACGTGATGGGGACATCACCCAGGTGGAGAGGGCCTGGCTGCATTGGTACCACTGAAAAAGATCTCAGGGTCACCGGGGACCTCAGGTTGAGTACAAGGAAGCAACAAAGGGCTCAGGCAAATCGTTTGGACCCGAAGCTTCAAAACCGGTTTATTTGGATAATCCCTCACCAGGCCTCCCTGCCTCAGCGCCTGGTTTCTCTAAGGATTTATTTTGTGAAAATGTCTCTCTCAACAAGTAAGTTATCCTAGTCTGAGCCGACGAGGGAATTCTTCTCTGTGTTCAAAACCGCAAACCCCGGGCAGCCCTTCTGCAGCCCGGCACAACTTTCTGCAGTGTCAGGTTATGAATCACTCATCAAATCCGAGAACGATTCCAGGCCAGGCCGGGCACGTGGGGGAGGGCAGCTTCCTTCGACTCCCAGCTTCTGGGCTGCTGCGCAGGCTCAGACCAGCTTCTCCTCACCCTGACTCCCCAAGGGTCACCTGCCTGGGACCCCAGAAATGCTCAGACTGGGATGGGTCTGATCATCCATGACAGACCCTTTACACAGATGAATTCCTTGAGGCTGTGGACTGCCCAGGTGAGCTAGGTCTGGGTAGCTCACTTCAGAAATGTGCTCAGAGATGGGGTGATGTGGTGAAATGGAAAAGGTGGCAGAGCTAAGTCTAGAAGCCAAAACCCTAAACAGGCCAGGCACAGTGGCTCACGTCTGTAATCCCAGCACTTTGGGAGGCCAAGGCAGGTGGATCACTTGAGGTCAGGAATTTGAGACCGGCCTGGCCAACAAGGTGAAACCCCATCTCTACTGAAAATACAAAAACTAGCCAGGCATGCTGGCATGCGCCTGTGGTCCCTATTACTTGGGGGGCTAAGGCACGAGAATCGCTTGAACCTGGGAGGCGGAGGTTGCAGTGAGCCGAGATCGTGCCACTGCACTCCAGCCTGGGTGACAGAGCGAGACTCTGTCTCAAAAAAAAAAAAAAAAAAAGAATTAGTTGGACATGGTGGCAAATGCCTGTAATCCCATCTACTTGGAGAGGCCAAGGTAGGAGGATTGCTTAAGCCCAGGAGTTCCAGGCTGCAGTGAGCTATGATTGTGCCACTGTATTCCAGCCTGGGTGACAAAGCAAGACCCTGTCGCTAAAAAAAAGTACACAACATAATTTTTAAAAATAAAATAAAATATTAGATTTACAAAAGCAACCCTGAGCATGCTTCACTGTGCCAGGTGAGACTTGGGAGTGAGCATACTCGCTCACTGCTAGTATCCTCCCCAACCTGCTAGACTACAGGACCCAGGGCTGCAGGTCCAAACCGTTCAAGGACTGTGGGGGCACCTTGGTCTAGAGGTTCCCGCATCGTGGCTTGAGAATGCCTCTCTTCCTCCTCTCTGCCAATGCCAACCTCAAGGTCTCACCTCCCCTAGAAGTTTCTGCAGCAGAGCCCAGGCACATAGTTGGTCCTTAGTAAACAATTGTTGAATGCAAGGAATGAGTAAATGGCTACAATGACTAATAACAGCACGTGGGCTCCAAAAGTGGCTACTGAATGAATGGCTCGATAATGAATGATTGAATTGCAGTATGGCCCTAGAACAGGAAAGCACACGGAAGTTATCTGTAGATCTGAATCCTGGCTCTGCCATTTACTACCTGGATGACTTCTGGGAAATTACTTTGCTTCTGTGAACCTTGGTTTTCTCATCTGCAATGTGTGGTTTAATGACAGTACCTACCACAGGCGGTCGTTAGGAAGCTCCTATGGGTACGGTACCAGCAGAGCTTGGCATAGGACCTGACACCCAGCCATGCTTGGAGATAGAAACTATTATTCTCATGACTATCATCACTACATGCTTGAGGGTTTGGGGAGCTAGAACATTTGGGCACTCCCGGCTTTGGAAAGACCATCAACACAGATAAGCACAGAGCCAGGAATACAAAGGAACAAGAAAATGACAAAGGAAAAAGAGGAAGAGAAACTAAGACAAGGATCCCAAGTGAACAAATCCATCTGTGCTTCTGTATAAATCATCCCCAAAGAGGGGGTTGGGCCAGGTAGCCTCTAAGAATCCATCCAGCCCCTAAGTGGAGAATTCTCAACTCTGCGATGTTAGTATTTTTTTAATCTTTAAATGGTTTGACCAGGTCTTGCTTCAAGGTAGAGCATGAACTCCAAGACCTCTGCGAGGCTAGGTTGATGTAAGAGCTACCTTGTTCTGGCCTGAGACCCAGATCCAGTCTCATTCCAGGTTCTACCTAGTTTCAGAGGCATCTGAACAGCCTGTGCATCATGATAATTTCCTCCTACTTCCAAGGTCTTGTGGGAGTGTCATGCTGAGTTGTAAAAGCCTCTAGGATAGAGAAGGAAGTTATTTTCATGGGCAGACAATGTATTCATTCATTCCCTCATTCATAAAACATCAAACCAAGAGCCTGTTGGTAACAGACTCTGTGCTAGGCACTGGAGGCCCAACGATGAATAAGACAAGAAAGTCTCTACACTCCAGCTTAATGGGGGAGGGTGATGTAGACAAAATTAGCCATACCTTGGTGTTATAAGAATTGTTAATCAAGAGCTGAGGATAAGTACAAAGAAGGATATACCAAGGAGGGGACATTTGAGTTGGGCCTTGAAGGATGAGTAGGAGTTCACTAGGCAGAAGCAAGAAGGGCATTCATTCTAGGCAGCAGCTGGGGCCTGAACAAAGATCTGGGGGCATGGGAGTTTATAACATGTATGTATGAAACCTATAGTTTGTGGATGAGAATGACATCCACCTAGAGTTTGTGGGATGACAAGGACAGGCAGAGAAGGCCTCAGGGGCCAGGTCAACAAGCGGCTGTTTGACCTTGATTTTTTTAGATAAGGAGCCCAAGGTCTGAGCAGGAGGGTAATGTGGTCTCAGCTGCAGTTTAGAAGACTCAGTGGTGATGCTTTGTGGGGTTCAGAAGTCACTGAGATGGTCCAGGTGGGGCAGGGGGTAGACTTGAGGTCAGGTGGTAGCTGTAGGAACAGAAAGGCAGGCAGTAGCTGAATGGCCAGGGTGAGAGGGAGGCACAGCTAAAAAGGGCCGTGGTAGCTCTGGCCCTGGTGGTCTCTCCTGAGAACCACAAGGCAGCCAGATTAGAAACAGAAGCACTGGATGACTTGCCCAAGATTCCTCGTCACGCTGATGGCTGGATTTGCAGACACCTGGAGGCCTGGGGGAGTCCCAGGTTCTCCGCTGTGTCTTCCCTTCTGACTCCACCCAGAGAGCCATGGCCAAGGTGGCGGCTGATCCGAGCCAATCAGTCTCCCCCAGTCTCCCCTCCTCCCCAGGTCTGACAGGGAGGGGGCCAGCTGAGTCCTGTGTCTCCATTGGCCCAAAGCTCCATTATCCTCCTAGGCAGGGTGACCCCCTGCGGCCGCCCCACAGTGCCTGGGAAAAAAAGACTCCTCTCTGACAAGAAAGCCCCATTGCAGGCTGGGCCCGGGGTCTGGGCAGCGCCTTTATCCACAGTGACCCTGCCAGAGTGTCAGCGGCGCAAACATGCCGCGCTGCGGAGGCTGCCCCCACCCTCAAAGGGCCTCGTGCTGAAGCTGTGAAGGGGCCCCCTCCAGGGCCTCTGGGAACCAGACCGCGGCCTGCAGGCCCCACCGAGGCTCCCAGGCTCCTTCCCACCCCCAGGGAACCACGCTTTGGCCAACACAGTGACTGAGGCGGGTCTGTGGGGTGGGGGCTGCTAAACAGAGCCTCGGCTCATGCATTGGGAAGGGGGGCCCCATGGAACTCTTTGTCCAGCCTCCAGAATTATTTGGGAGGAAAGTTGAAGGGGAGAGGCTTTTACGTCTCTGGGCCCAGCACCAGGCCTCATTCCCCACACCAACCAGGCAAGAGGGGCCGCCTTGTCCCCAAACGTTCCCCCATACCAGCCTTATCACTCCTCGCCCAATCCCCTTTCAGGTACAGTCTTGCCAAAGAGGAAAGGGAGGTCTCCTGAGCAGCCTCCTGTAGACCCCCGTGTGTATGATGCGCTCTCTTCCACAGCCCCCCGACTCTGCTTATGACAGCAACAATGATGACCACTACGATCATCTTTATTGAGCACTACCTTTGGGCCAGGGACAGTGCCACATGTCTCTTAGTGCTATTTATCATCCTCATTTTACTAATGGGGAACTGAGGCTCAGAGAGGGAAAAGAGCCTATTGAAAGTCACAGAGAGTGTAGGTGTAAGCCAGGATTTGAACCCAGGTCCCTCAGAGCCCACACTCTTATCCACTGTACAAGATACCTCAGGCCGCTCCGGTCCTGAGGGGTGCACAGGCAGGGGCTCTGCCCTAAGTCTAGTGACCCTACTGACCTCCCAGCCCTCTCCCTCAGTCCTGCTCTCTGGGCCGACTCACTGCCAAGGGAGTCCCAAGTGCCCTGTAGGAATCATTAGGCTGTCCCAGGGTGGGAAGAGGATTTCAAGGAAGGCAAATTCCCATGAGTTAAGCCAAATGAGTCAAGCTTGAATTGCAGACTTTCCCATCATGTAGAGCTGAGACAGGCTCTACCCAGGGCCCTCAAATCAGACCCCTGGGAAGTGGGAGAAGGAGGCTCCCTGCTGGGAGTTCAGAGGTTGCTAGAAACCCTGTCCTCAGTAGCTGTTCCTGCTCTCAGGCCTGGGGTAAGCCAGCAGTCTTTTCCAAAGGCAGAAAGTATGGACTGTAAACTTCCTTAGAGGCCCTGGTTCTACTTCTTCTTCTTCTTTTTTTTTTTTTTTTTTTGACACCGGGTCTCACTCTGTTGTTTAGGCTGGAGTGCAGTGGCATGACCATGACTCACTACAGCCTTGACCTCCTGGGCTCAAGCAATCCTCCCACCTCAGCCTCCCAAGTAGCTGGGACTATAGGCACACGCCACCATGCCTGACTAATTTAAAAAAAAAATTTAGTAGAGATGGGGTCACACTGTGTTGCCCAAGCTGGTCTCGAACTCCTGGCCTCAAGCAATCCTCCTGCCTCACCCTCCCAAAGTGTGCTGGGATTATAGGAGTGAGCCACCGTACCCAGCAAAGGTCCTGGTTCTTAACAGCAGCCTCAGGAAGATGCTCCCACACCATGCCCCGCAGGCCACAGGAGTCGGTAGAGCAGGTTCATAGCCCTGCTGTGCAGCCTTAGTCAGTGTCACCCTCCCTTGAGCCTCAGTCTCCTACCCTGCAGGGGTGTTCTGAGATAATGTATGTAAAGCATCAAACACCCTGCCCAGCACAAAGCAGAGGCTCAATAAAACAAAGTTGTATTCATTATCATCAGCACCATGGAGCAACACAACAGAGGCTTGTAATCTGTAAGTCCCCTGAATTTTTTCATAAAAGTATCTGTGTGTCTCCAACTTTCTAGGAGGGGGCAGTTCATAGCCTGTGGCAGCTTCTCAAGGCTCTTCAGGACCCCAAAGAAATTAAGAACCACAGCAAAATAATACTGACATTCAGGCCGGGAGCGGTAGCTCAGGCCTTTAAATCCCAGTGCTTTGGGAGGCTGAGGCAGGCAGATGCCTGAGGTCAGGAATTAGAGACCAGCCTGGCCAACATGGTGAAACCCCATCTCTACTAAAAATACAAAAATTAGCTGGGCGTGGTGGTGCACACCTGTAATCCCAGCTATTCGGGAGGCTGAGGCACAAGAATCGCTTGAACCCAGGAGGCAGAGGTTGCAGTGAGCAGAGATTGCGCCACTGCACTTCAGCTTGGGCAATAGAGTGAAACTCAGTCTCAAAAGAAAAGAAAAAAAAAAAGAATATTGACATTCTGGTGGTACTTTACTGACTGTATATATCTCTGGGCTTTGGTTTCTCTGCTTGAAGACTGGGGAGCCCTACCCTAACTGTCTCACAAGGATGTTGTGAGGCTCAGGTGAGACTGTGGAGGGGAAAGGATGCTGTGAACCACACTGGGCTGCGCATGGGCTGTGCCGGGGGGTAAGATTTATCCTGCTCCTGCTAAAGAGGCAGCCAGGACCAGCTGCCTGCAGGCTGGGCCACAGAGGCAGCTGCTCCAAAGCCCCCTCACAGTCAGGCCTGATAGACATGAGCCCCCTGCCCAAGCCCAGGCTGGCCCTGGGTGGGGGGCCCAGGGCAGAGCTCTGTCCTTCTTGACTGAGAAGCTCCTGACAGGGCCACTCCTGTGGCCTCTGGGCTGGGGTTTTGTTTTTGGGGATCAGGAGGCCAAGAATCCAGTCCCAGGTTCAACTTCTAGCTCTGTCCCCACCAAATCATACCAGGCCAAGAATCCAGTCCCGGGTTCAACTTCTAGCTCCGTCCCCACCAAATCATACCAGGTCAAGAATCCAGTCCCGGGTTCACCTTCTAGCTCTGTCCCCACCAAATCATACCAGCCTGATGTAGTAGCATGTCATGAGCATGGGCTTTGGACTTAGAGAATCGCGGGTTCAAATCCCATTTCCGCCCCTTACTGGCTATGTGGCCTTGGGCAATTTACTGAACCTCTCAGAGATTCAGTTTTCCTCTAAAACAAAAATAATAATAGTCCTGCCTCACAGTGGTGGATTCAGCATGGCAACATGGCACATAATAAGGCCATGGTATATGCTGATTTCCACCGTGCAAAACTACTCCGTAAAATCAATCCTTTAAAATGACTGTTAACATGAATGTTAAAATTGTATAACGCTAATATTTTCATCATTCATATCATCACTCATCACTGTGTGACTTTGCACAGGTCCTTATCTTCTTTGGGTCTTGGTTTCCCCATCTGAAAATAAAGAGGTTGGTTAGAAAGGCAGCCTGGGCCAGCCGCGGTGGTTCACGCCTGCAATCCCAGCACTTTGGAAGGCTGAGGTGGGCGAATCACCTGAGGTCAGACGTTTGAGACCAGCCTGGCCAACATGGTGAAACCCTGTCTCTACTAAAAATACAAAAATCAGCCGGGCGTGGTGGCAGGCACCTGTAATCCCAGCTACTCAGGAGGCTGAGGCAGGAGAATCGCTTGAACTCGGGAGGCAGAGGTTGCAGTGAGCCAAGACTATGCCATTGCATTCCAGTCTGGGCGACAAGAGCGAAACTCCAAAAAAAAAAAAAAAAGAAAGAAAGAAAGAAAGAAAGAAGGAAAGGCAGCCTAGGAGGGGGAACATACAGAGAGTCTGGACAGTCCTGGATTAAAACTCAGGAAAAAATCCACTTGGGCAAATCCTTTCATCTCTTTGAGCCTCAATTTCTTCATCTGTGTTATGCGTCTCATTCTTCATCTGTATTCAACAGACGCTAGCTGATTTTTTGTGTGTGATGTGCCAGGTCTGGACTAGATGCTGCTGGTAAAAAGATGGTCCTATCTCTAAGTGATGGGTCATGGTGACACCCCCTCCCAGGAACGCAGGAGGAGCAACGGAGATATCAATGTGAGCGCGCCTTGTAAGCTGCAGAGCCGCACAGTGTCAGCTGCTGTTAATGGACCTTAGAGGGCCTCCAATTGCAAATCAGAAATTAAAGCCGGGCTGGGGGGCAGTCCCTAAATATTTACCTGCTAGGCAAAAATAAGAACCCCTTCAGCAGAGGCACAAAAGGCAGCTTTAAAAATCTAGACATTCGTGTGCGTGTGTATATCTGTGTGCACACGCGCACTGAGGGTGTGGAATGAAATGAGGTCATATGGAAATGGACTATTTTTATTTCAACAAGGCATTTTAAAAATACTCTTAATTATATGAAGATGGGGTAAAGATTTTCTCAAAAATTAGAGAGAAGAGTTAGAGCCGCCCTCCGGCCCCCCACGCGCTTCCCCAAACCCTGCTGCCTCTGCCTCCAGGCTTCCACCCCCACCTTCTCTGGCCCCCTCACCTTTCCCAGGCCCCCGCAGCTCTTGGCTCCCACTCCTGGGAGCCAGTTGGCCCACACATCTGGGCAGAAGGGAGGCAGAATTCACACAGCCCCACCCTCTAAGCCCTTTCCAAGTGGGTTCTTATGTCATCCTCACTCTGGGAGGCAGGCCCTCTAATTCCCACTGCACAGATAAGGGGAGCTCATCACCTCTGGAGCTCAGGAAGGTTGTGCTCCCAAGCTGAGGTAACACAGCCTGTAAATGGTCTGTACGGCCCAGAGCTGAATCTCCTCTGCTAGAGGGGGCCGCCTTCCAGGGCAGCTGCTGCTGAAGTTCTGCAAGTCCTGAGACCCAAGAGATCCTTAGGACTGCTCAAACCAAAGACCAGGCAAATTCCTCTTGGGTGGGATGAAGACTGGGGCACAGGCCGCACAAAAGCATTCCAGCCCTGGCTTCTGTGCCCTGGCTTCTACACAGTGATGATTTTTTGTTGTGTTTTGTTTTGTTTGAGATGGAATCTTGCTCTGTTGTCCAGGCTGGGGTGCAGTGGCGTGATCTTGGCTCACTGCAACCTCCACTTCCCGGGTTCAAGCGATTCTCCTGCCTCAGCCTCCAGAGTAGCTGGGATTACAGATGCGCGCCACCACGCCTGGCTAATTTGTATATTTTTAGTAGAGACGGGGTTTGACAGGCTGTTGCCCAGGCTGGTCTTGAACTCCTGACCTCGTGATCTGCCTGCCTCGGCCTCCCAAAGTGCTGGGATTACAGGCGTGAGCCACCGCGCCTAGCCGATGATGGTTATTTGTTGAGAACTTACTATGTCTCAGCCACCTACTAAGGTAAGGACTATTACCCTCTCCATTTGACAGATAAGGAAACTGAGGTTCCAAGAAGTGAAGCAACTTGTCCACAGTCACACCTAGTAAGAGCTGGTGC
This sequence comes from Gorilla gorilla gorilla, assembly GCF_029281585.2. NCBI lineage: Eukaryota > Metazoa > Chordata > Mammalia > Primates > Hominidae > Gorilla > Gorilla gorilla. Next base: position 217,114,372 of record NC_073224.2, read on the forward strand.
CAGGACATGAACCCAGCTGGTGTGACTGCAGAGCCCCTCGGTGGTCCGCTAATCCCCCAGTGCAGCCCCCAGCTCAAAAGAGGGAAGGGGCCTTGTGCACAGTCGCTCAGCAAGTCCTGATGGGGGTGGATTTGGGCCCGGGCCAGGCTCTTCTCTGTCCCTCTGCCCTCCATTCCCCCCCCCAGAATGATCTAGCACATGCTAGAGTCACCAACCTGGCTGCCAGGAGATCGCATTGTCAATACATTATCAATTTACATTAGAAAGAAAGAGACATATGTTTCCATGCCAAAAATGCCAACGGAGCCTCCTGGGGTGAGTGGGGGCAGGCCAGAGGGAGAAGACATTTAAGGTCCATTTTCTCTCCGCCCCCTCTGGATCCCCCAAACTATGTGAGGCAGCCTGAGGAGCAAAACCAGGGCCGCTTACTGACAACTCCCCACCACTGCCCGCTTGGTCCAGCCACCACCGTCTCGTGCCTGGACTCTGTGATGGTTCTTCCTGTCCCCTGCTCTGCCCCTCACTCTCTGGCCTCTTAAGACAGAGTGGTGCTTTCTGAACCCAGGTTAGATCCTGCCACCTCCTCAAAGCCGTGCACTGCTCCCATCTCACTCCAGGTAGAAGCCAAAGTCCTGCCATGGCTGGTCCCTCTGTGTCACCTGCTCCCATTCTCCCCTGGCCCTCCCGCTCCAGTCACGCTGGCTGCCTTGCACACCCGTCACAGGGCCTTTGCCAGCTCTCCCCACTGCCTGAAACACCCTCCCCCAGATATCCCCGGGCCCCTTCTCTTGCTTCCTTCTGGCCTCTGCTCAAACGTCACCTCCTCAGAAAGGCCTTCCTGATCCCTCCTCTCACTGGCCCTCCCATCGCTGCAGCAGTTTTCTTCTTAGCACCATCCCTACTTAAGCTACTCACTAGATATCTGGCATCAGTCCTGTCCATTAGAATAAAACCTCCATAGGGCAGGACAATCCATGCTGCCCCCTGTAACTTGTCCACAGCCACATGGCTGGTAAGAGCTTGGGATGTCAAGACCCCCAAAGGCCAGGGATCCCTGACACCTCCCACCCAAGTGCCCACAAGAAGTGGGGGAAGGGCCACCTGGCTTGATATCCGTTGGATCTGAGTGCACGTCTGTCCCGCTGACTAGCTGTGTGGCCTCATCAAGCCACCCCCGCCTCCGCCCCTGGCTCTGAGTAGTAGGAGCCTCATCTGTCCATCCAGGAGAACAATACCAGTGGGACCTTCCTCCCAGGGGGCTGTGCACAGCCAGTGTGTGAGCTCCCCAAGGCCAGGCCCATGATGCCTAATTCACCTCGGATCCCACACCCCCACCCTGGGGCCTGGCCCTGTGCCAAGCCCCTGCAGACTTCAATCCCACTCCGTTCAATTAAAGGGAGATGATGGATGTCACAGCACTCTGCCAACTGTCACCCAAAAGAACAAACAGAAGCATATCCTCCTTTCAGTCATCTGAGAGCCGTGCATTCATTCATTCATTCTTCCAATCAATATATATCAGTGGAGCACTTACTAGGGGCTGGGCGCTATGCTAGGCCCAGGGAATCTAAGTGATGAAGCAATTGGATCATGGTCCCTGCCCTTGTAAAGTTGACGGTCTGGTAGGAGAGGTAGAGATGTTCAAAGAAACACACTAATTATTTTAAAATTATGATGTTGACAAATGCAGCAAAAGATTGGCCCATGGAGCTATGCAGGGCTCTGGGAACACTTCCTTGAAAACATGGAGGATGGGTGAGAGTTATCCAGTGATAAGCGAACAGCATTCCAGCTAAAGGGACCACGCAGTGCAAAGGCCCTGTGGTGGGAAGAGTCTAGGAACTGCAAGGAACTGAAAGGCCAGAGTGGCTAGAACCCTTAGACCGAGGTGGGTGATGGAAATTAGGCAGAGTAGGCAGGAAGCAGACCGCACAGGGCCTATGGGCCAAGGAAGAGTGACCCAAAAGCAACAGGGAGTTGTGGAAATGCTCTGGAGCAACAACATGACTTGATTCATGATCCAATTCTGGGTCATGTTCTCCTAATATAGGTCTGTGTGTTTCTGTCTCCCAGTGTGGCTATGGGCCAGGGTGTCAGGCTTGAAATCCTAATTTGGAGATTTCAAGACAAAAGGTCATCTCCTTCCAGCATCTCATGCCCAGGTGAGAATGTCCACACCCCTCGGAATGGGGCATTCCAAAGCTGTCTGGGTGCCCACTGGCTGAGGTCTACTTGCTGCCCAAGGTCTGCCCAACAGCACAGATGTCACAGAGAATTACAACCTGCCCAGAAGTTCAGGAACCTTGGTGTAGCTCCCCCTGTGATCCTAACTGGGAGGCATTACCCCGAGTGAGCAGATTATCAGGATGTGTAATTTCTGGAATAAACACAGCTGTGTTTGTTTCTCCATGCAGCGCTCCAGACAGAACAGCAGCCTGGCCCGCCGCGTGCAGCTGGAACCTCGCACCTTGGGACGGATGCCGTCAGGGAGCCGAGAACACACTCCTCCCGCAGGCCACTGGGAGCTGTCATGCAGGCGGATTTGCATGGAGGCCAATTCAGGGCCCCTAAGGAAGCAAGTGATGAGACTTGCACAGCACAGAGGTGCTGAGGTCCCAGAGGGGAAGTGAGCATTGAGACACCTCCAGAGGCCTTTTCCCTTCGGGATTGGGGGTCATGATCAGGCAGGACAACGGGCCTTAGAGCTGTCGGCCATGGGAAGATCATCCCTAGTGTGATCAGTCCATGTGGGAGGACCGTGAAAAGGTCAGAGGCCAGCCCTGGAGCTTTCCAGGTGGGAAAGCTGAAGTCCAGAAAAGGGAAATGGGGGGATTAGGGTAAGAGACATGGTCTATCCAGCACCTACTTCGTGCCAGGCCCCACAATAGTTCCCAGAAGCACTCACCCGGCTCTGCAGCAGCTGTGCAGCCCTGCAGGCTGTGGGGCCCCACAAAGCAGGGCTTCTTTCCCAGTTCCATCACCCAGGAACTGTGTGACCACGAGTAAGTCATGTGTAATCTCTCTGAGGCTCAGTTTCCTCCTCTGCAAAGTGGAGATAATCATACCAATTCCACACCTCAGGATTGTTCTAAGGATTAAACAGGATTCTGCATGGAAAGCATTTTCTGCAGTGCCAGGCACATTGTGAGGAACCCATAAATCATATGTATTCCTTATTCATTCATTCATTCATTCAGTAATTTTTTACTGAGCACCTGCTAAGTCCTAGGTGCCATGCTGAGCATTTGTAAACAAAAGAGATTAAAAAATCCCGGCCTTTGTGAAGTTTGCATTCTTACAGGGAGCTGATAGGAAAAATGATGACTAAATAATGTTTTATTTATTATTATTATCCCCATTTTACAGCCGGGTAAACTGAGGTTCAGAGTGGTTAAGGCATTTTTTAAAGGCTATTTATTTTTATTCCACCTTACTCTCAAGAGGGCTAGAGGCAGATGTTAAATACTATGTCTGAGTCTCAGCCAGGTACAGTGGCTCACACCTGTAATCCCAGCATTTTGGGAGGCTGGGGCAGGAGGATTGCTTGAGCCCAGGAGTTCGAGACCAGCCTGGGCAATATAGAGGAGACCCCATCTCCACTAAAAAAAAAAAAAGTTTGTTTTTCTGTTTTTTTGTTTTTTTTTCTAAAGAAAAGAAAACATAGGCAAAGACAGGAGAGGAAAAAAGAAAAGAAAAGAAAAATATGTTCAAGCCTCCACAGCTAGAAAAGGGAGCCACCAACTTATCTCCCTTGGAAGGAGTTTTATGCTATAGATCTAGCCCCAAGTTCTAGCCCTGCCACTATCTCTGTGTGTCCTCAGGCAACTAGCTGTCCCCTTCTGGGCCTCAGCTTCCCCATATGTCCAGCTCTGACATTCTGCATATTCTGGGATGGTTCTCAGGGTGCTGCTTGGGTTGTCCAGGCTCGATGGAAGAGCTGAGGCCCAGCAAGGTACTGGCAACCATTCCCTGGCTCAAGGAGTGAAGTGGGCAGGGTGGGACAGGATGCGGAGGAGCCCCCTGGGAGCTGTGGGGCTTCAGTGAGGGGAAAAGGCAGGCAGGCAGCTGTTCTGCCCTAACTCGTTCACTCTGCCCTTGTCCCTGCCATTGTGGCCCATCCACCAAGGATGTGGGCTACGTCCTGGCCTCTCCCACTGCTGGAGTAGCTGGCTGGGCAGAAATAGCCACACCCAGGGTCTGGCTTAATGGAGGCTAGGCCCATATAGCCCCTCCTGGCCTCCAGCTTGCCTCTCCCTGCTCTGGATCCTCCTCCCATGCCAGGCTTCATGGCCATCTTCCCGAACCTTTCCCTCCTTTTGATTTCTTTCAGTGGCTTCCTACTGCTTCCAGTGTCAGCCATAGCTCATCACTCAAGGCTTCTCTGAACGGACTCAAACCTCTCCTGCCATTTCTTTCTCACACTTTGGTTCACCATGGCTCATACAAACCTGCCCCTTTCCAGCCTCTAGGCCTTTGCCTAGGCTGTTCCCCCTGCTAAGAATGCCCTTCTTTCCATCTACTGTGTATCAAAATCCTACCTACTAAATAATGCCATCCTGACAGCACAGGCTGGAGGACTTTCCCCTCCGCACTCAACACATTCCATCTCATACACAAGTATGTACTAAAAAGTGTGACCTTGGGTATATCACTGAACATCTCAGAGCCTGCTTTTTTACCTGCAAAATGAGCATTATTAACTATTATGGGCTGGGCGTGGTGGCTCACACCTGTAATCCCAGCACTTTGGGAGGCTGAGGCAGGCAGATCACTTGAAGTCAGGAGTTCAAGACCAGCCTGGCCAACATGGTGAAACTCCATCTCTACTAAAAATATAAAAAATTAGCCGGGTGTGGTGGTGCACGCCTGAAATCCCAGCTACTCAGGAGACTGAGGCAGGAGAATCACTTGAACCTGGGAGGTGGAGGCTGCAGTGAGCCAAGATCATGCCACTGCACTCCAGCCTGGGTGACAGAACGAGACTCCGTCTCATAAAAAAAAAAAAAAAAAAAGAAACTATTATGCAGGGTTGTTGAGATAAATTAGAGTATGTCAGAACCTCACCTAGGATGGTGCCTGGCATTTAGTGGGGACTTAACGGTGGAGGCTGCTATGATCATGATATTGATGAGGGAAGAAGAAAAGAAGAAGAAAGAGCAGAAAAGAAAGAAGAGGTAGAGGAGGATGAAGAGGAAAAAGCAATGCAGTAAGAGAAGGAGAAAGAGGAGGAAGGAGGCCTTGCCTATCGCCTCTACTGGGATATAATTCTTTGCCATCAGAACATTGATTCTCTTTAATTTCCCTCTATGTCCCCTAGCATCCTAGAGTCTTTCAAAAATGATTGCTGAATGGATGGACAGATGGATGGATGAAGGAGGGAGGGGGGGATTGTGAGAAGGAAGGATGTACGGACAGATGAACAGAAACAGATCAGTCTGGAGGAGACGGAGTGTGCTATCCCAGAACCCTAGCGGCAGAGCATCCCACTGGCAGCAGAGGCTTCTGGGACCAGATGCCAAATCTCTTCCCCTGCTGTTGCATCTCCCCCTGGCTCTAAGCTCTTGTGCTCCTGGCCAGCATCAGTCTGCTCTCAAGGTGGAATGAGTAGAAGCTCGGGGCAGCTGACACCCAGGGGAGTTCCAGCTCTTCCCCCACCTGTCACCAGCCTTTGACAGCAGGAACATATCTCCAAAAGTGTGGGCCAAGTCAATGGGAAAATAGGATTTACTTTACAGAAATTCACTTTGGGGGCCAGCTTCTCCAGAACTCCCCAGTGCAAAAACCTTGGCAAATCCATAGTCAATGGCTCAGAAGGTTTCTCCAAACCTGGGGAGTGTGCTGTTTGCTAGCTCTTTCCAGGGCCAGAAACTGGAAAATGAGGAAATGTCACAGTCCAGATACAAAAGGGAGTCTCGGGGGAAGAAATGCACTCTGGTTTTTGGTGTTTGTTTATTTATCCATCGATTTCATCGATTTATCCAACCAACTATCCAAAACAGGCAATCATCCTGCCATCCTGCCTCTACTCATGAAACCAACCTGTTACCTATCTATCTACCTCTCCATCTATCCAGCCAGCCAGCCAACCATCAACCACTCAACAATCTACCTCACCATCAACCTGCCCGTCATTCACCCAACCATCCAATCCATGCACTTATCCTTTATCTATCCAGCCACTTATCCATCTAACCATCAATAACTCATCCACTCATCCAACAGCTGAGCTGCTCATGCAACCATCTAACTGTACACTACCCAACCAGCATGGATGAGAATCTCCCAGTATGGTGGGGGAGAAACCTATACATGGTATGGCATAACCTAGGCAATATAAAAGGGCTGCATGCAAGGTGCCACCAAGGACACAGATGCCACCAAGAGCAGAAGGGGGAGGGGCCAGTGAGAGGGATCAGAGCAGGTTTCACACAGGAAGAGATGCTCAAGCTTCATCTTAACAGGTAGCAAGAACTGACCAGGGAGAGATGGTGAAAAGGGTACCCAGGCAAGGAGGAGAGGGAGGAGCAACATGAAACAGTATGGTGGATTCTAGGAGCCCAAAGCCTTGAGTCCTCAAAACTACTTGGTTAGCTGTGATCCCTGGGCCAGTCCCCAGTTTTTCCAAGTCCACTGGACTCTATAATTCCCCCTTGATTCCTAGAGAGAAAGGGCCATGTCCTGCGGCAGCTGGGTGGGAAGCTGCCATCTGCTGCTCTGGGCTGTGCTCTGATGGCTACAATAGGGTTAAACCCAGGAGGGAGAGAAAAGTGGGTGCCCTAAGATTTTGTGAAACAGGCTTTGCTGCCAAGCAAACCCAGGTATAAATCCCAACTTCTTATTTTGCAACGAGTTATTTAACTTCTGAGTCTTTCTTCCCTCTTCTGAAAATGAAGAAAACACCAAGAGCTCTATGCCAGGCCATTGTGAGGACGGAAGCAGCTAATATAGGGGGAGTACTTGGTAAGCTGCGGGTAAGACCAGTTAGTCTTCCTGGTCGCTGCCAATACTCAAGTCCTACTGTGTGCCAGGCAAAGTGATCTAAAACGGGGGTTAGAGAGCTGGCCTTAGACAACACATGAGTCAATTATCAGTAAATGTTAGTTCTCTGTCCATGTATGCAAATTATGTACAAATGGTTCAGAAAAAATATATATCTCTACATTACACATGCGCACACACACACACACACACACATGCAAGGGGGAAAGGGGAGCAGAGGGAGTGAGAACACACAGGAGAGCAAATGTGGTAAACATGTTGATGATTGTTGAATCTAGGTGAAGGCTAGACAGGTGTTTTACTCTGCTTTCAACCTCTCTGTATGTTTGAAATGTGAAAAAGAAAAGAAATCAGCTCTTTCTCCATTTATCTTGGAGCCAGACGCCTAAGCTTGGATCCTAGCTCTACCATTACTGGCCAAATGGCCATGGGTACATGAATGTCTTCTCTAAGCCTTAATTTTTTCATCTGTAGGATTGAGCTAACAATAATACCTAAGCCCAGTGCCTGGTCCTTAGCAAGTCCTTAATACATGCTAGCTGCTGCTGGTATTATTACTACTATTATTATTGTCTTTGAGTGGCTGAGATACTGAGGATGAGAGAGGCTTGGTAAAACAACTGCTTTAAAAAAAAATACATGAGCTCTTTTAATTCCTCAAACAACACCATGGGGTAGGTGACAGTATCCTCACTTTACAGATGAGAAGCTAAAGCTGAAGAGGGTAAAATGGTTTACCCCTGACACCGCCAGTGAGTGGAAAGACTAGGATTTGAACACAGTTCTGCAAGTCTACAAAGTTCAGGGTCTTTCCCCCGATATCTCCTCCCTCTCCTGGCCTCAGGCCAAGGGGCCCAGCCTCCTCACCCTTTCAACTCCAGAAGGGGCTGGTCAGAGGGAGTCCTGAGCTTTGCTGGCATGGCTGTGCTTCCGGGCCAGCCAGGGGCACCCAGTGTCAGGGGCTCCTTGGCAGCTCAGGAGCCCTTTTCCACTGTTCTCCCGAGAGCTGCGGGAGCTGCCATCTGAGGCCGTGGGGAGTGACAGCTGACGCTGACGGAGACAGGCAAGAGGATGTACCGGCCAGAGCCCTGACTCGAACAGACTCCCTGGGCCATGGCCTTTCGTGGGTTCCAAAAAGGCCCTGCGGGCTCTGGACGAGGCTGTTCCCAGGCTCTGCCTCCCCGTGAGAGGCGGAGAAGCCCCATTCAGGCGGGACGCATCCCACTGTGCACTAAGCCGCTTTCTCCCCACTTACACGTTTCAGATGCTTTTTGTCCTTCCGGCTTCCCATGGACTCAGGCCAAGTGACAAGTTGGTACCGTGGACATATGTCGTCGCCATAATGGGAATGTTGACCCCACGGTCTCTCCCTGCTGGGGCCAGGCAGCTTGCACCCCGCCCCAGTGCTTGGCATGCCCCATTCTCAGTCACACAGGACTCCTTCCAGCTCCCCAAATACATCACACACTCACTGGCCTCCTATCCGGATCTTTGCAGATGCTGTTCCTATTGCCTGAAATGGCTGCCTCGCTGCTTCTTCACCTGGCTCTTCCTTAAGAATCATCTTAGAAGTCGCCTCTTCTAGGACGCCTTGTCTAACCTCATTGAATAGTTCAAGAAGCTGAGGCTCAAAGAGCTAAGAGGGCCAAGGTAACATTGTTAAGTGTCAGAGCCAGAGGTCCAACGTAGCAAGGTTCTAGTCTAAGACCACGCTGCTTTTCATTCATTCTGCCAACTCTACCTCCCTCAAGAAGAAACCTAGGGAAGACATGCTTTCTGCCTTCAAACATGGCAGATGCCTGCAAGATGGCTCTTACGTTCCTGGATTGTTCTGGAGGGTGGAAAACAGGGACCATGCAGGGAAGTTACAGGGAAAGAGACTCCCCATTTCAAGGTGAAGAGCCATGTTTTAACACCTCCCAGTGCCTACCAGCTATGTAACCTTGAGTAAGTCATTGAACCTCAACTTCCCCATTTGTACAATGGTGCTAACAATACCCTTGCTATTTCTTTACCCCAAATACCTAAACCAGAGGTTGTAAACTGCCAGCCAGTGAGCCAAATCCAGCCAGCAAACACGGTTTGGTTTGGCCAGAACTGTATTTTAGAATAAAATGAGTAAACATTCAAAAACCAGTTTTCAGACCAGGCATGGTGGCTCACGTCTGTAATCCCAACAATTTGGGAAGCTGAGGCAGGTGGATCACTTGAGGCCAGGAGTTCGAGACCAGCCTGGCCAACATGGCAAGACTCCGTCTCTACCAAAAAGAAAAAAAAAAATGCTGGGCATGGTGGTAGGTGCCTGTCTTTACTCAAAATACAAAAATTAGCCAGGCGTGGTGGCACATGACTGTAGTTCCAGCTACTCAGGAGGCTGAGGCCCAAGAATTGCTTGAACCTGGGAGGCAGAGGTTGCAGTGAGCCAAGATAGTGTCACTGCACTCCAGCTTAGGCAACAGAGTGAGACTCAAAACAAAACAAAACAAAAACCAGTTTTCCCATAAGCATCAGAACTTTGCAAATCAGGCTGGGCGCAATGGCTTATGTCTGTAATCCCAGCACTTTGGGAGGCTGAAGAAGGAGGACTGCTTGAGTTCAGAAGTTCAAGACCAGCCTGGGCAACATGGTGAAAGACTCTGTCTCTACAAAAAAAAAGAAAAAAAAAATGCTGGATGCGGTGGCAGGTGCCTATGGATCCAGCTACTTGGGAGGCTGAGGTGGGAGAACTGCTTGAGCCCAGGAGGTCAAGGCTAAGTGAGCTGCGATTGCGTCACTGCACTCCAGCCTATGAGACAGAGTGAGACTCTGTCTAAGAAAAAAGAGAGAGGAAAAAAAAGAACTTTGCAAATCAGAAGATCTGGCAAAACCGGACACAGATTCCTGTGTGACAACATGGTCAGGAGTGGGTAGCACCTGCCTTTTTTAGACTGGACATGCGCTCTTACTGGGGGCACTATTATACTTCCAACAGTCAAGTCACCTCACTCATTCACAACACAGGCCAGCTCACAAGTCTGGAGTCTCTGATCAAGACTCTTGCGATTTATTCCCGGTATTACGTTAGGCCAGATTTCCTGGTCTGCCAGCAAACAGAAGGCCAATTTCTTGCTCAATGGTTTAATGCGTCAACTTTGACTATGTGTTGCCCAGGTCCCCCTCAACTGTCTTTAAAAGTGACGCTCAGAGCTCAGTGGTCCCACCCACTCACTTCACTGTTTGTACACATTTCCATGTGCTCTGGGGCCAACGTGTGGTCCAAACTTAATTTGACAATAACTGGCCCATGCCTTTAGAATTTTTTCTTTTCCTCTAATGCTTCCCCACTCTTGCGATGACCTCTGGCCAAGGTGGGAGTGACAACCAGTCACCCCTTTACCCGGTCTTTCATAGTAGAATGAAGAACACAGTTACTCCTTGGCACAGCCTTCTGTAGTGCCTGAAATTATGATGCCCAGTTCACTGATAAGGAAAATGAGGCCTAGAGGGGTGAAGTGACCTGCCCCAGGCCACAGGAGCACCAGGGACCCATCTTTTCAGTTCAATCCCACCAGTCCAAGGCCCCTTTCTCTGGCCTCACACCTCACACTAGGTCTTGAATATCTACAACTCCAGGCTGCCATTTTTCATGAATTTTAGGTTCGTTTATTGCACAAACATCTATCTAATATCTGTCATGAGCCAAGCCTTTGTGCTGTACATGGTGAAGTGGAAAGTCCCTGCCTTCTCAGAAGAGGCAGATAACACTGAAGACAATTCGGGGGTAAGTGCTGGGGGTGGGGTGGGAGGGAATGAGATTTCTGGCTTCCTGTTGCCTCCCCACCGCCATCCCTGGACTGGACGATAAACTACCTGTGAGAGGCTGTCTCCAAATATGGCTGCCAACGATTCCTCCCCCTACTAAACACGAAGCCACTCCTCCCAGTAAGGGGGCGTCTAGATTCAAGTTTGGACCACAGGTTGGCCCAAGAAACATGGACAACAACAGGGTGCAGGGGCGGGCACTGAACTCTGAGTGTCACCTGATTCAGTGGGTCAGGACATGTTGAGTGGGATGCTGGATAACCCACCATTAAATTTTCCATGCTGAACAGCTGAGCAAGAAATGGGACTTCTCTTCAAGGATAAAACAAAAAAGTCAAGCCCAGTATATTTTCCTTTTCCTTGAACCTGATGAGGAAGCCTGGGATGAATCTGAGCTGGCGTTGTGACTGGCTTTGACCAGCACAGAAGGCTGCAGGGGTGACACTTTGTGACATTAGAGCCCAGCCCTTAAGAAGTCTTGCAGTTTCCATTTCACCATCTTGTGAGCTAATTGCCATGGATAGAGGCGCAGTCTAGACTAGCAAAGGATGGGAGATAGTGAGGAGCATAGGGGGACCAGCCTTCCAGCCTTCTCTATGAGGGCCTCAAAGATGTTATGTGAAGCCACGATGGAACTTCCAGCCCAACCTAGCTGAGTGCAGCCTCCTGAGTGATCCCAGCTGACAACCCGGGGAACAGAATAAGCACCCAGCTGAGCCCAGCCAATCCACTGAATCAGGACAACTAAGAAATCATTATTGTTTTAAGCCAGTAGGTTTTGTGGTGGCTTGCTAAAGATAAGTGATATGCTTTTCAGGAGTGGAGTCCTGTACTTTTTGTAGCTCTCCCTTCCCTTGCCTGAACCCCTGAACCCTGGCAATGGGCACTGAATCCTGGAGCTGGAAGAGGCCTCCAAAACCACTGAGTCTCACCCCTGTCATTTTATAGAAGAGACAGCTGAGGCTCGGGAAGCCACGCAATTGACTCCAGGTCACACAGGGTAACAGGGGCAGATCCAGGAGGCAAACTCAAGCCCTTACAGGGGTTGAGCACCAAGGGTACGTCTCCACCGACTTGCAACACACCAAGACAAATGTATGTTGCAAGTCAGTAGAGAGGTACCCCTGGTGCTCACACATTCTGTCTTAAGAGGCAGTCACTCCAGCCAACTGTGGCCATGTGGGAATGTGGGCCCAGCGAAACCAGATTGTCTGACTTTTCAGAAACGCCAGAAACAGGACTTTTCTGTAAAATCTCTTGATTTTCAAATGTTGGCTAAGAATTTGAACTGGATAGATGAGCTATTAAGATTGGCCCTGGGCTTCAAGCTTGGTCCCGCTGCTGGCTTTGGGTGAGTCATATTATCTCCCAGACCTCAGTTTCCTCATCTCTAAAGTGGGCCCCGTGGCTCCTGCCCCTTTCAGGATGGCTGTGAAGGCCTGATGAGCTATTGTATTTGGAAGTACAAGCTGCAAATGGCCCTGTGACTGTTTCGTAGTCTCCATTCTCTGTGGAGGCGCCCCTTACAACATAATGAGTTAACACCCGATTTGTCTAAGTTAGAACAACATTATTCTGACCATTATCACAGAGATTGCATTTTTATGGCAGGTTTGTGAGTTGTAGAACCCTCCCATTGCATTATCTCAGGATGTTGATGGAGCTGGAAGCTGGACAGCTGCCTTAGAGACCCTCATCAGAGCCAAGCCTTTCCTCTGAGCAGGGAGGCACATTCCAGAAGTGGAGAAGAGCATGAGCTCCGGAGTCACCAGACTTGGGTTTCAATCGCTGCCTCACCACTCCCTAGGTGTCCTTGGGCCAGTCACTCCTCTCAGAGCTTTGGTTTTCTCATCTGTAAAACGGGCACAATAATACAACGACCTGCGGGGCTCTTGGGGCAACTGCACAAGGCAACACACATAATGCTGTTAGTACAATGTCTGGCACAAGAATTGACAGCTGCTGGGCGCGGTGGCTCACACCTGTAATCCCAGCACTTTGGGAGGCCAAGGCAGGTGGATCGCCTGAGGTCAGAGTTCGAGACCAGCCTGACCAACATAGTGAAACCCCATCTCTACTAAAATATACAAAAAATTAGCCGGGCATGGTGGCAGGCATCTGTAATCCCAGCTACTCAGGGAGGCTGAGGCAGGAAAATCTCTTGAACCCGGGAGGCAGAGGTTGCAGTGAGCCGAGATTGCACCACTGCAGTCCGGCCTGGGCAACAAGAGCACTACTCTGTCTCAAAAAAAAAAAAAAAAAAAAGAATTGACAGCCATTCCCATGATCATGGCAGGGAAGGTGGTGCCCGGCAGGCACTGGGCAAAGAAGGAGGGTACAGCCATGAAGGAGTCTACCCCTTTCCCAGATTACGGAGGCTGAATTGGAGTGGGGAGGGGGCCTTTGAGAAAACCTGGATGGTACCCTGAGTGGGCAGGCTGGAGGGGCCTCTCAGCTACTTGGCAAGCCAGTCAGACCCTTGCCCTGTAAGGCTCAGAACACAGTGGGTGGGGGAGAGCTGGAGATGAAAAACCTGGTACACTGGCCCCCTGTTCCCCTACTGTGAATTGAGCTTCCCACTGGTAGAAAGCAAGGATAGCACCCATTCACATTTATTGCAAACTTAGCACACCTGAGGCACACACTCAGCTTAGTCTTCCTCAGATTAACACATCCATTGCTCACAACCATCTCAAGAGCTAGGAACAATGATTACCCCCATTTGAAAGATGAGGAAACCAAGGCTCAGAGAGGTGAAAACACAAGCCAGAGGACACACAGTACGGAGCAGTCTGACTCCACACACATTTCCTGTAACCCCCAGGCTCTGCTGTTTATAGAACAGGAGAGAAAGTGATCAGGGCTAAGCAAAGCCTCTGTAGGACTTCAGAGAAAGGGACAAGTCATTCTGGCCGGGGGCACGAGGGTGCTGCTGACATTTAATGGTTATGGAAACTAATAAAGAATGGGCACAGCCGAGTGCCAGGCAGTTCTGCCAGTCATGGTACACAGCATCTCACTGAATCCTCGCCATGAGCCTCTGACACATGCGCGGTATTCTCCAGTTTCCAGATGAGGAAGCTGAGGCTCAGAGAGTGGATCACTTGGTCAAGGCCACACAGCAGGCAAGGTCCCCTCTTCTGAGGACACTCCCACCCCACGGGGGCTGCAGCAGGGCAGCAGATGGCTCCAGGAAGCTCACCTAGTGAGGGTGTCCTAGGCAAGCCCCCAGATGACACGGGGGTACTGGGGAGACAGGTGTCCCCCTCCTGCACCCTCCGGAAGGCAGCTGCTTTAAAAGGCCCTAAAATGCTTTCAAGGCAGCCTTATCAGAGAGCCTGAGCTGATCCCAATCAGGGAGCCTCCAGGTGCTGCCACAATCAACAACTGCCTGGCCTGCTGCCCCACCCCTGGGAGCTGTGCAAACATTCTTTCCTTTCCTGCCTTCCCCCAGCTAACCCTCTTTTTATGCACGAGCCAGTGGCAGCCAGGGCTGGTGGGCGCTAACTCTGATTGATTTCACTTCATTTCAGTCTTTTCCAGTTTCCTGCTGAGGTTTCTCTTCCTCTTTCCCAGGAGTCCTGTGTTTTATCATAGGCCGCTGGGGGGCAAATTTGCCTGCCTAATGGAAAGACCTGGAGAGTATGTTAAAAATACAGACTCCCCAACCTTGTTCCCCATCTCCCAGATCTCCAGCTAAGTCAGGCATGCAGGTGCCAGGTCAGGAGACGGGTCCTTGGTCGGAGGTGTGGAAGATCCTCCCCTGTCAGGAGGCCCACCGTGCTCTGCATCTCCGCCACCCTCAGTGGAAGCATGGGTCCCCTGCCTTGCCCAGCCCAGGCATCCTGTCATCAGCAGGCTCCATCTGCCCCTTCCTGTTAGGGGCCTTTCTATGTGCAGAGGTCCAGTCTCCAGTCTAAACTCACAGGTGAGCTCTGGGCAGGCAGAGTTGACCAGAGGCTACCACGGGCTGAATCCCCAGCAAACTGGCCCATAGAATCTGTCCCAGGCAAGGCACAGTGGCTCAGGCCTGTAATCCCAGCACTTTGGGAGGTCAAGGTGGGTGGGTCACTTGAGGTCAGGAGTTCGAGACCAGCCTGGTCAACACGGTGAACCCCCCGCCCCCACCCCGTCTCTACTAAAAATGCAAAAAAATTAGCCGGGTATAGTGGCACATGCTTGTAGTCCCAGCTACTCTGGAGGCTGAGGTGGGAAGATGGCTTGAACCCGGGAGGCGGAGGTTGCAGTGAACCGAGGTGGCACCACTGCACTCCAGCCTGGGTGACAAAGTGAGACTCCATCTCAAAAAAAAAAAGAACCTGTCCCCACTTTGGCTCTGATGCAGAGCCTTGAGGAAGTAGGGCCTAGGACAATCCCACAGGAGGGAGGGGGCCCATCCAATGTTCTATGACAATTTCAGGGTGAACACAGATCCCCAGGACTTAGGAGGCTTAGGGACCCCAGATAACAGTCCCCCTGGACTAGGAATCTGAGTATTTTCCCCTGATGGGGCTCTGGAGAAAGAGGCAGGGATGGAGTCTGAGTCTGTCCACACTTGGGGGGTTGCCATCCCGAGTCTGGGGGAAGTTGGGAGCTTGTGGGGTGGGTTAGGGGAGACACTGAAGGCTGATCTGGTGCCTGGACAAATTAAATGCCAAAAAGGGGGCCACGTCGCCATCATTGAGGGAAGGACCTTAGAGGGGTTGAGACCAGCATTTAATGTCCACAGCATTTAATGAGTGTCTGACACAGGAACCCAGGGGGAAACTGAAGTGCAGGGAGTCTGCGCTCCTCGCCCCAGAGCACACAGCTGGGATTTGAACTCACGTCTGTTTGCCCCTGAAGGCTATGTGTTTTCTCTACCACACACTGCCTGTGAAGTCAGCTGGCCCCGTTCCCCACCACAGGCAGAATCCCTTCTCCCAACCAGCCCCTGACATGAACTAGGTGCCTGGTGACTCTTTAAAAATATATGGATGGATGGAGAAATGAATGAGTGAATAAGTCAACTGGCTTTCAAATTCTACAACGTTTAGGTTTTAAATCTAAGCCCTGATTTCCTGGCTAAGACAAATACATGAAAGCAGCCTCCTTTAAAAATGAGAAGCAAAAGAAACAGACATAAAAGGAAAACCAATTCCAAATTAATCCCATGGAAGGTCGCTGGGTCTTAGACAGGTAATGCCCCAGAGGTGGGCCCAGTAGGGTAGAGGTTGGGGTGGGAGAGTTGAGCTGGGGGAGGGAGGGAGGCAGGCTTCCCCCACCACCCATCAGAAGTGGACTTGTCTACCTAGCACACAGTGGCTGCTGGCCCATCTGAATGCTCTGCTCCCCCTGAACTGGTCTATTCGTTATCCCCAGCACTTTCTTGCATCTCTACTCAAGCCATCCCCTTGGTATCTCCCTCCAGGAAGACCTCCTTGATTTCCTCTGCCAGATGGACTTCCCTCCATCTCCATATCATTCTCCCAATACTTATCACATAACACAGTATCATATATTCATCTGTTCATTCACTCAACATTCAATTCATTCCATGTTCCTCAGCTGACAATGTCATTCCGTTACTGAGCACCCGCATGGCTGGGCACAGTTCTAGGCACTGGAGATGTCACAGCAAACATGGCAGATGAAGTCCCGGAGTTTACAGTCTAGTGGGCAAGGCAGATGCCAAACAAGTCTTTGATGCTTCTTCAGGTGGCGATGGGTTTCATGAAGCACAACAAAGCAGGTGGGATGGAAAGAAGCAGAACTGGGTCTGTTTTAGAAGAGAGAATCAGGGAAGGCCTCTGGGGAGGTGGAATTTGAACAGAGCTCTTCAGACCAGAACTGTGGACACAAAAATGAGCCAGATGGGTCTCTGCCTTCAGGGAGCTCACAGTCTAGCCGGGAACCGACAAGCTGGCTTTACTGTGACTGTCCAGGACCAGATCTGGCTCATCTGAACGTCACCACACATTGCAAGTCAGTGATCTTTCCAAGCATGAATCTGGCCAGGTCCCTTGATAGCTCAAGAACCTTCAAGGGCTCCCTGCTGCCCTCAGCATTTGATCCAAACTCCCCAGCCTTCCATTCTAGCCCTTCAGGACCTGACCACCCCACTCCCATTCTCAGTCTCAACCCCCACTGCTGCCCTCAACACTCACCCTCCTCAGACACATCAAAGTAAGCACCTGATCATCCTGCCTCCATGTCTTTCTATGGACATATAGACATGCTATTTCCTTTTTTAGGTAAAATTCTCCACATCCTATAAGTTCTAAAGTCAACCTCTTTAACTCTTGAGAACACAGTTCGTTAGCATGACAGGTGGCTAAGAAAGTTTCATAGCAGGGAAAATGGGTGGTGAGAAAATGAGGCAAAGCATAACAGCATAAAAGATGAAATAACCCTGTTCTGTCCTCAAGTGCACCTGCCGCCCCGGGGGGTTCACAGCCTCCTCTGGGAAGCATGTTGGACCCCGTATCATGCTCTGTCTCGCCCACTCTTTTCCCTGTCAGCTTGTCCCGTCTCCTTGCCTGCCCCGGAGTCCAGCACCCTGCCAGCCAGAGAGGAAACTCTATCGATATTTGGAGAGCAAAGGAGCAGATGTAAGGAGGCTGTTTTCTCGAGACCTTGACCTTTGGATTCCATCTAGTGGCGGGTCTGCCACCGGCCTCCTGTCCTGTTGGACGTTTCCCCAGTGCTCTTCCATCCTGCTCTAAGCCGCCACTTCACATGCTCCATGCTTTCTTTCCCTTGGTCGGGGGGCGGTCTCACGGTTTGGGGGAGATGCTAAGCTTACCGTCCTAACCTAGAAACCCCCCGTATACACACACACTCTCCTCTCCCCCATTCCGAAGGCTGGAGCTGGGGATTTCCTGGGGACTTAACCGGCAGGACAGCCCTTTACGGGCTGAGGAGACGAGGAAGGGAAGGAAGTGGTAGCCATGTGGCTCTGGGTTCTGGGAGCCAGAGGGGCCACCCTCCTACTGCTCCACGGCCCAGTCCTGTCTCCACAGACTGTCACCCTCAGGAGGACCCTGGTGTCTCCCAAATGTGCACAGGCAGCACCGTCCCCCAAATGTGCACAGGCAGCACCGTCCATCCCTGGCTTTGAAGGGGGACTTCTCCCACCCGTCATCTGGTCTGATCCTCACAAACACCCCAGGAGACAGGCAGGACAGGCGCTGTCATCACCCTCACTAGACAGGGGAGGAAAATGAGGCTCAAAGAGGGGAAGTAGGGTGTAGATGATGGACTGTACAAGATATTTAGCCAGGCCATTTTACACCCAGAGAAACTGAGGCCCCCATAGGGAAGGGACCTGGCCCAGGGTCCCATAGTAAATGAGAAGCAGGCCCTCTGACCTCCACCTCACACCATCTCCCCATCCATTCGGCCAGCTCCTTATTAACGACTGACGGACTAACTTCCTAGTGTACAGGGGGCAAACGGAAGAAGAGCCTGAGGCAAGCACTGGGGTGCCTGCTGCAGCCCTCCTCCCACCCTGCTGTGGCTTCCCTTCCCCACCCTGCCCCCAAGTGGCAGTCCAAGTAGCCATACCCTCCTGTGACGTCAGCGCCCACCAGCCCTGTGTCCAGGACCAGGGTCCAGGCTGGCCACAGCCCACCAGATTCCAACCAGCCTCTGCCAGGGCGATGGCTGGACAGACGTGGCCCTTCCATCTACCCCAGAGTAATTAAAAACACACCCAGGCCTCTTCCAACGAGAGAGGGGCCAATTTTCTTCCCCTCCAGCACTGCTGACTGCAACCTAAATAGCAATATTTATGCCAAGCTCCCCATAATACTGTAAACATCCCAATGTATAGCGGGCCAACGCATGAGTCATTTCCCCAAAGCCAGAGTTAATAAGTGGTACCTCAGCCATATTCCACAGGGCTCCCGCCAGCAGCCAGGCCCCAGGGCTGCCCTCCACACCCAGGGCCCGTGGCACCCTCGGTGCCCCAGTGGCCCCACTCCGGGAAACCGCAGGCAGCCGCCAAATCCCCCAGGAGCCGAAGGACAGCTGCCTCAGTGCCAGAAACTGTGGCTGCCATCCAGGGACACCCCCCACCCCCTGACTGCGGTCACTAAAGTGCTCATTACCGAAAGAGAAACTGAAGTTGTAGCACAGGGTCCCCCACGACGCCTTTCCCAGAGGCCGCAGCCCCCACGCCTGGTCTGATATGCTTTTTTTCTTAGGCTGCAAGAAGGGAAGGGGCGCCCCGCAACCCTAAAGTGGCCTGAGAAGTGCACACAGACATCATCCCTAAGCCCACGGGAGCAGAACCCTGGAAGGGCTCACGCAGTTTAGGGTCAACAAAACCCAGCTAAGTGAGTGCTGGTTTCAAAGAAAGACCACAGACCTGGGTTCTATTTTTGTCACCCAACGGCCCTGGGTGAGACATCGGACTTTTCAGAGCCTCAGTTTCCCTATCTGTTCAAGAGAAGTAGGAATCATACCTACCTGTCTTCCCCGGAAGGTGTATTTTGAGGGATCCAACACACTGGTGGGCGGGAAAGCACTTTGTAAAGCTTAAAGTACCTTGTCAACTGTGCAGCACGTTGTAAACCGCAGAGAGCTGCGTATAGTGCGAAGTACTTCATAAACTGTAAAGTGGTTTGAAAACTGTAAAGCGCAGTACACGTGAGAACCATTATTCACGTTCGCTTCTTGCCCTGCAAGCTCGGCCATTCCTGGTGGACACACCCAGACCGCACTAACTTTCCCTCCAGAGCAAGCTGGCTCGGGAGACCTAGCAACTACCCTTGCCCCCCTGGGGGTCGAGTGGTACCAATACACGAGGCCACGGGGAGAGGGCCCGCGACCCTGGCCAAGGCCAACACATGGCAAGAGCATCTGGTCCGACCCCGGCGGCAGCTGGAGAGTTCCCGGGGCTCCAGCCGCCACGCTGAGAGCCGCGGCCGCGGGGCGGTGGCCGGCGGGGGTGCCCGGAGACCTCGCGCGACGGAGAGATGCCCACAGACCCATCCCCCGCGCAGTCCTCTCGGGGAGGGGACCCCATTGTACGCCGCGGGCGATGGGCAGGCACCGACGCGGGGGCTGGCGCGCTCCCTTCCACTCTGCCAGTCCCCGCTCTCCGGGGCGCCGGGCCTCATCTCGGGGGCGCGGGCCGGGAGCCCCCACCCCGGCCGGCCGCGGTGCCTCCCTCCCTCTGCTCCCTGCCAAACTTTCCAGCCCCGACCGAGCGCCGGCCCCCCCCGCCCCCCGCCACCCGCCACGGCCGGGCCCGCGCCCCTCCACCCTGTGCGGAGCAAGACCAGGCCGGCGCGAGGCGGCTGCCCGAGCCGGGGGCGGCGAGCGCGCGTGGGCAGCCCCTAGCCCTGGGCGGCGCTCGCCGGGCTGGCTACAAAGCCTCGGCAAGATGGTCCCTTCGCCTCCTCCTGGCACAGTCAATCAGCGCCCGCCGCTCCCCGGGCGCCCGCGGGGCCCGCTCCTCCCGGCGCGGCCGGACACACCTCCCCGCGGCCACCTGCGCCCGGCGCCGGCCCCCAGGCAAACTTTGCGGGCCGCGGAGCGGAGGTGGGCGCCGGCGGCCGCCCGTGCCCGGCCGCTCCCCGCCCCCATCGCCCGCCCGCTCGCTCACCTTCCACGGCGGCGAGCAGCGGCAGCAGCAGCAGCGCGGCCCCCAGCCTCCGCAGAGCCATGGCTGCGCTTCCCGGGGCCTCGGGCCGCGGCGCCGCGGGGCCCGGACGGCCCGGGCGGGAGCGCGCGCCCCGGGCTCGGGGGGCCAGGGGGGGCGGCAAGGCGCGGCGCACACACAGCCGCCGCCACCGCGCAGCCAGCAGAATGAGCCATCCAGCCCGGGCAGAACGGGGACCCGGGCTCCGCCAGCGCTGGGCACGGCCCACCTGAGCCGCGGGCGCGGGGGGAGCCTGGCCAGGCCACCGCTCCCCGCGCGCGTCCCGGCCCCCGGCGGCCGCGCGCCGCCGCGAGCCCGGGTCCCCACACCGCGCCCGTAAGGTCACCCGGGGGCAGCGCGGGCGCTGGAGCGCGGCGACCCCGCGTGCCCGGGACACTGAGACCCCGGGCTCCCCCCGCGCAGCAGTGGTCTCTCCCGGCGCTGTGGCTCCTCCAGATAAAGCAGCGATTTCAGCCCAAATGTTTCTCAATTTTTATTGAATGCTGCAAAGCCGGAGAGCGTCTGGCGCGGCTGACAGGGGCAGGGAGAGCGGACGGAGGGGAGGGCGGGGGAAGGGGCTTCCCAAAGCGGGGGCCGGCACTACCTGTCAGGGCAGGGAGTCCCACCCCCTCGCCTCAGCCCTGCCACCCGGGTCCCTGCGGCTTCGAAAGGGACCGAACTGCAATGAATGGAAAAAAAAAAAAGGGTGTGGGGGGGGTGGCATCTGGGAACAAAACAGGCGGCTTTCCCAGGCACTGGGGCTGGGCCGGGGCCTCCGAGTGGGAGACTGGGCCTTGGCGCTACCCGAGGGCCTGGGGTGGGGCTGGGGGGGGGGGGGGAGGTGGTCACTCGGCACTGGTGGGCTGGGCCCTGGCAGGCAGACCCCAGGCCTCCCCTCCCTGCCCGGTTGTTCTGAGCTGGCCCGCGAGCCCCTCACTGCAGACTCGTCTATCTCTGTATTAGATTTCTCCTTCTCTGTTGATCTTGCTCCCAGTGCAGTTTGGGGATGGGGTGAAGGATGTCCATGGGTGAATCTGGGGAAAGCCCCAGCCACCCCCACGCTGTGGAATGGACCTGTCTGTGCAGCCGTGGTTTTGTGCATGGCCGTCCCTTCAGGGAGAACACAACCCTAGCCCCAACCCTGTCGGCCCTGCCCTGCTCTGACAGCCTTCATCACCATCATCATTAACAGACTTTACTGAAGTCTGGATGGTGGGCGGCTGCAGGGGGCCTGCGGCAATCACCCAGGCTGAACCCCTGGCGGTTGGGAGCCCACTCCTGACTGAGGAGACTTCATCAGGAGCTCGGAACTCTGTGGAGTGAGTGGAGGAGCCCAGTGCAGGAGCAGGTGGTTTAAGTCGAAGGCAGTTTAAGTCTATGCTACCCACATCTCCTGTGTCCCTTTGTCCCACATACCATCAAAATGTCCCAGCAATCCCTTCCCTTCAGTCCATACCAAGAAAATGGGGTACCACAGGCTTCGGGAATCCATCTAAGGTTTGGAAAGTTGGGTCGTCTCTTGAAGCTCTAAGAGTCCAGTTGAAATGGGTGTCATCCTGGAAGGCCACCAGGAGGAGGCAGCCTGGGAGGGAGACAGAACAGGAGTGAGCAGGGAGAGAAGAGAAACAGGAGATTTCCCCCTATTAAGCCTACAGACCCCTCACCAGGGTCAAGAGCCAGTGGGGTGGGGCTGGCAGAGCCACTACCGTTCCTATTTGAGTGAGCAGGGGGAGAGGAAAAATGAAAGATTCCCCCTTTTAAGCCTACAGACCTCTCACCAGGGTCAAGATCCACTGGGGTGGGGCTGGCCTTTATTTTCAGTTCTTGCCTGTCAGACCTTCCAGGAGACCCAGGGTTTGAGGGACCCCAAGCTTGGCCCATCTTGAGGCAATCCTCCCTCTCCTGGACAGAGCAGCTCTAAGCTCTGGCCCCCTCCAGTGCATCCAGGTGCTAGACACTTCCAAATTCAAGAAGTCATTATTGAGCACCTATTATGTACTGTGCAGATTCAGCTTTTTTGCTTTGTTTCTATTTCCTGGGACCCTTGACTCCACCTACCCAGGGCCAGTGGTTACTTCCTTTTTGTCTCAAAATAGGAAGACCAGTGACTCTGCTTTATTGAGGACATGGTACCAGGCACTAGGCTGGGCTTTGTTTATTTCTTGTCCCCCTTAATCTTTCCTACTCTGTGCACCAGGTGCTGATCTTTTCATATGATGAAACTGAGGACCAGATAAGTAATTTGTCCAAAGTCCCATGGCAAATTGGGCTAGGATTCAACCCCATGTCCGTCTGACCCCAGTGCTGACCTCCTTGTACCTTTCACAGAAGCACAGAGCTCAGGGCTCTTCCCACAGCCTATTTCACAGATAAGGAAACTGAGGCCTAAAAAGGAAAGTGACTCACCCAATGTTATCTGATGAAATAGACATCTATCCAGGGCCTTTACCTGGCAAAAATAGAAAATTACTGATCATAATTAAGTTCCCCTTCTCTCACATCCTCTTCTCTCTAAACAGTATTTTATTCCCCATTTGGGGTGGCTGGGTTCTGCAGTCTGGCCAGGCTCTCCTCCCTGATTTCTTGGCAACCGCCTTTAGCTGTGCTTTTGTCCCAGCTGTGCACTCCACCTGGTTGCCTTCTTGGCTCTAAAGACTTGGATTCAGCCTCACCCCAGCCCCCACCAAGAGCTTAATTGACATTCGCCTCACCCCTCTCTGACTGACCTATTTGCCTATTATCTGTTCCCTGAAAGATAATCAGCCCCACATGGTCCATTGCTGGTTTCTCTGATGGATTGTTTCTGATTTGCACGTTATCTCTACAACTCCAGCCGACTGTGAGCTCCATGAGGGCAGTGCCTGGATGCAAAACTATACTGTACACTGCCAGGGCAGGAGGCCCCAGGGAGCATCTGACCCAATCCCCACCTCAGCAGAGGAGGAGGCGGTTTAAGCTTCATTTGTCTAATGACAACAGCTACTCGAATTTGCAATCACGCTTTAACAGTTTACAAAGCAGCGTTCACACCCATCAACTCGACTCATGCTAATTCAACCAGCCTATCCTGCGAGCCAGCCTGGCAGCCAGGGAACGCCATTTTTCAGAAGGCGAAATTGGGGCCCAAAGAGGGGCCACTTGCCCAAAGACATGTGGAAGGTTTGGGGTTTTTTGTTTGTTTTTGGTGCAGCTGGAGTGAGGCTTCAGTGACTTGTCTTGTCTAGGTCTCTTTCAATCAGAGTTGATTGACAAACATTAGTTGGGCACCTCCTGCATACCAGGCACTGGGGAGGCAGGGGTGCAGCTGTGGATCTGCCAGACAAGGCCCTGCTCTCTGGGAGCCTACATTCTGCTGCAGAGAGACCTATATAGGGACAAGCTAATAACGATAATGGTAAGTGCGAGAAAGATAATGACCAGGGTGATGGGGCAGTGATTGACGGAGGGCAGGGGGCTGCTCTGGCCAGGGGAATCAGGGAAGGCCTCTTAGGCAACATGGCAGCTGAAAGCTGGACAGCGAGGAGTCTACCATGCCAACATGTGTGAAGAGAGCTCCAGGTGGAAGAAACTGCAGAGGCAAAGGCCCTGAGGTGGGAACACACTGGGTACCCTCTGGGAATAGGAGCTGAAGCACGGCAATCAACTGGAGCGTGGAGGAGGTTACGTCAGGGAGGGAGAATATGGATTGTAGTTTAAGCTCAATGGGGGAGTCATGGAGGATTATAAGTTGAGACTGGATAGATTGGAGGTAGAGGAAATAGCATGAACTCAGCTGAGCAGGGCCTGGGGGACCCCATGTGTTAACCCATGCCACCATCCTCCCGGTCTGTGGGGCTGGGCTGGCCTCTAGAGCCCCTAGATGGAGACTCCAGGGGCTCTCTTAACTTGCTTCCCTTAACTTGACTCCCTTAACTCCCTAGCCCTCCCTTAACTTACGTGTGACCTTGGGCAGGGTACTCACCGTCTCTGGGCCTCACTTGCCACAAATGCCAAATGAGGGCATTAGCCAAGGTGGTTTCTCTGAGGCCACTTTCAGCCCTCTCTTTGTCGTGGATTCAGTGGGGGCAACATGACCTTCGTGAGGATCTCAGCCATACCAGAGGATGCCAATGAGCTCTAGGCTCCCTTTGCTTTCCCTGAGGCTCCTTCTTCCTGAGGGGAAAGGTAGTGGGGCTTTTGAAGGGGGGAAATATGTTACACTGAGTGGCAGAGCCCAGAGAAAACATAGAATAGACATCCCCTCTTGGTGTACCCAAGTCTCTGACTCCCATCCCAGTGGCTTTGCTGACTGATGCAGGATTGATGGGGTCACATGGCCATTTGCGGGTCAAACCATCCCTACAGCCAGTGCCAGGCCAGGGGGAATTTCTTTTTTTTTTACTATATATATTTTTTATTATGCTTTAAGTCTAGGATACATGTGCACAACGTGCAGGTTTGTTACGTATGTATACATGTGCCATGCTGGTGTGCTGCACCCATTAACTCGTCATTTACATTAGGTATTTCTCCTGATGCTATCCCTCCCCACTGCCCCCACCCCACAACAGGCCCCAATGTGTGATGTTCCCCACCTTGTGTCCAAGTGTTCTCATTGTTCAGTTCCCACCTATGAGTGAGAACATGCGGTGTTTGGTTTTCTGCCCTTGTGATATTTTGCTCAGAATGATGGTTTCCAGCTTCATCCATGTCCCTATAAAGGACATGAACTCATCCTTTTTTAAGGCTGCATAGTATTCCATGGTGTTTATGTGCCACATTTTCTTAATCCAGTCTATCATTGATGGACATTTGGGTTGGTTACAAGTCTTTGCTATTGTGGATAGGGCCTCAATAAACATACGTGTGCATGTGTCTTTATAGCAGCACGATTTATAATCCTTTGGGTATATACCCAGTAATGGGATCGCTGGGTCAAATGGTATTTCTAGTTCTAGATCCTTGAGGAATCGCCACACTGTCTTCCACAATGGTTGAACTAGTTTGCAGTCCCACCAACAGTGTAAAAGTGTTCCTATTTCTCCACATCCTCTCCAGCATCTGTTGTTTCCTGACTTTTTAATGATCACCATTCTAACTGGTATAGATGGTATCTCATTGTGGTTTTGATTTGCATTTCTCTGATGGCCAGTGATGATGAGCATTTTTTCATGTGTCTATTGGCTGCATAAATGTACAGAGACATGGCTCAAATTCTAGTTCTGTCACTAGTTGGCTGTGTGACCTCAGACAGGGCTCTTCCCCTTTCTGGGCCTGAGCTGAGAGCCCCAGATCTACCCTCATGAAGCTCATGAACCAGCACTGTCCAATAGAAATATGATCTAAGCCCCACATATAATTAAACCATTTATAGTAGGCATATTTAAAAAAAAAAGAAATAGGTGGAGTTAATTTTAATATATTTATTAACCCAATATATCCAAAATATTATCATTTCAGCATGTAATGAATGAACCATTTTACATTCTTTTTTCACACGAAGCCTTTGCCATGTAGCATGCATTTTATATTTCAGCATAGCTCAATTTGCACTAGCTACATTTCAAGTATTCAATAGACACGTGTGGCTGGTGGCTAGTGGCCACCATTATTGGATAGCACAGATACAGACACTGACGGCAATAGTTATCCTAAGGAACTCAAAGTGCTCTTTAATAGAGGTTGTCCAAACCTTCTGCGGGCACAGAGGAGGGAGTCACTACTTCTGCTTAGAGAAGGGGAGAAGGCTTCCTGGAGGAGCTTACATTTAAAAGATAAAAAAATGCCTTGATAGCTAATCCTCTTTCTTCCCACTTTCAAGAAAACTTTTCTTTCTACCTTATGAGAAAAGAAACACATACTTATTGTTAAAAATAAAGAAGATATAGAAGAGATAAGAAAGAAAACAAAGACCACCTCTAATCTCCACAGCCTGAGACCCACTACTAATATTTTGATCTGTTTCCTTCCAGGTATTTTTTTTTTAAGGCACAAGTATTTTGCGTGTTAACTATAATCTTGCTGTCTGTATGGTGCTGTGTCCTATTTTTTCCCACCCAGCACCGTGGAGCGGGCATTCCCTTGGGTTGTTAAAAACCCTCTGGAAACATCATTGCTAACCACTGCGTACTATTCCAGGGGGGTGATGGGCCGTGAAACCAGAAACTCTCCTGCTTTCCCACTTCTCCTGGAGGTACCTGCGAACCCAGCTCCACTTTGGATGCCCCTCTGAGCACAGAGGCTGCAGGGAGAATGGAGAGAAGCAACCAGGAGAGGAGAGTTCCCTGAAAGCCACCCTTTGCTTGACTCCTCACTGTCAGCCCTGGGTCTTTGTGACTCAGAGCTGGAGGAGGCTGGGCTGGGCTGCAGCTCCAATTAGCCAGTCTCTTGACTGCCACCTGGTGGCCCTGGAAGTGAATGCACCCTCTAGGAGAACCATCAGGGAGGTGGCCAGAGGAAAGAGGTGCAGGGGTCCTGGGTTTCCACTTTTGACCCCTGGCCCCGCACCCCACTTCATGACCAGCCTTCTGGGGAAGGGGTCATCTGAGTTTTCATTCTGGAGAAGGGCTTCCCTCCTGCTGTCATTCTAAAGGGTCGTAGCTTGGGGAGAGGACTGCCTGGGTGCAAATCCAGCACCACCTCTTATAAGCACGGAGTCCTCAGGCCAGTCTACTTTTCTGTCTCAGTCTCCTGATCTGTAACATGGACTAATAATAGTGCCTATCCCCTAGAGCTGTGAGGCTGAAATGAGATAATCCATGTGGACAAGCACGGGGCCTTGTCCACAGTACATGTTCAGTGTTTTAAATTATTTAATGTCAGAGGGAAATTAAGTGCAAAGTACAAGGATGAATCTTATTAAATCTCATCCTGTTTCTCTGGTTCTCTGCTCTTAACCCTTAAGCCCCTTTGATGAAGCCACTTTCCTGCTCACAAGTCTTGAATGCCCCCCTACTCCCCCATGCAATAAATATAAACTCCCTAGCCTGGCATTCGAGGCCCCTCAAGGACGGGACCCAGCCCACCTTCCCAGTCTTGTCTCACTGTTCACCTCCAGGTACCCTCTGCCCCAGCCAAACCATTGTCCTCAGGTCTCCAGGAACTCCTCCATTTTCTTACCTCCACTCTCTCCTCATGCTCAGCTTCACGCTAGACCACATTTCTCCCCATCCTGTCTTCCAGAATTCTGCTTATCCTCCAAAGACCTCATCACAGACCATCTCCTCAGGAATCCTTCCATAGACCCATTCCCCTTCTGGAAACCTCCCCAGCCTGCTGATGACACACACCTCAATTTCCTTCATCCTATGTTCTTGCAAAGTAGCCTTGTGGAGCGGAAAGAGTGTGGCCTTTGGAGTTAGGGAAGGGATGTGTTAGAATCATGCATGATCTTGAGCAGGGAGAATACTCAATCTCATTAAGCCTCAGTTTTTTTCTTTCTTTTTTTTTATTTTAGAGATAGGTCTCACTCTGTTGCACAAGCTGGAGTACAGAGGCGTGATCATAGCTCATTGCAGCCTCAAACTTCAGGGCTCAAGCGATCCTCCCACCTCAGCCTCCAAAAATGCTGGAATTACAGGCATGAGCCACTGCACCCAGCCCTCAAATTTCCTTATTTGTCAAGTGGACCAGATCTTTATAGGTTCGTGATGAGCATAGCATGCGACGACACACAGAAAATACCTGGCATTAGAGAATACCTGTGAAATGTCAGTTTCCTTTCCTTGCGAGTTCATGCCCCATCCATACAGGAAGCTGCCCTAGGGCAGACTACATTCTGTTCACCCCTGAATCCAAGTCCAGCAAAGGGCCTGACACATGGGCACTGACTAATTGCTTGCTAGAATGAATGGAAACTTCTCTCCCACCAGTAGAAAGAACCTTCTTGGCATAGGAAATAAGTGGTAAAATGCTACCCAGTAGCTGTGAGCCATGTAGCTCCCAGTAGCTCCATTACCACGTGGAGCCAAAGACTCACTTCCTCCTGGGAGCTGGGAGGGCCTGGCTTATCTAGCTTGTAGGTGAGGCTCCTGGTGGGTGGGTGGGTGTCTAGCTTGCAGTGGGTAGCCTGTCTCCACAGTCTGTTCCCACCCATCATCTGCTTTAATCCTTGCAACAACTTTGTGAGCCTGGCAGCCCTTTCACTTTACAGTGGAGGAAACTGCAGGCAGGAGAGGAAGTGACTTAGCTAAGGTCGCTCAACAGACTCCTGAATGCTGGGCTGGGAGCCAGGTCTCCCAATTCCCCAGATTAAGGCCTTTCCGAAGCTTGTAGCTATGATATGGTTGCAAAGGCACTAGATTTAATGTCAGGAGAAACGAGTTGAAACCCCAACTCAGCCCTTTACTTTCTGTGTGGCTTTGGGTGATTGTGTAACTTCTTGAACCTCAGTTTCCTTGTGGCCAGGGGCCCTGTTGGAAGATGAAAGAAGCCAGGAGATGGGAAACACCTCTGTCAACTGTGGAGTGCCGTATCCAGGTAAAAGGTTGTTATGTTGTTACGGTTGTATACTGAGCCTGATATGGGATACTTTGATCTTTGCGCCCCACAGGAGCACACAGAATTTTATGGCTATTCCCCTGGCCGACCGTTTCCCAATCTGCGTCTCTCCTGGAGTTTGATAATGCTGTTTTGATGGGTTCCTGGTAACAGCGGTGCAGCAGGGTGGGGGAGCTGGGCGAGTGAGCTGGGTGTGGAGGCTCTGAAGGCCGGGACAGCTGTCCCCTATCCGGGTACAATCACAGAAAAGATCCAGACTAGGCTGGGCACTGGGGTTGGGGACACATACAGAAGGGTAAGGCACAGGTCCCATTTTTTAAGGACCCTGGACGTGAGAAGAAAAAAGTCATGGAACTGGGTGTGGGTGTAGCTAAGCTCTCTGCAAAGGTTTTAGCTGATTCACATTTAAACAGGACCAGGCAAAGAAGACGTTCTGGAAGTGTTTGCCAAATGGACGCGTGGATGGATGGATGGATGGTTGGTTGGTTGGACAGACAGAGAGGAGAGGACATGATGATAAGCAGGCAGGCTTCTAGGAGGTAGTGACATGTGAGCCATGATGATTCTCTGGATTGCAAGAAATTGACTAAGGAGTTTTTGGAAGGACACATAAGGCAATCAAAACCCAGGAATCTCTACTTTGTGATCAGGACTTATTGGAACCCAGCAAAAGCCTTAGGGGGCCTGAATAAGACTTGTAGTTATTGAGAATCAAAGGCATCTGTAGCCACTGAGATAATGATAATAATAACAATTACTGGCTGGGCGTGGTGGCTCACACCTGTAATCCCAGCACTTTGGGAGGCCAAGGTGGGAGGATCACTTGAGGCCGGGAGTTCAAAATGAGCCTGGGCAACATAGCAAGATCCTGTCTCTACAAAAATAAAAATAAAAAAATTAGTGGGGCGTGGTGGTGCACACCTGTAGTTCTAGCTACTTGGGAGGGTGAGGTGAGAGAATCCCTTGAGCCCAGGAGGTTGAGGCTGCAGTGAGTTATGATTGCACCACTACACTCCAGCCTGAGCAACAGAGCAAGACCCTGTCTCAAAACAAACAAACAAACAAAAACAAAACAAAACGAGTTGGTGCCAGGGGCAGTGCTGAGCATTTTACAAACATCATCTTATTCACTGCCCCAAATTCTCTTAGGATGCTTGACAAAGACTCTGTACCTTCCTTCTCTTGGCAGGTTGCTCCCTCTCAGTACCCACCTCGTCTGCCTGACTCTTTCTGTGCCATTCAGGAGAGACTGAGATTGGCCCAGTCAGCACCTCAGCCCAGTGTGGGTGGAGTACCACCTGGGCCCCTGGCCAGTCCAAAGCCCTGCTGACTTTGGGTCTCCTAAGAGAGGGTACAGCCCTGGCCAGGGTCTCATGGTGGGTTGGAGCAGTGTAAGGAGTAGAACTCAGATGTCCCAGTGCTTTTCTATCTCTGCATTCAGATGGGAACAGGCATTTGGGGTCCAGGAGGGGAACTGAGATAAAGGAAGGAGAAGGAGCTTTGAGGGTAGTGAGCCTAAACTTCTCAGCCTTCACAGATGTTCCTTGGATAGACTCTGTTCCCAGGAAATAGGCCTCAAAATGTTGAGGTGAACTGTGCCTATAGTCAGTTTTCAACCCCTGTTCTTGATATTGATGATGACAGAATGCTATTGTCTATTTTTTCTTTTTTAAAGGAGTTTCAGTCTTGTCACCTAGGCTGGAGTGCAGTGGCGTGATCTTGGCTCACTGCGACCTCTGCCTCCTGTGTTCAAGCGATTCTCCTGCCTCAGCCTCCCAAGTAGCTGGGATTACAGGTGCCTGCCACCATGCCCAGCTAAATTTGGTATTTTTAGTAGAGACAGGGTTTGACCATGTTGGCCAGGCTCGTCTTGAACTCCTGACCTCAGATGATCCACCCACCTGAGCCTCTCAAAGTGCTGGGATTACAGATATGAGCCACCATGCACGGCCAGAACGCTAGAATCTTTAGATTTGGAAGAGCCAGCCTGGAATCAACTTCTCCATCCCTCTCATTTTATAAATGAAGAAACTAGGTCTCAGAGAAGGAAAGTAACTAACTCAAGGTCACACAGCAAGTTAGTGGGCAATGATGGTGAGATGTTCTCCAGCTCATGGAGTGGAATTGGCAGTTGGCCTAAGATTTCCAAATGGGAAGTCTGGGACAAGGAGCCCAAGGGGAGTCCAAGGAGATAAGGCGGGTGGTTTCCGTTTTTCTAGGACCATCTTAACAGCTGGGCCGAGCTGAGCACTGCAACTGTCTGAGGTGGAATTGGAATGCAGCCAGCTTGTCAATTCCGTCTATTAACTAATAGTCTATTATTTTCCTCTAGGGTTAATATTTAAATGCAAATAGCCTGTTTTATCACACATTTGAGCATTCAGCACCCATCGGTCCATGGCCTCTGAGGAGGGGCAGGCCTTCTTCCATTGGCTTCAGGGGCCCAGGCAGCCCCTGGGGGACACAGGAATGGGGGGCACATGGGTAGAGGGTCAAACCTTTTGTTTCTGAATTCCGATTCTGCACCATACCCATGACACATTTGGGAGGGATGAAGCAGTGGGGGGTGGCATGAAGGGACAATGGTTGAAAAACGGGAGCCAGTTCTTGTCCAGGACATTTTCCTCCTCTTAATTAATATCACAAAGGGAAGCTGGGTCTGCATTGGATTGTGGGGATTATGCAAATGAGGCCGTGGATGGTGACGGGGGTGGGGGCGGAGGGGAGGCGGGAGATTTCTGAGCTCCTGGTTGTTCTCGCCATTTTAAAAACCTGTCCATTTCCAGAAAACCTCCACCAAGGCTGCAGCTGGGACTGTGTCCTTTCTTGAGTCTAGGGTTATGGCATGGCAGTTGGAAGAATCCTGACTTAACAGGGTGCAGCCTGGGACTAGAACTTCTTATTTATTAATTTATTATTTTACTTTAAGTTCTGGGATACATGTGCTGAACGTGCAGGTTTGTTACATAGGTATACATGTGCTATGGTGGTTTCCTGCATCTATCAACCCGTCATCTAGGTTTTAAGCTCCGCATGCATTAGGTATTTGTCCTAATGCTCTCCCTCCCCTTTCCCTGCACCCTCCAACAGGCCCTGGTGTGTGATGTTCCCCTCCCTGTGTCCATGTGTTCTCATTATTCAGCTCCCATTTATGAGTGAGAAGATGCGGTGTTTGGTTTTCTCTTCCTGTGTTAGTTTGCTGAGAATGATGGTTTCCAGCTTCATCCACATCCCTACAAAGGACATGAACTCATTTTTTTATGGCTGCATAGTATTCCATGGTGTATATGTACCACATTTTCTTTATCTAGTCTATCATTGATAGGCATTTTGGTTGGTTCCAAGTCTTTGTTATTGTAAATAGTGCTGCAATAAACATACGTGTGCATGTGTCTTTATAGGAGAATGATTTTTAATCATTTGGGTATATACCCAGTAATGGGATTGCTGGCTCAAATGGTATTTCTGGTTTTATATCCTTGACGAATTGCCACACTGTCTTCCACAATGGTTGAACTAATTTACACTCCTACCAACAGTGTAAAAGCAGCGTTCCTATTTCTCCACATCCTCCCCGGCAACTGTTGTTTGCCTGGGACTAGAACTTCTAGAGAGAGTCTAGGGGTAGGTTTTACTAACAGAGGGGAGATTAGACTGGTCACCCTGAAGGGAACCCAGCCTCAGGATGCAGAGCTTAATAATTCTTCTCCAAGAAACCAGTGAGGCGTAGGAGAAAGGGCGATGGTTTTGGAATCAGAACTGGGTTCAAATCCCTGCTCCACCACTTGGTGGCTGTGTGACCTTGGGGGAGCCATTTTACCCCTCTAAGGCTCAGTCTCCTCATCTGTGACATGGGGGACAGTGATTGTACCCTCATAGAGTTGATGGGGGGATTGAATGAGATAAGTCTGGTTAAGGCCTGGGACTCAGCTCAATCATACCAATGCTTGCCTCTTCATCCACTTGCTCTGTATGGAATAAATACAACAATAACTCATGTAATGTAATAATATTTTTTGTATACACAATATAACAGCAAATTTTTATATATATACATATATACTTATATATACATATATACACACATATATATATACACACACACACATACACACACTACAACAGCAAAGAGTAATATAACAGCAAATGCTTGGAGAGGACTTACAGCAGGAGCTGGGAACTGTTCTGAGCCTTTTATTAGCTCACTGAGGGCTTACAACAACCCCATGATAGAGGCACATACGAATGCACCCATTTCATGCCTGAGTGTGTGTGTACAGGAGGGGTGTGTCTGTTGTCCTCCCACCTCTGAGCAGATCCTGGCTGGTCAGGGGCCCTCATCTCCCCAGCGGTATAGACACTATAGAAGAGCTCTGACATTCATCAGGTTTGACCTGCCTATTTTACAGCTGGGATGCTGAGGCCTAGAGAGGGAAAGTAACCCAGCCACCACAGCAGACAGTTACCAGCAGGTCTTCTGTCTCCTAGCCCAGAACTTGCTTCTCTTTCCACTCCCACCCACCCTGGGGCAATTGATTGCTGAACCACCAACTGCCTCATGCGCTGAAAATGTTTGCTAAGCCTGAGTTGGCCTAGCCTGAGCTAGGCCCTGGGGGTGGGCGGCACCAAAGCTGAACAACTTCGCACCTGTCTGACCTCAGAAGGAAGCCAGACAAAGAGGGGAGCTCTGGATGAGGTGCTGCGGAAGGGGAGTGGGGAAAGGGTATGGACAGGGAGGGGCAGAGATGATGAAGAGACCCTGGTCCCTGCCCTTTAAGAATTCACAGTCTGGTGGGTAGTCAGACCTCTAACAGGTAGCATAAGTAGACCACCACAGGTAGCATTTATCCAGAGTGGCCTTGTGGCCGGGTGCAGTGGTTCATGCCTGAAATCCCAACACTTTGGGAGGCTGAGGCAGATGGATCACTTGAACCCAGGAGTTTGAGACCAGCCTGGGCAACACAGTGGGACCCCGTCTCTAAAACAAACAAACAAAAAAACACACAAGAATTAGGCTGGGTGCAGTGGCTCACGCCTATAATCCCAGCACTTTGGGAGGCTGTGGTGGGTGGATCACTTGAGGTCAGGAGTTCAAAACCAGCCTGGCCAACATGGTGAAACCCTGTCTCTACTAAAAATACAAAAATTAGCTTGGTGTGGTGATGCGCGCCTGTAATTCCAGCTACTCAGGAGGCTGAGGCAGGAGAATTGCTTGAACCCGGGAGGCAGAGGTTGCAGTGAGCCGAGATCATGCCACTGCACTCCAGCCTGGGCGACAGAGGGAGACTCTATCTCAAAAATTAAAAAATAGGCCAGGCGTGGTGGTGGAGGCCAAGGTGGGTGGATCACCTGAGGTCAGGAGTTTGAGACCAGACTGACCAACATGGTGAAATTCTGTCTCTACTAAAAATACAAAATTAGCTGGGCGTGGTGGTGCATGCTTGTAATCCCAGCTACTTGGGAGGCTGAGCCGGGAGAATTGCTTGAAACCGGGAGGCGGAGGTTGCAGTAATCTGAGATCGTGCCATTGCACTCCAGCCTGGGCAAGAAGAGCAAAACTCTGTCTCAAAAAAATAGATAGATAAAAAATAAAATAAAATAAAATAAAATAAAAGAATAAAATAAAACACAAGAAGTAGCCAGCAGTGGTGGTGTACCTCTGTACTCCCGGCTACTCAGGAAGCTGAAGTAGGAGGATCTCTTGAGCCCAGGAAGCCAAGGCTGCAGTGAGCTATGATGGAGGCACTGCACTTACAGCCTGGGCAACAGAGCAAGATCCTATCTCAAAAAAAGAGTGACCTTGTAGCATACGTTGTGCAACAGGCTTTATGCTCATACTCTTCGTTGATCTTCATAATAATCACCGGCTGGTGATATAATAATGTATCAGTTAGTGATATAATAAATAGTATCACATATAGAATTTAACAGTATCACATATATAATAATGTCACATATAGAATATCACAGTCCTTTTACAGATAAGGACATTGAGACTGAGAGAGACTAAATAACTTGTCCAGGATCACACAGCACTGCAGCACATGAAGGAGGCAGAATTCACACCCAGTTCTGCAGGTACCTGGGTCTGTGCTCAAGGACCTCAGCACTCCTCTGTCTAATAGAGTGGCCACTGGCCACACGTGGCTATCAAGCACTTGAAATGTGGCAGTCTGAATTGAGATGTGCAGTAAAAGTAAAATATACATGGGATTTCAAAGGCTAAGGAAAAAAAAGAATGTAAAATATCTCATTAAGAGAGTTTTTTTTTTGTTTTTTGTTTCAGAAACTAGAGATGGGGATCTTGTATGTTGCCCAGGCTGTTCTTGGACTCCTGGCCTCAAACAATCCTCCTGCCTCAGCCTCCCAAAGTGCTGGGATTACAGGAGTGAGCCACTGTGCCTGGCTGAAGTGTTTTTTTTTCTTAATATTGGTGAAATATTGAAATGATGTTTGGAAGATACCAGACTAAATGAAATATTATTAAAATTAATTTCACCTGTTTCATTTTACTTTTTTTTTTTTTTGAGACACAGTCTTACTCTGTACCCAGGCTGGAGTGCAGTGGCATGATCTCGGCTCACTGCAACCTCTGTCTCCCAGGTTCAAGTAATTCTCCTGCCTCAGCCTCCAGAGTAGCTGGTAGTACAGGTGCCCACCACCATGCCCCACTAATTTTGTATTTTTAGTAGAGATAGTGTTTCACCACGTTGGCCAGGCTGGTCTCGAACTCCTGACCTCAGTCAATCCGCACTGTTCGGCCTCCCAAAATGTTGGGATTACAGGCGTTAGCCACCATGCCCGGCCTCATTTTACTTTTATTAACATCGCTAAATTTTCTAATTTAAAATTCCACATGCAGCTGCCTTATACTTTGGTTGCACAGTGAGGCTCTGGATCAGTGCTGTCTGAGAACTTTCTGCGATAATGAAACTGTTCCGTTCTGCAGGGTCCAGTAGGGTAGCCACTAAGTTACATGTGGCTATTGAGAACTTGAACTATGACTAGGGCGACTGAGCAAGTGCAGTTTTAATTCTAATTCACTGTAATTAATTTAAATTGGACTTTAAGTGACCACACATGCCTCGTGGCTACTGTATTGTATAGCACAGCCCCAGAGGGGTGGGCTTTTCTGCCTTGTGGAGACAAACAAGTGTCACGGTGTGTTCTGGGTGTCCCAGTAGATGTGTGTTTACAGGGTGTGGGGGACTCAAGGAGGAGGTCAGTGGACAGGACTCAGAGAGCTTAAGGATTACTCAAGGGCACACAGCTGGGAGGTGGTAGATTCAGGGATTGGCCCCAGGTGAGCCTCCCTCGAAGCCCTGGGCTTGTTCTCAAGGTTTGCTGCCTCCTTTGCGGGGTGGCAGGGCATCTCCAAAGAACCCCTCCAAGTCAACCACTGACCCGTACCGCTCCACCCCAGAGCACCTGTCCTCCTGGGCACCCTGCTGGAACCCCCTTCCAGGCTGCGGTGACATGCCGACCTGCCTCAGTATGTGCTCGGATACTGTCACCCTCCCCGCCCTCATCCCTCAGCACTTCACGCCTGAATCGTGGCCTCTCTGCACTGGCCACACCCTGTCTCATCCCACCCCTCCTACGTGCTCTCCAGGCCCCTGGCATCCTGTCCTATCCCTGCCTGTGGCCTGCTACCTTTCCATGGCTTCCGGGCTTCCCGGGTACTTTATTATTAATAATACTTTTATTTTTCTGAGATGGAGTCTTACTCTGTTGCCCAGGCTGGAGTGCGGTGGCGTGATCTCAGCTCACTGCAACCTCCACCTCCCAGGTTCAAGAATTCTCCTGCCTCAGCCTCCCAAGTAGCTGGGATTACAGGAATGCACCACCACGCCCGGCTAAATTTTGTATTTTTAGGAGAGACACGGTTTCATCATGTTGGTCAGGCTGGTCTCGAACTGCTGACCTCGTGATCCACCCACCTCGGCCTCCCAGCATGCTAGGATTACAGGTGTGAGCCACTGCGCCCGGCCCCAGGTACTTTAAAATGCAGAACTTGAACTCCCATCTCATGTGGAAGCAATACCAGGAGAAGCCTGGCTCACTGCTCCCTTACCAGGCTGAGGATGGGCAGGGCTCCAACCCCCGAGCTGCCAAATGTTTGTGTGACTACGGGCAAGTCACTTCTCTCCAACCCTCAGTTTCCTCATCTATAAAATGGACATAATGATAGCATAGGGCTCTTATGAACATTAAATGCAGCAAGGGATGCAAAGTACCCTGTTAACTGTCAAATGAAATGCAAGCATGGGAAATCATTATGGTCCTTACTGTGGGCCGGACGCTCTGCTAGGTGTTACCCTCATGCTAACCTCATGCTGTAGTGGCTTTGAATTATTTAAATCCTTAAATCCTCCTCTTTTCAGAAGGTGGAATCTAATTCCCTTCCCTTGAGGGTGGCCTGGACTTCGTGGCTTGCTTGTAACTAATGGAATAAAGTAGAAGTGATGATGACGTGTGACTTTGGAGACTTAAGTCATAAAAAGGTGCCGTGGCTTGCTCCTCTTGCTGTCTCATATTGGGGGGTGTTAGCTGCCATGTCTTGTGGACTCTTGGACACATATTGGGAGGCCCAGGTGGTGAGAAACAAGGCCTCCTGCAAGGTTCTAGCAAGGAACTGAGGCCTCTTGCCAGGAGCCCTGGGAGTGAGCCACCGGCTATGCGGGCCCTTCAGCTTCAGGCAGAACTTTAGATGACTGCAGGCCCTGCTGACATTCTGACTGTAACTACGTGAAAGACCCTCACCTAGAACCAAAGCCACTCCTGAATTCCTGACCCACAGAAACTGTGGTTTAATAAATGTTTGTTGTTTTTAAACCACTACATTTTGGGGATAATTTGTTATACAGTCATAGCAAAAACATATGCATGATCTCATTGAATTCTCATAATCTGATGTAGATACTGTTGTTACCCCCATTTTACAGATGAAAAAACCAAGGCTCAAAGAGAAGACACTTGCCTAAGTCTACTCAGTAAAGATGTGATGGACTCAAGACCTCAGTGCAGGGCCATCTGAATTAAAACCTGATGATATGTATGTAAGTGCTCTGACATATCACCTCCTAGAGGGTTTCTTTTTTTCCCCTGTTTTGTTTTGTTTTGTTTTTGAGACTGAGTCTCTGTCACCCAGGACCCAGGCTGGAGGGCAGTGACATGATTTCGGCTCACTGCAACCTCTGCCTCCCAAGTTCATGTGATTCTCATGCCTCAGCCTCCCAAGTAGCTGGGACTACAGGCGTGCACCACCATGCCCGGCTAATTTTTTTGTATTTTTAGTAGAGACAGGGTTTGGTCATGTTGGCCAGGCTCAGCCCATCAAGAGATACTGTTGAAATAATATTTAGAAGTTACTGGATTAAATAAAATATATTATTAAAATTAATTCTACCTGTTTTGTTTTACTTCTATTAACATCGCTAAATTTTATAATTTAAAATTCCACATGTGGCGGCCTTATATTTTGGTTGCACAGTGTGGCTCTGGACCAGCAATGTCTGACATAACTTTCCACGATGATGAAACTGTTCCATTCTGCACAGTCTAGTAGGGTAGCCACTAAGTCACATGTCTTGAACTCCTGGCCTCAAGTGATCCGCTCCCCTTGGCCTCCCAAAGTGCTGGGATTACAGGTGTGAGCCACTGCACCCAGCCTCCTAGAGGGGTTCTGATGGCTGAATCTAGATCTGTCTGGGCTCCACTATGAGCTGGTGCACTCCCAAGAACAAGGGCTGTAAACTACACATCTTGACCCAATTCCCAATACCTAGCAACCAGTATGGGCTCATTAAATGCAGGTTTGAATGAGAGACATTTGAATCCTGTGTGGTCCTGGGCTGGTTCCTTGGCCAAGTCCATCCAAACATTTGTGGGGTTCAGGGCAAGATACAAATGGAGTTTGTATCTAATATTTAAAAGTTATTAATCAGACTGGGTGCAGTGGCTCATGCCTGTAATCTCAGCATTTTGGGAGGCTGAGGCGGGTAGATCACTTGAGGCCAGGAGTTCAAGACATGTGAATTATACGTGTGTGTGTGTACATATATGTATATATATGCTTGTATGTATGTATGATGTATGTATGTATATGTGTGTGTGTATATATACATATATAGCTGGGCATGGTGGCACATACCCATAGTCCCAGCAATTTGGGAGGCTGAAGTGGGAGGATCACCTGAGCTCAGGAGTCAAGGCTGCAGTGAGCCCTGATCATGTCACCGCATTCCAGCCTGGGTGAAGAGAGTAAGACCCTGTCTCAAAAAATGAAATAAAATGA
This sequence comes from Gorilla gorilla gorilla, assembly GCF_029281585.2. Lineage (NCBI taxonomy): Eukaryota > Metazoa > Chordata > Mammalia > Primates > Hominidae > Gorilla > Gorilla gorilla. The sequence goes on from NC_073224.2 coordinate 217,153,575, forward strand.
AAGTTATAAATCAAACCTAATAAACAGTTAAATAAAATATGGCAACTATTCCTTTATTATAACAAAATAGAAAATATGTGTAAACTGCAGTTTTTATATGGCCAAAAGTCAGCAAGTTATCAAAGGTGACTGAATATCATATTGCATATGTCTGGGTAGTTTCTTGATAGGCTGATCATATTTGAATAAGTAATAAAACAAAAGCCTACATGATTCATAAATTATTATTTGTTCCATCAATTTTGTCTTTCTTGCCTTTATTTCAACAAAATAGTAATTGTGTGGTGATAATCAAGATTCTCACATAATTTCTGTTTCGTTGATGGCAATGTGAAATTAGACAACCTTTTGCAAGTCATTGTATTTCTTAGCTAGTTTTTAATTAATTTCAGGTTGGAAACACTTGCTCTGTTGAGGATGTAGCAACAAATTGTCAATAAAATTCTTAAAGCAATATTTAGATTAGGAAATGAGCCATGAATTTTATGTAGCAAGCTCAAACATTGTAATGGGGTTGCATATGATAAATTACCATTATTATGGAAAATGTTACAAGCTGTAAGTTCTTCATGTAAATCATATCATATATATCATGATTTTTTACTGTCTCTCTAGGCAATATCGAGATCTAACAGCCATGTAAGTAATTGACGTCACACTTTAAGTATGTTACAGCTGGACCTACGTATATACAAATTTAAGAGTAATATAAAAGATTTAATATTGCAAAATGTTCTTCAGCTGCCCTGTGCAGCTCTTGCAGATACCATGCTCTTTTTTGAGCACCTCCAGAACCAGGACTTGGAACATAACAAGAAGTAAGGAAATGGATGTTTGGTTCTAGTGGAATTTACCGCATTTGTGCTATCTTAGAGGAAGGATTTAGCAAGTTAATTAATTTGTCTTTTTTCTTACCTAAGAGTGAAAGCTTTTCTTACACTGCTCAGAGCCTCCCCGTGCCCCCAAAGCAGCGTCCATCTGCACTGTCAGCAGCCGCACAACCCACAGCCTTTGTGGCATTTGGATGCAGTCATCCTTTGTGTCAAGGACATAGAGCAAGAAAAGAGGAAAAGCAAATCCCTTCTCCCTCCTGGGGCCTGAGCAGCGTCAGTCACGAAAGCGGATGTTGAGGGTTACATGGGGTGTGCTGGGCCAAGTGACCAAGGCTCTGTGTATCCTTTAATAAATTGTGTGTGTTTGTGATCTGGGGGTCCCTGTGCTACTCATGTGTGATCTGGGCCTGTGGACTGTGGCTGGTGCATGAACTACTCAGAAACCAAAAATAAGTATTTTAAAACGCTCACAGCATTATTGCTACATCCAAGCTCGTGTTCATTTTTCTAGTAGTTCATTTTTAAGTAATTATTTTATAAAATGTTGGAAGACAGTGAGAACATGTTTCTCTCATTTCCTGAAGTTTTATTACATTGCTTTAGGATGCATTGACTGTCATTTCAAAATAGCACGTTGTATATTGGCATCGCTATCTTTGCAAGTTATAAAACTATCTTTTTGCATTGTGGTGAAAAAAACACATCACATAAAATTTACCATCTTAGCAGTGTTTAAGTGTACAGTTCCGTAGTGCTAAGTCTATTCATGATATTATGAAATAGATCTCTAAGACTTTTTCATCTTTACAAAAAAATGAAAACTCTGTACCCTTTAAACAACTCCTCTCTGCTCCTCCTCCCAGCCCCAGTAACCATCATTCTACTATCTGTTTCTATAAATTGGACTTACTTCAGATACCTCATTATGGATTCTTTTTTTCTTTTTCTTTTTTTTTTTTTTTGAGACAGAGTTTCACTCTTGTTGCCCAGGTTGGAGTACAGTGGTGTGATCTCGGCTCACCGCAACCTCTGCCTCCCAGGTTCAAGCGATTCTCCTGCCTCAGCCTCCCAAGTAGCTGGGATTACAGGCATGCGCCACCACGCCCAGCTAATTTTGTGGTTTTAGTAGAGACGGGGTTTCTCCATGTTGATCAGGCTGGTCTCGAACTCCCGACTTCAGGTGATCTGCCCGTGTCAGCCTCCCAAAGTGTTGGGATTACAGGTGTGAGCCACCTTGCCCGGCAGATTCATTTTTATTGTCTCTTATTAAAGTATCAGTCTGAAACAGATTAGAGGTTTGAAAACCAAAATGGTCCTTTGCCTTAGGTAGTTGAAGAAGCACTGCTCCCAAAATGCAGGGCCTAGGACAGGTCCCCTCTTGCCCAGGTCTAAAGGCATTTCTGCTTTACTTCCCTGAGCCTCAGTTTCCCCAGTGTAAAAAGGGGTGACTGAATGGTGACGCTCTGAAGGCCTCACACCCGTGTCACCCGGGGATGCTCTGGTCACTGAATTCCCCGAGTTAGGACTGTCTGGCTGGGCAGCCATCCTCTGTCCCCTCCCGTCGGGCCCTGCTCCAAGTCCCATTTCACGCGCCGAGGACTCCTTTGTCTCCACTGACACCTGGTTTCCTGCCTCTGCAGTCACAGTGGGGCCTTCTCATGGATGACACATGCAGGCTGCTTCTACTGCTTATGTCCTGGCCAAAGGTTTATGGCATTACCCACTAAGTTCACATTCCTCTCTGCTTGACCGTCACTCCTGTTTTCCATGAGTCACACAGGGCTGAAAGAGATGAGCTGATGCTGAAGAGGATGCAACCGAGCAGGGGCCCCACATTGCAGAATTTCAGAGCTGAAAGGGACTCGATTCTATTTTTTCTCTTATTTCACAGTAACACACATTTACTGCTAAACAACCCCAAAAGATATCTCTTTTTTTCTCTCTCTCTCTCCTGCAATTCAAGCACCTAATGATAACTACCTTTATTTATTTATTTGTTGTTTGTTTGTTTTTTGAGACAGAGTCTCATTCTGTTGCCCAGGCTGGAGTGCAGCGGTGCAGTCTCAGCTGACTGCTACCTCTGCCTCCTGGGTTCAAGTGATTCTTGTGCCTCAGCCTCCTGAGTAGCTGGGACTACAGGTGCCTGCTGCCACACCCAGCTAATTTTTGTATTTTTAGTACAGACTGGGTTTTACCATGTTGGCCAGGCTGGCCTCCAACTCCTGACCTCAAGCAACCTGCCAGCCTCAGCCTCCCAAAGTTCTGGGATTACAGGTGTGAGCCATAACTACCTTTAATATTTTAGTAAATACTGGTTGAGCATCCCAGATCTCAAAATTGAAAATCCAAAATCCAAAATACTTCTGATCCTAAGCATATCAGACAAGGGATGTTCAACCTGTATCTTGCTTGTTTTCTTCCCACTTTTAAGACAACATTAACAAGAATATGTTGCATCTATTGTTTCTAACCTGCTTTTTCCATCCAACCATGAATATTTTTCTACATCTATAAATGCACTGCTACATCATCAGTATGAGTGGCTGCAGAGTATTCCCTTGTGTATATGTTTGGCAGGACCAGTGTCCTCTCTCTCTTTCTTTCTCTTTCTCACTATTTTGAATAATAAATAACATTCCTGTAGTCAATTTCTTCATTATTTCCACAGGATAAAATCCTAGAGGTGAAGTTTCTAGGCCAAAGGATAAGCATACTATATTTAAAAGACTTTGGCTACAGGATTTGACAGTATTGATTAACACTGCCATCAAAAACATCAAGAGTGCTCATTTCAGCTCATGCCTGCCAACATTGGGTATTATCACTCTGGTGTTATTGGGTATTGGGTATTATTTATTGGGTATTATTTATTTAATTGTTGTTTTAATTTGTATTTCCTTTGGGGATGTCGTGGACATGTTTTCCTTATGCTTATTGGTCAATTATAGTGAAACAGATTTTGGAGCTTATCATCCAGCTTTTTATTTTGACAGCTGTGAAAACAGGCGCAGAGGTGAGAAGCTGCTTCTTCAAGCAGGTTAGGGACAGATCAGAATGGAAACCAGATTTTCTGATGTCCCGGTGAGGGGGATGTTTCTCCGTGATTCTGGGGCCTCTCAAGTTGATAGAGGGAGATAAGATTATACACTGAGAATGGAAAACAGCCCTTCAGTGTTCCCTGTCATTGTATGATATTAGACAAGTGACTTCAGACTCCTCTCTGAGCCTCAGACTTCTCACCTGTAAAATGAGAAGGTTGGATGAAATCGATTGCTCAGGTCTTTTTTTTGTTTTGTTTTGTTTTTTGGGACAGAGTCTTTCTCTGTTACCCAGGCTGGAGTGCAGTGGCACGATCTCAGCTTACTGCAACCTCTGCCTCCCAGATTCAAGCAATTCTCCTGCCTCACCCTCCCGAGTAGCTGGGACTACAGGTGCATGCCACCATGCATGGCTAATTTTTTGTATTTTTAGTAGAGACAGGGTTTCACCATGTTGGCCAGGCTGGTCTTGAACTCTTGACCTTGTGATCCACCTGCCTTGGCCTCCCAAAATGGTGGTATTACAGGCGTGAGCCACCACACCTGACTGATTGTTCAGGTCTTATTCAGCACTGAGATTAAGGATGTGATGCCATCTCCAGGTCCCTTCCAAGCTCTGATAATTATAATGAACATCTTGCATGTGTACAATACTTTACAGTTTGCAAAACATTTCTGTGAAGCAGGGAGGAGAGGTATTGTTGTTAACCCCATCTCACAAGTAAGCAAACTGAGGCTCAGAGAGTTCAAATGGCTTAACCTATCTGAGTCACTACAACTTCAGCAAATTCCTTAGCCATCTCCCAACAGGCCTTCTAGCAAGACAGCTGCCTTGAAGCTCCTCTATATAGAAATTCTGGACCTACCACTATCTGTCCACCTGCCACGGGCTACTCAGGATTCACTGAGCACCTACTCTATGCTAGGCTCTATGCCAGGGGTGGGGATGCAGAGACCAGCGTGGAGCTTGCAGTCTTCTGGGGGAGACACACGAAAAAAGACCACTTCAACAGAGGGTGACAGGTGCTCTGAAGTGTTTTGACAGAGGGCAGTGTGAGAATGATGGAAGCACAGAGGGGCATCCAGCTCAGATGAGAGGCATCTGGGCAGACTTCCTGGAGGAGGTGATGCCTGACTCTCATCTTGAAGAGGGAGTTAGGCGATAGTCAGGTGAAGAAAGACAAGGAAGATATTTGGGGCAGAGGGACAGAGTGGGCAGAGAATTGGAGACAAAGAGGGAACAGCACCTTTGGGGAACTTTAAAAAAGCCATGGGGCTTGGACTGAATCCGGTGGGCAGTGAGGAGTCAAGGAAGGGTTTGGGTGGGGAGAGGGACATCTTCATTTGTTTGTTCAGTAAGCGTATGTTGAGTGCCAGAGCCTACTATGCTGAATGCCAGGCACAGCGCTAGGCCCTGATTGAGAGTAAGACCGATAAGACCCTTGTCCTCACAACCTGTGTGTCTGATGATCAATTCTAGAACAGCGATTCTCAAACTTTTTGCTGTCAGGATCCTTCAATACTCTTCAAAACTTTTTGAGGAAGAATCATCACTTATATGGCTTATTGATACAATCCATGAACATGATATTTATGTGTATCGAAAATTAAGATGGGCCAGGTTCAGGGGCTCACACCTGTAATCCCAGCTACTCGGGAGACTGAGGCAGGAGAATCGCTTGAACCCGGGAGATGAAGATTGCAGTGGGCCAAGGTTGCGCCACTGCACTCCAGCCTGGGCGACAGAGCAAGACTCCATCTCAAAAAAAAAAAAAAAAAAAAAGAAAATTAAGACTGAGGAAATGTGAACATTTTTATCTATAAATTCGTTTCCAAATAATAATAACACACCCATTCCATGTTTAAGTGAATAATATATTTTATGAAAAACAACAATATTTTCCCAAATAAAAGTATTTACTGGTGAGAGTACCGCTGTTTCACATTTTTGCAGGTCTCTTTTATGTCTGGCTTATGATTTTGATAAAAGTTTGACCTTGAAAATTCCCTGTAAAGGTCTTGGGGATCCCGGGTCACACTCTGAGGAGGATGAATTGGATGAGGGGAAATCCGGGAGGAGGTGAGGCTGGTGAACAGGCAGCTTTTAGGGAGGGGCTGGGAGCTAGGGCATAGGAGAGCAGGGGCAGGTTTGAGAGAAGGCAAACCTTCTGGGCTGGGAGGCAGGGCCTGGATGCCTGTTGCTGGCTGCCAAGACAGGGCCGCAGTCGGGGAGCAGGTCTGCGGAGGAGATGATAAACGGGAATGCATTGGGTTTGAAGTGTCTGCGGACTCCCACGTTCAGTGCCCAGAGACAGGCTTGGGCCGAGGAGGGAATGAGTTTGTGTAGGAGGGAGAGTGTCGCTGAGGACAGAGCTGTCAGGACCAGGAGTGACAGGGCTTCAGGGGGGATGGGAAGGAGAGTGTGGCCTGGGGGCTGTGCGCCAGCTAGGCGGGGGCTGCTGTGGGAGGATGGGAGGGTCTGTCTCCTCCCAGCCTTGCTGAGCAAAAACTGCATAATCCAAGCCAGTTTCCAGAAGGAGCAGCCAAGGAGGGGCCCTGCCAGGGCTCAGCCTGAAGGGGAACTGGGGACAGGGAAGGAGTAATGGGCTGGAGGCCCCGGGGCTAGGAGATGATGCTGGAGGTGTGCCACGTACCTAGCCAGGGGTGGGAAATACTCAGGGGAGAAGCATCCAGGGCCTCAGTGAGAAAGGAACCAGAGGGGGTTCTCTCCATCTTTGAGTCTCTGGTGTGTTTGAGAATTCGGACGCCTTGCTAGGCAGAGGCAGGTGCTGGCTCAGACGATTGCAATGCATGTTCTCCTAGCATCAAGCCATGGGTCTGACCCTGGCCCTCTGCACAGATACTGTTCTATGCAGTCTCTTTTGTTGGATTTGGGTGGAAGAAAGCCAATCCCAGACTGCCCTCATCCTTCCCTAGGCAATTGGGTGGGCTCTGCCAGTGTGCTAGCCCCACGCTGTTTGCTAGGGAAGAACTGGCCCACAAGGACCCCCAAGACACTTGGGTGAGATAAGCAGGGACCCATGACAGTAGCTAATAGTGAACACTTACTAGGCACCTGGCACTATTCCTTATGTGGATTAATTCACTTAGTTCTCACAGCAAATCCGAGAGATAAGAACTATTGTTATCCCCACTCTAAGGATAAGGAACTGAGGGACGGAGAGGTCAACTGGCTTTCTCAGGGTTTAAACGCAGACAGCCTGTCCCCACAGCATGACGCTTACCCCTTGTACTCTGCTAATGTGACTCAGGAGTGCCATACCCCGCACTGGGAAGCCCTATGGTGGCAGCCACAGAAAGGGCTGAGGGAGCTCTGAGGTGTGCATTCTCCCAGCTGGGGGACGTCAGGAAGGCTTCTTGGAGGAGATGCCATATAGTAAATAATTAGCCAGGCAAAGGGGGTCAAAGCAGGAAGCGTAGAGGAAACAGCATATGCAAAGGCCATGAGAAGGTTGGGGAGAACGTGGTTCTTCAGAGAGCTGCAGGGGGATGCCCTGTGGCACGGAAAGGCGAGGGGCCAAGGGAGAGCAAGGACGCTGCCGAGTGGGTGGGACTTTACCGGCACGAAGGGTCAGGCATCGAGGTCCGGAAAGGTATGAACACAGAGACGGATCCACATCTCCATCTGGAGGTGCCACAGGCTCCTCAAACCCCACATCCCCAAACTGAAGCCATCCCCTTCCCTGGCCCCTGCCCTGCTTATGCTCCGTGTCCTCCCTCTCAGGGATGTCCCACCAACCTCCTGCTTGCAAAAGATGGAAACCTGGATATCACCTTGGCGCCTTCCCCTTCCCTATGCTGCTCTTTCCAACCAGTTGCCAGCTCCTGCCACTCCACTCTTTCCACCCTCTGCCACTCGAAGTCCAAGCTGCCTGGGCCCTGCTGTGGCTCCAGCTGGCTTCTGCTCAGGTTTGGCCCACCCATCTCCACGTGGGGACTAACGTGGTCTCCACCACATCTCTCTGCTACTCACAACCTTCAGCAGCTGTCCAAGGCTCACAGGATGAATCTGAGCTCCTTGGCCTGGTCTGGCCTTGCCTGCGTCACTCACCCTCTCTAATCCAGGCCATCTGAATTTTTTTTGCCTTCATGGACGTGCCATGCACTTGTTGGCTCTCAGCCTTTGCACACTCTGCCTGGAAGTCCCCCGGCCCCTCTCCCCAGCATCCCATGTACAGCCCCACCCTTTGGCTCCTGCGTTTCCATAGTCCCTGTACTGACTTCCCCATTATCATGTCACACATGATTTTGACTATTTTCTCATCAGTTTCTCTAGATCAATGGAAAGTTGCATGAAAGGAAAGTCTTTCTCTCCCCCAGCACACAGCACTGAGCCGTGTGCTTAGTAGAGACTCAGAGCTCTGAGTAATATTTGTTGAATGAATGAATGAGTGAATGAATGAATGAGGCATGATGCCTGATCCAAAGAAGCTCAGAGGCTCCAAGACAGACCTTACAGTATAGAGTGCTATGAGGTCCCCCCACTCCCTACCACCAGGGAGAACAGCATGGCAGGGGGAGCTACAAGAAGGCAGAGGAGGGAGCAGCAAACTTTGAGAGAATTTCTTTACAATACAGGTGACATTCTCTGCTGTATCTTGAAGGTTGAATAGTTTACTAGGCAGAGAATCAGGGGAAGAAGAACACTTTTTTTTTTTTGAGATGGAGTCTTGCTCTGTTGCTCAGGTTGGAGTGCAGTGGCGTGATCTCGGCTCACTGCAAACGCCGTCTCCTGGGTTCAAGCAATTCTCCTGCCTCAGCCTCCCGAGTAGCTGGGATTACAGGCACATGCCACCATGCCCAACTAATTTTTGCATTTTTAGTAGAGACGGGGTTTCACCACGTTGGCCAGGCTGGTCTCGAACTCCTGACCTCAGGTGATCCACCTGCCTTAGCCTCCCAGAATGCTGGGATTACAGGCGTGAGCCATCACACCCAGCCTGAAGAGCACAGTCTTCCTTACCATTATTATTGGCTAATGATGCCTGGGATTGGCATGAAGGTTATTGGTCCAGCAGGAAAGGTGGGGAGGGCATGAAGTTATGTACTTGTCATCTGAGGGTGGCTTACACTGCCTTCCTCAGAGTTTTCCAGATAAGAAAATGGTGTAAGTCAGGACACCAAGTTGGCTTGAGTGAATACATGGAGTTTATGGATGCACATCATTGAAATAACCAGGAGTGAACTTCAGGCATGGCTGGATCCAGGTTCTCAAGTGATGTCATCAGTACTCCATCTCTTGACTCTGTTTTCCTCTCCAAGGGCTTTGTCTACAAGCATTCTCTCCCCACGTATTGACAAGAGGTCTTTCTGCATAGAAAGCCCAATGAAAAGAGAGCTCTTTTTTCTTTTTCAATATTCTCCCACGAAATTCCTGGATAGACTCTTGTTGGCCTGACATGAGTTGCATGTCCATTTTTGAACCAGTCGCCATGGCTGGAGGAGAATGGAATATGCTGAGTGGCCAGGCATGCCTTAGAGTCTTAAGAGTGGGAGGGAGGATGGGTGGGGGGAGCAGTGTCAGGCCCTCCCAAATTACACAGACAGCAAGTGGGAACAGGAGGTCCCCACAGGAAATCAGGAGGCTGCTGCCAGGAGAAGGGGCTGGACTCTAGCCAGTGAGAGACCCCCAGGGCTGAGAGTCTTCCTGGCCTGGGGATCAGTGGCCAGCCTCCCCTTACATGGAGTACAGAGTCCAGGTACCCACACGGCACTTGGGGATCAGTCACAGTTGGCTTCCATCTTGGTCCCCACTCCTGGGCTGTGTGACCTTGGGTGAGTTATTTCTCCCCTCCGAGTCTCAGTTTCCTCCTCTGTAAAATGGGATGTCTTTCTAAGAAGAGGAGAAGACACAGGGAAGAGGCCATGTGAAGACAGAGGCAGAGATATGAACAATTCCACCACCAAGCCAAGGAACACTGGGGCCACCGGAAGCTGGAAAAGACAAGGAAGGATTCTTCCCCAAGTCTTCAGAGAAAGCAGGTCCCTCCCATGCCTCGATTCCAGACGTTCGGCCTCCGTAACTGCGAGATAATCCATTTCTGTTGTTTTGAGCACCTGGTTTGTATTATCTTATTGCAGCAGCTCTGGAAGACTGATAACCATCTGAAATGAGACATGATCTTATTTATTTATGGATTTATTCTTCATCCTTCTCCTCGAGGGATCCACTCCATAAGTCCAGGTGCCATCTGTTTTTGTCGCTGCTGTGTCCCTCATGTCTGGAACAGTACCTGTTGCATAGTAGATACTCACAAAGGATTCCGTCGAATCAAAGAACCCTGGGCCCTGCATGCTGGGAGGATCTGTCTAGTCCAGCCCCAACCTGCTGTTCCAGCCAGGCCCTCCTTGGGCCCCTCCACCCCACTTCCCACACATTTGGCTTTTGACAAATGACTCTAGTGACAGACCATGTTCCCACCCCCAGACACACACAGTGGCTCACGTTATCCTTGAAGAGGCAGTGCAGCCCAGTAGCGACAAGCTTGGAGGTACAGAGACCCGAGAGCCGGATTCAGTGGGGTCTGGCTTGCCCTGTGGCAACCCCCAAGCAGGTCCTGTGCCTCTGTTTCCTCCCCTGGAAAACGGGGACAGGATCGCAGCCTCTCAGAGTTACTGTCAGTGCCTGGCATGCAGTAGGTGCTCAATAAATGCTGGCTGTGGGACAGGCATGGTGGCTTACTTCTGAAATCCCAGCACTTTGGGAGGCCGAGGCAGGTGGATCACTTGAGGCCAGGAGTTCGAGACCAGCCTGGCCAACATGGAGAAAACCCGTCTCTACTAAAAATACAAAAATTAGCCAGGCATGGTGGTACATGCTGTACTCCCAGTTACTCAGGAGGCTGAGGCTGGAGAATTGCTTGAACCTGGGAGGCAGAGGTTGCAGTGAGCCGGGATAGCACCATTGCACTGCAGCCTGGGCAACACAGCAACACTCCAGCTAAAAAAAAAAAAAAAGGTAGCTGTGGTCCACTCTCCTTGGATGTCCCGGATGTCCCGTCTTCCCTGTGAGGCTGGCCTGAGCCCAGCCCTCCTGCAGGAAGCCCTCCCTAACTACCCCACCCTCGGGCTGGCTCTCCCTAGCACAGACTCACTGAACGGCTGGCTCCCTTGCCGCTCAGCACAGTCTGTCTGGGATCGTGAATCCTCTGTTGGCGCACACGTGGCCCATCTCCACAGCCGCCTCAGCCGTTGGCCATGTTTTAATGAGGACTTCTCTTTGTAAATAAGGAAGCAGGCCTTTGATCTCCCTTTTGGAATCGGCTGTCTTTGATAGCCTGCACTGAGGAACTGCTAATCGTCGGGCTGGAATTCAAGTCTGGGCACTGCTGCCACTCGCTGCCAACCCCGGGCAGGTTGCCTCCCTTCTCCCAGCCTCAGTTTCCCCCTAAGTAGAAAGAGCCTGGGTAGAGCAGACAGTCTGTGGTCCATAAATTAGCCCATCCATGAATTCAGCAAAATGCCACCTTAGCGCCAGTTTCTTTGGTAACCTCCCTTTCTTTAGTTTCAAGCACAAATCAGCAATTAGCTCCAGTTCCCTGATGAGGGATAATGAGGCCAAGAGAGGTAAAGTGACTTCTCCAACACCCTCAGTCAGGCATGAAGCAGAGGGGGGATTAGAACCTAGGTTGTCCGATTCCTGGTCTCACTTATTTCTGTGACCTCTCACCCTCCAAGGCCAAGGTTAACTGGGAATGCGTTGGTCCACTGGTGACATCTTGGAGTCAGTCCGAGTCAGGACATCCCCAGACCTGCTCTGCTGTGCTCTGCTCTGGGAGGGGGACAGTCTGACAGCTTTGGGCAGGAGGTCAGGCACTAAGATTTGGAGGAGGGACCATTTTCAAAGGTGAATACAGTTCTCACCCATCCCTCAAAGGGCTCAGCGGCTCTGGTTCTGGGGGGCAGGGCACTTGTGGAAGCCATGTTCTTCATGTGTGCCCACTCTACGCACAGAGGAAGAGACGAGACTTGGAGAAGAAAAGGAGTTGCATAAGGTTGGTGACAGGGCTGGAACTGACCCCAAACCATGGCCTATCTTGCACTAACTGCACCCCCATACCCCAGAGGAGGCCTGTCAGTGGGGGAAGCTCCCAACAATCCCCGGGTACAGGGGAACAGAAACAGGCTCAAAGCCACACCGTCAGGTTCCCTGGGAACTGTGTCATGGGCAAGAGTTGGGGGAGAAGCAGCTGGAAGGGGAAAGACGGTGAATGTGAGAGAGATTAAAAGAGACATTAAGAGAAAAAAAAAGAGACAAAGAGAGAGCAAGCAGGGGGAAAAGATGGAAGGAAGGAGGGAGGGAGAGAGGGGGAGGGAGGAAGGGAAGAGAAAAGAGAGAATGAATAATGGATTCATTTCCATTTTCTGAGCAGAACCCATTTCCAGATCTAGGGGAATGCCCGGGGCAGAGTGGCGAACTCAGCCTGCTCGACAGGAGCATAGGGACCTTCACCTCCTTGTCCCCTGCCCTTGTCCCCTGCGTGGCTCCTTGGTGGACAAGGCATGGAGCAGGCTGGTGGGATTCAGGGCCAGATCCCACTGAGAGATGGGAGAGGGTGACTGAGGGGCCTGGGCCATGCTCAAGGGCCAAGGGATCTTCAGTGAGCCACAGCCCCTCTCCTGAGCCTCAGGTTCCAAATCTGCAAAACAGTCAGAGCTGGGGCTGTGTGTGTGTGTGTGTGTATGTGTGTGTGCATGTGTGTGTGCGTGCATGTGTGCATGTGTGTGTCTCTGTGGGGGTATATGTGTGTGAGTATATGTGTGTATATGTATGTGCATGTGTGTGTGTGTCCGTGTGTGTGTGTCCATGTGTGTATTTGTGTGTGGTGTGTGTGGTTATGTGCGTGTATGTGTGTGACAGTGTATGTCTGTGTGCATGTGTGTATGCGTGTGTGCATGTGTGTGTGTGTGTCTCTGTGGGGATATGTGTGTATGTGTGTATATGTATGTGCATGTGTGTGTGTCCATGTGTGTATTTGTGTGTGGTGTGTGTGGTTATGTGTGTGTATGTGTGTGACAGTGTATGTCTGTGTGCATGTGTGTGTATATATGTGCATGTGTGTGTGCATGCATATGTATTTATGTGGTGTGTGTGTTGTGGTTATGTGTGTGAGGGTTTGTATATCTGTGTGTGTGTGTGCATGTGTGTATGTGTGTGTCTAGGGGGATATGTGTGTGTATGTGGTTATGTGTATATGTGTGTGAGTGTATGTGTGTGTAAGTGTGTATATGTATGGGTGTGTGCATGTGTATGTATTTGTATGTGGTGTGTGTGGTTTGTGTGTGTGTGTGCATGTGTGTATGTGTCTCTGTGGAGGGATGTGTGTGTATGTGATTATGTGTGTGTGCGTGTGTGTGTACGTACATGCATGTGTGTGTGCATGTATGTTTGTATTTGTGGTGTGTGTGGCTATGTGTGTGTAAGAGTGTGTATGTCTGTGTGTATGTGTGTGTGCATGTGTGTCTCTGTGGGGGGATATGTGTGTATGTGGTTGTGGGTATGCGAGAGTGTATGTCTGTGTGTATGAGTGTGCATGTGAGTGTATGTGTGCATATGTATGTCCGTGTGTATGTGTGTGTGCACGTGTGTATTTGTGGTGAGTGTGGTTATGTGTGGTTGTGTGTGTGTATGTGGGGGGGTATGTGTGTGCATGTGTGTGTGGGAGTGGGGTGTGTGCATGTGTGGTTATGTGTATGTGTGTGGGGTGTGTGTGTGCATGTGTGTGGTTATGTGTGTATGTGTATGTATGCGCGTGTATGTGTGTATATTTGTGTGTGCACACATGTGTGAGTGTATGTATTTGCGTGTGTGCAAACGTGTGTGTGCACATGTGTGTATGTATATGTGTGTGTGTGTGTGTAGGAGGCAGCATTTGGGCTCTGATGTCCTGGATGCCACCACGCCTGGGCTCTGGGCCTTTTGTGGGTGGGAGGTGGGGCAGCTGGTCGATAGCCCCCTCCCTGGGTGGATTCAGCCTGGGCCCCAGCAGCGGCCTCCCACGCATCCATTGCCTCCCTCCCCCTCTCCAGCTCCTTCCTTACTCTGCCAAACCAACCCCAACCATGGAAAAAAGGAGTATTTGGGGCCAGCCATTAGTGGGCGGAAACTCTTTGTTTCCTTTTCTTCCTGTTCTGGGATCCATCCTGCTCTGGGCCAAGTAATACCAATAGCAGCTGCCATTATTGGGTGCCTACTGTGTGCCAGGCCTGGAGCTAAAGTCTTTAGCAGATAATCTCATCAAACCCTCAGAACTACGCCCTTCACAGATCCCCAGTTTCCACAGGAGGAAATCGAGGCTCCTGGGGGTGAAGTGACCTGCCTGAGGGCCCATGCTGGGGGCTGGCAGAGCCCAAGCTTGCACATGAGTGATGGGGGTTGGGACCAGAATGCAGAGGAATGGTAGAGCCAGGACTTGATCGGGTCTGTGCTCTTGGGCAATCACCACCGGCCTACAGACCTCAGTTTCCCCATCTGTTAAAAGAGTTGCAGTAAGCAATGGAGATGGTTATAGAGCCCATGGCATGGAGAGACTCAGCAAACTTCAGCTACGTGGATGAAAGAATTCAGATTCAGCCTCCCGCTGAGATCCCAGCTCTGCCACATCGCAGCCGGGTGACCCTAGGCAAGTGACTTAGCCTTACTGAGCCCCTTTGTAAAATAGGGTGCTTCAAGGAAAAGATAGGGGTGCGTAGAAAGGGCCCCACTGAGCGCCTGGCACAGGAGGAAGGACCTTTGATCCCAGCCCTTCCCTGCCTTTCCCCTTCCCCTTGTAGGGGTGTGGGAAGGGAAGGCGTGGGGCAGGAGGGGATTAGCCCTGGGTCCCCCTCCTGGGGCGGCGCTTTTAACCGTGGTCTCCCCCGGGGATCAGCCCTGCCCCCTCCCAGGCCCCCGGCCAGGCCTGTGTTTGCCGTGGGGATCTGGGCTGGCCCGGGCCCCTGCCTTTCATTCCCGGGCAGCTTTTGCTTGCTTTGCGCGCCGTGGGGCCAGGCGGCGGTTATGCCCGCTCCCCAGGAGCAGATGGGCCGCAGTGGGAAAGCGGGCGGCTGGCCCTAAGAGGATTGGCGGCCTTTCTTCCCACCCTTTGTGACGCTCCCCGAGGGCCGCCAACGCACAGACCACAAAGGCCGCTTGTTTGGCCGCCTCTGGGGGCGCAGGGGTCACAGCTGACAGCGGCGCCCTTGGAGACGGTGGCACCCCAGTGAGCGGCAGAGCCGGGAGCACCTGGATCACCCGGGCTGGGGAAAGACGGGGAAATCCTTGTCTCCCTCCCACCTCCCAGAATTTCCCAGGGAGCACTGTTGCATGCAGGGGAGAGGTGCTGGGAGTCGGGGGGACTGCTAGGACCGTCCTTTAGAGGCGGCAGGCCCAGAGAGGGTCTGTCTACACGCCCCCATCACCTCACTGAGAGCTCGAGGCCCAGACAGGTCTGTGACTCAGCCAAGTCACACAGCAAGTTAGTCACCAACCAGGACTGACTCCTAGGGTCCCCAGAGCCCAGCAGAGCTCCCCGCCATCTTGGAAATGTGGTCTTCCTTTCCTGCCAGTTTGCTCCGCGTAGCTGTGGGGACCAGGAGAATCTGAGAAAGGGAAGGTTGGGGGCAGCAGAAACTGGAGGGACTTAGCAAGAATAATCCCAGAAGGGGCTTTTGACAATAGTTCGAGGCCAAGCTCCTAGTGAGAGGTGGAAGCTGGGGAGAGGAAAAGGACAAGAATTATGTCACCCATGAGCTTATTTTAAAAAACTGTTGGCTGGGTGCAGTGGCTCATGCCTGTAATTCTAGCACTTTGGGAGGCCGAGGCAGGTGGATCGCCTGAGGTCAGGAGTTCGTGACCAGTCTGGCCAACATGGTGAAACCCCGTCTCTACTAAAAATGCAGACAAATCAGCCGGAGGTGGCGGCGTGCACCTGTAATCCCAGCTACTCGGGAGGCTGAGGCAGGTGAATTGCTTGAACCCGGGAGGCAGAGGTTGCAGTGAGCCGAGATCGTGCCACTGCACTCCAACCTGGGTGACAGAGTGAGACTCCATGTCAAAAAAAAAAAAAAAATTGTTGTGTGCCTGCTCTGCGGTGGATACTGAGAAAATCAGGAGAAATAAGATCAGACTCAGTGCTTGGGGCCCTCTGTGTACTAGGAAGACAGATTTGTAGGCAACAGGCTCTAGCCCAGTTTCTCAGCCTTGAGAAAGTGACATTTAGGGCAGATAACTCATGGTTGGGGGCTGTCCTGTGCATTGCAGGAGGTGTTACAGCATCCTTGGCCTCCACCACCAGATCTCAGCAGCACCCCTGTGACCCCAAAAAAGTCTCCAGACATTGTCAAATGTCCCCTGGGGGGATGCCAACCCGGGTTGAGAAACATTGGTCTAGACCATAATCCTGGTCATTTGTTCATTCATTCCGCACATGTCAAGTTCATGCCTATTGCATTTGCCTCTTTGAGGAGAGAGTGAAATAGTTAATGCAGGGATGACATGGGGGTGCGGGTTACCAGGAGGCTCCTGAACAGGTGATATTTGAGCCAGACCTAGAAAGAGATGCTGGGACGGAGAAGATGGGAAAGAGGACATTGTAGGCCGAATTGGCAAAATGGACATTCTGGATTCATTCCTTAGAGGTACTCTGAGGGCCTGCTGTGTGCAGGGCATCTCTGGTGATACCAACAAACTGAGACAGCCCCTTTCCAGCATGCAGAGGCTTTGGGCATGCCGAGAAAGGTCTGCACCCGGTTCAGAGGCCGTGGAGGGATCATAAAGTGCTTCCCAGGGAAGGGGAGACAGGGGCTACATCTTGAGGCTTAGCAGGCAGGAGATGGGCAGGCAGGAGAAGGAAGGAAGAGATGCAGACAGAGGAGGAAGCCCCTGCCCAGGCTGCAGAGCCTGGGAGCCCAAGGCTTTGGGAGAACTACAAGGAGGCAGCTGGAACCAGGGCGTGGCATTCTGACAGTGGAGATGGGGACATGAAGCTGGAGTGGGAGATGAGGAGAGGGACCTACCTAAAGAGCCTGGACTTGATATTGAGTCACTGGGGAGCTATGGAGGGCATTTGAGTAGAGGCATATTTTTGTTTTAGAAAAATCACTGTGGCAGCGGTGAGAAGATGGTTGGAGGGGAGCAGGCAAGAGGCAGGGGGACAGTTGCAGTGGTTCAGGAATGAGATCAGGGTGGCTGTGCACAGGGCGTGCAGGGGACGATCCCACAGACACCCGGGAGGTAAAGGCATTAGGATATGGGCTTGAATGTGGGGTTGAGGGAGCTGGAGGAGGCATCTGGGCAGATGGTGGGTGTCTAGCAGGGCAGCCCTGAAGTGAATCACCAGATTAGAAACACCAGATAAAAGATTGAGCAGAGAAAGATATGTCCGTGGGTCTCAAAATGAACTGTTTTTGAAACTTTTCCCTTATGCTCATCTTTAAATATTAATAACCAACATTTCTAAAGAGCTTAATGCTCTGTGCCAGGCACTGTTCTAAATGTTTTGTGTACATTCGCTCATTGAGTCTTTAAAACAATGCATCGAGGGAGGTGCTTTCCATCATCTCCATTTTGCAGATAAAGAAACTGAAGCACAGAGAAATAACTTGTCCAAGGTTAACTAGCTAGCAAGTGGCTGAGCCAGGATTTGAACTCAGGCAGTTTGGCTCTAGAGTTTGTGCTGTCTGCTATGCTATACTACCAAAACATAGAGTTTGTTTAAAGCCTCCTTAACTTTGGCTATTTATAAAGTCCTGTAATCTTAATATAAAAGTAAAAAAGCAATGGCATTTTATAGGTTGTGGCGGTGGAATGTAAAAGTGGAATATCACCTTCTGGAATCTCAGGGAGTAGTTGGAAAGTGCCTACCGCCACCTGGTGGCAGTGTACCCCAAGTAGAGCCACGACAAAGGCTAAACCCAGTTTCTTTCAGTATTACTTTATGAAACTCCAGGCCAGGGTGATAAGAACTTACTAGTAATATATACACTACTATTATGAAAAATGTGTTGTCTATGAGGGGGCAGGAAGAAAGAGAGGAGGCTCCCAATGCCCAGGCTGCGGGGTATATACTCTGAGGGACTGTGACTGTGGGTACTCAGGATGAGGTTGCCATGTCCTGTCCAGACCCTCTCACTAGTTCCCTAGACGACCAGCATTAGGCATTTCTGAAACAGCTGGTGGGAGCTAGGGGTGGGGTGGGGTGTTACTCTGCAAACATGGGCTGTACCCATGACCCCGACCTTCTAATCCCAGGGCTTAACTGACTTCATTAACTCCAGGGGGCTTGAGAGAGACCCCTCCCCAAAATCATTCTCTGATAAACCATACTCAGAAAAGTCCCATTCCTGGGGGCCATGCCGGAAAACCTCCTGCATGAAGGCAGGGAACCGGAGGTGATGCTCCTTGGCTGCAAACCCTCTGCTGCGTGAAAGGGCTGGGTCTGCCCCACCCCCTGCCTGCCAAGGGGCAACGAGGGAGAAAACTGGGTGAAAGCAGAGCATGCCGGGTAGCCCGGCCAGGAGCTGAGCGGTCCAGCCTCCCACCCCCCACTGTGGTTGCCATGGCAACTGAGGAGGGGAGGGAGGAGGAGAGGAGAGACCACTCGTCCCTCAGACAATGGGAACCTATTCCAGGTCACCCTTGGCCTTATCCTGAGGGACTCGGGGCAGTCAGCAGTTCTGGGCTCTTTGTACCCTGCAGCATGGAGATTTGGGGGCATAGTCCTCTGCTCAGGCCAGGCCGGGGGGCCCCAGAATGGGGGACAGAATCCTCGCCCTTGGAACATCCCAACCTTACCAGAGCCTACCCCTTCCTGGGCTCCCAGATCCCCCAAGATGAAGTTGGGTTCATTTTCCAAGGGCCCCTCCCCCATGGAATAGTGTGACCTTCTGTTGTGAAGTGAGCAGTGGGCACAGGGAGGAGGCAGCAGCCACTTTGGGGACAGGCCAAATATTTTATGAGTAATTTAATATCTGGAGCGCGAACCACTGAGTGGAGAACTCGTCAGCTGCCCGGAGAGAGAGCTGGTCTGGTCCTCATAACGCAGGGGCAGGGGTGGTGGGCTGACAGGGACGGGCCTGGGGCCACAGGGAAGTTAACCCTTTCAGGGTCCTGGGATGGAGCTAGGAAGGGGCGAGGCCGTGGACCTGCCGTGCACCAGATCCTGAGCCATGCGGTTTGGGTGGCTTGAGCACTTTGAACCTGGGAAGGAAGGGTTGGCCCATTGGAAAGGCACTGGCTTTTAAAAGGGGGGACCTGAGTTTGGCTCTTGCTAGCTATGTGACCCTGGACTAGTGTGAGCCTGTGTGAGCTTCAGTTCCTTATGCATGAAATGGGGATGATAGTAATGATATCTATGCCATTCCTACCACGGTAAGAATTGAGCAATAATGAATACAAAGCATTTAATACAGTGCCCAGGACACAGCAGGCCCTCCATCAGAGGACCTGCCTTCACGACTCTGATGCTGTGTGAAGCTTGCCAGAACCCCTCGAAGCCCCCCAGAGCCCCTCAAAGCCCCCAGACATCCTTCATAGGGATCTCCCCACCACCCAGCTGTGTTCTGGATGCCTTTTCTTGTCCCGGGACCACCTGACAGACTTTCCTACCATTCTACACAAGCCATAACTGTGTTCTGTCTCCTGACATTTGCTTTAGCCTCTACTCAGAGTTTCTGCAGAGGGGGTCCTGTCCAGCCTGGTGGCATGGAAGGGGCCTGGGCCGTGGGTCAGAATCCCAGCTCAGCCACATTCCGGTTCTGTGACCAAGGCCAGGTGCTTCACTTCTCTGGGCCTTCATTTCTTCCTCCCTGAAATGTGAGTAACAAAGTGCCATCCTCATAAGAATGCTGTCCCAGTTAATGAAGATCATTCTGTAAGGAAGCCAGCACAGCACCTGTTACATAGTAGGTGCTCATTAAATGGTACTCTTCATCATTGATACTTCAAGAGAGTGGCTTCAGTGCCAGACTGTCTTAGTCCATGCCCCAGCTCTGCCGTGGGCTAGCTGTGAGGACTCGGTCAAATTACTTCCCTATACCTCACTTTCCATATCTGTGAAATGGGCATAACAGTCGCACCTGCCTCGTGGAGATTAAATGAGTGAAGATGTGTAAAGTGTTTGGAACAGAACCTGGAACAAAGGAGGAGCAAAGTTGGTGCCAGGCTATTCTCTTTTTCTGAGGTTCAGAAGCAATTTGTGAAAAGGCATCTCCAGTCCCCTCCCCTGCCCTTATCCTACCATTGGGACTGGGAGACAGGTCTCCCAGGCTACCTTTGTCTGGTGCTCGGGTTGCAGCATGGTGAGCTCTCTCCCTGCCCTGGGTTTATCTTTCTGCCTCCCTGAGGGACTCCAACAGCATCAAGGGCTTCTCCTGCCATAGGAATGGCAGGAGCACTGGTCTCAGAGTCACCTACGCACTGTGTGACCTCAGGTACATAACCCCACTCTCCAGAATGGCTTCTCCTGCCATGGGATTCTGCCCCTTCGTTAATCATGAAATCTCCCTTTTCCACACAGCCTAGTCCTGACCATTGTTTCACTTCCTGGAAGAAATTCCATTTGCCTGAGCTGAGATGAGCCAGAGATCATCTGGTCCAGTCCCGTCATTTTACAGATTGGGAAACTGAGGCCAGGTGTTGGCCTTATCACAGTGCTCCAAAAGGAAGAGCCCGGCCGGGCCAGGGATTTTACAGATGAGGAAACCCAGTCCCAGAGACTGGAGTCACTTATCTGAGGTCACACAGTGAGTCAGTGACTCTGGGAGCAGTGCTCCTGCACCTTACTTTGCCCCCAATTACCTATTTTCAATGTTGTTTCACTGAGAATGTCAAAGTCTCTCCCCACTTGGATCCAAGGAAAGGGCCATTCATTGAGCACCTGTGTCTACAAAGTGGGCAGCTCCATTCCCCAGTGTGCCCCTTTTTGTGTTTTCCTGGTTGCAGTGAGTGCCTGCTCCTGGAGAGGGACTACCCTGGGCAGCTTCCAAAGGTGATCTTTATTTCTTAAGAACCCATGGGCACATATATTATTGTCCCCATTTTATAGATGAGGAAACCGAGGCTCTGAAGGGGAGAAGTGACTGCAGGTCACACGACAATCAGGCCTGGCCTGGCTGGGGGCTCAATGGGAGACTGTTCTCCCACTCCCCACGCCTGGCAGGACCTGCGCAGGCTTCCACCACGGTGAACTCGCTCTGTATAAAGCCATCATGGCCTAAGCTGTAAAACAGAAGGAATGAAGACATATTTTTCAGGTCTCCTTCCCCGGAAACCAGCTGGGGCTGGGGCCCGGCGAGGCTGACATTTATGTACTGTCTTTAATCACAGTAGCTGACGTATTCCAAACAAGGTCTGGAGACACCTTGTTAACAAGGGCCCAGCTGTCTCTCCTGTGGATACCTGTGCTGGCATGGGGAGCCCGCCCCGAGATATGCTAACTCAGGCCTGGAGCCTGCAGACAGGCCCACCCTGTGGCACGGCTCACATGCTGCCGCCGCAAGCGGCAAGCGGCTTGTTGGAATGGCTGGAATCCAGGCTAGAGGGAGAAGGAAAAATTTGTCCTAAGGTGGGCACAGGATTTTTGCCTCTTGTGGCTCACCTGAACCTCACAACAACCAATAGTCACATTTCACAGGTGAGGATGCTAACATTTGTTGAGGGCCTACTATGTGTCTGGGAGGGTGTGTGGTTCTTTTGTTTTGTTTTGTTTTAAGACAGGGTCTTGGTCTGTTGCCCAGGCTGGAGTGCAGTGGTGTGATCATGGCTCACTGCAGCCTCTACCTCCTGGGCTCAACAGAGTTTCTCACCTCAGCCTCCTGAGTAGCTGGGACTACAGATGTGTGCCATCACACCCAGCTAATTTTTTTATGTTTTATAAATATAGGGTCCCATTATGTTGCCCAGGCTGGTCTCGAACTCCTGGGCTCAAGCAATGCACTTGCTTCAGCCTCCTGAAGTGCTGGAATTACAGGCATGAGCCACTGTGCCCAGCCTTGTGTTTCTTTATAACAGCCAGATTTTATTTTATGTCTACTATGTGCCAGGTGGGTGCTTTACATACACTAGCTCATGGAATGCTCATAACAATAGTAGCCAATAGAGTTCCATTTTGAAGCCGAGGATATAAAAGCTCAGAGTCGAGGCAACTTGCTTGTCAAGGTCATCCAGCTAGAAGGTGGAAAAGCAGGAATGAACTCGGTGGGGCTCAAGCAAGAAGCCAGTGAGGGAACCTGCACAATGCACCTGGCATGGCACCTGACACATCGGAGTTGCTTGGTGCATCCTGCTTTGCTTCCTTTGCCTTCTTTTTGGTGGTTGACTTGTTTACGTCCTCTCTTGCTCCATAGATGCTGTAAGGCAGATTATAGGGAGAAGTATGTGGTGAAGCAGGGTGCCGTGGCTCACACCTGTAATCTGAGCACTTTGGGAAGCTGAGGAGGGCAGATTTCTTGAACCCAGGAGTTTGAGACCAGCCTGGGCAACATGGCAAAACTTCGTCTCTACAAAAAATACAAAAATTAGCCGAGCATGGTAGTGTGCACCTGTGGTCCCAGTTACTTGGGAGGCTGAGGTGGGAAGATCACTTGAGCCTGGGAAGTTGAGGCTGCAGTGAGCCATGATCATGCCACTGCACTCCAGCCTGGGCAAAAGAGCAAGACCCTGTCTCAAAAAAAAAAAAAAGTGATGAGAAGACATAAATGAGAAGAATCTGCGAAAGCAATGGGAAAATGTGGTTGGAAAGGCAGGAAGACATAGACAGAAATGAGAGTGGAGGCTACAAAGAAAGTATGGGCCAGGCATGGTGGCTCATGCCTGTAATCCCAGCACTTTGGGAGAACGAGTTGGGCAGATCACTTGAGCTCAGGAGTTCGAGACCAGCCTGGTCAACATGGTGAAACCCCGTCTCTACTAAAAATACAAAAATTGGCCAGGTGGGATGGTGCGCGTCTGTAATCCCAGTGACTTG
Organism: Gorilla gorilla gorilla; assembly: GCF_029281585.2. Taxonomy (NCBI): domain Eukaryota; kingdom Metazoa; phylum Chordata; class Mammalia; order Primates; family Hominidae; genus Gorilla; species Gorilla gorilla. Next base: position 217,176,408 of record NC_073224.2, read on the forward strand.
GAAGGCTGAGGCAGATGAATTGCTTGAGCCTGGGAGGCAGAGGTTGCGGTGAGCCAAGATCACACCACTGTACTTCAGCCTGGGAGCCAGAGTGAGACTCTGTCTCAAGAAAAAGAAAGAAAGAAAGAGAGAGAGAAAGAAAGAAAGAAAGAAAAGAAAGAAAGAAAGAAAGAAAGAAAGAAAGAAAGAAAGAAAGAAAGAAAGAAAGAAAAAGAAGGGAGGGAGGGAGGGAGGGAGGAAGGAAGGAAGGAAGGAAGGAAGGAAGGAAGGAAGGAAGGAAAGAAAGGTAGGTCCCTAAAGCCCTGCACACCCTCTGAGCCCTAGTGGGTTTCTCTGGAGGTTCTCGGGCCTCAGTTGTCCATTGGGTCCTTGCCTCTGGACAGTGGTAATGATACCCACATCAGGGGCTGCTGTGAGGATGACATGGGCTGATGTCTGCACAACGGGTACGTTCATGAGGCTCAGTTTGGCTTCTCCCTGCCTGATTTCCTTTCCTTTCCTTCCAGATGCCAAGCCTTCCCCTGGAAATTGTCCCAAGGGCTTAGGAAACATTATTAGTATAGGCCCTATCTTTCCGAGCAGGACATAATTTTGACAGTCCTTCCATCTTACCTTTCTTCATTCCATTTGGCAGCTATTCACTGAGCATATATTATGTATATCTGTCTCCAGGTCCTATACTCTCTGGAGTCGATCAGTCAATTAATTAACTAATATAGCCATGCTTTCATGCATTCATTTGATAAACATGAATCTTCCAGGCTCTCTGGGCTGTGAGATGTCAGTTTTGGCCTCCTTTGTTCCCTCCTGGGTCCTGGCCGTGTTCTGCGTAGCTGAGGATTCTGGATAAGTAAGGTGTAATCGAGGGACTGGACTAATGCTTTCTCACTGGTCGGTGACCTTGTCACCATTCATTACCCTTTTCTTGAGGGCATCACCAAACTCCCCTAGTTCCTAATCAATAGGCTTGGGGTGGGCTCGACACTATCACAAGCTCCCCTGGTGAGTCTGATGCAAGCCCCTCTTTCTGTGGGATAGTCTGAGGCTCAGAGAGGGGTAACAACTTGTCTGAAGTTGCACAGTAAGTCAGGTTCTGAGACCAGCCTAAAACTGGGAGCTCTTTACTTCCCATCCAGGGTGCCTCCTGCTCTGCCAGGTCCCCTCACTGCGGGTGTCCCTCCCTGGGTGGGCTGCTGGGTTTCTCGAACAAACGCCCCCTTTTCTCCTGCATCTAGTCAACAGGGTTGTCTATGAGAATGCCTCCTGGCTATGCACAAAGATAAATGCAGCTTGCAGCTTGCTCTGAAAGGATGGCGTGTGTGTGTGTGTGTGTGTGTGTGTGTGTGTGTGTGTGTGTGTCGGGTAGGGGGGTGGTTTAAGGCAGGGCACCTGGTGCTCCATTGCCAGCAGGAGACCAGAAAGGCGAGGGCATGGAGGAGAAACAGGAGGGAGACCACAATGCTCAGCGTTGGGGAAACGATGATCCACCCTTTGTCCTTTCCTCTGCCTGACCTTGAACTCCCGCATCCTCACCATCAGAACATCATCACAGTGAGCACGATAGCAACAATACGGGTAACATGTTAATTACAGAGCACTTGCTGTCTACCAGCTCCTAGGCTAACCGGTGCCTATGGATGACGGAATTCAACTTCATAACAAATCAAAATGCTGAAACACCGGTTCTAACCCTGGCTACCTAAAGCGTGGTCCCAGCTCAGCAGCATCAATGTCTCCCAGCAACTTATTAGAAAAGCAAATTATCAGTCCTCTATCCCAGACCTACTGAATTTGAATCTGCATTTTGACAAGACCCCAGGTGATTTCTGTGTACATGAAAATTTGGGGAACGCTTGCACCACCATAGCATCCTGATTCTAAACAACCCATCACCATAATGACAGCTGCTACTTGTGGGGAACTTTCTGTGTGCCAGGGGCTTTGCACACAGAATCCCATTTAATCCTCATCAGCTTTCTGGAATAGGTCTGATTATCACCCCCATGTGACAGATGAAGAAACTGTGACCCAGAGAGGTTAAGTAATTAGCTTGAGAACACACAGCTTGTAAGTGGTAGAGGTGAGATTTGAACCCAGCCTCTCCAAGCCCCCTAGGCTTTTCTTCTTCGCTGCATTTCTCATCTTTTGTAGGTGCTGACAGACAAAAAGTCTTCTTCCCATTTTCTCTCCCCATGTAGCCACTGGATTCCTGGGGGAAGAGGCTGTGTCTACTGCTATTCAAGCTTTCATGTTCATTAGCCCAGCCCCTGGCTGGAGGTGGAGGGCCACCTTGAAATCAATGCAGGGTATTTGAGAGAAGTGCAGATTCCCAGGCCCCTCCAGATATTGTCTAATCTGATGGAAACAGAACCATCAGCACCTCTGGGATGGTAACTGCATGCTAGCAAGTTTCCAGGGGATCTCATTGCCCAGTAAAATAGGAGACCCAGTGCCTCAGATTGCACAGAGATTGCAATGCTCATTTTACTGTTAAAGGCAGTGAGACCCAGAGAGCTTTTCTGCCAGTGTCCCAAGGTTGGGATCTGGCAGATGAACTTACAGGAAGGAGTACTGACTTGGGAGTCAGGCAGTGCTGGGCTCAACTTCCTGCTCCTCTTTTCCAAAGTTAGAGCCATATTTGGGACTAGAGCAGGTTGGCAAACTATAACCCATAGGCTAAATTCGGCCCACAGCCTGTTGTGTGCAGCCTGCTAGCTAAGAATGGTTTTTACATTTTTAAATGGTTGAAAAAAAAACAAAAGGAAAATATTTTGTGACACAAGAATATTATGTAAAATTCAAATTTTAGTGTTCATAAAGATGTATTGGAACATAGCCATGCTCACTTATTTATATATTGCTCATGGCTGTTTTCATGTTACAAAAAGAGGGCTGAATACTTGCAACAGATGCTGTATGGCCTGCAAGGCCTAAAATATTTCCTGGTTGCTTACAGAAATAGGAGGCAACCCCTGGTCTAGAGCAGTAATTCCCAAGCTTGGCTGCATCAGAATCACCTGGGCAGGTGACTGCTGGGCTCCTCCCTCCGATTTTCTGATTCAGCCAGACTGAGATGGGGCCAGAGAATTTGCATTTCTGACAAGTTTCCAGGCAATGCTGATGCTGGGACCCCATGTTGAGGACGCTGGTTTAGAAGGAACCTGGGTCTTCAAAGCTGACCTCAGCACCGCCCTGGAAGTTCGTAGCCCACCCAGAGAGTGGGAAGGCCTGGGGGAGAAGAGAGCACGGAGGGAGGAGTTTCCACGGTCCCGCGTAACCACCGGTCCCTTTTCCAAGCAGTCCTTGTCTTGGTGTCTGCTTCCCCCTGGTGGCAGCAAGCCTGGAACAGGCCTGGCATGTTCAGCCTTGACAGCCCATCCCTCCATTTGGAAACACATTTCAAAGCCTTCAAAAGTGCATATCCTTTCACCTGGGGAGTCCACTTCTAGGGGTCTAATCCAAGAAAAGAATCAAGGATCTGCGCCAGGAAATCACAGGTGCATTGTTTATTTGTATGGGGGTAAAACAGGAGACCAGGGCAGTCACTTGATGGGAGCCACACAGCTAGTGAGAAGCCCAGGCAGGGTTCGGACTCAGGTCTAAGTCAAGAGCTAGTGCCCGCAACTGCCACCTGCACCACCCTTTGGGGATCCTTCTGTCTGCAGTGACAGAGCAGCAGCTCCAGAACTGACTTGCCGGGCGTTGAACCTGGTTCTGTTACTTAACTAATTGCAGAATTTCGGGCAAGTCATTGAACTGCTCTGCCTCCGTGTTCCCACCTGTAAGAGGGGAACATGATTGTAAAGGTTACACAGGTTAACATGAAGTACATAGAACCGTGCATGGTGTGAGCTGTTGTTACCATTGTTTATTAAGCCCCCACCTTCCTGCTTCTTTGCCCTTTCCTCTCCTTTTCTCTCTTAACTGACTTAAAGCATTGTGGGTCACTGGAAGGGGCGTGTTGGTCAGGATCAACAGGGGGTGAAGCCAGGACTCAGCACTGTAGTCAGAAGGTGACATATTTAACAGAGCCTGCCAGTGCTGTTCTGAGAACTGCCCCCACCCATTGGGCTCCCTGTACCTCAGTTTCCATATCTGTGAAATGGTCATAGCAATAGTACCTGCCCACCACGGATTAAACGAGATAAGACTTATGAAGTACAAAGCCTAAAACAAAGGAGGGGTTGCCTGTAGTCTGGCCACAGTGCACAGGCCTTCAACACATGGATTAAATAGACCTGGATCGAAATCCCGAATCCTCTGCGTGATATGGGCAAATAACATCCCTCCCCGAGTCTCAATATTCTTATCTACAGAATGGGAGCAATATAATGAGGGCAGTGGTTCTCAACAGGTCGTCTCCAAAACAGAAGCAACAGGCCGGGCGAGGTGGTTCATGTCTGTAATTCCAGCACTTTGGGAGATCGAGGCAGGAGGAATACTTGAGCCCAGGAGTTTGAGACCAGCCTGGGCAATATGGCAAGACCCCATCTCTATTTAAAAAAAAAACAAACAAATCCAGAAGCAACAGCACCCTATGGGAACTGTTAGAAAATGCAAATTCTAGTAAGCCCTTCTTGTGACTGTGATGCTTGCTGAAGTTTGAGAAGCACTGGATTAGAATGATCTACTCCTCAGCTGATTGGGCGAGGAGTATCCTGATTCCAAGCAGGAGCAATTGCATCTCTCTCCTGGGAACTGGGGATTGGATATGTTAGACTCTGTGTCACTTCTGTGAAAGACGGGGGCTAACTTGGGGGTCCAGACGTCATTTGGGGGCATCCACTTGCCTTCACAGTTGAGAGGGCAGTTCTGCAGAGAAGAGAGGTCTCAGAGTAATATCCCAGTCCGGGTCTGGGGGGCACCCAGGTCTCGACCCTGTCTCCACTGAGACTGAGCAGCTCTTCTGCTCCTGGGTTCTTCTGATTACTCCCTTTTTTCTCCCAAGTTGGTTTGAAGGGGCTTCTGTCACTTGCAAGTAAAAGGGCTCTGGCATGTTGAGGGATGGGGGTCGGGATCAAGGCGGTGCATGAGGGTCAAGGGTCATAAGCCTGAAGAGAACCACTTCCCTTCCTTTCCCTGCCCAAGTGCTAGCCCAGGAAGAATATTTGAGTCCCACTCCCTCTGAGAACAGGACCAAGGGGAAAAGGAAGGTGTCTGGGCAGTGATAAAACAGGTGAGCTACCAGGACTCATCTCAGATCACCTCTGGGTTCCCACACTGTTCTTGGTCCAGGTTCTTGTAATGAAACCTCACCCATCTCCCCAGAGAGCTGTAGGAGCAACCCTATCCCGACTGGTTGGAAAAGAGCCATGATAAAGGTGAAGGCTGAGTGCAGTGGCTCACATCCATAATCCCAGCACCTTGGGAGGCTGAGGCGGGTGGATTGCTTGAGCCCAGGAGTTCGAGACCAGCCTGGGCAAGATGGTGAAACCCCATCTCTACAAAAAAATGCAAAAATTAGCTGGGTGTGGTGGTGCACACTTGTAGTCCCAGCTACTTGAGAGGCTGAAGTGGGAGGATTGCTTGGGCCGTGGAGATCGAGGCTGCAGTGAGCCATGATTACGCCACTGCACTCCAGCCTGGGCAATAGAGCAAGACCCTGCCTCAAAAATAAATATAAATAAATAAATGTGAAGAGTCGAGATGCATGCACGTCTGTGTAGAGCAAGGGATGTTGGACTATGATGGTCATGGCTAGACACACAGTCAGAGCCTGGATTTCTGGCAGGTCTGGAAGCTCCTGGGAGGGCCCGACAAGGGCACTGTTATGAGTGTCCTGACTGGGGGGGTCTGGTGGAGGACGGGGGCAGGGTCAGGGTTTATGGGTCAGGGGTCAGAGGAGGGTTGGTCTTGCAGAAGAGCCAGGCGGCCTGACAGCAGCTCCCGAGACAAGCAGGCAGGAGTGTGGAGCTCTGACTTCTCAGACAAGCCCGGCTCTGCCTGGGTCTGTGCAGCAAGATGGGGTGCTCTGCGCATGCTCGACACCAGCAGCCAGCTCTGCTTCTGGGTGCAGTGTAGCCTAGCAAGGATGGACCCAACTGCAGAGGCTCGAGAATGTGAACTCCTGAGGTCAGATGGGTTCAGGTGAGAGGTCATGGGGCTGCAGAGGGGGGTTGCTGCAGAAGGGGTTCCAACAGATGTGGATGGCAAGGAGGTGATGAAATCTGAGGCAAACAAAAGCAGGCTCCAAACCTGGCTGTGTAGCTGTCAGCTCTGTGACCCTGGACAAATTGCTTGCCCTCTCTGAGTTTTATATTTTTTGTCATGTAGCCACATGAGGATGATACTATGTTCCTCCTAGGGGTTGTGGTTGGGAATTAAATGAGCTGATGTGCACAAAACACTAGATACACAGTAATTCAATTGTGGTGTGACCATTACTATCATAACTATTAGTATTAGAGTCAAAGGCCAGGCAGTTTGCATTGAAAGGGTTGAGCAGCAGAAATAAGGGCCAGCTCCTGGAGCAAAGATTCTAGGTCTCGGTTGGATAGTCTGGGGTTAGGGCAGGTCATCAAGGCCAGGCCCCAGGCCCAGGAGATAGGGCAGAAGCTGCACCCAATGAATGGAATCCTGAGAGACGGGCCAGCCAAACAGGAGGCTGGACTGGTTGACACAGGTGGGACTATCTTAAATCCCTCCCATCTCAGGTCAGGATTGGTTGAGGGTCTTGATGCTGGGGCTAGTAGGAGAGGCTGAGGAGAGCAGGTGCAGAGCTGGGCGGGACTCTGGAGTCCTAGTCTTGTGGTCTCAGCCAATCAGGCAATAAATCTTTACTGAGTGGCTGCTGTCCATCATGGGTTCTGTGCTGGCTCAGAGATGAGCAGGGTGCAGAGCTACAGCCTAGCTGGGGAGACAGGGTGAGGAGCCAAATGCTGGCTGTGCACGCTCTGGGGTAGAGGAGGCCAGAGGAGTGAGCGTGCGAGAGCTAGGGTGTTCCTGCTTCAGGGAGGAGGTGTGGCTTGAATGAGGATGGGTAGATAGGCAGAGTGGAAGGCTTCTAGGTAGGGGAACAGTGTGAGGAAGGGCACTGAGGTGGGCTTGTTTAGAAGACAGAAAGGCCCAGTAGAGTGAGGCTGGAAGGCCAAGTTCATGGGCTGGGACTGTATCTGGTGGGCAGTGGGGAGCCACTGAAGGTTTTTGAGCAGGGGAGTGACATTTACTCTAACTGGATGGCTGAGTTTGTGCTAGGCTGGGAAGATACTGGGAGGAAGGGCATGTGGGGAGAATAAAAAAGGGAAAGGTTCCTGCTCCAAGGTCCGTTAAAGCCTTGGAGGAGGACCCCTTGATCCTTGGTAGGGGTAACAGGAAGGGACAAGCACAGAACCCCTTTAGGGGCTGGCCTAGACATGTTGCCTTTAAAAAAGGTCTCAGGCCATCAGTGGGCAGGCCTGCCCTTGAATCCCAGCCCTGCTGTGAGATTGTGGACAATCCCTTCATCCCTTCTGATCCTCAGTTGGCTCTTCTGTAAGCTGGGCACGATGCGCCCTCTCCCAGGAGGAGTGTGAGGATTAATGAGAGAATCAGGAAAAGGTGTAGGCTACCACTGGGAGCATAGTTGGTGCTGGACCCCCACCTCCCACTGTGTGGCTGGCACAGAGCAGCACACGGACAGAGATTTCATTCATTCATGGTTCATTCATTCATGTAACCAACACTTCTGAGCATGGCACTTCTGGTGTGCCAGGTGCTGGGACACAGAGTTGAATGAGACCACTGTCCCTTGGCCTTGAAGAGTTTATTTACTCATTCACTCAGCAGCATTCACCAAGCCCTACTGTGTGCATTGGCTGGGCAAGGGGTGGTGTCGGGGGTAGACTGAGCGTTGCTGGCAGGGGGAGCCGGGGTGGATGTGAAGCAGCCCACAGGTCAGACCTCCACATCTGGAAAGAGCAGGAACCCGGAAAAGATGCTGTTGGCACCCTCCATGCCCAGTAGTGAGTTCTTGTCGGTGGCCTGCAGGAAGACGTTCTCCCCCTGCTCCAGCTTGAGGACCATGCCACCGGTGGTGACCTGGAAGGTGTTGTAGGCATAGTCACAGAAGGTGACCACCTTCTGTGCACGCTCCCGGCCACGCATGAGGTTCACGCACAGGTTCCCTCGAGAGCTGGCGTGGTAGGTGAAGTAGTAGAGGCCGGGCACCTTGCAGGTGAACTTGCCACTGCGGGGCTCATAATTGTTGTTCATGTTGGTGATCACGTGGTCGAAGCGGATGGTCTGGTCCCGGCGCAGGGGGACGTTGATGGTTCTTGTGGCAGAGAAGGCGATTTTCTGGGTGGCCTTGTAGTCTCCCGATTCACCTTTGGGGCCTGGGGCTCCAGGGGCCCCTGGGCCACCTTTAGGGCCCATGGGGCCCTTGGGGCCGACTTTTCCTGGATTCCCAGGAATCCCTGGGTCTCCCTTCTCTCCGAACTCACCATGGTCTCCAGCCAGCCCTGGAAGCCCTGGAAAAGCAGAGACCAAAGAAGTGAGATCACTGAGACCAAAAGAAGGAGGCCTGCGCTGGAACCTTGGGCAGGGTCCTGCCTCTCTCTGAGCCTCAGTCTCCCATCTGTAAAACAAAGGAGGCAGTGTCAGGCAGGGGCTCTGGGTCTCCCTCCAGCCCAGCTTCCTGAGTCCGTGATATGCTTGACCTTCTTGGGGGCTGCTGCTCATGGGGAGGGGAATGGCTCCTTGCTGAGGAAGGTGCTAGGCCGGCCCTCCTCCCCAGCTTGTGTGGGGGTCCTTCTTCAGGCTAGAGCAGGGATAATGAGTGCTGTCCCCCTCTATCCCTCACCCCTGGCAGACATCCCTAATCAACCATGGCCTTCACTCTTGCTGCTCTTGGAAATGGACTTTAGACTCCTTCTCACTCCACCCCCCAAGCAGCCACTACCCCTTGGTTTGGCACAACACAAGATAAGACCGATTTTCCAGTAGAGTGGCAGAGAATAGGGCCTGAGAAGATGGGATCTGGGGACAGAGAGATGTGCTTTGCGTGTCACATCTGCCATTAGTAGTGGTGTCGCCTTGACTGAGTCACATTTCCTGAGGCTCAGCCTCCTCATCTGTCAAATGGGGATGAAGATATTTTGTGGGATTGTAAGGATTAGATGAGATTATGTGAGGAGAGTGACTGGCACAGAGAGTTGCTCTATAACTGTAGGTTAAATGAATGAATAAACCAAATTTTACAGAGGGGTTTTCAAAGCTGGGAGTCTCATTTGAACCCCATGACAACCCCACAAAAGTACCATTGCCCCCATCTTACAGGTGAGGAAATAGCAATTCAGAGAGAAGTCATTTGCCCAGGAGGTAAGTTTAAACACAGGACTCTGTGGCCACAGCGGCACTTCCTCTCCACCTGAATTTAATGGTAAGAGATCCGTGGTCTGGTCTTAGCCTCAACATTTACTGGGCTACCTTGAGTAAGTCAGTAGACTTTCTAGATGCTAGTTTTCCTCTCTGTAAAATGGGAATCAGAATTCCCTCCTTGCAAAGTTACTGCAAGGGTTCAGCAAGCTGCTGGATTTGCCAGTGCTTTTGCAGTCTCAAAGATAGGCGACTGTGACTTGGGAGGCAGGAGATGGGAAATTTGGTCAGTATTACCAGTGTGCTGCTAAATCCCATGGTACCTTTCTCTCCTTTTATCCCTGGGGTCCCAGGTTGGCCATCGGGGCCAGGTGTCCCAGGGATACCCGGGATGCCAGGGATGGCTGGGGGCCTGGTGCAGCTGAGCTGGGCCCGGGAGATATCGATTAGGCCCAGGAGCAGGAGCAACATCAGTACTGGGATGCTGCCCCATGGGATCTTCATCATCATACCGTGTCAGACGCCTCCTGTGGAGGAGAAGACAATGTGAGAGGTTACCACCGTGGTGATCCTATCATCCATCCATCCATCCATCCATCCATCCATCCATCCATCCATCTCTCTATCCCTCCATCTGCATCCGTCCATCCATCTCTCTATCCCTCCATCCCTGCATCCATCCATCCATCTCTCTATCCCTCCATTCCTGCATCCATCCATCCATCCATCCATCCATCCATCCACCTCTCTATCCCTCTATCTTCATCATCCATTCATCCATCCATCCATCTCTCTATCCTCCGTTCCTGCATCCATCCCTCCATCCCCCTGTATCCATCCATCCATCCATCCATCCATCCATCCATCCATCCATCCATCTCTCTATCCCTCTATCTGCATCCATCCATTCATCCATCCATCCATCTATCTCTCTATCCTCCATCCCTGCATCCATCCCTCCATCCCCCTGTCCATCCATCCATCCATCCATCCATCCCTCCCTCTATCCCTCCATCTGCATCCATCCATCCATCCATCCATCCATCCATCCATCCATCCATCTGTCTCTCTATCCCTCCATCCCTGCATCCATCCATCCATCCTCCTGTCCATCCATCCATCCATCCATCTCTCTACCCCTCCATCCCTGCATCCATCCATCCATCCATCCCTCCATCCTGCTGTCCATCCATCCAACCCTCCATCCTTCCATCCCTGCATCCCTCTGTCCATCTGTCCATCCATCCACCCTCCATCCATCCATCCATCCCTCTGTCCATCTATCCATCCATCCATTCATCCATCCATCCCTCTATTCCTCCATCTGTCCCTCCATCCATCCATTCCTCCATCCATATGTTCACTGATTGTCCCCTATCTACCAGACCCTGTGCAAGGTGCTGGGGATTCAGTGAAGGACAAGACGGATACAGTCCCTGCCCTCATGGACTTGTGCCCCTAATGGGGACAGATATAAACAGGTAGATATAAATGGGTCAGCATAAAGTAAATAGAAATAGTGATAGACCGTGATTGGTGCTCTGAAAGAAACAGAAGGATGCTGGGAGGCAGAGTAACTGGGCTGGAGGTGGGAGGTGGCAGGTTTTGTGAGGGAAGTCCTCCCACCAGGAAAGTCTTCTCCAAGGGGAAGCCACTCTTGGAAGTGATGATTAGGCTGAGACCTGAAGGTCCAGAAAAGGTGGGGGCAAGAATGTTCCAGGAGGACAGAGAGTATGGAGAAGGCCCAGAGGCAGGACAGAGGTTAGGATGTTGAGGATCAGCAGGAGGCCAGTATGGCAGAGGGGAGCAAGGGTTCAAGTGACAGGAAGCAAGACTGGAGAGGCAACTAAGCTACTATGAGTTTGGGGTTTTATTCCCCCAAAGCTCTTATTCAGTGGAGCTTCTGAATTCAGGGTATGATGCTGCTTATGAACGGGCCACCTTGCATGCTTAGAGCATCCCTGCATCTACTGTGATTCCTACACCAAAGGGGACACTGAGGCTCAGGGAGGCCAAGTCACTTGCTCAGAGTCATACAGGAAGGAATGAAGCCGATGTCCCTGCCAGCATACCAGGCTGTTTCTGCTGGTAGAATATTCTCAGAGCTGTGACTCTGGGAAGAGGGCAGTGATGGCCCCTTTTTAATCCCAAAGAACTAGGAAGAAGCTGGTGGGCTGTCTCAAACTGGTCAGCATGGCCAGTGTTCCATGCCATTAGCTCTCAGGACAAAGTGGCCTTTAAGTTCATCTAGTTTAACCCTCAGCCTATATATTTTTAACTGAGGCAACATTCCTACAACATAAAATTAACCAATTTAAAGCAAGCATTTTAGTGGTATTGAATACATTCACAGTCTTGGGCAACCCTCACTTCTATCTAGTTCCAAGACTTTTCATCACCCCAAAATAAAACTCTACGCCCGTTAAGCAGTTTCTTCTCAATCCTCCTCCCCCCAGCCCCTGACAACCATGAATCTGCTTTCTGTCCCTATGGATTTACCTATTCCTATTATTTCATATAAATGGAATTATACAACGTGTGACCTTTTGTGTCTGACTCATTTCATTTAGGGTAATGTTTTCAAGGTTCATCCATGTTTCTATGTTGTAGCATGTATCAGTACTTCATTCCTTTTTATAACTGAGTAATACTCCATTGTATGGATACATGTGATATTGCAAAGTATATATTTGGTCTTCTACCTCTTTCCTGGCAGACAACTCCTAAAATCCTTAGAATTTCCAAAGTGAGGTATTTTTGTATGCTAATAATTGATTGATGGCTGTCAGCCCCTAGGTAGCTTCAGGATGGGGCTCGTCACCAGGAAGACCAAGGCAGGCTTGGAGGGTCTACTCTCAGCCCCACCCCCCCAACCTCTGGGGAGGGGAGTGGGGCTGAAGGTTAAATTGATTACCAATGGTCAATGGCTTAATCAATCGTGCCTACATAATAAAGCCTCCATAAAAATCCCGAAGAACTAGGTTTAGAGAGCTTCCAAATAGCTGAACACGAGGAGGTTCCTCGGGGGCAGCGTGCCCAGGGACCTGGGCATGACAGTGGCATGCCTCTTCCCTCATACCTCACCCTGAGCATCTCCTCATCTGTATCCTTTACAGTATTCTTTATAATAAACTGGTAAATGTGTTTCCCCGACTTCTGTGGGCCACTCTAGCAAAGAAACCAAACCCAAGGAGGGGGTTGTGAGAACCCCAACTTGAAGCTGATTGGTCAGAAGTTCTGGGGGCCTGGACTTGCAAATGGTGTCTGAGGGGGAGCAGTCCTGTGGGACTGAGCTCTCAGCCTGTGGGATCTGATGCTATTCCTAGACAGTGTCAAAACTGAGTGGAAAGACACCCAGCAGATTTGATTGCTTGCTTGGTGTGTGGGGAGAAACCCCCCACATTTGGTCACAGAAGTCTTCTGTGTTGATTGTTGTGGTGTGAGAGCAGAGGAAAATACCATTTGTGTCTTCCCACTTACAGACCTTCCACTTACACACTACAATTTGGTTTTGGGGTTTTTGGTTTTTTTGAGATGGGGTCTCACTCTGTTGCCCAGGCTGGTCTCGAACTCTGGAGCTCAAGCCATCCTCCTGCCTCAGCCTCCTGAGTAGCTGGGATTACAGGCACGCACCATCTCGCTTGGCTATTTGTTTATCCACTCATCATTGGTGGACATTTGGGAAGTTTCCACCTTTTGGCTATTGTGAAGAGTGCTGCTATGAACATTTGTGAACAAGGATTTGAGTATCTGTTTTTAATTCTTTGGGGTTTATACCTAGGAGAGGAATTACTGCTTATGGCAATTCCATGTTTAAGTTCCTGAGGACCCTTCAGCCTATTCTTGTTTCCTCAATGACACCTCTGCCAGGGTCCCCCGTGTGGTGCCTCATCACACTCCCCTGCTGCACAAACGTTGTGTTCACTCAGCCCTAAGAACTAATCACAACGCTAGCTGCACATCACATTATTTCCTTGGAAGAGTCAAGCTGAACTTTCTCAGCAGAGTGTGAGGAAATGACATCTCTGCCAAGGGCTCTTCCATCCATGGTTTGCACTGTTTCAGTGATGGGCAGCTCATTACCTCTCGAGGCAGCCCATTCCACCTTTGCCCAGATCCAAAATTTTTTTCTTCATTCGAAGCTTGGGTCAAAGCCTTCTTCCTCCAGGAAATCTTTCCTCAGAGGCTGAACTGTATCCTCTCTTAAAATGGGGGAGCAGAGTGGTCTCTGCGTACTTCCCAGAGTGGCCACAGGGACCCAGGTGAGACCATGGATGGGAAAGAGTCACAAAGCCCTGAGCCCCAAGCTCTCGTTGGGACTTGTGGCTGCTACTGCTATTGCTGCTGTTCTCTGATCCTCACAACACCCTGGGGAAGTGGGTTGTGATGAATTTCCCATCTTGCAGATGAGGAAACAGGATCGGAACTTAGAAAGCAAGCTACCCAAAAATCACCCATCAAACTATTTAACAGCAGGGTTGTAGCCAAACTCCTACCCTCTCTGCCACATGCTGGCTGTCCCAACCCCAGAGTCTGGCATGTGGAGGGCTCCCTGGGACCAGACAAGGCCTACCGATATTTGGCTCCTATGCTCTGCAAACCAGCCTCAGCCCCTCAGCCTAGTCCTGATAAATTTCTTGCTGAAAGCCCTGAGTTATGACAGACACTGCGCACCAAGGAAAGGAAGCTGTAAAGATGAGTGTGGCCAGGGAATGCTGGTGACAGCTTTAGGTTCTGTCAGGCTCTATGCTCTGAAGACAGGGTGGCTCAGGGGCATGGTCCTGCTTATCCATGAATAAGCATCAGCTCTCACTCTTGCTCTTGCTAAAGGTTTTACAAAATGGCAATTTAACAACTTTAATAAGTTGGGTACGTATAGGCCAGGCTCTGAGCCAGATGGTTTACATGCCATTATCCCATGTAATTTGATATTCAGCCCCTGAGAATGCACTCTTGCTTTCTCATTTTACAGATGAGGAAATGGGATCAGAGAGGGCAAGCACCGTGATAAAAGTCACACAGCTCCTGTGTGGCTGGGAGTCAAACCCACATCCACTGGATCTTAAAACTCAATGTTATGTTAAGAGGCCACTGTACCTGGTGGTAAAAACATAAACTTTGAAGCTAGACAGCCTGATAAAAGGACTAATGCATGGGACACGCCAAGGGTAGTGGTAGGCACATGGTCAGTGTTCAGTGAAAGTGGCTTTTTACCACCACGATGATTGCTGCTCTTGTTAGGCAGCACACATTCACCTGGGCGGGAGCCTGTAGTGTCACAAGGAAAGCAACACTCAGCGTTCACATAAGGTCTCTACTGCTTCTTAGCTAAGGGACTTGGGAAATCACTCCTTCTCTCTGGCCACAGTTTACCCTCCTATAAACTGGGGATAATGCTACTCTCTCCCTCATAGGGTATGTGCGAGGACATGAGTTACAGCTTCCAACAGAGCCTGGCATGTTGGAAATTCTTAATGAATATTAGCTATTTTATTATTATCACTGTCATCCAAGAATTCCTGAGTGGTTGAACAGAAGGGAAGACGGTTGGAGAAGTAAAAAAAGACAATCCCTTTGAAGGACTGGGTTTAGAGGGAGGGGCTCTGTCAGTTGGAGGCAGCCAGGGGTGGCGAGCTGCGACCAGTTGGTGGCGGGAGCGGGTGGGGAGCAGGGTACTGACAGGACTTGGGCTTCCTGGGGAAGCCAGGGGCAGGGGGAGTGGGAAAGTGCTGGTTCTAGCCCATTTCAAAAGCCACCGAGTTTCAGCCTTGGGTTAGGGCTTACAACTCATCTGGTTTAACTGCCTCCTGCCTGTGCCAGCCCATCAGCATTGCCTGCCCGGTTTCTCCTGTCCTCCCCCCAGGCTCTGACCTTTCCATCTCCTTCGGTCCAGCAGTCCCTTTCCGCAACGTGGAGTCAGGCCCACTTGACTTTAAAGCCCCATCTGCTACCGGCTGCATAACCTCAGGCAAGTGCCTTAACCTCTCTGAGCCTCTTGGCAATGCTGATTTCAACCTGACAGGGCTGCCAGAAGGATGACAGGAGAAGGCGCTTAGAAGAAATAAGGTCCCCCCTGCCCCGTGCAGTGCCACATCCCACTCCCCCGCTGCACAAACATTGCGCTCACTCAGTACTAGCTGAGAACTCATCGTAACTCTACCTGCACATCCCCTTATTTCTTTGGAAGAGTCAAGCTGAGCTTTCTCAGCAGAGTATGAGGAAATAAGCAAGGTGTTGGGGAAATGCTGGGCCGGGCAGGAGCGACTGGCTTATAATCCCACTCCTGCCTCTGGTTTACTGATAAATTTTGAGCCAGGGCATGCACTAAGCTTTTGCAAGCTTGATCTCCTGTAAGGCACAGCAGTGCTGAAAGGTTCTGTTCTCTGTAGGGGGGCCGGGCTGAGAGAGGTTAGGTGACTTGCCCAAGATAACCAATACATAAGATGCAGAGCCAGACTCAGTTCAAGTCTCTGCAATGCCAAAGCTCCTATGTGCCAGGCTCCCGCTTTAGGTGGCCTGCCTATCCGCTAGGCCCTGGGTAGCAGCAGACTCCCCAACTCACCCCAGAGATCTGGGTCCCATAGGTCTGGGATTGGGCCCAGCTACCTGCACTGTTAAACAGCCCAGCTGGCTCCAAGGCAGGTGACGCAAAGCTCACACTTACAGAATCACCACTTTCTGCCATATTGGCCCTGCCAGCCTCCCCCAGGCGCCAAGCCCCGTCCTCACCTGGGAAGCTGGTGTCCTGTGAGGCCACTGGGCTGAGCAGCAGTGGGACCAGGAGCCGAGAGCCTACTGCCCTCGGTCCGAAGCGGAAGTTCCCTTCCCCAGAGGCGGGAAGGGCTTTCCCCTGAAGGTCCCCTCCCATGGCCCAGCAGGCTGGCCCCTTTCCCGTCTCCCCTCACTGTCCCCCCACCCTGCTGCCCTCAGGCAGTTTCAGGTCCTATTTCTGCAACCCACTGGATTTACTGTAAATGAGACGGGTGGGTGGCAAGTTGTTTGGTTCTGCCGACTCAGCAGCTGTGGGGAGAACACGCCGTCCTGGGGGAACATCCACAGCTCACCCTCCCAGGCTCTCTGACCTCGTGATCTTCTTCTACACTGGGCAGGGGTGTTCCTCAGTGAGCATCATGTGGCGGGCCCGCTGCCTGAGTGCTGGCTTAGGGTCAGAGCCTTTGATTCCAATCCCGCCTCTGCCACTTGCCAGTTGACGTGTTGTCAGTCAAGGGAGCCCCAATTTTCTCTGCTATAGGATGGGACCATAATTGTACCTGCTCTACAGATAGAGATCTCACAGGCCACTGGGAGGATAATGGAGGAAATGATGGGGGAGGAAGTGTCTGGGGGTAAACTGTAAAGGGCTGTGCACGTGCTCATTGTTAATATCACTTCATGTCCCAGGCTTCCCCTTTCTGGGCTCATCTCTTCTGTTTCCTTCCCATTCTGTGCCCCTGCTCTTTCCCTGTTCTCAGAAAATAATCTCATAATGAATTTTAAATGTGTTCATTATTTATTGATACCCCTCCCTCTGCTTCCAGCAGGGCTGGACGCTGATGACAATAATAGGCCCAGGCAGGGGCCTGTTGCTTCTTCTCGATCCTGGAATCACGCCAAGTTAGGGCCGGAGAGGGGCTGAGGTTACTCGGCCCATCCTCCTCATTTTATATACGAGGAAACTGAGGCCCAGAGGGGAGACCCACCATTTAACGAATATTTAGTGTTTGCTTCCATGTGCACTGAAGAGAGAGCTCTTAGCAAATCAGCCATGGTCCCTGCCCCCATGGGGCCTCCCTTCTACGGGGGGAGACCGGTGTTAAACGCGGAATGGCATGAGGCTTCATTGATCCTGTGATAAATGTCACAGAAAGACGTGACTGCTGGGGCCGATGCCTCATGGAGGTGGCAGATGCAGACCTGGAAGCCGGCATCCCTGGCACTAGGATATCAGTCTCTTCCTGTGGCTGCATCTCAGATGACATGATGACTAGCAAGCACCAGGAGCTGGAGGGCCCTCTTGACATCTGTGCTTGGAGATGGAAATTCACTGGGCTTGTGGATGCAGCTTGGTGGAAATTAAGTGTTAACTGCAATGGGTGAACAGGAGGGAAAGATAAGTTTGATAAAACCAAAAGGTCTCTGAGCTCAGTCATCTATAGTCCCAAAGGGACCCAGGCTAGGGTGAAGAGAAGAAACACTGGATTCCACAAAGGGAGAAACGAGTTAGTAGGTTGCAAGTTGAGGGCTTCTGAGCATTCCCAAAGCCGAGTGGCTCTGGGCCTCTAGTTCTTTTTTTTTTTTTTTTTTCTTGAGATGGAGTCTCAGTCTGTTGCTCAGGCTGGAGTGCAGTGGTGCGACCTCAGCTCACTGGAGCCTCTTCCTCCCTAGTTCAAGCGATTCTCCTGCCTCAGCCTCCCAAGTAGCTGGGACTACAGGTGCATGCCACCAAGCCCAGCTAATTTTTGTATTTTTTTTTAGTAGGTACAGGGTTTCACCATGTTGGCCAGGCTGGTCTGAAACTCCTGACCTCAAGTTGATCTGCCTGCCTCGGCCTCCCAAAGTGCTGGGATTACAGGCGTGAGCCACCATGCCCGGCCTCTGGGCCTCTAATTCTTAGGTGGCTAAGGGCAATGGGAAAAGATGGATGTCAGTTTGGGGTAGAAGCAGTGAGGCTAAGAACAGGAAGCAGCAGAGGTGGGTTAGGAGCACGGACTTCGACAGTTTGAATCCCAGCTCTTCGTCTTGCTAACTATGTGGCCACGGGAATGTTTACTGGCCTCAGTTTCCTCGTGCAGAAATGGGAAGCATGAACGCCTATTTCCTGGGGCTGTTTTGGGGGCCAGCGAGGTCCCCCTGCCATGTCCAGGGCCAGGTGAGTGCCCAGCCCTTGGTGGGCACCCACTGCAAACATGGGAACGGTATTACTTATATGAAGAGAAGATGGAATTCTTGGAACCCAGGAGCAAAGAAGCCATGCCTGGATTAGGAGGAGGCCTGGACTTGGGGATCAGGAGCTGAGGGGTCCCTGGGCCTTGACCGCTAATGGGAGCCAGCTGGTCTCTGTACCCACAAAATTTTGGACTCACATCCCTGATTGAGAGTGGAAAATCCCTGATCCCTGCAAAGAGTGAAAAAAGAAACCTACACCCCTCACCTTCCTGTGGTTGGAAAGGGGTTCCTTGCAGCTTGGGGTGTCTTGTCCTGGCTCCTGCCCCACATCCACCCCTCCTTGCCTGCCCCACTGAAAAACTCTCCCCCGCCTCCCCTCAGCAAGGCAGACACGTTGGCATTTTCAAAGGCTTGCCCCCCTGATGAAGAGAGAACAACAAGGAAACAATTACGGAAAATAAAAATGGCACAA
This sequence comes from Gorilla gorilla gorilla, assembly GCF_029281585.2. Taxonomy (NCBI): domain Eukaryota; kingdom Metazoa; phylum Chordata; class Mammalia; order Primates; family Hominidae; genus Gorilla; species Gorilla gorilla. The sequence continues at coordinate 217,195,060 of NC_073224.2, forward strand.
AATTGTCATTTCCAAAGTACAGGTTTCTGATATGACACTGTGACCTACATAAATGGTGTATTGATTTTTTAAACAAAAGAGAAATGAGAAGAAAGACGTATCACTCACGGCTTCGCCCGGCCGACAGCTAAGGGGTTGGTGGAGGAGAGCAGTGGATGCTGTGGCCGTGGCCTTCACGCTGTCCCCGCCAGGGGCACTGGACTCAGTGAACCGTCCAGGTTCTTCCGCCCCTGCCTCCTGCTCTCCCACTGTGTATTTCTGTATGTGTATGTGTGTGCATGTGTATGTGTGTATGTGTATGTATGTGTGTATGCGTCTGTGTGTATATCTGTGTGTACATGTGCATGAGTGTCTATGTGTGTATGTGTGTCTATGTGTGTGTCTGTGAATGTATGTGGATGTGTGGATGTCTATGTGTGTGTGTCATATGTGCGCATGCATATGCATGTGGGTATATGTGCATGTATATGTGTATATGTGTGTTTCTGTGTGTATGCATATATCTAAGTGTTGTGTGGATACTATATGAGTGTATATGTGTGTGTATGTGTATATATGTGTATGTCTGTGTGTATGTGTATACATGTGTGTGTGTGTATATCTGTGTATATAGGTATATTTTTGTATGTGTATATGTGTGGATGTCTGTGCATGTGTCTGTGTATATATGTGTATAAATGTGTGTATGTGTATGCATATATGTGTGTGTCTGTGCATGTGCCTATATATGTATGTGTATATGTGTACATATGTGTGTGTATGCATATATGTGTATGTATGCATATGTGTGTATGTACATGTGTCTTTACATGCATGTGTATATATGTGTATGTGCATATGTGTGTGTGTGCATGTGTGTGTCTTTCTCTCCCTCCTTCCCATCTTACACACTTTTCATGCCCCTGTCATATGCCAGGTATGTATGGAAGGGGCCCTGCCCCCACGATTCTTACAGTCTAAAGGGGAGGCAGACCTGTAAGTGACTAAGTGCACAAAAGCTAGTTGGTGGGCTGTGTGCATCAGATTCCCCTGCAAACCACCAACTCATTTACAGCCTGGGCTTCTCCAGACCTTTATAAAACAGCCTGGAGTTGAGAAATCTGGTTTTGGTTGTTTTATTTTGTTTTAAATAAGTCTTTAGGTTAATTTTATTCACCACCTGATTTGGGAACCTGGGCTCTAAGGAGTCATGAATTTGTGCCCGAATTTGTGGAGGGCACTGTGGGGACCCAAGGGGTAAATTGGAGAAGGCTTCATGGGGGAGGTGATGTTTGTGTTGACTCCTGACAGTTGAGTGAATGAATATCATCCAGGTGGATGGATGATTTGCATGAGTGGGAGGGACTGCATGGGCAAAGGCAGGGAGGTGTGACACAGCCCCTTTCCCAAACAGAGGAGCCAAAGTGAATGGAGGTGGTTGTAGAACTCAGCTTGAGCCACTGCTCTTAACAGCCCACACCTCAGATGGCTGGTGCTTCCATGACTCCGTGGGGCTTTGTGGAACCAAGCTGTGATCACAGCCAGGACAGGCCAGGTTCTCCCAGGCTAGAGCGAGCCTCGAGTCTGACTGGGTGCTGAGAATTGGACCTGGAGCCTGCATAGGAGAGTTAGACTTTTTATCTTTTTGTACCTGCAACATCAAATTGTGGGCTTCCATCATCCTCCAAGAAGGACCATGGTGGCTGGGTCCAACCACCAACAACCTCACAGTCAAAACTTGATGGCCGGTGGGCAGCAGTGGTTTCAGATCTCCTGGGAGTCCCAGAGTCTGTGAGTTATTTGGGGCAAGTCAGACATCTGGGAGGCCAATTTTCTCTCTCTGTCTCCCCCTCATGCCCATCTCAGAGCATCTAGGCACAGAAAAGAGAGCTCTTAGCAAATCAGCCATGGTCCCTGCCCCCATGGGGCCTCCCTTCTACGAGGGGAGACTGGTGTTAAACACGGAATGACATGAGGCATCGTTGCCCCTGTGATAATGAATATTAAATGAGTTAATATGTGTAACGTGCTTAGTGTAATGGCTGGCATACACTAAGTGCTCAATAAATGTTAGTTATTATGATTTTTATTCATTCATTCATTTACTCTGCTTTTAGTTATTCACTTACCCACTTATGCAATAATTCATTCACACCAATTTCTTATTCATTCAGCACAAATTCATTGCACATCTTGCCTTTGTCTGTTCTGGGCTTACCCAAGCCCAAGTTCCTCCCATGGTAAATGCTCCTGAAGTTCAGCACAGGCCCAGGAAGTCAAACTGACTCCCATTTACCTGTGGGCTTGGATACCTTTAATGATGGCAGTGCCTCTCCCCCAAAAAAAGTGACAGCAGATGATCCCTTGGGGACCTCTGGCAGCATGTAACCACACTTAGAACATCTCTCTCCCACCAGGCCAAATGGTGCTGAGTGTCCCAACACTGGCAGCCAAGCTTTCCTGAGCACCAACCAGATGCCTTGAGTCCAGAGCCCAGCTATGGCTGATGCAAAGTTGAAGATCCGAAACTCAAGGAATCAGCAATGAGGAATCTGAGCCAGGCATACGTATTGATTTCATGATTTATTTATATATCTCCCCACCCCTTCCAATACTTGGAAAAAAAAAAAAAAAAAGAATGGCAGTACCAGAAGGCATTGGTTAAGTGTCCCAGGAACCACACAAGCAGTGACTCCTAAAGAAGTTCAGAGGAAGGAGAGAACCCATGGGGAGGGGGTGCAGTGGGGGTGGGTCAGGGTGGGCTCCCTGGAGGAGAAGTCCATCTGATGGGGAGAATGGTCTAGGCAAGGATGCAGACTGGCCGGTAAGGTGGGTCCATGCAGGAAGCTGAGGGAGGTGGAAGGCCCGTGGGGCTCGAGCGCATGTGCCCGCCCTAGTCGGGGAAGAGCAGGAAGCCGGAGAAGACGCTGTCGGAGCCCTGGATGCCCACCATGTCGTAGTAGTCATTGACAGCCAGCCACACCTCCTCGCCCACCTGCAACCTCAGCAGCACACCGCCCGAGTTGACCTGATTGGTTTTGGACGTGTGGCCACAGAAGGTGACCACTTTGACGCCGCTGCGGTACAGCAGCACGCACAGGTTGGCTGTGTGCGACGCGTGGTAGACAAAGTAGTAGAGGCCGGGGACTTTGCAGGTGAACTTGCCAGTGCTCGTGTCATAATCTCCCTGCGGGTTGGTGAGGACCGCGTTGAATCTGATCAGGCTGTTGGGTGCAGGGGGCTGGTGGGTCTGCCGAGTGACCGTGAACACTGACTGGAATTTCTGCTTGTATCTGCCCTCCTCACCTGGCTCTCCAGGGATGCCCATGGGGCCGGGCACCCCTGGCATCCCAGGCGGTCCCATGGGGCCATTTTTCCCAGGATGGCCGGGTAAGCCGGGTTCTCCCTTCTGCCCTTTGGGTCCTCGGATCCCGGGAATGGCTGGGATTCCTGGAGATGGAGAAGGCAGAGAGAAAGTGATAGGGTGGGGGACAGGGAGGAGGGACCCTGAGGGTGTCTTCCAGGGAACACAGTGCTGGCATTTGGTCTCTAGAATCTCCTTCTCGTAGATGGGCTATCTCCCTAGGAGCAGGGTGCAGGGAGTTAGGCTTTGGCTGGAGGGGAGAGAGAGAGTCTGGTTCAAGTCCTGCTTCTCCACCGACCTGCCCTCTGACCTTGTCTAAGGCACTTCCCTGTCTCTTGGCCTCAGTTTCCACATTTGTGATGAAGCAAGTAGGGAGCTCAGAGCTGGGCGGGATCTCAGATGCCATGACTGTCAGCCCACGGACAGATGGCATGTGGCCACAAGTATCTTGTTTGGCCTGCACAATGTTTTTTAAAATTTTTAATTGGAGCCCAACATGAACAAATTCAGAACTTATTTGAAATTTGAAATTCTCAGACCTTCTTGACAAAAAATCAGAAGGTTGGTCAGAGGCAGCTTAAGTTTCAGGTTCTGTCCACTTGCATCAGCCCCTTCAAGACCTTTTGCCTAATTTTGTATTTCTGATTTTTTTCAACTTTTTTGTTTTGAAATATAGAGTCAAAGAAAGTTGAAGAAACAAAAGAACAGGGACTCTTCACCCAGTTTTCCCCAGTGACACAGCTTGTATGACTAAAGTATAATGTCAAAACCAGGAGGCTGACATTCCTAGAATTCACAAAGCTTATGTAGACTTCACCAGTTTTATATACACTGTGTGTGTGTGGTTCCAATATAATTTTGTTACATGTGTAAATTTTTGTAACCACTCTCACCTCTGCAATCAAGCGTATCTGTCAGTTTGTATTATTTTTCATAAAGAAGACCCTCAACATTTTACAAGCTTCAGAGTCCCACAAAACCTATATCTGCTCCTGAGATGGATTCCCCAGGTTAGCACATGGCAACCACTGGAAGGAGCCGAATAGAAGCCGCCCCACTGCAGGGCCTGCTCTCTCCAGCTCACCCCAGCCCCATTCAGCCCACGTCAGCCCCCATGACAGCTGGCCTGGTTCAACTTCCCTCATGTTACTGATGAGGAAGCCGAGTTAGAGACTTGCCCAAGGCCATGCAGCCAGTTTGAGGTGGAGTCAGGTCTCTAACTCAAGTCTGGAGAATCCCAGTGTCTCACTCTGTTCCAGCCCTGATGATCTGAGCCTCTGTGAGATTCTTCTCCCCTTATCTAAATCATACTCATTTTTTAAGGGCTGACTCCAGTTTCCTCTTCCAAGAAGCCCTCCTTGACCACTCCCATCAGTCCTCATGTTTCCTTTCCTCCTCTGACTTCCGTCAGGCTCGGTGACTGTGCAGACCCATTTATGACAGATCCTTTATGGCTTATGAACCTCTTAGGCCTCAGCATTAGGAGTGTGGGGTCGGGACCCAGCAGACCTGGCCTTCACATCTGTGACCCTAGGTGGGTGACCTCCCTCCCTGAGTCTGTATTTGCTCAGTTGAGATACGGGCATAATAGAAGAGGGAGTCCCTGAAAGGGTGGAGTGGGACAGGCACAGTGCCAGGCACACCATAGGAAGTGTGCTCTGGAGTGTCTGGTCCTCGTGATGGCTGCCAGTGATGCTGAGCAGAGTAGCATGTCATCCTTCGTGATGTCTTCAAACCACCAATTGAGAGGGGGCCAGGAAACAGCAATACAGAGGGGACTTGAGAGGCAGCTGAGGGCAGTGGTGGAGAATGTGGACTTGGGAGTTGGACAGGATCCCACTGTGTGACTTTGGACAAGTTGCTCAATCTCTCTGAACCCCAGCTTTGACATTTGCAAAATGAGGGTCAATCACTTCTTCAAGGGATTGTGGCCTCGGTTTTATCATTTCCTAAAACTGAGACCACACCTGGGACTTGGGGGCTCAATCACGGGTGGCCATCAGCTACCCTGGGCAGGGAGGTGGTCAGAGGCAGCTGTGAAGTACAAGCTCCTGGAAAATGGCAGGCCTGGAGGCCTCATTGAGCTTTGAGCTCACCCTAAGCTCACCCTAAATTGGAGAATTCCTTCTGGAATGTTGGTGCCATTCCCTCTATCCAGGAGGGAAGATGATGGTGGGACCACTCCTAAGGACATTCCTCTCAACTGGCCTCCCTCCTTTCCACCACCTCTGTCACCCCATCACCTCCGCTCAGTGTCACCCCAGGCCGGCTCCAGGCATGCCCAGCATCTGAGACGTGCCCAGCTCACTCACAGACAAGGCACTCATACCCCCCAGGGCTCCAGTTCCAGCCCCAGTCACCCATTCATAGCCTCAGCCCCCTTCTCTTATGCCAAGGATTGCCTGTGGACCTCCAACAGAAGTTTCTCTGGCTGCGATCCTGACCTCTTACTCCCCACCCCTCCAACTATCCAGAATCCTAAGGAGGGAGGTGAGCATGGATATCTGATAAAACCGATGATAAAATAGCCTACACCTGTATAGACCTCCCAGGTGCTCAGGGCTGTTTTATATTTAAGTTAACTTAATCCTCACATCTCCTCGTTTTACAGATGAGGAAACTGAGGCACTGAGAGGTTAAGTAACTTGTGCGGGTTCACATAGAGGGAATCAGTAGGGGCTGGGATTTGAACCCTGGCAGTCGTGCATTGGATATATTCACTGCGTGGGCCCCAGCTTCCCCAGGTGCCCATGTTGCAGGGCAAGAAGACTTTCCCTGTACTGTCTCCTGTGAGCCTCCTGGCCACCTTTGGGGGCAGGCACTCTTATTCCCTCCCTATAACCGGGTAAGGAGGAGGAGGAGGATGGAAGTGCGCCGGGCCCAAGGTCACCTCTGGGGTGGCCTGAAGCCTGGGCTCTGAGGATAGAGGAGCCAGACACACCGTGAGATTACGTCTCTGCCCTGGGGCAGGCGTGGCAGCAAGGCAAGCACTTCCTGCTGTCCCCTGCCCCCTTGGTCAGCCCCAGACAGACTCTGATCCCTGCCCCAGACCCAAACCCCCAAACCAGGCCAGCAGACTCACCTGGCTCCCCCTTGGGCCCCGGCAGTCCGTCGTACCCGTCCTTCCCTGGTGCCCCGGGCAGGCCGGGCATCCCTGGGATCCCATAGCAGCCTGCGTTGGCTTGGCCCCTGAGGGGCAGCAGCAGCAGGAGCAGCAGCAGCTTCAGCCCAAGGTGGGGCAGGGAGCTGGGCCCCACGTCCATCCTGGAGAAGGAACTGGGAGGGAGAGAGCTGAGCTGTCCCTGCCAGCCCCTCACCTGCCCCCAACCCTCTCATTCCCCAGGGCCCGTCCTCCTCAGCCCTCGGGAGCTCACATTCCTGCCTCCCCCAGGAGCCTCACCATGGACGGATGGTGGGGCCTCTTCTTCAGCCCAGGCCCCGGGGCCCAGCAGGAGTGGGAACCCTCCTTCCCCTCACACACCAAGCTGCCCCTGGCACCACATTTCAGGAAGGTGGCGGAAGGTGGAGGAAACGGCCATCTGCCCATACCTGGGCAGGGGTCCGGGCCTCACCTGCGGGTGGGCGGTTTCTGGCCTGGCACAGAGATGTCCTCAGATCTGCTTCCCCTCTCCCAGGCAAGAGGACAAGGTGTCCGAGTGGTCAGAGCAAGGATTGCCCAAAGCAGGGCTGGGCCCCCTCCCCTTCTCGTGCCCTCCCCTAATCCCACATCCCCTTTCCCAGAATTTTCCCTGACTTGACACTTTCTTTTGGGTGCTGAGCCAGACTGACCACAGCAACACCCCGTCCACATCCCCCCACCGGCAGTCAGTGTCCGAAATGAGGAACTGTCCCCTGGCCCAGCATCTGGCTGAGGGTGTGTGTGTGTGTGTGTGTGTGTGTGTGTGTATAAATGCAAGCCCCCAGGGCACAGACATCCCCCAGAGTCAGGTTCATCCCATCTAATGACCAATGTTAGCATTTGCTTTGCCTGAGACTCAGTTTTCCCAGAATCCCTAGGAGGAAGTTATTATCCCCCTTTACAGATAAGGAAACAGGCTCAGGAGGATGTACGCCATTGCCCAAAGTCACACACTGAGTGGTCTCTTGGGGCCCAAAGCCTTGCTCTGACCCCTCTGCTCAGCTGCCCCCAGAAACAAGCCTCACATGCACTTGTCAAGTTGCAAGCCTTGTTGTAGAAACTTCCATGTGCCCCATCCCAGTGGCCACACTTGGAGGTGGACCCCCAGGATGGACCCGCTTTGGTGGCAGGCAGCTGTTGTGGTGCACGGGCTGCCCTGGCTACAGAGCCAGGGCCCTGGCTTCTCCTTCCAGCCCTGTCACTGCATGGACCAGATGCCTTCAGTAAATCACTGGTCCCTCTGGCCTCCATTCTGTCTACTGGGGTGGCCTTGGCTTTCAGTATTGGTGCCTCTTCCTTCGCTGGGGCACCTGGTCTTCCCTGACGGTTCCATCTTCCCTGCCAACACCACCCTCCTTGCCTGCATCCTGGGGGTGCCCTGCCTCTGGGCTTGGAGCCCACCATGGAGGGTGAGGGGCTCCCCATCAGGACCAGGCTGGCAGAGCTGAGAGGCCTTCTCCCCTCTCCCTCTTCTCCTCACATGAGATTCTAGGGATGAAGGGACTGTCAGGCAGTAGCAGGGCTCCAGCCTCGACCCCACACCTGCCACCTGTGTCCATTGGTTCCCCCTCTGTAACATGGAGGCTTCTTACAGCTCCAGGCCAGTGGCTGGGATTCAGTGCACAACACACGTGTGATGCCTTGTCCTGTGCCAGGCATGGGCAGGTGTCCCATGCCAGGCATGGGCAGGTGTTCAGAGCTCTTCCCCTGCCTCACTGAGGAACCCTCAGGGTCTCAGTCTCCCCTTCTGTGTCTCCACCACGTGCCATGGGGCTGCAGAGAGTGTGGGGTGAGTTAAGGGGCATGAATCCACTTGGCCCTAGGAGTCCCTGGTGGGTGGAAGCCTGGGACGAGAAGAAATGATGGATACTGCATTATGGGGCTGGGGGCCACCCAGCCTAACGGCTCTGGGCTCCTCTCCTCCCTCTTCACCTCCTCTGCGCCTGGGTTCGGCTTGTCCAGCAGGTGGCAGCCTCGGCCCACGCTCAGCCCTCCCTTGCCCCGCCCACTTGGCCCCGCTCCGGGCAGCTCCAGTTCATTCCCCTCCCGGAGGGGCCAGAGATTTTGCATCGGGGTAGTGGGTGGATGGTGGGGTATGGGTAGGATTTAGGGTAAGGGGGTGGCCGGGCACTCACTGCACACCCCATTTCTCTAGCTTGGCCTCTACTGCCGCTGATGGAGCCTCCACCCCTGGCATTTTCTTTGCGTGCCCTAACCCTGTGGGGTCAGGCACCCCTGGTTCAGCCCCAGGGCCCTTCCCCTTTCTGGCTGTGTGTCCTTGGGTGGACGTCTGCTTTCTCTGAGCCTCAGTGTCCACATCGATTTTGCTGGGATTAAATACATCAATGGCCGTGGAATGCCCAGCACGTTAGGTGCCCGAAGACCTGTCTCTTTTCCCGGTGCCTGTTAAACAATGTGTGTTCTGGGTGAGCGAGGCGGGGGGAGAACAGGGCTGAGCTGACTCTGGAAGGGAGCTGAGGGCTACCCTGAGGCTGTGGAGGGTTCATCCTCTCCCTGGGCCCCCCTCACTTCTTCCCGACCCCCAAAGCCTGTTGGCAGGGCAGGGGCAGTCCCAGGAGGGGGTCTTGTACTTTAGAGGTGGGTATTCAGGTTGTGCACTCGAGGACCATGAGGCCATTTGTGCATCTGGCGGTGGATGGGAGGGACAGCCCGTGTTTCTGAGAATGGCCCTGTGGGAGTTTGAGTGTATGTGTGTGGGGGGGGGTCCGTGTGGGAGAGAACACAGGCATTCGGAGGCTCGTGCATGCTGGAGTGAGGAGGATGTGTGTCCCCGGGTGAAAGGAGTGTGTCTGGGACACATGCGTAAGAGAGAGAGAATATGCGATGGTTCATGGATGTTACTTGTATGTCTGAGGCAGGGGCTCTGTGGTATGATGGCTTGTGCCTCCCTGAGTGTGTCTGTGGGTGTGAAGGCATAACTGGTGTGTGCGTGTGTGTGTGTGTGCAGCACAAGGCTAAACCCAGCTTCCTTTGAGAAACTGCATGGTGCATTGGACATTTTCAGATCTGAACTCCTGGCCTCCTTATTTCTCCTGCATTCGAGGGACAGGGTGGGGTTTGCTGCTTCGTAGTAGCTTCCAGACAGACAAGTAGGGCCCTGGAATGCACTGTGAGCATTCAAAACTCTCCCGGCCCCCAGCCTGGGCAGAATGTCCAGCAGGCAGCAGAGGCAGCAGCCCTGGTCTCCACACCTGCCAGGTGGAAGCCCAGGGCTGGACTCAGGAAACCTAGCTTCAGGAAGGACTGCGGAGTGCCCTTGGGCCAATTGCTTCCCCTCTCTGATTCCTGCCCCTGCCTTCCCAATACAGGGTTGGAAAAGCACCTGTGTGATGTGTCATGTGCTTCATAGAAGCCAGGGAGGCTGGTGAGGGTAGTGGTTAAACACAGGTTTGGGCATCAGTAAGACTTGGGTTCAAATCTCAGCTCCTTCCTGCCTCCCCACCCCCCAATTTTTTTTTTTTTTTTTTTTTTTTTAGAGATGGAGTCTCACTTTGTCACCCAGGCTGGAGTGCAGTGGTGCAATCTCAGCTCACTGTAACCTCTGCCTCCCTGATTCAAGCGATTCTCCTGCCTCAGCTTCCCAAGTAGCTGGGACTACAGGTGTGCGCCACCACGCCTAGCTAATTTTTGTATTTTTAGTAGAGACAGGGTTTCACTATATGTTGGCCAGGCTGGTCTTGAACTCCTGACCTCAAGTGATCTGCCTGCCTTGGCCTCCCAAAGTGTTGGGATTACAGGCATGAGCCACTGTGACTGGCCCCCAGATCCTCCCCTTAGATGCTGATTTGCTGATTGATGCCTACTCCTCACAGCCTAAGTTTCATCATCTGTAATGTAGGGCCATCATACCATACCCAGAGCTTGGTCATAAAGATTAAATAAAATATAATAATAGCAAAAATTTCCATAGCCCTTGTTATAAACTGAGCACTGCTCTACAATTTTCATATATTAAGTCATTTAATCTTCCCAATGACCCTTTGGGATCGTCAGTCCCACTTTACAGATGAGGAAACTGAGATCTCAGAGCTCGGTTAACATGCACATGATTAGACAGCTAATAAGTGGTGGCATCAGGATTCGAACCTGGGTAGATGAGGCTGCTAGGACATGCTAAACACATCATGTGAAATACTAAGAATGGGCTGGGCGTGGTGGCACATGCCTCTAATCCGAGCACTTTGGGAGGCCAAGGCTGGAGGATCACTTGAGGTCAGGAGTTCGAGACCAGCCTGGCCAACATGGTGAAACCCCTTCTCTACTAAAAATACAAAAAATTCACGGGGCATGGTGGCAGGTACCTGTAATCCCAGCTACTTGGGAGACTGAGGCAGGAGAGTTGCTTGAACCCGGGAGGCGGAGGTTGCAGTGACCGAAGATCACTCCATTGCACTCCAGCCTGGGTGACAAGAGCGAAACTCCATCTTAAAAAAAAAAAACAAAAAAACATACTAAGGACGGGCCTGACTCTTAAGCACTGGATTATTATTCTTAGGCCTCCCTCTCAATGCCCCAAGTAGCAACTGAAGCTCATGTTCAGCAGACACAGACACAAATGTTTATTCCAGGAAGAGGTCTAAGAAATGAGCTTCTTAGAGCATGTGTCACGGGGCAGCCAGTCCTGGGGCTCTCAGAGCCAGCCCCCTCCCTTCAGCAGCTGAAGCAATAGCGCCCCCATTTTACAGGCGGAGCATGGAAGCCAGAGAGGTGGGTGGGGGAGGGGGTCCTTCCCTGGCTCAGGCAGATGGGAAGATGAGGAAGCCGCTGAAGACGCTGTCGGCCTCAGAGCCCTGGTAAATGTGACCCTTTTTGGGGTCTTTTTCAACCCAGACCTGGTCACCCTGCTGCAGCTGAAGCACCATGCCCCCTGACACCACCTGGAAGAGCCCCTTGTTGGTGGTGTCACAGAAGCCCAGGGAGCGTCGGACCTGGCCCCTTGAGGAGGAGACGATGGACAGGCAGATTTCCCACTGGGACAGCACCTGGAAGGTGAAGTAGTAGTAGCCGGGTACAGTGCAGACGAATCGGCCCGAGTGGTTCTGGTACGGTTCTTCCTGGTTGGTTATGACCGTGTCGAAGATGACCACGTTGCCCCCCATTGGGGGGTTCCGCCGAATGGCCGAGAAGGCTGGCCTCGGCTGGTCCTTGATGTTTCCTGGGCTGCCCTTGGTGCCTTTAATTCCCGGGATGCCACGGGCCCCGAGGGGGCCGCTGGGCCCTGGGTAGCCCACCTTGCCGGGGTTTCCAGAGGGCCCGGGTTCCCCCTGGTCACCTTTAAGGCCTTGGATGCCTGTCCGGATGCCAGGGGTCCCTGTGGGGAGAAATGCCAGATTGGGAGTGAGAGTCCAATGCCTACTGGTCCTCAGGGAGAGAGCTGGACCCCCTGAGTCTATGGGATAAAGGGCAATGAAGCACCTGGGCCTTCAGGACATCGATTCTGACTGGCTGTGTGACTTTGGGCAAGTGTCTCAACCTCTCTGAGCCTCCACTTCATCTGTAAAGTGGAGAGAAGTGTGAACAAGCACTTGGGAAAGTGTCAGGTTCTGGGAAATGCATGGAACTCTGGCTGTCTGCTGTGCTGCCCAAGGCTGAGGACTTCATACCCCTCTGGGGCACTGACCTTGACTTGGCTTCAGGTTCAGGTACCAAATGTAGGATGCCCGGATGCAAATTATTGCAAATGTCTATGTGATCCTTTTGGTCTGCTTTGGACTAGGAGGCCCAGGGTGATTCCATGAGACTCCCTTTCCACTTTGGTCAGGACCTCTTCCCTTTTCCATCACCCCTGGCCTTTCTTCTAGAATGTGAGTCTCTGAAGCCTGAAGGGGCTGGGGAGAGGGAAGCAGGGACAGTGTTGGGGGTGCTGGAAGGAAGTGAAGGGACAGATGCAGTTATTTGATCCCTCTCTATGTGCCAGGCAGTGTTATTTTTCCATTTTACAGATGAGACCACTTAGGCTCAGAGAGGGCCAATAACTTGCTTGAGGTCACACAGCAAGGCAGTGGCTCCTGAGTCTAAACTCTGAGTCCTCGTTTTTCTGGCAAGAGAACCATGAACAAGGACTCAGCATTGCTGCCAGAACTTTCACTTTCACTGGTCAAAGCAAGTCATTCTACAGAGGGGGAAGGTGAAGCGGAAGAAAGAGGGCCCAGGCAGTAAACGGGGAGTGGAGAGGCCTGAGGACATGGCCCGGGAAGGCTAGGCCTCCCTTAGCCCCTGTGGCCAAGTACAAACTGGAGAGGATTCATGGGGCACTGGGGGCAGACGGACTCCTGATTCTCAGTGCCACCCCAAGCCTTCGCCCTGGAGGCCAAGTCAGGCCAAGGTCCAAGGGGCTGGGTTCCTGAGGAAGGGTGCTTACCCGGCTCCCCTTGCTCCCCCTTGAGGCCTGGCCGCCCCGGTCTGCCGGGTCTTCCTGCCTCCCCTTTCTTCCCGTCTGGTGCTCGGCACAAGTCCTCGGTCACCATAGAGGCCAGCGATATGGCCAGCACACAGACCACCAGCCATCCCCGGGGACCCTCCATGATGCCTCTGTGGAGACACGGGAGGGCCTGGGCAGGTTGGACATCACACTCACACCCAGCTCCCACCCTTGAGTCCCATGCACACAATGATATATGCACAGTCCTCCCCCAGTGCACATGCACCCTCTGGGGCTCTCAATGTCCACTCTCAATCCAGCCCCAGGACCCCACGCATATACACAGAACCACAAACTCACACACATCCACACATGCAACAGAGCACACCCACATCATCACACACTCACACAAACACAGCTCTCATCCACGCACCTACAAAACACAGTAGGCAAACTCAGAAATCCACTATACCCCCCTAGACACACAACTGATACCCAAATAGACTCTGTCCCTCACTTGCACGGACACACACATTCATACACTCCCACAGGTAATCGATTTCATTGAACAAATATGTATTGAGTGCCTGCTCCTTATTTAATTAACACTGGCTCACCCAGATGGTGGAGCTCTGCATACACACAGGAATTCACAAACGCCCAAAGCGACACCTGCTCACTCTTCCGCATGCTCAGCGCCTTTCAGCATCCACCTGAGCATGGGTGACTGGCTGCCCCTACAGTCCCCTCTGCTGGGTCCCACTGCCAGCTCTAGCACCCCAGGCTTTTCCTGGTTTCTTATGTGTTATGGGGCCAGGACCCAGGAACCCTGGTCTTACCCTTCAGTTGTTAGGTCTAACTCATCTCCTCTCACCCTCCCCCAAGCCCTGGCTCAAGGAGTTAAGGTCCCTCCACTCACCCATTCTGGGTCCTGGATCAGTGCTGCACCCCCATCCCTGTCCTAGAATCAGGCACAGTTATTTCCCTCCCTCCCTGCCTCAGCTGCCCAGCCTCCTGGGCCAGCTCCCCTGGGTCCCAGAACTCCGCAGCCCCCTCCCTCTGGGACTCTGGCCTCACCTGCCTCCTGTTGTCAACTCCAACTGGATGCTCCTGCCCTCCGCCCAGGGACCCTGTGGGCTGCCCAGCAGGAGTGGCGCCAGGCTGTGGCCAAGTTTCACATCCCTTCCTACTTCCCCTTCTCCAGACCTGCCCCCTGAACTTCCCCAGGGGCCAGAAGCTCACCAGGGACATTTCGAGCAGACTTCAGCAAGACTGGGACATTGGGCGTCCTGCCCCAGCAACAGCTGCTGTGGGAGTGGGGGCAGTGAGGCCAGTGCCTATGAGGATGTGGGGTGGAGGCCGTTCAGGGTGAGGTTCTGAGAACCAGAGAAGCACAGAACACCAGAGCGGAAGGAATCTTTAAAAAAAATCTGTCCCTTGTAGGACTTTTCATGATTATGAAAGTGACATGCAATTCATTGCCAAAAGCTTGGAAAATACAAAGAAGAAAGAACAGTGCATTGGTGAGAAGGAAGCACAGCAATCCGTTTCTAGACTTGCTGCTTCCTAGTTGCATGTCTTTGGGAAATTACTTGACCTCCTGAGCCCTCAGTTTTATCTGTACATTGGGAACGGGGTCCTATATCATCTGATTATTATAACACTTTAATGACCTGCACATACAAAACACTGGGCGCATGGTGAACACTTAGTCACTAGCTTTTGCCAACATTTAAAAAAACAGCAAGTCTAGGTGCTTTGGCTCATGCCTGTAATCCCAGCATTTTGGGAGGTCAAGGCAGGCGGCTCACTTGAGGTCAGGAGTTCGAGACCAGCCTGGCCAACATGGTGAAACTCCATCTCTACTAAAAATTTAAAAAATAGCCAGGTGTGGTAGCATGCACCTGTGTAGTCCCAGCTATTTGGGAGGCTGAGCTGGGAGGATTGCTTGAGCCCAGGAGGTTGAGGCTGCAGTGAGATTTGATCTTACCACTGCACTCCTGCCTGGGAGACAGAACAAGACCCCATCTCAAAAAAAAAAAAAAAAAAGAGATGGCAATGGCGGGCCATCTGGAATGGCTGCTGTCATCACACTGGCTGCAGCAGGGAGGCATGGCCAGGGCTGCATGCTCCATGTAGCCAGTGGGAGCTGGGGACAGTGGGAACCCTGCCCTCCTGGGCACCACTGCAGCTGCCAAATCACAGCTGAAGACCCAGGCCTCCTGCTTCATGGAGCAGGTGGGGGCCTCCGCCATCCCCCATGCAGCTGCAGCCGCCTAAACTGCAGCTGTGGACCCAGGCATCCCTGCACTCTTGGGGGCCCGGGAAGGCCCCCCGCCCTATCCTTCAGGCTCAGAAGTGTCTGCTCCCACTGCCTGGCTTCTCCCTCCTCTTGGCGCCCACTCTGATCTTAGAGCAAAGTTGGTGTTGAGCCTGGGTGCTGTCACAGCCTGGCTGGGTGTGTGCATGCTCGGGGCAGTGCTGACACGTTAGACCCCTGCTGCCTTGGCCCCCTCTGGACTTTGGGCACTGACTAGCATGGAAGGAAAGCCAAGGGGAAACTGAGGGCAGCTCGGTGCTGGCCTGCAGACGCCCCTTGGCATGAACAGCCTGGGCACCATGAACAGCAGCAGGAGACAGACAGGCTCCTGGGTGGAAGGGGATGGGTCCCTGGTGAGGCCCTACCTTCAAGCCAGGGAGGGCCTCAAGGCTGGGGGCCAGGCCGCCAGTCCCACAGACCAGAGTGGGAACTTATGGTATATTTTCTGGCCTTGCCTATGACCACCCATGGACCAATCAGTATGCACTTCCTCCTCTCTGAGGCTCATGAAAGCTTCAGGCTCAGCCAGAGCTGGGCAGACATTGGATGACCAGCTGCCGAGAGGAGCTACCCGCTTCAGGGCCTCCTCTCTGCTGAGAGCTGCAGAGATGTCAGAACAACTTGCCTGCAGAAAGGAGCTTCCCACTCCAGGGTCTTCCCTCCTCTGAGAGCTGGAAAGTCGACAGGATGACCTGCCTGCAGAGAGGAGCTTCCCATTCCAGGGTCTCCTCTCTGCTAGGAGCTGAACACTCATCAGGACACCCTGGCTGTGGAAAGGAGCTGCCCCCTGAGGGAGGCTCTGCAGGAGGCTGAGCTGTTCTATCGCTCAATAAAGCTCCTCTTCGTCTTGCTCACTCCCCACTTGTCTGCATACCTCATTCTTCCTGGTTGCAGGATAAGAACTTGAGACCCATCAAATGGTGGGGCTGAAAGAGCTGTAACACAAACAAGGCTGAAACATGCCCCTTGCTTGCCACGGTGCAGGTGAAGGGAAGGAGAGAAGAGCTGCGGCCCTCCAGGGAACCCAGACCTGGGAGCTCCCCAAGCCGGAGCTGTGACCCCCTTTTTGGGGCCCTGTGGTTCCTGGCATCTCGAAGCTTCCGGGTGCCACTGTGTTCCCCAGTGCCAGCTGTGGAAGCTGCTTGTGGTGTACTTGGTCTAGCCGCAGCCTCTCAGAGAGCTGGCGCCCATGCTGGCACCTGGAGCTGCTCCCTCGCTGCAGCAGCCGGCGTGTCTGACTGTGTGCAGTGGCCACATCCCATGTTCACTCACACACCCCTCACTGTTCCATGCCTGACTTGCCCTGGGCAGATGTGGAACCCAGGCTGGTAATGTGAGCTGAGTGCAGCCTGCCAGGAGGAGTGAGTGAAACAAGCCCAGTGGGCCTGAGCAAAACTTGGGCAAAGGTGCCACCAGCCACAGAGGTTTCCGGCCAGAAAATGACACCCCAAAGATCCTGTAACACCATCTCAAAAAAAACAAAAAACAAAAAACAAAACCCAGCAACAAAAGCCTATGAATTCTACCATCCAGAGACAATTGCTGCTAGTGTTTGAACAGATCATCTAGCCTTACTCACCTTAACTGATGGGGTGCTCATTACCTGTCAGCACGGCACACTGCATCATTGTCAGCTTGGACCCTGAGAATGCTTTTCTTTAGATAGAGAGGCTCTGTCTCTCCCAGACTGGAGACCAATGTGTTCAGGCCTGGGCTGACCACATCTGTCTGCTTCTTCTCATGAGCATGTTTTTGTTTGTTTGTTTGTTTGTTTGTTTTCTGAAAATTTTGCCAGAGGCAGGAGGAGGAAAAGAGGAGGAGGAGGGAGGAGATAAGGCAAGGCTGTTGAAGTGGGCAGATGAAGGATGGTCTGGAGCCAGGGTCTTCGAGCTTTGGGGACTTCTTTTTCATTTGCAATCTTGTGTGGCATCTGATGTATGTCAAACAGATAAAAATGGGGATACTGGGTTGAAGGGTGGGGGCCCAGAGCTCCCCCTGACAGCCCCTCCCATGCTCCCTAGATTCAGAAAGTTCGTGGAGCTGGAATCTCATCTGCTCAGCCCATACCTAACTCACAGTGTGACCGTGGGCAAGTTATCTCATCTTTCTGAACCCCACTTTCTCCATCTACCAAGATGAGGGAGTGGGTGGGAGGTGGGAAGGCTGCCCCAAATGGCCTCTAACATCCCTTCCAGTCTCCTCCTCCTTCTTCTTCTTTTGAGACAGAGTCTCATTTTGTTGCCCAGGCTGGAGTGTAGTGGCTCGATCTCAGCTCACTGCAACCTCTGCCTCCTGGGTTCAAGAGATTCTCCTGCCTCAGCCTTCCAAGTAGCTGGGATTACAGGCATGCATGCACCACCATGCCCAGCTAATTTTTGTATTTTTAGTAGAGACGGGGTTTTGCCATGTTGCCCAGGCTGGTCTCAAACTCCTGACCTCAGGTGATCTGTCCATCTCGGCCTCCCAAAGTGCTAGGATTACAGGTGTGAGCCACCGCGCCCGGCCCACTATCCATCTTCTTTGACTGCATTGTGTCACTCCTGCTTGCCTGCCAGAGGAGTTAGAAACGTGACATGCCCGAGCCAGAAACGCCAGCCCTGCGTGCCCTATTTTACTCTGAAGACACGAAGGACCAGAGACAAAAAAAGACTTGCCCAGGGTCACACAGACAGGGGCAAGAGTTGGCAAGAGGAAAAATCAGATGCTGTGAAAAGCTTCTCAAAGTCTAGTTTTCAAAATATTGAATACCCAGTTTCTATAGAAATACAGTGTGGGAATGTGTCAGTGTCCTCTTGTAGGTTGTTAATGGAGGAACCAGCTGGGTGACAAAGCTAGTTCAATGGATATGGAAAAAAATATATATGTATACCTATATATGGAGACAGAGAGAGAGTCAGTTAAAACAACAAGAATTCTGGAATATTCATAAAATTGCTAAATTAGATACAAAACTGGTTAGTGTTCTATAGGGCAATAAAATCATCATGTTGGGGTTATCTTCTCTATTGAAAAGAAATCATTTGCATCTCTACTAGACAAAAATAATTTGCAACTTATCAGTTTTCTACCAGTTAACAGCTATCTTTACTGAATCTGGGCTCTAATCAATAGTAAATAATAAGTCAAGCCAAGTGACATTCCCCTAGAGTGTCAGATGACCCTTAGCAGGTTTGTTAGATACAGCTCTCATTTGACTTTGAAAGGACACCGGTTATCTATTTGCCTTATTTCCAAGTGTTGGATGATTTTACTTATCAGGCTGTTGCAAGAATATAAACACTTCCCAAGAAATAAAAGACATCGATACTAATGCGCATATCATTAGTGTGAGAAATAAAAGGGTCAGCAATGGCTCTGTGCATGTCACAACAGGGACACCTTCAGGCGGAGAGGAAGGGCATATTCTTCCATTTCTCCGGAGCCCAGACTCCTAGTCGGGAGGCAGGAGATGTGGGGAAGAGAGGAAATTCCTAGCCATGCTTGCACAGTTATGATCCATGACGTTCAGTCTCAGAGTGGGATCAAAGGTCAAATAAACAACCAAAAAATAATTTTTAAATGACTCGAATTCTTTATGGCAGAGTCACATCCCATTCAAGGGTTGGGTTGCAAAATCAGCATACGAGGCAAACATTGTAAATGGTGAGTATCACCATTGTAAATGGTGGAAAAATTCTTCAAACAGCGCCATGTGAAAGACTGTATTACCGTTTCACAATAGTCTTTTGCTGTCAGTTTTGGCTCCAATAGTAGAACAGATTTCTTGTTCTTCAGTTGAGTACCAGTTGGTTAAGGTTAACCAATTCCCCCACCACTCACACACAAAGGAATTGAATCTTTGGAGACTGGAGCCACCCTTGGAGGTGAGGTGTTTAGATCATGAGGGGTTCACAGGAGCTGAGGCAGACTTGGGGACAGCAGAACTCTCCCAGCTACGGTCCTTCCAGAAATAGGCTCTTAGAAGACAATATCCCCTGGCTGGGAGCAGTGGCTCACGCCTGTAATCCCAGCACTTTGGGAGGTCGAGGAGGGTGGATCAACTGAGGCCGGGAGTTTGAGACCAGCCTGACAAACATGGATAAACTCTGTCTCTACTAAAAGTATAAAATTAGCCGGCGTGGTGGCACATGCCTGTAATCCCTGCTACTTGGGAGGCTGAGGCAGGAGAATTGCTTGAACCCAGGAGGTGGAGGTTGCAGTGAACCAAGATCAGGCCATTGCACTTCAGCTTGGGCAACAAGAGTGAAACTCCGTCTCAAAAAAAAAAAAAACAAACAAACAAAAAAACAAACCAATATCCCCTGCCTTACTTAAATTGTGATTCTCTCTCTGAGTCCTATTAGGCGAAGTGGAGATAGGCAAGTGTGTATATAATACGACTCTAAGGTGCTTGTATATTTCTTTTAAAAAAAATGAGGCATAATTTGCACAGAGTAAAATGTGCACATCTCAAGCACACTGCTCAGTGGCTTACACCTGCACGCACAGGCCCTCTACCACCACTCGGATCAGAGTGCAGAGTATCCATCTCTCCAGCGAGGCGGCCGTGACCCTCCAAGTCAACAGTGCTCCCCTCCACCCGCAAAGTAACCAGTGTTCTGCTCTCACTCACCATTGGTGCCTTCTGCCTGTTCTTGAACTTCATGTCAATGGAATCATGCGGCCTGTGCTCTTTTGTATCTGGCTTCTTTTGAAGAGCATGCCGGTGAGATGCATCTGTGTTACGTGTGTCAGTTCGCATGGTATTGCTGAGTGCTATTCCATTGTATGCATATGCAGTATCACACTTTGTTTGTCCCTTCTATTGGTACAGAGTTTGGGCTATGATGAATAAAGCTGCTAAGAACATTCTGGTGCAAGTCCTCTGCCCCACCCACCCCTGTGAACAGATACACTCAATTCTCTGCTGTATATTTGAACACCAGGAAGGAGGCATAGAGTTGACACCAGTGCTCTTTGCTCTCTTCCATCCACTCCTCCAGACCTCTGTCTTCAACTTCCTGTCTCCAGCAAAAAAAAAAATCTCCCGGCCCCTCTGCCCAGAGCCACTGTTCCTCCTTCTCCCCGACTCTCCTGCTCTCTGTTCTTTATTATGGAGATTGTCTTAGTCTCGCCTTTCTTGCAAAACCCTCCTTCTGGGCCTTTTGGGGTCTATCCTTCCATTCTTTGTCCCCACCACCCAATAAGATCAGGGTTTTGTTAGCAAGTGGTTGGGGGAGGCATTTGGAATTGGGGAGGGAGCTGTTGTGTGAGAGAACTGCCATGTGTTGTCTGTGCACACTCTTTATTCTTTACTTTTCTTGGCAGATAAAAGCACTTCTTGGGATTATTTTATGAAACGCAGAGGGGATTGTAAACAACAGATCATTTGTTGTGGAGATGGAGGCAGCGTGTGTTCAAATTCAGTGTCCGTCTCTCTTTGGCTGTGTGATCTTGCACGAGTAACCTCCTGTGTCTGGGGCTCTAGCACCTCACCTGTAAACTGGGAATGATGACCTCAAACTATGCCAGGCTTCCAGACAGTAGTGCAGCTGCTCTCTGGCACACAGTAGGCGCTTAGCACAATGTTTTACCTCCTCCTACTCTCACCTGGCACTCAGAGGGCCGGTGCATGAAAGAAAATTTGAAAAAAAAAAAAAAAAAGAAGACAAAAAAGATTTCTTGGAGGGGAAGAGTGAAGAAAAATAGGAAGAAATAAAGCCCCCCAGCTGGAAGCCAGCACCCTGAATGCCTGTGAGGGAGGCAGCCCAGCCTGGAGGGGAACTGGGTGGAGCTGCTCTGGAGACATTCCCCACAGGCAAATATAGCCGGAAGCCACCAAGCAGGTAAGATGTAAAAAGATTAAGAGGACTAAGAGTTTGGAAAACAAACAGATCGGGCTGTGGGAGCCAACAAGGAGGTATTACCTCCACCTTGAGAGGGCTGGGCCTGACGTCCAGGTTGCTGGGAGATGCTAGCTTCCAAGGAGCTCACATAGGCACGAGGGTCACAAGAGAGTGGCCAGGGAGAGCCCGGAGTGCAAATGATCTCCCTCATCTGCCCATCACAGGACCTGAAATTCCTCCTGTAGTCATTCTTTCCACAGGGTAAGCCTTGTCCTCTCTGGGATGTTTTGAGGTTGATGCTTCACCGTGGTATGTTTGCAAGATGCTAACAGGCTCTTCCTTGTGAGCCCTACTGAATGCTGGACTTCCTACTGGGTGCTTAATACACGACCTCACTTCATCATCAGAATCCCCAGGGAGGTGGCATGGTGACAGTCCCTTTTACGGATGAGGTAACTGAGGTTCAGAGAGGGTAAATGACTCATACAAGGTCACACAGCCTGTAAATTGAATAGTTATTTCTTTCTTTCTTTCTTTCTTTTTTTTTTGGCACGGAGTCTCTTTCTGTGGCCCAGGCTGGAGTGCAGTGGTGTGGTCTCGGCTCACTGCAACCTCTGCCTTCTGGGATCAAGTGATTCTGGTGCCTCAGCCTCCCAAGCAGCTGGGATTACAGGCTTACACCACGACACCTGGCTATTTTTTTTTTTTTTTTTTTTAGATGAAGTCTTGCTCTGTCGCCAGACTGGAGTGCAGTGGCACGATCTCGGCTCATTGCAAGCTCTGCCTCCCGGGTTTAAGCAATTCTTTTACCTCAGCCTCCCGAGTAGCTGGGACTACAGGTGCGTGCCACCATGCCAGGCTAATTTTTGTTTTTTTCAGTAGGGACAGGGTTTCACCACGTTGGCCAGGATGGTCTCCATCTCTTGATCTCTTGATCCGCCCGCCTTGGCCTCCCAAAGAGCTGGAATTACAGGCGTGAGCCACCGCGCCTGGCCTGGAATAGTTATTTCTACCACATTGGGTTACCTTCCTGAGAGTGCGCCATTGGCATCCATCCTGCAGATTGGGGTCTGAAACAGCAACCCTGAAAGGGGTCGGGGGGAGTACAGAGGAGATGAACGTGTTGAGTATGGGGACTCCGAGGGCGAGATCTGCCAGCTTCACACATTTACCTCCCTCGTGCCAGGCATTTAACATCATCTCACGTAATCGACATGAGATCCTTACAGGGTGGTATTTTGGTTCATTTCCAAAGATGAAAAACTGAGGCTCAGAGAGGTGCAATGACTTGCGCATGGGTCTAGGTTTGCCAGATTTAACAAATGAGAGTTCAGGATGCACATTTCAATTTGTGTTTCAGATAAACAACAGTACGCATGGGATATACTTATGCTAAAACAATGATTCAGCCTGCATTTTATCTGGCAACCTCCGTAGGTCACACAGGCTATAAGTGGCTGTTACCCCCGCTCCCTGTGGCTCTCTGGCAAGAGCCATCTAGGGAGGGGTGAGAGTGCGAGGGTGTTCCTGTATGCCTCCCAAGGGGATGTGAGCCTCACCCACCCACCTAGGGGCCAAGATTACTGCTCCCATGGGCTGGCCAGAACCTCAGCCCGGTTCCCCCCCAATGGCTCCCACATCATCACCATGGAAGGCTGCCTTCTGGGGTGTCTCTAACTGCCCCAGACTTTTTATCAGCAGAGGCCACTGTGGGCTGGAGGCAGGGGACTTGGGTTCCATTCCTTGGACAAATCACCCCCCTGGGCTTCAGCCTTTCTGCTGTAAAGAGGAGGGAGCTGCACTGAAGCTGTGGGTCCCTGGAGCAGAGTCACCTGGGGGAGCTGGGGAAGAACACCGCTGCCAAGCTGCATGCTCTCTACAACCTCAGAGGCTCGGGGTGGGGCCTCTGTATTTAAACAGGTGCCCTGAGTGAGCTGAGGCTGGCAGCCCAGCCCCTTTCTGGGGCTTTGACAGTGACTAAGGGTCTTTCCAACCTTGGCACGTTAGCTGGGCCTGCCCTGGACCTTTGGACATGACCTTTTGGTATCCGACAAGTGGGGAGAGGCACTGGAGGGTTTAGAAATGACTTAATGAGGGAGAGGCAGAGCGCAGGGGGTTGCGGAGGGGAGAGAAATGACTTCATGGAGGGGGCAAAGCCAGAAGGCCACATTAGTTGGGTGGGGGTAGGAGGGAGGGAAGGTCCCTAATTCTCCCCAGAGGCTGAGACCATTTCCAATCTTGGAATTCAGGCGTATTTCTTACATCTAAGTAGAGATGTATGTTTTCCAAGGCCCCTGCCTGGCTCCTGAGAGTCCCTGTTTAGGGGCTGGTGAGGTTACTGCCATCATCCTTAATGAACTGATGGGGGATGCAGAGGGCTGAGTCACCTGTGTCACACAGAGGAGAGGTCCAGTCTCCAGCCCACAAGCCCTGCCCTAGGATGGTCCTGGAAGGGGTCCCGTCCCAGCCTCCTCCCAGAGTGCTGGGTCTGCGGGGCACTGCCTTTTTCATTGTGAGGCTCTGAGCCTCTGTCTGCCCTGCGGCCGCTCACTGTGGGCCTTTGTCCAACGGTCCCCTAATCCCAGCTCTAATCAACCCTTTCTCCTTTCCCTGGAGCCCAGGGCATGGCCAGGGTCACATGGTGTGCAGGGCCTGTGCTGGGATTTGAGCGCAGGTCGTGTTATGCAGGAGCTCACCCTCATTTTTTTTTACCCGTGGAGCCGCTCAGGAGTTTGGGCTAATGACAGCTGCCACTGCCCTGTCCGCACCCCCCTCTCCCAGCCCTCTGCTGATTACAAATAAACACCCGGTCTACGCAGGAGAGTAATTAACTCTCCAACGTGGGGAGGACTAATCAGCCTGGAGTTTGCTGCAGGTGGGAAAAAGCGAAGGCTTTTCCTAAGTAGTATGCAAATGAGCCTGTAGTATGCAAATGAACCCCTCCTGCTCCTGCGAAAAGCTGTCAGAGCGGGAAGCGCTGCTGCTTCCAGGGACAGGCTCTGGGAACATGGCCCGGCTGCAGGGGCTTGGGCCTTTCGGTTTAGGGGGGTTGGGAGGTCAGAATAGGAGTAGGGGTGGGGCTCACCTTGAGGGTCTCCAGCACACCTGCAGCCCTTCCATGGAACACTGTGGGGATGGCAGAGGGAAAAATAGGTATGGGGCTCAGAGAAGTGGCTCTGAATCTGAATACCGCTGGCCTCACCTGGGTGACCTTGGTCTTTGTCACCGTGCTCTTGCTCTGCTGCAGAGGTCATGGAGTCCTTGCACTGCCATGGGTGGAGTCACGGCATTCAAGTGGCCTGGCATGCTGAGGTTCTGCATGAGGGACAACTGCTCTGGAGAGACACCCAGACCCACGACAGGCTTTGCAGGAGTGGAGAGTAAGGCTTTGTGGTGTTAAGCCCCTGTGACACAGTTGTTACTGCAGCATAACCGAGCTTCTCCTGACGGATACAGCAGAGGATGAACCCACTAGAGAATGATTATTATATGAACATTGTTGTCTTCATAGTCTTCATCACCCTCCCCTCCTCCCTTTACCTTGTCAGGGCTGTCGTTGTCTCTGACAACATCCTCATAGAACCCTTCTAGCAACACCATCCCTAGCAGGTCCCAGTGGAGCTGTCCGGGGTCCTGTCCTCAGCCTGAGCACTCCAACGTTGCCCAGACTTTCATCGGTTCTGTGCCATTGGGCTGGGCACCCAGGAATCTAAAATGAAAAACATCCAGCTGTACCTTTGGAGAGCTTGCATGCTGCTGCAGAGGCAGACATAGAAATAACTCCAGGACTGAGCAGGCCATGGGGCCCCAGAGACACCCAGAAACAAGCAGTGGGTAAGACAAGAGTCACCCCAGTGCAGAAATCTTGGGAGACTTCTCAGAGGAGGAGGCAGGAGGTGGCAGCAATGACTCACCTTGGTGCTCATAGGCTCCTCTCACAATTCAGGTCTGAGTCCCAACTCCTCTTCTTCCCACTGTGTAGCCTTGGGGCGCACAGTGGAATCTTCCTTCCTAAAGCCTTAGTTTTCGCATCTGTGAAGTAGGACAATAAAAGTACATCTTCATGGGATATTGCAATGACTGAGTGGATTAGTATGTGTGAGGTGCTTTACTCAGTGCCTGGCATGCAGTAACATTCAGTAAACAGTTGTTCTTATGACCTTGTTTGGCCTTTGCAACAACCCTGTGAGAGAATAGAAATAGCTAGCGTTATCAGTGTTCCACAGATGAGAAAACTGAGGCTCAGAAAGGGCAAGTGACTGGCCTAAAACCACACAGTTAAGAGCTGGCTGAGCGTGGACTGGAAGCCGGGCCTGTCTGGCTCTGAGCCTACGTTCACTGTGCTGCTTGGGGTTAGCATTTGTGCCCTCAGACCTTGGATCTCACCTGCTTATTCTAGCCTGGCCGTATCTCCCACTCTTTCCATGTCTTGAATCCCCAGCCTGACCCTTTGAGACCCCACTATTTTTTATTGTGATAAAGTATACATACCATAAAATTTACCATTTCAACCATTTTCAGGGTGCATTTCAGTGGCATGAAGAACATTCATGCGACCGTTGGTATGCAGCAATGCTCTTTGTCACCGTGCAAGAACATTGTTATGTGATCATCACCACCGTCCATCTCCAGAATTGTTATCATTTCATACTGAAACTCTATACCCATTAAACCAAAAGCCCCAACCACCCTGACAGCCACCATCTCATTCTGTGCCTCTGTGAATTTGACTATTCTAGGCACTTTGTTTTTCTTTGACCTTGTGCAGTGGCACGATCTCGGCTCACTGCAACCTCCACCTCCCGAGTTCAAGCGATTCTCCTGCCTCAGTCTCTGCAGTAGCTGGGATTACAGGTGCAAGCCACCACACACAGCTAATTTTTTATATTTTTGGTAGAGATGGTGTTTCACCATGTTGGCCAGCCTGGTCTCGAACTCCTGACCTCAAGTGATCCGCCCGCCTTGGCCTCCCAAAGTGTTGGGATTACAGACGTGAGCCACTGCGCCTGACGGTACTTTGTGTAAGTGAAATTATGCATCCTTTTGTGACTGGCTTTTTTCACTTAGGATAACGCCCTCAGGGCTCATCCATATTATAGCATAGATCAGAATATCATTCCTTTATAAAGTTGACTAATATTTCATTGTATGGACAGACCGTGTTTTATTTATCCATCCATCCAGTGATGGACAGTTGGGTTATTGCCACATTTGGCCATTGTGAATAATGCTGCAATGAACACAGGTGTACAAAGTCACCACCTTCCTGAGACCTCCATGGGCGCCACTCCCCAAGAGCTTTGCCAGGATCCACAGGTCCCAAACTGCCCATGATCCAGGAACCAGGGCCCACCCAGCCCATCACCCACTGGCCACCTTGCTTCCCCCTGAGCTCCATGCCTTTGCTTTCCCTGCCTGGTGTGTCTTTCCCCAGCACCTCCATCATCCAAAGCCACTCGCTCATCAAGACTCATCTTGAATGTCCCCCACCCACACCCATAGCCTTCTCTACTTTCCTTGTACTGTGTCCTACCTCTAGCCCCCACCCTCTGTCTGTCCCTCACTTAGGTCTCTGATTATTATTATTATTAGTAGTAGTAATAGTAGTAGTAGTAGTAGAGACGGGGTTTTACCATGTTGGCCAGGCTGGTCTCGAACTCCTGACCTCAGGTGATCTGCCTGCTTCTGCCTCCCAAAGTGCTGGGATTACAGGCGTGAACCACCGCACTCGGCCTCTGTCTCTGATTATTTTAAACTTTAGACTAGTGTTACCTGTGACTGCCCCCTCTTCCAGAATAGGGAATTTCCTTCAGAATCTTGTTGAGAGGACTAGGCACGGTGGCTCACGTCTGTAATCTCAGCATTTTGGGAGGCTGTGGCTGCAGGACCCCTTGAGGCCAGGAGTTTGAGACCAGCCTGGGTAGCATAGCAAGACCCCCATCTCTTAAATAAGAATTAGCTTGTCCAGGCATGGTGGCTCACGCTTGTAATCTCAGCACTTTGGGAGACTGAGGCAGGCGGATCATGAGGTCAGGAGTTTGAGACCAGCCTGGCCAACATGGTGAAACCCCATCTCCACTAAAAATACAAAATTAGCTGGGTGTGGTGGTGCATACCTGTAATCCCAGCTACTCGGGAGGCTGAGGCAGGAGAATCACTTGAACCCAGATGGTGGAGGTGCAATGAGCTGGGATTGCACCACTGTACTCCAGCCTGGGCAAAAAGAGCAAAACTCCGTCTCAAAAATAATAAGAAGAAGAACAAGAATTAGCTGGGCATGGTGATGCATGCCTGTAGTCCTAGCTACTCAGGAGGCTGAAGTGGGAGGATTGCTTGAGGTCAGGAGGTTGAGGTTACAATGAGCTATGATCACTACTGTACTCCAGCCTGGGCAACAGAGTGAGACCCTGTCACTGAAAAAAAAATATTGCTGAGATGGACTTCTCTTGAATATAAGGCAAAAATGGAAAAAAAATGAGAGTCCTCTTTCTTTGGAATGTGTCTATCTGAGTAAAATGTGTCTAATGAGTAAAGGGGTCCCCTGTGCCAGTGCAATGAATTAGAGGTAATCCGGCTTCCTGAGTCTTGCTATACTTTCTTTTCCAAGTTAGATAAGACAGTCACTTACCAGAGAAGCATCCTAGACAGACTGGGTTCAAATCCTGGCCCTGCCCCTTCCTGGCTGTGTGGTACCAAGCAAGTTACTTTATTTCTTGGCACCTCAGTATGTCCATCTATGAAATGGACATAGTAATATAATCTACCTCACATGATTGTGACAACAGTTAATGGAGTCAATAGGGCAATGTCTTCGGAACAGTGACAAGTGTATAGTAAGCGTTCACTAAATACCAGACATAATTTATTAAAGGAATACATAGTGCAGGCTCAGGGAATCTTTGCCAAATTAATGGGAAGAGTGAGACCCAAGAGGGAGTTTGGATCCAAAGTAAGCAGGTGCCCGGGGTCTAGAGACAGCTGCTCAGCCTCCCTCCACTGAGTGGGTAACATGTTGCTGGCTGCCCACACTGCAAGGCTGTCCTGGGCATTAGTGTGGGGCTTGGGGTGGAGGCATAGGGCAAACAATGCAAAGGGCCCTTGACCCAGCTCTTTCCTCCTCAGGGAGAGGGACTTCTGAGCAACCTTCTTGGGAGCCCCCACTCCCTGGCTTTCTCCAGGCAGACAGGCAGTTGCTGGGAGAGCCAGGTGGGAGTTGGCACATCTGGGCAGCAGCTGTGGGATAAGCCATCCTCCCCTCATCCCCCACTCTCCACAGTAACCGAGGCTGCAGGGGGATTTCTGAGGGCTGGGTGGACCCTGGCAGGAAGGAAAGGAGGCAAAGGCCCATGGGGTGGACTCTAGGGCCAGCCTGGGGTGATGGGCGTAAGTGCCAAGTCACTCTTGGAGGCAGGTCATGGTCAGCAGTTCTGCCCAGGCACCTGGAGAGGGCACTGGGACCCTGGAGAGCCAGGTTCTAGGCCCAGTGGAGCCTGTGCTGCCTCAGCCTCCTTCTCTTTTCTCAGGGTTCAATAGCTTTGTCTCTAACAGGTACTATCCTGCCTGCCCCATGGGGCTGTGGGGCGATGCTTCTGAGAAGATGCTCGAGGCCAGGTGCCGTGGCTCACACCTGCAATCCCAGCACTTTGTGAGGCCGAGGTGGGCGGATCACTTGAGGTCAGGAGTTCAAGAACAGCCTGGCCAACATGGTGAAAACCCATCTCTACTAAAAATACAAAAATTAGCTGGGTGTGGTGGCAAGTGCCTGTAATCCCAGTTACTCGGGGGGCTGAGGCAGGAGAATCGCTCGAACTTGGGAGGTAGAGGTTGCAGCAAGCTGAGGTCGCACCACTGCACTCCAGCCTGGGCGACAGAGCGAGACTCTGTCTCAAAAAACAAAACAAAAAAATGCTTGTGAAGAAGCTACCCCAAACCCAGGCAAATCTAAGGGCATCAAAGTCCTGCCGGTGGGTGACTCACTCAAGGGTCTCTCCCACCATCCAGCAGACAGTGGAGCGGGTCTGAACATAGAGAGAGATGTTTATGGAGCAGGAAGAGGGCTGGCTGGGAGTCCTCTGCTCCCTCTGCCCCTCTGTAGCCCATGTGCTTGCCTTGAGTAAGCAACCCCATCTTGGAGCCTCAGTTTCCCATTATGGATGGCACCATGCAGGGCCAGGCATTTTTTTTTTAATTGTATCTAAATGTTCACAACTTCCCTGCATGGTAAAGATCTCATTCCTGATTAGGTGACGTTGCTTGCCCTAGGCATTAGCACATGTGCTGTGTGGCCTTGAGCTGGCACCATTGCCTCTCTGAACACCAGTTTTCACATCTGTAAAATGGGAGTGACACTCTCTCCCTTGAAGGTGCTAAGTATTGGTGGACAATGAAAATCCAAGTAAGGGCCGGGTGTGGTGGCTCACACCTGTAATCCCAGCACTTTGGGAGGCCGAGGTGGGTGGATCACCTGAGGTTAGGAGTTCAAGACCAGCCTGACCAACATGGCGAAACCCTGTCTCTACTAAAAATACAAAAATTAGCTGGGCGTGGTGGTGCACTCCTGTAATCCCAGTTACTTGGGAGGCTGAGGCAGGAGAATCACTTGAACCTGGGAGGCGGAGGTTGCAGTGAGCTGAGATTGCACCACTGCATTCCAGCCTGGGCAACAGAGCAAGACTCTGTCTCAAAATAATAATAATAATAACAAAATAAAATAAAATAAAATAAAAATCCAAGGAAGCATCGCCGAGGTTTGAACCAAGGGCTGTCGCACCTGCCCCTGCTGCACACCAGGCTGCCCCTGTGGGTAGGGGTTGGACAATAGGATCTTCAGGAGTCTTTGCAGCTTGACTTGGACACTCCCAGGCCTTCATCTAAGCCTCCGGGTTCCTTGGAGCCCCCTCTGTCTCACTTCATTTGGTCTGTTGCCTGATTTTACCTGAGGGCTGTTTTTGATGACATAGCAGCTCTTGGTCCCCCAGCCCCATTTCCCAGAACCCAGGTGTGTGTGGGCATCTTCCTTGGCAATGAGGTAGCGGCCATGACTTCCTGAGGCTCTCAGCATCCGTGAGGGGCTAACTGGGGGCGCCACTCTAGAGCACCCTCCTTTGC
Organism: Gorilla gorilla gorilla; assembly: GCF_029281585.2. Lineage (NCBI taxonomy): Eukaryota > Metazoa > Chordata > Mammalia > Primates > Hominidae > Gorilla > Gorilla gorilla. Next base: position 217,225,177 of record NC_073224.2, read on the forward strand.
TTCTCAGCAGGAGGGAGTGACCAGGTTATTTTTGTGATAAAAGTTGAATAAATTGAAAGGCATGGTTTTTATTCAGTGGGTAATTAGCTGCCGCTGCTGCACTCCCTCCTAATTGTCTCTCTCACTCCAGACGGGCGGAGATCAATAGGAAGTGGCCGCTGTGCGGTGAAAGTCACAATTAATTAATTGCCGGGCATGTGTGTGTCTCCATCTCTGTCACATCAAAGGGCCTGGGGCGGCAGCTGCCCAAGTCTCAGCTCTGCTGGGCCGGTCCAGCCCAGAGGCCCCAGATGCGTGTGACCACGAGCCATAAGGCAGCCTTCCTTCCTCTCCCTCTGGCAGCAGGAGGCTCCTAGAGAAGGGGTCCCCTGAGACCTCAAGCTTATCATCATCCCACCACCCCCAAACGTCCACCATAGCATCCCTGCCTTGGATACCCCAGCCCTGGTCCTCTGGCTGCCCTTTGCCCATTCAGTCTATTCTTTTCCCTGCAACTTTGGCTGTATCCGTGATCAGAATAGTGGTTACTTCTGCTGGTGGAGGGGAGGTAGTGACTGGGACAGAGAACTTTCTGGGGTGCTGGAGATGCTCTACATTTTTCATTCAGGTGGTGGTTTCATGGGCATACCCCTGCATCATAAGCCATTTGACGCAAGAGCCAAAGGTACACTTAAGATGAATGCAAACAGTTACACACACGCAACACCCCTCCCCACTCAGTAATAACCACTTCCGTTTATGTGCCAGGCATGGAGACATCAGGATGATGAGGATCGCACGGCCAGTGAGTGATGAAACCACAGGCCCTGCTTAAACATCTCTCCCCTAATCTTCACCACCAGCCTTGAAGATAGGTAGCATTATTTCCATTTTACAGATGGAAAAACAGAGGCACAGAGAGGGGCTGGGAAGGAACAAAGGTGAGGAGAGGGGAGAAGAGGATGGAGGGTGCTGGGGAAAGCGGGAGGGAAGGGCTTGTGTATGTGAAGGGCTCACGTGCACCAGGCATGAGCTTGAAGCTCTGCGTACCTCCACCTCTCCATGAAGGTGGAGCCATGTGTCCCATTTTATAGATGGGGAAGCTGAGGCTCAAAGAGGTGCAGTCCCTTGTCTAAGGCCACACTGCCCAGAAGTGATGGGCCGCATCTGGAGTTGCCTCACTCCAACGTCGCTGTGATGGGAGAAGGATGAAGAGCGGGAGGACAGAGATGGTGGGCAGGGCGGGGCGGGCTGGAGAACGCACAGAGCCGGGAGGCAGGTGGCCTTAGTGACTTACAGAAAGAGCTGGGGGTGAGAGGGGGCCCGAGCCAGAATGAGTGAACGTAGCAAGGTGTGAGCGTGTAATAGGTGCTGCTAAAAGACACCACCATGTGGGTGCACACATACGTGCACACAGTGCACACGCGCACCCACACTTCTACACTTTTGCTCCATTCCAACCTTTGCAGAGAACTTCCTGCTGCCTCACGGGGGCCAGCGTTTTCAGCTTCTCCTCACCTGCCTCCAAGGTTTGCTGTGCCCCACATACTGCCTGGCGCAGAGATGGGGCTTGGCATGTGGGCTGGGAGCTGGGCAGGGCCATGCTGGACTCCGGCCACCCGGCCCCCTGCCCAAGGCCCTTGGCTGTGCAGGTGAAGCCTGGCTTTGGGAAGCATCAGCCTGTGTGTCCCAGACCCCAGCCAGTGCTCCTTTGTCATCCCTCGGCTCTCCCAAGCGGGCTCCTCTGCCCCGCTGGAGCTCACAGGTTGACAAATATTGTAACAGCTTCCTGCTGGTGGGGGAGGCAATGGCTGTCCTTCGGTCTGCTGTTTCTCAGTGAGAACACCGCAGCAAGTCCAGCCTCCCGCTCCTGGCTGGTCGTCAGGGGAGGCCACCTCCATGCTCCCACCAGCGTTGCCGCCTGTCACTGTGCCTTTGAAGTGGTGCCTGGTTTTCCAGTCTGTCTGAAATTGCTTGCTGTTTATGCAGCAGCTGGTCTGGCAAGCCCCCCGCCGGGCCTTTCCATGACGGTGCCAGCCACTGGGGACTCGGGGAGACAGCCACCGGGCCTCCGGGGGGATAATGGGAAGAAGCCGAGATGCCATTTCTGTCTTCAGGGTCTTCTAGACTGAGTTTGCTTATTTTTTGCTTAAAAGGACAAAAAAAAAAAAAAGAGTTTCTATGAACCCCAACGTGCTATCTCTCTTCAAAGAAAAGGGAATAAAGATTTAAAGCAAAACAAAAAAAACCACACAAAAAAACAAGAGCCAAAGGTAAAACTCACATTTCTTTGAACATTTTTAAGGCTGCAACTGCTGCATGGAAGAAGGTGCTAGACAGGGAACGCTTTTGCAGATGCTAATGTGCCGTGTGACCTTGGGCAAGTCACTGCGCTCTCTGACTCTGCTTGTCGGATCCCCTGATGAGGTTTCAGTGGGCTGTACCCCACACCACACTGTGGGACTCTCACAAGCCGTGCTGTTTGCTGCCCCCAAGACTCAAACCCAGAAAATCAGAGCAGGGAGGTGGAGGGGCCTCCAGGGATCAGCGAGCAGGATGGTCCCTTTCAGACATGGATGTGTGAAATCTCCATTGTGAGGATGTCACAGCTGAGGGTCAGAGGCGTTAAGTGAGCAGCCTAGGGTCACAGAGCAAGGGAGTCCATGGTAGAAGCAGGATTATTGAATCTGTGTCTTCTGCCTCCCCAGCCAGGGGCTTCTTCTCCTGCCTCATTAAGCTGCAGAAGGAAGTTCCCAGAAATCAGGGGCCACCTTTATGTAACTTACATTTTTCCATAGAGACCTTTGGGAGTGGAGTTTAAGGGTGAAGGCTCGGAGGTCAGACAGAACTCGGTCCTGCATCTGCCACTCCGTTCACATGACTGCATGCGATTGATTTCATGTCCCCGATCCTCAGTTTCCCTAACTGTAAAATGGGGCTGTTCCTCGTGCCTCCCCATGCATAGCTGTGAGGGTGAGGGAGAGGACACAGGTGAGGCGCTCAGCTCACAGACTGGCACGCTCAGCTCACAGCCCTCCCATCAATGCCAGCAGCCACTCCTGTGAGCCTTCAGCGTGGGGCAGGAGCCTCTTCTGTTTCCTTCATCAAATTCTTGGGGTAGGAGAGCACCCTGGACTGTTCTCCCAGGCCTGCTTGTCACATCGCAGTTGTCATCCCACAGCCCCTCCCACCAGAGCCCCTTCCCAGGAAAAACAGGCAGCCTCCGGCAGGATGTACAGGAAATGTCAACCTCATCTCGCCCAGAGGCCACTGCTGACACTGATGAGACCCCCGGCAGGCGGGGCAGGCAGTGAGCGGCTCAGGGCTCGGCCATGCCCCCACTGGGCTTGGCCTTTCTTGGTCTCCCTGTCACAGCTCTAGCTCCAGCCTGGGGAGGCGACCCCTTAGGTTGCTTGGGTCACCTGCCTGGCTGGGAAGCTGTCAGTCTGGGGCTGGCCTTAGATGGAGCTGGCGGGCAGGCAGGTGGGGGGCCAGCTTCCAGTGCAGAGGGCCCATGCCTGGTGGGCATGGGCTCAAGGCTCGGATGCAGAAGGAACTGGTTTGGAAGCCTGACTCTGGCTCACTGTGTGACCTGGGGCAAGTTAGCTTGCCTCTCTAGAGGAAGGTTCTTCAGCTGAAAACGTGCCCAGGGTAAATGGTCTCCCAACAGGGCAGCTGGGAAAACTGGAACGATGGCAGTTGGGGACACACAGAGTAACAGCCTAATGAATAGGAGATGCTATTCATTGTGTTGTGTCCCTGCCCTCTCAGGTGGGCAAGAGAGTCATTCATTCAGTCAGTCATTCACTTATGCAATAAGGCGGCTTTGCACACTTACTATAGTTTGCCAGACCAGTTCTAGGCACTGGAGAGACAGCTGTGAACAAAGAGACTAGGCTCCTTGCCTTCATGGAGCTGACATTCTAGTGCAGAAGGAATGGGGGGCTGGAAGGGGAGGCTGCTGGAAATCAGAGGCCCAAGGAGGACAAAGAATGTGATGAGGCCACAGTAGAAAGAACACAGAAGACCTGTGTTCAAAGCCTGTCTCAACTGCTAACATGCTGTGTGACCTTGGGCAAGGCACTTCCTCTCTCTGGCCTTCAGTTTCCACATTTGCAAAAGGAGACTGATCACCCTGCCTCGCATCACTGAGAAGCAAGTCTCCAATGAGGCCAGTCTTGGAAAGTCACCAGGAGAATGGGTTCCTCTGCCTGCCTAGCTCCCCTCCCTTGAGAATCACAGCTGGGCACCTAGTAGAGGAGTAGGGTGTGACCTGCAGCTTCTCCCCAGCCTGTGAGCCCCAGTCCAGCATACCCAAAGCTACAAACCTGAAAATGGCCGCTCCACCTTTTGAAGTCTGGTGCTCACCTGAGGTGGAGGCAGGAGCTCTGCACATCTTCTCCAGCCCTATGCCTCCGGACTAAGACCCCCTCCTTGAGATCCTGTTTCTTCCAGTCACCCTCTAGGTGGGATTCTGGGGATCAGAGTAGGCTTGCAGCTGGAGAAGACCAGCATTCATTCATTCATTCATTCATTCATCCATCGTCAATCAGTTGGTCAGTCAACAAACACTCACCTAGCATTTACCAGGTGGCAACGCCATGCTAAGCACAGGTTATTGGGGTGTGTCAATTTCTTCAGCAAACACTGAGCATCTCCTCTGTTCTGGGATTCCATACCTGGAACTGGGGATGAAGCGATTAATTGATTTATTAAATGTTTAGAGGCACCTACCATGCACCCTGTGGTGAGTGTCAAAGAAATATGGAGGCGGCTGGGTGTGGTGGCTCACGCCTGTAATCCCAGCACTTTGGGAGGCCAAGGTGGGCGGACCACAAGGTCAGGAGATCGAGACCATCTTGGCCAACATGGTGAAACTCCGTCTCTACTAAAAATACAAAAATTAGCTGGGCTTGGTGGTGCGTGCCTGTAATCCCAGCTACTTGGGAGGCTGAGGCAGGAGAGTCGCTTGAACCCAGGAGGCGGAGCTTGCAGTGAGCAGAGGTCATGCCACCGCACTCTAGCCTAGCGACAGAGTGAGACTCCATCTCAAACAAAAAAGAAAAAAGAAATATGGAGGCCTTACTGTGTGCCAAGCACTATGATGGGCACAGAAAGCAGAGTCATGGGCTCCTTGAGCACCAGCACTGAGCCAGGCACCACGCTGGAGAGCAGCGGCTGGCGTTTTGTATGCGGACATGAAACCCGGAGCCTCCCTGTGGCTGATGAATCATCGAGCTTCACAAGAGAAGCGCGAACGGACCCCGTTGTCCATGAATTTGCTAATTGAGCTCCTCGAACTCAGACATTAACCCGCATTACCATAAATACTGCAGAGAACAGCCATTCTCAACTGCTGCTCAATGGTAATGGAGAAAATCAGTCGAGGGATAAAACCGAAATGGAATCAGAAAACCTGATTTTTACCATTCATTCAAACCTAGTCTCCCCCAAATACCTTCAGCTAAATCTTTCTCTAACACTCAAGGCTGGAGAGAGGAGCATGGGGATGGGGGCTGGAAGAAGGGAGAGGCCTGGCCATGGAGGCTGGGGAGTGTAAACTGGGACAGGGGCTTGAGGGTAGGAGTGGGCCTGTTCTACCTCACTGGAGGCAGCAGCCCTGGCCCACGGCCTAGAGAAGTGACCTTGGTGATGAGTGAACTCAGTGCCACACATGAGAGAAATGGGCAGAGAGCTGGGGATAGCAAGGGCCAAGAGTGGGGACAGAGAGACAGAGGGGGCAAGTGGATGGACAGGCAGACAGGCAGCTAGAGGGACTGATTGACTGCCAGGTAGACAGAGGAAAACAGACAGGCAAACAGAATGACAGATGGACAGCCAGCCTGACCCACAAGAAGCCTGATGACCCACAGGTAGACCGACAGCATCACAGGCAGACAGGCCCAGGGACAGTCCAAGCAGCAGGTCCAGAGAGAGGCAGACGGCCAGGCTGTCCATTGAGAGGACCATTACATGGGCTGACACCAGGCAACAAGGACTGGAGGCTGGAGCTGGGGACAGAGGCTGGAATTGCTGAGCCCTCCCTAGACAGGTTAGCAGGAGGAGACCTGGCAGATGGCTTCATATTTCGTGTTAAGCCCCTTGCGTGATGAGACTGGCATGCAGGGTGCTCCCCTGGGCCCCAGGGTTCCCGGCTTCTTCCCCCTCCTCCTCTTCCCCCTCACAGCCACGTGCATGATCTGGCACGCAAGGCAAGGAGGCTCAGAGCAGCCGTGACATCTGCTCCATGGTTGGGCAGTGGGGGCACTGCCTGGACCCCTATGAGGGCCCAGTTGTCTGTGGGGGCCTCAGACCCAGTTTAGGGTCCTAGCCCTAGGGACTTGGACTTGGGGGGTTGGGAAGTCCTAAAGGGAGCCTGTTGGGCTGCTGCCCCATCCTTCTGCCTCATTCGTCTGTTCCATCTGACCCTGGCCGCCACACTGTGTGGTAGATTCTGTTATTGCCCCCATTTAACAGAGCAGCAAACTGAGGCTCAGGGAGAGGAGGCAGTTGGGCCAAGGACTTTCAGCATCGGGGGGTGGAATCTTTCTGTATTGGGGGCCGGGCTGCTCACAGGAAGCTCACGTGTGCTCTGCTCTTCTGTAGCTGATGTAGCTGCTAAGTCCAATGCACTTTGGCAGGGCAGTGACTGTGCCGGACCCTAGAATTCCCTTTAGGAAACCTACTAGCTCTCAGATGGAAGCCACGTTGACAGCATCAGCTTCTTCAGTGATGCAAGTGCCTCTGGTATCCATCAGGAACTGCCATCTGTCTCTTATTTGGTCACAAAGTCAGGTAAGGCAAACCCCTGACAGCTGGAGCTCCGGTCACTCGACTCCCTCTTGCTGACTGCCCCGCATCCCTGACACCAATGTGACAGGAGGGGAGGAATCTGGGGCTTCCCTGAGGAGTAAATGGGGCCTCAGCACAAATCACCTTGATTTTCATCCATTTCTCTCTTTGGTTGTGAGTCATCAAAACTCAGGACAAGAAATACTTCCATTCGTCAAGATAACGATAGCAGTGGTGGGAGCGGCAGGAGCAGTAATGGTCATTTATTGAGTGTTACCCAGGAAGAGGTAAACTGTTCCAAGCCCAAGACACATTAGCTCACACCTCACAGTGACTCCGTGAGGCAGGCGTCTGCCCCATTTTACTGGAGTGGAAGCTGAAGCCTCTCTGGCTTCTCTCAAGTCTCTTGGTGAGAGGCAGAGCTGGGATCTAGACTCCAGTCTGATTCTAAAGCCTGGGCTCATTATGCTGCCCCAGGCTGTCTCAGAGATGGTGCAGGAGCTTAGCAGGGCTTCTGAGCTCTGTGGCTGGGCCGTGGAGAGGGAGGGAGGAGGGGAAGGTGGTGGCAGATGGTGGGTGGGGCAGGACAGACAACCCACGGAGCCAGGAGGCAGGTGGCCTTAGTGACTTCCAGGCAGCTTATTTCAAGTCCTGGGCTGCTGCAGGTGAGAGACACCGTCCCATCCCTCATGAAAGAAACATCAGTGTTAATCGGATCAGGCCCCACACCCTAGGCTGGGTGCCTCATCCATTTTTCATTTATTTCTTCCCTAAAACTCAACCCAAGGGGAGAAAGAGGGGAGGGAGCTGAGAGAAGGCTATGGGGCATGGGGGAGGGGTAGAAATGCTCTGCCTTCCGGATTGGTTCAGGGAGTCTTCGTAGCACAGAAGTTAACAGCACAGGCTTGAAGTCAGACTCACCTGAGTGTGACCCCAGCCCAATTACCTCCTAGCTGTGTGACCTTGAACAAGTCGCCTTTCTTCTCTGAGCCTCAGTTTCCTGATTTGTATCATAGGGCTAATAATACATATACCTCTGGGTTGTGGCCGGCACATAATAGGTGTTTAATAAAAGGCAGCCATTGTGCCTAAGAGCTGGTCTGCTGCCATGAGAATCCTAGAAAAATAATGTTTTTTTCTTTCTCATTGTTGGGAAGCTCACTTCTTTTGGAGGCAAAAATGATTCCTTGTTGAGGAACTCTGACAGTAAGAAAGGGTTTCTTAAGTGGAGCTGAAATCTGTCTTCCCGAAGCATCCACCACCTGGTTCTGCAAAGATCTAGCCTGGGTTCCTTTCCCGGGAGAGATTCCAAGGGACCTGAGGACAGACAGCGTTTAGTGATGCTCCCGCATCCTCACCAGGGTCTTGCCACCATCTCCCCATGCCATGGCGTCCAGACCCCCTCCACCACGGTTCCATACCCTGGACACACCCAAGGCCCTGTTCTTTCCCTTCAGCTCAGGCCAGCAAGTATCACAGCCAATTCCTGGGTTGCATCAGCCTCACCTTGCCCCTGCGAAGCTGTGTAAAGGGTGTTCAGGCTACAAGAGAGGCAAGGCTCTAGATGTGCTAGGCCAGCATAGAACACAATGGGAAAATTGTGAGTTTCTGCTCCCAATAATCCAGCCCCAGGTCCTGGGGACTTCTTGGGAACAATGTTTGCAGCCTCTCGAAGTCAAGAAGTAGCCCATCCCAGCCCAGGACCCAGAGGTAAGAGCCAGCGGATGCCGCTTCAGCACCAAGGACAGCTCAGCCATGCCATGGATCTGCGTGTGTCTTGCTGAGTTGGAGGCTGAGGGAGGCCGAAGAAGGTGGTGGCTGCATCCTCAGAGACTTGGTGATGAGCTGGCAGCCCAGGTTGTGTGGTCACAGGATGGGAGTGCTGACTAACTGATAAATGAGCGACTAATTGAATGTCTTGGTTTCAGCCATTGCTGAATTGCTTTCTCAGAAAATTAGGGAACCTTCAGAGAAAGCAATTGGACTTGAAGTTGAAGGCAGTCTTAACTTGTCCGAACCTCAGTTTCCCCAGCTGTGAAATGGGGAGAAAGATATACAGTATATAATATATCTAACGTCCTGGTGCATAATCCTTCTGAGAGTTGGCCTTTCTTGAGGATACAGCCAGGAGTGTCTGCCTGGCCGGGAGGGACACTGGGAGGATCTTGAGGGAAATATATTAAGCAGGACTCTGGGGCTCTGCTGAGTATCTGCAGTTGAACACTCCATGTCCAGGCTGTTCCTGCAAGGATCCCTGCGTGGAGGCAAAATGATTCCTATTCTGAGCGTCTCAACAGACATAAAATTCTCCTGGGGGGCAACATGGGGGTGGGGAGAGAGGAATCAGAGGTGACCATCCTGGCTTGGCATGTGCACAGACACACACAGCTCTCTGTACACATAGGCATGCAACTCACACCTAGTCACAGCCTGGCCCATGTCACAGTCATGGAAACACACGTACACCAAGCACACACACATACAGTCGTGTGTATAAGACTATACCTACACCAATCACACACACACACACACACACACACACACACACGTACACGTGTTTTTCTTTTTTTTTTTTTGAGGCAGGTTATCGCCTAAACTGGTCATTTTTAAAATTATTTTTTGTAGAGACTGGGTCTCACCATGTTGTCCAGGCTGGTTTTGAACTCTGGGCTCAAGTGACCTTCCTGCCTCAGCCTCCTAAGTGGCTGGGATTACTAGCACATGCCACCGCACTGAACCCATTTGTGTATTTTATATATTTTAGTCACTGGATTTTACACACAAAGACACACCCGTGATCAGCCACTCTCATGCTCATAGCATATACTTACCCATCACAGCCATACTCATATGAACGCACACATGCACGGTGGTACACCAACAGTCATATACACACGTGGAGATAATGCCACGCATACCCTTTGCACAGTCACACACCACGAAATGCACAACTATGTCACAACCCCTGCTAGTCATCTACTCACATCTAAGCACAAATCCATAGCAGTGAAGTGGGGTTCGGTGACTCACACCCGTAATCCCAGCACTTTGGGAGGCTGACATGGGAGCATCACTTGAGGCCAGGAGTTTGAGACCAGCCTGGACAATGTGGTGAGACCCAGTCTCTACAAAAAATAATTTAAAAAGTTAGCCAGTCATGGTAGTGCACGCCTGTAGTCCTGGCTACTTGGGAAGCTGAGGTGAGAGGATCACTTAAGCCCAGGAGTTCGAGGCTGCAGTGAGTTGTGAGGGTGCCACTGCACTTCAGCCTGAGTGACAGAGCAAGAGGCTGTCTGAAAAAAAAAGAAAAGGAAAGAAAGAAAGAAAGAAGAGAGGGAGGGAGGAAGGAAGGAGGGAGGGAGGGAAGGAAGGAAGGAAGAGAAAGAAAGAGAGAAAGAGAGAAAGAAAGAAGAAAGAAAGAAAGAGAGAGAGAGAGAAAGCAAGCATCCCTCTACTCATCACTCATTATCCCTGGCCAGTGGGCCTGGGATGCTCTCCCCCAGGAGAAATCAGAAGACAGATTCAGGTGTGACCTGCTGGCTGGCTGGGTGACTCCCAAACTTCAGACAGGGCCCACATCCTCAACCCTCCTCCCAGCCCCAGCACACACCAACACTGCCCCTCCCAGAGGAGTCAGCCTGACCTGTGTTTGGATCCTGATTCTCACTCACCAGCTGTGTGACATGGAGCAAGTTACATAACCTTTCTGTGCCTCAGTTTTCTTACTGGTGAGAAAGGGATGATAATAGCAACACCCTGCTAAAGTTGCTGTGAGGACTGAAAAGCACAGTGCACAGAAAGCACTTGGCACTGTGTGTGGCGCAGGATAAAAGCTCAGTAAATAGCGACTCCCCATCATTAGTGACAATCATGACAATCAGCCACCCACAGAGGCTCCTGTCAGAGGCCATGCAGACAGCCTTCCCTCCACAGCCCCTCTCATGTGAGTGTGTGTGGGGATTATCACTTTTAGCATCTGAAGAGGGCATCCAACCTGGGAGGGAAGGGGCTGCCCCTGGACGCCCCTCCGCTCTCCACCCTGATCCCACCCATTGGTCACCTTGGCCATGCATCCACGAACTTCTCTCCTGATGCTTTAGGCTTCCTTCACCTGAGTCTGTGACCTCCCGGCCCCTCCTGCTCCCCACCAAAGGCCCCGGGGTGCCTTCTCCTTCTTTGGGTTCTACCACTTCACAGCAGAAAGGGCTTTCTGGTTGATTTTGGTTGATTTTGCACTGGGTGCTGAAACCTGCATTCTTGGTATTCAGGGAGAAGTTTTGCACTAATCTCCCCACTCTGGATGCTCATCACATTTCTCTTAAAGCCACAGGAGCTCCCCCCTTCCCCATCTTTTATTCATCACCTTCCACCATCCTCAACACGGGAGACATGGAAATGCAAACCCTCTGAGGACTGGAAACTCCATCCAGCAGCTGACCCTTCCCCAGCTGCCCAGTGCTGGGGAGCTGGAGGGTCATACAGAGGTTCTTGGGCTTTGGGGATGGAGTAAGATGGGCGGCCAGCCCTGGGTCCAGGCCACCAGCCCCAGGTGGAGTGAGCGACAGAAGAGCAACAGCGGGGCCGGGACCCGACTACTGCCCCTACTCCTATTCCCCAAGACTCATCCATGCTTGCCAGCAGCTTTGCTCTTGGCCCCTTCATAGATACACCCAATCCCCCCCTCCCCCAGCAATAGTGACAAACACTGTCCCCTGCACGCTATCCTCACATTACCCTTCAATCCTCATGGCGAGCCTGTGGAGTAGATGAAAGTGGTGGCCCCATGTTACAGAGGATGAAATAGGGCTCAAAGAGAAGTGACTTCCTCAAGGTCACATGAAAGGGAAGGATGAGGAAACTGGCCCTGCTTTACAGCAGATCCTCAGGGCCCCTGTAAGGGCAATTTGCCTGGGCACTTATCACTCACTGAATTCTTACCATGTCCCTCCTCCCCCTGGGCTAGGCACTGGGGTTCTCTGACCAAGTGGAGACAGTTCTGGCCTTAATCCATTCACGATGAAAGTGAGAGATTGATGACAGTGGAAGATAAGTGCTTCAATGGGGGCAGCCCCAGAATCTGTAGGATCTCAGAGAAGGGAGGCATCTAACCTCGAATTAGGAGAAGGGAGCCAGAGGTTGAGATCTTCAGTGCGAGTTGAAATTGGCCAGGGGCAGAAGGGAGAGGAAGGACATTCCTCTGGTGGAAAACATACACGCCACAGCCATGGGAAAGGGGTGAGAGTATTGATCGGCCTGCAGGTGTTTCCTCCTGGCTGGAGGTTTCCTGTGGGCTTGCTGGAGAGTAAGGACAGGAGGCAAAGCCAGAGATTTGGATGGGGCCAGATTAAGGAAAAAAAAAAAAAAGGTATGCTGGGGCCAGGCACCATGGCTTATGCCTGTAATCCCAGCACTTTGGGAGGCTAAGGTGGGGAGATCACTTGAGATCAGGAATTTGAGGACAGCCTGGGCAACATAGCAAAACCTCGTCTCTACAAAACAAACAAACAAAACAAAAAACAAAATTAGCCAGGTGGGGTGGCATGCGCCTGCGGTCCCAGCTACTTGAGAGGCTGAGGAGGAAAGATTGATTGAGCTCAGGAGGTCCATCCAGACTGCAGGGAGTCGAGATCATTCCACCCTGGGTGACAGAGCAAGACCTTGTCTTTAAATAAATAAATGAAAGAAAAGAAGGGCACCAGAGAGGGGAGGATAGTTGGAGAGAGATTGGAGAGGCCAGCAGCAGCAGATGACAGGGGGCGTTGCAGGTCAGGGGAGGATTTTCGATGTTATTGTAAACGTGATAGGAAGCTTTTGCAGGATTGTAATCCAGAATGTAGCATGATCTGGTTTATGTTTTTAAAAGATCCCTTTGGCTGCTTGTGGAGAACAGATTATGGGGGCCAAAGAGGAAGTGGGGAGGCTACTGATGAGGCTTCCGCAGTCGCTGAGGGAAGCGGAGGTGGCAGCAGAACCAGGGGCAGGAGGAGATGGTTAGGCTCTGTGTACATTTTGGGAAGAGAGCTGACCAGATCTGCTGGTCTGTTGCAGCGCAACCAGCCCCCGCCACCGGGGTCCGGGACCCTGGACAGCGTCAGTCCTCCCCACAGCCCAGAAGAGCCAGTTCTTCCAACCTCCCCACCCCACCATCCCCCCACTTCCCCACCCCCATTTCTGAGACCCCAAGTTTCCTGAGGGCAGTCTGCAGAATCCCTCCCTCCCTTGTGGATGTTTAAAAATAAGAAACTTTATTTTTTAGAGCATTTTTATGTTCACAGAAAAATTGACCAGGAAGTACAGAGACTTCTCATATAGCCCCGTCCCCTTTGTGTTCTTTAAACACTCTTATTTAAAATTATAGGCCATTGCAACATATGAGAAAATTGAGAAAGAATGTAACAGACACACATCGAGATTAAATGGATATTCACATTTTGCCATATTTGCTTCAGAGTCCTCTATTTTTACAAAAGAGCTATCAATGAAAGACAGATACAGTTGTGCTGACCGGGTGTTTATCTGTCTCGTGAATATTTTTATGCTGTCATTACCTAGTTATGCATTCAAAACCTGTGTATTCAATTCTTACATTTTTTTTAAAGTTTACATAAATGGCGTAAACCTGTGGAGGTTCCTTTGTTATTTATTTTTTTCATTCCATGTTATGTTTGGAGACTTATCCCTATTGATGGATGTTGATCTAGTTTGTTCATTTGAACTGTGGTTGATTATTTTATTGTACTTATAAAGCAGTTTTTGTTTTCCTGCTGAGAGGCAGTTAGGCTCCTCTTTGTCTTTCTATTACACACTAAGGTGCAATAAATACCCGTGGACATGTATGCTTCTGCATATGGGTGTGCTTCTCTGGGACATGGTGGAAAACACTGGTGGTGTCCCACTCGGATGCCTTTTACCTGTAGGTTCCCACCCTCTAGCTGTGAGTGTTGACGCTAAGGGCTCAGAGCTACTCTCTTCTTGGGAACTCCCTTGCCCACAGTTACACCATTCCCCATCCTCCCCATGGGGTGGCCATAGCTGATGACTGAGTGACATGGGGGTGGAAAATCTTGGCTCCCTTGCCTCGAGGTAGACAGACTCTGTGTTGTCACTCATGCCCCAGAGCTCCCATGCGATCAGATTGAAGCTAATCTTCAACCAAGAACATATCACTGCCTAGCGCTTCCACCCTATCTGCCATCCCATCTCCCTTTCACCTAAGAGTTCTGCTTCAATAAATCACTGCACAAGAATCCCTGACTCAGGCCCCAATTAGGAAACTTAACCTAAGAATCACACATCAGTGGCAAAGTTGGCTGGATCATAGATTTGCTCGTCTTTAAGTTTATCAAGCATTTTCAAATTGCTCTCCAAAGTAGTTGTGCAAATTTAAATTCCCATCAGTTTTTAAACATTGGTATTTCCCCCATATCTTCATCAATACTCCCGTTAGACACTAATTTTGCCAATCGGATTGGTGTAATGAGCCATCTCATTATTGTTTCAATTTGCATTTCCATGTTTACTAGTGATGTTGAGACTCTTTTATATCTTGTTTGGCCTTTCAAATTTCTTCCTCTGGTATTTATTCACATTTTTGGCCCATTTTCCTATTGCTCTGGAATGTTTTGGTAGATTGATTCTCTAGAGTTTTTTAAAAAAATTCTTTTGGAAACTAATTGTCTCTTGCTTATATGGGCTGCAAATACCTTCTCCCAGCCAGTGGCTTTAACAAATCTATTCATCTTTTGTCAAAGAGAAGTTCTTAATTGTAGTAAGATTTATCACTTTAAAAATCATTTATGCTTTTTGTGTTTTGTTTAGTTTCTACTCTAAGATCATAAAGTTACTTTCTTCTGTTTTCTTTTAAAACGTTTTATAGTGTGCTCTTCACATTTAGGACTTTAACCGACCTGGAACTTATTTTGTGAGTGGTGTGAGCAGGGATCCAATTTTATGTTTTCCAGTAGGGGTATTCAATTGTTCAACATCATCTGTTAACAAGACCATTTTACCCTTTGTCGTGTCTCACACTCTCCTATATATTTTGATCTGCCCCTAGGCATTATTCTCTGTTCTATTATCTGTTGGTTTATTCCTGGGACCAAATCACACTATTTTAATTATTAGAGCTCCACAGTGCCTATTGATACCTGATAGGGTGAGGTTCCCTTCCTCTTCCTCTTTCTTTTTCAAAATTGTCTTGGCTATTCTGGGTTCATTATTATTCCATGTACATTTGGGGATGACTCTGTCAAGTTGCCAGGAAAACCCCACTGCAATTGTTATTGGAAATAAAATGTATAGATTAAATTGGAAGGGCGTAGCCAGCGTTGTGGTGGTGAGGCTCCTCATCCATGAACATGGTTTGTTTCTGCTCTGGCTGTATTCTTCCTCTCCTCTGCATTCCATGCCTTGCACAAAGGACTGCCTCGGAAATCAACCTCCAAACCCTTCTCATTCTTCAGTGCTTAACTGAAACGCTTCCTCCTCCAGTAAGTCCTCCATGACAGACCTGCCTGTCAAGGCTCTCTCTGACCCTCTAGAATACTTCTGTGTGCTCCATTTTTTGGACACTTAGCACATTGGATCTGATTGAGGGAACCTCTTTTGTGCAGTCTGCAGCTCCACCTAGTCTCTGAGCTTCTGAGAAGAAGGGCTGCATCTCATTGTCTTTTACCCCCAGTGGTGCCCAGCACAGAGCAGGTGTTGATTAGGATCTGATGATTGGATCCTATCGTCCAATAGGATGTTAGGGTCTCTTCCCCTTAAGGGAAGAGAAGTCTGTAGTAACAAATTCTTCCTCATAGGAAACAACTGGTTTTGTGGGGAAAGGGCCTGGTGCTTAGTTTGGAGTCTCAGGGGAAGCATAGCTGGCTTGAAATCAGACAGATTTAGCTTTACGTGGTGGCTCTGCCATGTGGGACATTGGCCTCTCCAAGCAAGCTTTTGCCCATGTGTAAGTGGGGGATGATATTCTCAATCTCATAGGGCTATTGTGATTCTGAGTGAGACAATGTAGGAAATGCAGTGTTTCCTGCCTGTTCCCACTTCCCCAGTTTGAGGGGGTTCAGGAGTGAAGCCCTTCTTTTAGCTGGAGATCACCCACTCTGTCATCTCTAAGACCCTGGAGCACCTTTTCCAAATGTCTGAGCCACCGGCGCAAATGGATGCTGTTGTTATCTGCTCTGCCTCTGTCTCTGTCTCCTGCCCAGAACCCCTGCTGCTGTTCCCTCTCCCCATGAGCAGAGGGAGTCCTCGGCTCCCTGACGTAACTCTGGAAGATGCTTGGACCCTGTCTTCCCTGTTCTGCCTCCCAGCACCCAGGTCTCCCAGTGGCCCCCCTTGATCCTGAGGAAGTTGTTCCCAGGAAATGTCCTTTCCCTGTGTACTCTTCTTCCAGGGGTGCATCTTTCTCCGCCAAGAGAACTCAAGGGCAGTGCCCAGCTGGGACTGGACTCTATGGTTAAGTACCATGTGCACCTCTTGGAAGAGAGAATTTGGGGCTGTGGGGTGCTTCCTAGCTGAGCCTGGGATTTGGGGTGTGACAAATCTAGGTTCTGATTCATCCCCCGGTCTGTCCTTGGCTTTAGGCAGGTTGGCTGAACCAGGACTCAGCTTCCCCGTATGTACAATCCATGCACTAATCCTACCTCCCCAGACAGATGAGAAAACCAGAGGGGAGAAAAATGAATGGGATGCAAACAGTAGGTGCTCAGTATGAGGCTGGCCCTTCCCCAACAGGTGATGTCAAGCTTTCAGAGATGGGGAAAAAATGGGGGACGCAGGCAAAGATGAGGCAGAATTTATTCTTATTGTGGGTAAGTTCAAGAGTCAGGATGGAGACCACAGAGAGGCAGATCCCCAGGACCCTGAGAGGGACCACACACTAGAGTGAGGGGCCACACTTTTGCAAGTGCCAGGCCCACGGTGCCTCCACGACTGTGAGGATCCAGAGCCCAGAAATCGGGTAAGAGTGGGGTGGGGTGGGGAGGAAGACAGGATCCCTCCCCCAGATCGTGTTCTGACCATGTTTCCGACTTCCATAGGAAGGAAGAACAGCTCGGCTATATAGTAATATAATATATAGAGGTGTAGAGAGCTGGCCGCGGCACCTGGATGGGGCTGAGACTCCCCGAATTATTGCAGGAGGGAGAGGGGGCTCAGTGCTGGTGTCCCCGCGGGATAGCTGTGCTGGCTATGGGGAGGGGGGGCAGGGCTGGGCAGCTGGGCTTGCCGCTCCCTCTGGGGCTGGCAGGGGGCACACGGTGGGGTTCCTGCTTCCCTGCCTGCCAACGGCCCCCGGGATGGGGCTTTCTCACCCTGGGTGCTTTTTATGTGCTTTGAAGACCATTTTTGCATTGTCAGGAGTGAGGAAAAAATATTCTGACATGGTAGAAAAGAGATATTTACATACCCTGGTGGGCCGTAAGGGGGAGGTCAGTGTGAGAGGGGAGGGGCTTCCAGGGCACTTCCACCCCCAGTGCCCTTGTGGGATGGTGTATGGGGACAAGAGCCTTGGCAGGAGGCCAGAGCCCCGACTCTGACACTTGGTTGCAGTGCAACCTGGGACGGGGCATCACCCCTCTCTCCAGGCCTTAGTTTCCCCATATGCTACAGGAAGGGGTGGGTTGGGTGCTGAGAAGATAGGATCCTCTGGTCCCTGATCCTAGGCCTGGGGGACAAAGGGCAGGTGTCAGGGCTGGGCATTGAAAGGTTGGCGAAGGGACTTTGAGTGAGGAGACCTGGGCCATGGAGGGAAGGCATCAGAGGCTAGAGGAGGCTGCTGAGCCCCCAGCCCTGGCCAGGCAGCCAAGCCCAGCTGAGGGCATCTCATATGCTCTGCCATGATGCCTCCATGAAGGCGGCCAGCCGGACTGACCGGGAACCCTGTTTTCCTGTTGAAGCAGCGGTGAGAGCCGGGTGGAGGCTGCGGGTGGCCTCCTCGGCTAGAGGGAGGACCCAGACCTGAGATACAGCCAGGGTGGGCTCACCCAGGCAGAGACGAGGGTGGGCCTGGTGCTGGTGCAGTTCAGAAGTGGCCCCTGGCTCCAGCCTCCAGGCGTGGGGGGACGTAGGGGTGAGCCTCTCCCCCGCCCCCGTGGGTGCTGGACCTGGCGGTGTCACACTGAGTTCCCTGCTCACACACCTCCTCATTCATGACACATCATCCACCATCACCCACATGTGCCTCCAGCCTTAACGGATAAGCACACGCATAACATGCACACGTCCATGCTGAGACCCAAAGGGGTGGACACACTTGATCACACACTGTTCACATGAGATCCCATGACCTTGTGAGAACACCCTCCACCACACACACATGCACGCACACAGAGGCAGGCAAGTGATGTCCCTGTTGGACTCTGTGGCGTGGAGGCCCCAGGCTCTGGAAAAGAGAAGGTGCCTGCCCTGGGGGACAGGTGTCCTCGCCAGGGTGGCCACCAAAGGCCCCTTCCCAGGCGCCTGACCCCTGATAACTCCAGGTCCTGTGGCGAAGCCTTCAGCCCCTCCAGCGCCCGAGAGGAGGGCAGAGGCCTGGGGCCGCCCTGCCTGCTGCCAGCCCCGCACGTCCTCTGCCGCTGGCATGACCTGGGGTGGGCTTGGTGGCTGCCTGGGCCCTGCCGGCTGTACATCAGAGGTGCCGGCGGGGCCCCTGGGTGCTGGTCAGCTGGGCCCGCATGGTCTGAATGCTGCCCAGGATCTTCTTCTGGTGGCCCATGAGGGTGATGCCCAGGGCGCGCACGTCCCTGTGAATGAAGGGCGCTGCTGGCCAGCTGGGCCTGGGAGGCTGGGAGCCGCGCACGCAGCCAGGGCCATGGATCTGGACCTGTAGCCTCCCCGGCGGCCCTGCCTCTGGGTCCCCCCCCGTCCCCACACGCATGGGCCCCCAGCCCCACCCGTCACTCACTGGGCGTTCATGCGTAGCACCATGCCCAGAGAGGAGTAGCCGCCCGCAGCGAAGTGGTCTCGGTACCGGCCCATGCGGATGGAGTCCAGCCAGTCCCCCACGGTGAGGCCCCCACCGCCACCGCTGCCCCCTCGGAGGTCAAAGCAGCTCCGGGCGAAGGCAGGGGGTGGGCACCTGAGGCACAGGGGCTCTTGGTAAGTGGCCAGAGGGTTCTGGAGGCTGGACCCCCAGAAGAAGCAGGCTGAGGAAGGGGTTAGGCAGGGCAGGGGCCGGGGGCCCAGGCTGTGCCTGGTCCTAGTGTCAGGGCCAAACTGTCCCAGGGACAGATTCTGGGGCAATACTGGGAGGCAGCTGGGCCTCAAGGAGCTGGGGTGGGCACAAGGCACCTGCTGACAGTGGCGGTGGCCCTGAGACTCTCAGGGCTGCGGATGAGCGCATCGAGGACACTGACAATCTGGGAGAAGCGAGGCCGCTGCGCCCGGTCCTTGTGCCAACAGTCGAGCATGAGCTGGTGCAGGGCGTGGGGGCAGCCCATGGGTGCGGGCAGGCGGTACCCCTCCTCCACGGAGCTGATGACCTGCAGTGGATCAGCGCTGGGCTCAGCCGTCCCTCCCTGCACCCCGAGGCTCCACCGCCCGCGGCCCTGCCAGGGCCTGGCACTCACATCCCGGTTGGTCATGTTCCAGTAGGGCCGCTCCCCATAGGCCAGCACCTCCCACATGACCACGCCGAAGCTCCACACGTCGCTGGCTGAGGAGAAGGTGCGGAAGGCGATGGCCTCTGGGGCCGTCCAGCGGATGGGGATCTTCCCGCCCTGCGATGGACACACAAGAGTCGAGGGGCTTGCCCAGGCCTGGCAGGGTGTCCCCCGAGCCGTCTGAGTCAGAGAGCTAAACACTGGGGTCGTTTTCCAGTCCAGAGGGACAATACAGCCCCCACCTTCCCAGAGCACCTGTCCTGAGGGAGGCCTCACAAGAGCCGCTGTGAAGACGAAGGAAGGAGTGAGACGCCTGGTACAAGCAGGTGCTCAGCCAATACCAGTCACAAGCCAAGGGGGCTCAGGGGCCACAGCCTAGTCGTTTTCTAACTCTTCCTCTTCCTTCTCTTCCCCCACTTCCTTCTCCTTTGTCCTGCCTTCCCTTCTTCCTTCCTCCCTTCTTTTCCTCTTCCCTTCCTTCCTTTCCTCCTCCCTTCCTTCCTTCCCTTCTTCCTTCCTCCTTCTGTCCTTCCTTCCCTCCTTTCTTCTTTCCCTCCCACCTTCCTCCCTCCCTCCTTTCCTTCCCTCCTTCTTTCCTTCCTTCCTGCCTCCCTCCTTCTCCCCTTCCTCCCTCCTTCCCTCCCTCCCTCCTCCTTCCTTCCTTCTCTCCTTCCTTCCTCCTTCTCTCCTTCCTCCCTCCCTCCCTTCCTTCCTCCCTCCATCCCTCCTCCCTCCCTTCCTTCCTCCCCACTCCCTCCCTCCTTCTCTCCCTTCCCTCCTTCCTTCCCTCCGTCCCTCCTTTCCTCCTTCTCTCCTTCCTTCTTGTCCTTCCTTCCTCCCTCCCTCCCTTCCTCCCCCACTCCCTCCCTCGTTCCTTCTCTCCTTCCCTCCCTTCCTTCCTTCCTCCCCCACTCCCTCCCTCCTTCTCTCCCTTCCCTCCTTCCTTCCCTCCATCCCTCCTTTCCTCCTTCTCTCCTTCCTTCCTCCCCCACTCCCTCCCTCATTCCTTCTCTCCTTCCCTCCCTCCCTTCCTCCCTTCCCTTCCCTCCCCTCCCCCCTTCTCTCCCCTTCCCTCCTTCCTTCCTTTCCACCTTCCTTCCTTCCCTCATTTCCCTCTTCCTTCCTCCCTCCCCCCTTTCCTTCCCGCCTTCCCTCCCTCCTTTCTTCCTCCTTCCCTCCTTCCTTCCTCCCTCTCCCTCCCTTCCTCCCCTACTCCCTCCCTCCTTCTCTCCCTTCCCTCCCTCCTTCCTTCCCTCCCTCCTTCCCTCCGTCCTTCCTTCCCTTCCTCCCTTCCCTCCCCTCCCCTCCTCTTCCCTCCCCTTCCCTTCCTTTCTTTTTCTCCTTCCTTCCCTCCTTTCTTTTCCCTCCCCCTTCCTCCCTCCCTCTCTCCCTTCTTTCCCTCCTCCCTTCCCTCCCTCCCTTCCTTCCCTCCTTCCCGCCTCCCTCCTTTCCTTCCTTCCCTCCCTCCCTTCCTTCCTTCCCTCCTTCCTCCCTCCCTCCCTCTCTCCACTCCCTCCTTCCTTTCCTTCCTTCTTTCTTTTGTTGTCACAGGATCCTTTCTCCATGCGAAACCTTACTCAGAGGCTGTGGGACAGAGGCTAAGGGAGGGCTCCTATTGGGGCCAGGGTGAAAACTGGCCCCCGTGCACTCAGCTCCTGCCTTTAAGGCTGCCCCTAAGGCACCTCTAGAGAGGTCCAAATCCCCATGGAACGTGTTTGAAAACAGCTGGGTTTTAGGCAAACTTTAGAGACAGATGTGGAGTCTGGGTACAATTCGGGGAGATTCCAACCCTCCTGAAGTCTCCAGGTGAGTGAGTGACCGTGGGGACCAGCCCTGGGGTCTCTCCCCTGGCCACCTGGTGACAGAGAAAAGGCAGGCAAAGCTGTTCCCATTTCCCAGAGGAAGGCACTGGCGTGAAGAGGAGAAACAGGATGTGCCCCAGGTTGAGGGCCACCCCGAAACTGTCAACTTCATTCAGCTATTTGCAGAATTGTTGGGCCCTGGGTGCCACCGGCGCCACCTCCCCACTCCCCAGTCTAGCCGGAAGGAGTGTGGGCGACGCACCGTGGTGGTGTAGGCAGCATCCGGGTCGTCCTCCAGCACCCGTGAGAGCCCGAAGTCAGACACCTTGCAGACCAGGTTGCTGTCAACCAGGACGTTGCGGGCGGCCAGGTCTCGGTGGACATAGCCCAGGTCTGAGAGGTAGCGCATGCCGGCACCCACTCCTCTCAGCATGCCCACCAGCTGCATGATGGTGAACTGCCCGTCGTGGGTCTGCAGGGGGACACGGCTTGGGCTTCAGGAAAGCCCAGCGAGGCGCCTGGTCCGTGAACAGGAACACCTCCCATCTGTAGGATGCTCTCGAGTTGAGACGGTGCTTTGCAATTTACCAAGTGCGCCACTACTTCTGAAGCACTTTGCAGTTAAGGGTTATTCTCCTGGTCTCATTTACCCTCATAGCAACCCTGCGAGGTAGGTGGGGCAGCAATGACTGCTTACCCATTTTGTGGAACGAGAGATGGAGGCCCAGAGAGGTTAAGCCCTGTGCCTAAGAGCACCCAGCAAAGAAACTGTGGGCAGGAGCTGGGAATCCAGCCGTCTCCACCACAGCCAGCATGCCCCCCAGCTGGGTGGGGCCTGGATTCCCGCAGAGGCACCCCCCTCAGCCTGTGCACAGGGCAGCAGGATCCCATGGAGCAGAGGGACTTTCATGCAATGGGGGCCGAAAGGCAGTTCGACTGGCTGACCTCGAAGACCTCCTCCCTACACCTGCCTCCTGTCCCCCGGCCTGTGGTGTCCAAGCCAGGGAGGGGGCTTAGAGGGCTTTGCACTATCTCCCAACACCCAGACTGGACCTCCCTCCCCAAGCCCGTGCGAGAGGCAGGGGTGGGACACGCACCCTCAGGAAGGCGTCCAGAGAGCCGTTCTCCATGTACTCAGTCACGATCATTGCCAGGCGGCCTGGGCGGGCAGTAGGGAGAGGGTGGCTCTTGGTTTGGGGCTCAGGGCTGCTGATCAGAGACCCCAGGAGCATACCACCATCTCAGGACCTGTGCCAGCACTGGAAACCCCAGGGTGCCTTGGGTTTCCACTGGGGTCCCAGGCTCTGGGCACCCCGAGTCATTCGGGGACCTGAACCAAGAGGACAGGGTCAGGTGGGGCAGAGCAGGATGGATGAGGGGATGGACCCAGAGGCCTCTCCAGGCAGGAGGGGCACTGCAGGGGGAGGCTGTCCTTGCCTGGCACCTACCACGGGTGACGACACCCTCGAGGCGGATGATGTTGGGATGGTCGAATTGCCCCATGATGGATGCCTCGCTCAGGAAGTCCTGCCTCTGTCTTTCCGTGTAGCCGGCTTTGAGGGCCTTGATGGCCACGGGCACATCCCGCTGCCCTGGCACCCGCAGCCTCCCGTAGCAGACTTCCCCGGAGTCTCCTGCAGGCCCCGAGAGGGGCAGGTGTGGAGGGAGGGCAGTGGGACCCTCAGACTCCCCCAGCCTCCCAGGCCCTTGGAACCCCTGGGCTTGCCAGACCCCTGGGTCACACGCTCCCTCTGCCCTGGGTGCCCCCACCTTGCCCCATGCTGGCCCCGCCCTCACAACCCCTGAGACTCACCAGAGCCGATGATTTTCTCGATGTGGATCCTAGAGGCCTCGATCTCCCGAGTGAAACTGCGGCCCGCCCGGCCTGGCTCCTCGTAGGTGTGGGGTTCCGCATAGAACTGGGGCTCTGGGAGCTTTCCCGGGGGGTGATGCAGAGGCAGGAAGACAGGTGGGGGTGCTGAGGGGCGGGAGGAGGGCCTTCAGTGGGGCCCAGGAGAGATTGCTTTTCCCCGACATTCCCTGGGCCTGGGATGGGTCTGGGGTGGGGTGAGGGGTGTCTCTGGGAGTCTCTGGATGTGGTAGCAAACAACACACACCCCATAAATATTTCCCAAGTGAAAGTGGGGTCTCTGGAGTCGCTCTGGGGTTTCTATGGGGCTGTGGAGTCTCCAGTGAGTTCTGGGCATGTCTGTCATTTTCTGGGGTCACTTTTACAGTCCTTGAGATCTTTCTAAATTGTTCTGGAGTAGGGATGTAGCAAAAATAAGTTTTTGCCACAAGGGTCAACTTTGATTCATTGAAAATAGTTTCTGGCTGGGCGTGATGGCTCATGCCTATAATCCCAGCTTTTTAGGAGGCCGAGGCGGGCGGATCACTTGAGGTCAAGAGTTCGAGACCAGCCTGGACAACATGGTGAAACCTCGTCTCTACTAAAAATACAAAAATTAGTAGTGCATGGTGAATGCTTGTAATCTGAGCTACTTGGGAGGCTGAGGCAGGAGAATCGCTTGAACTCCAGAGGCAGAGGTTGCAGTGAGCT
Source organism: Gorilla gorilla gorilla (assembly GCF_029281585.2). Classification (NCBI taxonomy): domain Eukaryota; kingdom Metazoa; phylum Chordata; class Mammalia; order Primates; family Hominidae; genus Gorilla; species Gorilla gorilla. The sequence continues at coordinate 217,248,915 of NC_073224.2, forward strand.
GAGATTGAGCCACTGCACTCCAGCCTTGGCGACAGAGTGAGACTCTGTCTCAGAAAAAAAAAATAATAATAAATAAAAAATAATAAAATAAAATAAAAATAAAAAGTAGTTAAGGAGGAGTCTGAGGCTGCACCCAGGCCCGGTGGGAATCAGCACCATGCTTGATGCTGTCTGCCACGGGCACAGGAGTGGGGCGTGGAGGGAGGCATCTCCAGATTCGCCTTGTTGTCTGGGATCTCTACAGGATCCTGAAAATCTCTCCGTAGTAGGGATTCTTATCCAAGAGTATATGCACTCCCACCCCGAAATCATATACAAATGTGTGCCCTTCCCTGGGGAGAGGATCTCTAGCATCCTGAATGGGGTCTGAGAGTCCAGGAGGCATGAACGGCGCTGCCCTCTGGGGCACCAGGTCTCTGTGACACCCTGGAATCTGCCTCTTGGGCTCTGGTTTTTTCACGGGGCACCTTCCTCCTTCCCATCTGTGCCACCCCCAGTCCAGCACTGGGTCCCCCTGTGGCCTTCCCTCTGCCCCAGACCACCGGGCCCCTGCACTCACCCTGTCCATTCTGATAGTGCATCTTCTCCTCGTCCGAGTCCTGGAAGGCCTTGCTGTAGCCACAGTGCCTGCAGAGGAGGGCACCGCCCTGCCTGAGGCCAGGCCATCCCTAGCCCAGGACCTGACCCCAACCAGGGGACGAGTCATGGCTTCTCTCTTCATGCCCTTCATGACCTGTCAGGGGACAGGTCAGCTCCTGCTCCTTACAAAGTCTGCAGGGGAGAGTCCCTGACTCCAGGCTCTCAACCCAGCTAAACTGTGACTGCCATGATGGTCACAAGCACTGTGGGATCCTCAAAATGTCCTCAAGTCCACCTGACCCTCTTGGCAAAGTCTACAATGCTGTTAGCCCCATGTTATACGAAACCACCCTTGGTGGGGGCATTGGGAGATGAGGCTTCTGTGGCCAACTACACTGGATGACCTTGGCCAGCCCCTTCTCTTCCCTGGGTCTCCATTTCTCCATCAGTTTCATGATCCTTACAGTTCTCATTGTCTGGGATCCCAAGCCCACACACTATCCTGTCTCCACCTCCCTCCAAAATGGAGTGGGAGAGGACAAAGTAACTGAGAGTATGGGCTTGAGTTTGACAGACCTAGGCTCATGTCCTAGCTCTGGCATTTATCAGCTGTGTGATTCTGGCAAGAAGCCTAACCTCTCTGATCCCCAATTTACTCACCTGCAAAGTGAGGTCAGAATCTCTACATCACTGGCATGTCACTAGGTTAAATGAGGTGGTGTGTTTGTAAGTGAGCCAGCCCCAGGCACACGGGGACCACCGGCTCGGTGGGGCTGGGGGCAGGCAGGAGGTACGGCGCTTGAGAGGAGGGGCTGGGTGTGGCTGGGCCAGACCACCCACCTCTTCTTGCAGATGAGCAGGAGCAGAAGCACCACCAGGCCCGTGATGAGCGTCAGGCAGATCCAGACAATGGTCCTGGTGTCATAGCGGGGCCCTGCAGGGGAAAGCCAGGGTTGGGGGACCAGGCTCTCAGCCCTGGCCTTGGGCCCAGGGGTCTGGCAGACCTCTGAGCCTGCCTGGCTGTGACCCTGGGGCCAGTGGGGAGCCCAGAGCCATGAGCCAGCCCAGAGTCAGGGCGCAGGCCAGCTCCTCCTCTGTTCCCACCCCACCCTCTACTAAGCTTCCTCTTCAAGTTCCTGAGACCTGGATGCCCGGCTTCCTAATGCTGGTGCCGCTGCTTCTTGTGGCTGTGGGACTGGAGAACAGTCGCGTGTCCTCTGAGCCAATAAATGCCTGTCCTCCCTGTTATCCTGACAGTGACAACACGGAGTGTGCTGAGAGCTGTACCTTCAAGCCCCAGTAAACCCTCCCCACGTCCCTTCCAGAGAGACCCCAGCACTATCTTCAGTTTTCAGATGGAAAGAGGCTCAGAGAACTCGAGGAATTGACTCGAGGCCACACAGTACATGGGATGGAGGGCTCAGGATTCCCATCTGGGTGGTCTCCAGGGGGTGCCAGGCCTACAAGCACCGGAGGCACTCAGACGCCCAGGGAGCGCCAGGTGGGCGGTCACTAGCTCTGTCCCAGCTCCACCATGCAGTGGGTACACATACAGGAGACCCTGACTCAGGCTGGAGATTGGGGCAGGAGAAGAGTGAAAGGGACAGCCTCGAAGTCAGAGGGTCCCAAATGTGACAGTGCCTGGGGACCACCGAGGGCTTCTTAAAACCCAAATGGCTGGGCCCAGCCACAGAGTTTCTGAAGGGCTGGGGTGAGGACTGGGAATTCGCATTTTTGGTAAGTCCCCAGGTGAGACCGATGCTGCTGGTCCCAGACCCTGACACTCATCTCAGTACCAGCCATGGTGTGTGGGGGGCTGTCACCATCTCTGCCGCCTCAGGCGAGCAACCGTCCTTCTCTTAACCTCGGTTTTTCATCTGTGCAAATGCTGGCAGAGGCCGGGTGCAGTGGTTCATGCCTGTAATCCCAGCACTTTGGGAGGCCAAGGTGGGAGATCACCTGAGGTCAGGAGTTCAAGACCAGCCTGGTCAACATGGTGAAACCCCATTTCTATTAAATACACAAAAAAATTAGGCTGGCAGCAGTGGCTCATGCCTGTAACCCCAGCACTTTGGGAGGCTGAGGCGGGTGGATCACAAGGTCAGGTGTTCGAGACCAGCCTGGCCAAGATGGTGAAACCCCGTCTCTACTAAAAATATAAAAATTAGCCGGGTGTGGTGGCGGGTGCCTGTAGTCCCAGCTACTCAGGAGGCAGAGGCAGGAGAATTGCTTGAACCTGGGAGGTGGAGGTTGCAGTGAGCTGAGATCGCACCACTGCACTCCAGCCTGGGTGGCAGAGTGAAACTCTGTCTCAATTAAACAAAAAACTCCGACAACCCCACTTGGTAGGGCAAGGAGAGCAGAAATCCTGCATTGGCACTGGCTCAGCCTGCACTAGCTCTCTCCTTGGCCACCCCCCGACCCCAGGGTCCTGGCACCTGGGCTGCTCCGCGCCCACGCCCCCTCCCTGCACTCACGGGGTTTCCCGGTCTCCACCTCCATGGCCTGGCTGAAGCGGCCACAGCCTGCTGAGGTGCGGGCTCGGACCTGGAACACGTAGCGCGTGCCCGGCTTGAGGCCGGAGATGGTGGCTCTGGTGGTGACGGCCTTGAGGGTGGAGTAGCTCTGCATCTCCTTGTCCTGCCACGGGACGGTGGTCAGTGGGCCCTGCCCTGCTGGCCCAGCCCCTCCCGCTCCGTCCTGCCCGTGGTACCTTCTCGTAGTACTTGATCTCATACTCCAGGATGATGCCGTTTGGCTGCTCGGGCTCCTGCCACAGCAGCGAGACGCTGGTCTGCCCCGCCCGCTCTTGACGGATCACCACCACCTGGGACGGGGCTGGGGCGGCCAATCCCGTCAGATGGGCGGAGGGGAGACAAGGCGTGGCCTCTCTCCCAACCCTTCCCAGGCTCCACCCGGGGATCCTGGTTCCAGCCCTGCTCAGCTTCCTGATGGTCCTGCCCCAGCCCCAGGACAGCCAGCACCCTCCAGTTCTCCCAACAAATCGCTGGTGGCCACTTGGGGTCAGTCCCCTGGGGTTGGCGTGGCCTGGCATGGTCTGGGATGTTGGGGTTGGCTTGGACAAGAAGACGCCTGAGCCTCCCTCCCCAGCCCAGGGCCCGGCATGGACCAGCTGCTTGGGAGTGCTTGAGGAAGGAGGAAAGGTCAGGAGAAAGAAGTGTAGAAAGAATGCAGGAACTGGCCCCTCACTGCCTGGGTTTGGAGGGCGTACCTGGGACAGTTCTGGATGCTGAGGGAAGGGGGTGAGCTGAGCCCCAAGTATTCTCCCAGTCACACTTGGTTGCCCGCCCACCCCTCCCTCCTTGACGGAGTCACCCATGTCTTTCTTCATGCATCTCTCCCTCCTGGCTCAGGTGCGGTCAGCCCTGTGGGGAGGCTGCTAGGAGGTGTCAGACACAGCCACAGACACAGCCAAACAGAGGGAACTGCCCTGTCCTCCCTGCCCCTCCAGCCCTCAGGCCTCCTCCTCCCCTCTGCTCACCCCGAGTTCTGACTCTCTGCCCTACGTGACTAAGTCTTCCCTCATGTCTGCGCATCCCCAGCACAACCGGGAGCTCCCTGGGGGCAGGGACTGCACACAGTAGGTGCCCAATAAATGCTGCTGAGGATTCTGGCATGAGAAATTAAGAAGCGGCTCCAGAGTTGCACTGGAAGGGTGTGGTCCAGGAGAAAGCCCACCAGTCTGGGAGCCAGGCGTGGGTTCGGGACTCGGCTCCCTCTCTTGCTAGCTGGGACCCTGGGTGAGTCACTTGCTGTCTGCGGACACCAGGTCCCCTTCTATAAAGTGAAGCTAGTGAGCACCACTTGCCAGGGGGAGGGGAAGATTCGATGAGGCCACTGTTTGCAAGGGACACACAGGGTGTGTCTCTTAAAAACCAAGGCAGGAGGTGCTGTGGGATGGGGGCGGACAGAGTGAGACCAGAGCCCAGAGCGGGAGGGGAATGGGGTTCGCATCCAAGAGGGCTCCAGGGAGGAGTTGGTTGTAGAGAAGTGGCGATGGTGAGGCAGGAGGGGCAGGTGGTCTTTGAGCACAGTCCTCCACATTTGCTTAGAGCTGTCGCTTGATCCTCTAGGACTCCTGAGTGCCTGTCACATGCTGGGCACGGGGCTAGGAGCCGGGAACTCTGCAGTGCCCAAGACATCCCTCAAGGAGCTTCTGTCCCAGGAAAGGAGACAGGGCGTCCAATAAACAGGAGAATGGGGGTTCTTTTGGTGCTGGGAAAGGTAGGAAGGGGTGCTGTGATGGAGAAGACCTCTGCAGGGCCCGGAAGGGCACTGGGACATTTCAGCTGAGGTGGTCGGGGGAGCCTCCAGGGCAGAGGAGCCAGGCATGGGAATGTCAGGGGAAGAGCGAGTCATTCCGAAGGAGAAGCCAGGCCATGGCCTAGCAGCAGGGAAAGACCCAGTGTGTTCAAGGAGCGGGCACCGGAGACCACCATGGCCAGAAGAGAGTGAGCCAGGGAAAGAGGTGCTCTGGAGAGGCAGGCAGGGGTGAAGCTGTGTGGGTCCACAGGCCATGAGAATGTCTGAATTGCATGTGCGCTCAGCCTAGGCTGTGAAGGGCTTTGAGGACAGCTTGTTCTCATGTATTTTCATCTAAAAACCCTAGGGGGGGTGATGCTGGGCATGGTGGCTCATGCCTGTAATCCCAGCACTGTGGGAGGCTGAGGCAGGAGGATCACTTGAGCCCAGGAGTTTCAGATCAGCCTGGGAAATATAGGGAGACCCCATCTCTACAAAAAAAAAAAAATCACTGGGCATGGTGGTGTGTGCCCTTGGTCAGCTACTTGGGAGGCTGAGGTGGGAGGATCACTTGGGCTCCGGAGATCAAGACTGCAGTGAGCCGTGATTGTGCCACCACACTCCAGCATGGGCGACAGATAGAGACATTGTCTCAAAAAAAAATTTTTTTGTAGAGATGGGGTCTTGCCTTGTTGCCCAGGCTGATCTCAAACTCCTGGCCTCAAGTGATCCTCCTGCCTTGGCCTCCCAAAATGCTGGGATTACAGGCGTGAGCCACCACACCCAGCCCTCACTTCTATTTTTAAAGCTCACTCAGGACTGGTGTGGAGAATGTCTTGTGGGGGTGAGGCAAGAGGGGTCTCCTGTGGTGGTCCAGGCATGGACTCGTGGGGGGTGGAAGTCAGTTGGTCATTTTGAAGGGAGGTCCCTGGGGCTTTAGGGGGGATGGATGTGACATGCATGAGAGTCAAGGATGACAGCTTGGGTCTGGAGGTGCCATGTCCTAGGGCGGGGCAGGTGCAGGTGTGGCAGGGTTGTTTGTTTTTCACATAACCGAATGGAGACAGGAGTGGGCAGCTGGGTCCTAGGGGAGAGGTCTGTGCTGGTGACCGCGAGTTGGGGGTTGTTAGCACAAAGGTGGAATTCAAAGTCATGGGCCCTGAAACAGCCACCCAGAAAAGATGGATCTGGGCACACAGGAAAGAGAGGAGGGCCCAGGACATTCCCAGGGACCCATGGCCTTTAGAGGCCATTTAAAGGAGGTGGGGCTACAAAGACAGAGAGGGACAGGCCACACAGGTCAATGGAAAATGGGCGTGGGCTGGGACACAGGAGCAAGAGAAAAGTGTTTCCAGGAGGAGGAAATGAAAGGGGGAAGAGGCATCCATGGATGTGGCCACACAGGGCTGCTGATTTCTGTGGAGAGGTGAGGAAAGACATGGAGAAGGCCCGCAGAGGAGAGGAAGAAGTAGATAACGCCAGGCACGGACAGAGAGGGTCGTATGGGAAGAGAAATGGTCTGGTGGCTGGAGGGGAAGGCAGGTTCAAGGCAGGGTCTAGTTTCCTCTTTAATGTTGGGGCATCCCGGATGCTGCCTGAATGCTGTGAACTTCTCTTGCTCTCCCCTCCACTTGGGACCAGCCTGCCAGGGGCCTCAGGTGCCTAGAGACAGGTGGGCCAGGGCTGGGCTCTACCACAGGGCACATAGCTCACTCTCTCTCTGTGTTGCCAGCACCTGGCACCACACTTGGCATTTAGTGGGTGTTCCACGAGGGCTGTCAAATGAGGGAATCTTCTGAAGGGCTGAGGCCCTGGCATCAGGGAGCAGCATGCCCTGGATTCAGAGTTGGGGGGACCTGCTTCACTTGGGAGTGACACAGACCTGGGTTTGAGCCCTGCCTCTGCCACTTCCTATGTCAGGTGGCCCTGGGTGCTCTCCAGGCCTCAGTTTCTTCCTCTGTGACACGGTGGGCATAGTGTCTGCGGGGCCAGGGCTGTGTGGTTTTGGGAGGAGATGGTGGGTGGGGGCCTGAGGGTCTTGGGCACAGGTGAGGGTGGCTGTTAATAGGAAGCTGCCCTAGGAGGGCTCTTGGGTCACGCTGTCACTTGACGGGCAGGATCCTCCAGAGTTTGGGAAGAAAGAGGTTCCGGAGGTGAATTCAGCCCACCAACTGGCCAGAAACTGATAGATAAACTACTGTGGTCCAAGCCAGTGCAGCCAAGTCTATCCCAAGGGCAGCTGTAGCAGCTGTTCTGGAAAATGATCATCCGAGTGATTTTATTTTTTAATGACATTTATTGAGCATTTACCACGGGCCACGTGCTGGGCTAAGCAATTTCATTCCTCTCATTTAAGCCTCCTGAGAGGACCTCAGGCAGGTACTATTATTCCCATTGCACCAGGGAGGAAACAGAGGCACAGAGAGGGAAAGTTCTGGAACCTAGGCTTTCGACGGCCACACTAGACTGCCTCTGAGCTTTTGGGATTTCTCTTACTTATAGACCGTGTTCCACTTTTCTAAAGGCAATGAAGAGCCTCCAGCTCTGGGTCCTGGTGAGGAGCGCAGGGCCAGAGAGGCACTTGCCTAAAGGCCCACAGCACGTCCCCGGCAGAGCTCTGATCCCTGGATGGGTCTGGGGCAGGGGAAGCTGGGGGACCAGGACGCTGCGGGACGGAGTTTCTCCGCCTACCTGCCTGGTTCGTGGTGATGTTGACCACAGCGGCCCGGCGGGGCTCGGGGCTCAGGTCGGACACGCCATTGACGGCCTCGATCCAGAAGGAGTAGTTCATGTGGGCCAGCAGGTTGGCCACCAGCAGGCTGGCCTGCACCAGGCTTGTCTGCTGGGGCACAAAGCGGGTGCTGCTCCCACATGCCTCGCAGCGGCTCAGTGCCCAGGGGCAGCGGCGGCACACGGCGTTGTAGGTGATGTCACTGCGGCCACCTGGGTCCAGGGGAGGGGCCCACTCCAGAGTCACTGATGTCCCATTCACACTGGAGATCAGGTTCACTGGTGCCGAGGGTGGCCCTGAGGGCAGAGGATGACAGATGGGGCAGTGGTTATTTATTTGGGCTGTCCTGTCTTCCTATCATCAGACCTGGGGCTCCCCAAGGGAAGGGCTCCCCATCATATTTAGGGCTCCTTAAGGATAAGGTCCACATCTACTCCATCTTCTGGAGCCTCCCTAAGGGCAGAGTTTGTGTCTCTGCCATCAGACCGGGACCACAACGTCAGAGTCTGGGCACAGAACCCTGGGACCCCATCCCCCCCGCCCATCAGGACCACCATGATCCAAGGGTCTGGGCATCCCACTGCTCACCCAGAGTGGGAGAGAGACCGCACAGTCCCGGGGGCGCCCACAGCAGCCACCCCGTGTGTAAGTGACCCAGGTATTTGCAGCCACATCTATTCCTTGACCCTTCTGTGCCGAATCCGATACAAAATGCCACTGAGCACGCACTGTGGAATTAAGTGGAGGCCCCCAGAAGCCCACCGTGTATCCCCATGGCTGTGTGCACCAAGCAGCCGCTCCCCAACCCCAGGCATGGGAGCCTCTGTCTGGGCAGCACAAAGACTTTGGAGAGAGAGGGGTGACCCCTTGGTTGAGGAGACCAGGACATGGGGCTGGGGGCCTGAGGGGCTGGGGTGGGGGTTTGAGCCAAGAGGGCATGGGGGTCTCTGGGGACCCCTGGCCTCAGAATTCCAGTTCTCAGAATTCCAGGAAGAGAATCTTAGATCTTCAGAAAATAGAATTGTAAGATCTTGGAATCAGAATCTTACAATTTGAAGAGAAGAGAATTTTTAACATCTGCAGGGTATAGAATACTAAAAGCTCAGCCTTTACGGTCTTAAGCTTTCCAGAACCTAAAGGCACTGAACTGTGGGTTTGGAAAGAAACCAGAGTCCAGCCAGCTTCACGCAAGTGTCCATGACCTGGGGCCAGACTCGACTTGCCTGAGGTGCCCACGCTGTCACCTGGCCACCTTTTCTGCCCCAACAGGTCCCACATGTGGAAAATGCACAGATCTGGGCAGGGCAGTGGGGGGAGGGTGGGTGTGTGTGTCTGTGTGTATGTGCACAAGCATGTGGGCATGAATGCACCTGGGCCCTCGCCTGCCATGTGCAGGGAGGCTGGGGCTGGGTGGTGATGGATGTATGGGAGCGGGAGATGGGGGCTGATGCTTGGGCAGATTCAGAGCAAAATCAGAACAGTCTGAAGTGCCTCTTGCCCTACCACAAGAGCCCAGGGTTGGCAACTGGGCCGGGCTGGGCAGGCTGTGGTTCCTCCCCAGGCCTGGAATGGGAGTATGAGTGGCCCGTCAGGACACATGAGAGGAGAGAATCCAGGCGCTGCATCAGCAGAAGGTAGGACAGTCACGCGGCCCTGCAGGCATGGGAGCAGAATCCCCCCAACCTTCAGGTCCGCAGGGCACGTGCACATGCAGCCACACCCTCTCCAGGCACATGCACCCTTGCAGGGCCAGGTGTGCACACGCACACACACACGTGCTGAGCTCACAAGACACCCTCATTCAAGCTTTACAAGGACTTCTGAGTCCCCTTCAGGTACCCAGATGTACACACACACCTCCTCCTAAGAATCCTTAATATATGTGATGAATCCTTTATATATGTGAGCTCAACTACATGTCGCACATTTACATGCAGGCATCCAAACACGATACAGGCGTCGTCTGTAAGAGCAGCTGCCCACACAGACACATGCAAACACACAATCACTGCAGGGGTCCCAGGGCATACACAGAATCAGACATTCGAACTCCATGGGTACACACACATATGCACACACACCATACACACGTAAGGCAGCTCTCAGCATTCAGCAGTTCCAACAAGTTCATCAAAGATGATGGTGATGGAAGGGTTGCTGCCCTAACCCTCACCCTCTCCGCACAGGCGAGCACCCTGGCTTGCCCACCTGGCCCCCAGGACATCGGCATCGCTGCTAGATCAGAAGATGACAAAAACTGCCCAGTGTGGGGAAAGAAGTGAGGCCAGCTCCATTCTGCCCTCCAGTGTAGGTGACACAGGACAGAGGCTGGGAGCCCAGAGAGGTCTAGGCCACCGTGGAGGGATCAGAGTCACCCCCCCACCCCAGACTGGCCTCTGGCTCAAGAGAGCCACCCGCCCCTGCCCCACCAGCAGAGAACTGGCTCTCTGAGGCCTGGAGGACCAAACACAGGGGCCCGGCCCAGTCTTGGGCTCAAGGGTGCTGGCATCTCGGAGTGGTACTCACGGGTGCAGGCTGAGGATGGCGGGTCCAGGGCTGCGCGGTAGTAGCTGAGGTCACAGTGGCAGGCTTGGGCGGCTGGAGCTGCGGAGTGGCTGTGAGGAGGGCAGCGGGCGCACAGCTGGTCCCCAGGGGCTGACTTGTAGAAGCCCAGCTCACAGGCTGTGGAGGAGAAGGCGGCTGCACATGAGCCAGCAGGGCCACCCTGGCTGGCCTTGGGGACCGCTCACACTGTGGCCCACAGCTTCCTGGGGGGTGCCCCAGAGGGACGGAGGTGCAGACTTTCACACTGCCCAGTGCTGCCCTCATTTGCAGGGGGCAGAACTGAAGTGCAGAGGGGGCCTGTGTCTTCCACAGGGTTCCACAGCCAGTCAGGGCAGAGCTGAGGTTCAGACCCTGACATGGGAGTCCCAGCCTCAAAGTGAGCCCCAGCCCTGAGCATCTCCAAATTCCCCAGCCCTCCTCTAATTGACCCCTCCCCCAGGCCCTGTCTCCAGCTTTAGGGGTGGAGATGCTGTCCTTCTCTCTTTTATGGGACACTGGTCCTTACGTGGGACGCCAGCCTAGGGGCCAGGGCCATGGGGCTGAGGATCAAATGCCCCGGAACTGACTTGGGTGGGATGAGGAAGCAGGCCAGGGATGGGGGTGCTGGGAATGCGACTAGAAAGGGGGGGGACACCTGGTAAGACCCATCGCTCCCAAACACAGGCAGACACGGAGCCACCTCCATAAAAATACAGATTCCTGGCCCCACCACAGACAGCTGAGTTAGAAGAGCCAGGGCCGGTACCTGGGGTCTGTTTTACAAGCCTCCGTGGGAGGGTGACTATCCAAGAAGCGCAGGCTTCTCCCCTCCCAGGCCCACACTGTCACTGTCACTGTCACTGTCACTGTGGCTGGGACTGACCCTCTCTCCAGCCACTGCTGCACCCTACCTCATCTCTCACCCACAGCAGCCTGCAGACTTGGCTTCCAGCCCTGCCTCCCCCCACCCAGCTGCCTGCGTGATCATGCATTCAGTCAACCACTGTTCATGAGCACAACTCTGGACCAGGCCTGTTTGGGCCTTGGAGGGCTGTGAACCAGAGCCACTGGCTCTCAGCTGGGATCACTGCTAGGAGGGAGGGAGAGAACAAGGGGGCTAAGGTGATGGAAGGGTAAATGGTGGGAGGAGCTACTTCCCAGAGGAGGAGATGATATTTGAGTTGTGGCCTGAAGAATAAGGAGTCCACTGTGCAGGGAGGGGGATACCCTAGGTTGAGGGAGTCTCCAAAATGCACATCTCACTCAGTCACTGCCTGTTTCACGCCTCACAGGCTCCCCAGGGCTTAGACAATGAAACCTGGTGTTCAAATCCCTCCCTGCCCAGCCAAAACCCACTTGGAGCCTCCTTTAGTGCTGCCCCTCACCCCCATCCTTAGGCCAAACTAAAGCACTGGCCGATCCCCACACCCAGCAGTCTGATTCCTGCCTCGGGGCCTTTGCGCACGCTGTGCCCGCTTCCTGGGATGCCTTTTCTCCTCTGTCCACCTACTGAGCTCCTCTTTTAAGATTAATTTTGACTGTCCCGTCTGGAACTCTAGACACACGCGCGCGCACACACACACACACACACAGAGAAACGACCATTCCCCGCCCTGGTCCTGCGGCCCCTGCTTGGCCTCACCACCTGCAACACTATGGCTGTACTCGCTTGTCAGTGCTGACTCTCCTTCTAGACTGGGAGGCCCCCGTGGGCAGATCCTCGCAAACAGAGTACGACTCCCTTATTCATCTCAATGTCCCAGAACCTGGTCCAGTGCTAGCCCTGGGCAGATGCTGTTAAACTCCAGGCAGGAGTTTTCAAATTGAATGGATCCCACCATTATCTGCTCTGGGCAGAGACCCCAGAGGTTCAGGTGGGCCAAATGCCACCCAGCCAGGCAGCTCCCGGCTCCGTCCATGGAACTGAAGTCCTTTGCAACAGGGACCACCGGGAAGCTCACTGTGGTTCTCTCTCCACTAAATCCTGTTCTGGAAAACTCAGTGCCTGAGAGAACCTTCAATTACAAAGACATCAGGCCACTGCAGAGCATTTCTTCTCTGGATGTTGATTGTATCTCTTTATTACAAAAGCTAAAACCAGGTTTATTTGTAAAATTCTACAAACTTGAGAGAAAACCTGGAGTCAGGAGAAATGGTAACGCCCTGAAGTTGCTTCATACTCTAGAAGGCTGCAGAGCCAGAAAGAGCTTGTAAGTTGCAGAGTGGGGGAAAATACGCCCCATTGTTGCAACATCTTTCCCTCCCCTCCAGAGGATCCCAAGAGGGCTCTGGTCTGCCTGGGGGCTGAGCTCAGGTCTAGGAGCTCGGAGTCGTAAGGAGTCTTGACTGACACACTGTGATCTCGCCTCCTCTTCCCAGAAGCCCCCCGGGAGGCTCAGTCCTGGGGCACAGCCTTGGGCACAGGCTCCTTCTGAGCCCCGGGGGCCGCTGGGGGTGGCATCATCAGAAAAGGGCTTTGCATTTTGTCAGCAAATATTTGTTGAACCTGTTATTGAGCTGAATGACAGTAATCCTCACTGTAATGATCCAATCCACAACGATTAGCATCTCAGAGACCGTTTGCTTCTTCCCTCCCTCATTTATTCCTTTCCCCAACATTTACTGAGCTTCTACTATGGACCCAAGAGAAGTAAGAGCTGGGCCTGCTCTTAGGGAGCTTCCACGGCATTGGCAGACGGACAGGCAAAGCCTCATGGCGTGATGCGGGGCCTGAGGGAAGCCAGCACCACGGCTGGCCCTGCAAGTCTCTGACCCTTTCCGGGGCCCACCTGGTCCTTGTCAGGCCTGAGCAGAAGCTCGGGTGTAGCACCTGGGTTCCTGTCCTCGTCTAACCCCCTTTATCTGAGCTCAGTGACATTAGGCAAGTTGTTGGAAGTCAGTTTCCTCGTCTTTAAGGTGGAGATCATAATTCTACCCGCCTTAGAGGGAGATGGCAAGCATGACATGAGTGAAGACACATAAATTCATGCCAGGGCAGTGCCTGGCACTTGTTGTTATAACAATTTGATGTAGTTGGAATTCTTACAATTGTTCGACAGAAGAGGAAACAGAGGCTCAGGGAGCCTGAATGCCTTGCCCCAGGTTCCCAGCAGAGCCAGAATGTGCAGTCAGGCGGGGGAGCCTCTGGAGCTATGGCCTTTCCCCCCGTCCTCCCAGCACCGTCCCAGAGCTGAGAGATGGCTGCGCCGCTGTGGCTCACCAGTCGGCAGTTCTCACACACTCGGCTAATACCCATATGGCTATAATGTGTCAAGGCCAGATTAATCCACGCAATGAAAATAAAATAATCTTTAATAAGAATACTAATCACCAGGCCTCAGGGAGCCCAGAGACCTGGAGGCTGGGCCGGGAATTAATGGCTGAGACAGATGGAGCGGCTCTGGGCTGGGGCCCGGCCCTGCTTGTCGACCCAGGGTGCTTCCGGAGCCTGCACGTGCCGGGGTGTTGGGCCGCGAGCCAGGAGGGGCTCCTGACCCTGCTGAGGGCACCTTGCCCAGGCCGCCTGTCAGGCCAGCAGCTGCCTGTGGCCCTGGCCACCTCTCTGCTCTCCCCTGCAAAGAGCCGGAGATTTGACAAATAAGGTGTCCGCTGGTGGACAACCAAAGGAAATTAATTCTAAATCAGATTTTAAACACAATCAGGAAGGCAAAAGAGCTCACTGTTCCTGCTCCCCCTCCGAAATGAGACTCTCTGATATTTATAGAAAGATGATTAGGGCTGCGAAGGGTGATTTATATTCTGCGTCCAGGTGACAGGAAGGACAGCAACCAGGACTTCAGGCTCTGAGCTGCTGCTCCGCTGGGTGATGCGCTGAGAGGCCCTTCCTCTTTCTGGGGTGAACCAGGGTGCGGGGGGTGCTGGGAAGTGCAGCCTGGTGTGGGGAAGTCACTGGATCCAGAGTTGTGGAGTGTGGGGAGCTTCCTCTGGGCAAGGAGTTGGGAGATGTGAGATTCTATCAACCACCCCTCGCTGTGTGCCCTTGGGCTAGTCACTTCACTTCTCTGGGCCTCCAATTCCCCAGTGGTAAACTGGACGAGCCCCACATGGCTCTGACATTTTTCCATGGGTCTCTGAGGTCTGAGTGCAATCTAAGCAAGGCCTCTAAAGAGCCATGTGACCTGGCGGGTCCCTTATCCCAGGCTATACTGTCTTCTGCAAAATCAAGTACTGCCTGGCCACCTTCTGAGGGTACCTCTAAGGGCAAAACCCGAGGCAGGGAGGGCAGCTGTTGAAGGGCGCCTGGCCCCTGCTGTGGGTCTCAGGCTCTCAACCCCTGCTCCTGTCACTAGAAGGACAAGGGCTCAGGACTGGGCGGGCTGAGACCCCCTGACTCCACGCCCTTCCTCTCCTCAACCGTTTGCTGAGAGAATTGCCCAAAAGGGATCAGGATGTCCTCAAACCAGGCAGGGGCCCCATGGACCTCAGCAGGTCTCCTGAAGACTCCCTCAGGCTGGGCAGGGGCAGACCCAGATTGCAGAAGACATCTCAAGTATCCCAGGAAAGGTACCCCACTCTGTTCCCAGCCCTTCCTTTGCCCCAGGCCATCCACCAAGGAGCCGGGCAGCTCCAAAGAGGTCAAGGGCTTCTCCAGGGGTAGAAAGGGGGACCAGGCAGGGCTCTTGGACCTGGTTCCCATTTGTGAAAGGCCTTAGTTTGGGACCCATGCTGACCTTCCCAAATGAGGTTACGCAGCCACAGAAGCCACCAACGGGGCTGAGAAATGTCTTTCCTTGTGCGACTTAAAACGGGCTTTCCGTTCCCAAATCTCACTGCCTGCAGGGCACTATGAATTAATATTTTTTATAAAACCTGTAATTATCTTGCAACTGGCATAATTATGTTGTATTATTATTTAAATGTAAAATTCAAAATATGCTGCAATTCCCTAACCCCACTTTGGCATTTCTTTTTATTTGTTATTAATGTGGCAGCAGTGCCAGGAAATAGGAGTGGCCTTGGCCTCTCCCAGCCCCCGTGAGGTCCTGCCACTCAGGCCCTGGAGTTTCCACTCAGAGCCCCGCCCCTGATGTGCCGAGAAAATTGGGCAAGACACATCCCCTGTCTGGGCTCCGCTTCCCTCTTCTGCCACACAGGGAGACTGCAGCGTTACCTGAGACCTCCAAGCGAGGTCTTGACCCCAAAGACAGGAGGGCAGGTCTTCTTCCTACAGACAAATGTGGCTCAGTTCACCTGGGACAAATAATTGGCGTATTTGTACTCGCTGGCTAAATCCAGACTTGGGGACGGTGGCCGACCCTGAGTGCGTATGCACCGGCCAACCAGCCAGATTGTTATGACTTATGCTGTACCAGTTGCTAACCATCCGTCCGAATGCTACCCCAGGGAGGAGGGAAGTGGGGCTTTGCAGAGGGCTTTGTGCACAGAGGAAGCAATTGAAGGTGCTGGAGTCAGGCAACCTGGGATCAGATCACTACTCTGCTACTTAAGTTGAGGGACCTCAGTTTTTCTTATCAGTAAAATGGGACTATAATACTTATCTTAAAGGACTGTTGTAAGGATAAGAAACTGCTAAGTCCCCAGAGGCAGGGACTCCCTGTACCTGTATCCCCAATGCCAGGACACAGTAGATGTTCAGCAGAATGGATAACTATTACATCAAAGACGAAAAATCATCACTAAGGTCCTTCATTAGCCCCACCTGAATGAAGGGAGGTTTGGCGCAGCTCTGGTGGACAAAGCAGCCCGGGGCAGGTTAGGGAGACGCTAAAAGCCTGTACCTGGCTCAGAGCAATACAGACCTGTCTTCAGGCTCCAGCTCTCACTAGCTGTAAGGCCTAAGCAGGTAACACTACCTCTTACACCTCAGCTTCCCCATCTGTAAAATGGAATTGTGATACCTGCCTTGCTGCAATGAGCAAATGAGCTGGTATGTGATGCGCCCCGCTATGAGCTGTGAAGGCAATAGGGGTGTTGGTTGTTTTTCTTCCCCAGTGCAAAGCTGAGACACACAGGGCTGTCTGTGATAGTAACCATGAGAGCTTGTGGCCTGGGGAGCCTGGCAAACCAGGCTGCAGAGGGCAGAACAAATCCAGAAATGGGCAAATGCCACAGAAGGTGCTTTGGGGTTTAGAGCTCGGGACAGGAGAAGACTCATAGAAATTGGGGATATGAAACGAGATTTCTTAAGAAAACCAGAGACCAAGTCGGACGTGGTAGCTCAAGACTGTAATCTCAGCACTTTGGGAGGCCGAGGCAGGCGGATCACTTGAGGTCAGGAGTTTGAGACCAGCCTGGCCAACATGGTGAAATCTCGTCTCTACTAAAAATACAAAAATTAGCTGGGCGTGGTGGCATGCACCTGTAATCCTAGCTACTCGGGAGGCTGAGGCAGGAGAACCGCTTGAACCGGGAGGTGGAGGTTGCAGAGAGCTGAGATCACCCCATTGCACTCCAGCCTGGGCAACAAAAGTGAAAACTCCGTCTCCAAAAAAAAAAAAAAAAGAGAGAAAGAAAGAAAACCAGAGAGCCTCTGGGAAGGGCTTCAAAGGGCCTAGTGGCTGCAGGGAAGATCCTGGCCCCAGAGATCTCTGGGCAAGACGGCTCCTAAGTGGAGCCAGCTGGACTCCATCCCCACCTGTTATCACCTGAGGCTGTCAGCCTATGTCATGCCCAGTCCTATTAGCGCTCAGGGGCCTTTCCTGCCTGCCTGCTGGGGGTAGAGGGATGGGTGATGAGGACTAAAGGTCCCTCTCACCGTGGCCCCAGGGCCTGTATAGTAGCAGCAAAAGGCTAGAAGCATATTCCCAGCAGCTGACAAGGGCCCCGTTCCAGTTTTCACTAAGGGTATCTGGGGACACGCTCTTGTCTCTCTGATCCCTGCACAGAAACATCCTCCTCCCTTTCACCTCCTCTGTCCAGGGGATCCAATGATCTCAACAGCCAGGCTTCACTGTGCCCGGGGGGCTGAGCCACCATGTGCCCAGCCACTCATGAGACCAAAGAAAACGACGGAGAGAAGCCTGGCCAAGACCAGGAACAGCTGGACACCTGCTGTTTGTCCACACAAGCTTGCTTAGTGTTCCCCACTCTTGGGGTGCCTGGCTGCACAGACTCCCCCACATGCACACACACGTGCACACCATGCATACATACACTCACGTATACATGCATGCACACATGCACACATACACTCATGCACACATGCAAACACATGCACACATACACTCATGCACACATGCATACACTCATGCACACATGCACACACGTGCACACATACACTCATGCACACATGCACACACACGCATACATACACTCATGCACACATGGACACATGCATATATACACTCATGCACACATGCATGCACACATGCATATATATACTCAGACACATGCACGCACATGTACACATGCTCACATGCACACACATGCATATGTACACACATGCACACACGTACACATACATTCACGCACACATGCACACACATGCATGCATACACTTGCACATATGCACACACACGCATATACACATGCACATGCACACACGCACGTACACATGCACACACATGCATACATACACACATGCACAAATGCACACACATGCATACATGCATACATACTCTTGCACATATGCACACACATGCATATACACATGCACACATACACTCATGCACAGGCATGTACACAGGCACACACATGCATATATACACACATGCATGCGCACATGCATATATACACACATGCACGCACATGTACACATACATGCACACATGCATACATACACTCACACATGCACACACGTACACACATTCACGCACACATGCACACATATGCGTACATACACTTGCACTTATGCACACATGCATATATACACACACATACACTCACGCACATGCACACACACATGCATACTCATGCACAAATGCATACATACACACATGCACACACATACACTCACACATGCACACACATACATACACTCACGCACACATGCACACATGCATACACACTAACACACATGCACAAACAAATGTGCACTCACGCACACGTGCACACATGCACATGCATACATACACTAATGCACACGCACACATGCATACACATGCACACATGCACACATGCACATGCATACATACACTAATGCACACGCACACATGCATACACATGCACACATGCACACACGTACACATACACATATGCACATGCACACACATGCACACACACGTACACATGCACACATGCATACTCATGCACACATGCATACATATACTCAAGCATGCACACATGCATACACATGCATACATATGCACACAGGCATAGACTCATGCACACGTACACATGCACTCATGCACACACGTATACATACACTCACGCACACATGCACACACTCATGCACACGCACACATGCACACACTCATGCACACGCACACATGCACACATGCACACATACACTGATGCACACATGCACACATGCACACACGCATACTCACGCACATGCATTGATGCCACATGCACACACATGCATACATATACACATGCACACACATGCATACACATACACATGCACACACAGGTGTACATACATTCATGCACACATGCATACATACACACACATGCACACACACACACACATGCAGATGCACACGCACACATGCACACACGCATACATACACGCACTCACACATACACACATGCACACATGCACACTCATGCACATGCACATGCACCCATGCACACATGCACACAAGCACTACACTCACGCACATGCACACACATGCATACTCACGCACACATGCACACACATGCATACTCACGCACACATGCACACATACACATGCACACAAACATGCACACATACACTCATGCACACATGCACACACATGCACAATAAACGCACAATGCACGCATGCATACAAAAATGCACACATGCACACACATGCACATTCACACACACGCACACATATGCGTATACTCACGCACACATGCACATGCATGCACATGCACACATGCATACATACACTCACGCACACATGCACACAACACACTCACGCACACATGCACACATACATACACATGCATACATACTCATGCACACATGCGCACACATACACACATGCATACATACACTCATGCACACATGTATACACACGCACACATACTCACACATGCACACACACATACACTCACGCACATGCACCCACATGCACACATACACTCACATGCACGCACACATACACTCACGCACATGCACACACATGCACACATACACTCACGCACATGCACACACATACATACATGCACACAGGCACACACATGCATGCATACACTCATGCACACATGCACACACACGCACATATGCACACATACACACGCACACACACATACACACATACACATGCACACACGTATACATACACACACATGCGTACATACCTCATGCACACATGCACATACGCAGATGCACACACGTGCACACACGCATAAATACACTCATGCACTCACGCACACATACACATGCACACATACACTCATGCACAGATGCACACACATTGGTACACTCATGCACACATGCACACACACATGCACACACACTCATGCACATGCACATGCATACACCCACGCACACATACACACACAAGCACACTACACTCACGCACATGCACACACATGCACTCACGCACACATGCACACATACACATTCACAAATATGCACACATACACTCATGCACACATGCACAATACTCAACGCACACATGCACAAACATGCATACAAAAATGCACACATGCACACATTCACACACACGCGCACATATGCGTACACTCACGCACACAGGCACACACATGCATACATACACATACATGCACACACATGCCCATACACTCACGCACATACACACATGAACACGCACATGCACACACATGCATACATACACTCATGCACACATGTGCACACATACATACACACACGCATACATATGCGCACATGCACACATGCATACATACACGCACATACACACGCACACATGCACACACGCACACACGCACACATACACTCACGCACATGCACACACATGCATACACTCACGCACACTTGCACACACTCACGCACATATGCACACGCACGCACACATACACTCATGCACACATGCACCTACATACACACACATGCACACATGCACACACATGGATATACACTCACGCACACATACACACATGCACACATATACTCACACACATACACACACACATGCACACATACACTCATGAACACAGGCACACACAATGCATACATACACATGCACACATACACTCACGCACACATGCATACATACACTTATGCACACACATGCACACATGCACACACACACGCACACATGCACACACACACTCATGCACACCACCTGGGACTAGGCTCCCTCGTGTGCATGCCCTGCTCCTGCTCCGACACAGGAACCCAGCAGCACACCTATGGGTACAGCTGCCACCCTAAGTCATGGCCCAGGGGCTCTCTTCTCACTGTCCTCCTCCACAAGGCCCTTGCCTGTCTTCTCGCACAGGTCCCTGATAAGATCCCCCTGAACAGAAGCAGCCTGTTCAGGGCCCCAGGGACAGGCCCAACCCAGACTGTACTTCCTGGGTGCCCCTGGCTTCATACCCCTCAGTGTGCTCATTCACCCACGGCCCCAGTCCCACTTCCCTCCACCCTACAGGTTAGAAGTTCAGCGGTTTCGAGCACCAACTCTGGAGCCAGACTTCTGAGTTGAAATCCCAGCTCTGCCATCCCCAGCTGCATGACCTTGGGCAAGTTGCTTTGCCTCACCGTCTCTCCTCATCTATAAAACCAGGATAACAGTAGTTCCTATGTCATAGTGTAGTGGCCAGGATTCAATGAGTTAATACTCGCAAAGTGCTTAGAACTATGTCTGACCTGAGTTAGCCCATGGTATCACTCCCTAATCCGGGTAGGAATCCCATAGCATACCCAATTGCACAGGTGCCTTTAGCTGTACCTCCCACAGAAGGCACCACCTGGCTGGAGTCTGTTTCCCTCCCTCTCCCCTCCCCCATCTTGCTCCCACGTCCTTCCCAACACACGGACACAGGTGGCCTTGCGTATTTCCTGATGTAGGAACACTGGAGGTTTATCCATCTTCCCAGGGGCTGTGTGGGTCACCCAGGTGCCTGTGGGCTCTGACGTCCCCCCTTACACCCTGGCAGCCCTGCCAAGACCAAGCACCGCTGCCGGCTGACCCATGCCCAGGCCATGGCGCGCTCACCCACACAGGCATCCCGCCGCTCCTCGTAGCCGGCACTGCACACGCATTTGCCGATGGGCACGAGCCACTCGCCCTCCGCGCTGCAGTACATCTTGGGTGTGTCCCGCTCCTCTGAGTGCCGCACGCACTGGCCCCTCACCTCCACCAGTGAGGACGAGTCGGCCCCCGTCACTGCCTCTGAGAAGGCAGCCAGATTGCGCACCATGGCAGGGCACTTCTTATAGTAGATGCGGAGAGAGAGGATGGCCAGGCAGGCACCTATGTCCTGGAAGGCCAGGTAGAAGCCGCGCTTGCTGAGGGGACCCACACCGCGCACCTCCGTGTTGAGCTTGAGACGCCGCACACCAAGGTCGGCACCTGTGAAGCTCTCGTCGGCCGCAATGGTGTCGATTTTGAGGAACTGGCTTTCTTGTGTCCTGGCCCCCAGGTCGCGGTCCGACTCCAGGTAGTAGAGGTTGAAGGTCTCCTTGCAGGTGCCCAGCACACCGGGCATGCTGTTGCAGTCGCGCAGGGTAAACTTGATCTCAGCATAGACGCGCCGGGCGCCGTCTCGGGGGACCCAGCTCGTGCGCAGCCAGTTGTTCTGGTTGGGGCTCATAACGTTGCAAACCTGGTACGTGTGGATGGGCTGGAAGGACTCGTCCACCTCGTTGATGGAGTCCCACTGCGGGCAGAGAGAACACAGCCACTACAGCAGAGCCAGCACCTCACCCTCTTTTGCCAATGACCCTGTGTTCTGTGCTGGGGACGCTGGCAAAAAAAAAAGACAAAGGAGCTGGCCTCCTGGTGGCTACTAGATGCCAGGCCCCCTGCAGACATGATCTCGAAGAGGGCCACGATCTTCAGGGAAAGTGTTATTTACTAACTCTTGAGATGAGGAAGTAGAGGCTCTGACCTGTGAGCCACACATCTGAGGTCATGTCATTATCGAGCAATGGCTGGACGGGAATCGGGCCTGTCTGATACCAAAGCTCTGCCCTCATTTCTCTATGGCTCCTCCTATCTTTCTTAGAGTGGGAGGACTTGCCTGGGGAAGTCAGCAAGTCCAGTTTCCATATCAGCTGCCAGAGGAATCTTTCTAATATATGAACCAGACTATGCCTTGCCCCCACTTCAAATCCTTCAGCAGCCTCTCCTGCACTGCTGCTTGTTGAGTGATTGCCTGATCCACAGACTCCCTCCACCCTGCTCTTCTTGCTGTTCCCCTGGGCTGGCCTGGGTCCCACTCAAGGGAATCCCAGGATGTGAGAAAGTTGAGTGTTAATTGCTTCTGTGCTGCCTGCTGGCTGGGCATCAGTGATTCCGAAATAAACCAGACACTCTCAGCAGAGTGAAAAGGTAACCCAGGAAATGGGGGAAGCTATGTGCAAATCATGTAGCTGATAAGGGATTAATATCCAGAATACATAAAGAATTCCCACAACTCGACAACAACAGAAAAGAAACAGTCCAATTAGAAAATGGGCAAAGGACTTGAACAGACATTTCTCTAAAGAAAATATTCAGATGGCCAAATGGTGCATGAAAAGATGCTCAACATCACTAATCATTAGGGAAATACAAATCAAAACCACAATGAGATACCACTTCATACCGATTAGGATGGCTGTTATAAAAAACAATAATAATAAGGCCAGGTGCGGTGGCTCACGCCTGTAATCCCAGCACTTTGGGAGGCCGAAGCAGGTGGATCACCTGAGGTCAGGAGTTCAAGACCAGCCTGGCCAACATGGCGAAATCCTGTCTCTACTAAAAATAGAAAAATTAGCCAGGTGCAGTGGCGGGTGCCTATAATCCCAGCTACTCGGGAGGCTGCAGCAGGAGAATCACTTGAACTTGGGAGGCAGGGATTGCAGTGAGCCAAGATCGCACTACTGTTCTCCAGCCTGAGCAACAGAGCGAGACTCCCTCTTAAAAAAAAATAATAATGATAATAATAAGTGTTGGCAAGGATGTGGAGAAATTAGAACCCTGTGCATTACGGGTGGGATTGTAAAATAGTGCAGCTGCTGTGGAAAACAGTATGGCAGCTTCTCAAAGTGTTTAAAATAGAATTACCATATGATCTAGCAATCCCATTTCTGGGTATATATCCCAAAAAATTGAAAGCAGGGTCTCAAAAAGATATTTGTACACCCCCATTCATAGCAGCATTATTCACAATAGCCACAACGTAGAAGGAACCCAAGTGTACGTCAATGAACCAGTAGATAAGCAAAATGTGGCATATACCTACAACGGAGTATTAGCCTTAAAAGGGGAGGAAATTCTGATACACCTTAAAGACATGCCAAATGAAATAAGCTAGAAACAAAAAACAGATAGTTAGGATTCCATGTATACGCAGTACCTAGATAGTCAGATTTAGAGAGACAGAAAGTAGAATGCTGGCTGCCAGGGGCTGGCAGGGAGGGGGCAGTTACTGTTTAAGGGTGTGGAGTTTCCGTTTTGCAGGATGAACGGAGTTCTGGCAGTGGTGGTGGTTATGGCCACACAGCAATGTGAATGCACTACATGTCACCGAGGTGTGCACTTAAAAAGGGTTAAGACGGTAAACTTTACATTATGTGTATTTCACCAGAATAAACAAGAAAGAAAGAAAGATGCCTGGCCGGGCGCGGTGGCTCACGCCTGTAATCCCAGCACTTTGGGAAGCTGAGGCGGGTGGATCACGAGGTCAGGAGATCGACACCATCCTGGCTAACACAGTGAAACCCCGTCTCTACTAAAAATACAAAAAAGTTAGCCGGGCGTGGTGGCGGGCGCCTGTAGTCCCAGCTACTCAGGAGGCTGAGGCAGGAGAATGGCATGAACCTGGGAGACGGAGTTTGCAGTGAGCTGAGATTGTGCCACTGCACTCCAACCTGGGCGACACAGTGAGACTCCGTCTCAAAAAAAGAAAGATGCCAAGAACACTCCCTGTCCTCAAGTGCCCCGGGTCCACCAGACTAGGCAGTGCAGGGTGATGAGCTGAGGGAATCCAGGTGGGCAAGACTCCCAGGCCCCTTCCCAGCCCTCCTGGGTGTGGGCATCTGTAGTTTACCTGTCAACCTGGCACTGCAATGAAGCAGGACCTTCCTGCAAGGGTGGAGGTCTGCAGAAGACAGGGGAGGGGACAGTCCTAGCTTCCTTGGCTGCTGAGCACCGGCTGGCCAGGAGCAGTCCCTTGTTGAGCTGACTTCAGGGACTCATGAGGGCTCTGAGGAGGAGCTGGAGGATGAGGGCAGAGGGAGGGGTTGGTCTCTGGGCCCCTGTCCTGGTTCCTCCACACTTGCAACACCTTGACCTTTTTCAATTGTCCTTGAACTAGAGATCCTATTGCTTAAAGGGGGAGGGGGGCTTCATGACCAGATGCTCTGAGAACCTGTGGAGTTCTGGGCTTATTCCACAAGCACTAGAGAGAAGGGCATGGGCATCTCAAGTCTTTTTCTGCCCATCCCAAGCCCCTCCATCTAATCTCGTCTTGATCCTCAGTGCCCACATCTGTAAAATGGGACTCAAACAGGCCCCACTTGAGCGAGGTTTGAGAGGATGCAGTGGGAAAATTTCTGCAAAGTGCTTAGCTCAGGCCTGGCACGGGAAGGCCCTTGACGAATGGCCCTAATATGATACTGAACTGGCAGCATCTTCACAGCCCACCGCGCCTGCCTCCAGGGACCATGCGGGAGGATTTCCAGCTTCCAAAGGGGCCCCAGGGAGCGCCAGCCTCACCTGAAAGAGTTTAGGCTTCCGAGTCTCCCCGACCCAGGAAGGACCCCTGCTCCACACCCCGCTTTGCTGTCAGAGGCTCCAAGCAGCGCAGCATCACATCTGGGGTTAAAGTCATTGTCACAATTAATGGCGCACCAAAGAGCCAGCCAGCTGCTCCCTGTCTGTTTCCTGCCAGGGACCCGGATAAATTAATCAGCTCCATCTGAGTCTACTCCAGCTGTCCCACCGGGCCAATGGTCTGGCCTAGCCCTGCCAGCCCCGGGAGCTGCTGATGCCCAGAGTGGCACAGACTCCTGGAGGTCTGGTGCAAGGGCAGAATCAGCCCTGTTCTCTGCCTGGGGCACCCCCACCCCGTGATGGGTGCCACTCTCATCTCCGCTGCTTCTCAAGCCCAAAAACTGACTCTGGCACGCTGCTCCCCCAACTCTGTCCTCCTCCCATATCAGAATGCAGCGAACCAGCTGTGCAGCGCTTGGTGAGGCATATCCCTTCTCTGGGGCTTGGGCTTCTCTTCTGTAAAATGGGGTAGCGAATGCCTGCTCCTTCCATCTACTCCAGGGCGTGGTGAGAATCCAGTGAGACAACGGAAATTAACCTGCCCACTTACCTAAAGCAGCATTCGTTAGTCCATGTTAATTAGCCAGAGCAGGCGGAGCACGTCCCAGCGTGCGGAAGTTCCCGGGAGCAGAGGGAAGGACGCAGCCTGATGAAGAGCAGGGGGTCTGGGCCAGACCTCCCCCAGTCTTCGTAGAATTGCTTTGCCTCTGAGAGTTTTCAGTTTCTCGTTGGTAAAATGGCCTTTTCATCTATCAGCCCAATGATGGCACTGCACGGAGCAGTTCTAAGATTGTCCCCACGTTATAAATGAGGAGGTGGAGGCGAAGTAAGTAATCTGCCCGAATCACACTGACTACAGGAGGCGGAGCCCCCGTTCATCAGGACCCAGTGCCCTGGCCCTTCAGGCTCTGCACTTGTCTGATAATCGGGTAACATTTCTGAGGCTGGAGACTGCCCTGGGTGACCCTTGTCCTCAAGCTACTGAATGGACTCCAGAGTCAGAGGGGTGGATAGAACCTCAAGGACCATCTCCAGAGGTTCCCCCTCTCAGCTGGGCAGGAGAATCACCTGGAAAGCTTATTATTTTTTATTTTTATTTTTTGAGACAAGATCTCTCTCCATCACCCAGGCTGGAGTACAGTGGCTCACTGCAGCCTTGACCTCCCAGGCTCAAGCGATCCTCCTACCTCAGCCTCCTGAGTAGCTGGGACCACAAGCGTGCACCACCACGCCCAGCTAATTTTAATTTTTTTTGTAGAGAAAGGGTCTCACTATGTTGCCCAGGCTGGTCTCGAACTCCTGGTCGCAAGCAAGCCTCCTAAAATGCTACGATTACAGGTGTGAGCCACCATGCCTGGCTCCCTGGAAAGCTAATTAAACAGAAGATTCCCAGGCCCCTCTGCAGACCTCCTGGATGTGGGACTCTGCATGCCTCACCTGCTAGCCTGGCACAGGTTCAAGGTCTAGAGTTTGGAAATCAGGCATCTCATTCCAGCCTTCCCTCCTCTCCAAGAAACCCCAGTCTCCAGGCCCCCTGAAGATGGCAGGTGGTCCCTGCCTCAGCAGAGAGTGCAGGCTTGCCTTCCCATCTCATGAAATGGTCACAGAGCGGGCCTCACTGCCTGCAGTTTGAAGGTGGCGTAAGGGACTCACCACAGGCTCTGGGCCCAGAGAGACCCAAGTTTGAGTCCCAGCTTGCCATCAGCTGGAACCTGCTTGATGATGGGCAAATTACTCCTCACTGCCCTGAGCCTCACCTTCCTCACCTGTGAAGTGTGGTGGCTGCACCCACCTCAAGGATTGGTTGTGGGGAGTGATGAGATCATGCCTGTGACCTGCTCAGAGCTCAGCGAATCTAAGTTGCCTGATTTGTTCTAACTCGCAAATGCAATGCCAGAACGCTGAGCTATGCTTTATAGCGCCCCGCACGAAAACCCACCTGAGACTGCCAGTGTGAGCATCCAAAACATGAGGCCAGCCATGCTCCCCACCTGCTGAAAACCCTGACAATTCCTCACTACCCTAAACACCAAGTCCGATGCTCTGAGTGGGATAAAGACACCCCGGAGCCAGCCAGGGCCCAGGCGTGCCCTCCTAGCTGCTGGGACTCAGGGGAATGCCATCTCAGCCAACCGCCATGCAGTGAGGGAGGGACCAGGACCCACCTCCTCATGGGTGGAACCCTGCCACGGGGGGACCAGCTCACTGCACCAAAGCCCTTCCACACCACGCTCACGCGGGGAAGACAGCCACACCAAGGAGTGTTTTACAGAGTGGGGAACTGATGGGCTGGGAGATAAAGGGACACCTCAAGAACCTGGCGTCCGTCCTCAGGCAGTGGTGCTGGGTCAGGTGACGAGAGCTTCCTCCAGGCTCAGGGACCTCTAGAGCCAGGGCCATGTGGCCTGCCCCCAGCTCCCGGGAGCCCGGTGCATGAGGGCTGATAACAGGCTCAGCTCACCGCTGCCTGGTGACCAGACCCCCAGAGAGAGAGAAGCGGGGTCGTGTCTAGACTTCCAACCACAGGCCCCCCATAAAAGGCCCAGATGAAAACTCTACCCAAAGTCAAGAAAGGCCTTTCATAAATGTTAACTGTTGGTGTCGTTATCATCATCATTATTAATATTATTATCCCTCTGTCCTCAGAGCCATAGAAGCTGAACGTGGACATGAAAGAACTCAAGTATGCACAATGTGCTCGTGCCTGTGGCAGAGATGTGTGCATATGTGCATATGTGCGTGCGTGTGTGTGCGTGCATGTGTGTGTATGCACACACGTGTGTGCATGTGTGTACGTGCGTGTGTGCATGTGTGCATGTGCACGTGTGTACGCACACACATGTGCATGTGTGTATGTGCGTGCATGTGTGTGTGCATGCGTGCGTGTGTGTGCATGTTTGTGTTTCTGAGCACGCTGGTGAGAGGAAGTTCATGTGACAGTAACTGTGTGAGATAACACACACGAGTAACAATGTTAATTATCATTATAAAAGCCTATGCTCATCGAGGGCTCACCCTGTGCCAGACTCGGTGCCAAGACTGTGTCATCTGCTCTCACCCTGGCACAGACCTGGGAGGTCATCACAGACTTGTCCCTTTCTATAGATGGGGAAACTGAGACTCAGAGAGGTGAAATGGTGACCCAAGGCCACCTGCTTGTCAAGGGCAGAGCTGGGATCTCACCAGGCTCGCGGGCTCACTCCTACTCTACTGCCCTGCCCCCGCAGGATTCAGAGAAGAGAAGCAGAGGGACGGGGCAGTGCAGCCTGCTCACTGCAGCCCTTCCCCAGGAGGATGGGGGCACGGCCTGTGAGCACATGACCCACAGCGACCTGAAGGCTGAGTCCAGAGTCTGTGGCCAGGACCGGGAGCTTGGCCACATTGGGGAGACAGACAAGCAGAGACTCCAGAGGTCGGAGGACTGGTGAGGCCAGCGCAGCTGGGAGGGAGGGAGCAACCCAGAAGGCAGGAAGGCCTGGCTGGCCTTCTTTAGTCCTGGTCTGGCATCTCATGAATCTGTAGGATGCAGCCATGGGGATCCCCGGACCTAGGGCCTCAGACTTGAAGAATCAGGGATCTGGTGCCAGGGTTGGTTCTGTAATCTCAAGGGTCTGTATGCACTAAACTGTTAAGAGATCAGCAGCACTAACTGCTGTGTGCCCTTGGGTAAGTCCCTTGACCTCTCTGGGCCTCTGCTTCCTTTTGATCTGTCTCATGCAGACTCTGTGAGTGGCAGTCTCTCTCTGCTCACAGAGGGATGACGTTGTCCCCAGTGCCCATCACTCACCCCATGAGCCGGATACGTGAGCCAGCCCCAGTCCCCGTGGATGGTCGATGTGTCCAGCAAATTCACTGTAAAACAGGAGACAAGAGGGCATCAGGCCCCTGTGACTTCTCCCCAGCTCCTCAAGAGCAGCCTGACCCAGCTACACTGGTCCACACTCAGCCCCCAGCACACAGCTCACACGGGTCCCTCTGCCTGAATGCCCTTTCTCTCTTCCCCTCTCCTTGAAGGCCCAGTTTAAGTTCTTTCTCTTCCCTGAAGCCTTCCTCTCACCCTCTTGGCCAAAAAGGAATATTCTGAACTCCCAGAACACAAGCTGTTCCAAGTGCCAGACATCCTTGGTTGGTGGCACAGTGGGATAGTTGAGGTGGGCTCGAAGCTGGCAGGCCTCTGAACCCCAGTTGTGCCACTTAGGAGCTGTGCGTCCCTGGGCAAGCCCCCTCACCTCCCTGAGTCTCAGCTTCCTCCTCTGTAAAATGGGGTGATAACGATTCTGGTCCCACAGGGCTTTTGTGACGATGACCTGACCCTTGTCTCCTGTAAGAGCCATGGTGGCATTCAAGGTCCATGCTGCAAAGTCATACCTCCCATCTGAGGACTGGCTCCAGCTTCATAATTACCCTGTTCCCCCAGCACGGTGCCTGGCATTTAGCACGTCCTCCGTGCACATCTGGTGTGGAGGGGCTTAGCGGGGTAAGAGCTGCCTCTTAGTGAGCACCCACTATGTGCCAATATCTGCAAGGGGAGCTTGAGATGCCTCATCTGCACCCCGCACAACAACCTGAGAGGCGGCCAGTATTACCTCCATTTTACAGATAAAAGAACCGAGCCTCAGGGAGGTCCGGGAATGTGCCAAGAGCCCCACAGGTGTAGCTGGCGGAGCTGCCATTCAGAGCACTTGCTGTAGCAACTGCAGGCCATCCACCATCCCTGGATGCTCGGGCCCGAGAAACAGAACCTCTCTGGGTAGTCTCCACGGCAGGGAAGGAGCACTGGTCCAAAGGGCAAAGTCACTCTAAGTCAGGCCTTCTGCAAAGGGGACCCTGCAGGCTCAACACGGTAGGGAAAAGAGCCCATCTTGGGGGTCAGACATTCCTGGGCCCATGTCTCAAGGCAGCTACTTATTAGCAAGTGACCCTCAATTTTCTCATCTGTAAAATGGGTTCATAGTACCTAAGGGTGGTATAAGGGTCAGGAAAGTATGTGAAGCCTGGAGCCAGGGCTGGTCCTTACCAACACTAGTTCCCCTTCTCTAAGTCCCCCGTCCCCTGCCTCTCTCCATGTCCCTTGTGGTCACACCCTCACTTAAGGTGATACAGATGCATTATGCTGTTTAGAAATCAGGGCTCCGGCTTCAGCCGTCTCTAACTGCTGTGTGTCCTTGGTTAAGTCCCTTCACCTCTTTGCTTCCTTTTGATCTAGCTGGTGATTGCTGTATGAGAGGGCTTTTGGCTCCAGAGTCCCACAGCTTTCCCTTTCACTCTGCCTTCCATGAACCTCCTCTCCCAGCCAACAGCCATGGGCTTTTAACCACCCCAATCAGCGGGCTTGGGCAGGTGACGGGGGTTAAAGGTGGAGCTCTCCTGGAACTTTCCCGTGGGGAGGCTGGGTGTCCTTCTGCCTGAGATTTGCATAGCTCTAAGCCTGCCCCTCAAAGACAGAGACAAGTGTCCTCAGGAAATGCTGGAGTGAGGATGCTCTTATTTGCTGATTTTCTCCTGCCTCTCACCCTCCCCAACCCACCGTCAGGGACCCTGAAGGAGGCCGGCTGGATTGGGGCTGGCAGAACTAGGGAGGGGGTCTCCGCGCTCCTCCCTGCATTCCTCCCTGGGTCCCCGGGGGCCACTTGGGATCAGGGGACACAGCGAATGTCTGCAGAGGGACCTCCCCCTCCCCAAGCTGGCCCCACGCCAGGGGCAGAGGCAGAGAGAAGGCTTCCCGCCTCCCTCCCTCCCTCTCAGGCAATGTAGAGAAAACTGGGTCAGGCAAGCTCTCTCCTCCTGCTGGCTGGTGGGAGGGGGAGGGGGCCGCACTGCAGTTTCCCCCAGACCAGCAAAGCCGAGTTTGGGGAGATGGTGAGGGAAGGACACACACGTATGGGTCCCCCCGCCCCACCCTGCATCCCGGACACAGGTCTCGGGGTGACTGGGCCCCTTCTGTGACCTGGCCTGGATGCAGCCCAGACCTGTCCCTATCCCGGAGCCACTCAAGTGGATGTCCACTGCTTAGGATTCTCCCCCTGGAGCGTGCAGGCTTCAGGGCCTGCAGACACCGCTCTCCAGGCCCTGCCCTCCTGGGGGAAGCTCCACCGTATCTGCAGCTGATTCTTGATCAACCAGCCAGGGGGATCAGATAATCCAAAGATAAGTCAAAAGTCAATTCTATCGGACTCAGGAAGGGCTATGGGATTCCAGGGCTGTTTGTTCCAATTCATTCGAGACCCTTCTGTGTCCCTCCCCTCCCTCCTCTTCCTCTGTCCCCATCACCACCTTCCCCATCCATGTCCCCTTGAATGGGTGAGAACGCAGAGTGTCCCTTGAAGGAAGCCCCAAGTCCATAGGAGGTTTGATGAGTGCTGAAGAGAACGCCAGCATTAGGCCCACCCAGCCTGGGCCTGGGTCCCCTTGGGAATTCAGACCCTCTGGTCACCGCAGCTGGCCTCTCTCTTGCCTCTTGCGCTGCCGGACTGTGAAGCCAATTCTCCCCTGTGGGCCCATCTCCCCGCTTACCAAACACGGGGATTGGATTCCATGGTCTCCTAGGGCCCTTCAGTGAAGCGAAGCACTTAACCCCTCTGCCTCAGTTTCCTTATCTGAAAGATGTCCATAGGCATCCCTCCTAGGCCTATCTGCCTGGGCTGTTCTGGGGGGATCGAATGGGTCCCTCTCCTGCTCTGGGAAGCACAGATAACTCCTAAGCCGTTCCTGTTCGACTGTGGAAGGCATTATGCGATTTCTTTTTTTCTCCAGCAACGTCGCCTTCCCCCATTCCATTTCGCTGAGACTAATACTTAAATTGATTTACATTCCCTGAGGACACAGCGCATGATGGTGAGGCTGGAGAATTCGGGGTGGCCAGGGGACGTCAGCCAGGATTCTGAATGCCTTGGAGATCACCTCAAAGTGGAGGATAAGCCACACCAGAGAGCAATAAGTAGCCTTGGGCCTGGCAGGGGTCCGGGGGGCGTCTCTGCAGGTGCAGGGCCCTTCCTGGGCCCACAGGTGCCCCAGCAAAAGCTCTGAGAGTGGCCTGTTGTAGGGGTGTTTGGCCAGGCTAAGGTCCTGTTACCTTTGCTAGACCCAGCTGGGAGCACAGGCCTCTCCCTGAGTTCCAACAGTCCCCTCGGCTGGCTCTGGTTGCTCTAGACCAGCCCAGGGACAGTGCTGGAGAAGACTCCCAGATGCGCCACATGGAACTCAGGTCCCAGGTCTCCACCCCATGGCTGTCTGACTCGCGTGGGTAACCTGTGCCTGGCTGTGGGTACCCTGCTGCATTGATCGGAGAGGGCGTGGACTCTCGCCCTTGGGCTATGCCTCCTTTCACCCTGGACACAGACTTCCCCACCTGCCTCTCTCTCTAGACCCTGCCTCTTCCTCAGCTGCTGGCCCCCACCCACTGCACAGGTCCCCTCCCCAGACCCATGGTTTGTCCTCAGCACATGAGCCTGGTCCAAGCCCCCTCTTCGAGGGGCTCTGGGACTACCAGCCTGTGATTCCAGAGGGTGCTGGCTCCTTCCCAGAGAAGAGAGTTGAGGCAGGGGGTTGGGGGTGCACCACCTGACTCCCAGCGCCTCGATGGAGGGGTCCTCAGAGCCTGCTGGGCAAACGAACTGTCCCCTTCCCTCCACCCACCCTCGGAAAGCCGTCTTCTCAGGTGCAGCTCCCAGGGCCCCAAGGCCTCTTAGATTCCAATCTTACCCCCTTTCCTACTCCCCAACCCCAGACCACTCCTGGTGCCCCGGGAACCTGTGCCTCGTTACACCCACCCGGCCCTGCTCTGCTGGCATCTCACTTCTCGGCCACCCTGCCGTGCCCCTCCTCCATGCTGGGCCCTGGGCTCATGGGAGACTATGATTTTATCTGTGTCTGTGTGTGTTTGTTGGTGCACATGCATTTCCGTGGGTGGGCACGGATGCAAACGACGGGCTCCTTATATATGTGGTGTGATGTATATATGTAGACACAGAGTTGCGTATTTTCATGTGCATGCATCTGTACGTGCATGTACGTGTGTGTTTGTGCTCATGCATACTGGCTTCATTTCTGTGTGTGTGGCTGTGGATGTTATGTGGGGTGGGGAGACTGACCACACGTCAGTCTCTACAGGCCTGGGTCACAAGTGTGAATCCCAAGTAGCCTGTGTGTGTGCTTGTGTGTAGGGTGGGACCTCGGTGAGCTGTGTGTGAAGGGCAGATGTGTGGTCTGTCTGGGCGTGGAAGAGCAGCACCAGCTCCAGAGTTCGCTTACACCTGGAAGTTCATCTTGGCAGGGTGAGGACCCAGCTCTGGTCCCTGGACATCAGCCCTGGGATCCTGCACAGAGACGCTCTGGCTTCCTTGGGGCAGAGCTGTGGGAACAGAGGAGGGTCAGGGCAGGGGTTGGGGTGTGGGGAGTGGGACCCAGGGAAACCTCCTGAGCTGGATGGAGCTGGGGTCTCCAGGGAGCTAATGGGTGTGTGGATGGCAGGCTTAGGTGCTCCCTCTCAGCTCTTCTTGTGCCCCCACCACCAGAGGTCATTTCCCAGACCTTTTTGGTCCCAACGACTCAGTGCACCTCCCCACCCCACTCCTTCCTCCCACACAGGGCCCCAGAGCGTCCCTGCCATCCCAGCCTTCTCTGACAAGACTTTGCTCTCCGGGGCCTGCCTGCCTCAATCTCTCTGTGGCCTCCCCATCCCCCAGCCCTCTCCTCCCCAAGCCGCTCCCGCTGCCCACGAAGCTGCCTCTCCTCCAGCTGGAACTCCCCTGCCCTCCCTTCTTCTCCCCAGCCCGTCGCCAGACTGTGGCCCTCGGGCCCTGACCCCTCTCCCAGACTCTCATTCCGCACCCCTCCTTCCTGCCTCCCCTCAAAGCCAGTCCCGCTCTCCGGGGTCCCGTTTCTCAGCGTCTGGCTCCTATCTCTCAATGCCGTCCCCACCCCCTTTTCCTTCTGCCCTCTGAACCTCCTCCCCCATTCTCCTGTCCCTCCAACCCCAGTGCCTACCCCCCTGTCCTCTGTCCCCAACCCTGTTCCTTGCCCTACCTCACTGTACCCTCTCCTCCTTACCTCTTCTCTTGTCTTCTGTCCAGTCCTGTCCCCTTGTCCCCGGCGTCCGACCCTCAGTATTCTGTCCCCAGCTGCACATCCCTCAGTCCTGTCTCCTGTCCTTTCCCACTGTCCCCCAGTCCCCGGTACCTGTCCGTCTTCCTCAAGCTCGCAGGTTCCCATCTCCACCGCTCTGTCCCTTAATCCCGGGTCTCTTCCGCGGTGCCACCCCGCCCCCCGGGCCGAGGGATCCCGGCCGCCTTGGAGCTCAGGGTCCATGCAAAGGAAGTTGAGCCGCAGGCAGCGCGCGCCGCGCCCCGCGCCCCTCGGCCGCCCCCGCCCCGCCCCGCCCCGCCCCGCCCCGCCGCCGCCGCCGCTCACCTTCGCCGCGCGCCGCGGACACGCAGGTGGCCGCCGCCGCCGCGGCCGTGACGACCCAGAGCGCAGGGGGCAGGCGGCCCCGGGCGGGGGCCATGGCCGGGCCGGGCGGGCGGGGGCGCCACGCACCCTCGGGCTCGGCCGCGGCGGCCCGCGCGTCGGGAAGGAGCGCGCTCCCTCGCTCTCCGCACACCCGGCCGGGCGCACACCCCGGCGCACACGCGGCTCCCGGCGCACACGCGGGCACCCGCGCCCGCCGCCGCCGCCGCCCCGGGCGGGGGCCGGCCCGTCACGGCGCCAAGCCAATCAGCACCGAGGCGGGGGGGTGGGCGACACGGAGCCCGCACCGCGGCCACCCGGCCCGCGGCCACCGCCGCCGCACGTGCGCACGCCCACACTCCCCCGGCGGGCACCTTCGGGGGCGCGCCCCGCGCTGCGCACTTGGACTCAGGGCCCCAGTGCCCAAAGCCACCATCGGGACGTCCGGGCGACACCAGGACCAGACCCACCCAGGGATTCCCTCTGTGGACACACGCGCGGGCGGCACATCCACCGCACGCTCGCTCCTGCACGCATGACCCCAACACCGAGTGCTTCGCGTGGTGACACACTCCGATGGATACACACTAGTTCATGGGCAGAGGCTCAGAGATGGGCTCAGCGGCAAACTCAGAGGCACTTTTAGGTGCAAAACCAAAAAAACACCAAAACCAAAACTCTCTCCCTTTCCCCACCCCAACAACTTGGCATTTAGGGACCACGGGATTTTAGGGAGGCCTTAGATTGCAGTGGTCAGGAGGGCAGGCTCAGGGACCAGGAAGACAAGTGTCCTGCTGTGTGGCCTTAGGCAAGTTTCTTAAGCTCTCTGAGTCTAAAACTTCATGTCTGTAAAACAAGAATACCAGTATCGATATCCTAGGGTGGCGTGAAAGGGCCCAGGTGGAACTCCTGGCAGACGGCCGGGCACACAGCCAGGTGGCCGGTCGTGGGAGCTGTTCTCCAGTGAGGGGGACTATCATTCCCTGCTTTTCCCTCCCCTGACCTTCCCTGTCTCTAGTTCCATCCCCCAG
Source organism: Gorilla gorilla gorilla (assembly GCF_029281585.2). Classification (NCBI taxonomy): domain Eukaryota; kingdom Metazoa; phylum Chordata; class Mammalia; order Primates; family Hominidae; genus Gorilla; species Gorilla gorilla. Next base: position 217,284,530 of record NC_073224.2, read on the forward strand.
GACTAGGGGTCTCATCCAGGGATGGCTTTGGGCTGTGAGGGGAGGACAGGGATATAGGGCTGCATCCTGGGGCCTGCTCTGCCACCCTCAAGTCCCTCACACACCTGGTGGGCCAAGCAGTCCGAGAAGCAGGCAAGAGACCTGCAGCCTCCTGAGAGGGTGGATGCCCACGGGAGCAAGTGCCTGATCGCTTCCCACTGCCGTCTGGCACAGACCATCGTCCAGTCCCCTCTTCCTTCGCTCCCAGCTCTCATGGTCACTGGGGGGTGGGGAGAATTGGAGCCATGGCTGGAAGTTACATAGGATGAGAAAGGCCATTTGGGGAACATGTGCCCTGAGTCAGACCCTGCTCTAGGGGCTTTATAAACTCGCTCCAGTTTAAGCCTCACACAGCCCTGCAGGGCTGGCACACCTAAGGAAACAGAAGCTCAGAAAGGCCATCATTTGCCTTAGATCACACAGCTGGTTGAATGCTAGAGAGGTACTCAGATCCACAGCTGCTTGGCTCCAACGCCCGTTTCTTTCCTCTATGTCTTTTTTTTTTGCTACAGAAAGGGGGAAGACAGTTCCGTAGGAGCCCCTTCCTCGCAGCTCAGGTGGACTGCCTCACTGATGTAGTGAGCCTCCTGTGACCAGAGGCATTTAAGCAGATACTAGCTAGAAATTGTTCAGAGATGCTGTAAGAGGGCAGGTGAGTACAAAGCAGATTGGACTAGACCCAGAGTGGCAAACTCAAATGCCTACATGAGATAGGCAGGCACCCTTACAGAGCCTGCTAGGAGAGTGTACCCAGATCCAGCCAACATTGCTGGTGGAGATGTGTGTCCAGTTTTCTGCATTTTCAAGAAAAAGTTGTCTATCTGGAACTTATTTGTGATGCGTCTTGATTTTTAAGGTTGGCAGCTAATGTAAACATTTTAATAACACCATAGTGTAGGCAGACCTGTGAGTAGAGTGGCCGTAGCCCACAGGCCTCCGGGCTGTGCTTCAAGGCTCATCAGATGGAAGAATCCATGGCTGGGAACTCACTCCTGGGGTGTCAGAGAAGTGGGCAGATGAGAGGCAGAAAAACGCAGATAAGGCGAGGCATGGTGGCTCATGCCTGTAATCCCAGCACTTTGGGAGGCAGAGGCAGGAGGATCGCTTGAGCCTAGGAATCTGAGACCAATCTGAGCAACATGGCAAGACCTCATCTCAACAAAAAACTGTTTAAAAATTAGCTGGGCGTGGTGGTGCACACCTGTGGCCCCAGCTACTCAGGAGGCTGAAGCAGAAGGATTGCTTGGGAGGCTGAGGCTGCAGCGAGCCATTAGCAAGCCGTGATTGTGCCATTGTATTCCCGCCAGGGAGCCAGAGCAAGACCCTATCTCAAAAAAGAAAAGAAAAAGAAAAAAATGCAGACAGTATGCAGAACACAGTCACAAGCACTCCTGGACATCCCCTACTCCATCCCAGGCTCGCAGAAAGATTTGTTGGTGGAGAGAGGCTTTGCTGGGGGTTGGGGATCTGCATCCCCACATGTATGTGAAGCCAACCAAATCTGGGTTTTGCCCATTTTGTAGGTGAGGAAACTGAAGAAAGCCAAGTTTTCTGGACCTGGGGAGTCCTTGAGGGACTTGGTGGGTATGAGGGATGGTTCTGAGTCAGGAGTCTGCTCTACATTCCAAAGCTCTTTAGCAAAATAAGGAATTCATTTTGCCAATGTTCGCAGAATGCTAAGAGCAGCATGCTTTCAGCTGTCTCCCTGCCCTCTGTGAAACTCCCAGGATGCCCCAGCCGAGGTGTGCCCTCTCCCCGGGGTCTCTCCCGCCCACCCCTCCCCTCTGCTGTTCTGGGTTTCAAAGGGGCAACTTGCCCATCTGCTGATGGGAAGGAAGAAACTCTTAGAGGGGCAGGTGATCTCACTGGGCTCTTGGGGACATGACAGTTCCATAGGAAGACAGTTGACCTTGCATCTGTTGACTTGACCTTCCATCCTCCCTGAAGGGTCAAGCAGTACAGGGCTGTGGGGAGAGCTTCAGAGGGGGACTGGGGCAGGCTCCCCGCTGAGGCGAATCTTCCCCAGCTCCACCACAGCACTGCGAACACCATCCAGGCCGGACTCGGAATGCCTTTTCTCATTGAATCCCCGCAATGCATAGATTTCACCCATTTTAAAGAGAAGCGCAATGAGATTTGAGAGGACTGACGGACAGGGAGCCCTGTGAGGTGCATGGGCGGAATCCCTGATGCTTGTGGCTTCTTTTGTCTCCTCTCCCCAACTGGATTCTGAACTGCTTGAGAGCAGAGTCCATGGCAGGGTCCTGGCTGGGTCCTGCTGGGTCCTCCTGGTGCACTGTAGACGCTGCAGGAACGTTTGCTGAATGACTGAATGAGAAGCTATCTAAAAGGGCCACACTCCGCAGGCCAAGTATGCCAGGTGAGCATGGCTAGAGTTACAGGACAGTTGGATAGCTGTTCAGGTGTGCTAGCTGTACCTGCCAAGTGGGTTTGGCCTGAACCCTAGAGGTGAATCTGAACAGTGCTTTCCCTCTCCCATCAGTACATCGGGACCTTGTTCTACAAAACAGGCAAGGTGGGGGCAGCAGTGGGCAGAGCTGGGCTTGGCAGAGCAGGGTAGCCTCTGAGTCAGTCCTTCCCCACTTTCAACTCCTCCCTGACCCATGTCTTTTCCTTCTGGAAGGGGGAAGAGTAATTGCAAAGAACATCAGACAAGCCTCGCCTATATGCGGACCCTCCCAGATGTATCTCTCCTCACTTCACCTTTCTGAGCCTCAGTTTCTCCAGTTATAAAATGAGGATAATGCCAACAACTCACAGGGTTGCTGTGAAGTGTAAGTGAGTTCACAGATGCAAACGTGTTTGGAAACCTATAACGAGATCTAAGATTGGAAGGCATGGTTACGTGCTAGAGGAGGGGACTGAAGCCCAGCGGCTCTGCGCTCTGCGGGCGAACTAGGCCGGGTGCCATTTTAGGCCCAGGTAGAAAAGATGTTCTGGCAGAAGACAGATGTGTAGGAGTGTGAGGGGTCAAGTTGGAGCAGTGGTGAGTGGTTAAATCTTCACCCATCCTTGAGCCACCCTGCCCTCGGCCTGGATCTCCTGTTGCCCACCCAAGCTGTCTCGAAACTCCCACCCCACATCCCAGAGCAGGCTTGGTTCACTCTGTGAGGGGTCTCAAAGGGGCCAGGGCTTCCCGGACACTGGCATCTAAATCTCTCCCTCTCCTCTGGCTGGAAGGTGGAGTCATTGGAGATCTTGGAAGAGACCTACTCCTAACACGAGGCCCATGTTGCTTTCCCGCTTAGGGCCTCTGCTTTTCCACCTATAAGGTTCCTTCTCCAGCTGTTTTCCGGAGTTGCAAGTGGAATGGAGCTTGGCGCTGGCACTCCACCGGGCTGCTGCTGGGGTTCCCTGGTAATAAGATCTGACTTTGCCCTTGAAGTGTCCCAGCCAGAAACAAGTGAGGAAGTAGCTTATGTTGCATGGGAGAGTTCCACGCAGACCACAGGGAATGTGTTTAAACTTTGTACTTTGCGTCTAGAGTCAGAGCAGAAGGGTCTAAGACTGTCCCGTCTGATAGAAAGACAGTGGTGTGTGCCACATATGTAATTTAAAATGTGTTTAGCATCACATTAAAAAGTAAAAAGAAGGCTGGGCACGGTGGTTCACACCTGTAATCCCAGCACTTTGGGAGGCCGAGGCAGGAGGATCACCTGGGGTCAGGAGTTCAAGACCAGCCTGGCCAACGTGGTGAAACCCCATCTCTACTAAAAATACAAAAATTAGCCGGGCATGGGAATGGGCATCTGTAATCCCAGCTACTCGGGAGGCTGAGGCAGGAAAATCACTTGAACCCAGGAGACAGAGGTTGCAGTGAGCCAAGATCGTGCCATTGCACTCCAGCCTGGGTTATAACAGTGAGACTCCATCTCAAAAAAAAAAAAAAGAAAGAAAGAAAGAAAGAAAGAAATAGGTGAAATTAGATGTAAGAATACAGTTGTTGATTGAGTGGTGCCTGGTATGTAATATTAATTTATTACTAAATTCACTCATTCAACAAATGTGCACCGGGCACCCCCTGTAGCACCATGCCAGGTGCTGGAAGAGGACAGCGAGCCACACAGACACAGGTCTTGTTCTCACAGCGTTTCCGTCTAACAGGATAATTAAATAGGCAATTACAAAACCCCCTTCCACATAAGGGAATGCTTCAGAAACTGTAAGGCACCAAAACTTAAAACGTACAATTTAAAATGTTATCTCCAAAAAAGTCCTTTTTTTTTTTTTTTTTGAGACAGAGTTTTGCTCTTGTCACCCAGGCTGAAGTGCAGTGGCACGATCTGGGCTCACTGCAACCTCCACCCCCCCGGGTTTAAACAATTCTCCTGCCTCAGCCTGCTGAGTAGTTGGGATTACAGGTGCGTGCCACCATACCCAGCTACTTTTTTATATTTTTGGCAGAGATGGGGCTTCACCATGTTGGCCAGGCTGGTCTCGAACTCCTGACTTCAAGTGATCCACCTGCCTTGGCCTCCCAAAGTGCTGGGATTACAGGCATGAGCCACCACGCCCAGCCCAAAAAAGTCCTTTTTAAGCGTCAAGTACTGAATGTGATTTAGCCTATTCTTAGCGGTTGAGAGTCATGACTATGAACCAAGAATCACTGAATCTTGATGTGGAAAAAGACCTAGAGTTCGTCCAAGCCCCTGCTTGTGGAGTATGAGACAGAGGTGCCTTCAGGGCCACGGGGCTGGGTGGACTTATTTGCCCTGGCATGAAACGCCCAGGCTTGAATGAGTTTCTATCTCTTCCTTCTCCCTCAGGCTGTCAGCTGCCTTTTCTGTCTGCTGCAGGTCTCCTGCCTCTGACAGTTTCTAACTGCCTCCTGCATTGTGGTTTCTATCTCTTGTGGACTTTGAAAATAAAAAGGAATGCTTGTTAGAATTTTTTGTAGAGTAAGAGTCAATGGGCTATAAGCGAGCAACTGCCTTATGAGTAGAGCGTGAGGTTAGGGCCGATGGTGTGGCTGCCCAGAGGTCTCTTCTGCTTGTTCCTGGTGGTTCTCCAGACATTTGTTCTCGGGTTGAAGGGTAAGGGAGGTGTTGTTCTAAATACATAAGAGGCTTATTAATGGCCAGGCATGCACAGACTAATTGCTTCCTGCTGTTTACACATAATCAATCACATCCACAGTTTGGAACCACTAAGCAAGCAGCAGAGCGGCGTGGAAAGATGACTGGATGGGGAGGGGCCTCAGAGGTCTGGGCTGCTCCATCCTTCACATTCAAGTCTGTCCTGTCCTAACAAACCAGAACAAAAGCCTCCCTCACTCGCCTGCCTTCTCCCTCTCTCCTCCCCTTCCAGCAAACTGCTGTTCTCACGGCCTCCCCATTTCCTTCTCTCCCGGTCTCCCCTCCACTCTGCTCATCTCCCAGTCCCTGCACAGCCCTAGATCACCTCCATCACAGTCCCTGCACAGCCCATTGTCACCTCCACAGCCCTTCAAACACCACCTGCCCCTGCCCCAGATGACGCCCTGGGCCTCTCCCAGCACCGTGGGCCGCCCAGTTGCACAAGTCAGGAAACTGTGCTTTGTCTCTGTGCCTCCTTCTCCACCAGCCACGTGGCCAGGACAGCCCAAGTCATGTTGCTGATACCACCTGAACATGTCTGGAGTGTGTCCATGCTTCCAGCCTGATCTCCATCTCCACTGCCATCAGCCTGCTCTAAGCCTCCCTCACCTCTCACGGGGACAGCTACAGTGGCCACATCCCTGGCCTCTGTGCACACCCTCTGGCCTCTTCCAGCCGCTAGCCACACTGCAGCCAGGAAGCCATTCAGTGCACAAGGTCATGGACAGCCCTGCCCCTGCCCTCCCCTCCTCTGACCTGATTGGAGCTTTTCCAGAGCTTTGCATCGCTCTCTCTGGATAAAGACCCAAATCTTTATCACACCTGCAAGTGCAGGGAGAGAGGGGCGGGGTCTGGCCCCTACCACCTCTCCAGTCCCTGCCTCTCCCTCCCCAAGCTTTCTGGAAGGTACTGTGCCCCTCCTTGCACACGGCCTTTGTCTCTGCTGCTCCCTCCTTCAGCCTCTCCTCCCCACCACCCCTCATTTCTCTTTCAGCTTGGCTCAGGCAGCCGGTCCTCAGGGAAGCCACCTGCCCCCTGCCCTGCCCCCTGGCCCAAGTCAGCTCTGTCCCAGAGCCTCATCTGTCTCAGCGGCACTCTTGGCTGGGGCTGGAATCCTACCTGGATTCCTCAGCTGGCTCCTTGATTCTCACCACCCTCCTGGGGAGCAGGGGCCCCTTCTGCTCTCTCTGGACACCAGCTCGTCAGTGCCCGGCCGGCAGGTTGCCCTCCACAAGGGAGGCCCTGGCTCCTCCTTGAGGCCTGGCCCAGCCCTGGAACTGAGGCTGGATTGTCTTTGCCACTGCCTGCCTGTGTGACTTAAGGCAAATCACGTTACCTCTCTGGGGTGCTGCTCCGCATGGGGGAGGGCCTCCAAGGGCTCTCTGCATCTAGGATAAAATGACAGAATAGTCACTATTCTTATTAATCTTAATAACAATCCTTTGAAGCGAGTTCTATTATTATCAACATTGTCTCTATGTAAATGGGGATCAGGCAGGAGGGGGGAACGTGACGTGTCCAAGATGCCACAGCTATTAAGTGGCCAAGTCAGGATTCACACTCAGATCTGTTTGGTCCCAAAGCCCAAGCACATAGTCATGAGACAGCTGGGGCCAGGCGGCAGGGGGAGGACTCCGAGCGTGGAGAAGACCTGGGCGAGGGGCCAGGTCGGCAGTGAGGACCGAGCAGGCGCCACGTGGGTGCTGGGTTATTGATTTGGGGGTTACCAGGTGGGTTGGCTGACCCTTCCCTGGCCCCTCAGACTTCTATGGGGAAGGTCAAAGAGCTCATGGCCCCGAGGAGAGGCCGAAATCTCAGTGGGTGGAGCAGGGAGGTTCTGCCAAGTCCACGGGTCAAAGCTGGCTTGACTTCTAAGTGTGAACACGAGGCGGTGCAGGGGCCCTCCCTGGGGACAGCCAGGGTGACAGGGCTCCCAGGAAGCGGCTGAGGAAAGTCTCTAGACTGTTGGGAGGCAGCAAGGAGCTCTGGAGTCAGACTTGGTTTAATAAAAACCCCAGGCCTGACCCTTCCTGTGTGCTGTGTGGCTTTGGGAGCTCACTCTACCTCTCTGAGCCTCAGTCCGGATCTGTAAAATGGGGCCACCACCCCCTGTCCTTTAGAGTTGTGAAGATTAAAAGGATGCCTGGCACAGAGTAGGTCTTCGGGCTTCACAGGACCTTTGCCCGCCTCTCCCTGCCCAGCCCCAAAGCTGCCCCCAAGGAGCAGGAGGGAGAAAGCCTCGGCTGGGTATGAGAGAGAGGAGCGTTAATGTCCCTGATATTCAAAAACAACTGTATCACCACTCTGCCTTGTTGGGGTGACAATGCATCGGCATTCTCACATATGGGAGGAACTCTGTGCACGCCAGTGTTTTCTAGAGAGACAGACAGAACGAGAAGGAGGGGGAGAGAGCGTGTGTGTGTGTGTGTGTGTGTGTGTGTGTATGAGAGAGATGAGAGAGAGAAAGAGCAAGCCAGTGCCTGGGTGACAGTGACTTGTGTGTGGGGGCGGGGATTGCGTGGGTGTGAGTGGGTGGGTGGTGGTGAGGGCACCTCTCTCGAGCAGGGGAATGGTTTAAGGAGAGTGACTTGGTAATACCCAATACCGAATGTATTGAGATGCTAAGCAGCACTAAAGATCTGTGTCTGATTCTCATTCAAGCTGCCGAGGCAGAGGGCGTGATGGGAGGGGCAATGGCTCCACCACTGCAGGGCAGGTCTGATCTCAGGAGCCAGAGCCAGGGTCATGGCCAGCACTGGAGCCACCCCCACCCACACCACGGCGGCCGCCTTCCCAGCCACTGCCACCATTGTTGTCACCACAGCCAGTGCCACACAAGGGATGCTCTGGCCCCTGTGTTAGGCCATGTTGGTTGCTGGACATCCGGGCCTCAGTCCCCAGTGCTGCAAACGAACGGAGGGAATGCCTGCCCAGTGTTCTGCATTTGGAAGTCCCCTCCCCTGCCTCCTGGGCCCATGTGCTCATCTGTCACATGGGCAAAGAAGACCCCTGTCCCACCTCCATCCCATTCCATCCACCCACATTTTCTGAGGCCTGACAGTGTGGAGGACCTGTGCTGGGTGCTACATACTGGTGACATAACCCGCCCTGTGGACACTCCTAATCTGATGGTTCAGACAGACTTACGTAGACCATTTCCTGGCAATGAACAAGCTACTGTAGGCTCCAAAGGAGGGAGAGCTGAACAGTGGTGTGGGCGTGGTGTGTATGGAAGGACGAAGGGAGCGATTGCAGGGCCCAGAGAGGGAAGGTGACTTCTCCCAGGTTGCACAGCCAGCAGCAAATCTGGGACCAGAACCCAATCTCCTGGCTCTTCATCCAGGGCTCTGGCTGCTACCTTGGGCCATCTCACCATGGAGCAAGCAGATCATGGAGAAGGAGCCAGGCTGTGGGTCTGTTCACTTGTCAGCCTCGGGGGAAGGAGGGATAGGGGAGTCTGTGTGCTGATCCCCAGCAGGGCAGGTGGAAAGCAGCAGCCGGAAGGGGCTGTCATCTATGCGGTGCCCAACATGAGCTGGGTGCTTTGCAATTCCCCTCCTCCACTCACCTCTCACCAAGGCTGCTGGGGCATCACATCATTAGGCTGCCCAGAGTCTCAGAGCAGGGGAGCAACCTGTCCAAGGTCACCCAGCCAGGAAGCAACCGAACTAAGATGTGGACCCTCCAGCCCGCGTATGTCCCCTTGGCCAGAGAACTCCCTGGGGCAGGTTTGTTGGGAGGGAGATAGAGGATCACTTGGACACTGGAGACCAGTGTGGTTCAGGGATCACCTAGGAGCAGTTCTCGGGAGTCTAGTTTAATTTGGATTTGTCCCAAATGCAGGGTTACTCCCTCGGATGCGAGTGCAAGAGGGGGTGAGAGCCCATTTCCACCCCGACTGCAGCACCCAGGGCCGCTGGGGACCCAGGCTGTCTGGATCCCAGCCGAGCTATTGCCAGTCCTGGCCCAAGGTCATTTTTTCCGGGAAGAAAGGCAGCTTCTCAGTCCAGCGTGTCCCGCCCTCCCTGGCTGAGCTGGGAGCTGGGGCGAGGCTGAAGGACGTTTCTGGTGAAAGCAGATTACCTGGTAAGGGGGCTGGCCGGGTGGGATGGCACTGTGGTGGCAGGTCCATCAGATGTATCTCCATGGGGATGTTTCCTAGGCTGCTGGTGACAGGCCCCCGCCTCAGGCTGTGGAGGGACTGCTGCTGAGGTGGAGACAGTCTGGCCCCACGCCTGGGCTCGGCCTGCCTCCTCTGTGGCCTCACGGGCAGGGGCCCAGCCTCTCTGATGCCTCCTCCCAATAAACCCCAGAAATCGCCCAGGGACCAGCCTTGTTCTAGCTCCAGCCCATCTATTGAATCCGGCCCCTCGTTAACTCCATCACCTCCCTCTCTCCTGGCCACTGCCTCTGGGTGGCGGGGGCGAGGGGGGTCTTCCTGCCTCCAGGTGCCCCACCTCCAATTTCGCCTCCAACCACAGCCAGGGCCATCTTTCCAAAGCAAGATACTTCCCTTGGCATCACCTGCAGCGATCCCACTGCCTTAGGAGGAAGCCCCGGCTACGTGGCCTGAGAAACGAAGCCCTTAGTGGCCTCTGCTTTGTTCCTCGCAACATCTTGGACTCCTGTCCTTTCTTCTCTGCTCTGGGCTTGGTGTGGGCTACTCCTTCTGCCTGGCACCCTCCCCTCACCCCGCCACTTCCAACAGGGCCTAACTTGTACATCTCCTGCAGATCTCAGCTTGGATATCACCTCCTCCTTGAAGCCTTCCCTGAACTGAACCTCTGAAGTCTGGATGGGTGCCCCCCCCAGGCCCCCTGGCCCTCACCCCTTGGTCATCCCATCATCATAACGGCTCACTGCGATCAGACTCTCAGGGGGAGTGGGCTGTGCCAGGCGTTTTGCCCACACTGCCTAATTCCATCCTGGCACTGACTGCAGTGTGGAAAATGCGACTGTTCATCTCACCCACCAAAGTGGGAGTGCCTGATGATCACCCCTTAATGAAGGAGGGAGTTGGGGAGGGATGCACTCAAAGGCAGGCAAGTGGCTGCTGTGGCTGAGTTCAAGGATGCCGACTTAGCCAGCACCCCACCCTCACATCCCACCCTGGATATCTTGGCTTCCTGGGGACTGTTTCCAGGTTCTGGGGATGCCAGCTCTGTTCAGATTTTAGCTTGAGACCAGCTCTCCCAGCAGCTCCTCCAGGCCCCAGATCTGAGCCACTTCCCAGGGAATGCAGCCAGGATTCACAGCCCTCTCCTCTCTGGTTCTCCCCGCTCCACTTCCCAGTCCCTCTGCTGGCCCCTGAAGTTACTGGCCTTCCCCAGTCATGACCTCCTGGCTTTCAGATGTCACCTCCTGCTGGTCCTGGATCGCCATCCACACTTTGGAAGCAGCCTCTTGGCCCACCCAGCCTCTATGGAGGCCTCGCTGGCTCTATGGAGTGGTTTCAGAGAAGGGTTTCTGACCTTGGACCCTACCCAAGGCCCCACCCTGCCCTCAGTCTGCACCTGGGCTTGTTCTGTGGGCCTGACCCCCTACCAGAGCTTGTGAACTCAAACGCGGGAGCTCAGTGCTCTGGGCCCACCTCCTCTCCCCTTCACTGCCTAGGAGCTGGGGGCGCTGGGGATGATAAAGTCGTCTGGGAAGAAGGAAGCTAAAGATGTAAAGGAGCCCGTGAAATCCCCGGTGACAGCCGTGACCACTGTGGCTCCAGCCATTAAACACGGAGCTTTAACGGCCCCCAAAATACACCTGGGGCGCTTGTCAGCGGCTCCTGCTCATCACATGTGCACATGCGGGCCGTGCACATGTGCGCGTGCCTACACAGGCTCAGCGAGCGGCACAGAGGGTAGGATGGGAAAGCCCAGGAGGTGGTGCCACAGCCCCTTGGCTTAGGGATGGACAGACCTCCTTCCATAGTCTGTCCCTTGTGGCCTCCCCACTTCCACGTTACACTTTATAGTTTCATAGCACTTGCTCATTCCCTGCATCCTTACAAAAAGGTTTTGATGTCGGTCGGATGCTATTCAGTATCTGCTTCCCTCTTGTTCCTCGGCATAGCCCCCGAGGATGCAGCACACACCTGGCACACAGCAGGCACGGGGCCATGGCGTGCTGCCCTGGTACATCCTGTTGCCTTGGCCATCAGTGAAAATCCCTAAACCAGACCCACAGGCTTCAGCTGAGTTCCACATGGTCGTGTTGAAAGCCCTGGATGGGAAGCCCGGGCTCTGGGTCCTGGCCTTGCTGCTAACTTCTGTATGACCAAGGCCTCCCTGTCTTTGGGCCTCGGTTTCCTTATCTGAAAAGTACTTGTCCTGCCCTGGTCATAGAAGCATCCTGTGGATGGCTGGCTGGAGCCGAGTGGTGGGTGTGGGCAGCCTATGGTCCCTGCAGCCTGGGCAGAGATGGTGGCCTGGCAGCTGTGGGACCGCAGAGCCCGGGGTGCACTCAGGGCTGAGGAGGCCCTGTGGGGACAGGGTGCTTCCTCTGTGGGCAATCGTTTTTGCTCAGACAGCGCTAGGCTCGAGGCATATGGTAGAGACTCAGGGAAGGTTTCTTAGGCCTGAACTTAGCCACCAAATCCCGTTAGAGTGAATCTTCAGGAAACATTCAGGAATCCCTTCTGGGCCATTCCCCACCAAGATAGTACAGTGGCCCAGTTCTTGCTTCTCTCTCCAGCTGAGGGTCTCACCACTCCTACCTCCCCAGCTCCAGGGAAGAACCACTCTGAACTTCCCACTCCTGTCCACCAAGGACTCTCTGGTCCCCTCAGCTGCTTCCCCAGCTGGCGCACTCCTCTCCTGCTTGCCCTGGACCTTTGCCTGTGAACTCCACTTCAAACGACCCCAACTTCAGGTCTCCACAGCCTTCCCTGCTTCTGCTATCTGGGTCAGGTGTGTCCTTAGAGCTGCCTCAGCCTCCTGAATGTCCACATCACAGAACTCATCACAGCGGCACAGCCATGCTGCGTGGTGTCTCTCTTCTCCAGGCCCTGGGGACTTGAGGGGGGCCGGGTGGTGACTTCTTCAAGGCTTGGCCTGGCACATGGTGGGGGTCCACACAGGCTTGCTGAGTGAATGAAAGACCCCAGGGCAACTCAAAGTTGGCAGGCTCTGGCACAGGCCCTGGTCATAGCAGCATCCTGTGGATGGCTGTCTGAAACCGAGTGGTGGCTGGGTGGCTTCCCACTGGCTCTGCAGCCACCCAATGCCTGACACGTGTGGTCATTTCTAGGGCCGGGGCTGCTCTGTGGGGCCGCTGCTTTCACAGTGTGCTCCACTGACTGTGCCACAGGCATGCTTGCTTGGGGGCCATCCTTCTAAGATGCCAGGCATGGGGTCGGGTGGGGCCCATGCCAGCCAATCCTTCCTGGGCACCTTTTCCACACACAGTGGGCCTTTCCCTCACGTCCCCGAGGGCTGCAGGGCTCAATCCTTCCATCTCAGTGTGGGTTAACTTTGCCCTCTCCAGGGGTCATCAGTCATAGATAACAGGAGGCAGGGTGTCAAGGACTTTTATGTTTTAAGTTCCTGAGTAGAAAACTGCCTGTCGTTGCCCAGTGGTGGCCTGTAATAAGACCAAATCCCCAATGGATGATCTGTGATGGAAAAGGTCAGACTAGAGTGGGCAACGGGTGATGGGGGAAAAGCAGGCAGGTCCGGCTGGAAGGGATGGAGACCCCAGGCAGGCCAGCCATGTGGTGACAGCCCCGTCTGGCAGGCCGCCCCCTTGGAAGGGACTGACTATAGGGTTAGTGTCCTGGAAGGGGCAGGCAGAGGTGACCAGAAAAGATTTAAGTGCAGGCAATTGGCAAAGGGCAGGCTCAGGACAGACCTCCAGGCCTGGGGTTGGGGACCCAAGAGGAGAGACTGGAAAAGAGGCTGGGGAGACGGTAGGTGGAGGAAGAACCGCAAGCCAGTTACTTAGCTTCTCGGGCTCCATTTTTCTCATCTGTAAAATGGGGATAATAAGAGTAGCTTCCAGCTGGGCATGGTGGCTCATGCCTGTAATCCTAGCACTTTGGGAGGCCGAGGGAGGTGGATCACTTGAGGCCAGGAGTTCATGACCAGCCTGGCCAACATAGCAAAACGTCGCCTCTATAAAAAATAAAGAGTAGCTTCCTCATAGGGTTGTTCTGAGAATGGAATGAGTTAACATAAATACAGCTCTTCAAACAATGCCTGGCCGGGCACGGTGGCTCACACCTGTAATCCCAGCACTTTGGGAGGCTGAGGCAGGCAGATCACTTGAGGTCAGGAGTTCGAGACCAGCCTGGCCAACATGGTGAAACCCCGTCTCTACCAAAAAATACAAAAATTAGCCAGTCGTGGTGGTGCGCGCCTGTAGTCCCAAATACTTGGGATGCTGAGGCAGCAGAATCACTTGAAGCCAGGAGGCGGAGGTTGCAGTGAGCCGAGATCACACCACTGTACTCCAGCCTGGGCGACAGTGCAAAACTCTGTCGCAAATCTCTGTCACAAAACAAACAAACAAAACCAAACAAACAAAAACAATGCCTGACACGTATTTGCTGTGCCTGTTATTAATGACTGCATGTGTTGTTGCAACTGTTACTATTATACGAACAATGGTCATTTATTGAGCAGCAAGGATGTGCTGGGTGCTTTTCCTGCAATACCTTACTACACCCTAGGGATAAATACTCATATCCCGGTTTGCAGAGGAGGCCTAGAAGGATGAGGTCAGTTGCCCTGGGTCACACGGCTAGGCAGCAGCAGAGAGATGGGGACCTGGAAGCTGGTGTTTGACCCCAGAGCCCACAGTCAGACCTCTGCCCCAGGGCTCCTTTCTCTGTGCGGTGGTGGGATCTTGGTCTGGCAAGGGTGGGGGCCGACCCAGAGAGCCTGCTGTGAGGGAGCCCCCAGATAGTAACCATCAGTGCTGGGCATGTCTGGGAGGGTGGTTGGGAGGAGGGGCCCCCACTCCCAGGCCCCAGGATAGATGCCCTGCCTGAACCCTCCTTCTACCATCTCATTTCCAACAGGGACTCTTTTAAGAGCAATGACCAGCTTGCTAGTGGACTTCAAAGATAGTATTTGATGAGTTTTAGCAGCTTCAGCAAAACTCTAATTTGAATTTCAGGCGCTGGTGTGTGATTTCCTCGGTGACAGCTCCGAGGGATGCTTGGGCTCGGCTGTCATCCAGTGGGGCTTCTTGCTGGCTGCCGCAGCGCCTGCCTTCCCAAGGAGGAAAGGCGGGAGGCCGAGAGGAGCGGGGCGCCACTGAAGCTGGGGAGGAGAGGTGCAAATAAGTGACAGGGAGAGAGGGGTGTGGAAGGGAGAGGGACATGGGAGCAGATGCAGAGGGACAAGAAGGAGAGAGAGAGAGAGATGGAGAGAGAGGGAGAGAGAGCAGGGGAAGAGAGGGAGAGAGAGAGAGGGGTGGAGAGAGAGAGAGGGATAGAGAGAGATGGAGAGAGAGCAGGGGAGAGAGAGAAAAAGAGAGATGGAGAAAGAGAGATGGAGAGACAAGGAGAGAGGGGGAGAGAGAGGGAGAGGGAGAGAGAGATGGGGGAGAGAGAAGAGATGGAGTGGGGAGAGGGAGAGAGAGAAAGAGAGGGATGGAGAGAGGGAGAGACAGGGAGGAGAAGAGAGAGGGATGGAGAGAGAGAGAGGGAAAGACAGGGAGGGAGAAAGGGGGAGAGGGGGGAAGAGAGAGATGGAGAGAGAGAGAAGGAGAGAGAAATGGAGTGAGAGAGGGAGGGGGAGAGAGAGGGACAGAGAGATGGAGATAGATGGAGAGAGAAAGGGACATGGAAGAAGATGCAGAGGGACAGAGAGAGATGGAGAGAGAGACGGAGAGAGGGAGAGGGGGAAGAGACAGATGGAGGCAGGGGTGCGAGATGGAGAGGGAGGGGGGAGAGAGAGATGGAGATAGAGGGAGACGGAGAGAGATGGAGAGAGAGGGGGAGAGATGGAGGCGGGGGAGAGAGATGGAGAGGGGGGAGAGAGAGATGGAGATAGAAGGAGACAGAGGGAGAGACATGGAGAGAGGGGGAGAGAGATGGAGAGAGAGGAGGAGAGAGATGGAGAGGAAGAGAGAGACAGATGGGGAGAGAGAGAGAGAAATGGAGAGAGGGAGAGATGGAAAGAGAGAAAGAGATGGAGAGAGAGATGGAGAAAGAGAGAGCAAGAGAGAGAGATGAAGAGAGAGGAGAAGGCCAGGAGAGAATCAGAGTATGAGGGTGAGGTTGGGGGCCTTGGGGAGAGACAGCAACAGAGAAAGGTGATGGGAAGAGAAGAGCCAGAGGAGAAGAGGCAAGAGACGTGTGGAGAGAAAGATAGAGAGAGACAGGCAGCCAGAGAGAGGCCAGAAGAGACTGACCAGTCAAGCTAGACTGAGGGAGAGGGCAAGAGAGACCCAGATAGACAGAGGGACCCGCAAGGAGCTGGAGGGCAGAGGCAGAGACAGGGATTCGAGGAAGGCTGTGGGGAGCAGTAGAAGGACCAGGAGGGGAGGGAGGCAGAGAGGCAGGCTGAGGACAGCAGGAGCACCTGCTCAGTGCCAGCCCCATGGGTGTGGGGCCTGGGGTCCCAGCAGGAACCAGACAGGCAAGATCCAGAGGGCCGTGAGGGGGCCTGGGCTCAGGGCATCCAGTGAGAGAAGAAAGTTCCACCTCCCAGCCCCCGTTCCCTCCCACAGCCCCACTCCCACTTCAGCTGTTGCAGATTCCTGCTCAGCACAGGTCTCCCCGCCACCCTGACCCCCCAGCATCAGGCAGTTTGCAGGCAGGAGCTCTAATGCCCGAAACCAAGGCTGTATGTGGGAAGGGAGTTTATTTCCCAGGTAGCCCTCCCGCTCCGCCCTACACACACACACACACACACACACACACACACACACACACACCTGGGAAGAAGGGAGGAAAGGGAGCGACTGAATGAAAGAGGGATCTAGGAACAAGGAAAAGAGCCACTTCTTTTTCTGAGCCTCAGTTTCCTCCTCTGTAAAAATCAGGATCTGAATAGTGCACATTTATTTATTTATTATTTTCTCTCCTCCTCCCAAATTGGATTTTTTTTTTTTTTTTTGAGACAGGGTGTTGCTCTGTTGCCCAGGCCTGAGCACAGCGGTGAATTCACAGCTCACTGCAGCCTTGAACTCCTGGGCCCAAGTGATCCTCCCGACTCAGCCTCCTGAGTAGCTGGGACTACAAGTGTGAAGCACCATACTCAGCCTCGAATACTACAAATTTCACAGGACTCTTGGGAGGGTAAAATGAGATGATTCATGCCAAGGGCTTAGCCCAGCACCTGGTTCAGTGGATTCTGAGCTGAAGGGACACCTCCTCCCCCAAAATGGAACCCAGGTTCTAAGATCGATTTTCCCCACGATGTTGCCTTTCCTGGGGGAAGAGGGAGGCAGTGCCCTTCTCCCTTTCCATCTCCTCCTCCCACGCGGGGCACGGTGAGAAGCCTTCTGGAGGCTGTGCGTACCTTCACGGCCACGACTCCTCACCCTCAGAGGCCAGCTCTTGGTGTTACAGGCTTTGTAACTGCCATCCAGGCTGGCACTCAGTCAGGTGGGTAGGGACTGGGAGAAGGAGGGCAGCCCACAGCCCCAGGAAGGGTGAGAGGAAAGGCTGGGGGCAGAACAAGACAAGAATTCTAGAACAGCATTCTCCACTACGGTAGCCACCAGCCACACGTGGCCCCTGAGTGCTTGAAATATAGGTAGTCTAGATAACATACATTATTGAAATTAATTTATCTTGCTTCCTTTTACTCTTTTAATACGGCTATTAGGCAATATAAAATGACACACGTGGCTCACCTTCTATTTCTAGCGGATGGCACTGTCCCTGTTCTGGAATGTCTGAGCTGGAAGAGCCCTTCCATGCCAGAGACTCCGAGCCTCCACTACACAGGCGGGGAGACTGAGGCCCAGAAGAGAAAGGGAAAGGAGTGTTCGGAAGGCTTGAGCTTCTGTCTCGGACACAGCCGGAAAGAACAAGCACTGTCTCCTCTGGCGTTAACCAGGCTTACAAGTTCATTAGGACGAGATGAGAAGGCATAATTTCTGAGAGTTCAAACAACTGCCAAGTGGATTAGGAGCTTGAAAAGCCTCCTGCCAGGGCCATCAGAGGAGCCCGACCTCGGGCCCGAGGCCTCACCAAGGATGGGGCCAGAGAATTAATGACGCCACAGCTGCTGAAGGAGTGTGTTCATTTTAAAAGCTGCAAAGGGGGGAAAAAAAGGCGAAGCTGAACTGTGGACAATTATGAAGTCTGCAGAGCCCTTACATGGCTTAATAAAAGGCAGAATGAAAGTATTGAACATATGACCTGCTCCACGCCTAAGCCCTTGGGGGACCCAGCGGAAAGCGGTGTGAAGAATGAAGCCACCGACCTGAGCAGAAGCTGGCTGGGTGACTTTGGGCCAGTCTGTGAGCCTTGCTGGGTGCAGCACCCTCATTTGTGGCCCAGAGTCTAACGGTGCGGGCTTTGGAATCAGACAAACTTGACCACCAGGCTCTGCCACTTCTCAGTGACCCTGAGCCAGGCCCTTAACTTCTCTGGGGCTCTACTTCCTCATCCAAAAAATGTGCAGAACGCCCAGCTCATGAGTGGCTGGGGTGACCAAGAGGATGACAGACCGTGCTTCGCCACCGCCAGGCACCTGCTCAATGCTCTTTCGTGCAGCAAACATGTATTGGGCACCGCACTGGTCTAGGCACTGGGAACCCAACCATGAACAGTGAACAAGACCGGCCAGGTCCCTGCCCCTGTGGGGCTCTCAGAGACAGGCCAATGAGTAAAGAAATTTATAAAACTTTTTTTTTTTTTTTCTGAGATAGAGTCTGTCTCTGTCACCCAGGCTGGAGTCCAGTGGCGTGATCTCAGCTCACTGCAACTTCCGCCTCTTGGGTTCAAGTGATTCTCATGCCTCAGCCTCCCAAGTAGCTGGGATTACAGACACATGCCATCATATCCGGCTGATTTTTGTATTTTTAGTAGAGATGGGGGTCTGGCCATGTTGGCCATGTTGGTCTCGAACTCGTGACTTGAAGTGATCCACCTGCCTCGGCCTCCCAAAGTGCTGGGATTACAGGCGTGAGCCACCGCACCTGGCCTATAAAACTTTCAATACTGCTAGGTGCTCTGTAAAAAACTAAGGTGGTGAGAGGATGGGGAGTGGCATGGGACTGTTCGGGGGAGTGTGGACAGTGAGGGCTCTGTCCACACTGTCGGAGAAGGTGATGTCTGAGAACCCCAGTGTCAGTGAAGGTCTCTAAAGACTGCAGACCTCAGACTCACCTCACCCCATGAGTGCTCTGATGCCAGACTCAGGGCTTCGATCCCTGCTCCACCTCCTAATACCTGCATGACCTTGGGCCAGTTACTCTCCAAGACTCCATCTCTTCACTTGTTGAATGGGGAAGACAGCACTTGCCTTGGCTGCTCTGGCCTTCCTGTGAGGACAGCCACGTGGGCAGTCCACACCCAGATGCCGACTCTGACCTGGCCTGTGCTGCTGAGGTAGACACAGATGACCGCAGTAGAGCCTAAGTTCAAGGATCAGGAGAAGGACAGGGTGCAGGAGCAGCACACAGGAGGACTTCCTGGAGGAGGTGACATCTGAGTCACGGCTCAAAGTGTCAGCAGGTGTTGGCCAGGAAGAGGCCAGGGAAGGGCCCTCTGGCACGGGGGCAGCACATGCAGAGGCTCAGTGAGGGAAGGGCCACGCTTCCTTCTTGCCTCAGAAATGGGGCTGGGCAGAGCTGGTGGGAGGATGCAGGCTGCTGGTAGTCTGCTGACCTGAGAGCGAAGTCCGAGGCAGGGGAGATTGAGTGACAAGCCTGGAGAGGTCGGGGTCTCAGAGGGCACTGTCTGGCTAAGCTACCAGGGTTTCATCTTAGGTGCTGTGGGGGGTGAGGGTGGGCCACGGCGTGGCCAGATCTGTGTCCTAAATACATCCCTCTGACAGTTGAAGGCCTGTGAAGACAGCTCCAGGGCCCCGTGGGCCTTCCCTTTCCCGGCTCAGGGTCTCTAGGGCCCCCAGCTGCCACTGAGCCATCTCCTTAGCGTGTGCTCTGCTTGTAAACAGCTCCCTGGAAGAGTGATGGATCGTGGCTCTCGGGCGGACAGCCCAGGGCCACCTGTGAGACAGCTAAGCAGAGGGCCTGTAGGGCCAGCGCATCCACCTCCCCTGAACCACCCCTGCCTCTCCCCGCTCACCCCATCAGTGCCATTGGGATCCGATCCTGGCTCCCTCTTACAACAGGTGTGATCTTGGGCAAGTGACTCACTTCTCCATGCCTCAGTCTCCTCGCCTGTAAAATGGGGCAGAAACCTCTCATCATAGGTGTGAGTGAGCTCACAGATCTACAGGCTGTGGCTGATGACATCTGTGGGCCTCTCCTGCCCTCTCCTGCCTGATCCCCATGTGACGTGGTGGAGGGGGCGGGGAAGGGATTTTAGAGGTAGGGAGTCGAGACTGAGAGGGAGCTGGTCTCTCCCAGGATACTCCGCACATTAAGGGCATAGTTGGGACCGAGACTCCGTTCTTTTAGCACCTGGCCTAGAATTCTTTCCATTCTATCAGGTTGCCATTAAGATACATCTCTCAGGTTGAGGGACAAGGCTTTAATGGGGGGATTCCAGCATCTTCCAGGCACTGGCGAGAAGGTATACTGAGCTGAACTTGAAGGCCTCCCTTCAACCCCCTCTGCGCCCCACCGTGCCCAAGGGGATCAGTCTATGGAGGCATCTGTGGACTGCGTCTAGAGAGGGAGCTGGGGTCAATGGGCTGGCTTTCCCCGAGCTATCTAAATTCACTTGCTGCAGCCTTGCTTGGCCCAGTATCGGGAGCCTCCCTGATGTGAAGCCCCTCCCCTGCCCCACTGCCCTCCCTACCACGGCCCTGGCATGGCTCTGTCATTGGGTATAATGATTGCCTGTTTTATTGACTGTCACTCACTAGATGGTGAACTTCTTAAGGGCAATGTCTCTGAGCTTGGTCACCCCTCTGTCCCTAGTACCAGGACTGTGGCCAAATGAGTGTGGCCCCCAGCCCTGACCCTCCTCTCCTTCCCTTAACGTGGTGTTGCTCACAATTTTTTCCCAGTATTATTCCCCAGGGATCCTTTTAGGACATCTTCTCCCCTAAACATTTTTATTTTTATTTATTGTTATTATTTTTTGAGACAGAGTCTCACTCTGTTGCCCAGGCTGGAGTACAGTGGTGCAATCTCAGCTCACTGCAGTCTCCACCTCCCGGGTTCAAGTGATTCTCCTGCCTCAGCCTCCTGAGCAGCTGGGATTACAGGCATGCACCACCATGCCTGGCTAATTTTTGTATTTTTAGTACAGATGGGGTTTCACCATGTTGCCCAGGCTGGTCTCAAACTCCTGACCTCAAGTGATCCACCTGCCTCGGCCTCCCAAAGTGCTGGGATTACAGGCTTGAGCCATCACGCCCGGCCTCCCCTAAACATTTTAATACTACAGACATACAATATATCTATGTATGTACTACGTATCTACTTTATAAATAAAAAGAGCAAGATTTTTCTTCCCCCAATAGCCAGCCCCCTTGAGAGTCCATGCCTTGACCCCATTCACTTACTCATGAGTCCTGCGCACTGCAAACCTCACTTGCTAGGTTGACTTAACTGCTTCACCCAGTTCATCACCTCTCGGTGGAACATGACGACAGCAAAACCATTGTCAGGGCACATTTGTTGGTCAGATGGGTGTTCTGGGAGCAGGAAGCCAACACAGATCCATCCCCCAGCTCTGCCCAGGCTGTGGGGGCCTGGCCCAGAGGAGGGCGAGGATGGGCAAGTTGAGGTTATGGGAGGGCCAAGTTGGTGGGGCACTTAAAGACTGTCTGATCCAAAGACGCTTTACCGATGGAGAAGGACTGAGGCCAAGGGAGGAATGAGGGGCAGAAGCTGGAGGAGGAGGGTAGAGAATTTGTAACCAGACTGTGGGCCTGTGGCGGGGAGAGGCCACGTCTTACTCCTTCCTGTATTTGGTGCTGTGCCTGACATAGGTGGGATGAGCAGGGCGTATTGGATGAATGGATGAAGAAGAGGCACA
This sequence comes from Gorilla gorilla gorilla, assembly GCF_029281585.2. Lineage (NCBI taxonomy): Eukaryota > Metazoa > Chordata > Mammalia > Primates > Hominidae > Gorilla > Gorilla gorilla. Next base: position 217,305,737 of record NC_073224.2, read on the forward strand.
TTGTGACACCTGGTCTCTGCCCCATGCCGAGGAAAGAGTGAGTCTGAGCTGCAGCTCTGGTGATGCCAGGTGCCAGCCTGGACCCAGAAAACCAAAGAGGAACAGTGGACGGGGTGACCTTACCACATGAGTCCAGACTCGCATCTCTCTACCTGGACGTGCAGTAGGCTCTCGAGCTCAGCCCGCATCCCCCGTGTGCTCTGCCTGTCTTCCCTGCCTTCTTGAGGTTGTCCCCAGCATAGCACCTGGCAACTTCACGCTTCCACTTTCAGACCAAAAATCTTGGGAATCATCCTTGAACCTCTTTTTCCTTAAATCCCACATCTAGTCCATCCAGGGACCCGGTGGGCGCCACTTGATCACTCCTCACCGTCGCCCGTGTCCACATCATCATTTTCCTTGCTTGGCTAACAAACGAGCCACTCAGAAATATTTTCTGGCTGTGGCTTCATTTTCATTTTTATGAAATTCTGCTGCAATGAGATATTGCAATAGCCCCTTAAGTAACCTCCCAGCACCACCCCCCAACTCCCCACCTTATATTTATTCTCTGCACAGCAGCTGCAGCACCTCTGCTCAAAACCCTTCACTGGCCACAGCCTTAAAATGACCTAGAAGGCCCTGCATACTCTGGGCCCTGACCACTTTCTCGCTTTATCTCTTACTACCCTCTCCCATGCCCACTCTGCTCCAGCCACCCTGGCCTCCCAGGCATCCTCAAGCAGGCCGCGCATGTTCCTGCCTCCAGGCCTTTGCACTGGCTGTCCCTCTGCCAGGAACATCCTTCCCTAGACATTCACACGGCCACTCCCTCAAAGCCAGCAGGTCTTTGCTCAAGTCATTGAATCAGCGAGGCCTTTCCTGACCACCCTGGAATTGCAACATCGCCTGGTACTTCCTGTCTGCCCCCTGCCCCCCAGTTAAATTTTTCTCCCTGGGGCTCACCATTATCTAGCAGACTATATATGCATTCACTGTCTCGACTCAACTGTGAGCTCCATAAAGGCAGGGACTGCAGTCTGTTCTGTTCACTGTGGGGTCTCCACATCTACGATGCTGTCTGCCGTGGTGGGGTGGGGGTCGGGGTGGTTCAGGGAGAGGAGAACAGGAAGTGACTGACAACAGATACGAGGCTTCTTTCTGGGGCAAAGAGAATGTTTGATGGATACAGAGCTTCAGTATGAAATGATGAAAAAGTTTTGGAGACAGGTGGTAATGGCGGTTGCACCAGTAAGAATGTACTTAATGCTACTAAACATGACACTTAAAAATGGTTAAAAAGGTAGACTTTGTTACATATATTTTATCAAAAAAAAAGTAATAAAAAGACATGAACACACATGACCACATGCTCAATACTATGGGTTGTACAAAGTATGGGAGGAATCCAGGGAAGGAGTTCCCTGGCTGAGGTCATAGAGGCCACTTTCTGCAATGGGAGACATTTGGGCTGCGCTTGCAGGACTTGGGGGAAGCTGGGTGGGAAAGGCTGGCAGAGGGTGTGGGTTGGTGGATGGGGAGGAGGATGGCCCTGAGTGTGTGTGCTTGGCTGGGGGTACTCACAGTTCCATGTTGGGAACCTCAAGGCTCTGTGCCCCCTGCCCTCCTGGCAGTCTAGGTCCAGGCCCCCAGGAAGGCCTGTGAGAAAGGTTCTGACCAGAAGATGGGGGTGACCCATGGTGTCCAGGGGATCCTATCCTCAGGGCTCCTGAGTGGTCAGATGAGGAAGCCCTCCCCAAACCTGGGGTTCTGGTCTTGTTCACTCGGCCAGCCAGGCCTAACCCGAGAGACTTGGACCCCAGCATCCCCAGACCTCAGGCCCTGGTTCTCCCAGTTGGCGCCGAGGTCACAGCCTTCCCGAGGTCAGCAGTGGGGCTCCCAGCAGACTCACTCCTCTCTGTTGCCTCATGGACACCAGAGGCCAGAGCACCCAGCACAGCCTTCTCCTGCAACAGCTGGGTCAGGCCCCAGGAAACTAATAACCACTACTGAGCCCACTCTGGCTGGTATCACACAGGGGCCTTCATGGGTATTACATTCTACCCCCTACCCTCCCCATTTCACAGAAGACGCAAATAAGGCTCAGAGAGCTTAAATGGCGTGCTCAAAGTCACAGTGCCGGGCAGCAACAGTGTTGACATTTGACCATCTGACTCCATATCCCTGACTGTCAGCCTGGGGGCTATCCTGGACTCTAGGCTTGCTTCAGACCAGGGCTGGCAGGGATGGCTGAGCCACTGTCCTCGTGCCCTGCTCCTCTCTTGAGCCATGCCCTCCCCTCAGCTCTGGGAAACCCCCCTCTTCCAGGACTAAATGCTTCTGTTACCTGTCCCTACCAGATCCTCCCAGCTGTGCCACTGGTGGGCACAGCCCCCAAGGCCCACACCCACTAAGGTGAGGGGGCAAGGCTGCCCTGCAGTGAAAGCTGCCACAGGAGGCTCTTTGGTGCTGTTCTCAGCACTGGTGCCACCATCTTGGCCCGAAGACGGCATGTTTCTCCTCCCAGTTGAGGACAGAGACTTCTTCCAACATCTCTTCCTTGTTCCTTGAGATGGGGCCATGGGGTATCGCTGGGTCTTGTGCATGCAGCACAAAAGCGTTATCAGGACCTTCACTGAGCACGCGCCCCATGGCAGCCCCATGCCAGGCTCTTCTTGTGCCAGATCTTGCTGGACGTTCCCACTCCACAGGAATGGCATCCTTACAGATGAGAAGCCCGAGGCTCAGAGGTAAGTCACACACTGTGAAAGTGGCAGTCCGAGCCAGAACCCTGGTTTCTCTACTTCCCATGCTACCCAAGGAATCAGAAACGTTGGAGGAGGGCTCGTGGAGGTTATCTAATCCACTTGCGGGGGTGGGGCTGAAAAGACTCGACCAAGTTTACACAGCTCATGAGTGACAATGAATTGAGTCTTCTCATGACTTGCATTGTAAGTGTGCTGGAACTAACACATCTTGTTCCATGATGAAACAAAAATCGTATTTAAGATTACATATGCTTTTAAAAAAAACATTTACTTGAGGCAAGTGCTTTCTAGAATAGTTGTGAGAAAGCTGCAAATACACAGGCGAGGCTGCCCCCCAGGAGTGGCGTGCCTGGCCCTCTGCCCACTCTCTGGGAGCAGTGGCTGTGCCCAGACAGCACGCTCAGTACAATGCTGTCTTCTCAAAGATAGGGGCCAGCAAGTGTGTGATGGGAAGTGGGAGGGCTTCCTGGCTGCCTCTGTGGCACTTTCTAATTTCGCTTTAGCTCTGGTCTGGAGCTGGTGAGAAACAGGAACAAAAATAGGGTATTTTGTATTTATGCCAATGTGAACCTTCCAGTAAAAGCTGGTGACCTTGGGCAAGTTTCTCAATCTTTTTGAGCCTCTATTGACTCCGGGAAATGGGGTCACAGTAGTGTTATTGTAGATTCAGTATCAGGCTCAGTCCTGATGGAGGTAGAGCCCCGGCGCCCAGCCTGGGGGTGACGGGTGGTCAATATAACAGCATCAACGCTGACGAGGATGAAGATGCAGGAGGGTACAGCGGTGATGTGGCTGTCCGAGCGCACAGCCAGGGAGTGAGGGGCAGCCTTCACAAATGAAATGAAGCCTTCTGAACCTCGCAGCCAATGTCCACCACTCGCGTGCATCTCCCTCCCGACACTGGGCGCCAGCGGAAATGCCACAGGCTTTGCAATCTCACAGATCTGGACTTGAATCTGGACTCAGCCACTTCCTGTGTGACCCTCAACCCCCTGAGCCTTCATCCAGTTCTACGCTGTCCAATAACAGCAGCCACGAAGCTACATGGGACTATTTAATTTAAAACTACGGTTCCTCAGGTGCACTAGACACATTTCAAGTGCCCAACAGTCACACATGACTAGTGGCTCCCACACTGGACAGTGCAGAATGGACCACTGTCGCCATCTCAGAGAGTCCTACCGGCCAGTGACTGTGGGTGTGGCACCTGCGTTGGGGATGAGGTACACACGCTCTGGCCCAGGGCAGAAGTCAACAAATGGCGGCTCTCACCCATCCCTGCTGCTAGGACTTGGACTTGAGTCTCCTCACTTGCCTGGCCTAAGAGGCACTTCTCCTTGCCAAGTGGATGTACTGCTGGGTCCAGCTGTTCTCACTGCAGTTCTGCTACTGACTCACCATGTGACGGAACAACCAACTGTCCTGAAATCTCGATTTCTTCATCTGCAAAATAATCGTCCACGCCCCTCCAGCCTCAGAGCACTGCTGCCAGAACCAAGCATGTAAATGACTGAAAGTGCTGTGAAACACAGGGAGGTGTAACAGGCAACACAGCGAGGTGGAGAAAATCCTGCATTCGGTGTCAAAAACCTGGACTCCAATTCCACCTCTCACTAGCGGAGGAGCCTTGCGTCTAAGGCTGAGGTCTTGTACTGTCTGAATCCCTTTACTGTAAAAAGAGGTAACAATAAAGATACCTAAACTTTCATGTGACTGTAAGGATCAAAAGAAATAATGTATATGAAAGTATCTAAAAATAGCAGAGTGTGATTCCAGAATAAGGCATTATGGGACTACCATTATCCATGCAAAAGGGAGGGCAGGCCAGGGGGGTCACGCATCTGCCGCCTCCTCTCTTTCCATGCTCCACCTGCCCCACAGCCCTACTCCTACCAGGTGAGGCCTCTGCTGCTCCAAGTCAACTGACCGCTGGTTGGGACAGAAATGGGGACACCATATGGGTAAGACGACCCACTCCTCAGCCATAAAAAAGAATGAGATCATGTCGTTTGCAGGGACATGGACGGAGCTGGAGACCATCATCCTTAGCAAACTAACACAGGAACAGAAAACCAAATAAATACCACATGTTCTCACTTGTTAGTGGGAGCTAAATGATGAGAGCACATGGACACATAGGGGGTACAACACACACTGGGGCCTTTTGGAGGGTGCAGGGTGGGAGGAGGGAGAGGATCAGGAAAAATAACTCATAGGTACTAGGGCTTAATGCCTGGGTGATGAAATAATCTGTACAACCAATTTCTGTGACATGAGTTTACCTATGTAACAAACCTACACTTGGATCCCTGAACTTAAAGTTAAAAATCAAAAGACAACCCATTCTGCTGATGCCAGAACAAGAAACCAACTCCACTGGGTCCACATGGCCCAAGCTGTTGGGAAGCATGAGGTCCAGGAAGCCCCCTGCATTGACTATGCGCCCCCTGCATTGACTGTGCGCCCCCTGGGCTGGAGGGGCTTGTTCCAGGCAGGCTCCACAGTGCCACTGCAGCAGTGGGAGGAGCGCAGGTCTCAGGTCTCCGAAGAGCCCAGACCTACTCCCGATTCTGCTGCTTACCTGCTTATACGAGACGTGTCTCCTCAGTGCCAGGATCTCTGGCTGTCCTACATCTCAAGGAAGAGCCCCAAGTGAGCTGTCAAGTGTCAACTGAGGACCGGTGAGACTGAAGAGCATAGGGGTCCAAAAAAGTGACAGGACCCAGGCCACTGATCCCACGCAAGGCAAAGGACATGACCCTTTGCTCCTGGACACATTTCTGGCTGATAAAAGCAGTTTTAGGCCTGCCTGGCTGTCTCAGGCAACATGGACAGAGGGGACGGGAAAGGAGAGAGAGCAGGTGGAGAGTCCTTGGCTCTGTGACAACAGTCCAGGTGTGACAGCAAGGCTGCTTAAGGCATAGGAAGTGGGGATAAGCCACATTTTCTGGCTGATTAGGTATTAAACAAGAAATGCTTAAAAATAGCAAGGGATTTAAGAGCAGACTCTGGAGTCAGACAGCTGGGTTTGGACCCCAGCTATGCTGCTCTCTAGCTACGTAGCGACTTCACCTCTCTGGTGTTGGTTTCCTCATCTGTAATGCAGGGATAATAACAGCACCTACATTGTGGAGTTGGTGCTAGAATTCTAAGAAATAAGAATTACTGGGCCGGGCACTGTGGCTCATGCCTGTAATCCCAGCACTTCGGGAGGCCGAGGCAAGTGGATCACCTGAAGTCAGGAATTCAAGACCAGCCTGGCCACCAAGGTGAAACACTGTTTCTACTAAAAATACAAAAACTAGCCAGGTGTGGTGGTGCACACCTGTAATCCCAGCGACCTGGGAGGCTTAGGCAGGAGAATGGTTTGAATCCGGGAGGTGGAGGTTGCAGTGAGCCGAGATCGTGCCACTGCACTCCAGCCTGGGCAACAGAGTGAGACTCTGTCTCAAAAAAACAAAAAATTACAAAAAGCTCTTCATCCAGTGTCTAATGTGTGGTAAGCACATAATAACACCAATTATTAATTAGGATATTTCTTTTTTTTTTTTTTTTTTTTGAGATGGAGTCTCGCTCTGTCTTCTCCAGGCTGGAGTGCAGTGGTGTGATCTCAGCCCACTGCAGACTCCACCTCCTGGGTTCAAGTGATTCTCCTGACTCAGCCTCCCAAGTAGCTAAGACTACAGGCATGCACACCACGTCTGGTTAATTTTATATTTTTAGTAGAGATGGGGTTTCACCATGTTGTCCAGGCTGGTCTCGAACTCCTGACCTCAGATGATCCACCTGCCTCGGCTTCCCAGAGTGCTGGGATTACAGGCATGAGCCATCGCGCCTGGCCTATTTCTAAAAAATATTAATCCTCCCCTTCCTTCCTCTACCCATGAAAAAGACCAACCAATCAACCAACTAACCAAAACCCCCACAGAATTTGTAGGCGCTGGGATCTTTAGATCTTGAGTCTGGACAGGCATGGGTGTTTTGGTACCTGTTTCTCATATATAATCCTTACCTGGCTGATGAGTCCTGTAGGAGCGGGAGCCAGGCACCATTTTAGCCTGGTAACAGGACCTCACCGAGTCCCAGAACTTCAGGTCTAACACACCTGTGCAATCAGGCACCTGATGTGCCAGGCTAATTGCTGGGTACACACGTGTGCATGTAAGAGAGAGAACGAGGATAATGCACAGTCCTTGCCCTTGAAGGGGTCGCAGTTTAGCGAGGGAGGATCTTAAGTCATCCTGTGACAATCTAATAATCCCATGCTCCCAAACCCACATGTGCTCTTGACATCTCTCTCACCCCCACATACTCATACGTGCACACACAGCTCCCGTCTCCTCAGCTCCAGCTCTGCCTTTCTGGAAATGCTGGCTTGGTGTGGACCCTGTGTGGAGCACAGGGGTTTCAACCTTAAACAAAACGAAAAGCTGTTTGGTCCTCTGCCAGCCCCACAGGCCCCCTTCCCCGCCCCCTGCCCATTTTTATCAGACCCTCCTGATGGCAGGGCTGTGAAATCGCCCCTGGAGGGGACCGTGGGTCCCTGGACTGACCTTGTCCTGATGTGTTTGATCAGCTGTTTCTGGCCTGTGCTGGGGGAGCCACAGCTAGAAGAAGCGGCAGGAATGGTGTTTGATCAGAGCAGCTGGGAGTGGTGGGGCCTGGCTGGCTGCTCTTAGCCTTCTGCTAATCTCTTCTCAGAGGACAAAGAGAGGAGGATGTTCTGACAGACCAGCCCACGGGTAACTTGGGGTACAGCCTCAATGACCAGAGTAAAATGTGGAAGTTGGGTTCTCCCTGAGCCGAGAAATGAAGGTAAGCAAGAGGGGTACCACTTGGTTCTGGCAGAGCCTCTGCGTGCCCAACACAGCACTCCTAACTCTCAGAGAAACGAGGGCAGTAAATAGGATGTGGTCCCTGTCCTCATACTGGTTAGAATCTCAAATGAGATGAAGCTGTGTGCGGATTAAGGCACCAAATACACAACTGCATACCTAGGGTTTCAATCGTGTAGTGGATGGATTTGGGACATCACAGAATACAGATTTAGGGAGTGACGGAAAGCTGGGGGAAGTTCTTTCTCCACGATGGAGCTCAGGATTCTAGCAGCACACGCAACCCCGCCAAGTGCTGGCTCTGCCTCACAAGGTTGCAGACATGAGGTGGATGGAGAGTAGATGGAATAATAGCGTATTCCACGACTGGCTAGAAACAGCTCATACTGAATATGTGGTGCAGAGCTGCAGAATAGGAAGCAGCTCCTCTACCCCTCGGAAGAGCGAGCCCAAGGTCAGAGTCCCTGTCTCCAGCAGTCGGCAGCATCTGCTAAGCATCCACTGAGTACTGCTCAGTCTGAGTATGCGGAGGAGATACAGAGGTCTTGGTGGGCATGGGACCTACACCTGCCCTGGTGAAAGGCCAAAAGGCAGGACAGATGCACGAAGAAAAGCCTGCAGAACATTCTCGAGAACATGAACTTGGTTTCTATGTCCACGTCCTTATAACCTCTTCATCTCTTAGTGAAGAGTAAAGACCCTGGTCTAGGACACTCTGCATGGCACCAGAGCCCCTTTAACCTTTCACTCCAAACATATCCTGAGCATAAGCCCATGGAGAAAAGGACAGACAGTGAACACTAAAGAGGCAGAGAAGCCAAAAATCACTGCAGACTTAGTTTTTCCATTTCCTTTGCTCTCACTGGATGTGTCCCCACCCAACATTCCCAGGTTTCTGCCTTTACTCAGATGCGACCCCTCTGCTGCAGTGCCAAAGAGCTGAGAGCCCCTGTTCCAACCCGGGAGATCCTGTTCCCCTCGTACCACTGTTCACTCTGGCCTGGGCCGGGGTCTCTGGGTTTATGCCTCCTCTTACCCTGGTTTTGGAGACCCCTGCACTGGGTTTCAGACCCTGTATCTAGGATACATTAGGTACCTCCTTTCCAGCTGTCCTCTCTGCCCCAGCTCTTCCTTTCCAGCTGTCCTCTGCCCCAGCTCTTCCTCCAGGCCCTTCTAAAATATTATAAACACGAACAGCCATCATCTACGAAGAGTCTATACTCTGTCAGATATTTTACAAATGTTAACTTTCTTCTCATAGTCACTGTCAGGAAAAACTCGCCCAAGGTCATCTGTCTAGTAAGATGTGGAGCTAGGAAGCTCCCAAGCCCATGTCTTTTCCACCGTGCTGCTCAGCTCCTTCTTGGCCCAGAAGATCGCTGAGGGAACCCCTCGGTCCACTTCCTACCTCTGCTCAATCCCACCCGACCTGCAGCAGCACTTCACCTCTGCATACCTTCAACTGTGGCTGGGGCCCAACTGTATGTTACAATTACCCACTGCAGCTGGCTGGGACACTCTCAGGACTACTGCCCAAAATATGACATAGGCAGCTCCAACCCTGCTCTCCAAAGACAGCACTTAGGCAGGGGAGCATTCCTTCCTAAACACACTTGCCGACTCTGAACAAGGGTCCATCTGTGCTCCTCCAGAACTGTCCCAGGAGGAGTGAGCACAGAACCTCCCCAACTCCCCTGCTCTCTACAGCGTCAGGGCTGCGGGATCTGATGCCCCTCCCCTCGTCTTAAACACTGGGTGCTTCCTGCAGAAATCATGTACATCCCATCCGGGTCTCCTGCTCTTGTTTCCTTGTTGGCTGCCAGCAATGTGACATTTTCAGCTGTTCACCAAGAAAGGTTTAGTTTATTTTACAGCTATCTGCTCAGCACTTTGTACTTTGGGGGCAGTTGAGATTCAAGAGATAAATGAAAAGTGGGTGTTATAAGGATTCCCTAAGGCTTCAGAGAGGAAAAAAGACTACATAAAGATACAGGAATGAACATTCTCTTTAGTGCCAGAGAATGCAGGGAATAGTTGACTTGTATGCCAAAAACTTTTATTAATAAAAGCTAAAATTTTCTACATTAAATACATTAAATCCAGACTTTTAATTCATACTACAATTCTGTAGGGCAAGCACAATCATTTTCCCCATTTTATAATAAAGTTGGGAGCCGGGAGGAGGGAGCTCAGAGAGAGTAAGCATCTCACACAATGTCAGTTAGACAGCGGGACAGCTGGATGTACCCAGGCTGGACACCAAAGCCTGTGCTCTGAAACCCTGCCCCACACTTGCTCCCTGGGAAGGAGGGTTTAGGAATGAGACTCCAAGTGACAGGAGAGCTTTCTTTTCCCCAGGCCATGTTAACACGGCCTCAAGGTACACAAATGGCCCCTAGGACACCAGGCCTATCACCCCTGTCCCCGTCTGACACTGGCCCAGAACCAGAGAAAGCAGGTCTATAACATCACAGTCCATTTGAAACTCATGTAGCCTAATTTTTTTCAAAGTACATATTTTATTTATATAGATTAGTGCAAGCTGAACATGAACATGGTTTGTAATCCAATTTATACAGCATCACGTAGTGGCTGGCTGTCCTGACCATGGGTGGAAGCAGGGCTGACTGGCCTTGGTAAAAGAAATGACACACATTCCCCCAATTTGGAAGCAATCTTAATTAGCCAGAGAGTGATTTTTGTCCTTCAGCAATGTAGTCCCCAAAGTACAGACAGCTTCTCTCTTCCTTATAGGCTGAGTCGTAGGAGTAGCAAGCTTCTAAATTTTGGCTGTGCTTCTGAGCTTTTGGCCTAAGTCCCACCAGCCCCAAAGTTTCCGTGACAACAAAACAAGGATCAACTTGCCTCTGACACTCCCTTCGGCCCCAAATTGTTCTCTTACTCCCATTTTCTTCCTACCTCCCAAGTATCACTGGGATACAAGCAGAACAGGGCTGGGGTGCTGAACTCGCCCTTGGGGAGGACTCATAGCATCCCTGAATTTTCTCCATTATCGTCCAACTGCCTAGGCCCAATTTAATAACATGCTGCTTGTCTCCCTGGAACCGCCTGCCCACTCTACACATGGTTAGCAATTCCCTCCCTCCTTTGGTCAATGTGCAGCTTCCAGGCACGTGAGGTTTAAACGCACACCCGCCACCCCATTAGCCTGTCTTCAGCTTGTGGTGACCACGTCACCAGCCCCCAGGTGAGAGAGGAACTCTTAGGGCCCTTCTCACCATTCTCCTTCCTTTCTGGGAGTCCCTGATTGATCCCGCAAATAAAGGGCAGGGACCCGTCTCCCCACTGTCTGTCTGACTGGATTTCTTTTCACCCCTCAGCCCCGATTATCAGAACTCTAGCCCGAGGGATGAAGCTGACATGCCTTCCGTGGTCAGTGGGAAGTCAGAATGCTTCCTCAGAGACCTGGATTGCCAGGGAAACCTGGTACTCACACTGCAGACCCTGCTACTCACTGGGCTCAAAGTTTCCCAAACACAGAGCTTCTGAGACAGAAGAGAGAGGCTGTCTCTTCATGTCTCTTTACCCATAAAATAAATGAGTAAAGACCCCTGGTCCCTGCCCCTCTGGTTCCAGGTTCTGCTCATGCGCGTGGACAGTAGGAGTCTCACCTTCCCACAGTAATCCTTGCTCTTGAATCATCTATTTGCTGTCTCACTTACCTATGATGGGCAAGTCCTGTTCCATAACTGACCCCAGTATTCCCACAGAATCACACTCCAGCCTGGAATCTGACTGCCTTTCCCTCCTCACCAGCTGGGCCATGAGCTCTGGGAGCAGAGGTCTGGGGACCCACCGAACAGATCCATGTGTTCCAAGAAGCCCACAGACTCCTTCACACCACCCCAAAGGCCCCAGAGTTCAGTCCAGAGGCCATAAGGGCAGCAGCCTATGGGGAACGAGGCAAAACAACACCGGGACCCCATGGAAGCGAGCGATGTGGACTCAGGAGACCACACAAACACTGTCCTCTATGGCAGCAATTCAGGTCTCTTGGGCAGAAGTAGGAGAAAAGGATAAAATGGCCAAGCAGAGTCAGAAAGTTTTCCTATAAGATCCATGCCTGGGCTTCTCTAGAGAGCAAGACTATAAAATCAGTCAGCCAGTGCGGAGCCCGCTCAGAGCAGACAGTAAACTCGGGAAGGGCCTGCCCCTCTTTCTTGATGAGAACCAGCACTGGGTTTGTGCCTTCTGCTGAGTGTGCCATGGGCCAGAGGGCATCCGATGGGCCCCGGCAGCCAGTCCACTCTCGGCACAGTAAGCTGCAAATCTGGTGATTCCAAAGAAAACAAATGTCTTGTCACAATCTGGGTCTCCAACAGAAACCTGGCCAGGTGTAGTGGCTCATGTCTGTAATCCTAGCGCTTTGGGAGGCCCAGGTGGGAGAACTGCTTGAGCTCAGGAGTTTTAAACCAGCCTGGGCAACATGGCGAGACCCCGTCTCTACCAAAAAAAAAAAAAAAAAAATACAAAAACTGGCCAGCAGTGGTGGCTCACGCCTGTGGTCCCAGCTACTTGGGAAGCTGTGGCAGGAGGATTGCTTGAGCCCACAGAGGTTGCAGTGAGCCAAGATCGTGCCACTGTATTCCGTCTGGGTGACAGAGCAAGACCCTGTCTCCCCCCAAAAAAGAAACCTGAGAAAGAATTTCTCAGTGCTTGAAAGGATCTGACACTGGAATTCAAAATTTACAGCCCTCTTTATTCTGAAGAGTTTTTGTTGTTGTTGTTTGTTTTTTCTTTTTAAATCACTTCCCTATAAGCCCTCAGCAATTATTTCTAGTTTTGTTTTGGAAGAAATTTTAATGACATTCACTGCAGCTCCCAAGCCCCGTCCCACAGCTTGTGAGGGGCTGGATTCTCATCCACTGGACTTGGCACCAATGCCCTGTAAGCATGTGCCACTCTACCATCTTTCAGTGGGTTTTCTCTGGTGCCAAGGGGATATTCAGTGCCATTTTGCCACCTGCAGATCAAGAGTTCTCCCAGAGTGACAGTTCCCAGGACGGAAAAGCCTTAATACAGGCACAGCCTTGGTAGAAACAGTGAGCCCTTCACATGGAGATGAAGTCTTAAAGGTTTGAGCACCATCTTCTGGTCAGTTTTTGGCTTCTGAGGCCGACTCTATTTTAGAAACTTCATTTATTTCAGAATGGCAGAACCCTAATTGACAAGCTCAAGTGATCTGCGTATCAAAATGTGGACAGGACCAGAAGCAGGTGTAGTTGGCTGGGATGAGCTGTCCCAGGCTGGCCGGAGCTGGCGCTCGCTGTGGAAACCGTCGGGGCTGCCTGCACAAAGCCGGCAGATGCCAGTCAGTGGGCGTGCTGGTCAGTAAGGCTGTGCCTTCTGCGCTTCAAGCAGGGTGAGACCTGACCATGTGGGAGCAATAAAAGCTTCCATGGTGACCAAACGTGACTCCTGCCTCTGTACATGGCAATGTGAGATGTGCCTGGAAGGAAGGGGTGGCCCCATCTCTGCCAGTGTGGGATCCAACCAGGCACTCCCCTCCACAGGGGGTCAAGCCACACAAGGTGGCAGAGAGCCCTGCCTGGTGTGTAAACACCGCACCAGCAGACTCCAACCTTTGGCATGGAAGGAAAAGAAGATAAATGCTAGTCATTCTCTCCAAACGGCAGGAACCTACATCTATCTAATTGCACTTCATAATGGATTCCACAAACCATTAATTATCAGATTATATTTTAGGAACTGAAGATAAAAAAAGCTTTGTGAAATTCAGACTCCAAAGGATCACTGACCTGCAATAAGTGTGGCAGCCTGCGGGAGGTGAGGCAGCAGGCCACTCCCAAGGCAGGGAGTGGGCGGCAGCAGAGCCACGGGCAGTCACGGCTGCTCCTCCACACGCAGACAGGACTGCCTGCCTGGTGCTGGTCACGGTCTGCACCATATGACCCAGAGGGAGCGAGGCTGCCAGGTCAGGCAGAGATTTCAGCCTTTGATTAAAGGAAGGGGATGAAGATGACACGGAAGAGCTGTGGGAACCAGGCTTCAGGTAAGGAATACCAAGAAGAATGTCCTGGAAAGGCACACACTGTCTAGCAGCTGATGCCTCACATTAAACACTTCCAGCAGAAACTCCAGAGCTTTGTTTTGGGAAGAGCTGACAACTGACAAGGGGTTATCAGGCATGGAAATGAGGGCTACCTGTCCTATAGCCATCAGCAGGGTACTGGGCGTGGCCACTGGTTGGAGGGGGAACCCCAGCAGAGGGGAGGATGATAGGACCGAGGAAGGGGCCAAGTGTGCCTCAGGAAGGGGCCTGAGGTCCCCGAATTGTCTGTTAGTGCCCCTCTCACTTTAAATGGCCAGAGGCAGTGGCAGCATTTGCAGCCCCCACTGTGGGCCAAGTCCCATATCTAACTGCCATTCTGCCCACTGAGCGCTGTCGGCACATCACGCCTCCTGGGGTACCCTGGTCACCAGCTCCCATCCCACTGCTCTTTCAGACTCTACTTCTGAAGCCACATGTCACTTGGGGATGGACAGTGTCATAGAGGCCACAGCAGCGGGCCTGTGGGGAGGGAGGCCTGTCTGCTACAGAGGATGGTGCTGTTGGTGTTGAGGGCTCAGATGCTGTTGGTTCTATGAGAACAACGAAGCTTCCGTCTGTTTTCTAGGTGAGACTGTGTTGGTTGGTGCTAAGCTAAGATGCTCACCACTCAGGACAGCCAGGGATGGAGGGCAAAGGGCAAGCTGTGGGGCCTCCTCTCTGCTGCAAACGCAGGAAGGCTCTGCCAGATGAAAGGCTGCTCATTTGGCCTCACCACAGATCAGCGTCACTGTGCCATCCAGCAAGTCCTCCACAGTCACCGCCACGAGCTCAGAGCTGGCCTGAGATGCCTGAGAATCTGGCAACGTCACAAACACCTGCGACCCGGCAAGCTGGGTCTCCTCCAAAGTGATCACCTGCTCTGTCGGGGCCACGGGCTCTGGGGTTTGGATCACCTGAAAGAGAAAGACCGTGAGGCTGCTCTGGGCAGTGTTCACAGTTGGCTCCCTGATTTACATGGTTTTCATCTCATGCTGTAATGATGATATTTATGTTTTCACCTGAGGAGAGCACTTACATGTGCCTAATGGGAAGAGGCAAGTCTAACCCACTGGCAATGCAAAAGAGAAGGCCAGCAAACAATTTAAATAACTGTGCACTAAATTGCTATAATTTTGCTCAGTACGCCATCTCGGGGCGCCCGGACTCTATGATTACACACCAGCGAACACTGGCTCCGTTTTTCACACTGGGTTTTCCTGTCTTGGGATGACACTGCGGAGGTGAGTGCCATGTGAGAGGAATGCCACTGAAGCCAGCTGGTCTCATGCCTGGAACATGGGAATGGGATTGATCCACCACAGGCCCAGGTGGGCCCGGGGCAGCCTCTCTGGACCTCTCGCAGGCTCACAGCCTTCCCAGGAGGCCACACAGTGACCGAGCTTAGGAGGAAGACTGGATGAACCGTGACTCCACGCATTCATTCAGCTCACCAGCCTGGCGGGGCCAGTACCCCCTTCTCTCCTCCACAGCCCACCTATGTCCCTTCCAAATCTGCATAATCTGTTAGAGACCACCTTTCCAACTGAGAGAGAATGAGTCTGTGGTTAGGCATATCCAATTCCCGCCTAAGTCTCCAAGTTGATGTTTCTGACCCATAGATCCCAGAAGAGCTAGATGCCCTTGATATTTTTAAACTAGAGGCCACAGCCACCTTGCTCTTGAGAATCAGTGAAGAGCAGAGAGCAGGAACAAGTGAGGAAGCCAAGCCCGGCTACTTCTCCGTGCTACAGGAGAGAAGAGATCAACTGTGATGTTCAATCAACAATGATCCAGGAAAGTAGTTTTCAAACTGCTTTTCTTTCTTTTTCTTTTAGAAATAGACCCCCCAGCCCCACCTTTTCCCCAAAGGACATATTATCAAGAACCATAATATACAAAAAAGATAAAAGCAGAGCACCTTTGGCTGATATGACAGCAGAGTGTTGGTGGGAGTCCTGCCTACCTGACTTCCCCTCTGTTCCCCAGAGGCCTGTAAGAACCTGGTTTATAAATGACTGATCTGGAACTGGACAGCAGGACAGTCTAACAGACCAAAACCTCAATCAGTTTATGGTTCCTCTCCAACCCACCCACAAATTACTGACGATGGATGGACCTGAGTTTATTTTCCTTTTCTGCCCACCCTCTCTGGAGAAGATGGGAAGAAGAGTAAACGGAAGCAAAGAGAAGCTGGATCAAGCTTAGCCCTGAAGCATCAAGAAGAGGTGGTTTTTTTGCTCAGGTAAAGGTGAGAGGCCCAGGTGTGTGCAAGTGTGTACTGTGTCCCGCCCAGAGGCGCTCTCCAAGCACTTCAACTGCAGGCAGTCCCTGCCCAACAAAGTGTTCCTCTGTCTCCGAGGTTTCCCGCAGTTCTCACCACACCCCACGGTGTTTCTCAGGAGGCAGGGACGTATGCACTGGGAGGAGGAACCAAGCTGTTCCTCTTTTGGAAATTCTTGTTCCAGGCTCCCTCTACCTAAGGGCCACTTCCCATGTGGCCACCAGGAGACTAGAATTTTCTGTTCTGTTTTGTAAGAAGTCCAGAGAGACTCTCTACAAGATCCCCAAAGAGTATCGCTGGGTACTATGACAGAGCCACCTCTAGAGAAGCCTTAGGAACCATGCATTAGCATTCTATGTAGCTGATGGACCCAGAATCACCTGCGCCATCTGTGAGGCTGCGGCCTGGGTTTCCGTGCTCATCACCTTTGGGTGCTCAGATTCCAGGTGACTGTCAAGCTGGGCCTGGGAGGTGAAGAGTTCCCCACAGAGCTCACAGGGGAAGGTGGTCTCTGACTGCTTGAAGTGCTCTGTGGTGACATGGTGCTGCAATGCTCCAGGAAAACGGAAAGTAGCAGCACAGTACAAGCACCGGAACGGCTGGGACCCTGGAGGAGAGGGAGACAGAAGGGAAGGGCTGTGGGTAAAATTCTCTGGGTAAAATGAGAGAAATGAGGGCAGGAAGACATGAGAGGAGGGAGCAATGAGGATCGAGGCTTGGAGGCGGATCCACGTTTTGTGGGACATAAACGTTATTCAATCTGGGGGGCCTTAAGAAAAATAATACAAAATGACAAGGACAGAGCCTTGGAAAGGTCCATGCAAGTGAGGGGCCCTGAGATGACAGTTTCATTAGTATCAGATTCAGGCCAAATCTGCCTCTGCAGAAGCCCATTATTATTCAACTGCAGATAAAGATGGTGACGATACTATATTTCATCAATTCTAAGAAATACATTTTAACATCTCTGAAGTAGGATCGATGGCACCTTATGACTTCTGTGGGCTAAGGCAGTCAGGTGCCATCGTCAATGCACACACCAACATCAAAAGTGGCAGCATCAAGACTTGCAGAATGGGCGTCCACGGCTTGGAAGAAACTCCCTAAGACAGGAATGGTGCACGTTTTTAACTCATGGAAACCAAATGGTTTAGAAGGGAGGAGGTAAGTGATGAAAGGTTAGCTATATTCCCAAAGCAGGAATCAAAAGTAGACTAGTTTTACATAACGCTCAAGAGACCAAAACGAATGGCCTTCAATTCTTGATGGAATCTTATATTATGCGTTCCATCATCAATGTTCTTGATGGCAGAGTAAACACTGTGTGGAAAAACATGCTTGTTGACAATCTGAATTGAACGTTACTCTGAGAAGCTGGATTCTTCCCTTAATCAGTTTTTTTATGTTTTCCTTTTTATGTATGCACACTAGAGTGAGTGACATGATAAAAATCTATGTCAAATTAGTCCAAAACAGCACTTAGAATAACGTAGAAATTCTAAGTGATAAGAAAGCACAGTTCAACTGGCAGTAGTTTTTCTTTTTTAATAGTTCCTTAAAAATGGTACATCTTGGCTGGGCGCAGTGGCTCACGCCTGTAATCCCAGCACTTTGGGAGGCCGAGACGGGCGGATCATGAGGTCAGGAGATCGAGACCATCCTGGCTAACATGATGAAACCCCGTCTCTACTAAAAATACAAAAAAAAAATTAGTCGGGTGTGGTGGTGGGCGCCTGCAGTCCCAGCTACTCGGGAGGCTGAGGCAGGAGAATGGCGTGAACCTGGGAGACGGAGCTTGCAGTGAGCCGAGATCGCGCCACTGCACTCCAGCCTGGGCGACAGAGCGAGACTCCATCTCAAAAAAAAAAAATGGTACATCTTATTTAGTCGAGCATGGTGGCAGGCACCTGTAATTCCAGCTACTTGGGAGGCTAAGTCAGGGAGAATTGCTTGAACCCAGGAGATGGAGGTTGCAGTGATCTGAGATCGCACCACTGCACTCCAGGCTGGGTGACAGAGTGAGACTCTGTCTCAAAAAAAATAAAAATAAAAATGGTATATCTTATAACTGGAATTGTATTTATTTATTTTTAACTGGCACTTTAGATTCGATGAATATAGCAATAACAATGACAATCACAGTTACGGCTTAAGGGATGCTTATTGATGCCAAGGCCTTCAGTTTTTCACACTACTCTATGAGGCAGGTGCTACAACTGTTCCCATTTTATAGATGAAACCGAGGCACAAGTTTGTTAAGCAATTTAGCCTAGGTTGCAAAGCTGCAAGTGGTGGAGGGGAGATTCAGGCCCCGAGTCTAGCCTAGAAGTATGCTGACAGGGATACTGACCTGAATGCTGGCACTTGACATGAACCTGCAGCAAGGCTGGTGTGGGGAAGAGCTCCTTACACTGGTCACATTCATGGAACTTCATATCTGTGAAGTGCATAAAGAAAGACGTGCTGGGAAAGAACAAATGGTTGGCTCTCCAAGGCTGAAGAGTAACAGGGCTGGGGTTGGGGCGATGGCCAATACTTAGCAAGCATCTACCAAGTGCCAGGAATCTTATAACCTATGGTATATTTGTACAATCTAGTGGTAAAGAGCACGAGATCTGGATCCAGACTGCCTGGATGCTCAGAGGGATGTTGTGAGAATGAAATGTGAAAATATACACGAGGTGCTTAGCATAGTGTCTTGCACATAGGAAACACTCTGTAACTGACAGCTGTTGTGATTATCACCAAATTTACCTGCAAAGTAGGTTTTAATAACTGCCATCCTGGAGAGAAGGAAACAGGCTCAGAAAAGAGAAGTCACTTGCCAAGGTCATGTAGCTGATAAGTGCTGGAATCAGGATTTCCACTCAGGCCTGCCTACCACCGAGGCTGACACCCTTCCCAGGTGCCCCAACAAGCTCTCACTCAGGGCTGGTGGGAGCTTACACTGCGCTACGCTTCCAGGTTTGAGAACCACTGCCACTCAAGCTGCTGCTACTGACTACTGCTGCTACGGACAGGTGCACTGGGGCAGAACAAAGGCAATGATCACTGCACATCACACTAGACTATTAGAAGTGGGGATTTCTGGTGGGGCCCAGGAGGCTACACTATCAAGCCCCTCCCGCTCTCTGCCGGCGGTACCCAAACTCCACCTGCATGTTCTGCTTTGATGTGCTTCTTGTGCTCAATGGTGTTGGGGAAGGTTTTGTCACAGGAGCTGCACTGGAGTGATGAGAACTTGGAAGATCGGTGGTTCTGAGCAGCAAATACGTCAGGGTGATGGGTTCGATTGTGGTACCACAAACCAGACAATTGCTGCAAGGAATTTGGCAAGTGTTAGGTCTTAGAAAGTTCCAGCAAGCTGGAGAGCTCACGAGGCTCTCATGAGAGAAAGAAATACATTTTTGGATAAGCTGACATTTCTAGTATCACACACTCTTACCTATCACACCGGGTGCTGATGTGAGGAAAGCCTGGTGTTTGTGAGAATAAGGCAACTACATATTCATTGAGAAGCCACTACAGGGCAGGGCTCCCAGGAGTCCTTCACATGCCCATTCCTTACAACAAGCCTATGAGGGAGGTGTTAGAGTCTTCCTAGTGAGCTGGAAGTGGAGACACCGAGGGGTTAAATGACTAATCACAACATCAGGAGATAGCAGGACCAGGATTCAGGCCCAGGCCTTCCAACTGTAACACCTGCGTGCTTTACCAGTGAGCTGCATCTCACGGCTTCCCAGGGAGCTGGGGCGCAGCCGAGCAAGCTGCTGGAGGAGTGCACACTGCCCTTGCCCCATAAGCAAGAGTCCCTCTCCTTCCCGGGTTCCAGAGCAGCACTGGGAATACTTTCCCTACCATTCCACACCATCCTAGGGCTCAAGCCCAGGTCTCCGTTCTGGAACGCTAATGTCACAACACGAGCGTTGGCACAAAGTTAGCTCTCAGTTTTTGCTGAGCTAAAGTTAGCAGTTATGCTTCTTTGTCTATACCCAAATCTTATAGATGCCACAAGGACCGTTCTTTTCTCTGTAGTTTTAAAGCTTCTGATAGATGTAGTTTCTTTTTAGTTCTGTATGGGGCTTCACTTTAATTACCTATCAAATCCTAAGGTAAAAAGGCTGAGCCCTTCCCTGGGAGTTAAACAAACACACACTAATTGTGCCAAACAAGGTAATTCCAGGTAGTGTTCCACTCCCCATTGCCGCTGTCATGCCCATTGACACATGGGAGCAATGGGTTCTATGGAAGGTGAGCATCCAAGGGGAAAAGCAACATTCAGTTCATGACAAGTCTGCTGTCTAAGAGAAGAAGCGTATGAACTCTCTGCTCCAATAGTGAGCTCCCCCACTGCAGCACTCTGACCAGATCTCCTTAGAGAATCTGGATCACAAGCTGCATCCTTCATGAGAATCAGCCAATTGTCACATCCTGGATACAAGATATGATCTGCAAGCCACCAACCCAGGCATCAGGGAAGATCAAATGGAGAGTAGGTCAGGGGTGAGGGGAAGAGCTCCCAGTGGCACCTGAGGTCACCTGGTAGGCCTTGTTGCAGATCCCGCAGCTGAAGGGCTTCCCTCCAACGTGGGTCACCATGTGCCGCTCCAGCATGGACGGGGCACTGAAGATCTTCCCACACGTGGGGCAAGGGTGGTACTCTTTGGAGTGCACCTCATGGATGTGCTTCCGGTGATCCTGAAGAGTGGGGAAACTCATCCTGCACTTCTTGCAGTCATAAGGATCTTCTATGTCTAGTTTCACGGGACATCCATGAGAGGAAGAGGTGGAGAGGAAAAGAAAACACCATAGGCAGCCATCAGTGAAACACTGGTTGTTGTGTACAGCAACAAATGTGAAGACTCTGCTTACATAACAGGCAGTGTCATAGACTCCAAGGATCAGAAATCAGTGTAGCAGTCACCTGACTACCCCCACCTTCATCCTAGGAGGTGGGATTCCTCCAGGGTTTCGAGATTAACTATCTCTGCAGCATCATGTAGTTCATCTCTATTCCTCATTTTACATCTTACAAGTTAAATTACACTTTATCACTTTCCAGGGAGTTTCACCCTGGCTCGTCCTGTTTGCAGTGGGCATTCTGGAGTTTTCTAATTCTCTGTAGAGGATTTCCAGCACACTCCCCAGAGCATCACTAATTCCTTTGTCATCAACAGCACAAGTGGAAGGATGCTTCCTTTCTCCCCACTTTAGATTCAACAATAAAAACATCAGCATAATGAGTGCTCTATGACAGGCATATTCTAAGTGCTTTATGTAAATTAACTCACTTAATCCTTCCAATAACTCTATGAGTAGGTTCTATTATCATCCCTATTTTACAGATTAGGAAAATCAAGGTTTAGAGTGGTAAGGCAGTATCTTGCCCATGGGCACAATTAAGAAATGGCTGAACTGAGTAACAATCCCATCTCTCACTCCCAAATCCATGCTGTCTGAGAGCTACATGCTTAATTGGATATGCCAACCCTTCAGTGAGACCCCTACAATAAAACTCGTAGTGATGAAGAATACATTTGCCATCCTATGGCAGGCAACTTTGGTCTTTTTCTTAAAGCAACAGAAATCAAAACGTTTTAATAAAATCCTTTGCTCACAAGCCAATCTTTTATGTGCACTGATTCAGATTAATTCAGGAATTCTGACATGCAGCAG
Organism: Gorilla gorilla gorilla; assembly: GCF_029281585.2. Taxonomy (NCBI): domain Eukaryota; kingdom Metazoa; phylum Chordata; class Mammalia; order Primates; family Hominidae; genus Gorilla; species Gorilla gorilla. The sequence goes on from NC_073224.2 coordinate 217,327,349, forward strand.
CATTCGGTATCACTAACTAGTTTCCCTGTGGACATGAGCTCTTGAAATCTCAGTTTTACACCATCTTCTAAGACACTTTGATGCAGCTTTCCATAAGCAATGATGTGGTTCTATGAAACAGGCAAGAAATGGGAGAGAGAGGGGGGCCTGGATGCTAGGCCTGCCACGGATGATATAGTTTAGGGTATGGCAAAGTATTCTGGGTCTTCTCCCTTCTGAAAGTTAATAACGTCTTCCCCTTTCCTGACGCCCAGGTAATGCTACTGGAAAAGGAAGACTAAAGCAGAATGTCATTAAAGAGGTCAAGAGGACATCAAAATTGTGGCACTGGATCCAAGCCAAATCTCTCATCTGGAAGCCTACTGTAACTGGATTTTTTTGGACAGCCTTGTAAACTGCTTGGAGGGAAAGGGCCACACTTTATTTTCCCCCTGCATCACCCAATGTCTAGCCACATGCTGGGCACACAGGAGCTTTGGCAAAGTCCTTGCTGGCTGGCTGACGACAGACTTGGATGTGTTTACATAAAGCGCACTTGTGAGACACTGTATCTGCCAACAGCTAGAAACTGGTGTGTGGGAAGAGGGGTGGGGAGGAAAGAAGAGCATGTGAGATGCATGGCATGCAAAAAAGACAAGCTTTGATGGTGACAAATGGCATCTGAGAGGGTTGCTCTTGTCACCAATAATAATAGTATCTGGCATTACTGAGCATTTTCTATGTGTCAGGCGTGGAGTGTCATGCTTTACATGTGATCTCATTTAATTCTAATTACAATCCAAGGTGGTGGCATTATTATTTGCTCTAGTTTACAGAAGGGGCATAAGAGGCTTAGAATGGTAAATAAATTTGTTTAAGGCCTCAAGAAAAGTAAGCGTCAGGGTCAAGATTCAAGTCCGAGCCTGTGTGATTCCAGACTCCAAGCTCTTAACTCCCCTGCTGTGCTGTGCTGATTACACTCCTGCTGCAACAAGAGAGGCTGAAGAAAATGTGATGTGGCCAGCCAAATGCCACGCTGGTGATTTCCCGATGGTGTAATGAGGAATCACGGAATTTCTTTGTCCTTCCTTCCTGTGTGTGTATATATATGTGTGTGTGCCCACGCATGCATGCATGCCGAATAAAAGTGTGTTTCTGTCTGTGTCAGTTCTCACAGAAGGGGAGAAAGACAGGGGCAGACCCCACTAACTGTGTGAAATACAATGGCATTCGGAAGAGAATGCTGGGCAGGAGGTTTTTAAGGGAACATAACCAAGGCTCACTTATGATGGTAGACATTAACTCAGAAAGTGTCTGGACTGCTCCTACGGGAAAAGGCAAATGGAAGATGGACTAATGGAAATATTCCAGTGCTCTGTGAGCCAATCAGTTATAGAGGCTTTTTCCTTCAAACAAAATTTGCCTCTGTTGGACAAATGGTGCCAGGTGGGCTAAAAAGGAAGACAGGGAAACAGCCTGGCCAGAGAGAAATAAGCGTTATATGAGATACCTTAAAATGAGATTCTTCCTGAACTAGGAATGAGGGACTCTGGGTTTTGCAGGGGAACAGGTAAGGGGAATGCACTGAATGGAGCTCGGGTCTGATGGATTGACACCTCTGCTGCAATTGACACGCTTTCCCAGTGCCAGGCTGGCACTGAGGGCTTGAGATCCACAGTCTCTACATACTGTGAAAGGTGTGCAGATGGATGGAGAGGCCATTGGCTTGCCGGAAGCCCTTGCCACAGTCCCTGCAGACATAGGGCTTGTCCCCGGTGTGGGTCCTCACGTGGCGGGACAGCTCAATAGACTGGGCAAACACAGCATCACAGTACTGGCATGCATACATTTTCCCTGCAAATACACAGGAGCTTATTAGAGTCAGCACTAAAAATTTATGGCATTGCTACAAACAAAATCTAATTCTACAGCACGTATCAGGGAAATATCATCTGGTAGATGACATTAAAACATCAGGCAGTCTGCAATACGCTGGGTGAGATCTGAGCCGTCTCATCACATGGCACCTCACAAACACAGCCGATCACACGGAAGGTGCGAGTGTGGTTGGACAAAGGAATAAGGACGGAGTTCTCACTGCACAAGACAACCCATCTGTTCATCAGCCACCACAAGTATGGAAGAGCGCACTCTACTCCCGCAACCAGATACATCCCTGTGCCCAGAAACACGTGGGTTTGGATCCCCTGGCGACATATACAGTGTGGATCTGCAACTGTGCACAAAGGTGAGAGTCGTGGATTCAGAGAGGAATGAAAGCCTTCTTCCAGTTGCTTGCTATTAAGTTATTATGTATCCCTTGGTTTCTCTATTTTCACATGCATATAATGAGGATATAATGACCAGACTGCCAAAGATTATTAGAAAATGTGGATAAAGAACAAGTCTGGAGAACTGGCATTTGTGAGAAATGCTAGACCAACTGAACCTCCAAGCTCCCTTATGGGCCGAGAGAGCAAGCAGGGCGATCGGTGAGGCAAGGCTCCAGAACCCCGGATCCCAGGGTCTACCACAACTAGGGCAAGCAGCCTCATTTTCAGTGTTTATGTATTGGGCTGAAAAATAAGACTCTGTTAGGAAAAAAAGGGTTCCTTGAATGGAGAGGTGAAATTATTGAGGAGCCTGGGGCTTAGTCCTTGATGTTCTCAATCCTCAGTTTCTAGATGATCTCTCAGTGCCTCATACACCATCTGTAATGGATGCCTCCTGTAGTATAGCTCCAGCTCCCACCTTTCCCCAGAACTCCAGACCCATATGTCCAACTCCCCACTGCTCTGCTCTCCACCTGGATGTCTAGTAGGTATCTCCAATGCATCAAATAGGCCACTATTTGTGGTAATTTGTTACAGCAGCAGGATAAACTAACATACTTCACATAAAAACCCAAAGTCCTCATCTGTTTCGGGAGCTCAAAACAGAGCTTCCAATGCTCTGTCCCCATCACCCCCACAGCCACCATCCACACACTCCCCCATCTCAGTAAATGGCAGCATCATTCACTCAGTTGCTCATGGCAAAGCCCCAAAGCCTTCAGTTCCTTTCTTTCCTTCACATCCCACATCTAATCCACCATGAGTCCTGTTACCTCCATTTTCAAAAACATATCCTAAAACTTGAACGTTCTTTACAACCCCCACTAACACAACTCTAGTTGAAAACTATATCACCTCTACACTGAACGGCTCTAGCAGCCTTCTGTTTCCCTCTTGCCCTACTATAGCTCATTGTCTGGAGTGGCCAGAATTAACTTCTGAAAATGTAAATTAGATCCTACCACTCATTCTCTGCTCAAAACCCTTCTATGGCTTCACGTGGTAGGCGGGATAATGGCCCCCAAAGATGTCCATGTCCTAATTCCTCAAACCTGTGTGTATGTTACCATACATGGCAAAAGGACTTTGTGAATGTGACTGGATTAAGGATCTTGTGATGGGGGGGTTGTCTTGGATTATCCAGGTGGGCTCAATGTAATCGCAAGGGTCCTCATAAGAGGGAGGAAGAAGAGTCAGAAAAGGAGGTATGGTGATGGAGGCAGAGGTTGGGGTGATGTGGCCAAGAGCCAGGGAATGCGGGCAACGTCTAGGGGCTGGAAAGGCAAGGAATGAGATCTCCCCTAGAGCCTCCAGAAGGAACTCTGCCGAAAGCTTGAATTTAGCCTCACAAGACCCATCTTGGATTGCTATCCTCCAGAATGGTAAAAGAGTATATTTGGGTTGTTTTAGGCCAGCATTTGTGGTAATTTGTTACAGCAGCAGGATAAACTAACACACTTCACATCAAAACCAAAAGTCCTCACCTTGGCTTATAAGACCCTCCAAGGTCCAGCCTTTGCTAGCATCTCTGGCCTTATCTCTTAATGCTCTTGCTCCTTGACTCTGCTTTAGCCCCTTCTAGTTTTCTGTGGTCTCTCATGCAGGTAAAGCTCGTTTCCACCGGGGAGGCAGCTCTGCACTTGGGATGCTCTCCTTCTAGGTCTTCCACCGGCTCCATCTCTCACTTTGTTTAGGTTTCTCCACAAATGCCATCTCGCAGAGGCCTTCTCTGATGATACAAATAGTGTCCCCCAAGCCCTGTCCTCTCACTGTGTACCCTGCTTTATGCTTCTTCATAGTAATAACCGCTATCTAAATTTATACTATATATTTATTTGTTTATTGTCAGTTTTACCCAGTGGGATGTAAGTCCCATGACAGGGGTGCGTATATTTACAATACCTCCTGCTGAAACAGTGCTTGTGAAATTCATTCACTCAGCAAATATCGATTGAGGGCCTACTATTGCTAAGTACTAGTCTAAGTCCCATGGATACAGCAGTGGGAAAAGAAAGACTAACAGCTTGCCACTCATGACACTTGCATTCTAACAAGGAAGACTAAGCAGAAATAAATTACTAAAGTAGATACTACATCATATGAGAAGCACTATGGGAGAAAAATACTGCATGGAAACCAGGGGTGGGGTGCTGAGACCTTACAGAGGGTGGCCCAGGAAGGGACTCACAGAGAAGGTAAGTGTAAGAAAAGTCTCAAAGGAGGTGAGGAAGTGAAACATGAGGTGTCTGACGGGAAGCGTCCCCAGCAAAGGGAAGGGTAAGAATAAAGGTCCTGGAGCAGGTGCCTGCGGGCCTGAGGCCTGGCCAGAAAGCTAAAATGTGCAGGCCTAAGAGATGAAGTCAGAGAGGAATCAGGAACCTTAATCACAGAGGGCCGGGGAGGCTATCTTAAGGACTCTGGATTTCACAACTGAGTGGGACAAAAAGCCATTGAAGAATTTGGAGCAGAGAAGTGACCTGATAGGGTTTATTTATTTTTTAAGTATCAAGAGAAATGGCGAAAGCAAGACCAGCTTTGAGGCTACTGTGACAGTCCACGTCAAACAATGGTTACCTTATAATTTATAAAGAAATGCTCTAAACAATAGGTAGACTGCTCCAAAAAGCCTTCCCTGACAATGTACCTCCTCCTCCCCTCCAACTGGACTAGAGACCCCTTCTCCATCCTTCCTCATCACGCTGGTGTTATTCCACATTATACCGCTGACAATCTGCATTGTAACGGGCACTACACTCCCCTCCCCCTGCCCCCTTCAGGCCACAAGCTATGGGCACACAGGAATCCCAGCTCAGCCACTCGGCATCTGCCACTGTCTGATCCACAGTAGGTGCTTAGTCAGGGTCCTTCTCATGCTTGAACTCAACCTCAAAGCTCAAATAATTTTATGTAAATTCTCTATAACTTTTAATGGCAAAAACCGCAATGACTTTTCCACAAGACCTAATATAAAGTCATAGGAGGTTAGCCAGTCTCTTTCAGAAGCTCTCCCAGTAAGCAGTTTACGTCTGTGCACAGAGCTATTCCCAGTCGTCTGTTTGCCTGGAGGTTGTGCATTGTTTTTTTAATTTTATTTATTATTATTATTATTTTTGAGACGGAGCCTCGCTCTGTTGCCCAGGCTGGAGTGCAGTGGCACAATCTCAGCTCACTGCAAGTTCCACCTCCCAGGTTCACACCATTCTCCTGCCTCAGCCTCCTGAGTAGCTGAGACTACAGGTGCCCGCCACCACGCCCGGCTAATTTTTTGTATTTTTTAGTAGAGATGGGGTTTCACCATGTTAGCCAGGATGGTCTCAATCTCCTGACCTTGTGATCCGCCTGCCTCGGCCTTATTTTTTTTTTGATACTTAACTTTTGTGGGTACACAGTAGGTGTATATATTCACAAGGTACATGTGATGTTGTGCTACAGGCATGCAATATGAAATAACTGCATCATGGAGAATGAGAGATCCATCCCCTCCAGCATTTATCCTCTGTGTAATAAATAATCCAAATTACACTCTATTTAAAATGTACAATTAAGTTACTATTGACTTCAGTCACCCTGTTGTGCTATCAAATTGTTTTGTTTTTGAGATATATATCACACCTAATCCAAATGGGGTTTAGGCAGTTCACAGTGAAAGTCTGCAGGAGAAATGAACTGTGCCGCGCCTTACCTTCCGAGTGCTTCTTCTTGGTGTGATAGGCCAGGGCGGAGGCCTGGGTGAAGGTCATGAGGCAGTGCTTGCACATGAACGGGCGGTCCCCGGTGTGAAGGCGAAGGTGGTTCTTCAGGGTGGAATTGGCTGCAAACTTCGCCCCACACTCTTCACAGGAGAAAGGCTTCTCATCGAAGTGCTCTGTCAGCTTATGGTACTGCATGCCTAGGGAAGCCAAGCACACCAGAGGCCAGAAGAGATGCTACTAATCAGTGTTAGGAATCTAGCACAGGATACCAAGAGCACTGTCTCAGCCCAGGCCTCCAGAGGAAGCACAGCATGAAGCCCAGGGTGCCAGGCCATGCTGGTACCCACTGCACACAGCCACGCTGCTCTCTACCCACCAACTGGCATCCCCAAAGTCACCTGGCCTTACTCCTGGATGGAGCTAGTGGAAAGTAATGTTGGGCTTATCTTCCCCATTCCCTTCTCTCTCTTAAATAGGACCCTGCCACCCAGAACTAGGGAAACTCAACTTGCTTTTATATTTCGTTAGGTTTATCCAAATTCTAGGACAAGGGAAAACCATTCTGACTGTACATCCCATGATTTCCATGACTCTTGTTTGTTACCAAGAAACAAGTGGCACATGGAAACATGAGCCAGGTGTTAAGTAGCTGGTTATCACTGTAAACAGTAAGAGCTGTAAGTTATTGTGTGCTCACTCTGTTACAGGCAGTGCACTGGTGTTTAGCTCTGTTACCTTAAGTCTTCATAACAATCCAACAGAGTAAGTGGTATCAGGGTGCTGCTTTAATAGATTTGGGGAAATCAAAGCTCGGGGGCTGATTCCGAAGCCCATGTTCTTAAAATATTACCCTGCCTCTGTAGGAACCTGCTCTATTTTCTAAGCCCACCCACAGCCCTCACTGCACACAACTAAGGGAAAGGCCTGAAATCCAAGCTATAAAACCCACAATTATCATCCTCTGTTCCTTTGCCTTCTTGAATGTACCTGAGGCATGGGCAAATTCTCTGCCACAGAGGTCACATGTCACTGGAAGCCTCTTCTTCTTCTTCTTGGGGGCATCAGGCTCTCCACCTGCACCATGGGCCTCCAGCTGATGTTTTTCCAGCTCTTTCTTTGAATCCTTGGTCTCACTGCACTCCTTACACTGCACCTGTTTGCTCTTAGCCACCCGGCAGCGCTTCATGTGCACCTTTAGGCGGCAGTAGAAATGGAAGCTTTTGTCGCAGGCCTTACAGATGAAGCTCTTCTTGGCAGGGTCTGGGGAGGCTGAAGCCTCTTTCTCTTGCTGTCCTGGCAAGGAACCAGTCTCTCCTTGATCATTCTGTTCCCCAGGCTGGCTGTCTTCTTTGGCTGCCTTTTCATCTTCTTTGTTGTTGGCTTCAAGGTGAAATTTGTTACTCACCTTCCACGTTTCCTTCTCTCCATCTTCCTTAGTAAGGACACCTGCATAAAAGAGACATCTCATGGCTCTGCGAACTCTCTGTTTCTATTTTGCTTTATAACGTTTCTAACACACTTCTTACAGGAGACTAGAGACTACTTGAGATCCTCAAAAACACTCTGAAGTAATATCATTGTCCTCTTTACTTTCCAATAAACACAAAGAACATTTTCCCCCTATGTCTCATGACTTTTTTAGGTATTGAGAGCATATAAAATGAATACGTAACTTAAGGTTGTGATAAACTATGATATGAAATGCTGTCTCTTTCTTCAAGAAACAACCTGGTGTACTGACAGGAACCCCCTTCCCACCTGGCCCGTTCCTTACCAATGTATGCTAACTCCTGCATGACAGGCTGCAGGCCTGGAAAAGATTTGTGGACACTGCACAGGAGGTGGCATATTTCAATGGCCGGGACTGATTTTTCCATGGCTCTGCTCAGCACTGCTCTCAGGGAAGCTTCAGGGCTGGCTGTCTCAAAGGAAATGCTCAGAATCTAAATGAATACCAGGAGACAAAGGTGTGGGGTTAATCTCAGCAGATTTTCCCCATGGTTTTCAACCTAAAAAAAAAAAAAAAAAAAAAAAAAAAAACCTAATCCCAGGAAGGCACTGCTCCATTTATAAGCAGTTTATACATCGCCTTGTGATAAATGTAGTGGACAGCTCTGTTTGCCAAAGAACAGGAAAACTAACAAAACAGAAAAAAAGAAGCATGTATCCAGATAAATGTGCAAATACAAAGAAGATACATGCAGGGAAGCATAAAGCATTTTCTATAAGAAATAGCTTCAGAAACTAGGAGTCTCCCAAAGACCTTTTCTGGATCTTAATACTAAAAGCTTGAAAAGCTATAGGATTTGGTCGTCGGTGTGTCTGTCTTGAAAATCAGAATAAGTTTTCATAATATATAATTGTCTCAATGTCTGGAAGTAATTCTGCATGATCAGTGGCTTCATATTTTTAGATACTTAGATGTACCCATTTAAACGTCATTTTCTTTCACAAAGAAACTCAGCGTTTTAAAGAAGGTTCAAATAGAAGCTTTAAAGAGTCCAAGAATATTATTTCAAAGCCATCGTCCTCTTTCAGAATGTTAGAGCTATCAGCAGAAAGAGTCGGTACACTGAGAAAATAAAGCTAAACCATCCACAGATGGCCAAACGGAATTTTCATTTTGGAAGATGTTTTATTTCTGCTCTTTTCAAGTCTATCTAAATAAACCTGATGTCCCTGGAGGCAGGCATGAGACTAATTAGTGAGGCTAAAACTGATCAACTGCAGAAGCCCCATCTCTGAAGTTTACGGCGTGCTGGAGAGAGTCTAACAGATGAGTCTTTCCTCTGAAGCCCCACAGAAATGTGTGCCATCTTCTTCCCATCTGAGTCAGACCAACATGTGGCTGTCACCTGCATAGAGAGACTTAGAAACCCGCCCTTCTGCACACCTTCCACACCTACCTGAATCAAAAGGGCACCACGTTTGAATCTGTAGTTTAATTTCATGTTCCTTTCTTGTTCTTCCCCACTCAGGATGCAAATGATCCTGGGCTGGACACCCATGAGTTCCCCCAGTCCCCACCTGGTATTCCTGGGATGCTGGCCACATTGCGTGAAGCCTTACAGAAAATGAGCTGGCACTATTTGCTACCCCATATGGGCAAAAGCTTTGTTTTATCTATGTTTATCTTGGCTCTTTCTAGAAGCCAGAATAGAACATGTAATAAGACCAGTTTTACTTTCCTTCATCTGAGAGAAGCTGCTTCTTAGAACAGGTAAGAGAACAGTATCATGGCTCCAGGGGATGCCAGGTTTAGACAAATGGAATAAATTGGTTTGAGTCACAGGAACCTGGGTTCAAATCCTGACATCATCTCCTCCCTGCCGGAGCATTTTAGACAGGTAACTTAACCCTTTGGGGCCTGAGAACCCTTGTCTATAAAATGTGATAACATCACCTGCCATGTAGAGCTGGAAGGATTAAAAGAGCAAACGTGTTAGGAAGCATTAGCCTAGCATGGGGTACAGATATTGGTTCCGGCCAGGCACAGTGGCTCACGCCTGTAATCCCAGCACTCTGGCGAAGCTGAGATGGGTGAATCACTTGAGGCCAGGAGTTCGAGACCAGCCTGGCCAACATGGCGAAACCCCGTCTCCACTAAAAATACAAAAAATTAGCAGGGGACGGTGGTGCGCACCTGTAATCCCAGTTACTTGGGAGGCTGAGGCAGGAGAATCGCTTGAACCTGGAAGGCAGAGGTTGCCATGAGCCAAGATCGTGCCACTGCACTGCAGCCTGGGCGACAGAGCAAGACTCTGTCTCAAAAGAGAAAAAGGAAAAAAAAGAAGGAAAAACAACCCAACCAAATATTGGTTCCTCTCTTAGGAATGAAGACAGTCCCAGGCAACAACCGTAAAACTCTCTGGCATTTCGCTTTTTATTCCCACCACACCTCTTTCACAGTCTCTGCCAGGTGCTCCTCCTCCGAGGTAAAGAGCTTGCACTCAATCTTCTGTTGGATGGCCTCCAAGATCAATTGGTTATGCCTCAGGATTGTTTCTAAAGTGGCACGTTCTGGGGTGGTCACTGAAAAGAAGGGGGATCAAAAACTCATTAGGCAAACAATGAGCACCATTTTCTCCTTCACCCTTCCTCCACTCAACTCTTCATGATGAAAATGCATTTCCCCTATCTCCTATCTGAGGCTGGCAGTGGGGAAAACGGCAAATAGCACTGTAATCAGAGTATAATAATGAATATAAGCTTAAGATAATTACTGGATCTATTTTTTAAAAGGTTTACAAACTCTTGTGTCCTTGAACAAAACTGCCAGTCCTTACTTCTAATAGTAGGGATGTAGGTGACTACCGTTAAGAGAGCTCTTCCTATTTTCTAGGAAGACTGACAGTCATCTCTAGTGGGGGCAAAACCCCCTCAGAGGTCAGGTAACTTACCTGCCCGGAAGAAAGTATCGGCACCAGGCTCCCTTCGTATTTCCTCCATGAGCAGGTCCAATGGGCAGGTCTTTGTCTCCTGAACCACCAGCAGCAGTTGCCAAACAGCTGTGGCAGAGAGAGTCTGCTTTTCTAGAACTGCTGATATCAGAGAATTGAAACCACCTGAACCAGAGTCACGTTTCACAAGCTTCTCCATGACCTTCAAGATGTAACACAAACACTCACGTAAGAGACTCTCCAGCCACTAGCCCAGCTACAGAGCTGCAAGTCTAGATATTGGGTTACAGTGAATATGTTTGGGGAAGGAGTTTTTCAACATCCTCACCTCTCAGTCTGAGAGATTTCTTATACATGACAAAGTTCTTCATTTCTCCTTTTGAATGCCTTTCCTTATTACCACAGAAATTAGAACTATTCTATTTGTTATTCCACCTTAGAAACTGAGATACCTTCTATTTCTCCTCTACTTAGCAATTCTCAACATGGCTACATATGTATATTTACAGAAAATATAAATGTGTGTGTGTATTCATATTTTTTCCTTCTTTCTCATTTTACCCTCCCCTCCCTCTGTTTCTCTCCCTCTCTTACCTCTCTTTCTCCAGGGGCTAAACTTGTCATGTGTGAGATCATCTTTAATAAAATCTGGTTGTCTGTGAAAATCTCAGAGAGGTTTTCATGATAGCGTCTCAATAGCTCAGTCCCATAATCATCAGGGCTTGGTTGGACTGTAAGGATATTAGCAAAACAATAATGTTTGATGCAACAAAACCTCCTACAGAAGACTCCAGGATATTACCAATGAGAGAGGAAGAGAGCAATCAGCACAAGGGCTCAGTGTCCTCTGCAGAGCCCTGGCTTGGGGCCTCATACACATATGTTCAGAGCTCCTCTGCCTACACTTAATCGCTTGGCGCTTCAGGGTCATAAAGCCGTTAACACTTTGAAAGTCAGTGCCTGGTGGTAGGAGCTAGCAATTGCTCACCAGGGGTGTAATTAGAAGGCTGTATTTGTAAGAGACTCAGATGTGCAGGTTCAAGGGGGGGTGTTTGTCAAGCCTGAGGTAGAGGATCCGTGTGGCGATCCTAAAGACGAGCACGAATCAAGGCTGTGCGTGTGAAGCTGACCTGTGGTTTTTCTATTTAGGTGCCCTTTGGGCCAATTTGTTAGGTTTTCTCTTTTAAGAGGTCATATTTACTTGGAAGTTAAGAAAAATTGAAACTATCAGGCATTTCTCTTAGCTTTGCAGATATTTAAAAATGTACTCTTTTCTTTAGCTCAGTAACTCCACTTCTGGAAATCCAACCTTAAGAAATTATCTGAAGGTTTTTGTCTATGTACAAAGACAACTGTCAAAGCATAATCTTTGCTGATGATGACAGTGAAGATAACAACTAATATTTACTGAGTGCCCATGTGCCGGGCACAGTGCTAAATGTTTTACATGTATTATACTAGCCACACAAAAACGATAATGTGATAGGTACCACTCTTACCCCATTTCACACAGCAAATGAGGTTTAGAAAGATTAAGTCACTTGCTCAGGGTATTACAGCTACAGAATGGTGCGGTGAGGGTGCGGCCCCAGGTAGTCTTGACACCAACGCCTACAGTCCTAACCATTATGCTACATCCGCTCTGAAATAAGGGCATGAATAATACACCATATACATCCTTATGATGGAAAACTACACAGCCTTCAAAAACTAGGATTGTGGGGAGTTTTTCTGAACTGTGGAGAAGAAGACTGCTGTAATGTTACACAGGGAAACCATAAAATTATACAATATGATAGTATCTCAATATTATAAAAGTGAGAGATAAAACATGTCAAGGTGTTAATATTGGCATGCTTGAGTGGTAGGATTTTAAATGGTTTTCTTCCTTATATTTGGAATTGTCCAAGCTTATATAAGTACATACTACTTTTATAGGCTAGGAGCAAATATCCTTTTTCTGAAAACCATCTGAGTCCTAAATGCTCTGGGCCAGGGAAGAGTTGGCTTGAGCTGGATTGTCTTTCTAAGGAATAGGATATGGACTCATTTCCCCAAGCTGAACAGACACCAGAATAATGAGTTCTGGGGACTGCTGGAAGCAAACAGCACTCTAGTGGAAATGGGGCGATGGAGATTTGAGGCTTTGCTGCTCCTATTTGCGAATATGGCTGACAGAGTGCTGACCCTTATGAGCACATTTGCTCCTCTGGCTTTCACAGGTGATCCTGGACAGCCCTGGGAAAGCCACACGTTAATAAATCCTGAGCCACAGGAACACCATGAGGGAGCTTAACCGAGAAGAGTCACTCTCAGATTTCAGACCTTAACTCCAGAGAGATTGAGAATTATCGATTTATGACGGCTAGTTTCTATTCTGCAATGACATTTCTTAACATTATCTTATCTCCCCAGCATGGAGCCAAAAGGGTGTTTCAAGCTACAATTTTCTGGAAGAGTGGTTCCAGTCCAGAGAGTCAACAATTAACTAATACCTGTGGCGCTTGGCAAAGTGGCTGATTTCTGCAACTTCTCTAGCAGAAGGCCCAGGTTTGGGAAAGTCATCTTCACAGCCTGGAGGAGTTTTACCAAACCCTCAGCAGTCAGTGTCTTCTCTTCAGTCATTCTGTGCAACAAATTTTCTATTGTCTCCTTGGGTGTTCTGCCCTCACAGCAATTCAGAATCACCTGCGGTGGCAAGCAATCAACCAGACACCAGTTACTGGCAATTCGACATTGATCTGACGCACTACTGGAAAACCTAGCAAGATAGCATCACAAGATGCCTGATCTCCAAGTCCTCTTCTGTTGGTCTCTAGCATTACTTTTTTTCATAGTTTCTTCCTTATTCTGTTTCAATAAAAATCTTAAATATTTTCCAAACAAATAACTGTGAAAATCTTTCTCAATTGCAGGTCTGTGTATCTGCTCTGCCTCCAACAGCTTGCATTTTGTGAAAACATTCCTAAACTAGGCCTATATGATACAGCAAGTAGCCTACCTCTAACCTGGTTCTTTAGATGTGGCTTGTCTGGACGCTAAGATTGAGAAACACAGATTGATAATTAATATAGTTTAATTTTTTTGGTCTCTTTTCAGTAAAGTTCATAACATTAGCATAGGTTATAATTTCATAGGTTATAATTCCATTGTTTTACTTTACTTGCATAGTAATCTGAATACTCAGATAATTTGTATAATTAGTCTGTGGACTCCAAAATATTAGATTTAAAGTGCCTTTCTGGATTATTTTTCTTGTGGATTCCTTATTATCCATTCCTCTCATTCTCAACAGCCACATACATCAGCTCCAGTCATAATTCAGCAATTCCACTCCTTTGTCCTTCCTTGGTGTGCTAGAGGATTTTGAGTCAAAAGGGCACAGAACTCTAGCAAAAGGATGAAAATAAAACATGTGACAGATATTTTACAGATATTTTTATATTACAATAGAACTATTTCTTAATGGACTACAGCATAATATGCATAGCTTAGCTCTTATGGAACTGATAAAGCAGGGGATTATTTCAATACATGTAATCTACAGATTCACAGGAACTGAATTTTGAGCTTTTCTTTGGGAAAATGCCAGCTCCTAGTCATGGTAGTATGCCAGAGGCTGCCATTATCAAATTAACTTCCATTTTAAAATAATGATTTTAGCTTTAAAACCAAATTGGTTTTATATATATGAAACGAATATATACATAATAAATCAAGCTGTCATATTCTTTGTCAGTACAGAACATAGTCATTCTCTTTAAGGTCTAATATATAGATTTCTACTAAATAAATCATAATTTAAAAATTAAGAGCTTGTATCTAAACATCATACTGATTTCAGAGCTAAATCTTGGTTCCTAAGCAATAATCTGATACACAAAGAGGCAGCCAGATACTGGTAAGAGTAAGCATAGGCTTTAAAGCCAGACAGACCTAGTTCAAATTGCAGTTCTAATATTTATTGCCTGTGTGACCTTGGGCAAGTTATTTAATTCTTCAAGCCTTATTTTCCTCACTTGCAAAAGAAGATAATACCAACTCTTGCACAGTTGTTACTGTAAAATGAAGGTGCTGTTCATAGGGCCTTGCCTAACTCCTAGGACATATGTGATCTTTAAGAAATGACTATGTTATTGATATGATTAGGGAGAAGTACTCATAGGGGTTAAGAGAATGTGCTTGGATTAGAAGTCTAATTCTTATTACCAGCCCCAAACAGCTGTGTCTTTGGGTGAGCTACTTCACCTCCCTATGCTCTGTTTCTTCATCTTTAAAATAAGGGTAATATCCATGATGTCATAAAGTTGCTATGAGGGCAAAACTTAATAATGTTTAAAAAGTCCTCAGCACACTGCCTGGCACACAGTAAGCAATAAATAAATGACAGCTATAGTAATTACCTTTTTTTTCTGTTTCCGGTCCTCATGTAAATATGTTCCTGGTTACTGCTTCTTACAAAACCCAACATATTTATAAAGGCCATGGCATCCATTATTAGCATAGTTTCTAACCAGAAAAAAAGTTCGAAAAGGCCTGGGTACACATTCCACACGATGTCAAAATACTGGGCTATTCAATCAACACTCACCTCTCCACTCCCACTTTCTTAGTCTGCTTCAACTTTCATGAGAAGGAATCACTTAAAGAAGCTCTGGTGGAACCCCAATCTTAAGAAGTGTTTTTGTGATTTATAACTAATTTAAGCTCTTCTGCTTCAGCTTTCTCTGTCAAGTAAACTGAAAGTGACAGAAGAAAATGACAGTGTGGTCTATCTTGCTGCAGAGAATGAAGCTGAGTTTGGACTCTATCTATAAATGCTGTTTTACCAAGATAATGAAACAGTTCAAAGGACACATTCAATCTAGTTAATAAGAAAAAGGTCTGAATGAGTAATCGAATGAAATCACTAAAGAGGGAATCAGGAACTTTTAGAGCTATAAGCAACTTATTTAAATTGAGTGCCTGAAATTACACTTAATTTGAAGACTAAGGAGAAAAAAACAGAAGTTTAATCTTTGTATATTTTCTTTCTCTAAGAAGTTCAAAGGACTTAAAAATTTAAAAACAATTAAATCACAAAATGTAATTCTGAGATTAAAGGTTGTTTCCATTGTGTGTGTGTGTGTGTGTGCGTGCACACATGTGCAACATAAGATCACTGAGAAAAATAAAATTGAGGATCTAGTCCTCACTGTAAATTCAGGGCTTAGCCATTATACCAGTGGCTTCT
This sequence comes from Gorilla gorilla gorilla, assembly GCF_029281585.2. Lineage (NCBI taxonomy): Eukaryota > Metazoa > Chordata > Mammalia > Primates > Hominidae > Gorilla > Gorilla gorilla. The sequence continues at coordinate 217,342,986 of NC_073224.2, forward strand.
AAATGTTTTCTCTCCTAAACACTTAAGTCACTTCCCACAGTTTTAGGAATTGATGCCACAAAAGTACTCTATCCCTATTCCTTCCTTCCAGATATAAAAGTATTTTTAGCACAAAGTTGAAATCAATAACACCAACAAACATAGTTATCTAGTTGCCTTGAGAAGTCATGCCAGCAGTTTTATGAGGATTTTAGTAGCTAGCTGGTGGGAGAGTAAATTGGTACAACCTTCCTGAAGGGCAATTTGGCAATATATATCAAACACTTGAAAATTTTTATACTCTTGGTTCCAAAATTCCACTTCTTAGAAATTACAGTAAGGGAATAATTTCAGAGGTATGGAAAGATTTATATGCAAGAATGTTCTTCACAACATCACTTTTAATAGCAAAAAAAAAAAGGATACTAATGCTCAATGATAAAGAAACGAAATCCATATTATAGGTATAGACATGTATTAAGATATTAGGTAAAAAGTCAAGTTAGAAAACCATATGTTCTATATAACCTCATCCTGGGATGACTCAAATGAGAAAGAGGGGAACACATGCTTCAGCATGTTAGCAGTGTCATCTCTGAGTGGTGAAATCTGAATTTTTTCTTTTTGATTGCTTTCCCCATTTTCTACATATTCCAAATGTACAGTACATTTCTATAAAGAGGAAAGGTGGCATAATAATTACAAAATTTCCTTAACATTTTAATTCTTGATACAGTTGTTTACAGTAAAAATTGAGTCAGAGCAGGAATAGCATATATCCATCTGTCCGTTGGTCCATCCGTCCGTCCGTCCATCCATCCATCTGTCCAACTGTCCACCCATCCATCCATCCACGCACCCACACATCCATCCATCCATCCATCCATCCATCCATCCATTTTCCTTATGGCTCCATGTGCAAGGCCCTCAGCAAGCTACCGCAAGGAATGCAACAGGATATGAAACAAGCACCTTGACTTCGAGATGCTTACTATGCAGTATGTATTAAAATACTGCAAAGTATAAAGTGCTATGCGCCACAAAAGAATTTTTTTTAAGTGCTATATGAATTCAGGAGGAGGGAGGAGATACTTGACACAGTTACCCTTTTTTCAGTGCCAGTCAGGAATTCCTCCTTGGCTGTTTCCAGGAACTCCATAATAGGTCTCAGCTGTGTTACACACTGTATCAGGTCCTCTTTGTGTTCTAGTAACAGAACAGACAAGGTCTTTCCCTCCTCTGTGCTCCCTGGGGGAGAAAGAGTTAGAGACACACAAGAGAAGCTAGTCAATTTGAAGAAAATGACAGCATGGTTTGTCAAGAGAGATCTAACAGAATAGTAAAGTGATTTTCAGCTTATTCTGAGCACCTGAATGCAGAATCGCTTTTACAGAGGAAAATACTTTATTATTCTGTTTAAACTCTATGAAAGGAAAAATGTTTCATTTATCTGTCGAAACACAAAGCTGCAGAGCCAGCCAGAGGTTAACTTCTGGTTGGCAAGGCCACTGCTTTGTACCTAACCCAAATGAGAGAAACTTCAGCCTTAAAGTGCTGTCAGCGAACCAGTCCAACCTGGGTACTCAAGTCATTGATTTGGATGTGTGGCTTTTTGAAGGGCAGGAGAACATTGATGATATTCTCCAACTTCAAGGTGTCAGACTAGTTAACTGTGGGATAGAAATGGAGACTCAAATTTAGTTGGCGTATATTTAACATGCAGCTTCTGGAATTTACATGTGAAACTTATGTGAAAACCACTTAATAACTAAGCCACCAAAGAAACATATCATTGGAACAAACTTTATAGCATCATCCCAAAATAAAACCCTGCCATTCCAATGCATAGGATCTTCTCCTACCTTTTGGCTGCACTGTGTCTACATCTTCTGGCTTCCGGTCTAATAGTGCTGTTTTTACTGCAGGATTAGAATATTGGTACAGCCTCAACAGGGACACAACAGTTTGAACATCCAGGCTTTCCTCTCTTACTTTACCCAGGATTCTCTGGAATGCTGAATGTTCTCCTTCACCCTCGAAACATTTCACTATCATCTATGGAACAAAAGTACCCAGAAAGATAGATTAGCAAACCACAAGAACCATCCGCTCCTTGCATTTGGCAAACAAGGCCCTCAACAGTTTGATTCCCGCCAGCTTCTCCTGAAGCTCCTCACCCACTGCACTTTCTTTCCCAGCAGCAGTTCCAACAAGCCCTGCGGTCCCATGCTCCTGCCTCTGTCTTCTGGAGGACTCCAATTCCACGACTCCATGCTCTAACCTTGCTCAGGGGTTACCTCTGCTGGGAGGCCTTTCCTGGCCACAGGCCCTACCTCCTCTTCACTGCTTTCAATTTGACATTTGTCACACTATATTATAATTATTTTTTTTTCTCCTACTAGACTTCTTGAAGACAGGAATTATGCTTTCTAGGGCTCTGTATCCGCAGCAAATAGCATAGCCTGGCACACAGTAGGGGCTCAGTGAATTTTTAATAAACTTAATGCACTTCTTACCTAATTATACCTTTCTGAATCTGGCATTTTAAGTATTTCATGGGCAAGGATGTCTGAATTTAAATTTAATGAACTGTCATTTTATTATTTGAGAATGCAATTAAAATCTCACAATTTAGGAAAAAAGAATACCTTAAATCATTTACATTATAAACGACAGACTACTTAAAAAGACATGGGCCTTATTTAGATATAGTCTGTAACAATTAAGGCTAACAGTGTGTTGGCTTGTAGTTGCCAGCTGTAAGAACATATGACTCACATGGTAATTACCCCGTGTGAATGACTGCTTTCAGCCTGAAGGGGCTTCACAGCTTCTTCCCCTAACCAACGTTTATATAACAAGCCTTGCCTCTGGCTTTGTGCCACTTGACCTTTCGGTGGCACTTGGCAGTGCCTCTGTATCACAATTCTCTTCTGATTTCAGCAGCACTGAAGTATGTGGGATAAGAACTTGCCTTCCTGACCACTCCTTTTTAGCCTTTCCCACTGGTTCTTCTTCCAAATGCATAACCATTAACAGCATCTATGACTGGTCTCAATCTTTTATTTTTTTCTCCTTTTATATGCTCCCTTTTGAAAAGCTCTCACATGTATAGCTGTAACTATCACCTTTATGCAAACTTCTCTGAAAAGCAGCTCTAACCCTGCATTATTTCAATCCAGAGCTGCCACACAGATTCTGCTGGAAACACCTTGTCCTCCAGAGGTCTCAGGGGCGCATATAAAACCAAACTCATCATCTTGACTCTTCTAGACCCTTCTAAGACATCAACAACCTCAGTGGTAAAATAAACAAAATTAGCATTCCTTTCTTTGGTCTGACAGAACATTTCTCACGCAAATGCGAGGAAGGTCAGTTGGAAGGTAAGGTTCACATTTCCACTTTAGCAATAATGAATTTACTTGAAAAAATCTGGTAACCAAAACTGAATTTCACATGTACAGTCATATGTATAGGCTTTATGTTTCTACTTGACAAAACTACAGTCTACCTTTGATGTTTTTTAGTGTCAAGATTATAAAATAGAAAAATTTTCTCACCAGAGTCTTTAGAGAGCAAAAGGTTAGTTTTCTACACACACGTCTCCCCACCACACTAAAGGAGCTCATGAATACTGTATCAACACAGCAAAATTTAGCTAGACAGCTGTTATTACAAATTCTGGTAGTAAGTATATATTTAAGATTTTTATTTAGAGAGATTTTATCTTTCTCCTCTCCTCCCAAATAGAAATTATAAACGAGTTAGACCTTGTGTTTCTTGGCTTTGCTTTAGCTTGCTTCCTAAGCACAGGATGTCTGTATAAAGCTAAATTAAACTTTAAAAGTTTCCTGTGTTTTTCAGTCATCTCCAAAAGTACACATAGACAAAACACAGTTTAATAATCCACATCAACATATCACTAGCGTAAGAAACTTCTGAGAACCTAATGTAACTCATCTTGTATTTAAAAAATAATAAACAAGAAATGAAGACGTCAGTTGAAAGCTAAATTAAATCAACTTTTCATGCTTTTGTTAGTTGACTTGAAATCTCTTTAAAATGCCTTTTCACTGACAGCAGTAGGGAACCCAAGGCAGGCAGCATCTAAAATGGACCCTAATACCTGACTGGGTATTCATGCTGTTGGATTGAACCTCGTGACTTGCTTCTAAGAAGCAGAATATGGTAAAAGTTACAGGATGCTACTTTTGAGGTCAGGCTAGTTTGACTTCCATCTTGCCTGTGTTTTCTCTCTCTGCCCTTGCTCTGTGAGATGCAAGCTGCCATGTTGTGAGCTGCCCTACGGAGACACCCATGTGGCAAAGAACTGATGTCTCCAGCCAACAGTCAGGGAGTAACCTTGGAAGTGGATCTTCTGAAGCTGCCAACAGCCATGAGAGTGGGCTTAGAAAAAGATACTCTCCCAGTTGAGCCTTGAGATGCAGCCCTGGCTGACACCTTGACTGCAGCCTGTAAGCGGCTGAGCCAGAGGATTCAGCTGAGCTCTACCTGGATTCCTGACCCACAGGAACTGTGGGAATAAATGTTTGTTGCTTGAAGTTGCTAGATTTTAGAGCAATTTGTGATACAGCACTGGATAACTAATACAGAGCCACTTGCTGCTAATACCCTCAGAAACATGTTTCTTCCTTTTTATTTTCCCTTTCCTTCCTGCCTGCCTTTTGTGCATCTCAATTGATACAGCATATAGCTATCTCATTCTAGCCTAGGCCAGGCTTTTTTTTTTTCCACCTGAAACTCTCTGAATATCCCAAATCCACATCTCTCAGTATCCAATTTGTCTGGCATTATCATTTGAGCCAGTGGGGAAGGGAAGCTTTCATCAATGGTGGCATCTGATATGCTTCTCATTATCCTCTCTGCTGTCTCCTTCTCTGCAGAACTACTCAGCAGTGAAATTAAAACATTTGTTCACTTCATTGCTCAACAGTGATGCTAGGGTGGCCATCTGGGAAGAGAAGCAGGGGTGGGCTGATGAAAGGGCCAGGAGAGGGCAGTTAGCTGCATGGACAGCCCTGCTCTCTCTGCTCTTTCTTTCAGAACCTACTGGGGACCTACACCAGTGCCAACACTACAGCAGTTACTCCATCAGCCCCCTAAAGCTGCCTAGGGCTCCACAGTGGAATAAGCAAGCAGGCCCTTTTCTGCAACAGTTTCTCTGCCTAAACAGAAGAGTATTAGGATATTAGGATAGGCAGGGGTTCATCAATTACTATCATGTAACAGAACTCCAAAAGCTGAACCAAAACAGAGTTCTGTTGAAAGGGCTAAGTTCTTTAACCATACATTTGGAACTAACTCTTAATTCTCAGGGGTAAAGGTACTTCAATAAATTCATGTTAATAAGGTCACAGAAGTAATCTAAATACTTTACCTATGAGTGAAATATAGGTAAATATATTTCAAGATGAGACCATTTCTTTTCCCTCTATAAGTGAAAAACCATTTAATCTTTCCCTTAACTCAAGCCTTTTAACTGAGTTGACTTATTTACCCCAATTGTTCGCCTACTGCCTTCAGATCTGTTTGAGTTACACTATATTCTTGTTCACTCAGGCTCCCTTGACCGCTGAGGGCTAGGTGATGGCAATAATGATAGAGACTACAATCGCTCCACATTATCCTGGACACCGTGCCATCTACCTTCTTCCTCACACCAGGCCTGGGAGGCGTTACTACTACTACTTTAGATGAACTTCAAAGAGGTTAAGTAACTTGCTTAAGGTCACGGGTCTAGTAAGTGGAGTAGCTGGCACCCCTTTCACCTAGTTCTACCTCCCAGATTTAAGCATAATCAAATCTATTTACGCTGGGTTCTATTAGACTTACCAGAATCAATACCGGTTTGAATGCTGGGTAGTATGTAGACAATCTGTATCACTTTTCTTGGTCTCAATGAATATAAAGACTGGTACATAGTAGGTGCTCAATAAATGTTTAATTGAATAAAATTCCCTTGCCATAAAACCATTAGCCCTTCTATCTATGGCTGCATATCTTAGGCTTAATCATTAACAGAAAAGAGATTTGGAAAAACAACAACTTATTTTCACCTTTCATAGACCTGTAAAATGAATCTCATTAACTCACTCTCAAGAGGGCTACCCAACCCTGTCAGTGAACAGAGCCCTCCAAACACATATCTGCACTTGACAAACCTCCAAAGCAGCGACACGGCTGAAAACATCAGATTCACATAGGAGAAGAGATGTGTTTGCCTTTGAAATAAAGTTGAAGGAGAAAAAAATGCTACTAGGTCTTCAGCTTTGGGAGTCTTCTAGATTTTTAGGTGAAGAGTGGACCAAAAAGCACAGAAATCAATAGTAGAAAAATTATCTCCTTATTCTAGTTAAAGATCCACTTTGCTGTATACACAATTAATTAAAAGCAGAGACATGGCTAGGAATAAAGAAGGAAGACAATTTCAGCCTTCATCTTTCTCCCATGCTGGATGCTTCCTGCCCTCGAACATCAGGCTCCAAGTTCTTCAGCATTTGCATTCTTGGACTTACACCGGTGCTTTGCCAAGGGCTCTCCGGCCTTTGGCAAAAGACTGAAGGCTGCACTGCCGGTTTCCCTACTTTTGAGGTTTTGGGACTTGGACTGATCCACCACTGGCTTCCTTGCTCCTCAAAGTACAGACGGCCTATCGTGGGACTTTACCTTGTGACTGTGTGCCCCCTACCACGGCTTTGGCCACTTTCTGTTGGATTGCACCTGAAGTTAGAGCTGCTGCTGCCATTTCTGTCACCATGATGGCAAGCCTTTCTGAAAGTGGAGGCCACAGAAAGGAAGCATTGCTGAGAGACAGGGAGAAAGAACCCAGGTCCTGATGATGGTGTTGCCATACCTGTAGCCAGTCATGGCCAGAGCTATCTCTCCTTCTACACTATGAAGTCACAGGAGCCAACACGTTAACTTTTTGCATAAGCCAGTTTGGACCAGTAGATTGCACACAGAAGGCGCTCAAAGGAATTCCAGAAGCCCAGCGCTGGAAAGGGCCCCACAATTCAGCTGGTCTGGTGTTCCTTGTGGTATGTGAATGGGTTTACAGCGTCCCCCTACAACTGTCTCTGATATTCCCATGTCTACCCTAACTTAGTTGTTTTATATCAATGTGGTGCCTCCCAGGCAACGTAGTGCCCTGGACGAGAACGGGATCTCTGATGCCTCCATGCTTCTGAGCACTGCCTGGTCTGCAGGGACCATGGGTGATGTCTGAATCCCCAGTGAAATTCCCTGAGCCTCACAGTCCCAGTGGGGCTTGTCTGTCACTGAGTTGCAAGCCACGCTCAATCCCTGGGGATGCTGAGTGCTGTTAATGGACACGTGATGCCAGCTAAATAAAAACAATTTTCAACCTCCAGAAAGTATCCCAGCCACTCACAAAATCATCCACTGTGTCTCACTGTATGCAGGTCTTGTTAGCTCCATGCTGTTCTCGATCTATAGCATCTCTGCTGCCTGCACGTCAGGAGGCAGACACATGTCAGAAAATACAGATGAGAGAACTGGAAAATGCCAGTGCCAGCGTCCTGTCCAACCCCTACCTTGCCTTTATTTGTTTGTTTTTACCCACATGAAAACTGGCACAAAGAGGCAAAACAACTTGCCTAAAGCCACAAAGCAAGTAAGTGGCAGTGTTGAAACTTGTTAGTGCTAATGTCCAGAAGAGTTAAACGATTCCTAAAACATAAAAAAGGCTGGGTGCGGTGGCTCATGCCTGTAATCCCAGCACTTTGGGAGGCCAAGGCGGGTGGATGGATCACCTGAGGTCAGGAGTTCGAGACCAGCCTGAACAATATGGTGAAACCCCGTCTCTACCAAAAATACAAAAATTAGCCAGGCATGGGTGTGCATGCCTGTAGTCCCAGCTACTCAGGAGGCTGAGGCAGGAGAATTGCTTGAACCCAGGAGGTGGAGGTTGCAGTGAACTGAGATTGCACCACTGCACTCCAGCCTGGGCAACAGAGCAAGATTCCGTCTCAAAAAAACAAAACAAAACAAAACAAAAAAAACCTAGCACAAAAACTGAAAAAAAGTATGAGTCTGGCTCTAAATAACAGTTTTACTCAGCTTAGCCAGAGGTCAGAAGTGACCTCTTAGGTCACTACTTGCTTTTCTAATGCGTAAGGGATATTACACTGATATAAAGACAGGCAGAAGACATGTTCCCATCCCAGCACCCAAGAGATTTCTCTTTAATAAGTTTTGGCTTTGATTTCTCACAATTCAAGTAGCCCAGCTTCTTCTCATGTTGCTGCAATCGCTGTTCAGGGAATGGCTTTGCCACCTTTCATCACTGATCTCAGGAAATAAAATAATCAGGACACTAGTTCATGGTGTCCTCTCTAAACTCAATCCTGCCCAGGTGCACACCTCACAGCTGTGTTTCAGAAACGGAATGACATATCCAGGAGCAGACTATTTTTAATGTTAAGCTGTTCTCAAGTTAAGATTAACTAAACAACAACCAATCACAGGACACCACTCAAAGCTCTTGGGGAGCTAAAAATGTATAAACAGAAAAACAAAATACCCCAAACTGTAAAATTGTACAGAAATGTGAAACAATGTTGTTCTAAGTGAACAGCTCTTAAATGCGCTCATTGCTGAAGCCTTATGGTGAAATCTGTAATTTGGCGACTCCTCTGCATACTTCCCCCAAAATAATCACACATGTGGCAGGATTTCTCTGCTGTCAAGATACTCTTTAAGGACAGGGATCAAGTCTTATTGAAGTTTCTCTGCCTAGCAAGCGGCTCAGTCTGGCACATATCAGTTGCTCAGTAAACATCTGCTAAATCAAAGGGTAAGCAAATGAGGAAAATGGGTATTCGATGGCCTCTCATGCCACTGAAAGGTGCCAGCACAGACATTATGACATCTGCCATCACACACTAAGAGTTTTGTAAGCCATTCACTTCTCCAACTATGCTTCTCAAAATGTAGTCTACAGGTTCCAAAACAGCAACCCATGGGGGAGCCTGTTAAATATGTAGATTCTCAAGTTCTAACACAGCCTAAGAATCAGACACCATGGAAATGAGTTCTGGAGGTATACATTTTAACAAGCACCTCAGATGATTTTTCTATACATTGCTAGAGACTGATTGCTACGTACTAGACACTACCCCTTCAGTACAGGAAGCTACTTCCTCTAGACACTGTTCTAGAAAGTGATTGCTTCAGACTAGACACTGCCCTTGCAGTTTAGGAAGCTACTTCCAAGTGGATGGTGGTACCTATCTGAAAGCATGCCTTACAAATTAAGCTTAAAGTAACAGCAAACCATCTCATGTGTCAGAGTAAATGGCCATGGCACCAGGATATTATAAGACATTCAGTGAAAAGGGGGTTTCAAGGTCTATTAGGTCTAAAAATACTGAGTTAATGTAAAAACAAACAACAGCAGTTGTTACCTACTGATCTCCTACTGAGTGCCTGGCATTTTACTATGAGTTTTATATAAATAATCGTAATTCACAATGACCCCATGATGTAGGTGATAGTATCCCCTTTTTACAAACGAGGACACTGAGGCTTATAAAGATGAAGCTGCCTAAAGTCACAATGCTAGTAAATAGTAGAGGTGGATAAATGAATTGTATATCCACACAATGCACACAACTCAGCAATAAGAAGGAATGAACACACAACACTAGGGGCGTACCTCTGTAGAATTCACAGAAAAAGAAAAAAGGAAAAAAAAAAAAACCATGGATGAATCTCAAGATACTTACGCTGAATGAAAGCCAGACAAAAAATACATACCATATGACTCCATTTATACAATACTCTAGAAAATACAAACTTATGTACAGTGACCGAAAGCAGACCAGCGGTTACCCAGGGCATGGGTAAGTGGAAGGGGCAGGAGAGAGGGGTAGTACACAGGGACAAGAAGAAACTTTTGGGGGTGATGGAGATGTTTACCATCTTAACTGTGGTGATGGTTTCAGGGCATATACCAAAACTAATCACACTGTACACCATACCTAGCTACAGGTTACTGCATGTCAGTCATCGCTCAACAAGGCTGTCTGAAACAAAGTATGAGAGAGAGACAGAGAGAGAGAGAAGTAGAGGCCCAAGTACAAAGCAGCATCTCCCTAACTCTCTATTTAATTTTATGTTCTTAAAGTATCTGTTCCCTTTTCTTTCTGAAGTTCAAAGATTATGGACTGTAACAGAATTGGCTTTAAAAACAGCCACCAAGTGATTTGCAGAGCTCCTACTCTGACCTCTAAAACTGAGGAAGAAATAACATAAGCCTATAATGATCACCAACAGCAAATCAGTGTTCTTTTGAAGTACTATTAATGATATTGCCATCAAAAGATTAGAACAAGAAATGGAAAAAAAGAAATGTTGAACGAATGCATGTATAACAGACATTTCTTCATCACCTGTTACATGCCACATACTTTTAGGTACCAATGTTAAAAAAATGCATAAGACACAGTTCAAGTAAGTATAAAGGTGACACTAATAACTTGAGTATTGCTGATCTAGGGAATAACGTTACTCCTCTGTAGCCAAAGTTAAGTGGAGAGGAAGCCTTAAGAGAAAATGAAGAGGTGTGTTTAGAAGCTATCAAGGTAACAAACTAATGACAAAAATGATGGATTGAACAGTTAAGAGAACACACAAGTGCAAAAATATAAAACCATAATGTCCTTCAGCATAATCAGTACAAAGAGTACCAAGGATTTATGACTTGAAACCTCCCAAAGAGAGTCATCAGGGTTAGCCTAGCCTTGTAAATAGCTTGTCTCCCAAGAAAACAATGTATAGCCGACTGTCAGTTAACACAACTAAAATAAATACTAGACCTTGAATTTGTTTTTTTAAAAAGTTGCTATGAATCAGGAAAACATTTAATTATTAGAAGGCATGTATTACTTGGATTAATACAAAATTGCCTATAGCAACATGGGAGGACCGACCCACACTACCCCCTACCAATCAGAGGAGCAAGCCTGCGGGGGCAGTGCCCTCTCGCTCTGCCAGCAGCCTCTCAGAAAGGGGAAGCAGGGCTGGGAGAAAAGGGAAATAAATGGAATCCTAAATTGGTTGTGGAGTCGAATCCTGCAGGGTCAGGTGTGAAGAATCAAGTATTGAGAGATCACACAGGTGGAAATGCGTCTCAGCTGAGTTACTTAAAAAAAGAGGTCAGCTAAGAAAGCATGATAGCCATTTGGCAGTTTCCTGTCAGGCGATTCCTAAACACTTATACATATATGCATCACTTTTACCCTGTTGGGAGGCAGTATAAACTCAGTGTGTAAGGGAGCAGCTCTAAAGTTAGAATGCTGAGGTTTCAATTCTGGCTCAGGGTCATATGAGCTCTGTGACCTTCACCAAATTACACCACCTCTTTGAGACAGTTTTCTCATGCATAAAACAGGACTTAACAATAATACTCACACTGATGATTTTTGTGAAAATTAAATGTGGTAACACATATGCCAAGCTTAATACAGGAAGTGTTCACTGAATGTTTACTATTACTGTTTTTATGTCTGAAAATGGCCACTGTTATTCCTAAATATTAGATGCAATTTACCAATAATTTATAAGTTTATATAAAGTCCTTTTTGTTCATGTTTTGAGTATCTGTTGTTTTGTTTTAATTTTAATGGTTTAAGTCTCAGGTTTGAGGTTATACATGGCTACCTTCTTAATCTTATCTGTGATTAATCAGGAGGAAATGGTATGATCAGTTAAGTATTCTGGATCAAAACTGGTTAGAAGCTAGGATTCTCCTGGTGATCAAGATGTAATATCATTTTGAAAGTATCCTGCCTAAGTACTTTTGCAAGACTGCCCTTTAGGGAATAAATGTCAAAAAAAAAAAAAATTAAAGTTTCAAAACATTGAAACCCTGGGCTATTTCTGCCCCATATAAAAAGTTAGTAAGGTATCCTGAGAACACTAAACTAGCAAACAAGTACAAAAGTCAGAGGTGCCTACCTCCTTCTGTGGACCTTTAATTTCTGAACACATTTCTAGTTTTTTTAAAACATCCTGGGTAACCATGAGTGCATCTGAGAAGATACCTTCATTTTCTAGAAGAAAATTCAGCTGGTAGTGTTTCCTTTCACATGCTAAATGTAGAACAAAATAAAATAAATCAGAAATTCATTACTTGAAATAAATTTTTACAAGTTTAAGCTGTCTGAGCACCTTCAGGTCATATACTGCACTTAACTGATCTCTGTCTAGCACATTAGTTATGAATAACAGACAACAGTATCTCTCACAGCTTCCTCCTTTGTGCTGTCCTCAGCCTGGTTAAAATAGCAGATAATCAGCAGGGCGTGGTGGCTCACGCCTGTAATCCCAGCACTTCGGGAGGCTGAGGCGGGTGGATCATGAGGTCAGGAATTCGAGACCAGCCTGGCCAACATGGTGAAATCCCATCTCCACTAAAAATACAAAAAATTAGCTGGGCGTGGTGGCGCATGCCTGTAATCCCAGCTACTCAGGAGGCTGAGGCAGGAGAATTGCTTGAACCCAGGAGGCGGAGGTTGCAGTGAGCTGAGATCATGCCATTGCACTTCAGCCTGGGCAACAGAACAAGACTCCGTCTCGAGAGAAAACAAAACAAAACAAAACAGATAATTATCGAAATGGTACATCATTATTCCAATACTGCTTTTCTGCTCTGTAGTTCATGTTTGGACTTTCAATGTTCAAAAACACAGACACTTTTAGAAGAATGGCCCAGTACGGTACTGCACTGAATTTTGGTTTTCTACCTAACAGTGGTCTTTGATAAATTTATTAATCAAACATTAAAACTGATAAAGATCATTGAAAACAGAAGGATGGAATATAAAACAATGACTGTTACCTGGTTCTGTGCTTGTCTTCTTTGCCTCACTAAAGGTTTGCACAGCAGGGGAGAGGGAACAAGCTTCAGCTGTAGTAGGAGTCTCCGCTGGGGTTTCTGCATTCCTCTGGCTCTCCTGGGCTGTGGGAGAATTCACACTCATCTCTTGTGAAACTGAATGGGCTGCTTCCTCAGTCTCAGCTTTCACAGGGCCCCCTGGAGTGGCAGCAAGCTCTGGGGAAGAATGAGGCTCTCCAGCACCTTCAGATGAAAGGATTTCTACTTGAGGCTTCTCTGGTTCCTTTCTGAATGTCTCTGAGGATGGCGCAGAGACATCCCTTACCACCTGACCCTGAACCGAGCAGTTTACAAGGCTGGTCAGAAGATTTTTGCAGCTAACAGCTACATCAAACATCTGTAGACTGTCTGCTAAGGAGATGATTTTGGAGAAGTTGTGCTTGCCCACAGGTAGTTTGCCCGTGTACATCATTTCCAACAAGAGCGCAAACTCCTCGGGGCTCACCACAGATGCATCGATGGAGATGGTATCTGTGTTATCCAGCAGGGTTTTGAACAGGAGGCTGGCAGCAGCCAGGACAAGCTTGTGAGCCCTGAAGTAAATGGTACCAATGGAGATGGTGCAATCACAGAACTGCTGCTCCTTGCACAGAGTGTACAGCTGCTGCAGCAGCTGCTGGCTGTAGTTGGGGAGCTCCATTGCATCAACTCTGCCCCAAGAACTGCTCTTCCTCTCCTCTCCTAGAGTTGGCTTTGGGAGGACAGGCCCTAGAGAAACCCACAAAATACCAGGTTAAAACTTCAAAAAACCATAGGGAAAGGCCTTGAATGAAACGCTAAATGAACAGAAAGGCATTTCACTCATTCATCCAACAAATGTTGCTTAATAGGAAGGGACAGTATGCCAGGTATACTATATCAGTAATGATCATTATCATTATGTGTTTAAATATATGAAAGAGACTGTGCATAATGCTTTGTATGGACGGTCTCATTTGATTCTCACAACAATTCAGTGGAAAAGATATTATTTCCTCCCCATTTTACAGATGAGATTGGAGCTTTGAAGGACCAAGAGAATCACCCTAAGGAAAAACAGCCATCTCACTGACTTCAAAGCTCTAACTACACTACCATTCCTGCTCCCAAAGAGCTCTCAGCCACCTAGAGGAGATAAATATGTAGACGGAGACTTACAATACAATGTCCTTGGCTTATTCAGTCTAGCCCTAACAATGGACGGAGGTCATCATTCTCTTCCTCTGAAAACACATTTTTCACTTGGTTCTCCTTTTCACTCACTAGCCATGCCTTCCCAGTCTCCTTGGTTGAGTCCTCTGCATCAGCGCAGCCTTTAAAGCTTGGAGTGCTCGAGGACCCAGTCATCCCGCCTCTTACCTTCCCTCTCTTCTGATTCCATAGCTTTGAAATATCATCTAAATGCTGACAGCTTTCAGATTTATGTCTCTGGCTCAGCCTGTTCCTCTGAACTCCTGATGTAGACCTCCAACTACCTATTCAACATCTCCAACTGGAACCTGGTTTCTGAAACGTAACATATCCAAAACTCTCCTGCCACTTTCCCACCTCACAGCAATTCTGCCCTTCTAGTTCTTCAGACTAAAACCAAGTCATCCTTGACTTTTGCTTTTTCTCATACGCTATATCCAATCCTTTATAAATCCTGTTGGCTCTACCTTCAAAACATATCCAAAATCCAACCGCTAATTTCCTTCACTGGCTCCTCTCTAGTCAGTCCAAACTGCCATCATCTCTTACCTAGATTACTGCAGCAACCTCCTAATTAGCCTCCATGCCTCCATCCTCCCCTACTGCTACCCCTACCTCATCCTATCTTCGACCCAGTAGGCGGAGCAATCTACTTAACACACAGCCAGATCTTGCTGCTTCTTTGCACAAAAAGCCCTAAATGGCTTCCAGTCTTAGAGTAAAAGTCAAAGTTCTTACAATGGCCTAGCAAGCCTTTAATCATGATCTGGCTGTCATCGGCTCCTAACCTCATCTTTTACCACTCACTCTCCCCCTCACCCATTCTGCTCTGAGAACTCTGCCTTCCTTGCTGACCTGGGAATATACTAAGCATGCTCTGTGTTCTCTGACTCAGAGCTGAGCATGCTTAGTATATCTGTGCCTGGCTGGCTGGCTCATTTCTACCAGCCCTTTGCTCAGAGGCCATGTTAGCAGTAAGGCCTTTCCTGACCATGTTTTTTCAACAAGCAACCTCCCCTCCAACCTCAGAACATCCCGCTCCTTCGTCTGCTTTGTTTTTCAGCATAGCACTTATCGCCTACTGACATACTATATTTTTATTTGTTATTATCTATCTTCCTTCACTAGAATGTAAGCTCCATTAGGGTAAGAACTTAATTTTATCACCTGCTGTATCCCAGTGCTTAAAATTCTGCTTAACACAAATACTGTTGATTACTTGGTAGAATGAATAAATAACTAAAAGGCAACATAATGATGGATTTGTACACACAAACACAGTTTGGGGGATAGGAGAGTCCAGGAGTTAAGAGTAAAGCTTTGAGGGAATAATAGCTGACCTGTGTCTTAAAAGATACGGATGCACAGATGAGGTAAAAAGAATGGGAGGAAAAGGCAATCCTGGCAGGGACGCCTGCATGAGGCATGCAGATAAGAAAACATCCCGTGGTAGCAGGCAGGAGGATTAGGAACTGAGATTATTACTGGAACATAAAGCAGGGAATAGGAGTGTTAAGAGATGAATCTGGAGAGGTAGGCAGGGGTGTTGGCCACAGAGGGATATATAGGCCACGCTTACCAGCTTGGAGGTTATCCTAAAAGCAATGAGCAGCCATTGAGGCGTTTGAAAGGCTTTAAGCAGCAAAGTCATGTGGTCAGATATGCATTTTAAATATACCACCTAAGTAACATGTGTACAGAATTTGAGGGGGATAATGCTGGAGACGGGCTCTATTATTGCAGGAGAACAGGAGAAAATCAATGAGGGCTTCAAGCAGGAGAACTGGTAATAGGAGAGAGCCAAAAAACATTGCGAAAGTATAGCTGTCATGACTTAGGGACTGAATGGATATGAAGGATGGAGAGAAACAATTCCCAGGTTCCTGGCTTGGTGAGCGGGTGGATGATAAGATGATCCAGATAATAGAAGAACAGACAGTTTAGGGGAAGAGACATCTAGTTCAGTTTTGGGTTTGAGGATCTTATCTTTGAGGATGTTTGAGGAAATTATATAATCTCACTTGTAAAAGAAAAAAGTACGCTAAGAAAAGGGCGGAAAGACATATGTCAAAAAACCAGTAATTGCTTTTGTTAGAGGATTATGGATGATTCTCTTTCCACTCCACCATTTCCACATTTACTGACACTGAAATTGACAGATAAAAATATAAATAAAAATATTTCAGAGTTCCAGTTTCCATTCTGGTATGTCAGGAGCTTAGAAGTCACCACGTCCTAAAAGCAAACAGACTGAACAAACTGAAAAATCAACAACTCTTCTTTAATTCGTCAGAAAAGAAAGGTCACAGGGCAAATCACTGTTCCTAAAATTAGAGACAGACAGGCAGACACAGAGAATCACAACATAATGAACAAAAAACACAAGCCAGGCGCAGCAGCTCACGCTTGTAATCCCAGCACTTTGGGAGGCTGAGGCGGGCGGATCACTTGAGGTCAGGAGTTCGAGACCAGCCTGGTCAACATGGCAAAACCTCGTCTCTACTAAAAATACACAAATTAGTCAGGCATGGTGGCGGGCACCTGGAACCCCAGCTATTCAGAGGCTGAGGCAGGAGAATAACTTGAACCTAGGAGGCAGAGGCTGCAGTGAGCCCAGATCATGCCACTGTACTCCAGCCTGGGCAACAGAGGGAGACTCCGTCTCAAAAAACAAAACAAAACAAAAACAACGTATGAACAAACGCCTCTGTAGGAACAAGTGCCAGGTTAAGAAAACCTCAACTGCAATCGAATCACTGGAGGCTCAGTGTGCACAACTCTGAGAGTTAAAAACTCTGGGGGGGACTCAGTCATAGGGGCCCCCCAACACTTCTGTGAGCTTTACCTCCTAGAGCTCTAACAAGTCCTCACAATGAATAGTGAAGAAAAATCCCCTCTTG
Source organism: Gorilla gorilla gorilla (assembly GCF_029281585.2). Taxonomy (NCBI): domain Eukaryota; kingdom Metazoa; phylum Chordata; class Mammalia; order Primates; family Hominidae; genus Gorilla; species Gorilla gorilla. The sequence continues at coordinate 217,359,975 of NC_073224.2, forward strand.
CTTCCAGCAGCGGGAGAGGGAAAAGGAACCATTTTGAAATCTGCCAGAGCACTCTGTTTTTAACAAGGCCTGCCTTCAAGAAAACTATTTTACTAGAGCCTAACTGGCTACAGTTTTCTCAGAGCCTAACCTACCTAGAGAAAAACAAATACCCCACTCCAGCTCCCTCTAGCCATCCTGTACCATCTAAGGAGCAAAAAAGCCTGAGAGCACTTGGGAAGTTCACAGCCCAGGGGCACAAGCTCACCAAAAGATTGAGACTGAATCCCAGGACTACAGAAAGCTTCTCCTCCCCTGCACCCTACTACCACATCACTAAAGGCCTAGCTATAGCAGTTCCTTTTATGCAGTACATCATGTCCACCTTTCAACAAAAAATTACAAGGCATACTAAAAGACAAACAAACAGACAAAACCCAAAAACAGTTTGGAGAGACAGAGCAAACTTCAAAACCAGACTCAGATAAAGCAAGAATGTCCGAATTAGCACACCAGGATTTTTTTTTAAGACTATGATTAAATAGCCAGGGGCTTTAATGGAAAAAGTACAAAACATGTAAGAATAGATGGATAATGTAAGCAGAGAAATGGAAATTCTAAGAAAGAATCAAAAAGAAATGCTAGAGATAAAAAACACCATAACAGAAATGAAGACTGCCTTTGATGAGCTCATTAGTAGACTGGACACGACTGAGGAAAGAATCTCTTAGCTTGAAGACGTAACAATCCAAAACGAAAAAGCAAAGTAAAAAAAGAAGAAGAAAACAGAACAGAATATCTAACAGTGGGAAGACTAGAAAAGAAATAACTAATGCAAAATGGGGACACCAGAAGGGGAAGAGAGAAAAGCAGCAATATTTGATGCAGTAATGACTGAGAATTTCCCCAAATTAATGACAGACACCACATCACAGATCCAGGAAACTCAAGACATTAAGCCTAGGCATATAGTTTTCAAATGTCAGAAAATCAAAGATGGCCATGGTAACAAAGAAAAAAAAAAATAGACAATACAATTTATTAATATCAGTATCACTGTATACCCCATATACATTAAAAATATAAGGTAATTTATGAATGTCCAGAAATATAACCTAAATAAAATGATCCAATTCCTTGAACGATGCAATCTGTCAAAACTCACACACGCAGCAATAGACTATCTGAACAGGCCTATATCTATTAAAGAAGGTGAATCAATAATAACCTCCTCAAAGTGGAAGCAACAGGCCCAGATGTATTCACCAATGAGTTCCACCCAATATTTAAGAAAGAAATTATACCAATTCTCTACAAACTCTTCCAGAAGATAGAAGCAGAGGGAATATTTCCCAACTCATTCTTTGAGGCCAACATTAACCCTCTACCAAAACCACACAGAGACATTACAAGAAAAGAAAACCACAGACCAGTATCTCTCGTTAAGATAGATGCAAAAATCCTCAACAAAATATTAGCAACTTGACTCTAACAATGCCTAAAGAGAATTATACATCATAGCCAAATGGGACTTCTCACAGGTATGCAAGGCTGGTTCAACATTCAAAATCAATTAATGTAATCCATCGCATCAACAGGCTAAAGAAGAAAAATCACGTGAACATGTCAACAGAAAGCTGCAGAAAAAGCATCTGGCAGAAATCCAATGCCCATTCATGATAAAAAACTCCAACAAACTAGAAATAGAGGCAAACTGCCTCAACTTCATAAAGAACATCTACAAAAAACCTACAGCTGACATCACTCATAACGGTGAGAAACTCGAAGTCTTCCTGCTGGGATTATAAACAAGGCTGGGATATCCCAGTTCACCACTGATCTTAAACACTGTACTGGAAGTCCCAGCTAATGCAACAAGACAAGAAAAGGAAATAGAAGGTATACTGATTGGGAAGGAAGTTAAAACTGTCTTTGTTTGCAGACTACATGATTATCTTTACAGAAAATTAAAGAGAAATGACAAAAAACCTCCTGGAACTAATAAGAGATTATAGCAAAGTTGTAAGACATAAGGTTAATATACAAAAGCCAATTGTTTTCCTATATACCAGCAATAAGGTAGAATTTGAAATTAAAAACTTTACCATTTACACTAGCACCCCAAAAAGAGAAATACTTAGGTATAAATCTAACAAAATATGTACAAGATCTATATGAAGAAAACAACAAAATTCTGATGAAAGGTATCAAAGAACTTTAAAAATGGAGAGATATCCCATGTTGTTAGATAGAAATATTCAATATTTTCAGAGACTCAGATCTTCCCCATGACCAAAATAGCTAACTCAATATTGAAGGAGAAGACTGAAGTTGGAGGACTGATACTGACTTCAACATTTACTATTTTAAAGCTACAATAATGAAGACAATGTGGTATTGGTGAAAGAATAGACAAGTAGACCAGTGTAACAGAACAGAAAGCCCAGAAACAGACCCACACAAATATAGTCAATTCATCTTTGACAAAGGAGCAAAGCCACTAAAATGAAGCAAAGAGTATCTTTTCAACAAGTGATGCTGGAACCAACTGGACATTCACATACAAAAAAATGAATCTAGACATAGACCTTACACCCTTCACAAAAATTAACTTAAAATACATCAGAGACCCATATGTAAAATACAAAATTATAATTCCTAGAAGTTAACATAGGAGAAAACTTAGTTGACTTTGGCTATGGCAGTCTTTTTAGGTACAACACCAAAGGCACAATCCATGACAGAAATAAATTTTGCTCCATGAAAGACAATGTCAAAAGAATGAAAAGACAAGCCACAGACTGGGAGAAAATATTTGCAAAAGACACACCTGATAAAAGACTATTATCCAAAATACACAAAGAACTCTCAAAACTCAACAATAAGAAAACAAACAACCCAATTAAAAAATAGCAGAAGACCTGAACAGACACCTCATCAAGGAAGATATGCAGATGACAAATAAGCACATGAAAAGATGTTGTACATGGTATGTCTTTAGAGAATTGCAAATTAAAACAACAAGATACCATCACACACCTATCAGAATGACCAAAATCCAAAACACTGGCAATACTAAATGCTGACGAGGATGTAGAGAAACAGGAACTTTCATTCAATGCTGGTGGGAATGCAAAACAGTACAGACATTCTACAGATTAACAGTTTCTTACAAAACCAAACATACTCCTGCCACATGATCTAGTAATCACATTCCTTGGTAATTAACAAAAGGGGGTGAAGACTTATGGCCACACAAAAGCCTACACATGATGCTTATAAAGCAGCTTTAGTCATAATTGCCAAAATTTGGAAGCAATCAAGAAGTAGATATAATGAATAAACTGTGGTACATCCAGACAATGGACTAAAAAGTGCTAAAAAGATATGAGACATAAAGCCATGAAAAGACAGGGAGGAAACTTAAATGCATATTTCCTTTTTTTTTTTTTTGAAACGGAGTCCCGCTCTGTCGCCCGGGCTGGAGTGCAGTGGCGTGATCTCGGCTCACTGTAAGCTCCGCCTCCTGGGTTCACACCATTCTCCTGCCTCAGCCTCCCGAGTAGCTAGGACTACAGGCGCCCGCCACCACGCCCGGCTAATTTTTTTGTATTTTTAGTAGAGACGGGGTTTCACCGTGTTAGCCAGGATGGTCTCAATCTCCTGACCTCGTGATCCACCTGCCTTGGCCTCCCAAAGTGCTGGGATTACAGATTACAGGCGTGAGCTACCGCGCCCGGCCTTAAATGCATATTTCTAAGTGAAAGAAGTCAATCTGAAAATGCTACATACTTTATAATTCCAAATATATGACGTTCTGGAAAAGGTAAATATATAGATAGTAAAAAAAGACCAGTGATCGCCAGGCGTTAGAGGAGAGGGAGGGATGAATAAGCAAAGCACAGAGGATTTTTAGGGCAGTGAAATTATTCTTCATGAATCTACAATGGCAAATATAGGTCATTATACATTTGTCAAAACCCACAGAATGCACAACACCAACAGTGAACCCTGATGTAAACTATGGACTCCGGGTAAGAATTATGTGTCAATGTAGGTTCATCAATTATAAGAAATGTACCAATATGGTGTGAGACATGGATGGTGGGACAGGTTGTGCATGTGTGGAGAATGGGAGTGGGGAGGGATCTGCAAACCCTCTGTAATTTCCGCTTAATTTTGCATGTACCTCAAACTGCTCTAAAAAATAGTTTATTAATTAAAATAAAGATTTGCTGAAATAAATATAAATGTTTCAGTTCTAACTACCCCAAGCCCCTTCTATACCATGTACCTAATATTGGGCATTCATGAATTCATATGATTGTTTTCAGCTTGCTCAAAGAAAATCTTTAAGAATGTCTACCCCTACTTTTTGAATAGTCTGTTTTAATCTATATTATAAAAATGCACATATATTTTTAAACAAATGAAGAACAGTCCTAGGAGGTAAGTGGCTTTTATCTAATAGAAGTAGCTCTAGTAGGCGACTGGAATTTTTATCTCTTGGTGTTTTATGGAAAGAGGAGGGAAAATTCCATAAGATTTAAAACTAGAAAAACATTTTTTTCTAGTTTTAATATTTAAATAAATATTTAAATTACTATTTGAGAAAAATCTGAACAAGAATTCAATTTGCAAATAACAAAAGACCATAAACAGGCACTGATGAGGTTTTTCTAAGAAACAAATTACACCAATGTAATGTGATTTTTTTTTTTTTTTTTGGTAAAACAAGACATAAGTCTTATGGATTACAGTAAACCAAAAGACTTACCTGGACATACATTAGATCTTTTTAAACATTCTTATTAGTAAGAAACAAGTGACTGGAATTATATTTTCGGGATAGACTCAAACTTAAAAGGTTGCTTTTAAGTTTCTGGGGAGGGTACCCACATCAGATTAAACAAGAGAAGATTCACCCAAGATGCAGAGGGAGATATTTCGAGCATTATGTGGTCAGAGCTATTTAATGTTTTTGTGAACAACTAAATAAGAAGAGAAAAAGAAAAACTTCAGCAGAATGAGCAACTGGGCAAGGTTAAAAAGAAAACTGAACCTAATTATCTGGCTTACCAATATATAGATACTAAAAAGATGATTATAAGCTTGAGCAATGAAAGGAAAATGGGAACCGTTAAGGCCTAAAACATTCAAGGGTGGTCAATGGCTACATAATGAATCTAAGTTGGCAATGTCTAAAATTGAAAATTTACTGAGATTAATGCAATAATAATTAAAAAACAGACTTTTGGCAAAATGGCACACTGAGCTGAAGTAAATGGCTCTTTTTCTCCCACTACAAATACACAGAAATGCTGGATAAAACATAAAAATGCTTTTAAAATACATAGGCTTGAAAAAAAATTAAAGAAAAGAAATCCCTAGGTACCTGAAATCAAAGAAACATCAAAATCAAAGCTAGAACAGTAAGTGGGAATTGAGACCATGGTGGCCTACAGGGGTTTCAAACTCCTGTACAGGCCCTAAACTGCAAGGAGGAAGCATTAATACTCACATGGAGACTGCAAATGTAGCTTCAGGCAGGTAGAAGGTGGGGAGTTAGCACTGAGACCCTTGCATAAAGCCCAGAGCCTCAAATGCTGATCCTTCCTTGATATCCAGTCTCAAAAATCTGCTCACTGGCTCAGGGAAACAGCAATAAAAGTTGCTTATTATCTAGGCCATCAGCAGGAAAAAAGGTAAAATGCATGTCTATGCCATACAGAGGTATAGCATCCAAATTTATACTCTGTATCATACAGGAATCTCAAGTCAAGAAATTAACATAAAAACTGGTCTCTAGCATGCAGCAGAAAAAACACAGGGACTCACATAGAGAAAAAGAAAAACACAGAAAAGGGCAGGGCGCGGTGGCTCACGCCTGTAATCCCAGCACTTTGGGAGGCCGAGGCGGGCAGATCACGAGGTCAGGAGATCGAGACCATCCTGGCTAACACGATGAAACCCCGTCTCTACTAAAAATACAAAAAACAACAACAACAACAACAACAATGACACAGAAAAGAAGCTCATAATTACAAACCACATGAGGAAGACCTGGATGTGAAAAGTAAATCTATAAAAGCTAATAGCAGAAAATGTCAGAGGGGACCTTTGAAACAGGTAAGGCAAAGACTTCTGAAACAATGCCCCGAAAGCTGAAAAAAGAAAATAAATTTGACTGTATAGGTATTAAAGGTTTCTGTCAAAGGATACTAGAGACAGATGGACAAATGACAGAAATGGCAGATATTTGCAAAGTTTCAAGGCAACAAGGAATTGATATCTAGAATATATAAGAAATTCCTGGCTGTGCGCGGTGGCTCACGCCTGTAATCCCAGCACTTTGGGAGGCCGAGGCAGGTGGATCACTCGAGGTCAGGAGTTCAAGACCAGCCAGCCAACATGGTGAAACCCTGTCTCTACTAAAAATATAAAAACTAGCTGGCGTTGGGGGGGGGGGGGGGTGCCTGTAATCCCAGCTACTCAGAAGGCTGAGGCAGGAGAATTGCTTGAACCCAGGAGACGGAGGTTGCAGTGAGCTGACACGGTGTTACTGCACTCCAGCCTCAGCGACAGAGTGAGACTCTGTCCCAAAAAAAAAAAAAAAAACAAAGAACTTACAGGACTACAAAATTAAGTCACTGAAATCCATCAATGGATGAATAGATTAGATGAAGCTAAAGAAAAAATGTGTGATTAGGAAGAAAAGTCTGAGAAAACTTCTTAGAAGGTAGTAGTTAAAAAGAAAATATGAAAAAGAGGTTAAGGGACATAGAAGATAAATGAGAGAGCCAAACATGCATCTAACAGGTGTTCCAGCTGGAGACACTGGAGAACATGTGGGAGAAGCAATTTGAAGACATATCTAGGAATTTTCTAGAATTAAAGAATGAGTTTTAAGAATAAAAGCTTCAAAACATCAACACAGAAAAAGATATTTAAGCAAACCAAGAGAAAACACATTACTTACAAAAGAATGACAACTAGGCTGATACAGACTTCTCATTAATAATAATAGATGTAAAAAGAAAATGGAGCAACAGTTTTCAAATATTAAGGAAAACACCAATCAACCAAGTATTTATATGATAAACTATCAGGTCAGGCTGACTTTATAAACAAACATAAAAGACTCAGAGACTGTCACTGAAAGAATTACTATAAGAAGGAAACTGAACCAGAAAGAAGGGATAAATATGCTAAGAAAAAAATAGCAAGCAGCAAACAAAAGAATTATCAAACATCATCTCCACTAAAATAATTAAAATCAGAAAGACTGATAACACCAAATGTTGGTGAGAACATTGAGTGACCAGAACTCTCATACACTGTTGGTGGAAGTGTAAAATGGTACACCTACTTGAAGAACAGATTGGCAATTTCTTATAATGAAGACTGAACTATTATACATGCAAGAACACAGATAAAATTTTAAAAACATGTTATGTCAAAGAAGCCAGAAACAAAAGAGTACATACTATATGATCCAACTTATAGAAAGTAGAAATACAGGCAAAACTAATCTACCATGATAAAAATCAGACAGTGGTTCTAGAGGTGGTGTGAGTAGTAAAAACATTAAATGTAAAGAGACACCAAGAAACTTTCCATGAGAATGGAAAAATGTTCTACATCTTATTTTGGGTCATGGTTACAAGAGTAGATATTTGTCAAAACTCTTCAAATAGAACAGTTAAGATTATTGTAATGTATGTTAATTATATCTCAATTTAAAAATTACTTAATATGTTAATATATCTAAAATGCACCAACATCTAAAAATGAGTATGGGAAGGGGAGATTAAAAACAAAGTAGAATAATGACAATCATAGTAGCTACCACATAATGAGTGCTTACTATGTGCCAGGCACTGTTCTAAATGCTTTGCGTATATTAACTCATTTAATCCTTTCAACAACCCTATGAAGTGGGTACTCATCATCTCCATTTTATAGGTAAGAAAATTATAGCACAGAGCCGGGCGCGGTGGCACACGCCTTAATCCCAGCACTTTGGGAGGCCGAGGTGGGCAGATCACGAGGTCAGGAGATCAAGACCATCCTGGCTAACACGGTGAAACCCCATCTCTACTAAAAATATAAAAAATTAGCCGGACGTGGTAGCAGGCACCTGTAGTCCCAGCTACTCAGGAGGCTGAGACAGGAGAAAGGCGTGAACCCAGGAGGCAGAGCTTGCAGTGAACCAAGACGGCACCACTGCACTCCAGCCTGAGCGACAGAGCGAGACTCTGTCTCGAAAAAAAAAAAAAGAAAATTATAGCACAGAGAGGTTACATAACTCACTCAGGGCCACACGGCTAGTATGTGGCAGTGTGGGGTTCAAAATTGGGCAGTCTGACACGGAGTTCTGTACTGTTAAACACTGTAATCCACTGTCTCTCTGAAATTAAAAATCAACAACAACACAAAAAGTGAGAGAAACTAAAGTTAGGATGTTCTAAGAGTCAAGGACGACAAAATAACACCTTTAGCCTCTGTTAAGTAAACTATGTACGTTTATGTACAAGGATACAAGGGAATAGAAACTGAATATTTACAAACAAGAGGTATAAAAGAGAATAAAGAAAATGTGATTAATCCAGTAGTAGGTGGGAAAGGGGAAGAAGAAAGGCAAGAAAAGTACGGTAAACAAAAAACAAATGAAGATGGCTGGGCACGGTGGCTCACGCCTGTTAATCCCAGCACTTTGAGAGGCCGAGGCGGGAGGATCACTTGAGATCAGGAGTTTGAGACCAGCCTTTTAATAAGAGACTTTAATATTTATTTATTGTGATGAGTAATATATTTGGACTTATTTCTACCATCTTAATTAGCTTTCTTTCTTTTCTTTTCTTTCTTTTTTTTTTTTTGAGACAGAGTCTCGCTCTGTTGACCAGGCTGGAGTGCAGTGGCACGATCTCAGCTCACTGCAACCTCCGCTTCCCGGGTTCAAGCTATCTTCCTGCCTCAGCTGCCCGAGTAGCTGGGACTACAGGCGCGTGCCACCATGCCCAGCTAATTTTTGTATCTTTAGTAGAGACGGGGTTTCACCACGTTGGCCAGGATGGTCTCGATCTCTTGACCTCGTTATCTGCCCACCTTGGCCTCCCAAAACTGTATTTCTTAAAAGCCAGCTCTATGTTGCTTATTAGTGTGTGGGTGTATTTACACTTAAAACAGTGCCTAGCATATTGTTAAGCACTGTATGTGTTAGCTCTTATTATTGGCTCCGAGAAAGGCTATGAAATCATCCTCATTAAACAGTTTTGAAACTAGCCATCTGACTTGATACCTTAAGTATTTATCTGTAAATAAACAATTAAACTAGAATCTGTACATACCACTTTCAGGAACACAATTCTGTTATTAAATAAATATATATAATCATGAGGGATACATTAGTGATTTGGGGGCTATGGAAATACACTATACAGGCTAAACTATATTTTGCTCATGTCCCAACTGAAATGTAAAAGTCTCTAATATATATTTTACTGTTTCTGCCTAACTTTCTTTGTAAGGAAGTAAATGGAGGAGACAGAATATAGCACTAGATGTCATGTCATGTGGTGAAAGGGCACTTTCCGGAGGTAAGAAAGCATAGTGGAACACTGCATGTTGGAATCTCGAAGTCATGTAGACTCAGGTATAGAGGGAACCTATTTATGTTATTAAGTACTTAACTGAATTGCTAGGCTTGAGAAAATTGTCAAAGGTCCCATGGGAAGAACGTTTAAGCAACAGAAGAGTACCAGAAAGATGAATGTTCCTCAAAGGAACAATATTAAAGCCTCAAGAAAAGACTATACTGATATAGAATAAAGATACTTAGAAAGAGGAAACTTAATTGGCTGAACCAAGTGCCGCATAATGACCCAAAACACAAATGGGAATTCAACACAAAGTAGAAACTAGGCCAGCTTTCCAAAAGGAGCACAAAGAATATTTATTCATTTAAATTTTTATTCTGTCTACTTCCAAAAAGGATTTGAAAGTTTGAGGGCTGGGCGTGGTGGCTCACGCCTGTAATCCCAGCACTTTGGGAGGCTGTGGTGGGCGGATCACTTGAGCCCAGGAGTTTAAGACCAGCTTGGGCAACACGGCAAAACCCCATCTCTAAAGAACACACAAAAAACTAGCCAGGTGTAGTGGCATGTGACTGTAGTCCCAGCTACTCGGGAGGCTGAGGTGGGGGATCACTTGAACCTGGGAGGCAGAGGTTGTAGTGAGCTGAGATCACGCCATTGCACTCCAGGTTGACAGAGTAAGACTGTCTCAAAAGAAAGTTTGAGGATCCTCTAAGTTATAAGGAAACAACAGTCATACACAGGAGAAAAACCAGAAAAAGTACAAGTGAGAACTAAGTTTGTACAAAACATGGAATCCCTTTAATGAGGGAGGAAAATAATACTAAATATTTACAGTCTCAATCTACGTTGCTTAAATCAATAAAGTGGATGTTCTGTAATCCGCAATTGCTGGCAAGTTCCCTAACAAGACAAAAGCCTTTGCCGCTACTACTAGAGGGTAAGGGGCTCTCTTCTGTGCCTCAGGGAACTGGACCTGATATTCTCCAATTTATTGTACTAATTCTCCCCTAAGTCTTCAGCCAGCAATACACACATGTCCTCATACCAGTCAGTGGTAACATACATACATAATTAACTATTTGTGGGTCAACTGCCCACCATTTACTCAGTACCTTGCTAGGTGCTGTGTGGGAGCAAAAGGAAAGGTAAGTAAAACAAGATCCTTGTCCACAGGGAGATGGTAATCCAATCCTGAATCCAACACTGGAATGATTGAAAAGAAAACTCTTAAAAGAACTCAATCCACAAGAGACAAGAAGAGGAAAAGGAAGAAAAGGACAGAAGAAAAAAACAGATTAATCCCAGTGAGTGGCAAGGGAAGGACTAGGGCTGGTAATTTCAAGGTTCAATTTCAACAGACAAGGTGAAAAGAAAAAGAATTGCAGACAAAGGAAGAAACATGAACCCAGACCTAAAGAGACATACTTGGCACATATGCTGGAAATAACATATGCTTGCAGGCAACTGGCACCGCACCTGGCTTTGGAAAGGCACCTGATAAGTAACTGCTATCGCTGTTATGGACACTGGGATGGCCAGAGGTAGATCTCCAAAAACACCCATGTAAGAGGAAGTATGGAGCACGAGTCCAGACAATAGCAGAGGAACTTAAATGCCTGCTTTCTGAGAAAGGCACACTGAACTAGGAACAGCATAATTTAAGCAGAGCTTTGCTAGTGACCAGCAGAATGGACTAATAAGGGAAACACATTAGCACTAGGAAGGAGTAACAGGCTTCATATATATATTGCCTCCCAATAAACAATTGGAGGTTCATGAAGCAAAAGCTAGACCCATCTCTGCCTGGATTTCCGTATTTCAATATCCAAGAGAGAAAAGTCATTCTAATTCTTGATCAAGGTCTTCGATTCTGTCTCCCCTAACAATTCTGCACCCTCCTATGGGCAGACCTATCCCGTGGTCTGAGACATCTTTTTGGGTGTTCCAGCTTGATGCAACCTTACCTGTTCGTTTTTTTTTATTGTTGGTACTGGTAATCCCTATCTTCTGAATAAAATCTTGACTTCTATTTTGAGGCCTGGGCTCTGCTGGAACCAGAAAGCTGAAAGGGACCTTGGAGAGCCCTATTCATTGCTTTCACCGAACAGAAGTTCATTACTTTATCTATCACATACTCTTGTCGCATGACCAAATGACCTTAGTCCAATCTCCTTCCTTTTTAAAGGAGGAAACTAAGGTCCTGAGAGGCTGAGATGCTCTCTGATCCTAGTCTGTTTTAACCTCATGGCTACTTAGTAGCTCACAAACAACCAGAGTCAGGTGAAATAACAGGCACTCTCAACATAATTAGAGCAAAGATCACACATTCAGAAACAAGAAATGGGGGGGTTGCTACACACAAAAAGATGACTTAAAATGTAAGGTATCTAAGGGATGAGCTAAGTTAAAAGAGAACCCCTAGCAATTATTTCTGAGGATGCAAGGAGGATTGGTAAGGTTAGGAAAGGGTGACTGTAGCTTTTAGTAGGCCCAGATTTCTCAAGTTCAAAAGCTGCTGTAATTTGGTCTGTTCTCTTGTACCGAGGGCCTGAAAGGCAACAATGTGGAGTGTAAGAGATGCAGATTTCTGTGTTTCACACTCCTGGGTTCATGATAGTATCTCTCACATGTATCATCATTGTTTCAAATGCTTTCACTGTCATCATGATTCCTTCCCAAATGCTAGTGTGCTTCGGTTCCACTCCCCAAGATTTGGAGCGATACTCGAATGGCCTGTATGCCTTCCTAAGGTACATTCTATTCTAGTCATTGGGAAATCCAGGCAGCCAGGACAGCTCTGAAGAATGCCAGCACTGAAGATTCTAAAGGGTGTGAATCAGGCATAAAATTCACCTTTGGGGATTTGGGAGGCTGTCTAGTGAGCTCTGCTATAGATATCAAGTAGGGATGATGCTAATAACACTTTGCTTATATACTGGGATTTACAGCTCATAATCCCACTTATCCTCGTTTTACAGATGAGGACTAAGGCTCCGAGATGTTAACGGCCTTGTTAAGGGCCACAGAGCTAATAAATGGCAAAATCCACACTCGAACTCAGGTTTCAATTCCTAAGACATGGCTCCTTCCTCTATAATGCCAAGGCCTCACTGAATGCTAAGATTTAGCTACCACTTTTGCAGATAATTTCTCCCTTCTAAGAGCTTACAAGCCATTAAGAGTATAGCTGTCAATGCTTGGTTACTTAAAATGAGCAGTTACAGTCTCATCCTGAGGGAACTGGTCAGTGAGCCAAACACATCCACTGCCCCATCCGCTCAGGAGACCATGTTTTTCTCAATCACCAATTCACATCGCATGGCTGGGTCAGCCCTAATGATATCCTGTACTCTCTTTTCATATTCTAAATAATACTAGAATATTATTTATCAAATAACCACTAATAGCTACTGATATTTAAGTACCTTACTATGTTTCTAAGCTCTTTCTCCATATCACCTCCTTTAATACTAACAAGCCAGCAAGACAGTTAAACCCAATTTACAAATAAGCCCCTGATAGTGAAGTTAAGTAACAGACCCAAGGACATATAGCAAATCAGTAGAGGAACAGAAATTTTCATACAGTCAGTCTGACCCGAAAGCTCATGCCCTTTATCCACTAGAACAGTTTCTCACACTTTAATGTGCATAAGAATCACCTGCGGATCTTGCTAATGAAAAGATTCTGATTCAGAAGTTCTGGGTGGGGCCTCGGACTCTTCATTTTTAATACGCTCCGGGTGACCCAGCCGCTGTTGGTCCAAGGAACCATCTCTGAGTAGCAAAGTGCTGTACAACAATGCCTAATCTCAAATCACATCTAATTATTATCAAATATGTTTTAAGCAACACTTCACCTCTAGAAAGTCACAAGTCACCCTCAAATCCCTCTTTTGCACCTGCCCTTGGCTCCAGACAGAAAAACAATGTCCAAAGTATCTCTGGGAATAAATCCATACGACATGGAGGATCCTAACAACCAGGCCTTAGGCAAATAGCTCTGTGGCCTCCTGGTACCAACCCAAACTCTTTTGGAATGCATTCCAGCAGCCTATCTTCTAGGGCCCCAGGCTTTAGCCAGTTGCTGCCAAAGTAACTAGACCTAACAGGATCCTGTGCCAGGACACACTGCTCCTGATCTAGGAAATGGTCAACCAGACCTAGTTAAGCCTCGAAGGACCTAGAATGGTACAGCCAGCCAATAAATATATGCTGAACTGAACACAGTGAAGAGATCTTGGCTCATGACACAATATACGACCTACTGTGACATTTCCTTTCTAGCCATTATGCCATCTGTTGTCTCTCACAGAATCAAACACCTCTACTTCTCTCCCATAGCCTCCTACTCAGATCCCCTGAAAGCTGTATTCAACAGCATTTCAAGGTTAGTATTCTCTTTTGTGGTGTAAAGTCTAAAATTAAAGCTCAATATGAGGCTGGACACAGTGGCTCACGCCTGTAATCCCAATACTTTGGGAGGCCGAGGCAGGAGGATCACTTGAGTCCAGGAGTTCAAGACCAGCCTGGGCAACATGGCAAGTCCCCTGTCTCTACAAGAAACTCAAAAAATTAGCCAGGTGTGGTGGCCTGTGCCTATAGTCCCAGCTACTTGGGAGGCTGAGGTGGAAGGATCACTTGAGCCCAGGAGGTTGAGGCTTCAGTGAGCCATGTTTGTACCACTGTACTCCAGACTCCAGACTCCAGCCTGGGCAACACAACAAGACTCTGAAAAAAAAAAAAAAAAGCAGCTCAGTTACATGCTTACTTGACATCTAGTATAATCTCGAGGGCCTCAAATGGCCTACCACAAGTACACCTCACCATTGTGCTCCACAGATAAGGTCCCCTGCCCAAACAATCCTCCTTACTAAAGGGACCAGGTACAGCTCTTGCTTATTCTTGAGAAGTGAGTGGGTTACAGTTCCCAGCCAGCCCCTGGAATTATTCAAACAAGCCAATCATATCCTCTGGCCAGAACCAGGGGGCACCATCCGCTCTTGACACTACAAAGGCTGCTTCCCACAGCCCCTCGCCGGTGGCTTACTCTGCTCTTGAGTGCAGCTCCCGTGTGGGCCTACGTGGTGTGCGGTATCCCAGCTTCCAGGCTGTGAGTATATGTGACTACAGCTGTCAAGCTCATCTGTCTACTGTCAGGTGTCATGTGTTCAGCACCCCTATAACCCTACGGTGGAAATCCCTCTCTCTTCGGACGGGGTGAATAGGAGGTGATTAAAACATCTTTTTTGCCCAGTCCACTGGTCTCTGCCCTTTTTCATATCCTTGAGGCTCTCAAATGCCTTTGGCAAGGTCATCAACTGCTCTATCATGGTAATAATGTCTGGCATTGTGCTAAGCACGTTCCACACACTTTCTCATTTAATTCCCCTAACATCCCAATGAGGTAGATACCATTATATCCCTATTTTATAGATGAGGAAACTAATGTCAAGCAAGGTTATATAACCCACAAGACCACACAGCTAATAAGTTTGAGCAGAGCCCAAATGCAGATGTGCCTGGCTCCGTGTTCTTAACTACTACTTTAATCTCTCTGGCTGACAGTATTTCTGGGCTCACTGCCATCATTCCCCAATCCCTCACAGGCAGAGATGGACTGCTGGGTGGCCTGGCAGGAGTGCCTGCATTTGAGGCTCCTTGTTTTTTCTGCTGGTCTCTGCTAAAGGATGGATGGTGATATGTTATCTGGGAAAGAGTGCTATTGGAATAGGCCAGCTGGCTGGCTGCCAGAAGACTTTCCAAGATGGCTTCAACTTAATTTACCAAAAGGTCTAGTTTGGTTGTCAACCTTGCCGATACAGAAATCTTAACCTGTCAAAGTCTTAAAGTTAACTGGACTTGAGAAGGTTGGATAACACTATCTAGACACAGAAGAAGCACAAATCAGAAAGGCAATTCATTAATTCACAAGGAGAAATATACCTATTCTTTGCAGTTATCTGTGAAAAAATTCAAATGGCAAGGTTCAAATATCATCAGAAAGTCTCTTCAGAATCATAGAAGACAGCAAAGGAAGTTAGGTGTATGCAACCAACATTTAGTGGAAGCCTGGTGCCTCTGTCTTTACCATTAAAGTAAATGCCTGGCCCCACAACCCGGCAGGTGGAGTCTGAGGGCCAACTACACGGCACGGGCACTGCCAACTGACATCCTGTGATGTCTCGTCTATTACGGGGTTCCTAGACTCTTCTGTGGCTCCAGTTTCTATTGATATAGTTGCATTGCTTTGTCTTTGAGATAACTTTTGGCAGGTATCTAATAATCATGACCATGTGCTAATTTTTCAGTCTCTTTCTCTCAGAGTACCCTCCTACTGGCCCTGACCATAGGCTTTTCTTTTGACGCTCGGGACATCTGTCTATACCAGATCAGAACTACTCCTCCTTCAAGAAGCCGAAGCCCAATGAAGCTCCCAGCTCACTTCAGATTTATCCCCCTTCTAGCTTCCTTCTGGGCCATCTGCCATACACTGGCTGTGGCAGACTCATTCCTCGTTCCCTTTCTCTGTTCCCCCACCCACTCCTTTCTCCCACACACTTCATTCACTTGTTACTACTCTCCCTTCCTTCATGCCACTTAAAACTTTATAAAAAACTTATCGATACCAAATGTACATGAAATGACTCCTTATCAGAAGGATAACAGTCAGGATTATGCAACTAGAATTATCCTCAGAGATTATGTAATTCAGCCCTATTATTTTACAGATGAAAAAATTGATAGAAATCAAGTGACCTGCTCAAGTCATAAATCTATAACAGGCAACAGCGGGGCCAGAACCAGGATCCAGGTTTCTGAGCTTTTAAGCCAGTATTTGAACCAAGATACCAAACTCCTAAGTACACACAACAGGGCTTCAGTGGGGAGGGCTTCCATGCATCTCACATGCTGCTGAAGCACTAGGCTGGTTATACAGCCTGTTTATCATTTTTTCCTTCGAATGTTGATTAAAATTCAACCACTAATGGCTCTCTCAGCAAAAAAATAACTATCTTTAAGTCATAAAACTGCCCAAAATATATGCAAACATATGATTGCAAATTTCCCAATCCACTGCCACTAGAACTATAAGGTGGGGCCGGGCACACTGGCTCACACCTGTAATAGCAGCACTTTGGGAGGCCAAGGCGGGCGGTCACTTAAGGTCAGGAGTTCAAAGCCAGCCTGACCAACATGGTGAAACCCCGTCTCTACTAAAAATACAAAAATTAGTTGGGCGTGGTAGCTACTCAGGAGGCTGAGGCAGGAAAATTGCCTGAAGCCAGGAGGCGGAGGTTTCAGTGACCCAAGATCGCACCACTGCACTCCAGCCTGGGTGACAGAGTAAGACTCCGTCTCATAAAAACAAACAAACAAACAAACAAAAAACAAAAAAACCCTATCAGGTGGATTTGTGACTTGACCTCAAAAACATTTAGGTGACTATTAACATAATATAGCCGGGTGCAATGGCATGTACCTGTAGTCCCAGCTCCTTAGGAGGCTGGCACAAGAGAATGGCTTGAGGCCAGGAGGCCAAGGCTGTAGTGCTCTTTGATCACACCTGCGAACAGACACCACACTCTATCCTGGGCAACATAGTGAGACTGTGTCTCTTAAAAAAAAAGAAGTAATACATTAATGAAAACATAACTGGAAGAGGCTTTTCTACACATAAAGGAAACAGAAGAAATTCACAAATGATCAATAGATTTGACTACATAAAAATGTAAGCTTTAAAACAAAACACCATCAACAAAATTAAAACATAAATGATAAACCAGTGAACACTTCATGGCATATAAGAAGTGACAACCAGGCACAGTGGCTCAATGCCTATAATCCCAGCACTTTGGGAGGCCAAGGCAGGAGGTTCCCTTGAGACAAGGAATTCAAGACTAGCCTGGGCAACATAGTGACACTCCATCTCTAAAAAAAATACAAAAAAATTAGCCAAGTGTGGTGGAGTACACCTGTGGTCCTCACTGTTCAGATAGCTGAGGTGGGGACATTACTCGAGCCTAGGCAGTCAAGGCTATAGTGAGCTATGATTGTGCCACTGTATTCCGGCCTGAGTGATAGAGCAAGACCCTGTCCCTACTAAACAAACCAAAAAAGAAAGATACAAATCAATAAGGAAACACCAAGCATGGCAGCCCATGCCTATAATCCCAACATTTTGGGAGGCCAAGGCAGGAGGATTACTTGAGCCCAGGAGTTTGAGACCAGCTTAAGCAACAGAGCGAGACCCCATTTCTACAAAAACTAAAAAAAAAAAAAAAAAAATAGCCAGGCATGGTGGCACATGCCTATACTCCCAGCTAGTTGGAAGGCTGAGGGAGGAGGATCACTTGAGCCCAGGAGTTTCAAGCTGTAGTGAGCCATGACTGTGTCACTGCACTCCAGCATACGCAACAGAGCGACACCCTGTCTCCAAAAAAAAAAAAAAAAAGGAAACATTAACATTTTAAATTTTAAAAGGAAAAATATAGATAATTCACAAAAAATTAAAAGTCAATAAACTGATTAAAAATTCAGCCTGGTGAATAATTAAAGAAACGCAAATCAAAACATGGAATCAAAAGTTTTTCAGTGACAGTATTTAATTGGGAAATAGTGTTTTAGACCGTGGACTCGGATTTGGCAGAACTAACTTGAACACTTACTCGGTGACCTTGGGCATATCACTTTAATCACTGTGAGCCTTAACATCTTTATAGTTTTAGTGTGAACATGAAATGAGAGAATGCACCTGAATTGCTTTAGCAAAGTGACTGTCAACAGTAAATGCTCAATAAGTATTAGCTTCTCTTTTTTTTTTTTTTTTTTTTTTTGAGATGGGGTCTTGCTCTGTCACTCAGGCTGAAGTACAGTGGTGCAATCTTGGCTCACTGCAGCCTTGACCACCTGGGCTGAAGCAATCCTCCTGCATCAGCCTCCCAGGTAGCTAGGACTACAGGCATGAGCCACTACACCTGACTAATTTTTTGATTTGTAGACAGGGTCTCCCTATGTTGCCCAGGCTGCTCTCGAACTCCTGGGTTCAAGGGATCCTCCTGCCTTGGCCTCCCAAGGTGCTGGGATTACAGGCATAAGCCACTGTGCCCAGCCTGCTATTATTATCAGGAAAAAAAAAAAAAAACAGGCCTGACACAGTGGCTCATGTCTGTAATCCCAGCACTTTGGGAGGCTGAGGTGGGAGGATCACTTGAGGTCAGGAGTTCAAGACCAGCCTGGCCAACATGGTGAAACCCTGTCTCTACTAAAAATACAAAAATTAGCCAGGCGTAGTGGTGCCCACCTGTGATCCCAGCTACTCAGGAGGCTGAGGTGGGAGAATTGCTTGAACCAGGGAGGCAGAGATTGCAGTGAGCAGAGATTGCGCCACTGCACTACAACCTGGGTGACACAGCGAGACTCTGTCTCAAAAAACAAAAACAAAACTACTTGCACTAATAACATAGGAGAGGGAGCAATGGGCTAGGTACCCACACAATGCTGATGGAAGTATAATCTGGTAAAACGTTTTAGGAAACAAGGCTGGTAAATAATCTGGGAGTAATCTGCTCATCTAAAGCTATAAAAATGTCCTTAGAGACTCGAGAATTTGCAGGGTGGGGAAAAGTACACTTTACTTGCACTGCTTGAATGTTTTACCAGAGTTACTTTATATACAAGCTGTATAATTCCAGATAAAAAAGAATGAGAAATCCATGATAGTAGCAGGAAAAAAAAATGTTAATGTTTATGCCTTTTAGAATCACTTCTAGGAATCTATCAGAAATAATTAATTATATATGCAATGAAATATTTATGTACACTATATTTGCAGCAATAGTATTAATGGTTAAAAAAAAACCTGCAGACAAACTGAAATATATGAGGTTTTAAAGTAAATATGGCATACAGCCATATTATGGAATATTATGCAGCCATAAAATTAGGCTCTATATGACACTAAAAGAACATGTAATCCCCCAATAAATAAATAAATCGAATTTCATCATATTTTTCAATGTCTGTTTATCAAAGGACATCATCATGAAAGTAAAGAGACACTGCACAGAATGGGAACAAATATTTTCAAATCACATATCTGATAAAGGTCTAGTATTCAGAATACATATAGTGTACCAGAATCTAGTATCCGGAACTCTTACAACTCAACAATAAAAGGACAAATAAGCCAATTTTAAAATGGGCAAAGGATTTGAATACACGTCTCTCCAAAGGCAGGCAAAGTGGCCAATAAGTACATGAACAGATGTTCATCATCAGTCATTAGTAAATGCGGATCAAAACTGTAGTGAGATACAACTTCACATAACACTAGGATGGGTATAATAAAATAAAACAGAAAACAGAAAATACAAGTGTTGCTGAGAATATGGAGAAACTGGAACCCTCACGGAATTGCTGGTAGGAACCTAAGATGGTGCCACCCCTGTGGAAAACAGTCTGGCAGTTTCTCAAAGAGTTAAGCACAGAGACACCATATGACCCAGCAGTTCCACTCCTAGTATATATCTGGGATAAATGAAAACATGGATCCACTCAAAAACTTGTACATTAATGTTCATTGGAGCATTAAGCCTAACGGCCAAAAAATGCAAACAACCTAAATGTCCATCAACTTATGAATGGACAAACAAAATATTGTATATGTAAATAATGGAATATTATTCATCCATAAAAAGGAGGTACTGATACATTCTACAACATGGATGAATCTTGAAAACATTATGCTAAGTAAAAGCCAGTTTAGCCAGACATAAAAGGCCACATATTGCTGTACACAATTCCATTCATATGAAATGTCCAGAATAAGCAAATCCATAGAGACAGAAAGTGGATTAGTGGTTACCAGACCCTTTGGGGAAGAGTAAATGGGGAGTGACTACTAACAGGTACAGGGGGGTTTCAGAGTGATAAAACACGTTCTGGAATTGGAAAGTGGTGATGGTTATAATGGTGGCAGCTGATCCAGTTGGCCTGCCATCATCCTGGCTGAAGCAAGGAGGCCTGGGCAGGGCTACATGTTCCACGGAGCAGGCAGGGGCACCACCCAAGTTGTGGCTGCAGATATGAGCCTCCTTGTGTTCTTGGGGAGCCAGAAGCAGGCAGAAGCCCTGCCCCCCATGGGGCAGCTGAAATCCCCCAAACCATGGCTGCAACTCAGGCATCCCTGCACTCTTGGGGGTCTGGGAAGGCCCCACCCTCACAGGCTCAGAAGCACCTGCCCCCACTGTTTGGCTTCTCCCTGCTATCAGCACCCACTCCGATCTCAATCTGGGAGCAAAGTTGGGCAGAGCCCAAGCACCATGAACAACAGCAGGCAGACAGAGTCCCAGGTAGAAGGGGGCAGGTCCCAGTAAGGTCCCTCCTTCAGGCCAGGGAGAGGCCTGAAGGCTGGGGGCCTGGCTGCCAGTCCCACTGACCAGAGTGGGAACTGGTGCCTTTTCCAGGCCTGCCCATGGCCACCCATGGGCCAATTGGCACATACCACACTTCCTCCCCTCTGAGGCCCATAAAAGCCCCGGACTCAGCCACAGCTGAGCAGACATGGGATGACTAGCTGCAGAGAGGAGCTACCCTCTCTGCTGAGAACTTCAGAGACCTGCAGAGACCGCCAAATGACCTGCCTGCAGAGAGGAGTTACCCTCTCCAGGGCCTCCTCTTTGCTGAGAGCAGCAGACGTCTAGTCAACCAGCAAGCAGAGAGGAGCTACCCTCTCCAGGGCTTCCTCTCTACTGAGAGCTGAACACTCCACAGACAACCTGCCTGCCTACAGAGGGGAACTAACCATCGCGGGTCTCCTCTGAGCTGTTCTAACACTAAATAAAGCTGCTCTTTGTTTTCTTCACCCTTCACTTGTCTGCATACCTGGATGCAGGACAAGAGGTTGGGCAAAGGCGCCAACAGCCAACAGAGGTTTCCAGGAAGAAAATCGACACCCTAAAGATCCCATAACAGTTACACAGATGTTTGAATTGTACACTTTAAAATGGTAAATTCTATGATATGTAAATTACATATAAATACTTTTTTGGGGGAAAAAAAGGCACTTGAAGGTTTTTAATGACATAGGAAAATGCTCTGGATATACTAAAAAGAAAACAACCAGCATGCAACTGAATACATGTATAGTTCCAATTTGGTTTAAAAATATGTGTGCATGCATATACATATTTGCATTTAAAAATATAGAAAATACAGAAAAATGCTAAGAGTGGTTATCCTAGGTACTGTCATTATGGCAGACTTATTTTCTTCTTCATATGTTATAAAATTTTCTATAGTAAACATGCATAAACCTTATAACAGGAAATTTAAGAATAAAAACCCAGACAGCTGGGGCTGGCTTTAAAGCTAGTGTCATTTCCAACGTACCATTCATTCATTAAACATTTATTTAGCTCCTACTATGTACCAAACGCAGATATAAGACATAATCTCTGCCTGAAAGGAACTGACATAAGTCTAGGGTAGGGTTTGAACCCAAATCAATGGACTGGATAGGGGAAGAAGAGTCCAGAAGTTCTTTAAATTACTGCCCATGTAATGTTGCCCAACTACACACTTCCAGGGGGAGAGGGCCCACGGCTTTCCTGAGCAATGTAGCTTAGTGGTTAAAGGCCAGAGCTGGAGCCAGACTACCCGGGTGCGAATCTTGAATGTTCAATTACAAAGTGCGTGATCCTGGGCAAATTACCTAACCTATTAGGAGCTCTGTTTCCTCATCTACAAAATGCAGATAGTAATAGTACCTTTCTCATTGGGCTGCTGGAAGATTAAATGAGTTACACCTAAAGCACTGGCACCATAGGCCAGGGACGTAGCAAGTGCTCAATAATTAGCTGCTAGCTGCCATGATCATGATCATTGCCCCACCACTATCATCTCACAGATTGTCAAGGAGATAGAGACATGGAGAAGATTAAGGACCACTAGAAAGGTTTGTTTTCAAAACTGGTAGGTAGCATCTGATTCCTGATGTGCCTATAATAACCATTCTTTTCAATTAATTTCTTTTTCCAGATTCTCTCCATTTCTAATCAAACTTCTTTTGAGGTGTTCTACAAAATACAATGAGGCAAAATATCAAAATGTTCAGCGTAACAAACTGCTTATGTCCTCTTATCTTCTGACTAATCCATAGAAACAAGCAATTTTCAAGACTGTTATAACAGAAGGAGGCTTTGAGAGATTTAGGTGCCTTTCCAGGCCATGCTGCTCTGATCCAGTAGTTCATCCAAGATAACTCTTTACAGACCAAACTGCAAAATCTCCTGAGTGACACATGTATCTAATGAGTGATTAGGGATTGTGACCACATTATACTTAAGGCCAACTTTTCCATCCTGCAGTTAGGAGTCTCAACAAGCAATTACCACTCCAATGCTTTCAAATCCAACCTCTTAGGTATCAAAAAGACCCTTTGCTTTGTCACTGGTAATGAAAGGCATTTTGCTCTGCCCTGAAAACACGGATGATACCTAAGTTTTCATCAGCTTGATTATAATACACTTTTCTTCATCAGGGAATAAATCTGGGTCACATATAAATACAGTACCAAATTCCAGAATTCACAGATACCCATCTAATGTAAAAATTAAGGGGCCCTGGCAACTAAAGAATAACACATCAGGCACTGTGATGCCAGCGGCTATGTGCTCTACAGTAAAGGTGTGGCACGCAGGCTCTAGAGAGAACCAGGAACGTGAATCCCAGCTCTGCCCCTCTTACCAGCTAAATTTTAGTCAAGTTGCTTAACTCTCTTGGCCTCAGTCTTCTCATATGTAAAATGGGGATAATATTAGTGCTTATTTCATGAGGTAGTTGTATGAATGAGCTACTACATGTAAATGAGTCAATACACATAAACAGCAGTTCCTGTAACACTGTTAACAGTCACTAAATGTTAGGTGTTACTACCTTTGGAGAAGGAAGCATAAAATACACCTATCAAAGTATTTGCTTTTTATCATTCTGCTTCATCACTTTCAAGTTACATATGTATCTTCTATATATGTCAAATGTCACATAATTTTTTTAAAAGAAAAGAATTCACAGACAACTGCATTGCTCATTTCATACAGCTGGACTGGAATGAGACTAAGCCAGGAAAGAGAGAAAGTGGGGAGAGTCCGACTTCTCATAACAAGAGGGCTGGGCTATAATCAGAGATTTCATACAAAACCTTAAACTCATTAAAAATTAGAAGATGCAAAGGACTTTGAAATCACCTGGCCCAATTCCCACATTTCATAGATGAGGAAACCACAGCCTTGAAATGTAAAGTGTTTTAAGATCTTCCAGTTCATTAATGACAGAAATGAGACTCTTCCTGTTACCTATGGCTTAGATATATATTCTAAGTGGAACGTAAAGAAGACAACATTTTGGAAAAGGGAAGAAGAATGCGTTTGAGAGGTTAACAATAATAGCTAACATTTATTAAGCATTTATTATATCTCAGGTATTGTGCCAAGCACTTTACATTGGCAGCCTTAAATAATTTTTGCAAAACCGGTGAGATAGTTACTATTATTAACCCCACTTTCAACTGAGGAAGTGGAGGCCTAGAGAAATTAAATGACCTGCCCCAAATCACAAAGCCAGTGAGTGGTAGAGTCAGTCAGTGAACTCATCTGTCTGACTCCAGAGCCGAAACTGACCACTGAGTGATACTGCCCAAACTTTAAAATTTAAAAAGCGGTGAAGTTCTTAACCTTAGATTCTTTCTCCTACTTTTTGATAACTTCTCTGTTCAGAGGCATTACAAGGATACCCTGTTAATGAAGTGGTTTTTAAATAAGAACAGATAATGGAGATGTAGAGCCTACTTATTCTGTGCAGGTGAGACACCACACACACATTCCTCAACCCTCCCTGCCACTTCCTACTTGTTCAAGGCTGTGCACCTTGGTAACAGGGCAGCTGAAGGATGTGGGAGCCCATGTGGCCCCAGCGTGGCCCCAAGGCTGTGTCCCAGCCCTATCAGCGAAAAAGATGTGCTTGTCAATCCAGCAGATTGTCACTGAGCTCAGCCGAATGACCTTAACTGAGGCTTGGCACTACACAGAGAAGAAATTCAGCATAATCCCTGCTCTCAAGGAGCTTATGGCACAGCTGGGAAGAAGAGACCACTTTCAGCTTAAATCCTTCTTTCTTCACACTTTTGTAGTTAAGTACCAGAGCACTGAAGAGACTACAGACCCCCAACTTCCAGCAACACTGTCCTATCACACTACTCAGATCACTCAGCCTTCAGTACCCCTCTGTGTACATTTCACAGATCAACTCCTTTCTCGTCTCCTCCTAGTGTTATAAGCTTTTTCTTTTGTCTTTGAAGAAGCGGGAATTATTTTCATCTCTCTATTTCCCTCCATCACCAGGGAGTATGTCAAGAGGGTTAACTTAAGGAGCTAACAAAAAAACGTAAAAGAGGATAACTTCTCTATTGCTGTTAATGTTGGGAAAGAGCCTATGGGATTCTATAGTATTTGCTCAAAAATGTTCAAAGGAATATACGGAAATTTCATCCTCAACATTTTATTGTCCAGAAAAAAAAAAAAAAAACAACGGAACTCCAGGGGCCAATTATTCTGCTGTCTTGGACTCTGACCTTAGCAAGTCTCCCTCTGGTTTTAACCTGACTACAACTGAGGAGAACTGACAGCAGAGCACCAACTGAATGAGCAGCTTGTGTCTAGAGTGGTCAAACTGAATGACTTCAGGCCTTCAGAGCAACATTCAAAAGTAACAAGTACCACGCCAAACTTATAGGCTAAATCATTAAGAGCAAGTTTCACTGTTATTTAATTTAAATGTATTGGTTCCCACTATGTTCACGACATCATACTAGGAGGTAAGTATTCAAAACAGTGGCAAGCCTTTGAAAACCAACCAATATCAGATTGTAGTAATACAACTAGAGAAATAGAAGACAGAGTGAGAAGAGCACATGAGAAGCAGTAAAGGGGGAAAGATGGGAGGGTTTACTGTCTGCAGTGAGTAGAGAAGGAAATATCTGGGTGTGAATTTGTAGATGGGAAGACTACTATTAGAGTCTTCTATAATACTATACTAGTTTGAAGAGTGGCTCTTGACTCTCTCCTTTCCTTCTGCTCTTCCCTGGCCAGCTAGAGCCTAAAATTTGAAAAACAATTTTTAGTAAGGAGCTATAAAGAGTTGGGTTCTAAATCTGACGTTAGCTTTGTAACCTTGAGTTACTTAACCTTTCAAAACCTGTTTTCTCAAGCGTAAAATGAAGTTAACAAGTATATGGGAGCTCATAATGCTACTCTCACTTTTATATTTGAAAATTTTCTTAATTTTTAGAAACGGCAGTAATAATACCTATTGCTTAGTTGTTGTGAGGGTTACATGAAACAATACTGTAGAATACCTAGTACACTGCCTGGTATTTTGTATGTGTTCAATAAATGGTAACTATTATTATCAACATGATGTGAAAGGTCATATAATGTTAAGACATGAATTATTATATTTTAATATTATGAAAATTTTAAAGTTCACCAGAACTTTTAAAAAAGTTTTGGAATGGAGGAAAGAGGAGAACCAAGTACCACGACCCAGTGAATCAATGGCTGCAGACTTAGAAATACAACAAGGATGACCTTTCCAAATAGAGTCTGACGGGCTCTCACTCTTTCACCCACCTTCATTCTCCCCTCACTACTTTATTCATCCATTCAGCAAATATGTTCTGACTGAACTGTATGCAGGACACAGTGCTAAGAGGTGAGAGTGAGAAAGAGATGAAGGCGAACAAAAGAAGGTGATTTAGGGAACAATATAATAGGATGAGCTTTAAGCGGGGAGGTATCTAGGAATAATTTGAAGTCACATACAAAATGTTTGGAATATGTGGGTGTGTAGAACTTCTCTAGGATCCTCTGGAGGGATTCTAAACAGAATTATTATTTTTTAAATGTTAAGAATAAAGGTCTAATAAACTGAAAAAGAAGCATACAGATTTTATATAAGGAAAAACATGTAACACTCCTGAAAAATCACCAAAGTAGCTTTGAGCAAATGAAAAGACAGACCATAATCTTGGATAGAAGAGTCAATATGGTAAAGATGCTAGTTCTCCCTAAGCTAATTTATAAAATGTAACACAATCCTAATAAAAATACCATCAAGTCATCTCCTCTTGAAACCAGACAAATTGATTATTAAGTTCATATGCCAGAATAAACAAGCAAAAACAGCCAGGAAAACCCTGAAAAAGAGCAATATTTTAAAAATTGGCCCTTCCAGATGTTAAATGATAAAGCCTCTAAAATTAAGATGATTTTGTAACAGCATATGAATTGGCAATCAAACCAATGGAACAAAACAGAAAATCCAGTAAGAAATCTAAATGCATACAAAGGCTTAGTATTCAATAAAGACAGCATCTCAAATCAGTGAAGAAAAAAGTTTTTAATAAGTACTGTTGAGACAACTGACTGGCCATTGGGATAAAGATAAAATCAGATCCTTCCTCAAACCAAATACTAAGATAAATTTCAAATGGATCAGAGTCTTAAATGTTTTTTAAAAAGTGAAACCATAAGCCTTACATGTACTAGAAGAAAATATAAATGGATGCTCCATAAATTGAGAGTGGGGCAAATATCCTAACTATGACTGCAAATCCAAAGCAATACATGGTAAGACTGAGAAACACAACTATATAAAGATATAAAACTTGGATAGAAATAAAACAATATATACAAAGTCAAGCATATGAGAACTGGAAAAATATATTTGCAATCTGTATCACAGACATGATATATCCTTTATCTCGTAAAAAGAAACAACAAATTTAAGCTATACTGAAATATTATTTCTTACCTGACAGATTGGCAAAACCCCAAAACTTTAACAGCATACTTTGTTAACAAGACAGGAGAAACAGAGAAGAAGGGTTTAGGTATGAAATAAAAACTTCTTGGTAAAAAGGAATTTAATTTTTAATAGCAATCCTTAAAGTTTAAAACCAATGACGGCCTGGCACAGTGGCTCACACTTGTAATCCCAGCACTTTGGGAGGCCGAGGCAGGTGGATTGCTTGAGGCCAGGAGTTCAAGACCAGCCTGGGCAACGTGGTGAAACCCCATCTCTACCAAAAACCATAAAAATTGGCCAGTTTCCTAATCCATTCTCAAAATAAATTAATTTTTTAAAAAAGTATTCAAGAAAAAGAGCCTGTTTATGAAGTTGGTGATACAACTACACAGAAGATAATTACATCAAGTGACTTTAAGACAATATCTGACTACACATCTCAAGTAGCATACATTCTAAGGAAAAAAGGAATAACAGAAAACCCAAACAGCATTCAGTAATATAAAGGTCAGTGTAGATAATGGCATTGCTACTGGCCTGGTTGATACCAGCAGCAGGGAAGTCCAGGGAGAGGGAGCAGCCTTGAAGCCTTGGAACGTGGCCCACTGGCCCCAGAAAGGATGAAATCCTGTGGCCACTGAGAGATTTCAACTGGTGCTCAATATAAGGTGAATTGTGGGAGGAGGGGCTGCTCAGAGACTTGAGAGACAGGCACAGCCACAGTTGGAGGGTAGCACTTGCTGGACCATCCTAAGGGCAGGCAAACCATCTAAGAGTTTTAAAGCAAGGGAATCACATATTCCGATCTGTGCTTTATAAAGACCACTGGTAACAGTGTACCAAATAGATTGGAGAGGAATGAAGCTGAAAGCCGCTGACCAACTAGAAGGCTGTTTCATAATCCAGGACAAGAGATTATAGCAACTCTAACCAAAGGAAGAGAAAGGGTAGAAGAAATCAACAGTCTTGTAGCCTAACTAAATATGTGCTGAAAGAGAATATCATGGCACCATTCCCAGGTTTCTGCCTTTGGCAACTCTGTGGTGCCATCCACTGAGCCTAAGAACCAGGGAGAAGTACCAGGTGGAAGAAAGATGGCAAATTCACTGCTGCCAATGCCCTGGAGACCATCTTCTGGAGCTAATGGGGACAAGGAGCAAAAGGAGTCAAGAAGGAAAACTCGGGAAGACTCAATGGTCAGGCCCCAGTCCTAGAAAGCTGAGAAATAGGATGAAATTAGCAGGTTAGATTACCTCTTACAGTATTTTCTCAAAATAAGAAATAGAATCACCTACCGTTCACCTTTGTTTTTACGCTAAAAATAACCCCACTATAGCTAACACTAGCTAACAAATATTAACCAACAAATAACCAATATTTGGAGCCTGAAAAGCTATTATTTACAGTTATAATCCTTTGTTTCTAATTTCCTCATCCTTCTTGGCCCATTTCTTGCATAAAGCATCCTCTACTGTTTGGTCCTGTTCCAGAACCACGCTAGTGCCTGCAGCAGAGGTCGCTCATGCAAACGCCTCCAGGGGTCAGACAGATGGAAAATCTCTAATGCTTCAATGGAAGTAACTACTTTTTAAACACTCTATGAGCCAAACTTTGGCCTATAGGAGTTTTCTATTGAGGTCCCAGTTTTACAGAATATCCTAAGATAAAGATATTTCCTTGTTTTTGTTTCCCTTTGGGTACTAATAAAACCAGAAATTACATTTATGAATTGAGTTTTTCAGAAGTCCAAGTACTAGTTAAATTCTGAGATAGGTTTTGCCTCAATATAGCAGCTTTTTCTTTTCACAGACATAAAGAGAGGGGACTCTCTGGACAAATGCAGGGAAACAGCCTATCTTTCTTTAATCCTCTGCTTCCTCAAGTCTATCCCCTCCCCTCTTCTTCTTTCCTTTAAAAAAAAAAAAAAAGTAGAGACAGGGTCTCAACTGGAATGCAGTGGTCTGATCACAGCTCACTGCAGCCTCAACTCCTGGGCTTGCATAAGTGATCCTCCTGCCTCAGCCTCCCAAAGTGCTGGGATCACAGGCATGAGCCACTGTGCCCAGCCTTCTTTCCCTTTTAACCCAGCCTTCGTAAGTCTGAGGAACTGACTCCATCTGCAAGAAGCTGATGCCTAGAAACAAAGCAGTGAGCTTCCACTACCTCCTCCTTTCCTCTATCAGTAGAAACAGTTACGATATCTGCTAACGAGGTTGCCTAGACAATAGGTCCACATCTCACCAGTCTCATGTAAATTAACAACAACCATCTCTAAGGCATTTATGAAGCAGTTCAATGGGCAGATATCTATGTTACACAAACATTCAACTATGCTTGACCACTTTAGACACAAAACAAAGCCTGAAAAGACTTAAAATCTGAGGTTAAGGTTACAGAGCAGTGAAACAGTACCTGGTTTCGGGGGAGATTCTCATCGCGCCTTCAGTTAGGTGATGTTACATGTGATGTTTCATTGTTGGCTCTGCACCTTTTAAAGGGTCAAGGGCCTTTCTGAGATCAGATTAAAGTAACTGGCTCTCTCCCCAGAAAAAATGACATTCACACAAATTTGCAGGCAACTTCAAAGGATTCATGGGTCTCCTGAAATTCAACCATTTACCCTGAGATTAACAATCTCTGACTTACATGGATCAGCATAATACATTTATGTGAGGAAATGAAATACGTGGCATCATAATTTTGAGGATTTGGAGTTAAATAACAACATTAGGGAAATGTAAGGAAAGCTGGCTTTCTTTCCTTATCCTTCTCTCTCTTGAGGGCTGCCAGAGTCTCAAAACTGCATGCTCTCTGCAAATGAAATACTGCACTCTCTGCTAGACTTACAGAAAGCGACAATCTCATCTCTCAATTTAAATGCCCTTAATATTTAATTCTTTCCTCTATGTGGTTAGTAGCTTGCTTTCTCCACATTATCCAGATGATGGCTTTGGAAGGCAGACTATTGGAGATCCAGAAAACCATATATCCCAATTCAATTTCCTTGTGAAAATCAAAGAGCTCACTCTGCTGAAGAGTTGAAAGAGGCTGAGGGGTCACTGCCTTCCCTCAGGGTGCTGGTTCAGGCAGTACTCGAGAAGGGTAATGTAAATACTCAGTACGAGCCAACAGGGCATACTAATTTGTTTTTCAATCTATTTTATTTCAGTTCAAAGCATCATTGCAGACAGATAGTCCAAGAAAACAAGCCACACTTGGGTTATACTCAGTCTTCCTCAATCTCCAAAAGCAGGTGAGTGTTGCCAAAGTGTGGCTTGTTTTCCGGGGCTGCCTGTCTGCAATGATGCTTTGAACTGAAATAAAATAGACTGAAAAACAAACTGGTAGGCCCTGGCTCTTCTTGCAGTTTCATATTATCCTTCAAAGCTAGTGTTAGCACCTGCTTTTTACTGGAACCCAACAGACCCAAATCACAGAGTAAAACTGCAATACTTTAGATGCAAAGGTCCCACCCAAACCTAAAATAGCAATTTAATTCAGGGCTTGTTGTTTAACATTGCATTAAATGACACTCTCTGTCCAGTTCTTTGCTCCGTTTGCAGGGTTGGAATGTGTCTTCTGATGACATGTGCAATATGGTTACTAGGGAGAGTTTAAAGCGAAACCTGCCATGCTGTTCTTCTTACATAGTTCCCTTGATTTATTATTGCTTCTAATTTCTTACGTTTATGAACCCGAACATTATCCTATTTTTACTTAGTCAAAAAGCCTGCCATTTGCCTCAAAGCATTCAATACTGTTTTAGAGTATGTGACATTATTTTGAAAACTTTTGGAGGAAACTTGAAATCATGCACAAACAAATTTTTAAATCGCCACCAACTAAAAGTCTAACATTTGTTTAGAATGCCTTAAGAGAATACATACACCTTTGATGGAGGAACATAAGTAGTTTCCAACTTAAAACACTAAAATGCTGAAAAGTGTTCTGCATAGACAGCTGTACAATTTGGCTTTAAAAAAATTAGATGCCATTTGGAAAAGTTCCTCTCCAAGCAGAAACACTAAGAAAAAACAAGATCTGCTCCCCTCTTTCTGGAGATAGAAAAGTAGAGGGCTTCTATTTTTAATTGGATTCCCCCATTCTTAATTTTGTCTGTAATGTATTTCTGGATTTTTGTTATTAGTTAGCACTTTATAAAGTTTCCATTTGGAGCTAAATTTGGTTATTCAGCAATATATGTAACAACAACAAAAAGAAAATACCATAGCTATGAATACAGTTTCTTATTTAATCTGCACAACCCTTTGAGGAGGCACCATTATCCACATTTTCCAGGTCAGATAACTAATCTGTAACTTGCCCTTGGGCGTGCAGTTCTCTCAGTAGTAGCTGGGTTCAGGGCCAGGGACTGAGCACAGGAGTGAACCACAGCACAGTGACTCCCTTTGAGTTCTCCAACATCTCAAGTTGTTACCCACCTCAGTCTCTGAACCTGCTGAAAAGTTCTTCCTCCCAGCTTCGTCTCTCCCTTTCCCCTTCTTGCTAGACTGGTTCCTTGTCATTCAACAAGTTTCAGCTTAAATTGCCTTTCTTAAGAGAGGTTTTCCCTGACCACCCAGATAAAAAGTGAGTCTCCCAGGTTAGTGTCTCTCTCCATGCTGTTTTATTCCTTTAGAGCAGTTGCCACAGTTTGGAATAACTTTGTTATTTCTTTACTGTCTTGACACTAGGCTTTAGCTTCCAGAACAGAGCCCCAGGTCCATCTTGCTCACCCTGGTAATCACAGGACCTAGACAGTGGTGCTTGGTACATGGAGACACTAAAATATTTGTTCGAGGCCGGGCGCAATGGCTCACGCCTACAATCCCAGCATTTCGGGAGGCTGAGGCGGGCAGATCACTTGAGGTCAAGACTTCAAGACCAGCCTGAACAACATGGTGAAACTCTGTCTCTACTAAAAACACACAAAAAATTAGCCGGGTGTCGTGGCACATGCCTGTAGTCCCAGCTATTCAGGAGGTTGAGGCAGAAGAATCACTTGAACCCAGGAGGCGGAGGTTGCAGTGAGCCGAGATTGTGCCACTGCACTCCAGCCTGGGCAACAGAGCGAGACTCTGTCTCAAAAAAATAAATAAAATAAAATAAAATAAAATAAAAATTTGTTCAATGAATGACCTAGATTTGTTTACTTGGTATTTACCTGCAAACACCAGGTTGTGGGTACTGGCTAGCAGCTGAGGATACAACAGTAAAGTGTGGTCCCTGCCCTTAAGGACCTCCTAAGCTAGTAGGAAAGACAATAAACAGATGGAACAATACAGGGTGGCCAGTGTGATCAGATTAGCTTCAGCTCTCAGCTGAATGCATTAGCTATGTAACCTTGAACATCTCTCCACCGTGAGTTTGTTTCCTCTATGCGTAAAATGGTAATATTAATACTACTTATGTCATAGTATTGGTGTGAGGATTAAGTGATAGCCCATATAAATAAAGCACTTAGCACAGTACCTGGCACAAAATAATCACTCAGTAAATAGCAACTAATAATTTTATTATGATGATGCTATTACAGCTGTATTTGAAATTATCTCTGTCTACCTGTATACCACTTGTCCAAGCCCCATATAGAATTTAAATTCCATGGAAGGGCAGAAATCATATTTGTCTTGTTCACCACTGTATTTCCAGGAATTTGAAACGTCTCTGGTACACAGTAAGTGCTCAACAAACACTAAATGATTAATGAATGCATGCGTACATGCATGGGGTGTTCTGAAACCATTTGTTAAACCACTAATGAATAGCTAAGTTTGGGGACTACTGACATAGAAGAAAAGTGTTTATATTAGAAAGGAGGGGCAGAAATTTGATGATTTAGCTAAGTAGAAAAAAATTTCACTTTGAGATTGTAATTAAATCTCCACTAACCATACAAAGATCTGGGTACAATTCCAGGGAAGAACAAACAATTCCAGGTAGAAAAGACTTGAAAGAATAAAATCCAAAGCAGTTTGACCGGTGCCATCAGGCAGGGGGCTCCCAGGGACGGGCTCAATTTGGCAGCCCTATAACCTAGTACACCTATAAATATCTTAACCACTCAGAACAAATTTCTTCCTCTTTTGTAAAATGGAAATACCATACTTACTTATAAAGCGTCGTCATAAAGTAGAACAACACTTGTATGAATATAAATAAAGCACCTGGTTCATTGTAGCACTGGCTGCATGGTACCAACGCTATTCAAAGCAGGAGAAACTCTGAATAGTCAGTAAGACCAGAAGGGAAGCCAGAGTGTTCTGTCAACTAAAGTGCTCTCGGTGCATCGGGCAGTTTTAACTCTTTTCCCACTCCAGAAGAACGGACGAGAGGAATAGCTGAATGACAACACTGATCCAATCTCCTTGTGTTTAGGGCAGGGGTCAGTAGACGTTTGCTGCAAGGGACCAGACAGAAATATTTCTGGCTTTGTGAGCCAGCCGATCAAAGCCAAGCAACGGCTGCGCAACTACTCAGCTCTGCCCTCTTGGCAGGAAAGCAGCCATAGACAATACATCAACAATGAACAGGGCCGTGTTCCAATAAAACTTCATTTATGGACTTGATTTCATAGAACTTTCGCAAATTACATGAAATATTCTTCCCCCTAACCATTTGCAAATGTAAACAAAGACCGAGAGGGGAAGAGAGAAGGCGGGGCATGGATTAGGCCCAAGGCCATAGTCCGCTGACGCCCGGCGAAGGGACCTGAAGGGAGGGGGAGTGAGACAGCGACAAGAGGCCTCCGGACGGGCCGAGAGGGAGGTGCGGGGCGACAGCGAGCCCCAGGCGGTGTCAGGTCGGGCCCGGCGCCCTGAGTGGGTCCCCGCGGTCTCTCCCCTCCGCAGTCTATAGCAGAGCCGGCGCCAGGGGTGCGGAACGCCCCTGGAGGGGGCACGTCCGGGGTGTAGGTGAGGCGGCCGTGATTCGGCCGAGTCCCGCGGAGTTCGCCACGCGGAAGGGTCTGTATACACCCCCCATTTAGGGCGCACCCGGGCCTCCGCTGCAAGAAGGGTCTCCACGCGGAGTCCCAGCCCTGTTTCTATGGTTACCTGTTCAGCACCGATTCAAACTGCCGTTCTTTATTGACAGCGCCATAGAGGACACGAACACTCCTGCCCGAAGGGAACAATAAAGCTTTCGCCATTCAACAGCGCCGGAGACGCCAGAAGGCGGCCATCTTGAGGCCGGCGCGCAATGGGTATCAAGAGGGGAGGGGGCGGCCCGACCTGCCCCACGCGCCGCGGTCACGTGCTGGGGGCGGGGCCTGTGTCACGCGCTCGCTTTCCACCTATGCTAGGACGGCGGGGCCGGCCGGTTGCTAGGCTCTTCTCTGACCTCTGACCTTGGCCACTCCCTCCTTCCCTCCCCACACTTCCTAAGTGAAGTTTTTTTCTTTTTTTTTTTTTTTTTTTGAGATGGGAGATTCGCTCTTGTTTCCCAGGCTGGAGTGTAGCGGCGCGATCTCGCCCCACTGCAGCCTCCGCCTCCCAGGTTCAAGCGATTCTCCTGCCTCAGCCTCCCGAGTAGCTGGGATTACAGGCGCGCGCCACCACGCCCTGCTATTTTTTTTTCTCTTCTATTTTTAGTAGAGACAGGATGTCACCATGTTGGCCAGGCTGGTCCCGAACTCCTGAGCTCAGATGATCCACCTGCCTCGGCCTCCCACCATGCCCGGCCCTAAGGAAAGTTCTAATGGAGCTCCGCAGTCTCTCGCTCCGGCAGCTCTAGGATTAGGATTTTGTTTCAAAGGAGGGCAAGGAAGTGAACACAAAAGGCTTCGTTTTTCCAAAACAACACATTCACGTGCGAGGCGGAGAGGCGACCTGAGCCGCGTCCCCAGCCCGCACTCTTCGTGGGACAAGCTTGGCGCTGGTGGGGCGCAGTGGGCTGAAGGCATCCTGGAGGCATCCTGATCCTGCCTCTCGCACCTCCCAATTTTGGGATTTAGGGGCTTTGGGATTTAGTCCTAGCTTTTCTTTTGCTCATTTTCCTTCTCACACACTATGCGTTCCCTGTTGAAGCGTCCCCTTGCCACCCTTCCTTACACAAACATTTAAATCAGATCCAGCAGTATCAAACTGAGTCACCTCCGCGCTGGCCCACTGAACACAGTCACCCTGTCACTGACATGCAGCCACTTTTTCTGTCCCTGACAGTTACGTGCCCAAATCCAGCCATCTTAGTGCAATGTCCAGCTTCCTCTGTGGTTATACCTTTTCCATCTGCAATGTCAATATTCAGTCGTTCTGAGAGCTGTCTCTGGCCGACTGACTCACCCCATCACCATTTTACATCACAAATTCAATATACTGGGCAGAACTGTCACTTGCATTGTCGCTGTCTCCCGGTCGATCATATTTACTGTCACTGTCTGACATGCAGCTACCGTCAATGACCATAAACTTCAAACGGTTCTGTTCAAAATAGCACTTTGTTTGCCCAGCTGTTGCCCTTTCTGTTGTTTTCACTGTCATTGTCATGCAGCCACTTTTGCTGCCACACAGTCAAGCCAGTATTTAACAGGCCCCTTCAGGGTACACTGTTGTCCTCATACCCTTGTGCCCAATTAGTCACCTCACTATTATACTCATGTCACTGTTACATTCAGGGTCGGATTTACTGTAGCTGTTATTTAGTCACTTTTGTAGTCACTGGAACCACGCCTACAGCTGTTGTGTCTCCTAAGCCCTCATTTCCACCAGCCTCACATTCTCTTTTAGTGGGAACGTAGGGTTGCTAGATTTAGCAAACAAACACCTAGAAGGGTGCTTGGCACATAGTAGGTGCTCTAGAAATATTTATCGAGTTAATGGGATTACAGGTGTGAGCCACTGGACATTTTGGGAGCATTTTGGGAGGCCGAGGCAGGCGGATCACCTGAGGTCAGGAGTTCGAGACCAGCCTGGCCAACATGGTGAAACCCCCGTCTCTACTAAAAATAGAAGAATTACCTGGGCATGGTGGCAGGTGCCTGTAATCCCAGTTACTCAGGATGCTGAGGCAGGAGAATCGCTTGAACCTGGGAGGCGGAGGTTGGAGTGAGCTGAGATCACGCCACTGCACTCCAACCTGGGCAACAAGAGCGAGACTCCGTCTCAAAAAAAAAAAAGAGAAATATTTATCGAATTAATGGATTTTAAAAAACAATATCATTGCCAATGTGCTGTATGTGAATGCAGATGGCTTGAAGCTCAGGAGTCTCAATAGGAATAAGTTTTCAGGCACCATCTGTCCCTCCTGTTCCACTTAACAAGACTTCAAATCCTATAGGGACTAAACGAAGAGAGCAAAAGAAAAGTGGCCACCAAGTGTACTCAGTTATTGGGACAGCAGTGACAAAGAAGAGGCTTTCTATAACTTTTTTTTAAATGAATACATGCTTATTATAAAATATTTAGGAAATATGGAAAGGAATCTTTCCCTGGGGGGATTGTTTTAGACATCTCCCAACACACCCCACACACGTATCCACAGTCAGTGGATCAATGGCTGCAGTTTCCCCATCACCATTTACTTAAGGTTTTGCATTAACAGAAATTCTCATGGGGCTGACTTGCCTACAGTTCATGAACAACGACATACTGTCATGGAGAGCAATGGCTCTGGCTTCTGGCTGGTCATGATATGGAAGAATAAGAAGACAATGGCTAGACCTTCTAGACCTTGTAAGGGCCTCATCTCCCCACAGAGCTTCGACAGCTGCGGAGAAATAACCTGTGCTTCCCGATCACCGGAAGGACCCAAACCTTGACTTTGAGGGGGAGGGTTGAGAACTTTTCAACTTTTTTTCTACTTTGGAAAAGAGTGTTCCCATGCCACCACCCAGTGTAAGATGCCCGAGGTGCCTCTGCTAAACTGCCAGCTGTTTCCAGAGTGACTACTATATGCCAAGAACACTGAGGTCAACAAAACATGTTCCTGGCCGTAGTAAGAAATAACCAGCTGGCTGCGGTGGCTCACACCTGTAATCCCAGCACTTTGGGAGGCCGAGGCAGGCGGATCATGAGGTCAGGAGTTCAAGACCAGCCTGGCCAACATGGCGAAACCCCATCTCTACTAAAAATACAAAAAAAATTAGTTGGGCATGGTGGTGCTGGCTTGTAATCCCAGCTACTCAGGAGGCTGAGGCAAGAGAATTGCTTGAACCTGGGAGGCAGAGGTTGCAGTGAGCCGAAATCACGCCACTGCACTCCAGTCTGGATGATGGGGCAAGACTGTCTCAAAAAAAAAAAAAATTAAAAAGAAAAAAAGAAATAACACAACCACCACGACTTCTCCTGCTAATAACAGCAATCATTTATCTCACTCTTTCTGCCAGGTACCATGCCAAGCCCTTTAATTAAATTATCTCATTTAATTCTTGTAATCACCTAATGAAGTAGGTAACATTTTTACCCCCATTTTATACAGGAGGAAACAGACTTAGAGGGGGTAAATAATTTGCTCAAAGAAACACAGCTACTAAATAGTAGAGTTAGGGTTTAAACCTAGGAGGTCTGACTGCAGTCTGCACTTTTTTTCAACCTGTAGTAATAACTTTTGGGTTTTACAAAATAAATGTGTTTATTATCAAGAATTCAAGGATTACAGAAAAACACAAAAGAAAGAGTAAAACAGAATCGCTGTAAATCCTAGCACTTAGCAGCAACGTATCATTATAGATGAGAATTTCTCCCAACTCTGGGCATATTTACATGGGTTGATGGGGAGATAATAATGATAATAATGACAGCTTCCATGCAATAAGCACTATGTGCTGGACATTGTTCTAAGCGCTTTCCATGAATTAACACATTTAATTTATTCCAAGAGAGATAGATCGATTGACATAAGTTTATTAAAATGAACTCATTTGACATATTCAGGGTTCACATCAACAGCCAACCACCTGGTGATGTTTTTCCCCAAAGCTGGTTCTTTCCTCAGTTTTGCTGTCTTCTCTCCACTTTCCAATCAAATTCTATGCCCAGAGTCCTTGGGCTGCAAAAGCTGAGTCTTTAAATAGCACCCTCTGCACAGCTGCTGTCCGGTCAAATGTCTCTGCTGTTCCCCAAGGCAGTGGTGTTATTTGTGGAAGTGAAGTTTGCTGGAGGCTCGACATATGCTTTTTATTTGTTCGAGTAGGTGTCTGGGCCTTGGCATTCACTTTCCTGGCTTTCTAAGTGTTAGAATTTCACTACCTTTTTTCCAGTCCAAATGAAGCTCAGTCTTCAGCTCTTGCCCAGTGGATACCAGACAGTCTCAGATGAGGCTGCTGTTGGAATTTGCCAAATGACTCAGAAAGGTCAACTGCCTGCCTGCTTATTCATCCCAGATGACAAACACCGAGGAGGAGGGAGACTGCCTTGCTCCAGCGGGGCTGCCCAGACAACAGTAGCACTTCTGCGGGCCTGACCCTATGAATCCCTCGCCTTGGTTGCCCCTAAGGCAAAAGGCACTCACATTTAGAAGGATGGAATAGTTTCCACTGAGATGGCTCACAGGCCCGTCATATTTACCTGATCCAAAACTGGAGTGATGATTTCCCAGCCAAGCCTGTTTCTCCCCTCAGGGTTTCTAGCTCCGAGATGAGGCGAGATGATAGCCCACCTGCCATTCTCTGCCCGCTTGCTCAGGTCAGACACCTGGGAATTGTCACAGACATCTCTCTCTCTAACCGTCAACCACTCACCAAGTCTTGATTTCACCTCTGATACACTCTGTCCAGGTCCACAGCCAAAGTCCAAATCACCTTTACCTCTTAAGTACTCTACTACCCTCCCCCTGCAACCACTTTTCATATCCTTTACAATGTTCTGCAGACAGCAAGCCAGCATGATCTTTCATTTCCTTTAGAATCAACTTTACCAAGGTATAATTTACATATAAAAATGTACTCATTAAAAATGGAATTTTGGCAAATATATGCACCTGTGTAACCATTACCAACCATATCAAGATTTAGAACTCTTTTTTTTTTTTTTTTTGAGATAAGGTCTTGCTCTGTCGCCCAGGCTGGAGTGCAGTGACACTATCATGGCTCACTGCAGCCTCAACCTCCTGGGCACAAGTCATCCTGCTGCCTCATCTCCCTGAGTAGCTGGGACTACAGGTGCATGCCACCATACCCAGCTAATTTTTGTATTTTTTGTAGAGATGGAATTTTGCCATGTTGCCCAGGCTGGTCTCAAACTCCTGAACTCAAGGGGTCTGCTTGCCTCAGCCTCCCAAAGTACTGGGGTTACAGGCGTGAGCCACCGTGACCAGCCTCTAACCTATATAATTTTTCTCCTCTCTAAAGAACTTCTTTTCACCTTTCTTGCAAGTTAGGTCTCCTGGCAACAAATTCCCTCAATTTTTGTTCATCTGAGAAAGTCTTTATTTTTATTTTACTTTTGAAGGATAATTCCACAGCGTACAGAATTCTAGTTCGGTGGAGTTTTCCCTCAACACTTTCAATGTTTCTCTTCATTTTCTTCTGCTTGCAAGGTTTCTGGAGAACTTTCACGGAGAAGTTAGATGTAATTCTTGTCTTTGCTCCTCTGTAGGTAAGGTTTTATTTTTCTGTGGCTTCTTACAAGATTTCTTCATCTTTGGTTTTTCTAAACTTTGAAAATGATATGGTTAGGTAGAGTTTTTGTTCTTTTGCATTTATCATACTTGGTATTCTCTGAGCTTCTGTGATCTGTGGTTCAATGTCTGACATTAATTTGGGAAATTATCAGTTATTCTTGTTTCAAATATGTATTCTGTTTCTTTCTTTCTTCTTCTGACATTCCCATTACATATGTTGCACCTTTTGCAGTTGTCTCACAGTTCTAGGACATTCTGTTTTGTTTTCCTCAGTCTTTTTTCTCATTTTTTTTTTTTTTTTCAGTTTTGGAGGCTTCTACTGACATATCCTTAAGCTCAGAGATTCTTTCCTCAGCCATGTTCAGTGCATTATAATAAGTGTATCAAAGGCATTCTCCATTTCTGTCACAGTGTTTTTATCTCTAGCATTTCTTGTTGGTTCTTTCTTAGAATTTCCATCTCTTTATTTACATTGTTCATCTGTTCTTGCACGCTGTCTCCTTTATCTATTAGAGCTCTTAGCATGTTAATTCATAGTTGCTTAAAATCCCTGGTCTGATAATTCCAACATCCCTACCCAGTGGGGCTGGTTCTGATGCTTGCTTTGTCTCTTTAAATCATATGTTGTTGTGTTGTAGTTGTTTTAGTTTTTTGTTTTTCTTTTTTTTTTTTTGAGACAGAGTCTTGCGCTATTGCCCAGGCTGGAGTGCAGTGGTGTGATCTCAGCTCACTGCAACCTCCACCTCCCAGGTTCGAGCAATTCTGCTGCCTCAGCCTCCCGAGTAGCTGAGACTACAGGTGTGCACCACCATGCCCAGCTAATTTTGTATTTTTAGTAGAGATGGGGTTTCACCATGTTGGCCAGGCTGGTCTTGAACTCCTGACCTCATGATCCACCCACCTTGGCCTCTCAAAGTGCTGGGATTACAGGCATGAACCATCGTGCCTGGCCGGTTTTTTGTTTATTGCCTTTTGGTATGCCTTGTATTTTTTTCTTGACAGCCAAACATGATGTACTGGGTAAATAAGATCTGTAAATAGGCCTTTAGTGATGTGTTGGTAAGGTGGGAGGATATGGGAAGCGTTCTCCAGTCCTGATTAGGGCTCAGTCTTTTGGTGAGCCTCTGCCCCTGGACTGTGAACTTTACAAGTGCTTCTCAGTTTTTCCCCTGATTTAGATGGGGCAGGATGGCCTCAGTGGGCTGGAATTGGATATTTCCCCTCTTCCACATGGAAAGCCAGAAGGGGTTAGAGTTGGGTTTGTCCCTGTTCCCA
Source organism: Gorilla gorilla gorilla (assembly GCF_029281585.2). Taxonomy (NCBI): domain Eukaryota; kingdom Metazoa; phylum Chordata; class Mammalia; order Primates; family Hominidae; genus Gorilla; species Gorilla gorilla. Next base: position 217,401,250 of record NC_073224.2, read on the forward strand.
GATAGTCTAGTCTTTGGTAAAACCTGTAAATCAAAAATAAAATTCTAACCCCCCAAAATTGGCTGAACGTGTTACAGTAGGTAGTTTGTCAGACATGAGCAGGGCAGGAGATGATCTCCCCAACCAGGAATGTTGGGCAAGTATGTTAGCCATAGGAAATGTATCCAAGTCACACAGCACCAAAGTATGTTAGCACTAAGGAACGTACCTAAATCACATGGCACCAAAGTATGTTAGCAGCTGTGAATCTGTATGGGTCTGCAGCAACCTCAGTTCTTGCCTCCTCAGAAGAAAGAATTTGACCAAAGGGCATAAGGCAGAGTGAGAGACCAAGGCAAGTTTTAGAGCAGGAGTGGAAGTTTACTAAAAAGTTTTAGAGCAGGAAGGAAAGGAAGTAAAGTATACTTGGAAGAGGACCAAGCGGGTGACTTGAGAGATTCAAATACGTGGTTTGACCTTTGACTTGGGATTTTATAGACCAGCATGCTCCTGGGGGGTTGTGTTTCTTCTCTTTTCATTCTTCCATTGGGGTGGGCTGTCTGCATGAGCAATGGCCTGCCAGCACTTGGGAGGGGAGCATGCACAGTGAGTTTACTGAAGTCGTACGCATGCTCGCTTGAGGCATTCTTCCCTTACCAGTCAAGTGTTCCTAGAAGGTCATCTATTAACACCAGTTAAACTCCACCATTTTGCCTCTTAGTGCACATGCTTGAACCCACATGCCCAACTCCTGAGATCTTATTGGGAAGCTGCTGATCACCAGTTTCAGGCTTTTTCTATCTATTGGGAGACTGCCTTTCCCTGGTAACACTTTGACCAATTATTATTTTATTTTATTTTGAGACGGAGTCTCTCTCTGTCGCCCAGGCTGGAGTGGCATGATCTCAGTTCACTACAACCTCTGACTCCTGGGATCAAGTGATTCTCCTGACTCAGCCTCCCAAATAGCTAGGACTACAGGTGCCCACCACCACGCCCAGCTAATTTTTATATATATATATTTTTTAGTAGAGATGAGTTTTCGGATGTTTGCCAGGCTGGTCTCTAACTCCTGACCTCAAGTGATCCACTTGTCACGGCCTCCCAAAGTGCTGGGATTACAGGCATGAGCCACCGCACCCAGCGACCAATTATTATTTTAGAGAGACAGTGTAACAACCACCTGACCATTACCTGATGGTCACCTAACATTCCTGGCGGAGGAGTCCCTCTCCTGCCCTGCTTATGTCTGACTACCTGCTGGAACAAAGGGACCCCCATTCTTTGCCAAGGGAATCCCAAAGAAACCTGAAAAACTAGTTCAAGCCATGATGGGAAGGGAGGTTTGACATGCCTAGTTATACACCCTACCTTTGGAGTTTATACACTACTGATCAGCATTAACATTAAAATAGAGATCATAAGACTGACAAAACAGACTGTAGCAATAAGATACCAACTTCCAACCTGACATCACCTGACAGATAGCAGGCCCTGAAGGAAATCAAAGTATTTTACCCCAAAATATATTTCTTTGACATATTTTGAAATGGCCTTGCAAAGCCGTCTCTTGCGGGGGAAATTTGCATTCTATAGAGAATCTCCTTCTCTTTCTAGGTCTTTTCCGGATCCAGGAGAGATTTAAGTAAGAGTCTGACACCTTTTAAGATCCGAAAAGAGACATTTACCATCTATTCTCTCTGAAGCCTGCCACTTAGGGGGTTCATGTGCATAACAAGAACAACTACTCTTATCTTAACTCAAGCATTTCTTTCTGCTGACTTCAACTCTTTAGATAAAGCTTAACTCTTTCAACCAATTGCTAACCAGAAACTCTTTGAATCCACCTATCATCTGTAAGGCCATTGCCCCTGCTTCGAGATGTTCTGCCTTTCTGGGCTGAAATAATGTATATCTTACATATATTGATTTATGTCTTTGCCTGTGGCTTCTGTCTCCCTAAAATGAATAAACCAAACTGTAATCTGATCACCTTGGGCACGTGTTCTGAGGACCTTTTGAGACTACCCTGGGCCATGGTCACTCATATTTGGCTCAGAAAAACCTCTTTATATATTTTATAGTATTTGGCTTTTTTAATCAACAAACCCCAGCAGGTTAGATTCTGTTTAAATAATTTTCGTTGAGACTTTGTTCGAGAGAGAACGTAACGTTATGGAGTATTTTGAAATGATTATTTTTTCTTCTTCCCCTGTTGGAAGCATCAGGAGATTTTTCTCAGATATTCACTCTGAGAACCTGGCCAGAGCTCCAGGAGGTAAAACTCACAAAAGTGTGGGAGCCTTCAGATTAAATACAACTGGAAGATGTAGTAATTATAAATATTTATGCACCCAATTACACACCATCAAAATATGTAAAGCAAAAATGGACAGAATTGAAGGGAGAACGATATAGTTCTTCAATACAGTTGGAGACTTTGCTACCCCACTCTCAACAATGGATAGAACAACCATATAGGAGATAAGAACACAATAAACCAACTAGATCTTGTTAGGGACAAGCTGCCCCAGGACTCCCCACCTCCACCCAATGCAGCTGACCCTAACCCTGAATACTCTGCAGCTGCATTCCTGGACCTTTATCTAGGTGCTACAGCAAGGTCACCAGACTTGCTTACAGCCCTCCGGGTGGCATGGGGGAGGTCACAAGAAACATGGATAAACCTAAGTTACACCCTCTTGTAAATTCCTATATTGTAAGCAGTTCTCAAGATGATATGTGGTAAAGTTAACCAACAAACAACCCCAGGGTCTCTCTCCCCCATATAAACCCATCATTTTGTAAGCTCAGGGCTGCCTCCTCTGACTGTGGCGGAGCAGCCCAGCAGGTTAATAAACTTTCTCGCCTGACCTTGGGTCTCTCTCTCTCTTGTCCTTTCTCTCGGCTAACCTTACAGATCTAACAGAAATATACAGAACAGTCTACACACCACTGCACACACATTCTTCTCATGTGCACATGAGACATTTTCCAGGATAGATTATATGTTAGGCCAAAAAGTAAGTCTCAATAGACTTAAAAAGATAAAGATCATATAAAGTATCTTCTCCTACCATAATGGAATGAAGTTAGAAGTCACTAATAGAAGTAAAAGTGGAAAATGCACAAATTTGTGGAGATTAAACAACGCATTCTTAAATAACCAATGAATCAAAGAAAACATTAGAAGAGAAATTAAAAAATACTTAGAGAAGAATGAAAATGAAAACACAATATACCCAAACTTGTGTAATGTAGAAAAAGCAGTTGTTAAGAGGTAAATTTATGTGTATAAATGCTTACATTAAAAAACATGAAAGATCTAAAATCAACAACTTACCTTCACAACTTTAGGAACTAGAAAAAGAAGAACAAACTAAACTCAAAGCTAGCAAAGAAAGCAAATAATAATGGCCAGGCACAGTGGCTCATGTCTGTAATGCCAGCATTTTGGGAGGCTGAGGTGGGCAGATCATCTGAGGTCAGGAGTTTGAGACCAGCCTGGCCAACATGGTGAAACCCTGTCTCTACCAAAAATACAAAAATTAGCCGGGTGCAGTGGTTTAGGCCTGTAATCTCAGCTACTTGGGAGGCTGAGGTAGGAGAATCACTTGAACACAGGAGGTGGAGGTTGCAGTGAGCTGAGATCATGCCACTGCACTGCACTCCAGCCTGGGTGACAGAGTGAGACTCTGTCTCAAAAAAAAAAAAAAAAAAGAAAGCAAATAATAAAAGCTGAAGCAGAGATGAACAAGAGAGAACAGAAAAACAATAGGAAAAAATAAACCGAAACTTGGTTCTTTGAAAAGAACAAAATTGACCAATCTTTAGCTAGACAGACTAAGAATAAAAGAGGAGACTCAAATTACCAAAATCAGAAATGAAGATAGGGACATTACTACTAATTCTAGAGAAATAAAATGGAGTATAAGAGAGTACAACAAACAATTGTATACCAACAAATTGGATAACCTAGATGAAATGTATAAATTCCCAGAAACACGAAACCTACCAAGATGAAATCACAAAGAAATAGAAAATCTGAACACACCTATAATCAGTAAGGTGATTGAATCAGTAATCAAAAATATCCTGACAAAGAAAAGCCCTGGACCAAATGGCTTTACAGGTGAATTTACCAAACATTAAAAGAACAACTAATACCAATTATTTTCAAAATTTTCCAAAAAATTGAGGAGGAGGAAACACTTCCCAACTCATTCTATGAAGCCAGCATTACCCTGATACCAAAGCCACACAAGGGCACTACAAGAAAAAGAAAACTATAGACTAATATCCATTATGAACATTAATATAAAAATATTTCTCAAAATACTAGCAAACCAATTCAGCAGCATAGTAAAAGGATTATACACAATGACCAAGTGAGATTTACTCCTGGAATGCATGGATGGTTCAACATACAAAGCTCAACGTAATATACCACATTAACAGAATGAAGGAAAGAAAACCACATGATTATCTCAGTTGATCATCTAAAAAAGCATTTGACAAAACATAACACCCTTTCATGATTAAAAAAAAAAACACTCAACAAGGTAGGGATGAAAGGAACTACCTCAACACAATAAAAGCCATATATAAAAAATGCACAGCAAACCTCATACTCAGTGGTGAAAGACTGAAAGCTTTTCCTTAGGATCAGGAACAAGACAAGGATCTCCACTTTTACCATTTTTGTTCAAAATAGTATTAGAAGTTTTACTTGTTTTGTTTGTGTTTTGGAGACCGGGCTCTTGCTATTTTTCCCGGGCTGGACTCAAACTTCTGGGCTCAAGCAATCCACTTGCCTCAGCCTCCCACGTAGCTGGGACTACAGGCATGCCACCTCATCCAGCTTAGTATTAGAAGTTTTAGCCAGAGCAATTAGGCAAGAAGAAAAAAATAAAAGGCATTCAAATTGGAAAGGAAGAAGTAAAATTACCTCTATTTGCAGATGATATAATCTTACATATAGAAAACCGTAAAGATTCTACCAAAAAAACCTGTTAGAGCTAATAAATGAATTTAACAAAGTGGCAGGATACAAAGTCAACACACAAAAATCAGTTGTATTTCTATATATTAACAATGAACATCTGAAAAGGAAATTACAAAAACAGTTCCATTTACAATAGTGTCAAAAAGAATAAAATAATTTGGAATTAACCAAGGAGGTGAAAGACTTTACAATGGATACTATAAAACATTACTGAAAGAAATTAAAGAAGACGTAAATAAATGGAAACACATCCCATGTTCATGGATTGGAAGCCTTAGTATTGCTAAGATGTTAATATTACCAAAAGCTATCTATGGATTTGATTCAATACAAAACACCAATGACATTTTTTGCAAGAATAGAAAAAGAACACATTCTAACATTTATATGGAATATTAATGGTCTCCAAATAGCCAAAACAATCTTAAAAAAGAACAATGCTGGAGGACTCATGCTTCCTCATTTCAAAACTTACTACAGAGCTACAGTAATCAAAACAGTGTGGTACTGGCATAAAGAAAGACACAAATACTAATGGAGTAGAATAAAGAGCTTAGAAATAAATGTTCCCCATATATGGTCAAATAATTTTTGACAAAGACACCAAGGCCATTCAATGAGGAAAGAATAGTTTCTTTTCAGCAAATGGTGCTGGGAAAACTACATATGAAAGAATAAAGTTGGACCCTTATTTAACACCGTATACAAAAATTAATTCAAAATGAATTGAAGACATAAATGTAAGACCTAAACTATAAAACTCTTAGAAGAAAACATGAAGCAAAAGCTTTGCAACATTGATTTGGTAATGGTTTCTTGAATATGATGGCAAAGGCACAGACAATAAAAGAAAAAATGGACAAATTGGACTTCACAAAATATTAAAAATTTTGTGCATGAAAAAAATAAACATAGTAATAGGGAAACCCATGGAATGAAAGAAAACATTTATAAATCATATATCAGATAAAGGCTTAATATCTATAACATACAGAGAACTCTTAAAACTCAACAACAAAAATAAGTCCCAATTTAAAAATAGGCCAAAGATGCAGGCCAGGCACGGTGGCTCACGCCTGTAATCCCAACACTTTGGGAGGCCAAGGTGGGTGGATCACAAGGTCAGGAGTTCAAGACCAGCCTGGCCAATATGGTGAAACCCTGTCTCTACTAAAAATACAAAAATTAGCTGGACGTGGTGGTGGGCACCTGTGGTCCCAGCTAATCGGGAGGCTGAGGCAGGAGAAGCACTTGAACCTGGGAGGCGGAGGTTGCAGTGAGCCGAGATCATGCCACTGCACTCCAGCTTGGGCAACAGAGCAAGACTCCGTCTCAAAAAATAAATAAATAAATAAATAAAATAAAATAAAAAATGGGCAAAAGACTTGAATATTTCTCTAAAGAATATATACAAATGGCCAATAAGCACATGAAAAGATGCTCAACATTAATAATCATTAGGAAAATGCAAATCAAAACTTCAATGAGATACCCTGTCAACACTCATTAGGACAGCTGCTATAAAACAAAAAACCAGAAACTAGTAAGTGTTGGCAAGGATGTGGAAAAACTGGAATCCTTGTGCACTGTTGTTGGTAGTGTAAAACAGTACACTTGCTGTGGAAAACAGGATGGTGGGTCCTCAAAAAGTTAAAAATAGGATTACCATATGATCCAGCAATTCCACTTCTGGGTGTATACTCCAAAATTGAAAGCAGGGTCTCAAAGAGATATTTGTACACCCATGTTCATAACAGCATTATTCACAATACATAAAGCATCAAAGCAACTCTAAGTGTCCATTGACTGATGAATAGATAGCAAAATGTCATATATAGATGCAATGGACTGTATTCAATATTAAAAAGGAAATAAATTCTGCAATATGCTACAATGGGGATGAAACTTGAAGATATTATGTTAAGTGAAATAAGCCAATCACAAAGAAACAAATATGATCCTACTAATATAAAATACCTAGAATAGTCAAACTTACAGAGACAGAAGGTGGAATGGTGGTTACCAGTGGCTGGAGGGAGAGGGACATGGGGAGTTATTGTTTAATGGGTATAGAGTTTTTTGGGTTTTTTTTTTTTTCGAGATGGAGTTTCACTCTTGTTGCCCAGGCTGGAGTACAGTGGTGCGATCTCAGCTCACTGCAACCTCCGCCTCCTGGGTTCAAGCGATTCTCCTGCCTCAGTCTCCCAAGTAGCTGGGATTACCGGCATGTACCACCACACCCGACTAATTTTGTATTTTTAGTAAAGACAGGGTTTCTCCATGTTTGTCAGGCTGGTCTCGAACTCCTGACCTCGAGACCAGGTGATCAGCCTGCCTCGGCCTCCCAAAGTGCTGGGATTACAGGCGTGAGCCACCACACCTAACCAGAGTTTTGGTTTTACAAGACGAAAAGAGTTATGGAGATGGATGGTGGTGATGGTTGCACAACATTATGATTGTATTTCATAACACTAACTGTACACTTAAAAGTAGTTAAGATGGTAAATTTTGGCCGGGAACAGTGGCTCACGCCTGTAATCCCAGCACTTTGGGAGGCTGAGAGGGGCAAATCACCTGAGGTCAGGAGTTCCAGCCTGACCAATCAGGTAAAACCCCGTTTCTACTAAAAATACAAAAATTAGCCGGGCGTAGTGGTGCGTGCCTGTAGTTCAGCTACTTGGGAGGCTGAGACTGGAGAATTGCTGGAACCTGGGAGGCAGAGGTTGCAGTGAGCTGAGATTGTGCCACTGCACTCCAGCCTGGGCAACAGAGTGAGACTCCATCTCAAAAAAAAAAAAAAAAAGATGATAAGTTTTATGGTATTATCTTGCCACAATAAAAAAATCGAAAAAAAAAAAAGTATGTGCACTCCTCCAACATGACTGGGTTCCCTGGAGTTTTTATGTCTCAAACTTGTCCACAATGAGCCTCTAGCAATTCATCAATCACAGTTCAGGTTTCCTTACCCAGCGCTAGTTTCCACGGAGGTTTATTACGCTCTGGTAAATTATGATTTCTGTATCCACCTGTCTGTTTCTCCTCTGGGGCAGTAATTTGCCCTATGACGTCACTTCTCTACAAATCTAAGGGTTGTTGATGTTTAGTTTGTTTGGCTTTTACTTATTGTTAGGATGGAGTGGCAACTTCCAAGTTTCTTACATGCCAGCTTGGAAACTAGACATCCTGGAACATTTTCGTCACTTGCAGAAGTTCCCTTGTACTCTTTCCCAGTTCAACACTCTCCCTCCCCCTCTAGACTTGCCCATCTTCCCATCTCTCTAATCCTCATCTCCCAACAACCACTGATTTGTTTTCTGTCCCTATAGATGACTTGCTAGAATTTAATATTCAGAATTTCTAGATATGAAATTTTAGAATATGTTAACATATGTTACATGTTATATAACACTACATATTATATATGTAATATATATAGAATTCTAACATATCCTAGAATTTCGTATCAGCAAAATTATATAATATGTAGTGTTTTGTGCCTGGCTTCTCTCACTCAGCATAATGTAGTTGAGATGTATTCATATTGTTACATTTATCAGTTTTGTTTCTTTTAATTACTGGGCCCACTGATATGGATATACCACAATTTGTGCATTCATTCACCTGTGTGAATGTATGAATTTGTGTGTTTCCAGCTTCAGGTATTATGAATAAAGTTTATGAGTATTTATTTTTATTTTTTATTTTTTTGAGATGGAGTTTCACTCTCGTTGCCCATGCTGGAGTGCAATGGCACCATCTCGGCTCACCGCAACCTCTGCCTTCCGGGTTCAAGTGATTCTCCTGCCTCAGCCTCCTGAGTAGCTGGGATTACAGGCATGTGCCACCACACCCGGCTAATTTTTTTGTATTTTTAGTAGAGACGGGGTTTCACCATGTTAGCCAGGATGGTCTCGATCTCCTGACCTCGTGATCCACCTGCCTCGCCCTCCCAGAGTGCTGGGATTACAGGCATGAGCCACCGTGTCCGGCATGAGTATTTATTTATGTGCAAGTCTTTGTGTGAACATATGTTTTCATTTCTATTGTTTAAACACTTAGGAATGTGAAGACTAGGTCATATGAACCCGGGAGGCAGAGGTGTTTATGCACCTTTATAAGAAATTACCAAACAGTTTTCCAAAGTGGTTGTATCATTTATACTTCCATCATCAATATGCGAGAGTTCTAGTTACTCTACATCCTCATCAACAGTTGGTGTTGTCAGTTATGATTCTCCTGCCTCAGCCTCCCAAGTAGCTGGGATTATAGGCACCCACCACCATGCCCGGCTAATTTTGTATTTTTTTTTTTTTTTTTAGTAAAGATGGGGTTTCACTATGTTGGCCAGGGTGGTCTCTAACTCCTGACCTCAGGTGATATCCAAAATATATTTTGGATTCAAGTCCTTTGTCATATGTATGTATTATGAATATTTCAGTCTGTATTATGAATATTTTCATCTTCATAAGGTATCATTCAAAAGCAGAAGTTTTTAACTGTGATGAAATCTAATTTATCACTTTTTTTCTTTTAGGAAGAAAATTATTGTCACAGTATATCTGCTTCATTGGGAAACCCTGGTGCATTTCTCCTAAAATTAGGAGCAACACATGGATGCCCACTCTCACCACTGTTCTTTAACATTAAATTGAAGGTATTATTCTGTACAACCCAAGAAAAATGAGAGATAACAGGATTATATAACTAGAAAGCCCTAAAGAATCAGCTGAAGAACCTAATATATTGAGAGAGAGAGAGAGAGATGTGGGGGAAGGAAAAAGGAGTAAAATGTGCTAAGATAAGGTGGAGATGGAATATTAAACAAATATACAGAAACCAGTTAGAAGAGAAAAATGGAATAAAAGACTGCATTTACAATAGCAAGGAAAGATAAAATACCAATGTATATGCTTCAAAATATTAGTGAAGGATAAGCTGGGCACAATGGCGCATGCCTGTAATCCCAGCACTTTGGGAGGCCAAGGCGGGAGGATCACTTGAGCTCAGGAGTTCAAAACGAGCCTGGGCAACATAGTGAGACCCAATCTCTATAAAAAATACAAAAATTAGCTGGGCATGGTGGTGGGTGCCTGTAGCCCCAGCTATTCAGGAAGCCGAGGTGGGAGGATCAGTTGAGCCTGGGAGGTAGAGGTTGCAGTGAGCCGAGATCACACCACTGTACAGAGTGAGATGCTGTCTAAAAAAAAAAAAAAATTAATGAAGGATAAAACGAAAAACTCAAGCAAATGGAAACACATATCATTTCTTGAAGCAAGAAAGGGAACCAACATAAAAATGTTAACTCCCAGCAAACATACCAACACGTTTTTTTCTGAAACTGGAGAAGCTGACTATCAAGTTCAAATGGAAAAACAAGCAACAAAGAATATGGAGAGCCAGCCCTGCCAGATATTAAACTATATTTTAAAGCTTCAACAGTTAAAATAGTGAATAATTAGCACATCAACAGACAAACCAATAGAACAAAAAGAAAGCCCAGAAATACACCAAGATACATACAGAAATTTAGTTTATGCTAAAGATGTGAAGTAAAGATAAACTTTATAATTAAAAGTTGGGGATAACTGGGTAATAATTTGAAAAAGAAGTTTTATCTATACCTCACATCTTATGCTAGGATAAACCATAAAAAGATCAAAGACTTAAAGCTAAAAAATTGTAGACATTAAAGTACCAGGAAAAAATGGGCAATTTCTTTATAACACTGAGGTGGCAAAGACCTAATTGAGTCAAATTCCCAAAACCATAAAAGAAAAGATTGATAAATTCAATCACACTTTATAAAATCCATAAATAAAGTCTAAATGCAAATAACAACCTGGGAAAATACATTTGAAACTCATATTACAGACAAAGGATTCATTTTCCTAATATATGAAGAGCTTCTAGAAATTCACAAGAACAAGACCAAAAATCTTCATATTCTTAGAAAAATGAGCAGAGACACAAAGAAGCAGTTAATACATATGAAAGGCACGAAAATGACTTATAAATACTCAAAAAGATGCTCGATTAATTCATAGTATTATTATGCAAATGAAAACTACCCTGAAATATCTTTTCTTCACCTACGCATTGGGAAAAATTCTGGAAGTTTGACAATGTGATGGTAAACGGGCATTCCCATCCGTTGCTGGTTGAAATGGAACTCCACTCTACGATCCCTATGCAGATTAATAATACTAACATTTTAAAATGCATTTTCCCAGTGACCCAATAATTGCACTTCTGGGATTTTATACAAACCTGCATGTGTACTAAAGAATGTATATACAAAGTTATTCACTGAAAGGATTCCTGAAATAGGAGAAAAGTAAAATTCAAACAAAAAAAAAACTAGCTTAAATACATTGTGATGCATCCACATAATGGCATATTATGCAGTTTAATTAAATAATTAATGAATTAATTTTTGAGACAGAGTCTCACTCTGTCACCCAGGCTGTATTATGTAGTTTTAAAGAAGTGAAGAAGCTCTAAGCATCTTTATAGGGAAATAACTTCAATACATAAAATCAGTCCATATCTGTGGAGGGTTAGTTCTAGGACTACCCCTGGTAGTCCTAGAACTAAGCCTCCACCCCCGTATATCAAAATCCATGGATGCTCAGTCCCTGATATCTATAATGGCTTAATATTTGCATATAACCTACACACATCCTCCTGTATACTTTAAGTCATCTCTAGATTACTTATACTACTTAATAAAATGTAAATGCTAGGTAAATGGTTGTTATACCATATTTTTAGCTGTCTTTTTTTTTTTTTTTTTTTTTTGAGAGGGAGTCTTGCTCTGTTGCCCAGGCTGGAGTGCAGTGGCGCGATATTGGCTCACTGCAAGCTCTGCCTCCTGGGTTCACGCCATTCTCCTGCCTCAGCCTCCCGAGTAGCTGGGACTACAGGCGCCCGCCACCACACCTAGCTAATTTTTTGTATTTTTAGTAGAGACGGGGTTTCACTGTGTTAGCCAGAATAGTCTCGATCTCCTGACCTCGTGATCCACCTGCCTCGGCCTCCCAAAGTGCTGGGATTACAGGTGTGAGCCACCACACCCGGCCTAGCTGTCTTATTTTCTATGATTGTGTTGTTCTTTTGTATTTTTCCCCCAAACATTTTCGATCTGGTGTTGGTTGAATCCATAGATGTGGAACCCAAGGATACAGAAGGCTGACTGCATGGTTAACTTTACAAAGATATAGAACAGGGATCAACAAACCTTTTCTGTAAACGGCTAGATAGTACATATTTTCAACTTTGTCTGCTATATAATCTCTGTTGCAACTACGTGACTTGCTTTTCCATTGTAGCATGAAAGCACTTAGACAATACATTCAACAAATGAATGTGACCAGAATTGGCTCTGGATTTGTCCTACTGGAAGTAATTTGTCAAACTGCTGCTCTTACATTACAGTTGCTATTTGTGTGCTAATGGTGGTGATGGGGGGCAGATATAAGAATATACATTTGCATTTGTTTAAAAACATTGGAACAATATATAAGAAAAATGGAGTATGTATCAGTCAGGAGACAAAAACCGGGGAAATCTGAACAGGGAATCTGAATAGAGACCTCGAAAGCAACACTTTCCAACAGGACTTTCTGCAATGAAGGACATGTTCTATAACTTTACTATCCAATGTACCTGTATGGCTATGAAACACCTGAAATGTAGCTAGTGCAACTAAGAAACTGAATTTTTAATTTTAGTTCATGTTAACTTATTTTTAAATAGAAGTGACACATTTGGCAAGTGGTCGCCACATTAGATAGAGCAGCTCCAAAGAATACAGACGGAGCAGATGTTGGGAGTAGCTGCTGCCTCTAAGGCTGAGTGTACCCAAGGAAGGGACAAGGTTAGGAGAGTCCTTTCCCCAACCCACCCCAAGGTTGAGATGCAGACCTCATTGGGGAGTGTGTGGCTATAGCCCACAGGATGCTGGAGTGTGTATATCACTATATTTCCTACACACCTTTTGCAGAGAAGCCATCCATTGGTAGCTGCATTATACAAGCCAGAAGAAAAGCACCCAGAACCAGGAAGAGAAGCCCTTCCTCTTTCAGTTTCCCTCAGTACCCTCTACATAAAGTCTAGCATTTTGCCATCTGCAAAATGGGAGAAATGTTCAGAGTCTACCCCCAGAGTCACAAAGCAGCATAAAGAAGAGTGAATTTACTCCAGAACTATGCAAGAATAAATGTCTGTTGTTTCAATATATATTTTTTTTTTAGCTGAAAAGTAAGAAATTGAAAACTGGCATAGGGCAAATGGAAACCAGGTGGGAGCAAAACTTTTCATTGTATACCATTTCATATTATTTTGAGTTTGAATCATGTAAACATATTACTTACCCAAAAATTAAAAACAGGAAGATAAAAAATACCATCAAATACAAATTTTAAAAAACCTAAGACAGCAAAGCATCCATACAAAGACAAAGGGCCACATTTAGCAGCAAAATTTTTTTTTTTTTTTGAGATGGCATTTCGCTCTTGTTGCCCAGGCTGGAGTGTAGTGGCACGATCTCAGCTCACTGCAACCTCTGTCTCCAGGGTTCAGGAGATTCTCCTGCCTCAGCCTCCGGAGTAGCTGGGATTGCAGGTGCCTGCCACCATGCCCAGCTAGTTTTTGTATTTTTAGTAGAGGGGTTTCACCATATTGGTGAGGCTGGTTTCGAACTCCTGACCTTAGGTGACCCACCCCCCTTCGTCTCCCAAAGTGCTGGGATTACAGGCGTGGGCCACTGCACCCGGCCAGTAAAAGATCTTTACACTGAGGACGTATAACAGTTACTATATATACATATATATATATACACACACACAAACACACTATATATATATGTATATACACTATATATAATATATATACAATATAAATATATACTATATTGTATATATTCAATGTATACAATATTGTATATATTCGATGTATACAATATTGTATATATTCGATGTATACAATATTGTATATATTCGATGTATACAATATTGTATATATTCGATGTATACAATATTGTATATGCATACTATATATAAATGCTCCTAACTTAGAAATACATACATTAATCTGCTGATAGACTTTACAATCTACTGAAAGACTTTACTATCTTTACAAGGCAAACCAGGTGAATTTACAATGGCAGTTGGAGATATAAACATAACCCTCTCAGAAACTGATAAAGAAGAGAGAACAAAAGCAAGGATACAGAACATTTGAACAATTAATGAGCTTAAGTGAATATATATATAACTTCATCCACAAACCCAGAATACAAATTATTCTCAAAATCGTATATAACATGTACAAATGAATTATGTACTAAGCTACAAAAGAATTATTAATAAATTACTAAGAATTGGCAACATATTGGCTAGTTATCTAAATCAAATGCAGTAGAAGTGGGAACTAATAACAAAAAAGCTCATATGTCTGAAAACTAAAAACTATATCTCTAATTAACCCATGGGGTAAGGACAATATATAATAAGAAAAACTGGCTGGGCATGGTGGCTCACAGCCCAGGTAAGCCAACCACCGAGGCTGGGATGGGAGAATTGCTTCAGCCTAAGAGTTCAAGACCAGCCTCGGCAACATAGTGAGACCCTATCTCTACAAAAAATAAAAAAAATAAAAAAAAATTAGTCAGGTGTGGTGGCATGCACCTGTAGTTCCAGCCACATGGGAGGCCAAAGTGGGAGGATCGACTAAGCCAGGGAGGTTGAGGCTGCAGTGAGCCGTGATTGCTGCAGCCTTGGCCTCCCAGGCTCAAGCAATCCTCCCACCTCAGCCTCTAGTGTAGCTGAAACTACAGGTGTGTGCCACCAAAGCCAGCTAATTTTAAAAAAATTTTTGTAAAGACAGGGTCTTGCTATGTTGCCTAGGCTGGTCTCCAACTCCTGAACTCAAGTGATCTGCCCTCTCAGCCTCCGAAAGTGCTGGTATTACAGGTGTGAGCGACTGCACCTGGCCTAAATGTTGATATTATAACCAGATAAGGACAGTATGAGACAAGATTATTATAGGCCAGTTTTACTTATAACTACAGATGCAAAATTCCCAACTCAAAAAACC
Source organism: Gorilla gorilla gorilla (assembly GCF_029281585.2). NCBI lineage: Eukaryota > Metazoa > Chordata > Mammalia > Primates > Hominidae > Gorilla > Gorilla gorilla. Next base: position 217,416,329 of record NC_073224.2, read on the forward strand.
AAAGTAGCATTTATTTTAGGAATGTACAGATGATTTAGAGTCAGATAAATCTATTGAGGTATTTCAGATTAAAGAAAAAATTACAGTGTTTTAATAGATACAAGAAAACACTTATTAGTGATTATAGTAGCTTTCTTAAATAAAAGATACTTAGATAAAAGAACTTTATCAAAAACTTACAGCAGACATCATACTTTTTTATATTTTTTTGAGACGGAGTTTCACTCTTGTTGCCCAGGCTGGAGTGCAATGGTGCAATCTCAGCTCACCGCAACCCTCCGCCTCCCGGGGTTCAAGCGATTCTCCTGCCTCAGCCTCCAGGGTAGCTGGAATTACAGGTGTACGCCACCATGCCCAGCTAATTTTTTGTATTTTTAGTAGGGATGGGGCTTCACCACGTTGGTCAGACTGGTCTCGAACTCCCAACCTTAGGTGATCCGCCCGCCTCGGCCTCCCAAAGTGCTGGGATTACAGGCACGAGCCATCGCGTCTGGCCAGCAGACATCACACTTAATGGAAAAAAAATGTAGATTTCCCATGAATATGGGAACCAGCCCAGTATACTTTCCAATACCACTACTGTTTAATGTGGTACTGGGAACCCGGTATATAACAGTGGCATCACAGTTCAGGGAAGAAAAATGAATTACTTAATAATGCTGATGGGAGAATTGGATGGTAAGGTGAGGAAGAAAGTCAACATACTTCCAGCTGGATTAAGGACCTAATGTGAAAAAGCAAAGTTATAAAACTATTAGAAAAAAAATGTAGGCAAATGCCTTTGTGACTTTGCGATCAGTAAGAATTTTTTTTTTTTGAGGCGGAGTCTCGCTCTATCGCCCAGGCTGGAGTGCAACGGCGCTATGTCGGCTCACTGCAAGCTCCGCCTCCCGGGTTCAGCCATTCTCCTGCCTCAGCCTCCCGAGTAGCTGGGACTACAGGCGCCCGCCACCACGCCCGGCTAATTTTTTGTATTTTTAGTAGAGACGGGGTTTCACCATGTTAGCCAGGATGACCTCGATCTCCTGACCTTGTGATCCGCCAGCCTCGGCCCCCCAAAGTGCTGGGATTACAGGCATGAGCCACCGCGCCCGGCCCAAGAATTTCTTAAAGAAGAAAATATCTTGATTTGACTACTTCAAAATGAAAGATTTTTGCTTGTATCAGATTTAGACTTACTAGCAGTCCGGGGCTGGCATCCGGGATGTTTCCCCAACCTCAGCACATGGCTCTGACCTTTCAATCCAATATTCCAACCGGCAAGAAGGAGGAAACTGGAAAGAAGAAAGAAAGGAACTCTTTCTTTTCAAGAATATTGCCGACAAATTTCCCACATATTTTCTCTTATATCCTATTGGCCAGAACTCAGTCACATGTCAACACCTGCAAGGTATGCTGGGAAATGTAGTCTTTATACCCGGAAGCCTTGGATCCAGTTACAAATCAGAGTTTGTATTTGTTTTAACTAGGAAGTAAAGGGAGGGCAGTTGTTGGAACTGGCTAGTAGCTATACAACAAAGAAATACCATAGACGGAGTTCATGCCAATTCTACTGAGAGAATATATTTTCAATATACATGACTGGCATTAATATCTGAAATGAACAGCAAAATCAGAAACAACAAAAAAAGTAGGGAGATAACTCTATGTAAAAACATGGAAAGGATATGAGCAAGCAACTCATAGACGAGGAGACCAGAATGGCTAATAAACAGAAAAAGAGATGTTTCATCTTATTAATAATCAAAGAAATGCAAAATAAAGTGAGAAATGGCTACTACTTTACATCCAATGATAAAATATAGGATAATATCAAACAGCCAGGGATGTGGGGAAAATGCAACCCTTATGCACTGCGGGGGTGAGCAAAAAATTTTTTTTCCACTTTTTAAAAACTATAGATTCAGTGGGTACCTGTGCAGGTTTGCTATATGCTTATATTGGATAATGCTGTGGTTTGGGCTTCTAGTGAACCCATTATCCAGATTGTTCACATAGTATCCAACAGGTCGTTTTTCAACCTTTGTGACCCTCCCTCCCTCCTTCGGAGTGAAAATTGTTGCAGCCACTTTGGAGAGCAATTTGGAGGTATTTAGTGATATGGACAAAGTGCATATCACTTTATAATGTAAATCCTGTCCTGTGTATAAACCCCAGAGAAATTCTTGCTTAAGTACACAAAGAGATATATTCAAGGATGTTTACTGCAGCATGGTTTATAATAACAAAATTGGAAGTAACTTAGATGTTCTTCAATAAATAATTATTAAATATAATATGTATAAATGATGGAATATAATAAATACAACAGTAAAAAAGTACTAAATCTATATTAATCAAGACCAATAGATGTCAAAGAAGCAGAATGAGCTATTAGCCATGTATCACTATATACACTAAACATACACACATATGTCATATGTTGTTTATATAAATGCACATGTATGCATTTAAAATGCAAATACAGTTATAAATGTAAATAAAATGGACAGAGAACCTTGGGACAGTGTCTATGGGGCAAGGAGAATGAGACTGGATATAGAAGATAAAAAGAAAAAAATAAATTAAAAAATAAAGTAGGCCAGGCACAGTGGCTCACACCTGTAATCCCAGCACTTTGGGAGGCCGAGGCTGGGCGATCACGAGGTCAGGAGTTCGAGAGCCACCTGGCCAGTATGGTGAAACCCTGTCTCTACTAAAAATACAGAAATTAGCTGGGCGTGGTGGCGCACGCCTGTAGTCCCAGCTACTCGGGAGGCTGAGGCAGAAGAATCGCTTGAACCCTGGGAGGCAGAGGTTGCAGTGAGCCGAGATTGCGCCACTGCACTCCAGCTTGAGTGACAGAGCGAGACTCCATCTCAAAAAATGAAATGAAATAAAATAAAATAAAATAAGTAATAAACCTGTGGCCAGACTGAAGCTCCTTAAGGGTAGATCTGAGTTTAATTCACCTCAGATTGAATTAATCTCAGTCAAGTCACAAAGCACCCAGATTTACAAATAATTGGGCGCTTGACAATATTTCATGAGTGAATGAATGACTACTCCCCAAACTGAGTATCGCTGAGTCTGATGTGCTACAGCACGGGATCTGTGTAATGACTTATAAGAATATTTTCCTCTTTGGGGCTTCCATTATTTGCCTCCAATGGCTTAATCTCATCAAGCATCGCACATACAATTTCAAGTTATTTCTTGTGAGGCCATTATCATCACTGGGTGGTGGTGGTTGTCGTCTTTTTTTTTCATTTGGAATTATGTTTCTAAAGCATCTCCTTCCCTGCAGGTTTTGAGCCATCTGTGATAAAGGAGGTACTTAAGATTTCAATAACAACGAAAACAGATTAACTAAAGGCTTGCCTTTCATGTTGAGTATATTTCTGTTCAACTTTCAGGTGCTGTGCTACAAAGAGTATTTTGTTTCAGTAGATTGAAAATGAGGCCTCGTACGGGATGAAATGCATTGGTTCTCTTTTCAACTGTTTCCAAGTGTGGAAATCTCTTCCCTCAGATATCCACATGGCTTCCTTCATGTCTCGGCTCAAATGTCATCTTTTAGAGAGGCTTTTCACTATTTATAATAGCATTTCCATGCCTCCTTTGCCCCTTTACCTTGCTTTATCTTTCTTCATGGAACTTCTTATATGATATTATATGTTTATTCGTTTATTATCTGTCTCCCTACACTGCTGTGTGAGCTGCATGAGACCAGACCTTGTCTACTTTGTTCACCATTCTATCCCCATGCCAGGAACAGTGCCTGGAACAGAGAAAGTGCTCCATAAATATCTTTTTTTTTTTTTTTTTTGAGACAAAATCTTGCTCTGTTGCCCAGACTGGAGTGAAGTGGCACAATCTCTACTCACTGCAACCTCTGCCTCCCGAGGTCAGGTGATTCTTCTGCCTCAGCCTCCCGAGTAGCTGGGATTACAGGCATGCACCACCACGCCCGGCTAATTTTTGTATTTTTAGTAGAGACGGGGTTTCACCATATTGGCCAGGCTGGTCCAGAACTCCTGACCTCAGATGATCCTCCTGCCTTGGCCTCCCAAACTGCTGGGATTACAGGCATGAGCCATTGCATCCAGCCCACTAAATATCTATTGACAGAATAAATCATGCATTGTTTGAAGAGTTTTGTGAAAACCTCTTCATTATACACCTATTTAGGTTAACATCATTCTAATAATTAACCCAATAGACATTTCCCCCTTTCACTGTTAATTTCCCACCCTGTCTATATATTTAGTCATCTAATATTTATTGAGTTTCTGGTATGTGCCAACATTGTACTAGGTGCTGGGGGATTCTGGGACAAATGAGACCAGCCGTGCTTCATAATTTTAGTTTTTGCTGTCAACAACGACAGTGACCTCACGTTTCTAAAATCAGCACATACTTATTAATAAGTTTTCTCTGTGCCAAGCAAGCATAGAGGCAATCTCATTCCATTCATTATCTTTTTCAAACCTCACAGCAATCCTATAAAGTTGCTATTAGAGTGTCTCAAAATGCTTTCCTATAAGCATGCAGTTTATTGGCAATAAATAAAACAACAGGATTATCTCTTAGAATTCAGCCCGTGACTTTCCTAAACTGGATAGAGGCTTCTAGAGAGGAATATAGGGCACTGCCATGTGAACAGGTGCAGGCCCCCTGCAAAGATCCTTCACCCCACTCCACCTGCTCCCCAGGCGCATTTGATGCTCTGCACCCCAAACCCACCTTTGCCTTCAACTTCGCAGATTTGTTTAGTGACCATTTTCTCACTCAAGGCTTTTATCCAGAAGAAATGCAGGCGCACACAGTGATGAGGGCCTTTTTTTTCTTTTTTTTTTTTTGAGACAGAGTCTCACTCCATTGCCCAAGGTGGTGTGTAGTGGTGCAATGTCGGCTCACTGCAACCTCCACCTCCCGGGTTCAAGTGATTCTCATGCTTCAGCCTCCCAAGTAGCCAGGATTACAGAAGCCCGCTGCCATGCCTAGCTAATTTTTGTATTCTTAGTAGAGACAGTGTTTCACAAGGTTGGCCAGGCTGGTTTCAAACTCCTGATCTCAGGTGATCCACCCACCTTGGCCTCCCAAAGTGCTGGGATTACAGGCATGAGCCACCATGCCCGGCCCATGAGGGATTTAAAACATATTTGTGTGTGATACCAAACATGTTTATATATTGTCACCTTTTCCATGACATAGTCAGAACTATTCCTTCATGAGAAAGGACTTTGGAGACACTTTAGTATTTTTTGCATCATTTTAGAGACAAGGAAATGGAAGGTTGCAGAGGTTAAGAAACTTACTCATGGTCAATAAGTGGCTGAGAGAGGCTTGGGAGGGTAATAACTCCAGGACTTGGTGACCGGGGGCAGGGCAGGAGTCCAAGATGGTCTCCATAGTTTTGACTTGGACAACTGGGCACTTGGGGTCCCATTGACAGCTTGTGACTGTGACCTGCTTGTAGCCAGAGATGAAACCTGAAGCCCATGAGAATGATGTTGGGACTACCTGGTGATATGGTTTGGTTCTGTGTCCCCACCCAAATCTCACTCTGAATTGTGATAATCCCCTCGTGTCAAGGGTGGGTCAAGGTGGAGATAATTGAATCACGGGGCGGTTTCCCCCATACTGTTCTTGTGATGGTGAATAAGTCTCATGAGATCTGATGGTTTTATAAAGGGCAGTTCCCCTGCACGTGCGCTCTTGCCTGCTGCCATGTAAGATGTGACTTGGCTTCTCCTTTGCCTTCCTCCATGATTGTGAGGCCTCCCCAGCCATGTGGAACTGTGAGTGCATTAAATCTCTTTCCTTTATAAATTACCCAGTCTTGGGTATGTCTTTATTGGCAGCACGAGAACAGACTAATATACCTGGTGACTCCAGAAGACCTGGACTAAGGGCCCATGCCCCCTTTAAATTCACCTCCATCTTTTCCTAGGAAGCAAAGCGTGGGGGAAATGGCTCCCCATTGAAGAAGTGGGGAGCACCTGCTGTGGCAGGGGTGGGAGGGGCTGCTGGGCATAGATGATATCAATGGTTTCAGCAATGCAGGCATTTCAGACTTCCTGGCATTTGCACAATTGAGGCTCCTTTAGGACCCTGGAAGAAATATCATCCAATAACCAGCAAATACCCCTGGCCTCCCAGAGATGCAGTACCACCAGTGACCTTGGTGGTAATAACCTTCAGAAGAAAATCCAAGCAAGCACACAGCTGTTTGGAGAAAACTCTCCAACCCAGGAGCCATAGCCCCAGAGATTTCAAAGAGCACAACTGCCTGCCTCTCTGGCCTGATAGCAATTAGAATTCTTCTGCATCAAGCATACCAAGATGAAACAGGTGGAGATTTGCCAAAGATCTACCTTCAGCCAGCACACCAGCTTTTATTCGGGTGACTTTCAGAGTGCAATGTGATGCTTACAAGTTCCATTCCAGGTTCGGTTCTCCAATGGTGGGTGAATTCATATCCACAACAGCATAGAGCCCAAACCCAAGCCAGTCTCTAAGATAGAATCTTTCTTTATGTGCCATTGATTTGGGTCCTGCTTGGCAGTTTTGGTGAGCAGTGGTTTCTTTATGACAAAAGAGCTTCTTTCCTCAACTGCTTCTTAACCACAGCGGCAGCCATCACACTGGAGGGGGCTTGCTCCCCTACACAGGTCAAGGGCATCTTGGGGAGCATTTGGTTCACTAGGATAGAACCCTGGTCTCCTTGTGGTGGGCCCAGCAGAGGATGCTCTGTCCTTTCTTGTCTGGCCTCTAGGCTTCAGCACATGCTGTTCCTTCAGCCTGGAAGGCCTTTCCTGCCCCTTCTTTCCCTGGACAACCCTCTTTGTCCTGATGGGCTCAGATCCATGAGATCACTTCCCCTAGCAGTGCCTCTCCGTCATTCCCGCTTCCGCCAGCTGTCCGTCTTCTGGCTCCCACAGGCCTTGCGCTCCCTACTCCTGGTGCAAAGCATGCTATCTTTTGGTATCTTTTTTTCACTTTTTTGAGATGGAGTTTCACTCTTGTTGCTCAGGCTGGAGTGCAATGGTGCAATCTCGGCTCACTGCAACCTCTGCCTCCTGGGTTCAAGCGATTCTCCTGTCTCAGCTTCCTGAGTAGCTGGGATTACAGGCATGAACCAGTATGCTCCACTAATTTTTTTATTTTTTTATTTTTTTTATTTTTAGTAGAGATGGGGTTTCACCACGTTGGTCAGGCTGGTTTTGAATTCCTGACCTCAAGTGATCCACCCGCCTCTGTCTCCCAAAGTGGTGGGATTACAGGTATGAGTCACCAGGCCCAGCCATTTTTTTTTTTTTTTTTTTTAGATGGGAGTCTCACTCTGTCACCTAGGCTGGAGTGCAGTGGTGCAATCTCGATTCACTGCAACCTCCACCTCCCAAGTTCAAGCGATTCTCCAGCCTCAGCATCCCAAGTAGCTGGGATTACAGTCATGTGCCATAACTCCCAGCTATTTTTTTTGTGTGTATTTTTAGTCGAGATGGGGTTTTATCATGTTGGCCAGGCTGGTCTTGAACTCCTGACCTCAAGTGATTCTCCCCCCTGGGCCTCCCAAAGTGCTGGGATTACAGGTGTGAGCCACCATGCCCAGCCTATCTTTTGGCATCTACTTGCTTTTCTCCCTCTCTCAACAGGGCAGAGACAGGGGCCATGTGCCGAGGTTCTTTATATCCTGTGTGCCTAACACAGTGCTTGGCATGTGGCTAGCCCCCATAATGGTTTGTGGAGGGAGTGAAATAAATGTACATTGTACTGGTGCAAAAGAACTGGAGGATTTAAATTCTGCTAATGACCTTAGAAGTGGTAGGATTCCTTTGTACTGAAAGGCGTGAGACAAATCAGGATAGGAACACCAGGAACCGGGCGCCTGCTGCCATCTGATGCCGATTTCTCTCTCTTGTTCTTTTAAGACAGCATCACAGACATCAGCCTGGAGACCTGGCATTGAGACTCTGCTTAGCCACCCGATTGCTGTGTGGTCCTGAGCGAGGCTTCTGGGCTTCAGTGTTCTCCTTCATGGAGCGAAGCAGTTGGTCTACAGCCATGAGCTAGAATACATAATTTGGGGTGCTTACAAGTGCCAGGCACCGTTCTAAATATTTTACATGTATACTTCATTTAATGCTTACAACAACTTTATGACACGGGTATTGTTATTATCCCCATCTTCTTAATGGGGAAACTGAGGCACAGAAAGGTTGATTAACTTGCCCAAGGTCACACAGCTAGTAATGGATGGAGTTGGGGCTTTTACTCACGATCTGTTTTCAGAGCCCGCCTGTTAACCCCAAAGTCTCTTGGGTGGATGATGTATAAGACTCATTCCTGTTTTACAACAGAACCTTTATTATTCTCACATTGAAGATATTTACATCTGATGCCCTCAGAGCCCATTTTTAGCTGACCATCTCCCTGAAAGGCCAGAGGCATTCAGCATTTTTTTTCCCTCTGCCCCTTGTGTTGGTTAGAGAGGAAATCAGTGAGGGTGCAGACTTGGGAACTGGGCAGGCCTGGATTGGCGTCTCAGCCCCACCACTCACCCGCATGTAAAACACAGACCAATTCCTTTATCTCTTGGAGCTTCAGCTACAATGCCCGTAAAGTGGAGATGGGATCTTCTCCCTCTATGGCTGCGAAGATGAAATAATACAGATAGAGTTGCCAGATTTAGCAAATAGAAATACAGGGTGCTCAGTTAACCTTGAATTCCAGATCAAGGAATAACTTTTTAGCATAAGTATGTCCTATGCAATATTTGAGACATACTCATGCTAGTAAATTATTCCGTGTTGATCTGTAGTTCCAGTGTAACTGGGCATCCTGTATTTTACCTGACAGCCTTACATGCAGAGGAAGCACTTAGTGTGATGCCTGTCCCATTGGAAGGGATCAATACACTTTAGAAAGATCTCTGTTGAAACCCAACAGTTTGATTTCGTGGGACTCAGTTGGGAGGCCTGGACTCTGGGCAAAATCTGCATTCACAGCTGGGCGTGGTGGCTCATGCCTGTAATCCCAGCACTTTGGAAGGCCGAGGTGGGTGGATCACAAGGTCACGAGATCGAGACCATCCTGGCCAACATGGTGAAACTCTGTATCTAAAAATACAAAAATTAGCTGGGCGTGGTGGCGTGCGCTTGGAGTCCCAACTACTTGGGAGGCTGAGGCAGGCGCTTGAACCTGGGAGGTGGAGGCTGCAATGTGCTGAGATCGCGCCACTGCACTCCAGCCTGGCAACAGAGCGAGACGCCGTCTCAAAAAAAAAAAAAAAAAAAAATCTGTATCCACCTGTTTGGACTCAGCTGGCTGGGGATAACTGTGAACACCCCCTGATTCACCCTGTGACTGTGCATTTGAGTGGACAGGCCTAGGATTTCAGTAAAGGAGTCTTGAAAGGGCCTTTCTGAAGCACAAGCCGATGTGCCCACTGTCCAGGGGCAGTGTAGAAACTGCAGACAGCCCAGTCAGCAGTGCTCACAGCCAATCACCAGTCTGTCCAGGCTGACTCCAGTCTGTTCCCCATCCAAGGGCGCCATCTCGTGCCAGCATCAGGGTTGCCAGCTGTATATGCGGCTCCAGCAAAGGCTGGGACGTGAGGAGGGGCCCAGAGAAGCCTGGACTGCTGGTCCCCTTACTGGACCCCCCCCCCCCGCCCCCAGAGCTTCCTTCCCCATTTCCCAGCCATTGTTCAGCTTTCCTTTTCCCACCCATCTGTGTTTTTCTCTCGCTCTCTATCGATGCTCGTATCGGCTTACTAAACAGCACCCGTAACACACCAGGGGCTCGGAGAGGCTGCAGGTATGTGAGAAACAGCACCGAACCAGGAATCGGAAACGTTTGTGTTGAGACTAGGGAAACTATTTGCTAACTATATGCCCTTGGGGGAATCCATGTGACTCCTCTGCAGCCATTTGCTTTGTAAGATCGTGATAGTCCCTGGCTTGCACATCTTGAAGGAATTGTGGGGAAAAATTGGTGGCACATGCAAAAGTGCTCTGGACACCCTAAAGTTCCCTAACAACATAAGTAATGTTATAGTATACGGTTACATAGCATCTCTAATAATGCAGTTTATCATTCATAACAGTCATAACAGTGACACTTCCTGGGCACCTAAGACCCCAGCTCTGACCAATGACCCGGAGACGCCAATACCTTCCTCCCTCCACTGTTTGCCTTTAACTTTTAGACCCAGAACCCTCCTTCCAGGCCAGCACTTCTGTGCTGTAGATACTTCCAGCATCTGGAAACCAGAATGGCTCAGGCAGCAGTAAAGGGCTCTGGATCTGCCTGCCCTTCCCCAAACTCCCTGGGCCTCAGTTTCCTCATCTCTTTATGGAGATGGTAGATAGCAGCCTCCCTTCTCATGGGATTAAATAAAATAAGTGTGAAGCACCTGGTAACTTTAGCAATCGTTTTCTTTTTCTTTTTCTTTTCTTTTCTTTTCTTTTTTTTTTTAGACAGAGTCTCGCTCTGTCCCTCAGGCTGGAGTTCAATGGCAAGATCTCAGCTCACTGCAACCTCTGCTTCCCTGGTTCAAGTGATTTTCCTGCCTCAGCCTCCTGAGTACCTGAGATTACAGGCAGCACCATCACTTCCCGCTAATTTTTGTATTTTTAGTAGAGAAAGGGTTTCATTGTGTTGGCCAGGCTGGAACTTTAGCAATCTCGACATAAATTCTAGTTCATATTTCCTTCAGATGCAGCTGCTATTCCAACTGCTTCCTTTTAGGAAGCAGCGTGGAGAAATGGAAATTGCATGGGGTTTGTAACCAGGCAGAAGTGACTTTGAATATCGGCTGTCACCAATGTCATCACTATGGAACTCTGGCAGGTGTCTTCACCTCTCTGAGCCAGTTCCTCCCCACCATGAAACAGGGATAAAAATAGAATCAATCTCCGTGGTTGGGCTTGGCTGACATTGCTTTGTAAAGTGCTATGCACGTTTCTGTCACTGCCTAGTTACCAGCTAAATGGCAGCTCTTATGTATTTCTTCCTCCTCTTTCAGCCACACCATCCATCTATTTATCCATCCATCCATCCAAGTATCCATCCATCCATTCATCCACGTGAAAACATCTGTTAAACTTCTACTGTGGGCCAGATCACAGGGCTAGTTGCTGGGGATGCAAAGATAATTAAGACATGAGTCTTGCTCTCGGAATTTGCAGCCTCATGGGGAGATAGCAATAAAAAGAATCACTTTCGTTTGCTGAGCATCTATATGCAGCAGACATGGTGCTAGGACTCCACACGTCCTCTCAGTAAATCCCAGGAGACAGGACCCCAGAGGCATTGCTCTCAATCAGTGCTCTCACCTCCCTCCTGGATTGCCTAGTCAGGTAAACCTGCCGCATACAGGTGGGAAGGGCCATCATGGGGGTCTGAGAGAGGCCGGTGGGGCCTGAAGGAGAGAGTGCTTGGCTCCACGTGGGAAGAATTGGGCAGGTGGGGGCAGTCGCACAGGGCTTGCAGAGGAGGTTGTCGGAGAGGGCGTTCTGGGTGGTTGGGGCAGGGGGCAGAGGCTTAGAGGCACAGAGCAGCAGGGAGCCTCATCCTCAGGGAACACCGAGAGTTTGGGGAGGGAGAGTAGTTTTGTGTGGGAGGCAGGGTGGGAGTAGATGATGCTGGGGAGGTGGGAGTGAGGGGCCCAAATCATGAGGGACCTCGGCGTCCTGGCTCGGTTGAGCAGTTTGGACTTTGTGCTCTGAACATGTGTTTCAGAGTGAGACGTGGAGAGGGGCTGATGTAACCACCCCAGCAGGAGTAAGGAGGCTGGAAGGAGGAAACCAGTGATGAAGGATTTGCCATAACCTTGTCCTGGATGGAGAGCCATGGCCAAAGTGAGTGGAGAGGAATGGCCATGCAAGGCAGCTGTGATGGATTCACCTCCGTGCAAGACAGCTATGACGGAGTTGATAGAAAGTGTGAGAACATGGGCCACCCCTCCTTGGATGTGTAAGTATTATAGACATCCTAGGTGTAAGTATTACAGACCCCTACCAGGACAGGGAATTCCAGAGGAAGAACAGGATTTGAGGGGAAAAGGCGGTAAATTAATTTTGATGTTCAATAAGCAAGTCAAAGTGCTGCATTCCAGGCAGTGGGCTGGACACCTTAATCCAAACCCAACAGTTCCATACACTCCTATAACCACTCCCACTTTACAGATGAGGAAACTGAGGTCCAGAGACATTCAGTCTCTTCCCAAGATCACATAACTCATGAGTGGCAGAGCAAGGATTTGAACCCACGTCTGCCTGGCCCCAAGCCTGACGTGAAAAGGAAAATCACAGAGGGCTTTTCAAGGTTCCCATCCTGAAACTCGAGCCTGGTGATGTTCAGCTGTTAGAGCTGGGCGCTTAGAATCATCCCAGGAAGGTACTGACCGCGCCCTTCAACCCGGTCTGCTCTTGGCACCAGAAAAACCCTTTGGGGTTTCAGCCCTTCTCTGAGACTCAGCCTTAGCTAAGCTTACCCTGGGCCAGAGTGGCAGGCTGACCCACAGAGGGGCTGTGTGTGTGGCACCAACTCCCCAGTCCCTGGCCAGGCCACACCGTCTTGCAGAGCCTCGAATGTGACAGACAAGAGATACAGGTACTGGGGATTAATTTGCCGCTTTGGGGTTTGGTGAGAAGAAATGAAGTGAGAGAAGGGGAGGAGAGAAAGGTGCGTGGGAGAGCTTGTGGCCCCTCAGAAGTGAACCAATGAATTAGAGGCACCAAACAAATAGTAATAAAAGCAGAAGCAGGGGCTGCCATGTTTGGGGGCTGCTTACCATCTACCAGGCCTTTTTTACTTTATGCATTATTTAGTCCTTACAGTAATCCTATGGCATTGAGGATTCAATTTCATTTCACAGAGGGGGAAACTTGGGCACAGAGAGGTTAAGTAACCTGCACAAGGTCACACAGCCATCAAGAGTTGGAGAGCCCATCACCATCATTCTTCTGCCTCAGCCCCTCCCACTCTACCTGGTGTGCCTGGCAGCCCTGAAGGCAGAGGAGAAAAATGGGGAGCCGGGAGGTGCGGGGCTGGTGAATCCAACCTCCATGAACTTCCTGCTGGGGCTGAAGGGGCAGGCAGGGGACCTGAGCTCTGAATCCATTCCACCCTGACTCCTCACATGACCTTGGATGATCTGTCTCCACCCTGGATTCAATAATCTTTGTGCAAAGAGAATGTTCATTTAGATGGCGTTTCAGTTTCTTTCCAGATTGGAATGGTGTGATTCTAAGAGTCCTGGGACAGAAGGAGTATTGGAGGTGTCAAGGGGCTGGACCGGTGAGGACAGGAGTCGAATGTGCCCCTGATCTCTGTCCGTCTCCTCGGGGCTGCAGCCCTTGTGACATCGAAGTGCCCCACCTCCTCCTTCGGCTTCCCTCGCTGCTGCGCAGAGGCCACTGGAGGGCGCTGTCTCCTCACACTTCTGGCTGAGCTCACCTCCGCTGTCTGAACCTCCTGTTGAGGCTGGAGAGAAATTGAGAGGCCTGGAGCCGGTGTCTGGGAGGCCTCTGGACACAGCTGGACCCACAGAGGCCACATGGGGCCAGTAGGATCTGAGCCTGTGGAAGGAGGTGTCAGAGCAATGACTAGGAGTCAAAGTCCTGGGCTTCAGGGCAAGGGCTTGTGGTGAACTCTGGACAAATGGCTTTGTCTGTTCGATCCTCAGTTTTTGTATCTATAGACTGTGGAGAGTGACCCACCTTACGGCACTGTTGTGAGAAGTGCTACAAATGAGAATGTACATGTGAGTGCTTCAGAGAACTCAGATGTTCTCCATGCCAGAGAGGGTTTTATTTATTTATTTATTTTTTGATGGAGTCTTGCTCTGTTGCCCAGGCTGGAGTGTGCAGTGGTGCAATCTTAGCTCACTGCAACCTCTGCCTCCTGGGTTCAAGGAATTCTCCTGCCTCAGCCTTGCCGAGTAGCTGGGATTACAGGTGCACACCACCACACCCAGCTAATTTTTGTATTTTTAGTAGAGATGGGGTTTCACCATGTTGGCCAGGCTGGTCTCAAACTCCTAAACTCAAATGATCCACCTGCTTAGGCCTCAAAAAGTGCTGGAATTACAGGCATGAGCTATCTCACCTGGCTAGTTTTTATATTGTTAGTAGAGACAGGGTTTCACCATGTTGACCAGGCTGGTCTCAAACTCCTGACCCCAAATGATCTGCCCGCCTCCGCTTCCCAAAGTGCTGGGATTACAGGCATGAGCCACCGTGCCTGATCCACCAGAGTAGGTCTTGATGGTTATCACCCTTGACGAATCATCCAGTAACCCAAGGAGAAGATCATTTGGCTAGGGCCCCGTATGACCTTCAAACTGGCATAGGCACTGAACTGTTCCTTACGTTCTCACAACAGCCCCAAGAGGTATGAATTATTATCATCTCCATTTCATAGCTGGGAAAACCCAGGCTCAGAGAGGCGCCATAGCTCCCCCTGGGTCACCCAGCCACTGGGTGGCCTTACCGGAATTCAGACCCAGGTCTGTTTGGCTCCATAGACTTGCTTAAACTACTGGACTGTCCCGCACTGGCCCATGCCAAGTCAGGAAAGGGTTTGATGTGACCTACTAAAGTCCCTCGGGCTGAGGTTTCAGATGAGTGTCCTTTATTTAGTCCTTTGGAGGTGTGGACCTGTATGTCTTTGGTATGGATCCACATTTCAGTGGGGTCAGTAACTCCCTGGATTGGTTTTGCCATTTTTTTTTCTCCCCTTGGACTTATACGCATGATTCTTCCCCCTCCCTGGGAAGCAGAGCTGGCCCTGTGACATAGGTGGCTTTACCTGCAACTTGACCTCTTTACCTCTTTTTTTTTTTTTTTTTTTTGAGATGGAGTCTCACTCTGTTGCCCAGGCTGGAGTGCAGTGGTGCAATCTTGGCTCACTGCAACCTCTGCCTCCTAGGTTCAAGTGATTCTCCTGCCTCAGCCTTCCCAGTAGCTGGGACTACAGGTGCGCACCACCACACCTGGCTAATTTTTGTGTTTTTAGTAGAGATGGGGTTTCACCATGTTGGCCAGGCTGGTCTCGAACTCCTGACCTCTCTCAGGCGATCTGGCCGCCTTGGCCTCCTAAATTGCTAGGATTACAGGCATGAGCCACGGCACCCGGCAACCTTCTCATATGAGTGGCAGATGGGTGGAAGAGGCTGGACTTATGTCCATTCACAGGCTCCCCACCCTGGTGAGGGTGCAGGGTATTTGCTGTGCTGGAGGACACACCTCCATGTTAAAATGCCCAGCTGAAGCCTTGTAGCTTTTTTCACTTCTTATTTTCTATCTTGATGAAAGATTGTGCCGTCGGCAGGGTTGTAGTTAAGTCGAAGTGTGGCTTTGTTTTCACAATTTCTGTTCACTTTCCTCCCACTCTTAGGCAGCTTGAGAAAGGTGGAGGGGTGGGGAAGAAGAGTGACAGTGGGTGCTGGAATCTCCCAGTCTGGGGGGTTCTTGAAGTTCCACAGTCATGGAACTGTGGCGCTGGAAGCGACCCTCCCAGGGCACAGAGGAGGCAACTGAGGCCCAGGGAGAGGACCCAGACCCTCCCAAGTTCGCCCAGCTAGTTAGCGACAGGCTGGGACCAGAATCTGCCTTTCTGCTGGTCCCACGCCAACACATTTGCTAAGTCACCCAAAGCCTGGAGTGTGGTTAGTTTAGAAAACTCAGACAAGGAGCCAGGGGATGGGACAGTGGAGCGGGGACAGGGAGGTGCTGACCTTGTGCTTTGAAAGCGCTAGTGGGGAGTTGGTTGTCTTCATCTGACGTCAGCCCCTGGACAAATAATGGCCACAGAAAGCAAATATTATGAGAGTCCTTGTGTAAACACAGAGCTGGTGTTTCAGTGTCAGAAATGGGCCGAGGACTCCAGGCTCTATCAGACCAGCTCCCCAGCGCTGCCTCTCAGCAAATGTACCTCTCCCTGCTGGGGAAGAAGGACCTTCAACAAAGATGGGGGGCAGAGTGCCCCTAAGAGGCCGCAGTGGGGCAGAAAGGGAGAAGCTAGGAGGGTTCTGGGAGAACTGAGAAGATGCAGCATACCCAAGGACTAAATTAGTTTAGGGATGCAGGAAGAAAAACCTGTCAATTACCAGGCACCCAGCCTGCGTCAGGCCTGACTGAGCCCTTTATAGACATTGTCTCATTTAATCTTCCCAGGAGCTCTAAGGGACAGGCATTGTTGTCCACATTTTGTAGATAAGTACATTGAGGCTCAGAGAGGTTAAGCAACTTGTCTGCAGTCACACAGGTGGGAAGTGATAGAACAGGGATTTGATCTCAAGTCTGTCTGATTCCACTACCCTGGTGTGTTTTGCAGTCTGGACCAAGGGCCTTTCTTCATCAGAGTCACCAGGAAACCTTGTCAAAGAGGAGATACCCAGGCCTTGCACCAGCCTTTGGGGAGGGCCTGAGAGTGAGCATCTCCCAGGGAAGAGGAAGGAGGAAGGCTGCTAACACCTGGGAATAATCGCTCAATAGCAGGAGCAGCTAAATCTTTCCTTAAAGGGCTAGATAGTAAATATTTTAGACTCTGCAGACCTTTAGTCTCTGTTGCAACTATTTGGCTCTGTTACCGTTGTGTGAAAGCAGCCACAGACAATACGTATGTGGATGAGGGTGGATGCATTCCAACAAAACTTTATTTACAAAGTGGCACGCTGGATTTGTCCCTGGTAGTTTGCTGCCCCTTGTCTACAGCATGCAAATTGCCCCCATAGCCTGTCTCTCTGGTTGTCTTCCCAGCAGCCATGTGAGGAGGGTATGATTTTCTCCGTTCTACAGATGAGGAGATGGAGGCCTGGAGAGGTTAGACATCCAGGGTCCCACAGAAAGTGGATGTCAGAGCTGGGAGTAGAAATAGACCCCAGTAGAATTAGATCCCAGTTCAGTGTGCTGGAAAGTATGAGCCTGGTAAGAAGGTCTGGGCCAGGGAGATTGCTATTAAGTAATGAAAGCAGCTACCACTCACTGGGTACTTGCCATGTGCTGGGCACTGAGTCATGACCTCACATAAGCTGCTACCCAGATGTTGAATGTCATTGTCTCTGTCACATGGGGTGGTCACAGCCTCCCTGGGAGGTAGGAAGGCATCTGCAGCATGTCAAAACCAGCTTATCTCGGGTGCCCCAATACACCTGACATGTTACAGCTGCACCACGGGAAGGTGGAAGCTGCTGACAAGATGTATTTGCCTTTCCATTCGTGAGAATGTATGCATTCTCTCTCTCTCTGTCTCTTTTTTTCTCTCTCTCTTTTTGTCTCTCATTCAAAGACACACACACACACACACACACACACACACCCCAGTCTCAAACAAACATCAAATAGACATGTGGTCACTTCAGTGACCTTCTTGTCCTAGGTAGGAGAATACAAAATACAAGGCCTGGAAATGACTCGTCTGGTTTACATGACATGTCCCTGCTGAGATCAGGAACCGGGAAACTGCCTGGTATGGGGAAAAGAATGCTGGACTTCCAGTTGGCCTGGATTCCATACCACAGCCTGACCCTGATCTGCCGGGTGACTTTAGGTGTCACTCTCCTCATTTCTAAAATGGGTGTCACTTTCCTAATTCACAAATTGGGTGGGAAGTAGGTTTGTTCATTTGTTCAAGGCATTCATTCATTCATCCATTCGCTTCCAACTATGTAGTAAGCACCTTCAGTGTGCTAAACACAGCTAGATCATTTGATTTGAAACTCTAAAGATTTAAGATGTGATCCTTCCTACGCCTGATTAAGAGTTAGTACTTAAATGATAGGTCTTTTGACTCAAGGATGCCTTGTGCTAGGATTTCCCTCTAGGTAAAAAATTTATCTTTCTCCCATGCATAAAGTGGGCCTTGGCAGGCCAGGCGCGATGGCTAATGCCTGTAATCCCAGCTTTTTGGGATGCTGAGGTGGGAGGATCACTTGAGTCCAGGAGTTTGAGTCCAGCCTGGTCAACATGGTGAGACCCTATCTCTACAAACAAACAAACAAACAAAAAAATTAGCCAGGCATGGTGGTGAATGTTTGTGGTCTCAGCTACATGGTAGGCTGAGGCAGGAGGATTGTTTGAACCCAGGACGTAGAGGCTGCAGTGAGCCGTGTTTGCACCACTGCACTCCAGCCTAGGTGACAGAGCAAGACACTGTCTCAGAACAAACAAACAAAGTGGGCCTTGGCAAGAATGTATTGCCAGCTCCGTGTGCCAATTTATTCATCCAATCTTCCATCTATCCATTCTGTCCATCCATCCACCCACCCACCCATTCAGCCACCCATCCATCCATCCATCCACCCACCCACCCATTCAGCCACCCATCCATCCATCCATCCATCCATCCATCCATTCATCCACCCATCCATCCATTCATCCATCTATCCATCCATCCATCCATCCATCCATCCATCCATCCATCCATCTATCCATCCATTCATCCATCTATCCATCCATTCATCCATCTATCCATCCATCCATCCATCCATCCATCCATCCATCCATCCATCTATCCATCCATCCATCCATCCATCCATCTATCCATCCATCCATCCATCCATCCATCCATTCAGCCACCCATCCATCCATTCATCCATCTATCCATCCATTCATCCATCTATCCATCCATCCATCCATCCATCCATCCATCCATCCATCCATCCATTTTTCCACATGAACCCTTGCATCCCTCCATGCAATCATCCATCTATTCAATCCATCCATTTATCCATCCACGTATTTATTAATCGCTTCTATGTGCCTGGCTCAACTCTGTCCACTGACTCCAACCTCCAAGAAGGCCCTATGCCCATAGTCAGCTTGAGTTTGAGGCAGAGGTGATGGAAAGCTCAGAGTCTAGGTAGCAATAATTTCCGATTCTCAGAATCCAGGAACTCTCTGAAATGCCTTCAGGCACTTTGAGAGTAAGTGGAGCCAGAGACAGATCCGTTCAGGCTGCACACACCTCCCCTGTTTAGATGCAGCCCTTCCTCTTGGTTCTGCTCTAGCCTCTCCCTCTGTGAGAACACCTGAAGCCCCGGCCCTGGCCCTGTGTCAACTAAAAAGAATCCTACATGAATGGGTAAACAAACTGTGGCATATCCATGCAACAAAATAGTATACAGCTGTGAAAAGTAATGAGGCACTGACACGTGCCTCAACATGGCTGAACCTTGCAAACACTATGCTAAGTGAAAAAAACCAGACACAAAAGATCACGCATTGCATGATTCCATTTGTCAAAACAGGCAAATCCATAGAGACAGAAAGGAGATTAGTGGTTGCCAGGGGCTGAGGGGAGGAAAGAATGAGGGATGATTGCTAAAGGATACAGGATTCTTTTGGAGATGATGAAATGTTCTGGAATTAGTAGTGATGGTTGCACAACGTTGTGAATAGAAATCACTGGATTGTATACTTTAAAAGGGTGAACTCTATGGAATATACATTATTTTGGAAAGATTTTAAAGTTATTAAAAACATTAAAAATTGAAAAAATAATATTTCCATGTGTTGTTATTATTATTATTATTTGAGATAGGGTATCACTCTGTCACCAAGGCTAGAGTGCTGTGGTGCAATCATGGCTCATTGCAGCCTCAACATCCTATGCTCAGGTGACCCTCCTGCCTCAGCCTCCTGAGTAGCTGGGACTACAGGACTACACCACCGCACCCAGCTAGTTTTCTGTATTTTTTGAAGATGAGGCTTCACCATGTTGCCCAGGCTGGTCTCAAACTCCTGGCTCAAGTGATCCTCCTGCCTCGGCCTCCCAAAGTGCTGGGATTATAGTTGTGGGCCATTGCACCTGGCCTATGTGTTATTAAATATGCACCTCCCAGCCTTCTGGTGACAGAGTCAGGGAAGGTAGCACTGATGCTGTTTCCCAGCGGAGAAACTGGAATCTCAGAGGGGAGGGAGGGGCTGTCAGGCTGGCATTGCTAATTAGTGGCGGAGATGGGACAAGAAGCAGGGCCAGACTCTTGGTCCAGTGCTCTTTCCCTCATGTCAGGCTGCCTGATGAGCAGATGGCACTTCCTGAGCCAATCTCCAGCTCTGTCCATATCTGCCACCTTTAGTCCAGGGGCCACTGCAGGCACAGCTCGCACCGGAGGAGGCTGTCACAACAGCTAATGGCTGCCATTTGAGGAGTGACGCTCAGTGCCAGGCACAGGGGCATCAGTGAGTGTGGTCTTATTTCATTTTCAAAGACCTCTGTCATGGACCTTGTTGAGAGTGCCAAACCCCTACTGCATGAGCACCCTGGTCTTTCCTGGGGCATCCTTAGTGAACATAGACTGGTGGGAGGTCATGGTACCCTAACCCTGGAGACCAAAGAAATGGGCAGGAGATAAGCATAGAACTTCGATTGGGCCTTGAACATTGAGCAAGTGATGCAGAGGCTCAGGGGCCTCTGCAGTCCTGGCCATCACTGTGGCTGTGGCAGCCTGCACCCTGGGCTGCTCCCGCTTGCTCTAGAGTCTGCTGCCTTGATTGATGAATCATTCTTTGGCCTATTCTTCCATCACTCCTTGCATTCTATCTACTTTCTAGGCCTGGTCTTCCAGTGTCTTATAGGTTCTGTGAGCTCCTGATATCCTTTCATTAAATTCCCTTTTGCACTTGTCAGAGACAGTCAGTTTCTGTTGCTTGCAACCATTCATTCTGACCAATGCATCCCTATGAGATAGGAGATACTCTTACTTGGCCCATTTTACAGATGAGGAAATTGAGGCTCAGAAAGGTGAAGTGACTTGCTCAGGGCCCCCCAGATTATGAGTGACAAAGCCAAGATGTAAACCCAGGTCAGTCTGACATCCAGAGCCTGATCTCTCAACCTCTACTGAGAAACAAGAGCCAGCAAACCTTTCCTGTGTGTTTCCTATAAGCCAGACCTTGAGCCGGACAAATCCTCTCAACAGCTCTATTAGGGAGGAATTGTCCCACTTTTAGAGGTGTGGAAAATGAGGCTCAAGGAGACGATGTAACTGATTTATAGGTACCAGAGCTGAGATTAAAACTGAGGTTCATCTGGCTCCAAATCCCCACACTTTTATACAGAGGTAGGAACCAAGACCTGATGGTGGGTCTCCCTTCTTCCCAGTTGGTAGAAGTTCCCATCTCTGCTTTTGGCTCCATCAGCACCTCCTGCCAAGTCCTGAGGGGTAGAAACCTGAGTCTACCCGTTAACACTTGGGCTCAGGGATTCAGCAGCCACTGGGAGGAATCCTGCCCCATAGCCCAGGTCCTCTATAAATCAGGGGCCCAGGAAGCCACAACACTGATAAATATTTATGTTGCCTCTAAGAAAAATATGTCTCACTTGATATATTTTCTTTGTGAAAAGGCAGTAAATGGCAAGGCCCCATTACTTTTCATGAGTCTGCCAGAGCTGTAAAGATGCCCCATCCCAGCTGGGGCTGGGGGCCAGCCTGGTACCCCTTGAGAACCACCAAGTCTGTGTGTCTCAGGCTGCAGCACCAGGTCAGAGGATGGCATTTTTCTTGCCCTCCTGTGAGCCACTGTCAAGACTCTGAGAAGGACCCACTGGGCAAGCTTGGGGGAGGATTTCTGTCCAGAAGGGCATGGGGCCGGGGGAATGGAAGGAATGGAACCCCAGCCCCGATTCCTCCAACAGCCTCCAAACCAACCCTAGAGCAAATCCCAAGGCCATTCCCAAACCAGCTTCAAGCCAGGCTGGATACACATCAGCACCCACCTCAAACCCTCCTTTTAGCCCTCATCCCAGCTGGACCTGGGCACCAGCCCCAGCTCTAAACACCATCCCACAGCTGCGCCAGCCCCATCCACAGTCCAAACCAGACATCAGCTCTATCCCAAGCTAAACTCAACCTCTGCCAACCCCAGGCCTAACCTCAAACCCACTGCAGCTGCAGCCCAGTCCTAAAACTCAAACCTAACCCAGGCCCTGAATCCTGCTCCCAGCTATGCCGTAACCTCAGCCTGAGCTTTCCCCGGAGCCCCAAGGGCAGCCAGTGACATGCTCTGGTAGGGGCAGAGGGGTCACCAGATGGCTTTCCTGTGCTCAGTCTGGAAAACCTCCTTTAACTAATTCAGCGAATATTTGCTAATGACCCCATGCATGCCAGGCTTCTTCTAGGTACCGAGGATGCATCTGTGAAGATGAACATTGCCTTGTACAGAGAGGAGAGCCCTGCCCCTCTCCCAGCCTCCCAGCTCTGAGACGTCCCCTCACCCTCCACCCCCTCTATTCTCAGCCCTCTGCTCCGGCAGCAGGAGGCTTGGGCTGTGCTCTAGACAGCCACGATCTCACTTGGTAACTCAGGTAGTCTCCCTCCCTCTGAGCCTTGAACCCTCATCTTCATAATGGACAGTGAGAGAGGGAGGGTTGGACCAACTGGACTTTGAGGTTCCACCTGCTTGCGACCTTCTAGAAATCACTGACCTGTGGACAAAGGTCAATATCTGACTGCTAAACAGATGCTGGGTTTTCTGTCCTGGACCTTGGTGGTAAAGAGGAGGTGCTGGCATCAGAAATGGAACAGATGGTCTTCTCTCTTCTCTGGATCAGGGGTAGGGGCTAGAAAGCACAAGCTCTCTCCTCAACCCCAACCCAGAGCCATACGGCCCAAGGGGTCATGCAGCCCAGGCGCCATGGCCACTCTCCTCTCTGACTCTTCCCCCGTCACTGAGGATGACGTCTCAGAGCCACATTGTCTAGGCCTCAGCTTAAGTGCCTGGGCCGTGTCCTGGTCAGGTTCTGACCCCTGCCCCTCTGCTGCTGGCAACCCTCCCACCTCCATCCCTGGCTTTCTAAGTCTTCTGCCTCTTCTCCTTCACCCTCAGCCCCTCTTGTCTCTCCCACTCCTCCTTTTCTCTCCTGGGATCTTTAGCTCTTTTATGCATTATTTTTTTCAATGCCTCTGATTTTCTGTTGGCCATTCTCTGTTCCCTCATCTTCCTCCCCCAATCTGGTCATTTTATCTGCAGCATTTTTTCTTTTCTCTGTGTCTGTCTCTGTCTGTCTTTCTTTCAATTCTCTGTGTCTATCATTTGCAACCAAAAGAATGCTGTGGAAATGGGGCATCAGATCCATGGCAGTTTAGGAAATGTGAGGAATGTTGCTTTCGGTGCTGAAGAAATTCTTGTGATTTCATCCCCACGAAGTTATGTTAAGCATCACTCTAGCGTCAGCTCGGTGACTTTCAACGCATTATTCCTTCAGGTTTATAATAAGACACATAATCTCATCGAATTCTCCCAGCTTTCCTGTGAGACAGGCATGTCCCCATTTCCTGGATGGGAAAAATGCTCTCAAAGTGGGGCAGTGACCTCTCGAGCAGGCAAGGAGTTGATTCCGAGTCTAGGGCTTTTCTTTGCTCCCTTCATGACATGGCGGACTGTGGCATCCACCTCAAAGCCTGGGAGGAATGTTTCTGGTTGATTCTGGTGACGCACAGGGGTTTCCGAAGCTGGGGAGTAGGTGATGTTTCCCACCCACTCCAACATCTGCAATCACTGCAGAAACACAAGGAGAATCAATACCCAATCCACCCCCGCAAGGGCAGCTCTGTGGAGGATGTGGAGGAGAGGCGGTTGCTCTTCCAAGCCCAGGAACTTCCTAATGAAGAGAAGATCCGTGGGGTGGGGGAGGCTGGTAAGGGAGGATAAGACCCTGCCAACTCCTACCCAAGGCTTTGGCACTCGGCTCAGAAACATGGCCCAATGAGGGAACACAGTCTGCTCAGGGGATAGGCTTTGGGGTTGAGTGCTGGCTGCCATTTCATCGCACCTTAAGGAGACTCTCCATCTTCTTCTCTTTTTTTTTTTTTTTTTTGAGACGGAATTTTGCTCTTGTCACCCTGGGCTGAGTGCAATGGCTTGATTTCAGCTCACTGTAACCTCTGCCTCCCAGGTTCAAGTGATTCTCCTGCCTCAGCTTCCCAAGTAGCTGGGATTACAGGTGCCTGCCACCAGGCCCAGCTGATTTTTATATATTTTTTAGTAGAGACGGGGTTTCACCATGTTGGCCAGGCTGGTCTCGAACTCCTGACCTCAGATCCACCCACCTCGGCCTTCCAAAGTGCTGGGATTACAGGCATGAGCCACTGCACCTGGCCAGAGAGTCTCCATCTTCTTACTGCAAAGTGGGTGTGCTGCCCCCACCTCCAAGTGTGGTGGATACGAAAGCCCTGCGTTAAATGTACGGTGTGGGACAGGTGCTCCCTGCTAATAACACCGGCCATTTACGTTGAATGCCAAGGACACAGCATTTAACAGAGGTCTCTGTTTACCTACTAACTCTGCAATAACTTTAAGGCTGTGTGATTCTCACCCAATTTTTAAAAGCAGTTTAACTTGAATTGTATTTATTCCACCATCTTGAAAACAAACAAACATGTGACAACTGATAAATTACTCATTCAAATAGGATTGTGTATAATTGAGATGAAATTGAATGCAGACAAAAGATAACAAATATTGGCCAGGATGTGGAGAAAAAGGAACCCTTATACACTGCTGATGGGGATGTAAATTAGTACAGCCATCACGGGAGACAGTATGGAGGTTCGTCCAAAACTTAAAAATAGACCTACCATGTGATCCAGCAATTCCACTTCTGGGTGTATATCCAAAGGAAATCAGTATATATCCAAAGGAAATCAAATGAAATCAGTATGCCGGAGAGATATCCTCACTCCCATCTTAAGTGCAACAGTATTCACAATAGCTAAGATACAGAATGCTAAGTGTTATCAGCAGATGAATGGGGCTGGGTGTGGTGGCTCATGCCTGTAATTTCAGCATTTTGGGGGCGCTGAGGTGGGCAGATCATTTGAGGTCAGCAGTTCAAGACCAGCCTGGTCAATATGGTGAAACCCCATCTGTACTAAAAATACAAAAATTAGCCAGGCATGGTGGTGGGCGCCTGTAGTCCCAGCTACTTGGGAAACTGAGGCAGGAGAATGGCTTGAACCCGGGAGGCGGAGGTTGCAGTGAGCTGAAATCGCATGACACAGTGAGATCCTTCTCAAAAAAACAAAAACAAAAACAAAAAAAACCAAAACAAAACAAAACAAAAAAACAGATGACTGGATTAAGAACACGTGCTAAATACACACAATGGAATACTACCCAGGCTTTAAAAAAGAACAGAATAATGTCATTTGTGGCAACATGGATGAACCCAGAGGACATTTTGCTAAGTGAAATATGCCAGGCATAGAAAGATGAATATTGTATGATCTCACTTACATATAGAATCTAAAAAAGTAGAACTCATAGAAGCAGAGAGTGGAATGGTGGTTACCAGGGGCTGGGGATTGGGGAGATGTTGATCAAAGGGTAAAAAGTTTCAGTTAAATGGAGGAATACGTTCTGGAGAGCTACTGTACCGCATGGTGACTATAGTTAATAATAAGGTATTACACACTTGAAAATTGCTAAGTGAGTATATTTTAAATGTTCTCATCACAAAAAAATGCTAAGTGTGTGAAGTGCTCAATACTTAATTTGTGTGATTTAATCATCCCACAACGTATACATGTATCAAAACATCACACTGTGCACAAGATATAGATACCATTTTCAGTTGTCAATTACAACAATTTAAAAATGGGATGTGAAGATGGAGGTTGCATCGACGCTGGTTGTGTTGAGTAAGCTCTAGGAGTTGCCAGCAGTTTTATTGAATGAGTGCTTATCATCTGCCAGGAACTGTTGGGCTCTTTACATGCATTCTTCATCCTCACAACATACAGGGTTCATGTCCCCATTTTATAGACCAGGAAACTGAGGCTCAGACAGGCGAGGGAACTTGCCCACTATTGGGTGGTGGATCCAGGATATGAACCCAAGCAGTCTGGCTCCAGAATACAAATCCTTAACAACCATGCTCTATAATTTTGTGCTGAGAACTTTGCCCATGTGCTCTCATTTAGTCTCATAATAATTCTGCTAGATCAGAAGAATAATATCATAGCTAGCATGTGTGGAGTTTTGCTATGGAGCACACCCTGTCCCAAGCATAGTACTGGCATCATTTCATTTCATCCAAACAGTTCTGCAAGATATCCCACTTTTATGAATGAGGAAGTAGAAGCTCAAAAAAAGGGTCAACCCAACCTTAGTCTAGCACCCAGGCTCCTTAGCCTAGCATGTGAGGCATAGGAGGCCCCTCATGACCTAGCCCCTGCCTCCCTCCATCCCCTTCACCCTCAGCTTTCCAGCACTGTTTGCATTTCTCCAGGAGCTTCCTGGTGTTTTATGCCTCTGAGCCTTTGCAAATGCTGCTCCCTCTACTTGGGATACCCAGTCCTAGTGACTAACACCTACTTGTTCTTCATGCCTAACTGGGATGTCACCTTCCAGAAAACCTTCTCTGATCGATTATGACTGGACTGGGTACCCTTGTTATACTCTCACGTCAACCTTTCTCTCCCACCTCAATACACTGTGTCATAATCACTGCTTTGCTGGGCTGCCTTCCCCACTGGACCAGGAGCACCAGGAAGGCAAGGACCCGTTTGTCCCTTTCACCATTGTCTCCCTGGTTCCCAGTGCAGCTCCTAACTCCAGGAAATGCTCAATGAGCACTTGTGTAAACAAATACATAAAATGCTTCAAAGTAGACAAAACTGCTAAATTCACTGGGTGCTTGCCCAGTGCCAAGTATTTGTTGGATATCATCTCGTTTGATTCTGACAACACCTTAGGAGGTAGAAACTATCATTAACTCCATTTAAAGACAGGAAACTGAGGCACACAGAACTTAATTATTTGCCCAAGACCACACAGCTAGTACTGGTGAAGCTGAGATTCAAACCCAAATCACCTCACTCCAGCATTCCTACACTGTCCTCCTTCTAAGGGGAAGTCAGACTTTGTGGAAAGGAGTGAACTCATGGTATAGTGATCAAAATATGATTATAGTTGATTATTCAAATGAACAAGTGCTTTTAGAAAAAATGAGCTAGAATAAAAAATCCTCAAAATGCTCAAAGCTGGGCAAAAAGCCAGGCACGGTGGCTCATACCTGTAATCCCAGCACTTTGGGAGGCTGAAATGGAGGATCTCGAGTTCAGAAGTTCAAGACCAGCCTGGACAACATAGTGAGACCCGTCTCTAAAAAAAAAAAAAAAATTTGTTTTTAATTAGCTGGGTGTGATTGATAGTGCATGCTTGTGGTCCCAGCTACTCTTGAAGCTGAGGCAAGAGGATCGTTTGAGCCCAGGAGTTTGAGGCTGCAGTGAGCTGTGATCATGCCACAGCACTGCAGCCTGGATGACAGAGGGACAATCTGTCTTTAAAAAAAACAGTGGGCAAAATATGGGGAAAATCCCTCTAAAAGCTTAGCAAGGGCTACACCCCCAACCACGAAACACTGCAGATGTGGTCCTGATTGAAATGTGGATCTGTTGGAGGCATGGGCAAACTGGCCTTCTGCAGTGCTCCGGGCCCGAGGCAGCAGGACCGCTCCCAAGCCAGGGTGCTGGGGCTGGGCTGCTGGGGCTGGGTGGACGGCAGCTGAGTTCCACTTCTCGGGGCTCTGGGACTCCCTCCCCATGCCATGGCCTCGAGGGTGCATGCTAACACTTGTGCAGGGGCACCGCGCAGCTGTCATCTGCCTGGTTTGAATTAGATGCTGGGCTCTGCAGAACCTCAGGCTCATTAGTGGTTTCATCGCCCAGGCTGGCGCCTGCAGGATGGTAACATTTTATGATTTCCTTGCTTTTTCCTTCTTTCTTATTTCTGTCTCTCCCCCACCTCCTTTCTTTATTATTTCCAATTTCCACCTCATGCCACAAAAATGTAAAGGCTGCCACGAGTCCTGCTGGGACATACTCACAGTCACCAGCACCCCACATGCTCGCCCCACTCACCACTGTCCTGGCAGCACACAGACCAAGTGCCACAAGCTGTGGACCCACTGATCCTTCTCCAGGGGCAGGGCTTGCAGGGGAATGGGGCTGTCTGTTTCCCTGCCCCAGCCAATACACACATTCACAACCACTGCCACCTGCACTTCTCTGGGCACTCAAGGTGGCACAATAGTCAGGGCATTTCTGGAGTCTCTCTACCTCTGTCTCCCCCACCCCAGTTTTGAACTCAATAAATTGAACACCATTTATTCTTTTACTTAGCAACTCAACCTTTTCTCACCTGCAAAATGGATGTAATAAGAATATTTGGCTGGGCACAGTGGCTCACACCTGTAATCGCAACACTTTGGGAGGCCGAGGCAGGTGGATTGCTTGAGCCCAGGAGTTCAAGACCAGCCTGGGCAACATGAGAAGCCCCGCCTCTACAAAAATTATCCAGGCGTGGTGGCGCACACCATAGTCCCAGATACTTGAGGGGCTGAAGCAGGAGGATCACCTGAACCCGGGAGGTCAAGGCTTCAGTGAGCCATGATTGTGCCACTGCACTCCAGCCTGGGCAACAGAAGGAGACTCTGTCTCAAAAAAAAAAAAAAAAAGAATATTTTGTTCTCTACCATTTATGTTAGGCTGAAAGGAGAGAGTGAGCAGAAGGTACTTATCCCAAACTGGGCACACAGTAAATGCTTAATAAATAGTGGGCATGATTAGTATTCTGCTGATGTCAGCCACTACCACTTTGAACATCTACCTCCGAGGATGCAGGCAAGAATAGATGAGAAGTTGAACTAGGTCAGCCTGCAGAAATGCTCAGTAAGGGGTATTCACACTCTTCGTCACCATCACCATCATCGTCATCATCATCACCATCTCTCACTATAATTTCTGTTATTCTTTCCCTGCATTCTCCTCCACAAAGGGTGGGAGACAGCACGGTAAGACCAGAGGAAAGAAGGCTAAGCAGACCGGGAGGAACTGTAATGACAAGCCGGAAGAGACCCTTGAAAATAAGAGATGGGACAAGTTAGGCGGGGCAGGGGTAGCTGAGAGGGGCCGGTGGGTGGGGGCTGGGAGGAGTGGGAAGGCAGTGGGCGGGAGGAGTTCATTTCAGATGATGGTCATTGACTTACATCACTCAGTGTGCTCAGTTGATAAGAGGCTTCCTCTCGAGTTCCTTAGCACTCGCGGGGATCTCTAGAGGAGGGCGTTATTACTTCCATTCAGTGCAGCCACCGCAGGCATCAGGGCATCATGGGCATGGAGAGTGGAGACATTGCAGGGCCTCTGGGAAGCTGCAGCGTGCCCGTGTCAGCTCGACCAAGGCGAGACCATCTTTGCCCTGTGCGGCCTGGGGAGGGTTGTGCCAGGATGCCGGCTACCGTTTCCTGGGGCCCACATGAGCAGAGGAGAGGTCTGTGGGCTGCTGGTGTGTCTGGATGGAGCTGAGAGCTGGAAACTCCAGGCCTCGGGGATGCCTCCTGTGCAGTGGTCTCTTGCTGCCAAAGTGGGTGATCCCCACGCCTCATCTTCCTCACCCTATCAGCAGCTTTCGACAGAGCTGACTTCTCCCCGCTGCCTTAAGCACTTGGCTTCCAGGACAACACTCTCGGTTTCTTCCTTCTCCCCTGGCCACTGCTTCTCAGGCTCCTTTCTGGAATCTGTCTCCTCTTCCAAACTGATAAGTGGTGGAGCACCCCAGGGCTGTCTACACCCACTCCCAGGGCTGTCTACACCCACTCCCAGGGCTCTGTCTACACTCATCCCTGGGGCCCTGTCTACACCTGCTCCCTGGGTGGGCTCATTCAGGCTGAGGTTGTAGATAGGGTCCATCCAGACACTGACATCTCCTATATGTCTATCTACAGGCTAGACCTTTCCCTTAAGCTCCAGACTGGTGCCTCCAGCCCCTGGCTTGGAGAAGGCCCACTGCATCTCACACCAGGTGGATTCTTGAAAACTGCTTTGCTTTCGGTCTTCTGCTTCTTGGTACATGGCATCCAGGTTGCTCCGGTCCAAGTCCCTGAAGTTGTCCTACCTCCTCTCTTTCCCTCACATCCTGCATCCAATCCATCCACAAGTCTGGTCAGTGCTCATTTAATCATCAATCCTGACTCCCTGGGCACCCTCTTGCCACCCTAATCTTGTCCTATCAGCTTGTGCCCCTGCTATGAAACTGGCCTTATACTGTCTCCTTGCTTCCCCCTTACCTGCTGCCCTCTGTTCCAGTGATCTTTCAAAAGTGGACATCAGATCTTGTTGCTCTCCTGCTTAACACTCTCAAATTCTTCCCAGCATACATGTAATAGAGTCTTGCCTGGCAGCAAACCCTTCTGTGTGTGACTGACTCCAACCTGCCCCTCCACCTGCATTTTCTATGGTTCTATCTCACTGCAATCAAGACATATTCATCTCCTTATCTTCCTTGGCCCAAAGCTGAAAGGCCTCCTCAATGGCCCTCTCTAAATGACCTACGTTGGGTCTCCTACTTGGACCTCCACATGGGTCAGTTCCAGCCCTTGCCTGCTGTATTTGTCTTCATAGGACTGACATCCACATTAGATGACGTGCTTATTTGCTTCACTATTAGATTAGTGCTTATTTGCTTCACGTGCAAATAATTAGATCACGTGCTTATTGGCTTCACTAATTCTTCTGTCTCCCACCTGATTATAAGCTGAGCTGTGGGGACTTGTCTTGTTCACCACCGTTTCCCCAGTGCCTAGCACCATGCCTGGCATATAGTTGGTGCATAATAAAACTGTGTTGGGTGACTACATAAATGAACATCCACTGAGGCTGGGTTGAGAGAGTGTATTTATGGGAGCCCTGCACAGCGAAATGTTTGTTGAATGAATTAACGTGAGGCTCTTACATGTGTCCTTTTGACTGTCAGTTCCTTGAGGGCAGACCCATAGCTTGCTCTTCTTGGTATTTCTCATGATGCTTTAGTAAGCTGTGTGACCTTAGGCAAGTTACTTAACCTCTCTGGGTTTCAGTTTCTTCATCTGTAAAATGAGAAGAATAATGGTATTCATGTCACAGGGTTGTTGGGAGGATTAAACAAGTTAATGTATGTAAAGCTCGTAGAACATTGCCTGGCACAGGGTAAGTGCTCATGAAACATTAGCTGTTCTTATCATCCTGATTTTACACATAGTAGGTGTTTCAAAAGCTGTAAGGCAGGGAATTGAGCAAACAGTGAGTTGTCTCAAGCTGAGCCCAGAGAAGCTTCCTTATATTGCCTTTGCTTTTCCCATACTGGGAGCTGGGGAATTGTCCGATAACATGAACTGGATTGAAATTAGAAACCACAGCATGCCGTCAACTCATGCTGAGTTTGTGGTCAGCTAAACCCCAAAGCCTTTCTTCACAGCCTTACTGCTCAGCCGGGGAACCCTCATCCTGTATTTGAGGGTTTTACTTTATTTTTTGTGGTCTTTTGCTTTTTTTTTTAATGTTCCGGATTATAAAAGTTATATATGCCCACTGTGGAAAGTTTACAATGAGCATAAAATTACAAAGGGCAGGAAAAAAGCAGGTTACACGTCAGCATGAATGGCTTGAATCCACTTGCGTAAAATTCTTTTATATATTTATAAAGAGAGATGGGGACAGACAGGAATTGCGAGAGAGCGAGTGAGAGGCAGGCTTGCAAAGAAGTTCACCAGAGTGTCTGCAGCGGCTGTTCTCTATGGGCTGCATAACGCATGATTTTCATATTCCCCCTATAAGCTGTTTGATTTTTTTATAACAAACATGTATTACTGTTTTTTGAAAAAACATTTTTTGATAATTATTTTTGAATGGAAATCAGATCATTCATCTCCTCTACTTAAAATGCTCTAAGGGTTCATTCATTCAAGAAATATTCATTGACTAGGGACTAAGTGCTGGGCTTGGTTCTCTCCCCTTCCCTTGTTTTATGGCCCTTGTAGCTCTCATCAGGCGCTCAGAGTATTGTGTTTGGTTTGGTTTGGTTTTTTCCCTCCAGACAGGGTCTCACTCTATCACCCAGGCTGGAGTGCAGAAGTGCGATCACAGCTCACTACAGCCTCGATCTCCCGGGCTCAAGTGATCCTCCCACCTCAGCCTTCTCAGTAGCTGGGACTACAGGCATGCACTACCACATCTGGCTAATTTTTATATTTTTAGTAGAGACAGGGTTTTGCCATGTTGCCCAGGCTGGTCTTGAACTCCTGGGCTCAAGTGATCAACCTGCCTCGGCCTCCGGAGGTGCTGGGATTACAGGTGTGAGCCACCGCGCCCAGCCCCAGAGTATTGTTCTTTACAGGCTATGGGGTTCATGTGTATCCTTCCATAGAACATCATCAATTCTGTGAGGGCAGAGTCCTATATAATGCCTGTCCCTTCATGGGTATGTCTGTCTTGTACACAGCCACAAGAATGTCTATCTTACACAGCTTCTCCCTAGGTCCTAAAACAACACCTGACATGTAGTAGGTGCTCAATAAATATTTATTGAACAAATGAAGGAACGTATAAAAGCAAAAATAAAGAAGTAAGGCAAAATCTTTCATCATTCCACCACCCAGAGATCACGTCTTGGCATATTTCTTCCTAAATTTTTTCTATGTCACTGTTTATATTAATATGAATATAGTTGAAAACACATTTTGCACCTTTTTCCTTAACTCAGCCTAACAGCATAAGCACTTCCCATGGTATTAAGAAGCATCATTCTTCTTGAAGTAATAGTCATGGTTCTCAGCCAGAGGCGATTCAGCCCCCCAGGGGACAGTTGGCAATGGCTGGAGACATGTTTGGTTGTTACAACGGGTGGGGTGAGGGGCATCGCTACTGGCTATTAAACGTCCTATGATACAAAAAACAGCCCCCAAAACAAAAAATTACTCACCCTAAATGTGGATAGTGCCAAGGTTGAGAATCTGCCTTTAGTAGTTCATCATG
This sequence comes from Gorilla gorilla gorilla, assembly GCF_029281585.2. Classification (NCBI taxonomy): domain Eukaryota; kingdom Metazoa; phylum Chordata; class Mammalia; order Primates; family Hominidae; genus Gorilla; species Gorilla gorilla. The sequence continues at coordinate 217,449,114 of NC_073224.2, forward strand.
AAGACCTATGAGATTTGGCTCTAACACCTTCTTGTTTCCAGTTTTCACCAATACAAAGAAGATTGTGAGAAAGAGTTTGAGACATGCATCTCTACCACACTTTATACTATTTCCACAGGGTAAATGGCGATGCTTGATTTTTTCAGGAGGTTGACTGAAGGACAACATTGACCTTGCTTGGACTTCGTTTTTGTCAATTTCAGCTGCTTAGTCCCAGCCCTCTGGGCATTCTGTCCTCTGTCACATTTGTGGTCTTTTCCAGCTGCAAGTCATGTCAAGGGAAAATATCCAGACCTCCATGGCCAGGGTGCTTTCTGTGATGAGGGCTGCCCCACCAGCACCTCACCTGTCCAAGATTTCAAACCCTCACTAGGGAAAAACTTGTTTACCATGATCTATAAATAATGTGTGTCATGTGAGCAGAAGAGGAGAATGGAAGCAAGGATGCTGTGTACTTGCTGTGGACGTTCAATTTCCAGTTTATACCAAGAAAACTGCAATTGTTCAAGACAATTTGGATGCCTCCTTGGGAAGTGGTTTAGGGGTTTACAATGCTTTCCCTCAATAAGAACATCATCTAGTTGAAAAGCCCTGGTATGTGTACAAATACATCCTATGCAAAACAATATTCATTCATTCAGCAAATATTTACTGAACCCCTGCTATGTGCCAGGCACTGTTCTATGCTCTATAGACACAGAGATGAAACGAGACAGAGAGAGTCTCTGTCCACGGACAGCCTACTTTCTATGGGGAGCAGGGTCACATAACCAAATTATGTAAAACACAATGTCAGGAAGTAATTAGTGCTTGAAAAAAACATCAAGGACAGGGGACAGAGTGGCAGGGCAGGGAGTACAATTTTGGACAAGATAGTCAGAGATGGGTTCTCTGAGAGGCCATATTTTAAAGTGATCTGAGCTCAGAAATTGAGTGAACCCTGGGGCTCTCTGAGAGAATAACAAGTGCAAAGGCCCTGAGGCAAAAATGTGCTGGGCATGTATGGGGAGCAGCAAGGGGGCCATGCAGTTGGTGTGAAAGGAGCAAAGGGGAAAGTTGTAGGACGTAAGGTTTGAGTGACAGAACAACCAGATCCCATAGGGCCTTGTAGGCCTCGGTGAGGACTTGAAGTTTTGCTCTCCTGGCGTGTTTGAGCAAGGTAAGAAAGAGATCCCATGTTCCTTTTTAAAAATCCCTCTGGCTGCTGTATGGAAGATGAACTGTAGCGAGGCGAGGGTGCAAGTGGGGAGCCCAGGAAGGGGCAGTTGTAATCTTGCAGATGAGAGGTGATGGTGGCTTGGACTTCATCATAAGGAGTGTGGTGCAGAAGGGTGAGATGTGGTCAGATTCCAGATATATTTTGAAGATGGAGCCGATGGATTTGCTGATGCATTGCATGTGGGGGAAGGGTGACAGAAAGAGGGGTGGAGAATGATCAACAATTGAGAATTAAATGGGAGCTTTCGGAGATATGAGAGTTCTCTTCTGGGATTTATGTTTCCGTGGCACACCCACAAGCAATGGAACCACATGACAGCCAGCCAACCCCTGGCAACTTCCAAATTCCAGATGCTCATTGATTTGCTGTTGTGTAGACTCTCCCTACTCAAAGTGTGGATGGAGAAAACACAGCATTAGCATCAGCTGGGGACTGGTTAGATGCTCAGGCCTGCCAGGTGATTCGTGTGCTTATTAAAGTGTAAGAAATGGCTGGGCACGATGGCTCACGCCTGTAATCCCAACACTTTGGGAGGCTGAGGAGGGAGGATCACTTGAGGCCAGGAGTTTGAGGCCGCTGTGAGCTATGATCATGCCACTGCACTTCAGCCCCAGTGACAGAGCTAGACTCTGTCTCTAATAAAACACACATACACACACACACACACACACACACACACACACCCTGCACACACCCCACACACCCCACACAGACAAAAGTTTAAGAAACACTGATGTAGGTCACATATCTGAAAGGGTGGAATTCTTTATCTTCTCTTTGGGTGTTTTAGATTTTGTGAACATGATGACATTTCTTCTATAAGGAAGGTGATTTTTAAATGACAGCATTGTCAGTGGAGTAGAGAAGGGGAGCGTGTGGGTGAGGGCAAGCCTCAAAGTTAAGGTGAGAATTCACATGCAGATTTGGAAACACTGGCATTTCTCTACTGTCCTTTGGGCAGCTAGAACCACTTTCCTTTCCTGGGATACAGAAGAGCCGGCCTTCACCACAGAGGGTGAACTGAGAGCTAGCGGCAGGATGTAGAGAAAAGTGGACAGGCTTTGGGGTCAAGCAAACTTCAATTCAAATCCAGGCTCCTCACTCACTAGTTATGTGATTTCACCTCTCTGAGACTCAGCTTTTCTTATATTTAGAATGGGACTAATAGTTTCAACAGTATAGAATTATTGTGGTGATTAGATTAGATATGATGCATAATGCATTTAGCAACATACTGAAAGAGAAGGCCTGCTTAATAACTGTTAGCTACAGCCAAGTATGGTGGTTTGTGCCTGCAATCCCAGCTACTCAGGAGGCTGAGGCAGGAGGATTGCCTGAGCCCTGAAGTTTGAGGCTGCAGTGAGCTATGATCACACTTCAGCTGTACTCCAGCCTGGGCAATAGAGCAAGACCTTGTCTCCAAAATAATGATAATAACACATTTGAAAAAGACTGTTAGCTATGGTAATAAGTGGAGTTATGATGTAAACAGGATGCTTTTGGTTACAAGTAACTGAAAACCCACCTGTTTTAGTTTTCAATTGCTGTTGCAGTAGATTACCTCAAACCTAGCGGCTTAAAGTAGCATAAATGTATTTTACAATCCTGTAGGTTAGAAGCTTCATGAGGATCTCACTGGGCTACGACAAAGCATCAGCAGGCTGCATCCCTTTCTGGAGGCTCTGTGAGAGAATTTGTTTCTTTGTCCTTCCCAGATCCTAGAAGGCCTTGGCTCATGGTCCCCATCTTCTGTCAACAAAGCCAGCGCTACTGCATCTCTCTGACTGGCCTTCCTTAGTCCCATCTCCCTTTGACCACTCCTTGAAATGGTTCTCCAATGAGAAGAACTCATATGATTAGATTGGGTCCATCTGGATAATCCAGGGTACTCTACCCATATCAAGGTCCTTAATCACATCTGAAAAGTCCCTAGTGCCATGTAAATGCATGTATTCACAGTTCTGCTCCTCCCCTCCCCCCCCCTCCCCTCCCCTCCCTTCCCTCCCTTTCTCTCCCTTCCCTTCCTCCCTTTTTCTTTCTTTCTTTCTCTATCTTTCTTTCTTTCTCTTTCTTTTTTTCTTTCTTTCCTTTCTTTCTTTTTCTTTCCTTCCTTCCTTCCTTCCTTCCCCTTTCTTGTTCTCTTTCTCGCTCTCTTTCTCCCTCCCTCCCTCCCTTCCTTCCTTTTCTTTTATGGGGTTTCACTCTTGTTGCCCAGGCTGGAATGCAATGGTGTGATCTCGGCTCACCGCAACCTCTTTCTTCCAGGTTCAAGTGATTCTCCTGCCTCAGCCTCCCAAGTAGCCGGGATTACAGGCATGCACCACCATGCCTGGCTAATTTTGTAATTTTAGTAGAGATGAGATTTCACTATGTTGGTCAGGCTGGTCTCGAACTTGACCTCAGGTGATTCACCTACCTCAGCCTCCCACAGCGTTGGGGTAATCCCAACGTGAGCCACCATGCCTGGCCTGTATCCACAGTTTCTAGAGATAGTGCACGGACATCTTTGGGGGTGGCATTATTCCGCCTGCTGCACCAACTCAAACTATTAATAGCTCTGAGATTTATTGCCTTGTGTAGTAAAGGACTGAAGGTACTCTGTGTGGGCTTTAGGCATAGTCTTATCAGGACTTGACCTTTGTTTCTCTGTTTCTCTATGCTCTGCCTTCCATGCTTACTCCTTAAAATGGCTTATTTGATAGTCACAGGAATGCTGCCAGCAGAAACCAGGGTGATACAATTCCTTTTTCCCCTTTTGGGAGAAAGAAACCACTCTTCCCATACCCATGAAACAGGTATTCTGAGCTATGCTCTGAGAAGGCCATCTCTGATGGACAATTGCTGTGGATGGTAGGGGAGTCCCGATTACCCTGATTGGTTATCCTGGAGATAGGAGTGGGATCAGTCCCACTTCCTGGGACTGGACCGTTGTAGTGGGGAAGGGGAAGTAACCCCAGTGACCACTGCAATTATCCACGTCCTTAGCCTACCCCCTCCTGGAGAAGGAAGCACTAAAACAGAATGGAAGGCAAGTGCCCCCACTCGGGGATTAGAATCCATCATTCTGCTGAGTTCTGTGTCCTTGGCCTGCTGGACTCCTGACCCCCACCCCGTTTGCCTGGTCCTCAGTCTGATGCTTAACCCACCTTCCTGGCTCCCAGCCATCAGCTTGCTCCTGGCTGCAGAGCCCTTGCCCCTCCAGCTCTTGCCTCCTTGCCTTGGGTTCATTGCACGCCCAGAACATCCCACAGCTCTGTGCAGGCCCAGGCCCCTGTTTGACTGTCCCCACAGCCTCTAAGGATGCCTGCCTAGCTTCTCTGGGCCCTGGGCGTTGCTCCTTCTTCCACATTCCACAATTTTTTTTTTTTAAGTCAGAGTCGCCACTTTGGGAGGCTGAGGCTGGCGGATCACGAGGTCAGGAGTTCAAGACCAGCCTGGCCAACATGGTGAAACCCTGTCTCTACTAAAAATACAAAAAAAAAAAAAAAATTAGCCAGGCATGGTGGCGGGTGCCTGTAATCCCAGCTACTCTGGAGGCTGAGGCAGAAGAATCACTTGAACCTGAGAGGCGGAGGTTGCAGTGAGCCGAGATCCGGCCACTGCACTCCAGCCTAAGTGACAGAGCGAGATTCCATCTCAAAAAAAAAAAAAAGTCAGAGTCTCGCCCTGTGCCCAGGCTGGAGTGCAGAGGAACGATCACTGTAGCCTGCAACTCCTGGGTTCAAGTGATCCTCCCACCTCAGCCTCCAGAGTTGCTGGGATTACAGACAGGCTGAGCCACCGTACTCACCTCTCCACAACTTTTCTTACGCATCTGCTACAAGTATTATTGGTTGCTAATCACCACTGTTTGTCTGGACTCTGTGCCCAGCATTGGGTTAAGCATTTTTAATTATTAGCTCATTCATCTTTACAGCCACTCTTTGAAAGAGGAAGGCATGATTCTTACCCCATCTTACTGACCGAGGAAAGAGAGGCTTAAAGAGGTTAAGTAACTTGCCCCAGGTCACACAGCCAGGAAAGGATGGAGCCGACTCCAAGTCTAGCTCCCTTTTTTTTTTTTTTTTTTGGCGACAGAGTCTCACTCTGTGGCCCAGGCTGGAGTGCAGCGGCGCGATCTCGGCTCACTGCAACCTGCGCCTCCCAGTTTCAAGTGATTCTCCTGCCTCAGCCTCCCGAGTAGCTGGAACTACAGGCGCCCGCCACCATGCCCGGCTAATTTTTTGTATTTTTAGTAGAGATGGGGTTTCACTGTGGTCTTGATCTCCTGACCTCGTGATCCGCCCGCCTCGGCCTCCCAAAGTGCTGGGTTACAAGCATGAGCCACCGTGCCCGGCCCCAAGTCTAGCTCTTAACCAGTGTGTTATCCTGCTCCTCACTGGTGTAGAAGGCCACAGGTAATGACAATCCAGATTCTGGGGTCAGTGTGGGTGTGAGGAGAGATGCAGAAGATCACCCGCAATGGATGATTCATCTCAACACAGGTGGTGGGGGAGCCCAGCTTTGCAATGTCCAGCTGATTAGGTGAGCGCCAGCCCTGGGATCTGGGCCACTAGGGCTGGAAGCAGCTCAGCCAGCAGTGCCAGGCTGCTAGAGGGGTTGTTCCTCCGACCGTGAGCTTATTATTACTCTTAATTTGGTGCTTTGGGACAGGCCTCCCATCCCAGCCTCATGGAGAAGCTATGCCTTCCAGGCAGAGGACTGTCAGGACAGGGGCCTACTGGGCCTGGCCTAACCAGGGAAGGAGTTTGAGCTGCTTCTCTCCTGCGCTGTTGGCTGGGATGGAGCCCAGCACTCCTGCCGAGAGCTAAGACACCTTGGTCCCTGGGCTGTCTGGAAAGCTGCTGCCCACCCGGCCTCCCATGTTCAGCTTGGCCTGATCATGTTGGCTGAGCTGGCCTGCAAGATAGAGAATAAATTAACACTTCCATTAAGGGCGAATAAGCCTGCTTTTATTATTTGGTGATGAAATGAAGTATGGAGAAATGTTTAGTTTGGTTACAGGGCTGGCAAGAGAGTGGTGTGGGGGCAGCAGCCATGAACGTGAACAACCATGGACAGGACAGGAAGAGCAGCATCTGGAGCTGTCCACTGGGCAGGGGGAGTGGTTCTGTGGAAGGGGGCTCTGTGCTGGAGGTCCCGAAGACTGTTCGCTGCTTCTGGAGTGCTGGACTGGGACCAGAGGGAGTGGGCTTCCAACCCAAGCTAGATGCCATCAAATGACTTGGGGTAAATCCCTGACCATCACTGGACATTAGCCTCAACATCTGTTAATGAAGGCGTTGGCTGCAATGGCCTCTCAGGGCCTCCCTGGTCACCACTGTCTAGGGTTGGCTCGACTGTGGCCAAATAGAAGCTGTCCCTGATGTTTCTGACACCGTCACCAGATGCACGGGGAAAAGCTACATGCTTGCTATTTCAAGAAAGGCGATGCTTAGCTTTAAATTCTATAACTGCTAAAGGGGATTTTCATGCCCAAGCACCACCTTTTCTACCTCGGAGAGGTTGGGGCTTATTTCACTGTGTCCCAACTGGATTGCTGGGAACTTCCGGAGAGCATGGATGGGGTTGGGGGATGGGGAGGCGGAGGCTGGAGAGACCCCTGGGGAGGGCAGAGCCAACCCTCTGTGTATGCACGTGTGTGTGTGTTGGGGCAGGAAGGGGGATTAACTGACTTCTGTTAAGGGCTACACTTAAAGGCTCTGATCCGAGCAGGGTTGGTAGTAGGTTTTCAGTGTTGGATACGATGACAAGCCATGGGTCGGCGCCGATGGCCACCACCAATGCCAGGGTCCAGACCCAGGGCAAAGGATGGGTGGCCGGAAGGTGGAGGCAGGACTCCACCCCCTGCAGGTGGTAGCTGGGTACTGTGGTTCTGTGCTTAGGCTACAGATTCAGAAGAAGCAGTTTTGCAGCCTGGCCCCGGCTCCTGCTGACCTATCCTGGACTGCTGACTTCACTTCTCTGGGCCTTGTTTCCTCATCAGAAAGAGGGGGAAAGTAACAGTCCCGCCTCACAGAGCAGGGGCTAAGATTATGTAAGAGGCTGGGCCATGTGTCAGGTGTACCTGGGCACAGGTGGGTGGCTCGTTAGGACAGGAGGCCCATCCAGCAGAGGAGACCTGCAGCCTCTGCCCCACCTCTGGGCTGAGCCAAGTGAATGTGGGGAGGTCTCACCTCTGCCAGCTCCCACTGTGCCTGGGTCCTAGGGACAAAGATATGAAAGTGGACTTTGCGAGTGGCTTAGGCAGCACGTAAGACTCTTCTGTGCCTGGCGCGGTGGCTCACGCCTGTAATCCCAGCACTTTGGGAGGCTGAGGTGGGTGGATCACGAGGTCAGGAAATTGAGACCATCCTGGCTAACATGGTGAAACCCCGTCTCTACTAAAAGTAAAAAAAAAAAATTAGCCGGGTGTGGTGGCGGGTGCCTGTAGTCCCAGCTACTCGGGAGGCTGAGGCAGGAGAACGGCGTGAACCCGGGAGGCGGAGCTTGCAGTGAGCCAAGAACGCTCCACTGCACTCCAGTCTGGGTGACTGAGCAAGACTCCGTCTCAAAAAAAAAAAAAGACTCTTCTGGAGAAGTTATTAGCAATGCAGATCCCAGCTCCAGTCTCCCCAGGGCTCCCTTTGGTTTGGGACAGACCCAGGAGTCTGCATTATTAACACGTGTCCCTGAGGTTTCAGCTGTCTCCTGAGAAACTCTGTGCCAGGTGGTGTCTGTGCCAGCGTGGCTGCCTCTGTCCTCTTATGAGGTAGACCCTGGTGCCGCTGCATCTCTGGCTATGAGAGGGGGCAACTGGTAAGCCTGGTGCACCCCAGGTCAATGGCAGGGAGCTGGATTCATTCAGAGCAGCCCAGTCTGGGGCCCTCAGGACTTCTCTGCCAGCTCCTTCTCAGGCTCCTGCCAGCCCAGAGAAGCGGCTCCAGCCCCAGCCCAGGCACAAAAACGGGGCTGACAGCCTCCTCCTTCCATGACATGGATGGCCAGGCCCTCTCTCTGCTCCCACAGACACTGCTTTGTCCCCAGGGACTTGTCTGCCTGCAGGGTGGACACACTTCCCCGCCTCCCCGCCAGATCTCAATTGGACCAGCGAGTGACTCACAGCCCCACGCAGAACGCTTGGCACCTCCTAGGCGGACGATGCTTGTTGCATTCCCTGGCCCTTAGAGGAGGCAATCAATGACAGGGCGTGATTGGGGGCCACCCACCCACCAAATTATCTCCTTTGTGGATGCCTGAAATTCCACTATTAATACTTCATTCTTTTGGAGGATATTATGGCCTTATCTCAGTTCCACTCTTTAAATATAAGTCCCTTGGGATATATAACATACCTGAGCATGGATGAGCACGTCAAAACACGTTCCTTTCCCGAAAGAGGGATCCAAGTTCTCAGGCTCCAAGCTCAGCACTCTTTCCAATGCCAGACACTTTCAGTCACTCAACAAACATGATCAGGCCCCAACTCTGTGTTGCAGCCCTGTGTCTGGTGTTGAAATCTGCCAGACATGGTTCTGCCCTCGAGGCACATAGCAGAGCTTCCCCACATGTAATCGGAATGCGCTACTCTCTGCATACACAGCATCTTGCAGACGCCTAGCACACAGTGGGAGCTCACTAAATATTTGTTGAATGAATGAAGCTCTAGATCTACAAAAATAAGGCACTACAGTAGCGGGGATGTGAGCACAAACTCTAGAGCCGACTTCCTGGGTTTGGTTTCCGGCTTTGTCACTTACCAACCATGAGACCTTAGGCAAATTTCTGTACTTTTCTCTGCCTCAGTCTCCACGGTGGTAAAATGGGAATAATAATGGTTGTTATGAGGATTCTCTGCGTTTATCTTTGTAAAGTACTTAGAACATTTCCTGGCACACGGAAAGCACGATGTACGTGTTTGTTAAATAACCAAAACTCAACAGTCATGATTGAATACACATGGAAGGTATTCGGTAATGTTTGTTGGCTGGTATAAGGGCTTACACATGGCAGGGATGGTGTTTTACTACTCTCCGTATCCTCAGAGGCTGGCACAGTGTAGACATCAGTAAATGTTGGTTTACTGGACTAACACTGCCCTCTGTGTGCCTCAGAGTGCTGGATGCCGCAGCAGGGCTGGTGCATTTGGGCTGGGTTCTAGGAGATGCAGTCATAAATCTAGTTGCTGTCAAGTTTCCGCAACAGGCTTTTTTTCTGGCTGTTTGGGTGTAGACAGAAACTGTCAATACAGAATCGATCTTTATGAGGCAGAGACTAATGCGCAGGGTGGTGAGACATGGGGAGGAGGGAACTGGGAACAGCTCATACTTCTTATAACTTCCCCCACGGTTCTGGGCATGTGATTAGCACTTGGTAAATACTTATTAATGATGTTGGAGTGTGGTTTAGAGCAGCCATTCTTTTCTTGACCTTCCTAAGCTCGCTGTTATGTGTCACCTCCAAGCCTCTGTTTAGGCTGGTCCTACAGCTCAGAACATCTTTTCATTGTCCTTTCTCTTTTCTAAGTTCCCTCTGCCCTTCAGAGTTCAGCCTTGTTCACATGGCTTTTCCCTAGGTCTTGGTCTAGTTTTTGTTCAATACCTTCCCTTCCATGCAAATAACGCCCCAGCTCCACCTAACTACTTACAGATCTTTCATTTATTCATTCAACAAACATTCACTGAGAGCCTACAATAGTCCCTCAGCAAACACTCACTGAGTGTGTTAGACACTGCACTGGGATCTCCGCACACCAAGCTTACAGTGTGGGGGAGAAAATGGAAAGTCAACAAATAAACGGTCACAAGATACGAAGGAGGTGGAGGCTTGTCGTGTGATCACAGAACATGGAGATCTAACCTAGTCCTGGGGTTCAGGAATGGCCCGTGTTAGAATGTGAGGTTTAAGCTGAGTTTCCAAGAAGAGATATGAGCTAGAAGGGTGAAGGAAGGGAGAGAGCAGGGCAGATTTTTAGACTTGATACTGAGGGTAGTGAGGGGTTTGAAACGGAGAATCAGATATTGGGATGTCAGTTTTCAATATGAAATGAGATTGATGTCTTAAAATATATAACTGGTGATTTTTACTTTTTTTTAAAATCAGCTACACTGAGGTCTACTTTACATAATAAAATTCACCAATTTTAAATGTACAATTCAATCATTTTGGGCAAGGGTATATAATCGTATAATTACTACCATCATCAAGATATAAACATTTCCATTACTCCCCAAAGTTCTCTCATGCCCTTTTGCAATCAGTCCCTCCCCTCCACCCCACCCAGTCCCAGGCAACCACGGATCTGTACTAAAATCTGCACACTTGCCTTGTCTCAACTTTCCTATAAATTGACTCACACAGTGTGTTGGCTTCTGTGACGAGCTTCTTCCACTTATTACAGTGCTTCTGAGATTCCTCTGTATGTGTATCACAGCTGGTACCTTTTTCAGTGCTGAGTAATAATCCATTATATGGTTGTATCTTTCACCAGTTGATGGCCATTCAGGTTGTGAGGAGGCTGCTTTGAATCCTCCCCTCCTCCTACCCTAAAGCATATTGTCTTGCAGCCTTTCCATCTCCAAGAAAAGTCCAGGAGGCTTATTGCCTGGGGATGCGGAGAGCGGGTATTCATTAGAACAAAGAGGCCCGGCTGGCTTTCTTAGGTTTGCAGTGAGAAAAGGGTCTCAGAAGTCAGCCTTGTGAAGAGAGAAAAAGTTTTTTTTTAAATATCCAAAGCTTCTTCTGAATTCACAGGCTGGGCCTGACCAGCTTGGACCAGAGAGCTTTATTGTGAGCCTTAGGGAGAGGGAACCTTCACAGGATGCAAGAGAAGCTCCCCACCTAGAGAAAATGGAACCTAGATGTCCTTCCAGGGAGAAGGGAAGGAGCAGAAGGTGGAACAGGCCCCAGCCCAGTGCAGAAGCTCGGCTGGGTCTGTTGGGGAGGAGAGGAGACAGAAACTCTCACGGGCACTTTGGGGAAGTGAAGGGAGAATTTGAGAGCATCCGGCCCATGCCAACCCCTGCCAGCCTTCTTGGCTCACATAGACACCAAGGGAGGTGTCTAGAGCAGCAGGCCCGAGAGAGCCCTGCTGGTTCCCAGAGGCCTATGAGTGACATTCACAAGGTCCGTAAGTCTTCCTGTGCCTCTCAATGGCATGGGGAGCAGTGAGGAGCTTCAGAGGAGCCCAGAGGATGAGGACAAGGAGGCCACAGGGAGGCGATGGCAGGGCCCATCATCAGCAGCAGGGGTGTGGGCACACATCTGCAGGCCAGGAGGAACCAAGACTGCACCAGCAGATTCAGCGACCAGAGAGGCCAAAGCTCAGAGATAAGTGACTCAGTACACCCGAGGCCCTGGAGTAGAGGAGGGGCAGAGGACACAGATGGGTGAGCAGTCATTCCCCCGCCACCGTGAGGATATGCATGTGCCCCCGAATGCACAGCCTAGATCAGGAAGGAAAGCTCTGGTGTGGGTAGGAGGAGAACCCTTGCAGGACAGCATCACCTTGGCCTTGAAAGACCAAGGTACCAATTCTCATGGCACATGCGCTTTGAGACCAAACGCCTGGGTTCAAATTCAAGCTAAGCCAATCACTAAATGCGCAACCAGAGGAAAATTCCTTACTCGCTCCGTGCCTCAGTTTCCCCATCTGTAAAATGGGACTCGTACTACTACTTACTGCATAGGGTCACTGGGACCTTTTTAATTGGTAAAATCAGTTTCTTTGTTTGTTTTACCTGCTGTCAGCAGCATGAGGAACCTTATGAGGAAGTTGGGGTCAGTAAGAGAAAATGACTTTTGTTTCTGTACCTGTGTGGTATCTCTCTGTTGGAGTGGGCACAATTCTTTCCTGCTGTAGAAGGCCACCTTGGCTGAAGCGTCAGGGATGGAGTGGCAGGGGTTACCCTGGAGGCCAGAGGACTGTTGTATTTGACACCTTCCACTGATGCAGTCAGAGTCTATGGAGGTGGGACCCGGGCATCAGCATTTTAAAAGATCTGCCCCTCCCCACCCCTGGTGATGTCAATGTGCGGCCAAGGTTGAGAAAATCAGAAGGGGTTTAATGTTCATACAAACCATCTGAGGATGTTGTGAAAACGCAGATTTCAGTCCTTAGGTCCCGGGTGAGGCCGAGAGTCTGATGTCGACGCTACTGGTCCACAGGCCACACTTTGAATAGCAAGAATCTCCAGACGATATTGAGGAGGTGGAATCAACAGGACTTGCCGATGCCTAGATATGGGGGTGGGAGGAGGGCAGTATTCCAGGAAAAGCTCCAGTTTTCTGGCATGAGTAACCGAGCTTTGGAATCAGATGCCAATGGGGCATGAGTTGTGGGAGGTGGGGTAGAGGCTAAGCCCAGTCTTGGGCCCATTCAACAGAGTTGTCCATTGGCCTGGAGCTCAGCAGCCAGTATGAATTCGAGATCTAGATTCAGAAGTCACCAGTACACTGCTAATATCAGCTTGACTCTACTGAGTGCTAACTATGTGTTGGACTCCAGTGTAAGCATTTCACATACATTAACTCACTAAAAGGCCCCAGTAACCCTATGAAGTAAGTAGTAGTACGAATCTCATTTTACAGATGGAGAAACTAAGGCATGGAGAGTACGGAATTTTCCTCTGGTTGCACATCTAGTAATTGGCTTAGCTTGAATTTGAACCCAGGTGTTTGGTCTCAAAGTGCACATGCTGACCAACATCGCATGTGCCACGAGAATGGAAGGGCTCCCCCAGGGAGCCAGTGTCCAAAGAAGAAAGGACGTTCTAGGTGTTCCAAGGAATGCCAGTCCCTAAAACTTACTTTGCATCAGACGCTTACGAGGTCCTGAGGATACTTAGGACCTTTTGGTCACTTTTGGTCACAAGTGGCAGGAGCCCAATTCAAACTCCCTAAAATAGAAAATGGGATTCATTGGCTTGAGTAAGCTGAAAAATCAAAAGACGGATCTGAATCAGGAGTATGCTTGGATCCAGGCACTCAAATGACGTCAAGAACTTGTTTCATCTCTCAGCTCTTCTTTTCGGTGCCAGAGTCATTCTCAGGCATCCTCTCCTCGGTGTGACAATGATGCCCCCAAAGGCTCCAGGCTCCTCTCCTACCCCTTTAGCAATCCTCATGGAAAGAGCCAGGTTGTTCCTGCAAAGTCCCGGGATGATGCTCGCTGGCTCTGATTGGCCCAGCGTGGGTCATGTGGCAGCTCCTGAGCCAATCGCAGAAGCCAATCACGGAAGCTCACTAGAAATGGTAACAGAAGACAGAGGCACACAGGGCAACTCAACAGATACGCCGTGATTTTGCCTCAGAATCTTTGTCCTTGCTGTTCCCTCAGCTGAGACTGCCACCTCCGCTCCCTGCCACACACACTCTCGTACTTGTGGAATCCTAGTCATTCCTCAGTGCCTGGATGCAGCATCTCTGTTCCTTCTAGTGCTTTCCCAGCAACCCCTGCCGGAGTCTTTATCAGATGCCTCTTACTCACCGCGTCAGATCCTCTTGTCCTCCTTGCCTTCAGTCCTAAGGCAGTGTCCTGTTCCAGCTTTTCTTGGGCCCGACAGGCTTTTCACAGGCGCAGCTTCCTGCCCACCCTGGCACTTCCCTTAACTGTGCCTCGGGACGCCTGTGTGGCCCATGCCAAGGTGTGCACAGCCTAGAAGTGTAGGAGAGCCGTCGCTCTGTGTGCAAACCTCTGGCCAATGAGAGATGGGAGCCAGGGCATAGATGGTCTCCTTTCGCTCCACCACTCACCCCCGAGGGACGTACATCCCAAGACATAGTGTATACAGCATCCCAGGGCACAGTTCACAGATCTGGCCACCATGACTCTCGTCTGTAGCTGGCTTGATCACACAACCTTCTACAGCTCCTCCCCTCCAAGTAATAGCGCAAAAGCCCTCTGTCTCAGGCTTGGTTTTAGAGAAGGAATCTGGGCTAGGACAGAACTACTCTTTCCCAGTACTTCCGTAACTCTTGGGCTTTGCTTCTCGAATAGTCAAATCAAGTTCATAGCAGCATTATGGTTACCACTTTATGTCTGCTTCCTCTAGCTCACCAGGCTGCAGGAAGGCTGGACACATTACAGCACTTAAGGAAATGCTTCGAATGTTTGGAAATGCAGGGGATGGCTTAGGGTGATGTATGAATGGACATTTAACATCAGTATGGGAAGGACGCTATCCCTTTTCGCTCAAACTTTATTGAGGTATATATGAAGACCAACAATCTGCACATATTTAAAGTGTCCAGTTCGATCCGTTTTGACCTGTATATCCCAATCATGGGGCCATCACTATAATTGGGATAACAAATAATTCCATCACTCTCAAGTCCACGGATCTGCATTCTGTCACGATACAGGAATCCTATATAACTACAGTCGCAGAGCATGTATTTTTGTCTGGGTTCTTTCACTCAACAAAATTATTTCAAGATTTATCTATGATGTCGAGTGTATCAATAGTTTATTCCTTTTAACTGCTGAATCGTAGTCCCTTGTATGGATATACTACAATTTGTTATTAACAATTCATTCATCCATTGATGAACATTGGGTTGTTCCTAGTTTTTTGCTATTACAAATGAAGTTGCTATGAACATTTGCATTTGAGTTTGTGTGAACACACATATTTCCTTTTCTTTAGGGTAAGTACCTAGGAATGAAATAGTTGGGTCACATGGTAGGTATGTGTTTAACTAGTTGAGAAACAAACTACTAATATTTTCCAAAGTGGTTACGCCATTTTACATTCGCACCAGCAGTGTGAGTGTTCCATTTCTACAATATTTGGTATGGCTGGTCTTTTAAATTGTAGCCATTTTAACAGGTGTGTAATAGGTGTGAATGGTATCTCATTGTAGTTTCAGTCATGTGTTGCATAATGACATTTTTGTTAAACAATGAACCACATATGCAAGAGTGGTGTCATACGATTATAATACCGTATTTTATCGTACCATATATATTATAATACTGCACCTTTCAATGGCTAGATATACAAATACTTAACCATTGAGTTACAGTTGCCTACAGTATTCAGTACAGAAACATGCTGTACAGGTTTGTAGCCTAGGAAAAATAGACTCTGCCACATAGCCTAGGGGTGTGGAAGCATCTACCATCTAGGTTTGTGTAAGAACACTATGATGTTCAAACAACGACAAAGTTACCTGATGACATATTTCTCAGAACATATCCTCATTAAGTGATGCATGACTTAATTATTCTCTAATGATTATTTTGAGCATTTTTCACATGCTTACTTGCCATCCAGATATTTTCTCTGGGGAAACATCTGTTCAAATCTTTTGCCCATTTTTTGTTGGGTTATTTATTTTCTTATTTTTGAGAGTTCTTTATATATCCCAGATACACATCTCTTAAAAGATATGTGATTTGCAAGTAGTTTCCCTCGGACTGTGGCTTATCTTTTCATTTTCTTAACAGAGTCTTTCAAAGGGCAAAAGTTCTTAATTTTGACAAAGTCTATTGTAACCATTTTTTTTCTTTTATGGATAAGGCTTTTGGTGCTGAATCCAAGAAAGTTTTGCCTAACCGAAGATCACAAAGATTTCCTCCTATACTTTCTTCTAGAACTTTTATATTTTTATGTTTTATATCTAGGTATATGATCCATTTGAGTTCATTTTATGTTTAGTGCAGGATACAGCTCCTAGGGGAAGCCTTCAATCTATCACCATTAAGTATGCTCTTAGTTCTAGATTTTTCATAGATAACTTTTATCAGATGGAGGCCTTCATATTTTCATGGTTCTTTGCGTCTTTTTTTTTTTTTTTTTTTTTTTTTAAGATGGTGTCTTGCCCTTGTCGCCCAGGCTGGAGTGCAATGGTGCGATTTCGGCTCACTGCAACCTCTGCCTCCAGGGTTCAAACGATTCTCCTGCCTCAGCCTCCTGAGTAGCTGGGATTACAGGTGCACACCACCACACCCAGCTAATTTTTGTATTTTTAGTAGAGATGGGGTTTCACCATGTTGGCCAGGCTGGTCTCGAACTCCTGACCTCAGGAGATCCGCCTGCCTTGGCCTCCCAAAGTGCTGGGATTACAGGGGTGAGCCACCGCGCCCAGCTGGTTCTTTGTGTCTTGAATAATTTTGAATTGTTCCTTGGATATTGTGACTGTTCTTGTTTGTTTTTTCTTTTTTTAATTTTCAGACAGGATCTCACCATGTTGCCCAGGCTGGTCTCAAACTTCTGGCCTCAAGCAATTCTCCCCCCTCGGCCTCCCAAACTGCTGGGTTCATAGGCATGAGCCACTGCACCCAGCTGTCATGACTGTTATGTTGTGTAGAGGGGGATCATTATTATCTCCTAGAGAACATTGAGCTTTTTCCTAGAGCAGCCAAACAACCTACTAGATTCAGACTTATTTGGGTGGTGGTTGGACTCCCATCCAGTCCTCTGAGGCTTAGCCATGTTGATTTGGACCTCTTCAGTGTGTACGCATTTCTGGGATAGGCTGAGACTTGTCCAGGTGGCTCAGATCTCAGTCCAGTTCTCTGAGCCCTGCCATGATTGGAGCTGTCTAACAACCCTTTGAGATTCACAAGGCAAAAATCAACCTCCTCACCTAGGGGATGAGGCATTCGGAGCTCGAAGCCCCAGAGGTGCTCAGGGGAAGAGACCACCTGTAGGGGGCACCTTCCTCACCTGCTGTGAGGGCTAAGGAAGCCCAGATCAGTGATGTTGGAGGCGGGAGGCTGGCCAAGCCTCTTTTCTCCACACAGTGGAGTCATGAGGCCAAAAGTTGACCTCTCCAGCCACACCCTGGCTTGGGCTGAGGTCTCTAGCTCCTGGCCTGCCTCAGGCTCTTCTCCCCTGGAGGGGCCACCCCACCCCCCACTCCCAGATGACACACACTATGACTCAGATAGCCTGTCCTCATCCTTCTGGCCATGACCCAGGGGGCTGTGGTGGGGGTGGAGGAAGGGGAGGAACAGTCCAAGGAAAGGGTGATCCCATCTCTCTTGTCTCTGGGGCTCACCATGAAGTCAGCGGAGTCCCAGCTGCTGATGTCAGGAGTGAATAGGACTAACAACCCACATGTATTGAGTGCTTGCTCTGCACCAGCACCACACAAGTGCCTTACATCCATAGCCTCCTCGACTCCTTATCATAACCCTTTGAGGCAGGGGTTGAAATGATGCCCATTTCACAGATGAAGAAACTGAGGCCCCGAAAGTGAAGTCCCTTGCCCAAGGTCACAAGGCTGGTCACGGCTGAGACAGGACCTCAGAGCTGGCTGCATCTCTCAGTAACCTAGGCTGCTCCAGCAACTGAGCCAGCTCCCAGATGCTCTACTGTGCTCCCTCAAAACCCCCTACCCGCCTAATGCCACGCGCAGGTGCAAGACCCCTACCACGGGATGCCCAGAAGAATGAGCCGCCTCCAGCCCCCAACCCAAAAGAGAAGAGGAGCAGATTCCCAGGGGCCCTCTGGCTAAGCAGGCGCCAGCCTCCAACCGGAAATTAACTCAAAGGAAGAAGGGAGCCGGCTCTGGATGCAGAGAGATGAGGCTGATTGTTTTCGGTTCTTCATTAAGTAACAAAGGGAAAAACCAACTGTGCATGGTGTGTGAGCTTCCCCACCGGCACCGCCCCAGACTCCTGGAACATCTTTATCCACTTACCCAGGGATTCAGGAAATTCTCTTCCAAGCCAGTTTTATTGGAGATTTTGGAAGCAAAGCTCACAGTCTCCCAATCAATAACAGATGAACAATGCTCACATTGCATTTTTTGGGGAGGACGTTTAGCCCGGGCTTGTCCCATCTGAAGAGCCTGCCCTTGGACATCCCTATTTGATCAGACATTGCTGGGAAATGAACTTCAGGGCAATTCTAGAAACCAGAGTCATCGGCATGAGGGTGCAGCAGGAAGGGGCGTCCTGGTCTGGGCCAGGCCTGGGGAAGCCCCACGTCTTGCAAAGGTTAGGGTCTGACTCCCCAGGTTCTCCCTGGCCTCGACTCTCTCCCCCGCCTCCTCCCTGGCTTATCCTCCACATGTGCTCTGCATGGGTATCGAATCTGCAGCCCATAAAGAATCAATCAAATCCAGTCTGGGCTCAGCCAAGGGCTGCAGCGCCAAAGTGCTAATGGAGGAAGGCCGGGCAGCCAGAGGGGATGGCAGTCCTGGCGGTGCAGTGGCGATTTCAGCATCAGCCTTCTTCCCACCCACACTCCATCCCATAGATACACAGAGCTGCAGAAGATGGCCCAAGAATGGGAACTGGGACCAACTCGTGATTCTCCATCTCTGCCTTCTCCACAGCTGGAGGGGTTGGGAGGGGTTGTGGGAGGGGAGCAGGGACACCTCCAGGGGACATAACACTTTTGTTACCATCAGACCATCTACAGTGAGAACAAACTACTTAGAGTGGGAAGCAGAGTCCACAGCTCATATCCTTCATCTCAGCAACACTTATTGAGCACCTACAGCATGCCAGGCAGGGGGAGGGTAAAGTCCGGGCAACTCCCGTTTGCTGGAGTTTACATTCTAGCAGGTTTATTCAGCATCTCTGTCAAGAGAAAAGAAAAACCAAGAAAAACTATATACATTTTGGGACCCATCAAGGCATGACGGTTTTTTCCTAGTGCCATTTTGGAGATTCCATCACTCCCATGGCCAGGTCATTCATGCCATTCCCAACCTGTCTGTCAAAAAATCTGCTAAATATGTTGGCCCTGCCTGAGTCATGCCCATCATCTGGAAGATATTTGTTGAGCACCAACTAGGTTCAGGGCCCTGGTGGACATATGTTCTGGAAGCAAGAGGCAGGCCAGAATTGGAGCACCCAGTGCTGAAAGGCATGCTGAGGGGCTGTAGGAAAGCTTCAGTCTGCAGAGAGGGAGCCCCTCCACAGCAGGGCGGAACCAGCCCAGGTCCACAAGGCACAAATTCTGGTGCAAGCCCAACTCTGCCAGTGAATCACTACGTGACTTTGGGCCAATCTGTGTTCTCCTCTGAGCCTCAGTTTCCCCATCTATAAAATGCGATGATGCATATATGAGTGTTCTCCAGGTACGGTCTTGCTTCAGAATCATCTCAGGGTGTGGGAGTTGGTGAAAATGCAGGTTCCTGGGCCCCACGGCAGGCCTCTGGCAACGGTCCTCAGGAGGTGGGTCTAGGAGTCTGCATTTGTAACACATTCCCCTTGGGGTTTCCGATGTCCCAAAGTTTGAGCAAGACTCCTGGAGGAGACAGTGTCCAAGTGCTTGGCAAACGGGTCAATTCTGCTACAAAAGAAGGCAGCTGATGGGGGTGCAGATGGTCAAGGGAAACTCCCTGGAGGGGGCAGAAATGAGCTGGGCTGGGCCTGAAAGCCTAATAACAGGAACGATAATCGTGCTATTGCTTGTGAAATGGCTTTCAAGCACAAGCCCTGTGCTAAGTGCTTTATGTGCATTACTTCATTTAACCATCACGATAGCCCTGGAAGAGAAAACTTCTTATCCCCATTTCATAGACGAGGAAGCTTAGGCTCTCCAATGGTTAAGTGACTTGCCCAAGATATTTGGATGCCCTCTGAGACACACTGCCAAATCCTCCCTAACAAAATACCACAGGCTACTCAGGGACCTCCTGAAACCTGGAGCCATAGAGGAGGCCTTTCTGGAAGAGAAGGCTTTGGTACCTGAGGCCTAGAGGACAAGAGTGGCTTGTTTCCTAGCATACATCTTTCACTCACTCACTCCCTGAATCAGTCATTCACTCACTCGCTGTTTTCTTTCTCCTTTATTAACTCATGTACTTATTCACTTATTAATTCATTTGTTTAATCACCCAGTCTGTTTGCAGCAGTCTGTATTTCTGGACTGTATTCATCAGGATTCTTTTATTATAAGTGGCAGAAACACAACTCAAATTGATTCAAGCAGAAAAAGAAATTTATTAACACTTTTATCTGACATGTCCAAAGGAGAGGACAGCTTCAGTCAGGGCTGGATCTAGGCCCTCAGATGTTATTGTCAAGAAACTCTCCCTACAGCCTTTGGCTCTGCTTTCTTCTGTGTTGGATTCACTCATAGGCAGGTTTTTTGTGTTTTCCTTTGCTTGTAAAGTTGCCCATCAGCAGCTGCAGGCCTATGTCCTATCAGCTTAGCCACCTCTGCTCAAGGAAGAGGCCTCTTTCCCAGGAGCTCCAGCAAAAATTCCAGAGAGGCCTCATATTGGTCTAGCCTGAGTCACATGCTCATCTGTGAGCCAATCACTGTGGTTAGAGGAATCAGGGATCTGATTGGCAGGCCTGGTTCTGGGGTGATGGTGTCAACCCCAGTGAATCACACATATTGAGCATGGAGGAGGGTTAGTTCCCCAAGGAAACTTGGTATGTGTATTAGGCCGTTCTTGCATTGCTATACAATACCCGAGACTGGGTCATTTATAAAGAAAAGAGGTTTAATTGGCTCATGGTACTGCAGGCTGTACATGAAGCATGGTGCCAGCACCTGCCTTTGGTGAGGGCCTCAGGAAGCTTCCAATCATGGCGGAAGGTGAAGGCCGAGCAGGTGTATCCCATAGCTGGAGCATGAGCAACAGAGTGACGGGGCAGATGCTGCGCTTTCAAACAACCAGATCTCTTGTGAACTCAGAACGAGAACTCACTTGTCACCAAGTGGATGGCACTAAACCAGTCATGAGGGATCCGCCCCCATGATCCAATCACCTTCCACCAGGCCCCACCTCCAACACTGAGAATCGAATTTCAACATCAGATTTGGAGGCGAGAAACATTCAGACCACATCAGCGTGCTAGCACTAAGAAGATAAAACTCTTTCATTACCCTTTCATTTGCTCCTAAATGCTGGCAAAATTTAGGGGTGCCTTCGACACAGGAGTCAGAGGTTCGTGTTGTCCTGGGCTCCTCCCACCCAGTTCCAATTTGACTCCAGACACATCCACCCTATCTCTGTGATTTCCTCTTGGTTTCATGACAGAGTTAGGGAAAATGGCCTCTTCTGGTTTGGAAATGCCAAGCCATGATGTCCCTCTGTGGCTGGGACAATGATACCGACAGCTACCGCTTCCAGGGCATTCACTGAGTGCCTGGCTAAATGCTCCACGGACAGGTCCCCCTTAATCTTGCCAGTGGCCTGAAGTGGGCAGGGTGGGAGAGTTATTCCCATTTTACACTCGAGGAATCTGTGAGTCAGAGAAGTGAAGGACTTTCAGCTGCAGTCACAGCTGCCAAGTGACGGAGCTCGGCTTCAACCCTGGTTCTATGCAATGCTAGAGTCCACACTGTCCATCTCTGCTCTGATGAAGGCAAATTCCTGCCCACAAGTGAAGTTTGCTTCTGTTTGGAGTAGGAGAGCGGGGAGAGGTCAGGGTTGCCAATTTGGAAGTGGTCAGAAAGAAACTTCCACAGTGCTGGAGATTTCCTGAGACTCACCCCCGCTGAACAAGGTCCTGATTTCCATTGCACCAGCCCCACGGATGCGGCTTGTGTGGGGGCAGGCTGCACGGGGACAGGCCTGCAGGGAGCAGGGCTTTGGCAGGGCACACCCTCCAGGGCTCATCTCAAGCTTCCTGGTTGTAGGGTAACTGAGGTCACTAGGCAGCTGGGGAGGGGTGGGAACCAAATGTTTGCAGAGCATCCACTGTGTTCCCAGAACTATACTGGGCTAAGTCGGATACCAGGAATCATGACTGTCATAATCATTGCGGGCAGAGATTCTTAGGATGTTAGTGCAACAAGCAACCCCAGAGGCCAGTTTGCTTGGGGTTTTCAAACTCATGGCCATCAGGGCCAGGCAGGCGACATTCATGACTACAGCGGGAGGGGCATGAAGGCTGGTATGAATGGAGTATCGCTGGGAATGGGAGAGCACAGTCCCCTCTCTAAAGGGGACGGCCACCACTAAGCATCTGCCATGTGGAGCCGTGGGACTTGGGCTGCCACATCTCCTGATTTTTCCAAGAGAACCTAGAAATCTCAGGTGAATGCCTCCAGTCTTTAAAATCAGATTTGGGGGCCAGGCACGGTGGCTCATGCCTGTAATCCCAACACTTCGGGAGGCCGAGGCAGGAAGATCACCTGAGGTCAGGAGTTCGAGATAACCCTGGCCAGCGTGGTGAAACCCCATCTCTACTAAAAATACAGAAATTAGCCAGATATGGTGGCACATGCTTGTAATCCCAGCTACTCGGGAGGCTGAGGCAGGAGAATCACTTGAACCCAGAGGTGGAGGTTGCAGTGAGCCAAGATCATGCACGCCATTGCACTCCAGCCCGGGTGACAAGAGTGAAAACTCCATCTCAAAAAATAAAAAAATAAAAAATAGAAACAGATTTGGGCTAGGCATGGTGGCTAACACTTATAATCCCAGCACTTTGGGAGGCCAAGGTGGGAGGATCACTGGAGCCCAGGAATTTGAGACCATCTTAGGCAACACGGTGAGACCTCATCTCTACAAAAAGTACAAAAACTAGCTGGGCGTGGTGACTGGCACCGGTAGTCCCAGCTACTGCAGTGGCTGAGGTGAGAGGATTGCTGGAGCACAGGAGGTTGAGGCTGCAGAGAGCCATGTTTTAGCCACTGCTCTGCAGCCTGGGCAACAGAGCAAGAACGTGTCTAAATAAATAAATAAAAATAAATAAAAACAAATTTGAATTACAGAAGGACACTATGTAGGCTAAACTAACATGTCTGCAGGTTTAGTGACTTCACCTTGCTTTACCATTGGGGATACTGAGGCCCAGAGAGGGGACGCAAAGTGCCCACGGCCGGAGCAAGAACCAGATCTTTTGCCTTCTGGGGCTGTGGTCCTGACCCTGGGCCACTGGGCCGCTTGCGTGTGTCCAGCATGGGGCAATTCACACAGCACTTCCATGCCCAGGATCTCAGTTAGTTTTCATCTCAACGCCAGGAGGGGGCAGGGTGGGGGCAGTCCCCTCCATTTTATAGATAAGGAAGCAGAAGCTCAGAAGAGCCCAGGATGGTGCCCAGACCCCACTGCTAGTAAGAGGACTGCAGACACCTGGTTCCCCCTGCAGGGTCTGCTCTCTTGCTTGGTGTTCAGTCTTGTGGTCTGAGTTGCAGCCTGCGTCAGGCCATCCAGAAGCCTGCAGCTTGTCAGGAGAGAGATGATATGTATGGGTAAGAGACAAGACTCAAATGAAACATGCTCAGTGGAGCACAAATGTGTGGGACAGGCAATGAGTAGGAAATCATGGCAGTAGCTGACTTGGGTAAGGTCCAGGGCTAAATGCTTTACATGAATTATCACATTAAGTCTGCCCAACTACCCCCATGAGAGAGGTACTATTATTTTACTAAGGAAAACTAAGGCACAGAGGTTAAGAGACTCATCAATGTCATACATAGTTGATAGAGCTGGAATTTTAACCCAAATGGTCTGGATCCAGAAAGCCCATGCTCTGGAAATATTACCAGGAAGTGGGCAGTTGACTGGCACCAACAGGGAGGATGCCTAGGGACCCCCCAGGAAGGTGGCTGAGCATGAGCAAATGCTTGGAGGAAGGAATCTGCCAGTTGATTGATGATCAGTAAAGAATCTAGCTGGCTAAGGATGTCAGAGCTGGGCCAGTGCTGAGACAATGGGACCCAAGCCCCTCAGTGTCAAGACGATGTTCTGAAAGGTTTAGGCTGTAGGCCACACAGCAACTTGGTGGAAGAAACAGGACCAGATCCCAAGTATCTGATCTCCCACCTGCTTTTCCTGCTGCTCCCTTCACCCCTAGCTTTGCTCACACAATGCCCAGGTATGTTTGAATTTCCATGCATGGGATTTCCTCAAGGTGGAACCCACAAGTGTCAGAATCCTATCTGCCTCACCTCTCTATTGCTTCATCCTGCATTATCCTCCCAAAACTGAGTGGGTTAAAACAATAATAGTTGTATGATCTCTTGTGAGCCTGCAATTGACAGGGCTCAGCTGGTGGCTCTTCTGTTCCACATGGCACCCTCTGGGGGCTGCAGTCATCTGTGGGGAGCCCAGCTGGGCTGGAATATCCAAGATGGCACATTCACATGGCCAGTGATTGATGCTGGCAGAAGGCTGGGAACTGAGCTGAAGTTGTCAGAGTGCCTGCCTGTGCCCTGCCCATGTGGTATGGGCTTCTCACAGCATGGCAGTTGGGTTCTAAGACAGGGCATCCCAAGAGTGAATATTCTAAGAGATTCAGGTGAAAGCTGTAAGGCATTTTCTGACCTAGCCTCAGGTTTTACACAGCATCACCACTACAGCATTCTGTTGGTCAAAAAGAGGTCACAAGCCAATCCAGATTCAAGGGGAGAGGACTACACTAGGTGTGGACATTGGGAAGGATAGTCCATCTTTGGAGACCAGTTACTGCATTATCCTCCCAGACATTTTATTCACTTCTCCATCCTAGTTTCTTTCTTTCCCTCCTTCCCCTTTTTCCATTCCATTCCATTCCACTCCACTCCACTCCACTCCACTCCACTCCACTCCACTCCACTCCACTCCATTCCATTCCATTCCACTCCATTCCATTCCTTTCTCTTGCTTTCTTTATTCAACAGGGTCATATCCAAGCTGTAGCACAGTGGTGTAATCACAGCTCACTACAGCCTCAAATTCCTGAGCAGTTCTTGTGCCTCTGCTTCCCAACTAGCTGATTAAATTGAGGTGCACACCATCATACCTGGCTAATTTTTGTATTTTTAGTAGAGATGGGGTTTCACCATGTTGGCCAGGCTGGTCTCAAATGCCTGACCTCATGAGATCCACCTGTCTCAGCCTCCCAAAGTGCTGGGATTACAGGCATGAGCCACCGTGCCATCATTTTTGTATTTTTAGTAGAGACAGGGGTTTCGTCATGTTGGCCAGGCTGGTCTCGAACTCCTGGTCTCAAGTGATCCACTCACCTTGACCTCCCAAAGTGCTGGGCTTACAGGCATGAGCCGCCATGTTCGGCCTGGTTCTCATAGTTTAGCATGCATCAGGATCACCTGGAAGACTTGTTAAAGCCCACACTGCTGGGCTCCACCCCAGAGTTTCTGATTCAGTGGTTCCTGGGTGGGACCAAGAATTTGCATTTCTACTGAATCCCAGGTGATGCTGATGCTGCCGCTGCCGCTCCAGGGACCCCACTTTGAGAACTCCTGGTCTGAAAGCTCCACAGGAGGAGAGAGATCATGTATCTTGTACCCTAATGCCTAGAATAGTGTCTGTGCATAGTTGGCACTCATAAATACTTGTTAAGTAAACCATCTTAAAATCTCAGCAGTAAGGAGGCCGTTCCTGAGCCTCAGTGAAAATTAGCTGGCAGTGGAATGAGGAATTTGGGCATGTTGGGGAGGAGCTGTGAGAAAGAATACTTAAACTCCTAGTGGCCCCGCTGTCTTAGAAGGCCTACCCTCAGTGCCCGGAGCAGGGGCCGGGAAGCCCAGCAGGATTTCAGAAGACGCTCTGCAAGTTCACATTTCATTTAGTTTTGACCTTGGTGGGCTTTTTGGTTTGGCCCTGCATCTCAAATTTCTCCTGTGATTCTCTCTAATCTATTTCTCTTTGTCATCAAGGGGTTATCTGCTGTGAGGAGAGCTGACAGCAGGTTCACCATGAGGAGTACCCCTCCCTCTGGGGCCCTGCCCATTTCAGAACCTCCCTCTGTTCTTTGCTGCCTCAGGGCTGGGGGATTCAGCAGAGGGTGCTGCCATGGCCAGCATGTTTTCAGTCTAGGGTCTCCTGGGAAGGCAGTGGGTCCGCTGGGGCTGACACAACCTCACACAGCTGTAATCATTTTTGTCTTTTTCAGAGACAAGGTCTCGCTCCATCACGCAGGCTGGAGTGCAGTGGTGCAATCATAGCTTACTGCAGCCTTGAACTCCTGGGCTCAAGCGATCCTCCCACCTTAGCCTCCCAGAGTGCTGGTATTATAGGCATGATTCATTGCAGCTGGCCTAGATTCTATTTTCTTTGTTTTTGTTTTCCATTTTTTGTGTTTTGTGTTTTTTTGAGACAGGGTCTTTTTGTGTCACCCAGGCTAGAGTGCAGTGGCAAGATCATAGCTCACTGCAGCCTCAAACTCCTGGGCTCAAACAATCCTCCTGCCTCAGCCTCCTGAGTACCTAGGACTACACTTGAACACCACCACACCTGGCCAATTTCTTTATTTGTTGTAGGGATAGGATCCTGCTATGTTGCCCAGGCTGGTCTTGAACTCCTGGGTTCAAGTGATCCTCCTGCTTTGGCCTCCCAAAGTGCTGGGATTACAGGCATGAGCCACCATGCCCAGCTTGTAATAATATTGATAATGACAACCAGAACTGCGATTTCTGGAGCTTACATAGGCCAGGCCCAGTGGAGGCACAGCGCGCATTACTTCATTTGCACCTCACCAGGCCTCTGTGAAGTGGGTGCATGTTGTTATCCCTGTTTTACAGAGAAGGAAACAGGCTCTGAGAGGTGTCATCACTTGCCTCAACTTGCACAGGCAAGGAGAAGAGGTAAAGCTGGGATAAACCCAGGTCTTTTTGACTAAAGAGTCCCAGATGCTTAAAACCTGTCCTATGGGAGGGAAATGGGTTTGGTGGCCATGCTGGCTTCCCTGCTGCTCCTAAATCCAATCAGGCATGCTCGGACCTCAGGGCCTTTGCACTTGCAGTCCCCTCTGCCTGGAATGCTCTTCTCCCAAGTGGATGTCTGCAGACTGGGCTTCCCAGCCTCCTGTAGGTCTTGGATCAAACATCATCTTCTCAATTAGGACGCTGTCACCTCCATACAACTGCAAAGCACCCCCCACTCTAGCGTCCTCTATCCTCCTCACCTGCTTCATTCTCCTCCACAGCACTGCCCTCATCTGACATACTCTATGCCAAGCTTGTCCAAGTCACAGCACATGGGCCTCATGCAGCCCAGGACAGCTTTGAATGCAGCCCAACACAAATGCATAAACTTTCTTAAAACGTTGATTTTTTTTTTTTTGCAATTTTTTAAAGCTCATCAGCTATCACTAGTGTATTTTATGTGTGACCCAAGACAATTCTTCTCCTTCCAATGTGGCCCAGGAAAGCCAAAAGATCAGACACCCCTGCATGCTTTACTTACTATGTTTATTGTCTGTCTCTTCCCACAGGAATGTCAGCCCCATGGGGACAGGAAGCCGTGGCTTACTTTGTTCATGGCTACATCCCTAACACCTGGGACAGCTCCTGGTGGATATCAGGAACTCATGGAGCATTTGTTGAGGAAAGAAGGGAGAGGGGAAGGAAGGAAAGAAGGAAGGAAGGAAGGAAAGAAAGGAGGAAGGGAGGGAAGAAGGAAGGGAAGGAGAGAGGAAGGAAGGAAGGGAGGGAGGGAAGAAGGAAGGAAGGGAAGGAGAGAGGAAGGAAGGAAGGGAGGAAGGAAGGAAATGGAAATTCTCAAAAGTCCCCCAATTTTTCTTACAGCAAAACTTCTCAGAGCCTTCATCATGCTCACACATATACTGTACATTTTAAGAGAGAGCTTTGATCATTCCTCGCACTTACTGGATGGCAGAGCACTTCTTGGTAGAGCTGCCATTAACCTGACTGTCCCCAGGCATGTTCTACACTCTCCTGTGCTCTCGGGCTCTCCCTTCTCACCCCTGCCCTGCCTCCTGCATGGAGTGCACAACTAGGAATTGAGGTGCATGGACACCTACCTGCACACCCGCTTGGTGGCTGTGTTGGAGATCTGCCTGTGTGACAACATTGGCCTGCTTGTGGAGATGCATGCCGCCTTTGAATGGACCAATTGTCAAAGGCAGAGAAAGGCCAGCTCACCTTTGAAAGAGGCCACTCACCAGGCAAAAACAGGGTGGCCTGAACTTGGGACAAACAAAACAAGGCAGACAATGAATCCATTGGAAGTGGTTGGGAGCCGCAGGGTCTGTGAGAACTTGACTTTGCTGCACTAGAAGGACAACAGGGAACCAGGTCACACTGGGACAGAAGAAGTTTCCATGTCTTTTTTATCTGCAATCAAGCCAACAGTCCCGGGGGCCGAAGGACTCCGGAAGTCAAGGATGGTCTCATTCATTAGACCTTTGAATTCCCGAGGACCATGCTGGACCAAGCTGGGAGGCTTTGTGCTTTCCCTTTACCCGCAAAGACTTCACTATTTAAAGAGAAATGGTGTCAAGAGGATACCCTTTGGAATCAACAGGGCTTGGTTCAAATCCTGATTCAGGCAGTGGCTGCTGAGTGACCTCAGGCAAGTTGCTTCACCACTCAGAGCCTCAGTCTCCTATAAAATGGAGCAGTCACTCCTGACTCACTTTCTCCCTCCTATTCTTCCTGCAGTCAGTCAGATTCATTCATTCATCTGTTCATTTGTGTGTTCACTCATGCATTCACTCCTTCTACACTTACCATTCTGGGCTCCTTTTCTTTTTCTTTTAGAGATGAGGTCTTGTATGTTGCACAGGCTGGTCTCAAACTCCTGGTTTCATGCAATCCTCCGACCTCTGGGCTCTTCTTTTTTGTCGTTGTTTTTTGTTTGTGTGTTTGTTTGTTCGTTTGTCTGAGACGGAGTCTCACTCTGTTGCCCAGGCTGGAGTGTAGTGGTGCGATCTCGGTTCACTGCAACCTCCGTCTCCTGGGTTCAAGTGATTCTCCTGCCTCAGCCTCCCCAGTAGCTGGGATTGGAGGCATGTGCCACCATGCCCAGCTATTTTTTTTTTTTTTTGTATTTTTAGTAGAGATGGGGTTTCACCATATTGGCCAGGCTGGCCTCGAACTCCTGACCTAAAAAGATCCACCTACCTCAGCCTCCCAAAGTGCTGGGATTACAGGTGTGAGCCACCATACCCGGCCAACCTCTGGGCTCTTCTGATGATCCACAGTGAGCATCCTTGGACGCCAACTCCCTCAGCATCCACCCTCCCACACATGGCCCAGAGGAAGGAGCCCTGGACGAGGCACATGAGGACCAGCTCCTGTGCTGCCAGCATCCTGCTGTATCCCACACAGCGGTATTGGAGGTCAGTAGCGTCCTTTCTAAATAATTTTTGTCTCCCCCGATTTCCAAACAAATAAGAAAACAAAAACTTCTAGAGATGCACTTCTAATACTTTGTGTATCTCCTATCAGTTTACATATGTGTGTGTATGCATATTACATATATATGTAACAATGCATTACAGCTCTTAACAATATGCTGGGCTCTGCACTAAGCAAATTAAATGCATAATATCCTTTAATCCTTCCGATAGCTTTATTATGTATGTACTATGATCATGTGTCTTTTCTAGATGGGGAAACCATGGCTCAAAGTGGTTAAGAGCTTGCCTGGGGTCAAACAGCTGCTAAGTGGTAGAAGTCCCACAGGTGGCAGGGGGCAGGTGGGCACAGTTACTTGGCTGGGCAGAGAAGGCAGGAAAAGCTGCAAAGAGGAGTAACTTTTAAAGCATGCAGAGAGGTACTCAGCTGAGCATTGTCTTAAATAAATAATGTATGCACACTGTACAAATTGAAGAATAGCAGATCAACAGAAGAGACTAAAAATGATTTCCGAACCCACCCCCATCCAAAAATAATCAGCTAGAATGCTGATAAATTTTTTCACTCCAGTTCCATTTAATTCTAATGCCTCTCATCTCCACACTAGAGTGCCCCTTCTAGAAGTGCTTCATAACAGGTTCTTTTCACTTAATAAGATGCCATAGCCATTTCTGCATGCAATTAAGTATTCTTTGGGGGGAAATAACTGTAAAAAATTGCATGATATTCTGAGTGTGGGGATCATTTATCTCCAATAGATGGATTTGTCCCCAGTTTGGGATATTTAAATTGGATCTATATTTTAGCTGTTGTCAATGACACTGGGATGAACATTCTTGTAGATAAATCTTTTCTCACATCCTCAGTTATTTCCCAAAAAATTCCTTAGAGAGGAATTGTTTTGTCAAAGAGTGTGCAAAATACTAAGCACTTGATGCCTATTGGCAGGATAGGTTAGGAGGGCAGCTTTGCATTCAGATTTGGTTGACCCAAACCTCTCAACTCTGCCCACTTCAGTGGGCACAGCAGCCTGGCATTTGGAGTTAGAACTACAATCCCAGCTGTGTTTGGTTCAAGCAACTCTCCTGAGGTCCTTTTCTCCACAACCCCAGCAGAATGTGGATATTTTGTCTACAGTATTGAATTCATTAAGGGGGGTTGTGGTATTAATAGGTGTAAAGAACCTCAGCGTGAGTAACATTCGATCACTCCCTAAATGGTGGAGAGAATGAGATCAAGTCCTGCCCAGGGCAGGAGACCTGAATTCTAATTCTAATCTGCCATGGACTCTCTGAGGGACCTTGTAAAAGTCACTTCACCTGTTTCCTACTTTTCAAAATGAGGGGTTTGGGCTGGGTGCAGTGGCTCACGCCTGTAATCCCAGCACTTTTGGCGGCTGAGCTGGGATTGTGCCACTGCACTCCAGCCAGGGTGACAAGAGCGAGACTCCATCTCCAAAAAAAAAAAGAGAGTGGGGTTTGAATAAGACCACGGAGGAACCTTCCAGATCTAAAATGTGAAGGTTCATCCAGCCCCTTGATTTTCAGGTGTTTACTCAGTTAATTGGAAATGACCATATTTAAACATTTGGGAGCTCGAGACGCATCCTGGAAAGTATCTTGCTTAAGGTCATGCTGCAAATGAGCAGCAGCATCAGGGTCAGAGCCCAGCTGTCTGGTTTCCCGGGCCTTGCAGCTCCCTTTCTGCAACATGGATGACGACGGGAGTGTGCACACATCTCTCTGGAGGGATGTGTTTGTGCATGTGTAGTCACATGTCTGTGTACACCTGTCTATGGTTGCCATTTCCGTGAGTGCTCACGTATCTGCCTACACACAGTTTTCCGCACACATATGTCTTTGTGCACATGTGTTTGTATGTCTGTGCATACACATTTTCTGCATGTACACATTTATGTGTGCACATTTTCTGTGTGCACACCCGTCTATTGTGTACACATGCCAGTATGTACCTGCCTGAGTGTGTACATGGCCTTTATGCGTATATTTGTGTGTCTGCACATCACTGTGTTTATGCCCATGCTGTGTGTGCCTCTGTTGGTGAGGATGTGTACACATCTCTGTGTACATGTGCATTTGTGAAAGTCTTGTGCAGGGTGAGATGTTGACTCCAAGGCAAGCTCTGGGCTTGGTTTTCCCCTCTGCATGGGGAGCCTCCTGGCTGCTTGGGGTTCCAGTAAATGCTTCCTTTGAACACATGGGGTATCAGGTCATCCTTCAGTGGCAGCCAAATTAGACATTTTCATGTGGACAAGGCGTCTCCTGCTCTGGGAATGCTGCTTGGACAACCCTCAGCAATGAACGAACCAGGACTCCTGCTTGGAGCTGGCCTTAGAACTACCCGTTCTCTCTTCCTTTAGCCAGGCAGTCACTCCGTGAGTCACTTCAAAAACACACATGGGGTGCCTACCACAGACCACCGTTCATGCTGGGGCTCTGGAGAGACTGAGACGGGTATATTAGTCTGTTCTTATGCTATAAGGATATATCTGAGACTGGGTAATTTATAAAGGAAAGAGGTTTAATTGAATCACAGTTCCGCAGGGCTGGGGAGGCCTCAGGAAACTTACAATCATGGCGGAAAGGGAAGCAAACACACCCTTCACTTGGTGGCAGCAAGGAGGTGTGCAGAGCGAAGCCGGGGAAAGCCCCTTATAAAACCATCAAATCTCTTGAGAACTCGCTCACTACCACGAGAACAGCATGGAGGTAACCTCCCCCATGATTCAATTACCTCCCAGGGGGTCCCTCCCATGACATGTGGGGATGATGCAAACTACAGTTCAAGATGAGATTTGGTTGGGAACACAGCCAAACCATGTCAGACAGGAAAGACAGGCATGGGGGAAGGGGCGTCTTTGAGAGAAGCCATAGTCCAATGCCACGGAAAGAGGCCACCAGCAGTGAGTGTCCTGAAACATCACAGGGCTCTGACGGACGGGAGAACCCAGGTCTGCGGAGGCACAGGTGGGTGGGGCACATGGGACAGGGCTACCTGGGCAGGCAGTGAGGGCGGAAAAGTTGCACGAACTTGGGCCTGGAGTCTGTTTAGAGCAGGTAGTGGTGGGTGGTAAGGACTGTCTCCTATTAGTGATGCCTGCTCACTGTACAAAATGAAGAAAAGCAGATGAACAGAAGGAGTAGAGTAAAACTGAATTCCAATCCCACCACCATTCAGAAATAGAGTTGAGATGGTGATATTTTTTTCTGTGGGGGGGGGGCGTGCATTTTTGCAAATCAAATTGGGATCACACAGCTATATTATTTGGCAACTTGCTTTGATGTTCATGCAATACAATGTGCCATGAACATTTTTCCATGTTGTAAGCATAGCTTGGCGGCTCCAAGCATGAACAGTGAAGTCCTGGGTCAAAATCGGTCCAACCACTTGGATCAGGTAGTTACCATCTTCTCTGAGTCTCACTTCCTGTATCTGTATGAGGAGAGAAAAGTGAGGCCTCTATCAAAGGGCAGGCCAGAGCCCCCTGCAGGACCAGCTCTCCAGCTCAGCCTTGCCTCACCCCACTCCAACCAGCGGCCATTTTCCTAAGTACCTGGCAGCTTCTCCCTTAGCCTGGAATGCCCCTGCCCCACCTACTTGGAGGACACTTACTCTTCTTTGAATAATCAGAGCAACCTTGAGGATTAAATGAAGCAAGGTGATGTATATAGACAGGGTACCTAGTGCAATGACCGGCACATCTCAGGAGCTTACTTTTCTACAGTATCTTTGTTGATGGCTGCTGAATGTATGATGAATTTCCCTACTCCAATGCATGATGAATTTCCCTCATTTGCTCAATAAATCTCTATTGCTGGACATTTAAGAAGTTCCCAGCTTTTTGCTTCTCTGAAAACACAACTGCTTGCTTCAATCATTGAAAGAAGAGCAAGTGCCCTCCAAGTAGGTGCGGCAGGGACATTCCAGGCTAAGGGGGCAGCAAGAAGCAGCCAGGCGCTCAGGGTGGGGGATGAGGCAAGGCTGAGCTGGAGAGACAGACAGGAGTCAGGTCTGGCAGTGGGGCTGTGGGCTGCGTCAGAGCTTAAACACTGGCCTCTGGGTGACAAGCCTGGCCGGAGATTAAGTAGAGTGAAATTGCCGCTCTTTGCAGGCCAGAGGGCAGGCCAAGGAATGAAGAGATGGGGAGGGACATGTGGAAACATTGGGGTGATAAAGAGAAGGGAGGTGGAGGCGGGGAGAGGATGCGAGCCTGGCACTGCTCTGAGACTATCTCAGTTCTGCTACTTAGTAGCTGTGTGACTGTGGGCAAGCTACTTAACCTCTCTGTGCCTTAGTTTCCTCATCTAGACATGAACTACCTCTACCTCTTGGGATTGTGGTGAGGGGTAAATGAGTTAATGTGGATGATCCCTGGACCATGCCCGACAAACAGCAAGTGCCCTGTGTGTTAGCAATTATTATGATGATTCCATGATTGTAGAAGACAGGAGGAGAGGGGCTGCTTCGCAATGGCCTTGCAGTCACCAGGTTGAGCATACATAGGAGCAGGTGGCCCAAGTCGCCCAGGTGTGGTAGTTTCAGTGCTGCTTCCCCAGTTGGCTCCTTGTCCACAGGTCCACAGCGAGGGCACAGCAGCAGCTCCAGGTCCTGGAGGACAGCCCGGCTGGGCTCTCTGCCTCCTGACTTCTCCTCTTGGTTGTCTGAACTCCTTCGCTTCCTGACATCTCCCCCAGCCCTGCCCTTTCAGCTCTTCCTTATCTACCCTGTCCGCTCTTTCCTGTGGATTCTGATCCTCAGACGATGGGGCCTGGAGTGTGGCTGGGGAGACCTTCATGGTGGTCTGGGATTTGGCTGGAGTATTCACAGCAGCCAGCCAGGTGCAGATAGCATCTTTTGCCCTGGGAGAAGTAGCCTCTTCTACTGTACCATGCTGAAAGAGTGTCTGTTCTTCCTCACTTCAAATGATGTTGAAAAGGCCCTTTCTGTTGCCTTAGCCTCAGGAGACACCAGGCTCCTGGAAGGAACTGACAAGGAAAGCAACCTCAAAGACAATGCTTCCCGCTGACCGAGTGCTTTCTGCCCATGACTTCACCGATGCCTCTTAATAGCCAGTCACCATTCACAGAAGAGAACAACACAGATGGCAAACTCCATGTGCTCCTGACCCTGTCCCTGAGTTAGCGACCATTCCCTGGGCTGCCTGGGCTGCAGACACAAGGGCCTGACCCCCTGTCCAGCCCCACCCAGGCACCACTGGGTGTGGGGAGCTGAGATAGTGGGAGAAATGCTTTGAGGGCTCAGCTGATAGGCCCTGGGGTGAGGTCAGTCCTGGGAGGCCCCGTGGAAGAAGTGAGTATTCTAGAGGCATTGGCAAGAGGGTAGGGGGTTCACTGCTGATGCTGGAAGCTGGGAGGAGGCCTGTGCCAGGATTGACAGTATAAATGTCCTGAGCACTAGGGAGAGACTGGCCTAGATGTGGGAGGCAGGAGGGGCTTGTGTTCTTAGGACAGATGGGCACATGTCTGCAGCAACAATAGCATTGGTGATAGTGACAACTTGCTGAGTGCCTGCTTAGGACATGCACTGTACATAGTTCTCATTCAGTTTTCCCCTCTTTCCTATGGGCAGGTGTTCTTATCTGCGTTGTTCAGACGAGAAAACAGGCTCAGAGAAATGAAGTCATTTGCCCAAGGCCACACAGCTCGTATGTGGCAGAGCCAGATTCAGGTCTACTCAACCCCAAGCCAAGGTCTCATTGCAGAATTGGTTCAGGATCCAGGAAAAGGTGCACATTTCCAGTGATTTCCAAATCTGCCTGCCTGAAGAGTCATCCTTAAAATACAGATTCCCAGGCCTACGCCAGAACTACTGAATCAGCCTATTCCAGGATGAAGGCGGGGCCCTGGTATTTTTCACCTGAACAGAGTCAGGGTAGAAACCTTTGGACAGGAAAAACATTTGGATCCCTTTGAGCTGTGAGATTCCTTGAACCACAAACAAGACCACATTGGAAGTGAGCGCCTCGTCACAGATGGCATGACCAGAAGCAGGTCATGTTTCCTCCAAGGGATGTGGGGGGAACAAGCAAAGACTGAATGGATGGTCATTGGCACAGAGGAAAGCACTTAGGCTTTGGACCTGGCCAATCCTGTTTTTGTTTGTTTGTTTGTTTTTGTTTTTTGAAACAAAGCCTCACTCTGTTGCCCAGGCTGGAGTGCAGTGGTGCAATCTCAGCTCACTGCAACCTCCACCTCCTGGGCTCAAGGGATTCCCATGCTTCAGCCTCCCAAGTAGCTGAGACTACAGTCATGAACCACCACGCCCAGCTAATTTTTTTTTTTTTAGAGATGGAGTTTCACCATGTTACCCAAGCTGGAATCCTGGGTTTTAATCTCACTCCTCCTACTTCCTTCTCTACAAATACAGAGAAAAGGTATCTGTACTGTAATATGAAGGTCTAGAGAGAATAGCTGGGAAGCCCAGATCACATTGGGGACCTAATGAGATCTCTCTTGCCAGAGTTCCAGGATAGGAGGCTAAGGCTTTACTTTCCTTCTCTTGGAACCTTTCATAAATAGCACCTGGCATAAGTCTTAAACCATTGATTGGTGCTCAATATACAGTTACTGAACAAGTTCCAGGTATATATTTAAATATAAACCCAACTTTTGTTAGTCATTAACACTTTAGTGTGAATTGGCATATAGAAATACTAACTCGGGCAGCCAGGAGAAAAACCAAGCCAAACTGCATGGGAATCAAGTCAGGATTGGGGGAAAGAGGTTCTGAAGGAAAAGACGGGTCTGGGGGATACATCAGACCTAGAAGAGTCCCTCCAGTTCTCACAGGTAGAGAAACTGTAAGAATTTTAAGAAATTAAGAAAATCAAGCATTTTCTGCTTAAAGGCAGAAAATGAATTGTCTGAGGTTACACAGCAAGACGGAGGGACTAGAACCAAGTGTCCCAACCCCTAGGCTGCCGCCTGACCTCCGTACAGCCCCTTCGTCATCCCAAATGGTGGAGAGGGTGATGGCTGCCCTTCTCAGAACTCATTCATTCAGGGATGAATATCTGGCAGAGGTGTCTGGGTCCTTGGAGAACAACTCAGTTTCTCTTCTCCCTGCTGGTGATGTGCTGGGAGGAAGAGTCCATCTGAGCTGTCCTGTCCGTCTCTCCACTAGCTCAGCAGGTGGGAGTCAGCTTCTCCAGCCTCCTGATTTTTGTTAAAACGGAGAAGGAGATGGAGAAACAGCCTCGCAGAAGAGGGCAGGGATCATTCTTAGTCCTCACTGCAATTGGTTTGTGCCAAGGGCAGAACTTCCTCCCCCAAAGGCCAATCACATTCTCTGGTCCGTTGTCTACCTAAGCTCCTGCTCCTTCCAAGCTCCCCACCCGCTCTCAGCAGCTCCTTGCCTTCAACCATCCCTCTAGTGATATCACAGGGTCAGGACTGATGCTAAATACAGCCTGCTCACTTTTCCATTCCAAATAGCTTCTTGACACCTTTTAGCAAGCATCTCAACCTTAACACATCCAAAAGCAAACTTTTTATTTTCTAGCTAAAACTTTCCTACCAAAATTTTCCCCCTCTCAAATGACATCACCATCCACCCAGGTGGCGGGGTGCCCAGCAGCAAGAGAGATCTGCGGGGACCCCAATACCATCCACCACATGAGTCATCTCTCATTCCCCGCTCCAGTCACATCCCACATCCTACCCATTGGAAACACTGTCAGCTCTGCCTTCGTGGGGCATTCCATTATGACAAGTTGTCACCACGCACACTTCTTCATCTTAGTCCCTGCCACCACTGCCTGTTGCCTGCACCAACCCCACACCCTCTCCTCAGCCCATCTCCTGGTTTCACTTTGGCCTCCACCAGCCATTCTACAACCAACCACCAATCCAATCTTCCTTCCTTCCTTCTTTCCTTCCTTCCTTCCTTCCTTCCTTTCTCCTTCCTTCCTTCCTTCCTCTCTCTCTCTTTCTCTCTCTCTCTCTCTCTCTCCTCTCTCTCTCTTTCTTTTCTTTCAAGACAGAGTCTTGCTCTGTTGCCCAGGCTGGAGTGCAGTGGCTTGATC
Organism: Gorilla gorilla gorilla; assembly: GCF_029281585.2. Taxonomy (NCBI): domain Eukaryota; kingdom Metazoa; phylum Chordata; class Mammalia; order Primates; family Hominidae; genus Gorilla; species Gorilla gorilla. The sequence goes on from NC_073224.2 coordinate 217,486,348, forward strand.
TCGGCTCACTGCAACCTCTGCCTCCCGAGCTCAAGTGGTTCTTGTGCCACAGCCTTCTCAGTAGCTGGGATTACAGGCACCCGCCACCACGCCTGGCTAATTTTTGTATTTTTAGTAGGGACGGGTTTTCGCCATGTTGGCCAGGCCGGTTTTAAACTCCTGACCTCAGGTGATCCGCCCCACTTGGCCTCCCAAAGGGCTGGGATTACAGCAGTGAGCCACCGTGCCCAGCCCAATCTTTTAAAAACATAACTCACATTAGGTCACCATCCCTCTGAAATCCTTCTGGAGCTACTCATTGTACTTGGAATAACACCCAAACCTGACCTTTGTCTAGAAGGTTCAGAGTGATCTGCGCTTTCTTTACCTCTTGTACTGAATTTCTCATTATTCTCTTCCTCACTTGCTAACTCCTGACTCCTTTACATTGACCCCTTTTTATTGTTCTTTAAATTCACCCAGCTGGTTCTACCCTCAGGTCCCTTGCCTTTACTGTTTAATTTGGATGCTTTGCCCCCAGACTGGACTGGTTCTTTCTCATCTTGGGGAATCTTAGTTCACAAGTCCTCCAAGTCCCTCTTTGTCATATCAGCCAGCTGAATTTCTTTGAGCACTTTGCACTGTTGGCAAGTATTCTGTTGATTTTTTCCACCTGCTTACTTCCTGTGTCCCAGCTACAGACTCAGCACTCTGAGTGCAGGACACTTGCCTGTCTCCCTGCCTAGGACATTGCATACTCACTGTCTAGGACAGTGCCTGGCACATACGGACTTACAATAAAGATTTGTTGAATGAGTAACTGAATGACCCTTCTCCCCTAGTCTCTATCTGTATTAGTCCGTCATTGTGTTGCTATACAGGAATACCTGAGACTGGGTAATTTATAAAGAAAAGAGGTTTAATTGGCTCTGCAGCCTGTCCAGGAAGCATGGTACCAGCATCTCCTTGGTTTCTGATGAGGCCTCAGGGAGCTTCCAATCATGGTGGAAGGTAAAAGGGGGAATCAGTGTATTACATGACAAGAGATGGAGCAAGAGTGAGGGGAGGTACCATGCTCTTTTTAAACAATGAGATCTCCCGTGAACTCACTGAGCAAGAATTCACTCATCACCAAGGGGATGGCGCTAAGCCATTCATGAGGGATCCACTCCCATGATCCAGTCACCTCCCCCAGGCCCCACCTCCAACACTGGGGATTGCCTTTCAATCTGAGATTTGGAGAAGACCAGCATCCAAACCATGTCCCCTATTTTGACTGCTTTCCTCTCCTGGTTTTGGACAGAGGACCCTGACAATGCTGCCCTCTATCTGGACTGTGTTCTGGGGGGTCTACCTCTCCCAACTCCCAGGAAGAACCCTGGCCCCATGAGCATCTGTGACATCGACTCTTCCCTCTGGGCTCAGGAGGACTACATACTAAGCCTGCCCCACCAGGGCCATCACAGCAGAAACGGCGTCAACAACCTCCTCTGCTTTCACATGGGCTGGCTGGACCTGAAACTTTTCTCTTTCTCTTGAAGAATCTTATTGAGGGCTACAAAAAGGAGCCAACACAGTCCAACATCCTTACATTTTTCTACCAAAATCCCTAAGGCTTTAGCCCTTGAGGCACAAAATTGGAGTCTCAGTATACAACTAGTATAGTTTAGCCAAGTGCCTCCTATTACCTAACAAGAATTTTCAATTCCCCAGCAAGGATTGGGGAACCCTCCCAGGCCTGCATCTCCCCTCAACTCAGCTCATTCCACATTTTAGGTTGTCATTTATAATATATCATTTTGGGGTACCAATTTCTAAATACATCATTACTGTTTTAGTTGCTAATGACTAGAAACATGACCATAATGAGCTTAAGCAAAAAGGGGAAGGCATTGGTTCATATAATTAGAATACCGACGGTATGACAGTTTCAGGCATGGCTGGATCCAGGGACTCAGGTGATGTTTCCAAGACTCTGGCCATCTTTCTTCAGTCCTCTCTCTGTAGTTTTCAGCTCTGCTTCCTTCTGTATGTTAGCTTAAATCTCAGACAACCTTTACCTCACAAGGTGAGAAAGAAACTATGCCAAGTCTCTGCCAAACTCTACATTGCTTATGATCCAATAAGTTGTTTTCTCCCACAGTCCATACATCTGACCTCGTGGAAGGAATCCAGTTGGCTGTGTTTGGATCAGCTGCCCAGTCCTTGGGCCAAGAACTATGAGGGTGAGACCCATGGCAAAACAACAGACACAGCAGGGAGCCCTGCCATTGATTGATCCACTGGAACCATGCGGGATGGGAACCTGGGGAAGACATAGCAAGCGATGTCCCTTGCACCTGTGCTCCAAAGGTTATCCTTGATTCAAATGGAAAACAAAACAGTAATGCCTATAAACCCGTCAAAACCCATAAGCATTATAGTTGTTTCCACGCAGGTCATGATGCCAGTACTGTTTCCATGACAAGGCACAAATAGGCTGTGAGTCCTGAGCAAAGCCCAGGGCTAAAGCTGTAATTCCACAGCTTTCTCCTGCACCCAAAAAGCTGTCCAAAAGTATGTGGGTGAGAATCATGATAACTCAATTCCTTCTGAGTCTCAGTGACTTTCTGTAGAATTAGCTGGGATACACCTCCCACAGATTTTCACTTGCTAGGCAAACACTTGAAAGCTGTTGTTCTAATGAATGAACACAGTGATTCCCACAGTATATCCTATAAGATATAGTTGTCATGGGAAGGAAAAAGAATTACGTGGTCAAATACGTTCAGGCAAAATGGATGATATGGTTTGACTCTGTGTCCCCACCCAAATCTCATCTCGAATTGTAATCCCCACATGTCGAGGGAGGGATCTGGTGGGAGGTGAGAGGTGATTGGATAATGGGGGTGGTTTCCCCCATGCTGTTCTCCTGATAGTGAGGGAGTTCTCATGAGATCTGATGGTTTAAAAGTGGCAGTTTCCCCTACATGCTCTCTCTCTCCTGCCACCTTGTGAAGAAGGTACTTGCTTCTCCTTTGCCTTCCACCATGACTGTAAGTTTCCTGAAGTCTCCCCAGCCATGCGGAGCTATGAGTCAATTAAACTTCTTTCCTTTATAAATTACCCAGTCTCAGGTAGTATCTTTATGGCAGTGTGAGAACAGACTGATACACTAGATTAAACAATATCAATCCAGCTTCTTTCATGGAGGATTTTTCAGAGCCTTTAGGTGCTAATGAATATTGTGACTTTCCAAGAGGGAGAAATAGTTTGCAGCATTTCCCAAAACAATTCACCCAAGAAGTTCTTTTTTGGCATATTACCCGGTGCCTCTCATGACCCATGGGACGCACTTGGGGAGTGGAAAGATGACGGGACTTGGAGACAGCACAGCCAGGTTTGGAGCCCAGCTCTGCCATTTGGTAGCTGTGTGACCTTTATATTTTGAGCCTCCGTTTGCTCACTTGTAACATGGGATCATTATCATTATTGCCTTACCTGTTTTATTTTTGCCTTGTTTTGAGGGTTATGTGTATGAAGTCATCCATTGAGAGCCTGGCACAATGAGTTATCCTTCTCTGAACTAAATTCTGCTCTTGCAGCAGAACCATCAAAGGATATGAACAGTGTCCTTGGTGGTGATAGCCTAAGAGTGTCACCCACACACTGAATCCCCCAGATACAGAAGTCTGGTAACCTTGGGAACTCAATAGCTTGCTTGCGCCTGACATCCTGAAACTGCCCTCCAGCAAGCAGGTGCCTCTGGCCTACGTCACTGGGAGCTTTAGGAATGGGAAATGTCAATGTCTAATGGCTCTGACCAATAGGTTGAGGTGCATGCATTGAAGGAGGGGAGATGTCAGTTCAGCCGAAGCAGAAACCTTCGGGAACCTCTTTGTCCAGTGGCCATTGCTATCTAATTATCCTGGGAACGGTCTGACTCTTAACTTCTGAACCCCTTATGTTTACATTACTGAAACTTTAAATGTTACAAGTTTTATAAGTCCTGCCCTATGAGTATAAGGCATGCAAAAAAAAAATTTTTTTTTTTTGAGACAGAATCTCCCTTTGTCACCCAGGCTGGAGTGGAGTGGCGCAATCTCAAGTGATTCTCATGTCTCAGCCTCCCGAGTAGCTGGGATTACAGGCGCCTGCCACCATGCCCGGCTAATTTTTGTATTTTTAGTAGAGACGAGGTTTCACCATGTTGGCCAGGCTGATCTTGAACTCCTGCCCTCAAGTGATCTGCCTGCCTTGGCCTCCCAAAGTGATGGGATTACAGGCAAGAGCCACTGCGCCCAGCCAAAAAAAAATTTCTGTTAAGGATGCTGTATTTGACTACCCTTAAGTTTTGCATTCCATTAGTCATGGATACAGAGCTGACTAGAGGGTAAGTGAGACTGGAGGGGCCTGTACCCAGAATCTATCCCTTTGGGATTCATCTCTCCTGATTCCATGACTTTGAAGAGGAGGTGGGAGGAGGCGGCTCAGGAGCTATCCGGCCCCTCTTCCCTGCTGAAACCGGGGAACCAAGCAGGAGTAAGAGATAGATGCAGATGGCCCTGATCCCCAAAGCCAGCCTTTTAAAGCTGTGAGCTTCACCAGCAAGGCAACGCTTTCCCTTTCTCTTATAAACCAAGTTATGTTTCTGTCTCTTGCAGCCAAAAGAGTACTGATTAATCTGAGGAGTGTTTGAGCCATTTATTAATAAGCAGTTATTCAGCCAGGTGCGGTGGCTCATGCCTGTGATCCCAGCATTTTGGGAGGCCACGGTAGGAGGATCACTTGAAGCCAAGTGTTCAACACCAGCCTGGACAGTAAAGTGAGACCCCAGCTCTACATAAAATTTAAAAGTTAGCTGGACACAGTGGTGTGCACCTGTAGTCCCAGCTATTATACTTGGGAGGCTGAGGTGGGAGAATTTCTTGAGCATAGGAGTTCAAGGCATAGCAGCGAGTTATGATTACACCATTGCACTCCAGTCTGGGCAACAGAGTGAAATCCTATTTAAAAAAAAAAAAAAGCAGTTATTAAACAAATGTTTATTGAGCACCTACTATCTGACAGGTCCTAGTATGAGTTCTGGAAGTGCAACAGGGGACAAAGCAGGCATGTTTCCAGTCTTCCTAGGCCTGTCTGAAGTATAGACTCAAAGGGTGAACTAAATTAAAAAGATTACCTTTAGGCCAGGCACGGTGGCTCACACCTGGAATCCCAGCACTTTGGGAGGCCAAGGCAGGCGGATCACTTGAGGTCAGGAGTTCAAGACCATCCTGGCCAACATATAGTGAAACCCTCTCTCTACTAAAAAAAAATACAAAAATTAGCTGGGCATGGTGGTGCACACCTGTAGTCCCAGCTACTTGGGAAACTGAGGCAGGAGAATCACTTGAACCCGGGAGGCAGAGGTTGCAGTGAGGCAAGATTGTACTACTCTACTCCAGCCTGGGCAAGAGAGCGAGACTCCATCTCTCAAAAAAAAAAAAAAATTCACCTTTAATTCCCAGTTATAAAATGAATACAAGCCAGGTGCAGTGGCTCACACCTGTAATCCTGCAGCCTTTAGGAGGCTGAAGCAAGAAGATTGCTTGAGGGGAGAAATTTGAGACCAGCCTGGGCAACATAGCAAGACCCTGTCTCTAAAACAACAACAACAAAAAAAATAGGCAGGGGGTGGGGGCTCACACTTGTAATTCCAGCGCTTTGGGAGGCCAAGGTGGGAGGATCACTTGAGGTCAGGAGTTCAAGATCAGCCTGGCCAACATGGTGAACGCCCATCTTTACAAAAAATACAAAAATTAGCTGGGTGTGGTGGTGCACACCTGTAATCCCAGGTCCTGGGGAGGCTGAGGTTCAAGAATCGCTTGAACTCGGGAAGTGGAGGTTGCAGTGAGCCAAGATCATGCCACTGCACTCCAGTCTGGGTGACAGAGCGAGACTGTGACTCAAATAAAAAAATAAATAATAAAAAAATAGCAAAACAAAAAAAAAAAACACAGAAAAAGAAAAAAATAGAAAAAAAAACATAAACTCCTTGGAATATAAAAAACAGTAGAAAGAAGACATATACAAAAAAAGTAGAAGAAAGATTTAAAAATTGACTCATCATCCCATCACCCTGGGACAATTACTATTAACATTTTTATGTATTTAGTTTTTTCAAAACAAATATGCATTTTAAAATGAAAGAATGTGAAATTTATAGCTTTTATCTTGCATTTCCATAAAAGGTATCATGAATATTTTCCCATGTCATTAAATATTCTTCAAAAGTTTTATTCTGAAAAACCATGATTCGAAACAGCTGTACTCTTTTTTTAAGTACATTGATCAACAGCGTTTTAAAAAATGAATCCTCTATTTTGGGGCAGCCAGGTTATTTCCAACATCATGCTGTGATAAATAACACTGAAATGAACATCTTTGTACAAAAAACAAACTTCGCCCGTATCAAAAGACTTCTTTAGATAAATCTCCAGAGATGGCATTGTGGTAGGCCATAGGAAATGAATATTTTAATGTTTTTGGGTGGATATCACCAGTCTGCCCTGCAGAGAAGCTGTATCAGTCTGGATCCCAGCCAGTAGGACAGGAGCAGGTCCATTCACAATACCTTCCTCTTTTAGAATTTACTTGGGCTGAGATTGGGTGAGACCCATGAGACACTTGTCTGGGGCACAAAATTTGAGAGGGTGCCAAAAAGCTCAGTAATTAAGATAAATACTATTTCAATGCAATACTTTATTTAAAAATCAAAGTTAACACCAAAAGAAAATCCATGATGAATAAAATATCAAAATTTTAAATAAAAATAAGATTTGACAGAGTCCACCACATGGCTATGTCGAAGCCTGAGGAAAACCGCATGCCCCTCTACACATGATTTTATGCATTTTTCAAAAATATGCTTCCCAGAATGTTAAAGAAGCTGAAAAGTTATTAAAACATTAAAAAGTGGGTTATTAAAACTCACAATAGTATTTTAAGCTTAAATATCTAGAGAGTATATTCATATCTTTTTCTAAAGTTTTACATTCATCAAACATACTTTCAAAGTTTTCTCTCATTTGTTGTAACTTACAACTCTCAACTGAGAAAGAAAAATAAGCATGGCCAAGTGTGGTGGCTCACGCCTGCAATCCCAGCACTTTGGGAGGCCACAACAGGAGGATTGCTTCAGCCCAGGAGTTCGAGACCAGCCTGGGCAACATGGTGAAACCCTGTCTCCACAAAATATCCAAAAAAAATTTAGCCAAGTATGGTGGCACCTGCCTGTAGTCCCGGCTACTAGGGAGGCCGAGTCAGGAGGATCGCTTGAGCCTGGGAGGTCGCAGCTGCAGTGAGCCAAGATCATACCACTGTACTCCAGCCTGGGTGACAGAAAAAAAAAGAAAAAAGAAAGAAAGATAAAAGAAAAAAAAAGAGAAGCAAATAAGTACAAATAAGTAGACTGACTTTACATTTTGATTGTTATTGATGAGTTTATTTTCAGCAAAGACAGGCAGGCAAAATTATAATACATTCTAATTTTGCTATAAATAAAATATCGAAACTTAAAAAATAATGTTGTGATTTTTAGTAGTCTTGCTTTTTATTCTTCAATATTCCTTTCCTTAATGTTCTAGAAAAAAATTATTGAAAAACCACCTAAAATACATATACAGAGGTGCACATTTTTCCTTTTGCTTGGGTTCCAATATGGCTTGGCACGGTGGCCCTGGAATTTAGCTCAGTCGTGGTTGATGTGAAAATGACAGTGGTTACATATTCATTTATTCATTCGCTCATTCAGTCATTTGATTTTGTGCACATATTATGCTGGGTCCTGGGAGGAGGGGTGTACACAGGTGAGTGCCACACAGTCTGCCCTGGGAGGCAGAACCGATGCCAGTGAAAGAAAACTTCGTTTGGACCTGGGTCCTATCATTCACCAGCTCTTCCGCCTTGAGCAAGCCTTCAACCTTTCCTGGCTCAGTTTTTCCTCTTGTAAGACAGTGATTTTAAAACCCTCCCTTGCAGGGTTGGTGTAAAGATTGCATGAGATGATGGAGGTGAGGTGCTTGGTGCACAGTGACTGATGACGGTGATGCTGTGATCATTTATACGTCCAGTTACTTTAAGCCATTCATTCTGCAAACAAATCTGGAGCAGCACCTAATGTGCCAGGCACTGCGATTGACTCTAATAATTGTGCCAACACATCTTAAGTCTAACCTCAAGGTGCATATAATCCCAGGGGCAGTCGGCATTAATGGATAAATGATAATATAATGCAATAACTCCTTGACAGAAGTTGTGTCCTACAGGATGAAGAGGAGTTTGCGAGGCAGAGAAGGGGGAAGAACAGAGACAGGAGGCAGGAAGAGTCTGGGAAAGAGCGTCAGGTCCAGGTGGCTTCAAGGAGGGCGAGTAGTGCCGACCCAGCCAAGCTTACTTCACCCTCAGAAGAGATTCCTTCACGATCCCAGTGGCCGGGGCGCAAGCTGGTCTCTCCCTGTCTGCCTGCAGTAAATGGCGTTAAGTGCTGAGTGGCTACGGGATTTCATCCAGGACACAGAACAGGGGACTGCAGGACACTGATTCAGTGAAGGCCGAACGTTGTTTGTCCTTTGGGAAAAGCTGGAGAAGCCATGGCATTTATGCTTGTTTTGCCCTTTTTCAAATCCCGTCTTTGATTATTCACCCCTCCTTCCGCCGTCGTGCATATGGACCGTCCCTGACATTTGGCCATGAGTGTGTTCAGAAACAGCCGCCTGTAAATCACATCCTGTCAACCTGGAGCCAGTGAGAATCGAATGAATGTGACTCTCCCTGTTCCCCACCTCCTGGCCCCCCAACACCCTGTAAACGCCATGAGAGCCCGGGGTTCCTGTCTGGCCGCTTCTCCCGTGTTGGAGGCAGCACGTGGCCTGTAGTAGATGCTGGACGAACCCGTTTTGAATCGACACGAGCCAGGTGATGGGAGGACCCTTTAGGGATGTTTTAGCCGCAGGCTGGTTAAGCGCGGAAGACTTCTCCCTTTTTCTCTGCATCTTCCCAGTTTCCCTGGCTGTGTCCCGTGGGGCCTCCCAGCCTCTCTGTCTGGAAGTTACTGAGCTATAAACAGACACCTAAATGAACGAGTTTAGCTTTTAAAGAATCCTTTGAAGAAGGATTGCAACGTGACTAATCACCCCCTAATTTATTGGCCTGTAAATTTGCATTTTCCTACAATACATTTTTCTTCGCAGAGGGCCCTCGCATCCCACAGACAAAGGCAATTTCAGCTGTGGCTGAGCTGCCCATTTAGAAGCTACAGATGCTTGTCTTTTCCAGCAGTGGAGTCATTATATTGTTTTAATGTCAAGAACGAGATTATAGGCAGGCAGGGGCCAGGAGAGAGGGTGGGGGCGGGGTGGGGGCGGGGGAGGGGGCAGGAAGGAGGGGAAGGATGCGAGGGGGGCGGGGCTAGGAGAGGGCTGGGGTAAGGAGCTTGGGCAAGGGAGCGGGAGGTCAGGGGCAGGCCGCCTGGGCCCACTGTTGCCCCCTTTCTTGGCCCCTGTTGCAGCCCCTGCTCAGCTCCATCCTTCTGTACCTGGAACTGCCCTGCTACACCTCGCCCCTCCCCACTCTGGCCTCCCCTCCCCCATCCCTTGGCCAGGGAACAGGGTCGCGCAGGATTTATGGAGCTGGCCCCTGCGGAGAGGATCCGGGGATAAATCTCAGCTTATTTAGGAGCGTGATCTACATTTATTGCACTTAATGTGATCTTTAACGTGTCCAAAAGGGGCCCATAAATCCCAGCCTGGCCGGCTCTGCCAGCAGGGCCCCTGGGCCAGCCCCTCCCCTTGCTGGGGTGAGCTAGCGCGAGTTCCTGGGTCTGTTGATCCCCCTTTCCCTGGGGCTCGCGCCCTGGCTCAGTCATCCAGGAGTGATGCCCTCCCTGAGCGGGCTGAAGCCACATCCAGAGTGTATGCCAGGTTATGCTGAGACCTGGGTTATACCTCTCTGGGACAGAAACAGCGCATGCCTCTCTGACTGGGTAACTTCTGAGATCCCTTCCCGAGCTAGATCTGAAAGCGCCAAGATTTGTAATTAACGTGATGCAGGCCCAGATGACAGCAGTGAGCCGAGCAGAGCAGAAGGGAGGCCATGGGAACAGCATCCCAGTGCGGAAGGCAGAGGCGGGGAGAGGGAGAGTCTACCAACACTGCTTCCTATGGTTTTTATAAATATGAGCCCGTGCATATCTAACAGCGGTGGGCTCTGTAATGTAGATGGCAGTTTACAATGCATAAAGCACGTCCACACCTGCCCTCCCACTGCCCAGAGGAAGAAACAACGGCTTCCAGAGGCCAAACTTGCTTAAATTCACAAAATTAATAAGCAGCAAACTGGACACGGACCTGTCTCTTTTCACAGGACCACGCTGCCCAGATGTGTGGGCACATGTGTGTACCCCCCAAAGCACACACAGATGCTGTGTCCTTGGGAGCATGCCGTGTGTGTGTTTGTGTGTGTGTGTGCACGTGCACGTGGGTGCGCCTGCTGGAGCACTCCCAGTGGAGATTGTGCAGACATGCTCGAGGTCACCACATGTATGTTTTTAATCCTTTTGTCTCTGTTTTTCTCCCAGCAAAAAGAAGCCATGCCTAGCTGTTAAGAATCTGTATATTCGCATGTGTGTCTCTTGGGTGTGTGAGTGCGTGTTTGGAGTAGGGTGGGAAAATGACGGGGAGGGAATCCCAATTAGTCTATTTGCCTGGAACAAGAGAAGCAGCTTTAAGAACCAGCTCTCATATCAAAGATCATTCTTGTCTCTGGATTAGAGATTACTGTCCCAACCCCTATTTTGGCATCAGCTGGCAGCATGCCCAGCCTCAGGAAACACACTGTGCACACATCTGTCTGCACACACGTTTGCATGTACATGTGAGACACAGGGTTGAAATCCAGGACCCAGCAAGGAGCATTAGGACTGCCACTTAGGGTGAAGGGCATGGCGCATCTATACCCAGAATGTGAGGTGTCCTTTCACAACGATGGGAAGCAGCATGTGAAATGTCAGTGCATCCCTGCACTGAGGTTTTCCTTTGATTAAATTCCTAGAAGTAGAATGGCTACCTCAAAGGTTGTACACATTTGAGAGATTTCTACTAATTCCTTTTTTTTTTGAGACGGAGTCTCACTCTGTCGCCCAGGCTGGAGTGCAGTAGTGTGATCTCGGCTCACTGCAACCTCCGCCTCCCAGGTTCAAGCGATTCTCATGCCTCAGCCTCCCGAGTATCTGGGATTACAGGAGCGCACCACCACACCTGGCTAATTTTTGTATTTTTAGTAGAGGCGGGATTTCACTATGTTGGCCAGGCTGGTCTCAGACTCCTGACCTCAAGTGATCCATCCCACCTCGGCCTCCCAAAGTGTGGGATTATAGGCGTGAACCACTGTGGCTGGCCAGTTTCTACTAACTCTTGCTGAATTGCTCTCTGGAAAGCAGAATCTGGGACGGGAGGGTCTGCTTGATAATGGGAACGGTTTTGTTGATAAAGGAGGAGTTTGGGAGTCAGTCCCTTGGGAGCAAAGGGCTGGGGTCATCCTGTCTCTTTTGCTGTGGTTTGGGGTGACAGAGGAAAGGAGGGAGGTATTGAAAGCATTCTGCCACCCTGAGTCTTTTGCCAAGGACCAACCCGACTTTATGCCACCTGGGGCTCTGTCCCTAACACCACGTCTGCAGTCCCTGTGCACAGGGGAGGAGCTGAGTCAACACTGGTGAGAGAACAAATATTTGTTGAATGGACCAATGTTTGTTGAATGTTCCAAAGTTTGCTGATGGAACGAATGTTTGTTAGGAGAACACTATTGTTCTTGGAAAAGCCGCTGCTGATTCACAGGCTACTTCCCTTCTCCAAAGTTCCTGGTAAGCTCATGGCCCACCTCAGCAGAGCCACAAAGGGGACCACGACAGCCTCCTCCTGGCCGCACCAGGCGGCTTCAGGAGGGTGGGCTGGGCGTCTGTCTTCTCTGAGATTCCAGGATGCAGCCCATTTCCCTCTTCCCGCTGTGTTCGAGAAACGTCGGTTAAATGAATAAATGCCTTGGTTTTAGATCCCTGCTCGACTCACCGCTACTGCTCAGTGAGGCATAGGGTAGGTTGCTTAACCTCCCTAAACCTCCACTCTCAAATACAAAATGAACAGACTGGCCTCTCTGTGGCTATCCATCTTTTTTTCTTTAAAGTAGAATTTTTTTCTTCAAACAAATTCCACTCCAAAGTGCTGCCTCCCCTCCCTCCATGGAACCTCTAGGGTTCTGTGGTACCTAGTTTGAGGGCCCCTGGAATTGTTTGTGTCTAAAATCCACACTAACCCAGGGGCACCATGGCTGGACTCAGCACCATGGATTTCCCCCAAACATAGATGATCATTCAAGAAGTTGTGAAGAAAGGGACGTTTAAATCGGGAGAACTGTGAATTAGATAGAAACACTGTATCGATATTAAATATCCTGGATTGTGAAATTATATATTCTAGATTATATAAGAGAAGATCTTCATTCTTAGAAAATACTCACTTAAGTAGGAAGGCAAACAGTAGCATCACACGGCCTACTTTCAAATGGTTCAGAAAAAGGGACTATATATACATAGAATGAGAAAGCAAATACAGCAAAATGTCCGAAATGCTGAATATGGACAAAAGATACCCAGGAATTCTTTGTACTATTCTCTTGCAACTCTTCTGTAGGTTCGAATGATCTCAAAATAAGAAGCTTTAAAAATAATTCATCTTTTTCTGAACTACTTGGTTAAAAAAATGTAAAACTTTAAATGTTTTTCATTTTAAAATAATGAAAACGAAAGAAGAGACTCTAAGGCCAGGGAGCGTCTGTCTGAGTATCTACAGGCCCATTCAGGTTAGTCCTTTCTGAAGGCGGAAGGGAGTAGGCGGCAGGGAACTCTTCTTCTTTTTTTTTTTTTTGGAAACGGAGTCTCGCTCTGTTGCCCAGGCTGGAGTGCAGTGGCGCAATCTTGGCTCACTGCAAGCTCCGCCTCTGGGTTCATGCCATTCTCCTGTCTCAGCCTCCCGAGTAACTGAGACCACAGGTGCCCACCACCACACCCGGCTAATTTTTTATTTTTTTGTATTTTTAATAGAGACGGGGTTTCACTGTATTAGCCAGGATGGTCTCGATCTCTTGACCTCATGATCCGCCCGCCTCAGCCTCCCAAAGTGCTGGGATTACAGGCGTGAGCCACCGCTCCCGGCCTCTTCTTCTTCTCCTTCTCCTTCTTTCTTCTTCTTCTTCTTCTTTCTTTTTTTTTAAGATAAGGTCTTGCTCTGTTTCCCAGGCTGGAGTGCACTGGTATGATCATGGCTCACCGTAGATTTGACATTCCCAGGCTCGAGTGATCCAGAACCCTCCTCTTAAGTAAACTCACTGGCCAGAAGTTTGGCTGCACCAAAGCTGGGGCTTGGCTGCCTCTTGCAGAAGCCGAAGTGGCCCAAGTTTTCAATGTGCTACCAGGTCCCACTGGGAGAATTTTGCTGATGAATATGACCTCTGGGGCTGCTTGATTTTCTAGCCTTGTTTCCTGGGACAGAAGAGGAGGAGGAGAGGAAGGGAGGGAGAGGAGGGGGAGGAAGAAGAGGAAGAAGACGAGGGTGGTGAAGGTCTAGAAGAGATAGGAAAGAGATGCTTAGGGAGGAGACAGGAAGGAGGAGGGGTCATGGAGAAGGATGGGGTTCAGGGCAGCTGCAGCAGCAGAAGGTGGGTAGCCACTCGACGAGGGTGCTGTTGAGAAGATTCAAGAGATGCTTTTGAGGCTCCCTCCAGCCTTGAAAGAGAAAAATTCAAGGACTGAAAGAGGCAAGAATGTTCCTGGTATGTGGACGTGTATGTAGGTGCGCACGCGCACACACATGCACACGCACGCACACACACAGCCCCGTCCCTTCTGCTCCCATGGCAAGAATATGGCTCTTGACATTTATTACAAGTGAACAAATATGTGGGTTGGTGTACATCAGGGCTGAGCAGCCCACCTGGCTGAGGGACTTGTGAGAGGCACTCACCTGCGATCCTGAAATCCAAGAAGCTCCAAAGGCCGTGTTTTCTATTAACTCGTAAGTCTGGTAAAACACAACTTGAAATGTCATGAGGCTATTTATGGCCTTTATTTTCCCCCACTTACTGTGAATATTCACACATTTCACTGCAGAAATAGTCACGTTTGCTTACTGAGTGCTGCTCAGGCCCTACAGAGGTTATTATGAAATCTATGGTATATGCACCAAATTCCCCTTCTAAAATCAGACACATTCTGAAGTCTGAAATGTATCTGACCCCAAGGGTTTTAGATAAGGGACTGTGGACTTGTACGAGGGTAAAATTGTAGTTTCCAGAAGAAGGGTGGGGAGAGCAATTTGCAAGGTGCCTGTGTGTGATTATGTGTGTGTGTGTGTGTGTGATTGCATGTGTGTGTACGTGTGTGTGTGTGTAAAGTCTTGATTTGGGTGCCAGTGTCTAGCAATGTTGATCTCTGCAACCAAGCATCAAGATGTTGGCTTTGGGTCTTACAGAAGAATGGGATTCATTCATCCATTCATTTTGGAGACATTAGTATGGTCGGTTGAAAAGAGCAAAGCTCACCTTATATATAAAGTGAATTACAGGCACAAACAAAGAAAGTGGGGAGCAGGCAGAGGGCTAGAGTTAACCACCAATCCCCACTCACTAGGACATAGTGAGGCCAAGTCCTGTCCCAGGTCGCCTGCTTGACCCCTCCTGGCTCTATGCCTCTTATGCCTCTGACTTGCCTTTTCTACTTCTTTGTTCCCAGCTAGACTATGCTCCACCACACTCACCTGGCACATTTCAAGGCCCATAGCGATGCAGTGAAGCTGGATGGAGCTGGTGCACCAGGGGTGGACGGAGGAGACGCACTAGGGGCGGATGGAGCTGATGCACCAGTGTTGGATGGAGCTGGTGTACCAGCGGTGGACGGAGCTGATGCACCAGCGTTGGACAGAGCTGATGCACCAGCGTTGGACGGAGCTGATTCAGCAGGGGTGGACATAGCTGATGCACCAGTGGTGGATGGCGCTGATGCACCAGGTGTTGATGGAGCTGATGCCCCAGGGGGTGGATGGAACTGATACGCCAACTGATGCACATAGCTGTGGTTAAGGAAGATGTTAGCATTTGGGAAAGCGGCATGAAGGGTATGTGAGAACTCTCTGTAGTATCTTTGCATTCTTTCTAGAAATCTAAAATTATTCCAAAGTAAAAAGGTTATTTTTTTTAAAACCTTGTCTTGATTCCACACCCCTCCCACTTCTTTTTGTTTCTTATTTATCAAAACTTCCCCCAAAGAACTGTCTGAACTCATTGTCTCCGGTTCCTCTTCTCTCAGTCTTCTGCAAGCCCACACTCCAGTCATGTTTTCACCGTCGATATGTCCCCCAAAACTGCTCCTGTCCAGGTCTCCACTGGCCTCCATGCTGCTAAATCCAACGGCCCATCCTCAGGTCTCCACTTTCTTGGCTTCTCAGCAGGATTGCTGATCAACTCCTTAAAACACTTCCTCGACTTGGCTTTGAGATGCTGCTGTCTCTTGGCTCTCCTCGTATCTCACTGAGTCTCCCGTTTCATCTTCCTGCATTTGCTTTCTCTCTCCAACCTCCGCATGAGACATAGAGCCCCAGTCTTTGGACAATCTGCACTCCATCGCCAGCTAAGCTTATCCAGCTCCGTGACTTTGTATACCAACTGCAGCCTGGCCGCTTCCACGTCCAAGTCCGCAGCCCCTGGATCACCCGGGAGCAGCCTCTGCTGCCTACTCATCATCTCCACTTAGAGGCACAAGAGGCTTTTCGCACTGAACCCATCCAAACCCAGCCCTCAAATCCTCACCATCTCTCCCATGACAGTCAACGGCGACTCTCTCTTTCCAATCGCTCTGGCCAGAAACCTTGAATTCATCTTTGACCTCTATTTCTCACACATCCAGTCGATCAGCAAATCTAACACATCCAAAATCTGACCACATCTCCCTGCTCCACTGCAGCTGCCCCATCCAGGCGCCGTCGCCTCTCACCTGAATGAGTTCCCTCACCTCCGCCTCGGTCGCCCATCACCTCCTCCCGGGGCTCTCTGCTCTGCCCTCTCCCCACCCCTCCCCCCCGCTTTAGTCTATTCTCAAAACAGCAGCCAGAGGCCCCCTTGCAGATGCATCAGCTCAAGTCATCTTCACCCCTAGTGACTTCCCCTGGCATTCACATGGAGAGTCAAAGTCCTTACAATGGCCATCAAGTTCCCCTGGGACCTGACCTTACCCCCTAACCCACTTCCCCTTGCCCACTCTGCTGCAGCCACAGATGTGCCAAGCACATTCCTGCCTCGGGGCCTTTGCACATGCTGTTCCCCCGCCCCGTCACTTTCCTCGAGTTTCTGCTCAGAGGTCCCCCTCCCAGTGAGGGCTTTGCTGACCACCTTTCATAACAGAGTCAAACCCTGATTCTTCCCCCACAGTTCGGGCTTCCGCAGCGCTCGTTCTGTGATGCGCTGTCTGCTTGCTCTGTAAGCTGATTGTCTGTCTCTCTGACTAGATGTGGAGTCGAGGAGACAGAAATTTGATTTTGTTTCCCTCCAGATCCTGACAGCCTATAATAGGGCTTGGTGGCAGAGAGATTTTTTTTTTAATCAACTTTCATGACTTAAGCTGGGAAAATAATCCCTTGCTAGGCTGAATGCTGCCTGAAACATTCTCTCCCAGTTCTGGAAGGTCTTTCCCGTGGCAGCCAGGGCTGTGGCCACCTGGCCAGCAGGGCTTTGAGCCCCATCGTCTCCCTGTCCACCCTGTGGGAATCTCCCAACAGGTGTGCATGGTCACTCACCCATGTGCCTGCGCCCTGAGTGTGTGTGGACACTGGGGGACGTGAGAGTGTGTGGAGCATGCGGGTGGCTGCAAGGCCCAGGTGTCCCGAGGGCTGCTGGCTAAGTGACTTGTCTTCCCTCAAAGGCTCACTGTGACCTCCTAGGGTGAAAGTGGGGCTGGGGTGGGGACCCCTGGAATGGGAGTCCAGGAGGTTCCCTCCTCCCTCCTCCTCTCTCCCACCCATGCAGCCCTCCCACTGGCTGGCTGCAAACTCTGGCTGGGTCAGGTGTGGAGGGAGGGGGGTCTGAGCACCAGGAAGGGCCCAGGCCAGGGGGAGCTGTAGGACCTGTCAGCTGAAGCAAGGCTGCTGCCTCCTGGTCCCCTCCTCTAACTGATGGGCTGGACCCCTGTCCCTCATCCCCAGCCGAGGCCACCTGTCAGGTGTGTGTCCCTCTCTCTGTCCACTCCCTCTGACTCCACTTCGTTTCTGTCACTCCGCGTTTCCCCTGCTGGCTCCTTACCTTTCTTCTGGTCTCTGTTTCTGCTTTTCTCTTTGTCTCTGAGTCTGTCTCCCTTTCTCTGTCTCCTTATCTCTGTGTCCCCTCTGTGGGACTCTCTCTCTCTCGTACCTCCGTTTTCTGCCTCTTTTCTCCCTCTGCCTCTGTGTCTCTCACTCTCTCTCCTTTCCTCTCCTCCTTCAGCCTTGCTCCCTGCTCATCTCTGCTCGTTCCTCCGCCCTGCTTGCCTGCCTGCCCAGCCTGCCTTCACTGCCTCCCTCTCTCCCCGCCAGCCTCCCCATCGTCTCTTCCTCGCCCGGCCTCGTCTGTCTCCCGTCACCCTGTCTGTCTCTCCCTCCGCTTTCCGGGAAGGCAGCGTGATTTATGAGCTGCAGACAGGGCCAGCTGCGGGTGCGGGAGGCCCTGATTACAGTTTCCCGGAGGAAGCTGCCTGCTCGGGGATGGCAGGGTGACAGCGTTTACACAGAGCAGCCCGGGCTCAGAGCGCGGCTGTCAGCCGGAGACGGATGGAGTGCTGGAGAAGGCCCATTACTTCATTCACACCTCTGCGGGCAAACAATAAAACACTTACACACGGCCTTGACACAGGGCGGGTGGGCCTCCCCCTAGAACATTCCCAGCCTGGCCCAGGGGCTGGGCCTCTCTGTTGGGAAAGAGTGTGGGCGGGGGGCAGTGGTGGTCCCGGGGGAGGCCCACCAGGCCCAAGCCCCAGAGAAAGCCCCGGAGCTGGCTCTGAGCCCAGGCTTTGGTACTGCCAGCCACTTCCCGCCAGGCCTCAGTTTCCTCATCTGTGAAATGGGGTGTAATGCTCACACTGGAGAAACAAGAGAAAAGAGTGCCACACAAAGTAAAGTGTTATTATCAATATGAACTAAGAGTCACATTCAGATCACCATCTTGGGTGGAAAGGGAAGTGCTCAGGATTCTAAACCTGGCCTGCGGAAGAAGGTATCCAAGGGCGTGGGCTGCGACCCAAGGCTGCCATTGGACAGGGAGAAAACTGTGAGGTTGGCAAAGTCACCCCCTTTCTGCCTGTTTTCTGGGGACCACTTCACCAAGGCATGCAATTCTGGAATCTTCATTCACATGGAGGTGAAAGTGACTATGAACAGCTGGCTGTGTGGGGTGGCTCACACCCGTAACCCCAGCACTTTGAGAGGCCAAGGAGGGTGGATCACCTGAGGTCAGGAGTTCAAGACCAGCCTGGACAACATGGTGAAACCTCGTCTCTACTAAAAATATAAAAAATTAGCCTGGCATGGTGGTGTGTGCCTGTAATCGCAGATACTCGGGAGACTGAGGCAGGAGAATCACTAGAACCCAGGAAGGGGGCAGTGAGCCGAGATCGCACCATTGCACTCCAGCCTAGGTAATAAGAGTGAAACTCCGCCTCAAAAAACAAAAACAAAAACAAAAACAGCCATCATGTGCAGCATCACTTCCTTCCCCAGCCATAATAACACCCGTGGGAAGTTGCATTTCACCCGGGAACACAGCTTTCAATTCAGGGAATGCTGCCCCAGTGGCGGAATTTCAGGCACCATCAGGATACAGAGAAAGGACTGAGACTGGGCTGAGGCTGGTTTCACTGACTTGTAACTGACCCTGCATTTCTAGAAAATGAAACTAGAGTGGAAACATCAGTCATGGCACACTCACGGGCCATGGGACATGAACCACAAGTGCCACCCCCATTTGTCATACCCCTTCCATGTGCCAGGCACAGTCCATGCCCTTTCTACCCCTTGCCTCATTGGGACCCTGCAAAGTGGGTATCGTGTCCACATTGCACAGCTGAGGAAACCGAGGCTCAGAGAGATTAAGCAGCTGGCTCAGGCAGCTTGTACACAATGCAACTCAGGTTGGAATCCAGCTCTGAAGCTGTGTTCCTCCCCCAGACATGGGAGAGCCATGGGTGGGCTCTGGAGCCACAGTGCCTGGGTCCCAAGTGCTGGCTTCTTGACTTTCCAGCTGTGTGACTTTGAGCAAGTAGCTCAACCTCTCCTGGGCTCAGCTGCCTCACCCAGACACTGGGGAGAATGACGCTGAGGATCTTCAAGGATGGTCGTGAGGATGAACTGGGATGATGCATGAGAAGTGCTGGGAACAGCGCTTGGTACACATACCATGCATCCAGTCAATTCCAGGCCAGAGCCTCTATCCACGTCCACAGGCCACAGACCAGCCCCTGCTTCCTGCCCCTCCTTGCCCATCCCTGCCTCTCAGCCACACTGTTCATCGCTGGTGTCAATTTAACACAGATCCTCTCAGGGGCAAGGCAGGAGGCTGAGGCTACACATGACAGCTGTTAACACAAGGGGTTGATCACAGGTTACTTAGCTCAGGGAATAAAATCCACCCCCTACCTCAACAAAAGCCTGCACAACCTGCCTGGGGAAGCAGCCTGAGGGGAGCAGAAGCCAGCAGGCCAGTGTGTTCCTCTGTTTCTTTCTTTATGCTGAACCAACGAGTTGGTGTCATCACACGCCGGCTTGTGGTCAAGAGGTGAGAGGCCTGGGTTTGATTTAGGTTTCGCTGGTTACCGGGTTTGTAGAGTAGCCAATTCCCCTCTTTTCTTGGAGCCTCAGTCTCCCCATCTGCAAAATAGAACTGATGTTGCCTACAGCGAAGGGTGGGTGTAAGGATTAAATGAGTATGGTCATTAATCTAATGAGTATTTATTGAGCATTCACCGTGTGCCAGGCTTTGTTCCAGACACTGGGGACATGTGACAAACCAGACAATGTCTGTTCTCACACTGTGGTGCTCACAGTGTGGTGGGGGTTTCAGGTTGTGGGAAGGGCTAAGGAGAAGACAAATCAACAAGGTGTGATGTAGGGGGCTGGGGAGGACATCTGTGGCCAGGGTGAGCGGGTGTGGGGAGCGGGCTCTCTGCCGAGCCACTTCTCTTTTCCTACCTAAATTATGAAGGTCCCCTTCCCCCAGGGTGAGCAGGCCCCCTCCTCCAGTGCTGCTTTCTGGGGATCCCCTGACTCCATGCTCACAGGGGTTCTGACCAGACCTTTGAGCAAAGAGGCCATGGGGAAGGCAGTCTCCATCAGTGTCTTCTGAGGACTAAAGCGCCCCTTTTCCCAGTGCAGCCTGGCCCAGCCCCCAGTGTCCCGTGGCTCCCGCCCCCGCCCTGCCCTGCTGCTGGCTACCGATGGGAGGCTGCTGGAGAAGGCATCCTCCATTCCAGCTGGGGTCACGGGGCAGAGTTCACACAGAGGCTGCCGCAGATAGGATGGCCGTGAGCCCAAGGGCAGCGGGTATTGCAGCAAATGTGGTGAGGCCTCAGCCCTGTGGGTGACTGGGCAGGGCAGCCTGATGTCCCGGGTGAGGGTGTCAGGCACAGCCAGTGCCACCGCCGGTGAGGTTGTCTCGCCTTCAGCGTGAGGACTCCAGCTGGGGGGTAGCTGGCCACCAGCATGTCTCACACCCCAAGGAGCCTTCCTGGAGCCACTGGGGTGAATTTACAGGACATGGTCCACACCCTCTGGGATCCCCCATTTGAATGGAACCTGGAGCCCAGGCCCAGAAATGACCCTCCGACTTAAACTGCCCAAACGAGACTTCTCTGGACTCCAGGGTTGGGGCCAGAGCTGGTACTGGAGTTGGGGCCAGAACTAGGGCCAGAGCAGCTTTGCTGTCCTATCCTAAACTGGGAGCTTACAGAGTATGAGCTGGGAGCTGCTGAGCAGAAGCAAAAAGGGGGAAATTCTTACCTCTGTTAGGCTCAGTCAGAGGAGGCTTCCTGGAGGAGGGGGTATTCTTAGGATGTTAAAATATGGTTATGATAATAACATTTACTGAGAGTACTGTGGACCCCTATGCACACTGCATCTCATTCATTCCATGAAAACTCACCAGAGAAGGGCCTCCAGAGTCTTTGATTAGAGATGGGGACCCTGAAGCTCAGTGAGGGGCAGGGACCATTCCAAGCATTCATGGTGGGTACAGGAGGGAGCTGAGTTCCAGACCCAGGCGTGCCAGTCCCAAGAACCCATGTGCATAACCACCATACCGCAGGTGTCCTGAGTTTAGGCAGCAGCATGAGAGACAGAGGGCACGGGACCCAAAGGCCGTCCTAGCTGGAAGAAACCTCCTATTTGCCCACATCACAGATGAGAAAGTGGAAGGCGAAGTGTCCCCCCATTCAGCTCTGTCCCCTGTGGGCTCTGAGGCACCCTGGCTCCTGAGAGTCACATGAGCGAGGAGGATGGTGGCCCGGACCATCATCTCCTGAACACCTGCTACGTCCTGAGAATTCACCATGCGTGGTCTTATCACACACACACCTGCAGAGATGTCAGCGACCCATCCATTCACCAAGGCTTCCATTAATTAATTTTGTGTTTTTAAATAGAGATGGTGTCACCCAGACTGGAGTGTAGTGGCATGATCTCAGCTCACTGTGGCCTCGAACTCTTGGGCTCACCTCAAACTCTTGGGCTCAAGTGATCCTCCCACCTCAACCTCCAGGGTAGCTGGGACTATAGGTGCACATCACCACCCAGCTAATTTTTTTTCTTTGGGTAGAGATGAGGTCTCACTACACTGTCCAGGCTGGTCTCAAATTCCTGGCCTCAAGTGATCCTCCTCCTGGGCTTCCCAAAGCACTAGGAGGATGGGCATGAGCCACCCTGCCCGGCCACTTTAATGAATCTTTTTTGAACATCAAGTATGCTTTCACAATTGTACTAAACACAGGGCCAGGGGTTGAGGATAACAAATGTCAGGAAATATAAGACACGACTCTTGCCTTCAAGGGGTCTGTGATCCTCAGATAGTGGAAACGTGGGCTGGGAGAGTTACAACAGAAGGTGAGTTTTGTTCTTTTAAGGGTCTTACAAGTACGATCTGCAAATGCTACAGGAACCTGGAAGGGGTTGAGGACCAGTGACCAGAGGGCTTTCCATAAGGAGGGTGCTCAAAAAGCCCTGTGGAAGTTGCCAGCCCCTTTCCACACACAGACACCTGGTCACTCCTGACTGCTGGTTATGTGTGGAGTATCCAGGTGCATGTGCTCATGGTACCCTGCATCTGCCTGGAATGCTTTGTCCTTGGTCTACCTGAAAACACCCTCCCCTCCTTCAAGGACATCCTTGATGGTCCCCTCTCTATGGCTTTCCCATAGAGATGGATGGATGGATAGGTGAATGAGTGCATGAGTGATTGAGTGATGGATGGATGGATGGATGGATGGATGGATGGATGGATGGATGGGTGATTGAGTGGATGGATGGATGAATGGATAGGTGATTGACTGGATGGGTGATTGAGTGGATGGAGGGATGAATGGATAGGTGATTGAGTGGAGGAGTGATTGAGTGGATGGATGCATGAATGGATAGGTGATTGATTGGATGGGTGATTGAGTGGATGGATGGGTGGATGGATGGATGGATGGATGGATGGATGGATGGATGGATGGATGATTGAGTGGATGGATGGATGAATGGATAGGTGATTGACTGGATGGGTGATTGAGTGGATGGGTGGATGAATGGATGGGTGATTGAGTGGATGAGTGATTGAGTGGATGGGTCGATGAATGGATGGGTGATTGAGTGGATGAGTGATTGAGTGGATGGATGGATGGATGGATGGATGAATGGTTGGAGATTGAATGGGCAGATGGGTAAATGGATAAATGAGTGATTGAGTGGATGGATGGAAGGATGGGTGGGTGGTTGAGTGGATGGATAGCCTGGAGGGATGAAAGGGTGGTGGGCGAACAAATCCATCCCTCCACTCAACCACTCATCCACCCATCCATCTCAACTTTCCCATCCCTCTCCACTTCCTTTGGCAGAATTAGCAGCTCCAATCTCCGTGGTCTGATCACTATAACTAATATGGACTCTCCCACCTCACTGATCACACAGAAATGTGATCACCTGTTTTTCTCTTCCTTCGCAGCCACCATGTAGATGAGGGATCAAGAAGTGATGGCCATCAGGTGTTTCCTTATCACAGGGTCTGGCACCCAGCAGGGCCGCAGCCACACAGGTAGTTCTTGATGTGGCCAGTGGCACTCTGCTTATTCAGCACATGGGTGAGAATGGGAGGAAGAGCACACCTGGGGCAAGGCTGGCCAGGAAGGAGCAGGCATGCAGGGGGTGCATCTAGGAGGCTTGGAGCACTCTGGAGATCTGCAGAAGTGGATGCCCAGTGGAGGAGCTGAGCAGGAGGAGGGAGGAGGGGGGCCATGTCATCCTTCACTGAGATGAATGGTTCCAGCAACAACCCAGACAGGTAAACAGTGGGGCTGGGGCCAGACAGGGCCCCACCACACCCCCGCTGGCTCTGCACTGGTGACAACTCCTGTCAAGGCTTGATGGGAGGCTGCTGGCTGCTTCTGCCCCTCTTGCCCTGCTGGGGGGTGGGGTTTTACTCAAAGTTGGGGGGCCAGTGGCTACTCTGTTGACTCCAACTGCACGAGAGAGCCCAGGAGGAGAGAAAAGAAGGGTTCTCCTTTCCTCCACCTCCATGGAAATTCAGGAGGATACTGGTCCTGCCAGATGTTCTGTGTTGGTCAATGCCCCCTTCCTCCAGGAAGTCCTCCCTGACCAGTGCTGTTTATCTCTCCTTCTATTCACCACCACTTCACACCCCCGCAGAAACTGATCTCCCATGTGATGGCTCTGGCATCCACTGTCTCTCTCATTCACTCGACACTTGCACTACTGTTTGTACAACTGAAGTCCAGTCTGCCCTCGCTGGCTGTGTGGTCTGGTCTGCTCTAACCTTTGGTTGCTTTACCTAATTCATGGGAATATGAGGTAGATATTCTTTAAGGTGAACTTTGATCCTAGATCTGCCACTTCCTGTTTTGAGCCTCAGCTTTGCACCTGGCAGATGGAGATCACAATACTGAGGTCCAGATGAAGTGAGGCCTTCGTGTGAGGGGCTTGGCCCAGGGCAAAGAAGGCAGGTACTTCCTGAGTGTTAGTGATTGCCTCTTGTGACCAGGTGAGCACAAGGCTCACAGGCTGCTCCTGGACAAGAACTCAGGTGTGAAGATTCCTGCTCTAGTCTCTCTGAGTTGGGATAAGGGATCTGGGAGAGAAAAATGGGGTGTCTGCTACATTCCCTAAAACTCTGTTAACCCAATGACCTGTTCACCTTTTGACGCCCCCCGTTCAGTGTTTTTGCACCCATCAAGTATATGATTTTGTTTGCTCCACTTTTTCTTTGTTGTTTAGCTACTCAGCTTATAGACAGTCATGCTTGATTTGGGGGTGATTAAATAATGATCTCTTAACTACATGGTGTTTTGGTAGGAGATGGGTGTCCCTTTAAAATTTATTAATTTACTTTGGAACACTTCTAGAAAGAACAATCTTTCTAGTTTTTTAGAGTTTAAGATCAAGTCACCAAAAGTAATTTTAGTTAATTAACCTTAAAGTGCATGATTACTTGAGGGAAATTTTCAGTTTTGTTTTTAGTTTCAAGACAATTAAAGAGATGTAAAACCACCCCCAAAGTGGGAGTCACTGTAACAGGCAAAAGGCTCAAATGTTCAAGCATTTGTACTGAGGACAAAGGCTGCCTCCTTCCCCCCAGGGGCTGATTTGGGGACCTGAGGGGAGCTGTCAGGACACCCCAAGGAGAATTGAAACTGGGGACCAAAGAGAAGGGTCACTGTGGTCTCCCAGTTGTTCCCTCAAACTTTGCAGGACAGGGCAAATTAAGAGTTGGGGGTGAAAATTGTAGGTACAAGGCACTTAGATGGGGAGAGAGAAGACCAAAATCTGAGCAGAACGGTAGCAGCATCCTTCCATCTCATTCCTCCATCCATCCATCCATCCATCCACCCATCCATCCATCCATCCATCCAGTCAAATTTGTTCACCCACCACCCTGTCATCCCTCCAGTCTAACCATCCACTCAACCATCCACCCATCCATCCATCCATTCATCCAGTCAAGTTTGTTCACCCACCACCCTTTCATCCCTCCAGTCTATCCATCCGCTCAACAATCCATCCATCCA
The DNA here is from genome assembly GCF_029281585.2 of Gorilla gorilla gorilla. NCBI lineage: Eukaryota > Metazoa > Chordata > Mammalia > Primates > Hominidae > Gorilla > Gorilla gorilla. The sequence goes on from NC_073224.2 coordinate 217,511,681, forward strand.
TCCATCCACCCATCCATCCATCCATCCATCCACTCAATCACTCATTTTTATCCATTTACCCGTCTGTCCACTCCGTCACCCATCCATCTATCCATCCATCCATCCACTCAATCACCCATCCAGTCAATCACCTATCCATTCATCCATCCATCCATCCACCCATCTATCCATTCATCCATCCATCCAATCACTTATCCACCCACCCATACATCCATCCAGTGAATACGTTTTTTTAAAGAGAAAAATAGAAGTAACAGTTAGATCCCTGGGGTAGGTAAAGACAGAGAGTTTGAGGATTTGAAAGAGGAACCACGTGACTGAAAGTGTTGAGTAAAAAGCAAAGGGAGGGAGAGCTGTTTGAGTACCCGGGCAAGGACCAGGCAGTGCTGGGCCTTATGGGGCCTGAAGTCTGGGTCTGGGGCCTGAGGCCAAGCTGGTAGCAAGGTGGAGGTGACAAGGAAGGCAGAAGCCACAGGAAGCCCAGACCCTGAGGTCTCTGCAGTAGCCTTGGTGCCACCACCAATGACCCAGCAGCCGTGGCAGAGGCGGGAGCTGGGACTAGAAGAAGAGGGTTGGGTTTGGAATCTGCCTGGGTGTGGGTTGGGCTCTGCTTCTAATTGTCTGTATGACCTTTCCAGGCCTCAGTCTCCTCATTGACAAAATGGACATAATCTTTCTATCTCCTGGTTTGCTGGGAGAAGCAAATGAAATAATGGTTGGGAGGTGCACAGGTGAGGTTATGAGAAGCCAAAGAAATCCAGGTACGCCTGAAGCACCGGTGCAGGGAGAGGGTGGAGAATGTGGGCAACTTGCTCAAGTGGCCAGCAGGCAGAGGTGGGGTGTGCCCAGGCTCTTGGACTGTCCAGGGGCTCTAGCTGTGGGGTTGGAGGCTTCTGATAGCAAAAGATGGGCAGGCAATTGTGTTCAAAAGGGAAACTCTATACTCAACCCCACTTGCTCAGGGGAATGAGTGGGGAGTTTCATAACAGAATGCTTCAAGAAAGGTTTCCATCTGTCCCTCTGCCCTTGCAGGTGGGAGCCACCACCTATAACTGTGCGACTTGGATCCAGCTAGTAACCTCATCGCAAAGTGAGGGCAGTTGGGTGGCTAGGGGGTGAAGTAGAAAACATCCTTCTCTCCCCCAACCCTAGATTTGTTCCAGAAAAGTATTTAAGGCTGATGTAAAGTACCTGGCACACAGCAAGTGCTCATTCATCCAACAACATTCTCCAGAGGCCGTGAGTGGTCAGCCCTGTGCCCTCCCACCCGCCTTGGCCTGGCAGAGGCCCCGTTGCTACTTTCCCCTGGGACTCAGTAGGCTTTGAGGAAAGTAGGAGCAGAGACTTGGGAGGAGAAGGCTGGGACGCCAGTCCCTGGCAGCTGCCCCCAGGATAATCTCACAGAGATCTGAGCTGGGCCGGGACGCACTCAAGCGTGTGCTGGATTCGGGAGCATCCTGGAATCCGTGATGACTGTTTCTTTCCATCTACTCATGGCCTTTGCAAGCATTTGCTGAGCACAGGTTCTGGCTTCCCTAAGTGTGGGGGCCTGGCTGGGGGCCCTTGGGCCTCCGATTGGCCTGAACACCTGGCTCACTAAGCCCAGGACTGGGGAGAGAGGGGTGGGTGAGGGTGGGAAGTATTGTCCCAGACAGACAGGCAGACAGACAGACAGAGCTAAGATAGCCCCCAAGCTTAGTCACCGTTTCAACTTTTCACATCTGAACCCAAGACAACAGATGTCAAACTCAGGCCCTGCCCAGACTCCCACACCCCACCTCCCCTCTCTGGGCCCCTCTCCATCCCCCACCCCTGCCTGGAGTTTATGGATGACTCCCAACCTTGCCCTGACACTGTGGGATCCTCACTTCCTGTGTTTATCTTGGAAAGGGATGGGGCTTTCTCCTCTCACCCACCCGGTCGGCTGAGGGAGCCACCCCACGCAGGTTACAGCATGTACTCATGAGTGCACCATGCGTGTGTGTTTGTGCATACGGGCACGAGGGTGAACCAGGGCACGTGTGTGGGGCCAGGAAGTCTTGCTGTCCTTCGGGGGTCTGTGGTGTGTGCGGGCTCTCACTCGTGTGGGTGCCTGAGTGTGTGTGTGGGGCAGCACACAGGTGTTGGGCTCCTACCAGGTGTACCCTCAGTACCACCGCTTTCTGTCCTCACTGCATCCCCATTAGTGATGCCCCCATTTTGCTGGGGAGAGAGATGAGGCTCATTGTGATGAGGTCACTGAAGCAGAGTCAGAGAGATGCTGAGTGGATGGAGGAGAGTCTAGAACACAAGACATTCCTTTCTTTTTTTTTTTTTTTTTTTTTTTTTTTGAGACAGACTTCCACTAATACCCAGGCTGGAGTGCAGTGGCATGATCTCGGCTCACTGCAATATCTGCCTCCCGGGTTCAAGTGATCCTCCCACCTCAGCCTCCCAAGTAGCTGGGATTACAGGCATGAGCCACCATGCCCGGCTAATTTTGTATTTTTTGTAGAGATGGGGTTTTGCCATGCTGCCCACACTGGTCTCGAACTCCTTGACTCAAGCAATATGCCTGTCTTGGCCTCCCAAAGCGCCGGGATTATAGGGGTGAGCCACTGCGCCCAGGCCCCTTTCTTTTTCTTAATAGTTGTGTTACTTCTTCCCAATTAGAAAAATTAAAAGTACAAAGAAGAAAATAAAAATCACCCATAACCCTACTAGAGATAGCAGTTGTTAATATTTTTGTACATATGCTCCCAGACTTTCTTCATGCATACAAATACACACACGACTCATTTACTCAAAAAATGGAATCATATATGGAATCCTTCTTTTCTTCCCTCCCTCCCTCTCTCCCTCCCTCCCTCCTCACTCCTTCCTTCCTTTCTCCCTCCCTCCTTTCTCTCTTCCTTCTTTCCCTTTCTCCTTCCTTCCTTCCATCGTTCTTTCCCTCCCTCATTCCTATTTTTCTTTTTTACTTTTTATTATAGAAAAGCTCAGCATATACAAAAGTTTAAAGAATAGCATAAATATCCCCCAACAGACATTTTAAAACCTTCTCTCTTCTCTTCATTCATGTGAGCAAATGAAGACTCATGCCGTGACTTTTGCCCACGTATGAAGCCCTGACCATCAGCTGTGTAGACAGTGGGAGTCCTGAGGCATCGGTTTGTGATTTGTCTTGTTAAGGGCACGAAAGCTGCGCAGCTGTTTCTTCCCTTTCCATCCCAGCTCCCCCAGACTCCAACAGCTGGTTATAAACACTCATTTCTGGTCTCCTGAGCACAGGAAGGGGCTGGCACAGGGTTTGGGGTGGTTAGTCTGGGGGCACTGCCTGTCAGAAGTCGCCGTCCTTGTCCCTGATTGCTTCTTCAGGAGGCATCCTTCGAAGGAGAATGACCTAGAACAAGGGACACAGAGGCTACGAAAGACCCTGCTCCTGGTGCCATGTGGCCCCCTCCCAGACCAGCGTTTACAGTTCACCATCCACCCACCCACCTTCCGCCTGCAACACAGGAGAGGGTCCAAGTCCCTCCCCCTGGGAACACTGATGTCACTCTACAGACCAAGAGAGGGCCAGAGGGGTCTGTGGGTGGTGGCTGTGCAGAGAAAGCCCCCTCCCTCCCAACGCGTCTCCCCTGGTGGCATCCCAGGTCCCCATAGTGGCTCACCCTGTGGGGAGCTCTGGCTTTCTTCCCTCTGGGATGAATCCCTGTCTTCTCCACCCGGAAGGAAATCTGCTCAGGGAGTGAACAGATGAATTCACCCTTAAGGGTCACTGCCTGATGACCAGTTCTATGTCCTCCCCCGTAGCACTCACATGTGACATACGGGACAGTCCCAAAGGTGAGCAAGGCTCCTGGGGACTCAGGCAGTCGGGTAGGCATGGTGGACAAGAAGACCGTGTCCGGGCTGCAGCTGAGATACACTCAGCCTCAGTCTCCTCGTCTGCAAAATGGAAATAATCCTTGCCTTGCCTTATTGGGTGGCTGTGAGGATTAAATAAAGTCATGTGGAAAATGCTTTGCTCCCAGGAAAAGCTAAACATCATTTGCTGTTATCATCAGAAGACCTGATACCTGGGCCCAGAGCAGTGAGTTGGTGGCAGAGCTGGCCCCATTTACCCAGAGGGCACAAGGAACACATCCTCACGGGGCCTTCAGATAATCATTAAATCATTCAATAATCTATAAATGATAATAATTATAATTTATCAACAATCTAATTGATATGAAAATGTTAATTTATTAAATCACCTATAATCACTACAACAAATGATTATAAAGTGTGCCAAGTACATTAAGAAAACAGAGGGCTGGATTGGAGAATGGATTGGGTCACCAGTCGGAGGCTCTTGGAGGAGGCATCATTCAATCTGAAACCTGAAGGCCGAGGAGGTCTCGGGAGGGTGCGGACGAGAGCATTCCGGCGGTGTGGGCAGTGTGTGCAGAGGCCCTGGGGTGGAGGGAGATGAGCTTGCTGAGTTTCAAGGAACAGAAGGAAGCCTGAGTGGCTGGAGTAGAGTGGGCAAGGCAGAGTCCCCAGGGGCGGTGCTGGAGGGGCCCCGGGGTCATTTGTCATCACCCTGTCTGACTCTAGGCTCTGCCAAGGCCCCCTTCCTGGCATGCCAGCCGATTGCCCCCAGAAACAGGGCTCTCCATTTCCTTTTGCCTCCCCCAGTACTTCATCCGAGGCTTTGCACCAGGGCCCCTGGAAGCCCCAGGCCCATGGGTGGGCAGGAGCCTTCTGGCCTTCTCCAGACGTCCCAGCCCTGACTTTGCCTTGACCACAATGTGCAGTGGGCCCAGGGCCAGGCCAGGGCTGGGGGAGGCCGTTTTCCCTCTTGCTTTCATCTGCAGGCAAGATCTCTTTCATCGTATCTGTTGTTTTTAGGCCATGTGTTGGGCTGTGGACAGTGAATGAGAGCTCAGGAACACACGCCTATAAATCTGCGTGGAATGAAAGACAGGTCCAAGCATCAGGGCGCCTGAAGCCCCACGGGCCCTCCCCCTTCCCCCGTCCATCTGAGGACTCCTTGGGGTCTGGTGTCAGGGGACAAGCTAAGAAAACTAAGGAAGAGGGGTGGGTGGCAGACAGATGAGACCTGGAAGGGAGCCCAGAAATATCAAACCCAGCACAAGACGGGTGGGGGACTCGCTCAGCACATTCGGCCAGAGCCAGACCAGAACCAGGGTCTCTGACGCCGTCCCATGAAGGACCTGAGCACCTACTGGATGCTGGGCCCTGGAAGGAAATGAACAATCACTGTGAGAAATGCCCCGATGCGGGATGGCCACCTGACTGAGCAGAGCCAGGAACTCTGGGCCAGTTGGGTGACCTTGGGCAAGTCGAAACCTCCCTGAGCTTTTCGTCTTTCTTCTCTGCAAAATGTTTCTGCCAGTGATGTTGGGAGGTTCTAAAATCACATGAAGCCACCTATGTTGAGGGGCTCTTGGAGCTGCTGTATCTGTGCAAGCCTCTGAATCCTGTTTTTAAATCATTTGTTATTTTTTTAACCAGTCAGGCATGGGGCTTCATCCTTGTAAGTACATCCCATTTCTGTCCAGCATGAGTTAAAGGTGGAGGACTGGGAAACAGACTAACTCACATGAAACGTAGAGCAAACAGTTCAGCATTAATCCTGCATCTGATACTTCCTCCTATGCCTCCACAGATGGGCAGCTTACTACCAAACAAGGCTGCCGTTTTCCATGTTGAAATAGCACTAATAGGTTATAAAGCGCTCCTGACGCTGGGCCCAGCTCCTGACGCCACTAGACCTACAATAAGCCTGGTTACTCACCCATTTTCATGGTGATCCTTCTAGAATCCTCTGGCCTTCAGTATGCTTCCCTGCCAGCTCCCAGAACCCAGGCTGACTCTAGTTTCTGAAGCCTTTCTCATCTCTCTTGAGTTTTCTACAATAAGCATGTGCTGCTTTTTCTATTTTTCAAATAGATTATATTATTTGTGATAACCAATCAATACAGAATGCAAGAAGAGGAAGTGAAAGTCTCCCTATTTTTCTCTCTCCAAACCTGGCTCCATGCAAGGCCCAGCGGCACCTTCCTCCCGGCTTCTCTCTCCCTTTGGTTATGTATTGTTTGGAAGCACAGATTAGCGCTGAGAATGCAGCAGGCAGCACGGGGGAGAGGTTGAGAGCACAGGCGCTGGAGCCTGCCTGTGGCCAGGGCTTGAATCCTTTCCCTGAACCTCAGTCTGCTCATCTGTAAAATGGGGTCATTAGGGTACCTGCTGCACAGGGTCATTAGGAGGATCGAGTGAGTCCATGCACGCAAAGTGCTCAGACCAGTGCTGGGCGCACATGAGCCATTATAGGCGTTTTGCTTTGTTTGTTTAATTAAAAATGAATGGCACCACACGTACATTTCATTCTGTAGATTACATGCTCATCATGGACAGCTCTCTGTCGGAGCTCAGGTAGGCCTATCTCATCTTGCCAACAGCTGTACAGCTGTTCTGTGACCACACTCATGCTTTATCCACGTTAAGATCAGGAAAAGTCACTTTTAAGAAAGGACCCAAGGTGGGGCCCTTAAGCAGCCTTCTGCCACTCTTGGTATCATTTTGTCCCAAGGAAATCCTTTGGTTCCCTCCTCGGTGGCTCATGGCGGCCCTGAGCCGGCCAGGCCAGCTCCAGGAAGTGGGAACCAGGCCCTGAACAAGAAGACAGCTGGGGCCAAAGCGGGTTTGTCCCCAGGGAGAGGGTGGGTACAGATGAGAAGTGACCAGGCTCCTCCCGGTGTGGCCAGAACCCCTCAGAGAGGATCATGTGGGCAGGGCTAGTCACAGAAGGCTTCCTGGAGGAGGCAGGGTCTGAGTGGGGTCTTGAAGAGTAGGAGAGAGCTGAACAGACAGAAGTGGGTTGGGGGAGAGGCACTCGTGGCAAAGACAAGGCTGTTTGGGCTGGTGAGGAGTTAGGATGTCTAGAGCCAAAGGGCCACATAAGGGAAAAGGGAGAGTACCTTGAACACCAGGATGCATGTGGGTTTGCCCTGCCAGCAGTGGGGAGCCACAGAAAGTTCTGGATGATAACAAATAATAACACTCTGCGTGACCCTGAGAAAGCTCGAAGCCTCCCCAGGCCTCAGCTGCCTGTGGGTGCTGGAATAGACCCGAGGGAGGCAGAGGGGACTACTTAGGGGCAGGAATTTGGGATCAGGCCCTGCTTCCTCTAATCAAGGGGACCCAGAAGTGTGAGGGCAGTCCCAGAGGTCAGTCTCTGCCTTCAGATTCCCACTCCACAGAATTCAACGTTTCCTTTCCTTTTAACCTGCCGGCTTTCCAGGGAAATCTGATTTTGCAAACATGTTTTCTTAGCCAGGGGAAATGAGCACCATGCAAACAACGAAGATGGCTGCGTGTGATAAGGGGCTGGGCTGCTCCAGTGTGGCCTGGAGGGGAAAGAGGGACTGGTCGCTGCTGGCTGCCTTAGGTGGAGAGAAGACATCAGGCCTCAGAATGTCTGAGCTGGAGGGGGCCTTGGGAAGTGTCTAGCCACAGATGTGAAAGTAGAGGCCCAGACAGGTAAGGGGCTTGCCCAGTCAGCATGGAGGGCCTGAGTCTGCTGTGGCTCATGCCCCACACTCCAGCTGGAGGGGCTGCGGTGGGACTCCCTTTCTCTCTGTAGCAGGCTGGGCCAGTTGAACCCATGCTGGGATTCAGAGTCTGGCTGATGGTGGCCCTGCTGGGTCCTCTCTGGTGAAGATTCACAGAGGGAGGGAGGAGCTGGGCACTTGAGGTCAAGAATGAGGGAGATGAGGGTGACAGGGGGAAAAGGGGGAAAAGGTATGTCCTCCACCTTGGTTTTGAGTCTTGTTGAGAAAAGGACAGGGAAAGATGCGGCCCAAGCCGTTGTCATGGAGACCATGCAAGACCCAGGGCCCTGGAAGGGCTGCCTTAGGGCCCAGGTGACAGTTTGCAAACTGGAGTTGGCCTAAGCCCACTGCTTGACCACCTCCATGGTGATGTGGCAAACATGGCGCCTCCATGGCCATGACAAACGTGGCACCTGGAAGCTCAGGGTGACCAGGGTGGAGGGTGGCCACACCTGGTGCAGCGTTTTTGCAGGAGCGCCTGTGGCCAATGCAGTCACCAGGCATCTCACCAAGAAGTGGAGAAAACTCCCGGCTGGGGTTTGGACACCACTTGGGGAGGCGCCGGGAGTAACTGGCCTTCTGGCTGGGGCTGGGGAGGGGTGTTCGGAGGGGATGAGGTCTAAGAAACTTCTTCATCTGGATATTAACATAAGTGTGACCTGGGTACCTACAGGCTGGTGAGGCCTGGGCACAGCAGAATTCCAGTGAGTTGCCATCCTCCTGCATTCAGCAGCAGGGCCAGAAGCTCCAGGTCTGCTGGGGGGCCCCTCCATTCAGGAAGAACACACCTCCTTTGCCCCCTGGAACTGTGTTGGGAGTTTTCACAACCTGAGGGGGTTGGTGTTGGTTCCATTTTTGAGATAAGGAAACTGAATCTCCTAGGCTGCTGTGCAAGTGACCTCACGTGTGACTTTCCTTTCTTCTCAACAGGGTTGTGCTTTCTCTAGAAGCTGTTCATGGTGGAATTTCTAATGTTGCAACAGACTAACAGCAAAGGACGTTGCTGGGCTATTTGTGCTCCTGGGGGCACCCACAGCTTCAGTTGAGCACCAGTAAAGAGTACCAGCTTCCTTTGCAGCCCCCCATTCCACCCCCATCAGTGACTGTGGGAACCAGGGACGTGGGGTGTTTTCCTACATGATTTCATCTTCCTGAGGACCATTCTACACAGAATGGGCTGCCCCCAGGGAGGCCCAGTCACTTCCCATCCCCGCTATTCTTGGGCAGTAAGATGCCAAAGTCAGTTCAGTCAACATCTCGCACACAAGACTGGTACAACCATGACATTCTGACCTGACTTAACCCCGGACAGTGAACCAGGCACTTTCCTCTTCCAAGCCATTATTCTTTCTAATCCCCTTTGGGCAACCTCTCTGAGCCTCAGTTTTCCCTGCCGTAAAATGGGGATTCATAGACACAACACCTCATAGGCCTGTTATCTTTCTCCAAGGCCTGACATTGTCACTGAACAAACTCAGAGACAGAGGTTCGGCTGGGTGCGGTGGCTCACACTTGTAATCCCAGCACTTTGGGAGGCTGAGGCAAGTGGATCATTTGAGGTCAGGAGTTCAAGACCAGCCTGGCCAACATGGCAAGACCCCATCTCTACTAAAAATACAAAAAATTAGCTGGGTGTGGTGGTGGGCACCTGTAGTCGCAGCTACTCAGGAGGCTGAAGCAGGAGAATGGCATGAACCCGGGAGGCGGAGGTTGCAGTAAGCCAAGATCGTGTCACTGCACTCCAGCCTGGATAACAGAGCAAGACTTGGTCTCAAAGAGAAAAAAAAAAAAGATATGGAGATTCACTTGCTTCTTATCCTGCGAGCTCCCACCCAAGTACCCTGTGGGCTTAACATCCAAGCCAGGGCCACCAGCAACCCACGAGAGACCATGCAGCTCTCCGGACCCGGATCCTGATACCTTTACTTACCCAATTACTTACCATGACCTCAGAAAAGTTCCGTAGCCTCTAAGTGCCTCAGTTTCCACATGTGTAGAATGGGGACAGTAACAGTACCCACCTCATAGGATGAAATGAAACTCAGCCCAGGGCCTAGTTCTCAATTGCTACATAATACATGGCAACCTTGAGTGCAACTGGGAAGCACAGTGAATATGGGGAATGGAAAGTGTTTCATCCCCGGGGAGGCCACATCAATCTCACTTTATTAGATCATAAGTGCTTTTAACAAGGCAAACAGCAGAAGGCCAGCAGCCCGCCAGCCAGAGCCAAGAACCGAAATCCAGTTCTCCAAGACCCCGGACATCAAAACAACAATGCAAAAGGCTGAACATCAAAGAATGAACAGCAAGTCCAAACATTTCACTGTGCTCTTATCTTAATTAAAGCAAGTCATACTCAGAGTTTTGGATGACACAAGTTGAAAAGCGGGGTCTGGTTTTATTAGCTTTTGCTGACACCCACAGAGAAGTCTGTGACTTACCCAAGGTCACCCAGCACCCTGGGGCCAGAGTTGGGGTCCAAAACCAGGCCTCAGCTGCTGGAGCCGGCGCGCCTTTCATAACCTCCCTGCCCCCACCCTAACCTGAGCTACAGGGACCCAGGGTTGTCATTTCAGGGGAGAGGTCTCCGTTCATTCATCCAGCTATATATTGAATCATGTTTATTGAAGGTCTTCTGCTTTCTAGGCACTGTTCTAGGCTCTGGGATACAGCAATGAACAAGACAATCTAAACGGTTGGGGAAAGCAGACATCAGTAAATAATTATGTAGATAATCATAGTCACACGTTACATAATGACGTTTTGGTCAACACTGGACTGCATATATGACCATGGTCCCATAAGATGATAATGGTGCATTCGCTTTGCAGACACTGTCACCGCCAGGAGCCCCGTACTATCAGCCACGGTCAACCCCACTGTGTTCATTGATGGTGAGTCCTTGGGCCACGTCTCCTTCAAGCTGTCTGCAGACAAGTTTCCAAAGACAGCAGAAAACTTTCGTGCTATGAGCACTGGAGAGAAAGGATTTGGTTATAAGGGTTCCTGCTTTCACAGAATTATTCCAGGGTTTATGTGTCGGGGTGGTGACTTCACACACCATAATGGCACTGGTGGCAAGTCCGTCCATCAGGAGAAATTTGATGATGAGAACTTCATCCTAAAGCATACAAGTCCTGGCATCTTGTCCATGGCAAATGCTGGACCCAACACAAATGGTTCCCGGTTTTTCATCTGCACTGCGAAGACTGAGAGTTTGGATGGCCAGCACGTGGTCTTTGGCAATATGAAAGAAGGCATGAATGTTGTGGAGGCCATGGAGTGCTTTGGGTCCAGGAATGGCCAGACCAGCAAGAAGATCACCATTGCTGACTGTGGACAACTCCAACAAATTTGAATTGTGTTTTATCTTAAACACCAGACCATTCCTTCTGTAGCTCAGGAGAGCACCCCACCACCCCTTTTGCTCTCCATATTCTAGAATCTTTGTGCTCTGGCTCAGTTCCCTTTGGGTTCCATGTTTTCCTTCTTCCCTTCTATACTTAGCTGGATTGCAGAGTTAAGTTTATGATTATGAAATTAAAACTAAATAACAAAAAAAGATTATAATGGTGCTAAAAATTTCCTATCACCTAGTGACGCCCTAGCAATGCAACTCATGACCTTTTCCATATTTAGATACACAAATACTTACCATTGTGTTACAATTGCCTACAGTATTCTACACAATAACATGCAATAAAGGTTCGTAGCCCGGGAGCGGTAGGCTAAGCCATAGAGACCAGGAGTGTGGTATGGTGTACCATCTAGGTTTGTGTAAATGCACTCTATGGTGTTTGTACAATGACAAAATTGCCTGGGGATGCATTTCTTAGAAGGTATCCCCATCATTACACGAGGCACGGCTGTATTTTGTTGCAATTATAAATGCCATTTCTTATGTCCCTTCTCTATGAATCTGGGCTTGACTGACAGATTTCAATGGAAGTGTTTGCTGTAATGCTTTCCAGGCCCAAAGCTACTTTCCCTTCTCCTGGGATGCTCACTTCTGAAACCCAGCAGCCATGGTATAAGGAAGCCCAAGCTGCCCCGTGGAGAGAACCAGGTGGGGAGAAAGCAGGCAAGCCAGTCACCACTGCAGAGGGGAATCCCCCAGGCCCTGTCAGCCACCCCTAGCTGCCACCTACACTATGGGGAGGGGAGCGAGATCAGCTGGCTCTGCCCAGCCCTGCCCAAATTGCAAATTCATGAGCAAAACAAAGGATTGTTGTTTTGAAGCCATTCAGTTGCAGAGTGGTTTATTATGTAGCAATGGACAACTAGAGTGCCACCTTTTACCCTCGTGGGGTAGCATAGACCCAATTATGAGCCCCATTTTATAGACGAAGAAACTAAGGTTCAGAGAGGTAAAATGACGGGCTCAAGGTCAGACGGGTAACGAGTAGCAAGGCAAGATTAAATGACGTCAACTTCTGTGTTTTTTCCACACTACCCCTTTACTGTCAGCGCAACAGCATGGCGACCGGGAGGTTTCCATTAACACCATTCTCACTCAAAAGCAGGAAACTCCAAAGGGGGATTCTTGGGCATGGCGAGGTGGCTGGGGAGACAGTGGCTGAGCAGGGGAGCTTACAGCGGTCTTAGAGTCCTCCCGAGTGTACCAGGTAGATGGGAGTCTGCTCGTTGTTTTGTAAGGAGAGGCCACGGAGACCTTTTGAGATGAGCAAACACAGGTTCGTTTGCCTGTTGAAGGCCTCTGTTTCCCCTTTTGTGAAAGGGGGATGGGAAAACCACCCTTGTCTTGCTCTAGCCGGTGCTGGAGATGAGCGGGCCCCTTGTCAGCTGCTAGCATTCCATTTTGAAAGAAGTGAGTAATAGCGGAGACTCCCACAATGAGAATTTTTAATGCAAGAAAGTCCGTGGTAGGCAAGAGGGAGAGGGCAAAGCCCGTTCCTGAAAGCTTTGTAAGCAAAGCCCCTGCCAAACTGTGTTGCTTCTGAGGCCAGAAGCAGCATGAAAGATCCAATCGGGGAGGGAGGCAGGGGCTCTGATTCTGGTCCCAGCTCTGATCCTGACCTACTGTGTGACCTTGGGCAAGTCACCGTCCCTCTTTGGTCCTTATATGTACAATGAGAGGATGGGCTGGCTGATCTGGAAGATCCTGACAGTGTCCAACAGGCAGGATGGACAAACCCAAAGAAACTGAGAAGCTTCTCTACCCTGCAGCCCCAAGAGCTTGCAGAATTTAGCAGTCAGTGAGGAACCAATCAATCCCTTAGGCTGTTCTAGAGGCAGTGATGTAGGTGAGCTCCTCCAGGCAAATTCTTCTCCCCCTCCTCTCCCTCATTCCCCATTGTCATCATTATTATTTATTTGCCTTTCAAATGGGCCACCCGGAGCTCTTTATAAAGATAAAAATAGCATAATTCAAAGCCTCCACCAGCAACCCAATCCCATCTGTGTGATGGAGGGTTGCACACAATCACTTTGTTCCTCCCAACTCTGACTCCTTCAGGGCCTTATAAAATGAGAGCACGCTCTTTCAACATCTAATTGAAGATAATGAGGATGATGCCCATGCTGAGGGTGGTGGCTGTCGTGTGCCAGCACGGGCTTTGCGTCAACAGGGTGTATAGCATGGTCTCATGTGATCTTCTCAATAACCCTGCAATGTAGTCAACTATCATTACTTTTTTCTTTTCTTTTTTTCTTTGGAGACAGGGTCTTGCTCTGTCACTCAGGCTGGAGTGCAGTGGCATGATCATGGCTCACTGCAGCCTCATCCTCCCAGGCTCAAGTGATCCTCCCGAGGAGCTGAAACTGCAGGCATGCACCATCACAGCTGGGTAACTCTTTAATTTTTTGTGGAGAGGGGGTCTCCGTATCTTGCCCAGGCTGGTCCCGAACTCCTGAACTCAGGGGATCCACCCACTTCAGCTCCCAAAGTGCTGAGATTACAGGCATGAGCTGCCACATCCAGCCCCATTACTACTTTTACACAGATGAAGAAATTGAGGCCTACAGAAGAAAAGTAACTTGTCCAGGGTTGCAGAATTAGCGACTGGGATTCAGACCCAAGCATCCTGACTCCAGAGCCTCGATTCTGAATTATTAGGCTATTTTGCTTCCCAGCAGCATCAGCAACAACAACTACTACTATTACTATTACCCACTACTACTTCACTGAGCACTTATTATGTGCTAGGCATGGAGCTCAGGGTTTTAATTCTGTTCTAGCAAATCCATGCTGCAGAACAAATCAATCCAAAGTTGATTAGAACAATAAGTTATACTTTTGTGTTCATGCATCGGTAATTTGGACAGGGCTCAGTGGAGACTACTCATCTCTGCCTCAGCTGGGATGATTCCAAATGCCTGGAAGAGCTGGGGCCTGGCTGGGTACCTCCCTCTCTCTCTTCCTGCAGGTCAGGGCCTCCATGTGGCCTCGCCAGCATGGAGTTCCCAGGGTCATCAGTTTCTTTTGTTTTTTCTTTTTCTTTTTTTTTTTTGAGACAGAGTTTCACTCTTGTTGCCCAGGCTGGAGTGCAATGGCATGATCTTGGCTCACCGCAACCTCTGCCTCCCAGGTTCAAGTGCCTCAGCCTCCCGAGTAGCTGGGATTACAGGTGTGCACCACCATGCCTAGCTAATTTTGCATTTTTAATAGAGATGGGGTTTCTCCATGTTGGTCAGGCTGGTTTCAAACTCCCGACCTCAGGTGATCCGCCCGCCTCAGCCCCCAAAGTGCTGGGATTACAGGTGTGAGGGTTTATCCGTTTCTTACGTGGTGGCTGGGGTCTCCTAGAGACTAACACAGAAGCAGCAAGGTCCTTCTGCCCTGGCCTTGGAGGGCAGCAGCGTCACTCCTGCTGCATTCTGTTGGCTACAGACAAGCATAACGTGGGTCCAGATCCCAGGGGCACGGGAAGTGAATCCCCCCATCTCAGTAAGAAGCTTGTCAAAGCACTGATGGCCATCTTCAACTCGCCACGCTTATGTTCTCATTTAAGAGCTTTTACAATAATCTATGGGATTCATTTATCCACTCACATCCATTGAGCACCTACCGTGTGCCCGACACTGCTGCAGGCCCTGGGAGAGAGCAATGAATGTGAATGTCATTACACTCACTTTACAGATGAGGCAATGGAGACTTGCAGGGGTCTCAGGGACTAGCCCTTTCCCTGTAGACCCTCACGAGTTCTTTACAGTGAGCCCATGAGGCTGGTACTGCAACGGCCAGCCTTGAAGTGGAGAAGCGGGATCCGCATGCTGGCCAGGCACTTGCTCAGCACCCCTTCCTTGCCTTAGTGAGTTCCAAGTCTGCACTTCACTGTGACATGGATGCATGGGTCCCACTGGACTTGGGGGGCATCCTGCAGGAGGGGCCAGGCTTATGGAGAAGAAGCCCGCGGTGCTGTTCAAATGCCAGCCCTGATGCGAGCGAGGGAGGGAGGGTTGCCTGAGGGCGGGAAGCGGTGAGGGAGCCGGGATAATGGCCCAGCCTGAACCTGTCGCCACGGCAACCGCAGGGGCCGTCTGGAGCCAGCAGCCTGCCAGGCCTTGGCCCCACAAAGCCCGAGAGGGAGGCAGAGGGGGCGGACCTGGCGGGGCATAAATCAGGGAGTTCTATGCCCCTGACTCCGGGCAGACGATTTATGGGACTACTCCAAGCCCACGAGATGCACAGGGGAGAGCTGAGAGGGTCTCCCTGTTCCCACCGCCCCTGGGGCCCCTGCTTGGACTCGGATGCGTGTGCGGGGTGGGCAGGAAGAGGCCCCTCCAGGCCACCCTCAGAGCTGCTGGAGGCCCCTGCCCCCACCTGTCCCATAAGATACCTCTGTGCCCACTGTACCAGCATGCGGCCCCCACACCGACAGCAAAAGTCTCAAGAAAGAGATACCTCTAAATTCTTGAAATGCATGCTGATATTTTCTATCTTATTCTGTTCTATTCCTTTTTAAAAATGCTGGTCACAACTCACCAAATTAATGTCATGACTCATTCATAGTTTGTGACCTGCAGTTAGGTCAACACTGATCCAAAGGAAGCCAGAGGTGGAAACTGAGGCTCACCGACTCCCTCCCCTCACACACAACTGGAGCAGACTTATATGCATCAATCAGCTCCTCCAGTCTCCCCACACACCTGGCTCTGCCTCAGGGCCCAAGCTTGTTCCCCACCACCCATTGTAGCCATTCAAGATGGAACCAGCTTCCTTGGAAGGTAATGAGCTACCCATCTCTGAAGTCATCCAAACAAAAGTTGAATGACCACCTTCCGGGTGCTCCAGGGAATCCCGGCATCCCTTAGAGAGAGGCCAGACTAATGCCTCTGAGCCTATATGGGGTGGGAAGCAGGCAACGCTGACTACTTTTCCCACATAGCGGCTGAGCCATGGACAGGATGGGGGACAGGATGGTAGACAGGCTGCAGGCCCACTGGAGGGGGCTCAGAGCTTCAGGCTGGCTCAGATAGACAAGGGGCAAAGATAGTATCAAGAAGGTGAGTGTCCAAGGATAGTGGCTCACACCTGCAGTCTACCTCAGTACTTTGGGAGGCCGAGGCCAGAGGATCGTTTGAGCCCAGGAGTTCAAGGCTGCAGTGAGCTATGATTGCACCACTGCACTCCAGCCTGGGTGACAGGTGAGACCCTGTCTCAAAAAAAGAAGGTGAGTATGCCTGGTGGGAGCCTGGCAGAGACAACAGGGGCCACTTAAGAGGTCCCAGCACCCAGCCCCCTTCCTCCTGGCCCCTTTGCACTACCCACCCAGACCTGCAGGGGGCTGTGCCTTCCCTGGCTGGGTCCCTAGTCCTGGAACAATGTTCCCAGCCCCACAATCACTGTTTCCGCCCTATCTCCTGCCTCTCTCAGCTGTCTACCTCCAGAAACAAGTTCCTCTTACCAGGTGGTGCCGAGATGCTAAGAACTAAGAACGGCTGATGACTGTGTTTCCGCACAGCACAGGGGCCTGCTGCTCCAGATTCAGACAGACCCGGATCCCAGGCCCTGCTCTGCCACTCACCTGTGTGTGATCTTGAGCAAAAGCCTTGACCTCTCCCAGCCATTTTAGTCAATAACATGAGGCCATCATATCTACCTTGTGATCATTGATAAGGGAAGACATCCAGGGTATATTAAGTTAAAAGGGCAAATCTGTTCCCATGTTTGTTAAAAACAAAAACAAAAGCAAACCCCTTTATTTATATGTTCGCTATGCATGCAAAAGCTTGGAAGGAAACGCCCCAAACAGGTGGTAGAAGGGTCATGGAGAGGGAGAGGTGGATGATTTTCATTTCCTACTCTATACACTCTTTGAATTTTTTTTTTTTTTTTGAGACGGAGTCTTGCTCCGTCATTCAGGCTGGAGTGCAGTGGCATGATCTCGGCTCACGCAACCTCTGCCTCCCGAGTTCAAGCAATTCTTCTGCCTCAGCCTCCCGAGTAGCTGGGATTACAGGCACACACCATCACACCTGGCTAATTTTTGTATCTTTAGTAGAGACAGGGTTTCACCATCTTGGCCAGGCTGTCTCGATCTCCTGACCTCATGATCCGCCCGCCTCAGCCTCCCAAAGTGCTGGGATTACAGGCGTGAGCCGCAGCTCCCAGCTTGAAAAATTTTAAACCAATAAGCATGTACTAATTTTGTAACCAAAAAATTGAAATTAAAAACAATCCAACCCCAGCCCCATTCCTGCTGTGAGGACCTAAAGGGTAAATGCATACAGAAGGCTGGTGGTGGCGGGAGTGGGAGACAGCCCAGCCCCCGCCTTCTCATTCATTTTTTCTCTCCAGGGGTCTTGTTCATTCCCAGTTTGTGTGTTTTATAAACTGGTGAATTAAAGATGTATAAAGATGTATTAGTGTTATTCCAATTAATTGGACACCAACGACTCTCCTTCACCCCAGAAAGCATTTGTTGACCACTGTCCAGCGTCCTGCAGGAGTGAACAGTGGAAATCCAAGCACAGAGGGACTTGCACCTCCATTTAGGGACCCCTGGGGAAAAGGCAGTCTTTAAGCATCACACCAGTCTCAAGAAGTGCATGCAGTTATGACGGCCATCTTACAGAGTGAGAAAGTGAGGTTCAGCGCTAATGCCTCGTCCAAGGTCAAAGGCTTGTGAGGGGCAGGGACGGGGGAGTCCAAGTCCTTCCCCCTCTGACTCCTGTGCCCAGGGCCTCGCAGGGCTTCCCTCGGACCAGGAAGTGGAGTGACTGCTCTGGGTGGCTGGAGAGCAGCACCAGCGTCAGAAGCCTCACATAGGGGGGAGTGAAGCCAGTTCCTGCCAGCCTCCTCCGCAGCAGGCCGACGCCGGGTCCTCTTGCTCATTTCATCTTCACCATGGCCCTCCATGCCCTCAGGGCCTCCGCACTGGCTGTTCCCTGGCCTGGAACGCTGTTTCACCAGATGTCTCAATTTTTGATTTTCTCAACATGCAGGTCTCAGTCCCAGAGGCTACTTCCTCAGAGAAGCCTGTTCTGACCATCCGTGCAGAATGAACGCCATCCACGTGTTCCCCAGGGACCTTGGCCAACCACCTACTGCTGTGTGTTCCCTGCCTGCTCTGTTGGGCATTATCCGCTGCCTCGGGGCTTGCTAGTCACCATCTGCCTCCCTCTCTGAGTGTCAGTTGTGGAGCTGCACTCCATGTGTTTAGAATGGCGCCTGCACCACACAGTAGGCCCTCAGTAAAGACCTGACGGACACTGCTGCTGGTCCACCCACACCCCCGCAGCCTCCCCTTCCTGCGCACCCTGACTCCCAACATTCCCAACTGGCAGCACCTGCAATTCTCACCTAGGGACTTTTTGGCAGCCTGAGCCTGCCCTGTCCACACATTGGTCAGACCATAAGTGTCAGGGGTGGATGTTCCCCAGGAGCACCCTTCAGGCAGGGACAGATGGAAGCTGGTGAAAAAGACCCCAGCTCCTTCCCCTAAGATGGGGTAACTCCAAGGCACGTTCCCCCTTCTCCCAGAGCACCCCCAAGGGACTGGGCCTCAGTTTCCCACATTGGAAACTGCTGTACATGCACACTGCCCTATGTTGACTCTCTCCCCTTTTCTTCTAGTGTCCTAGGGCTGCCGTAGCAAACTTCCACCAACAAGGTGACTTAAAGCAACAGAAATGGACTCTCTCATAGTTGAGGAGGGTAGAAGTCTGAAATCAAGATGTTGGCAGCATTGGTTCCTTCTTGGGGACTCAGAGGGAGAATCTGTTCCGTGCCTCTCAACGTCTGGTGTTTGCTGGCAATCCTGGGTGCTCCTTGGCTCGTGTCAGCGTCATGCTGTCTCCCTCCATCGTCACATGGCATCCCCCATGTGTGTCTCTATGCCTTCACGTGTCCCCCTACCCTCCCTGTGCGGCAATGAGCCCCAGTTCCCTTCATTCAGTAAGGACACCGGTCACTGGATCAGGGCCTACGCTAACCCAATATGACCGACCTCAACTTGATCACACCTGCATGACCCCTTTCCTATGCTAACCCAATATGACTGACCTCAACTTGATCGCATCTGCAAGACCCTGTTTCCAAGTACAGGGTCACATTCCCAGGTGTCAGAAGTTAGGACTCTTTTTGTGGGGGACACACGATTCAATTCACAATACCTTTCCTGTCTCAATCTCCTCTTCCCCAAGGTCCTTCCTGAGCTTCCCTTCCAAACTACTTCACTTGAATCCTTGTCTCCAGTCTGCTTCCGGGGAGGCCCAGCCAAAGACAAAATATCTGCGGAATACATGAATGCAGGAATGAATGATTCCTGGCAGAGGAGGAAGCTGAAATTCACAGAGATGACAGCCATTGCTCAGGGTATCCGAGCTGGGATTTTACCTCAAGTCCACCTGTTTCCAAAGCCCCCTAAGAAGAGAGACTATGGAGAGCTGCCTATTAATGGCATGATGGCTCTGAAAGGTAGTGAGTTCCCTAGCCAGGCACAGTGGCTCGTGCCTGTAATCCCAGCACTTTGGGAGCCTGAGGTGGGTGGATCATCTGAGGCCAGGAGTTCGAGACCAGCCTGGCCAATATGGTGAAACCCCATCTCTACTAAAAATACAAAAATTAGCCAGAAGTGGTGGCAGGCACCTGTAGTCCTAGCTACTCGGGAGGCTGAGGCAAGAAAATTGCTTGAACCCGAGAGGCGGAGGTTGCAGAGAGCCGAGAGGGCACCACTGCACTCCAGCCTGGGCAACAAAGTGAGACTCTGTCTCAAAAAAAAAAAAAAAAGAAAGAAAGAAAAAAAGAAAGAAAAGAAAGGTAGTGAGTTCCCCATCCCTGGAAGGCTGCAACCAGAGACTGCTCAGGGGATCCCTACACAGGGCTGAGAGTTGGCTTGGGTGACTTCAAAGGCCCAACTGGCCCTGACGTCCAAGTCTACATTTTCAAAGCATGTGGTAAAACACCCAGGCCTCAGGGTCAGCAAGCAGAATAACCTTCCCCTGACCTCCCCAGAGCCTCTCAGCAAAGCCAAGTTTGTCCAGAATCAGCTTTAATTTGATGTCTCTTCTTCTCGTTTATTAAAGGGACACAAAAGAGAGAAAACCACTTGAATGGTCCCCCAGGCCGGCTGGCTATAAATGTCTTCATAGAAGGGCCCAGCCTGGACTTTGGTGCCCAGCAATTATGGCTGCCGTGCACCCCGCCCAGACGACCAGCCTGAGGCACCTCTTTGGTCTTCTCCCTGCCCAGGCAGGTCACAGCCAGCAAGAGTCCCTCTAGGAGAGCAGGCCAATGACCCCAACGGGCTGGCCACCTAGCAACTCAAAAAGCACACCCAGCTACTCTTGCCCAGCACAGGGATAGCATGGCTGTGGGGGGCGTGTTCCCCCCAGTTCCCACAAGGGCACAGCAAGCTCAGCTGAGAGGGTGTGGAGGAGGGAGGGTCATGGGTGAGTTCTCGTACACAAAACACCCCTCACCTCTTCAGTTTCCATATGGGACTCCAGCCTTCCACAGAAGAGGGGAGGAAAGGGTTGGCTCCCCAATTTCCTCCTCAAGAGCTGTGCACAGCTCTCTGCAGCCTCATGAACAAAGCCCCAACCCCTAGTCTGGGAGAGGAAGAGATAGAGTTAGAGAGACCTAACAGAACAGAACAGCGGCGACAAGCACAGACTCTGGTTCAAATCCCAGCTTCCATGCTTCTGAGATGTGTGGCTTCAGGCAACTCTGTGAACCCCTCTGAGCTTCTGGGTTCTCATTTGTTAGACGGGTTGATAATAATGGTACCTACCTCAAAAGGCTGTTGTAACTCTTAAATTTACATTTAATCCATGAAAAGCCCCTAGCACAGTGCCTGCTACCAGGCACTACCCAATAAAAGCCGAGTTTAATACCCGTTGGGTACTTGCTATGTGTCCAGCACCATGTAGGGCACTCCAGACTGTCATAGTTTATCTTCATGATCATCTTGTGAAGTAGATGTTATTATTGTCCCCATTTTGCTGAGGACAACACTGAGATTTCAAGCAGTCAAGTAGCCTCCCCACAGTCTCACAGGAAAAGGGTGGGGCTGGGATTTGGATCCTGGTTTCTCTGATTCTAGGAGCTGAAGTCTTGGAGGGATCCAGGCAGCTCCTGGATAAAAAAGGAAGGTCTGGCCGGGCGCCGTGGCTCACGCCTGTAATCCCAGCACTTTGGGAGGCCGAGGCAGGTGAATCACTCAAGGTCAGGAGTTCGAGACCAGCCGGGCCAACATGGTGAAACCCCGTCTCTAATAAAAATACAAAAATTAGCTGGGCATGGTGGCACATGCCTGCAATCCCAGCAACTTGGGAGGCTGAGGCATGAGAATCGCTTGAACCCGGGAGGCGGAGATTGCAGTGAGCCTTGAACCCGGGAGGCGGAGGTTGTGGTGAGCCAAGATCACGCCACTGCACTCCAGCCTGGGTGATGGAGCAAGACTTTGTCTCAAAAAAAAGAAAAAAGAAAAGGAAGGTCTGCGTCTGGCTCTGCCCCAGACACATTTATTCATTTGTTCCTTCCTTCTGTCATGTATTCATTCAACAAACATACAGATGTTGTGTCAGGCCCTGCGGATGGAGGCTAACAAGAGACACAGAGACCATGCTCTCAGCGAACTCACAGCCTACTGTTCCCTCTGGCTTCCTCTAGATACCACAGTTTTCAACTATAAAGGTTCTAGAATATACTAACAACCCTTCCAAGCCTAGCTCAAATGCTTCTTTCTGAAAAGCCTGTCTCAATCTCCTCCCACAACCTGATAATCACAAGTGACATTTCGTAATGCCAATTGTGTGCCAGGCATGGTGCTGGGGGCCATTCAGGTATTAGCCCACTGGGTAGGATAAAGCAGGCTCCTGGACTTTCTGACTTCTGAGGCAGAAGGCACATGGTAGATCCACGGAAAATGCTAACTGACTTATGGTCCCTGTTTCTAGGAGCATGGTCCATTGAACATTTGTAAAAGACCAAATCCTTCCAATGGTTGAACTTGACCTGCCCCAGCCCTGAACTCATCTTCTACTACTCACCCCCTCCCTCACTCTGCTCTGACCGCACTGGGCTTCTTGCTATTTCTAGGTTCTCCAAGCACACTCGCACCTCAGGACCTTTGCACGTGTCCTTCCTTCTGTCAAGAAGTCTCTTCTCCAAAATACCACCACACCTGGCTTCTTCAGCTTCTTTACATTGATGCTCAAATGTCACGTTATCATTCAGGCCTTCCTTGACACTCTGCTTAAAATGACAGCTCCACCCCACCCCACACCCCATCCCCTAACCCTGCTTTTTCTTTCCCATTAAAGTACCTATCATTGTCTAATATATTAGATATTTATTTATTTATTATTATTATTATTATTTGAGATGGAGTCTCGCTCTTTTGCCCAGGCTGGAGTGCAGTGGCGCGATCTCAGCTCACTGCAACCTCCGCCTCCCTGGTTCCAGCGATTCTCCTGCCCCAGCCTCCCAAGTAGCTGGGATTACAGGTGTGCACCACCATACCCAGCTAATTTTTGTATTTTTAGTAGAGATTGGGTTTCACCATGTTGACCAGGCTGGTCTTGAACTCCTGACCTCAAGTGATCCGCCCACCTCACCCTTCCAAAGTTCTGGGATTACAGGCGTGAGCCACTGCGCCTGGCCAGATATTTATTTACTAGCATTTATCTCCCCACTCTCCACTTTTCCCTCCCAAGAATGTGAATTCTAAGAGGTCAAAAATATCGTGTATTTTGTTGATTGAAGTATTCTCAGACCTTATTACAGTAGCTGACACACAGTAGGTGCTCAAAAAATGCTTTTGAGTGAACAAATGAATGTATGTCTGTGGTTCCAAAAAAGGTTTTATTAATAATAAGTAATGGTTTGTGAATAGCAAGTAACCAATAAGTGTACGTGGCTTTTACAAACAGCTTTGGCCAGGTGTGGCGGCTTATGCCTGTAGTCCCAGAACTTTGGGAGGCCAAGGAGGGAGGATCTCTTGAGGCCAGGAGTTTGAGACCAGCCTGAGCAACAGCAACCCTGTCTCTACAAAAGCATTTTTAAAAAGGCTGGGTGCAGTGGCTCACACCTGTAATCCCAGCACTTTGGAAGGCCAAGGCAGGCAGGTCACGTGAGGTCAGGAGTTTGAGACCAGCCCGGCCAACATGGTGAAACCCTGTCTCCACTGAAAACACAAAAATTAGCTGGGCGTGGTGGTGAGCGCTTGTAATCCCAGCTACTAGGGAGGCTGAGGGCAGGAGAATCACTTGAACCCAGGAGGCGGAGGTTGCAGTGAGCAGAGATCACACTATTGCACTCCAGCCTGGGCGACAGAGTGAAATTCCATCTCAAAAAAAAAAATTTTTTTAAGATAAAAATTAAAACAGCTCTACTGAGCTACAGTAAGCTTGTACAGTTAGATGCATTTTGACACGTGGATGCACCTGTGAAACCAACACTACAAGCAAAAGAGACTCTGTAATTTTTCCTTCCTCCAACCCACCCTCTTCTCCAGGCAACCACTGGTCTGCTTTCTGTTACTAAAGATTAGTTTGCATTTTCTAGAATTGCGTATAAAAGCAATCATACAGTATTTACTGATGGTTTTTTCACTCTGCCTAATTATATTGCTATGCATCTATGCAGTCTCATATGTTAGAGCGTGTTCCTTTTTATTGCTCCATTGCATGAATATACCATAATTTGTTCATCAATCACCAGCTGAAGGACATTTGGTTGATTCCAGTTTGGGGATATTAAAATAAGTCTGCTATGAATATTTGTGTACAAGTCTTTGTATGAATAGATGGGACACATGCTTTTTTTTCCTCATGGGTTATGTGGTATGTGTATGTTTAACTTTGTTAGAAATTGCCAAATTCTTTTCCAAAATGTTTGTACCAGCTTCCATTCCCACCAGCAGCATATAAGAGACCCAGTCATTCCCCACACTCAGCACCAACACCTGATATGATCAGTCTTTCAAATACCAGCCATTCTAATAGACGTGTAACGATAGGTATCTCCTTGTGCTTTAATTTGCATTTTTCTAGTGACATGTTTTACTTTTTTTGTGTGTGTGAGACAGGGTCTCACTCTGTCACCCAGGTGGGAGTGCAGTGGTGCCATCATGGCTTACTGCAGCCTGGACCTCCTAGGCTCAAGCAATCCTCCTCTCTCAGCCTCCCAAGTAGCTGGGACTACTGGTGTATGCCACCACAGCCAGCTAATTGTTTTATTTTTTGTAGAGAAGAGGTCTCACTATTGTTGCCAAGACTGACATGTTTTCTTTTTTTTTTTCCCCCCTTCAACTTTTATTTTAAGTTCTGGGCTACATGTGCAGGATGTGCAGGTTTGTTACATAGGTAAACATGTGCCATGGTGGTTTGCTGCATAGATCAACCCATCACCTGGGTGTTAAGCATAGCATCCATTAGCTATTCTTCCTGATGCTCTCACTTCCCCCAGCCAACCCCGACATGTTTTCTATCAAACATCTTTTCACATGATTATTTACCATCCGAATATGTGATTTGGTGAAATGACTTCAAATCTTGCCCATTTAAAAAAATAAGTTGGACGCTCTCTTATTTGAGTTTTTGAGAGTTCCTTATGTATTTTGGATATAAGTCCTTTATCAGATACAGGATTTGAAAAAATTTCCTCCTATTATGTGGCTTGTATTTTCATTCTCTTAACATTGTCTTTTGAATAGTACAAGTGGGTTTTTAAAATTTTTAATAAAGTCCAATTTATCCACCTCTTTTATGAGCCATGCTTTTGGTGTTGCAGCTAAGAAATATTTGCCTAACCCAAGGTCATAAGGATTTTCTCCAACGTTTTCTTCTAGGGATTTCATAGATTTAGATTTTACATTTAGATCTATGATCCATTTTGAGCTCATTTTTAAAATATAGTATAAAGTATAGGTAGGTCTTTCTTTCTTTGTTTTTGCAAGTAGATATTCAATTGTTTCAGCACCATTCCATAAAAAAACTGTTCTTTCTCCACTGAATTGCCTTTGCATCTTTGTCAAACATCAGTTGTCCGTACACATGTGTATCTATTTCTGGATTTCCTTTTGTATTCCATTGATCTGTGTGTCTATCGTTAAGCCCATGCCACACGGTGTTGATTACTGTAGCTTTATGCTAAGTCTTGACATCAGGGAGTGTTAAGTCCTCCCACTTCACAGATTTTCAGGGTTGCTTTGACTATTCTAGGTCCTTTGCATTTCATGCAACTCTTAGAATCAGCTTATCAGTCTCACACAAAAGACTGGGATTTTGATTGGATTACATTGACTCTATGGGTTCATCTGGGGAGAGCCGACATCTTAACAATGTTGAGTCTTCTAACTCATGAACATAGTATACCTCTCCATTCATTTAGGTTTTCTTGCACTTCGGCAATGTTCCATAATTTTCAGTGTACACGTTTTGCACATTGTTTTTCAGCGTTTGCACTGTGTTTCAGTGTTTTCGTGTCTTTTGATGCTGACGTGAATGTTGTTTTTAAAATTTTCAGTTTCTGTGTTGTTCATTGATAATACACAGAAATAGAATTGAATTTTGAATGTTAATCTTGTATCCTGCAATCTTGCTAAACTCAGTAATAAATTATAGTGCAAATTAGTTTTTCTACACACAAGATTATGTCATCTGCAACAGATTTACTTCTTCCATTCTAATCGGAATGCCATTTATTTATTTATTTATTTATTTATTTATTTATTTATTTATTTTTCCCTCATTGCTCTCGTGAGGACTTCCACTACAGTGTTGAATAGAAGTGGTGAGAGCAGACATCCTTGTCTTATTCCTGATCCTAGTTTGTTAACAGAGTGAATTACATTGATTAATTTTCAATGTTAAGCCAAATTTGCATTCCTGGAATAAATCCTACCTGGTTATGATGTATCATCCTTTTGATATGTTATTGGATCCAATTTGATAAAATTTTGTTATGAATTTTTACATCTATGTTTAGGAGGGGTATTAGTTGTAGTGTTCTTTCTTATAATTTTCTGATTTAGGTATAAGGGTGACGCTGGCTTCATAGTATGAGTAGGGGAGTATTCCCTCCTCTTCAGTTTTCTGGAAAAGATTGTACAGAATCGATATTATTCTTTCTTAAATATTTGGTAGAATTCACCAGTGAAGCCTGAGGTTTCCTTTGAGAGAAGTTTTCTAGCTATAATTCAATTTCTTTAATAGATATGGATTTACATCTATTTCTTATTTATTTCTTTTTGAGTGACCATTGGTAGCTAACATCTTTCAAGGAATTTGTCTATTTTTTTAACTCATGGAATTGTTAGCCCAAAGTTATTCATATTTTTCCTTTATTGTCTCTTTAGTATCCATAGAATTTGTAGTAATGTCACCTCTCATTCTTGGTATTGTAATTTGTATCTTCCCTCTTTTTTGACTAGTGTGACTAGATGCTTATCAATTTTATTGATCCTCTCAATAACCAGCTTTTGGGTTTACTGATTTTTCTCAGGTTTTTCTGCTTTCTATTTCATTTATTTCCTCTCTGAGTTTTATTATTTCCTTTCTTCTGCTTCCTTTGGTTTTATTCTGCTCCCGTTTCTCTAGTTTCTTTAGGTGGAAGCTGAGGTCCAGGGTTTGGGAACTTTTTTCCTTTTCTAATAACATATTAGTGCTGCAAATTTCCACCTAAGAACTGCTCTATCAGCATGCCACAAATTTTGATATGTTGTGTGTTTAATTTCATTCCATTAAAATATTTTCTAATTTCCCTTTTAATTTCTTCCTTGATCCTTGAGTTATTTAGAAGTGTGTTATTACATTTCCAAGTGTTTGGGGGATTTTTCTGGAGATCTTTCTCTTATTGATTTCCAATTTAATTCCATCATGGTCAGTGAACATTCTTTGTATCACTTGAATCATTTTAAATTTATTGAGACTATATTGAGACTATAGTGTATCTTGCAACCATTTCATGTATACTTGAAAAGAATATGTATTTTGCTGTTTTGAGTGGTGTGTTCTATGAATATCAATTAGATCAAGTTGGTTGACAATTCTGTTCAGACTTTCTGTATGCTCACTGATTTTTTTCCACTAGTCCTATCAATTCTTGAAAGAGGAGTATAGAAATCTCTGATTATAACTGTGGATTTGTCTGTTTCTCCTTGGAATTCTATCAGTTTCTGTTTCTTCTACTTTAACCTCTTTATAAGGTGCATATATACTTAGAATTGTTATGTCCTTTTGATGAATTGACTTCTTTATTATTATGAAATGACTTTCTTTATCCATTGTCAAATTATTTGCTTTGAAATATACTTTGTATGGCATTAATATAGCCATTGCAGCTTTCTTTTTATTAGTATTAACATGATATATATTTTTCTATAATTTTACTTTTAACCTATTTGTGTCCCCATATTTAAAGTCAGTTTCTTATAGGCAGCATATAGTTGGGTCTTACTTTTTCATCCAACCTAACATCTCTATCTTTTAATGGAGATGTTCAGATCATTTATATTTAATGCCATTATTGATATAGTTAGGTTCAAATCTAGCATCTTAGTATTTGTTTTCTAATTGTCCCATTCGTTCTTTGTTCCCTTTCTCCTCTATTGTCCCCCTCTTTTTAGATTAATTAATTTCATTTTCTCTTCTTTATTTGCTTGTTAGCTACAACTGTTTGTTTTGCTATCTTGGTCCCTGCTTTAAGGTCTATAGTATGCATATTTAACTTATCATTCTACCTTCAAGGAATATTATACCATTTCACAAATAGTATAAGAACCCTAAAATAGTATTCTTTCAGGCTGGGCACGGTGGCTCACGCCTGTAATCCCAGCACTTTGGGAGGCCAAGGTGGGTGGATCATGAGGCCAGGAGATCAAGACCATCCTGGCTAACACGGTGAAACCCCGTCTCTACTAAAAATACAAAAAAATTAGCCGGGCGTGGTGGTGGGCACCTGTAGTCCCAGCTACTAGGGAGGCTGAGGCAGGAGAATGGCATGAACCCGGGAGGCACAGCTTGCAGTGAGCCAAGATAGCGCCACTGCACTCCTGGGCAACAGAACGAGACTCTGTCTCAAAAAAAAAAAAAAAAAAAATAGTATTCTTTCATTTCTCCTCTCTCAGCATTTGTGCTATTTTCATACATTTTACCTCTATGTATACTATAAATTCCTCATTACCTTGTTATTGATTTTGTTTAGTCCGATATCTCTTAGATTTTTTAAAAAATTAACAAACAATAATTGTATATGTTTATAGGGTACAATATGATTTTTTAAATATATGTGTGTGTATATATATAGTGAAATGATTAATTCAAGCTAATATATTCATCGCCTCACATACTTATTTTTGTGATGAGGTCATTTACAATCTATTCTCTTGGCAATTTTCAAATATATAATGCATGATTATTAGCTATAGTCCATGCTGTATAACAGTTCTCCAAAACTTATTCCTCTAGTCTAATGGAAATTTTGTACATTTTGACCAATATTTCCCCATTTCCTGCCCTCCCACCCCAGCCTTTGGTAACCACCATTGAACTCTCTGATTCTATGAGTTCAGTTATTTTAGATTCCACATATAAGTGATATCATGCAGTATTTGTCTTTCTGTACCTGGCTTATTTCACTTAGCATAAGGCCTTCCAGTTTCCTCCATGTTGTTGCAAATGACAGGATTTTCCTATTTTTAAAGGCTGAATAGTATTCCATTGTGTTTATATATCATGTTTTCTTTATCATTCATTCACTGATGGACACTTGGATTTATTTCATATCTCATCTGCAATAATGAATTGTGAATAATGCTGCAGTGGACATGGGAATGGAGATGTCTCTTCAATGATTTCAATTCTTTTGGCTATGTTCTCAGAAGTGGAATTGCTGGATCATATGGTAGCTTTATTTTTAGTTTTTTGAAGAACCTCTATATTGTTTTCCATAATGGCTATACTAGTTTACATACCTACCAATCATGTACAAGATTCCATTTTCTCTACATCCTCACCAACAATTGTTCTCTTTCAACTTTTTGGTTAACAGCCATTCTAACAGGTGTAAGTAGTCAATTATCTTTTAAAGAGATTTAAATAATAAGAAAAAAGTTTGCATTTTTAATCTTTAGAGTGATCATGTCAGGTGCTCTTCATTCTTCTGTGTAATTTCATATCCCACACGATACCATTTTTTCTTCTGCCTAAAGAACTTCCTTGAACACTTCTTACTGTGTGAGTCTGCTGATAGTGAATTATTTTGGCTTTTGTATGTCTGAAAAAGTCTTTATAATATATATATTTTGAGACGTGGTCTTATTCTGTTGCCCAGGCTGGAGTGCAGTGGTACAATCATGGTTCACTGCAGCCTCAACCTCCCAGGCTCAAGCAATCCTCCCATCTCAGCCTCCTGGGCAGCTGGGACCACAGGGGCAAGCCACTGTGCCTGGCTAATTTTTTTGTAGAGACAGGGTTTCACTGTGTTGCCCAGGCTGGTCTTGAACTCCTGGATTTAAGCAATCCACAATCCTCAGCCTCCCAAAATTCTGGGATTATAGGCAAGAGCCACTGCACCTCGCCTTGAAAAAGTGTTTATTTTACCTTCTCTTTTAAAAGATATTTTTTCTGGGTATAGAATTCTAGATCAATAGTTTTTTATTTTTCTAATACTTTAAAGATGTTGTTCCACTGTCTTCTCACTTGCATTGTTTTCAATTGGAAATCTGCTGTCATCTTTACTTTGTTCCTTCGTACACTGTGTCTTTTTTTCCTCTGGCTCTTTTTAAGATTTTCTCTTTCCCATTGGTTTTGAGCAATCTGATTATGGTGTAACTTGGTGTAGCTTTCCTCATGCTTCTGTGCTTGGAGTTCAGTGAAAGTCTTGGCTCAAATTTTTAAAAATACAGTCATTTTTTTGTTTGAGTATTTTTCTTTCCAATGATTTTTTGCTTTCCCTTACCCCCTTTCTCTCCTCTCCTTTGGAAACTCCATTTACCTACGTATTAGGCTGCTTGAAGTTGTCCCACAGATCAATGATGCTTTGTTCATTTTTTTAATGGAATATCTTTTTTCTCTGTGGTTCTTTTTGGTTTTTGTTTGTTTTGTTTTGTTTGAGACAGGGTCTCGCTCTGTCACCTAGGCCAGAGTGCAGTGGCATGATCTTGGTTCACTGAAACCTCTGCCTCCTGGGTTCAAGTGATTCTCATGCCTCAGCCTCCCAAGTAGCTGGGATCACAGGCATGCACCACCATGCCCAGCAAATTTTTGTATTTTCAGTAGAGACAGGGTTTCACCATGTTGGCCAGACTAGTCTTGAACTCCTGGCCTCAAGTGATCCACCCACCTTGGCCTCCCAAGTGCTGGGATTACAGGCATGAGCCACCTCACCTGGCTTTCTGTGGTTCATTTTGGATAATTTTTATTGATATATCTTCAAGTCCACTGGTCCTTTCTCCTACAATATCTAGTCAGCTATTATTCCCACGCAGTTTATTGTTCATCTCAGATGTTGACATTTTAATAGATTTTTTATTTGGGTCCTTTTGATATCTTCTCTGATTCCACTTAACCTGTTCAATCTTTCCTCTCATTTTTCTTTAACAAATAGAATACAGTTATAATAACTTTTTGAATGTTTTTTGTCTGCTAATTCGAACCTCTGTGTCAGTTCTGGGTTGGTTTTGATTGACTTTTCTCCTCATTTTGGGGTTGCATTTTCCTGCTTCTTTAAATGCTTGGTAATTTTTTATCAAATGCCAGATATTGTGAATTTGACTTTATTGGGTGCTGCCTATTTTTGTATTTTTATTAAAATGTTTGATCTTTGTTCTGGGACACAATTAAATTGCTGGAAAACAGTTCGATCTTTTCAAGTCTTGCTTCTTAGATTTGTTAGGAGTGATGAGAGCTGCATTTTGTAAAGGGATAATTATTCCCACTGTTGAAGCAAGACTCTTTTGAGTACTCTCCCCAGTGCCCCATGAGTTATGAGGTTTTTCAACTGACAGGTGAGAATAGGCTCTGTTGAGTTCTGTGTGAGTGTTCTGTGTGAGTGTCGAGTATGGTTGCCTCTTGTGCTCTGGGGTGGTTCTTCTTATCTTGGGCAATTTTTTCACATGCACATATGCTTATGGGACTTAGGGAATCTTCAAAAGCCCTGAAACTATGCACAGAAAGACCCCTGCATATTTGCCTGTCATCTGGAGCCTCCTCTCTATTTTCTTTTTTTTAAAAAAGAGAAAAAAAACCTTTTATTGTAAGTTCGGAGGTACACGTGCAGGTTTGTTACATAGGTAAACTCGTGTCACGGGAGTTTATACATTATGTAATCACCCAGGTATTAAGCCTAGTACCCATTAGTTACTTTTCCTGATCCTCTCCCTCCTCCCACCATCCACCCTCCAATAGGCCCCAGTGTCTGTTGTTCCTCTCTTTGTGACCGTGTGTTCTCATTATTTAGCTCCCACTTATAAGTTAGAAGATGCAGTATTTGGTTTTTTGTTCCCATGTTAGTTTGCTAAGGATAATGGCCTACAGTTCCATCCATGTCCCTACAAAGGACATGATCTAGCTCCTTTTTATGGCTGCATGGTATTCTGTGGTGTATATGTACCACATTTTCTTTATCCAGTCTATTATTGATGGGCATTCAGGTTGATTCCATGTCTTTGCTATCATGAATAGTCCTGCAATGAACATACATGTGTATGTGTCCTTATAATAGAAGAGTTTATATTCCTTTGGGCATATAACTGGTAATGGGATTGCTGAGTTGAATGGTATTTTTGTCTTTAGTTCTTTGAGGAATTGCCACACTGTCTTCCACAATGGTAGAACTAATTTACACTCCCACCCACAGTGCATAAGTGTTCCTTTTTCTCCACAACCTTGCCAGCATCTGTTTTTTTTTTTTTTTGACTTTTTAATAATAGCCATGCTGACTGGTCTGAGATGGTATCTCACTGTGGTTTTGATGCACATTTCTCTAATGATCAGTGGTGCTGAGCTTTTTCTCATATAATTGTCAGCCACATGTATGGCTTCTTTTGAAAGGGTCTGTTCATGTCCTTTGCCTACTTTCTAATGGGGTTGTTTGTTTTTTTTTGTAAATTTTTTCAAGTGCCTTATAGATGCTGAATATTAGACCTTTGTCAGATGCATAGTTTGCAAAAATTTTCTCCCATTCTATGGGTTGTCTGTTTACTCTGTTAGTATTTTCTTCTGCTGTGCAGAATTCTTTAGTTTAATTAGATCCCATTTGTCAATATTTGCTTTTGTTGCAATTGCTTTTGTCATCTTTGTCATGAAATCTTTGCCTGTGCCTATGTCCTAAATGGCATTGCTTACGTTGTCTTCCAGGGTTTTTATAGTTTTGGGTTTTACATTTAAGTCTTTAATCCATCTTGAGTTAATTTTTGTATATTGTGTTAAAAAAGGGGTCCAGTTTTAATCTTTTGCATATGGCTAGCCAGTTATCCCAGCACCATTTATTGAATGTGGAGTCTTTTTCCCATTGCTTGTTTTTGTCAGTTTTGTCAAAGATCAGATAGTTGTAGGTGTGTCGTCCTATTTCTGGGATCTCTGTTCCGTTCCTTTGGTCTATGGGTCTGTTTTTGTACCAGTGCCACGCTGTTTTGGTTACTGTAGCCCTGTAGTATAGTTTGAAGCAGAGTAGCATGATGCCTCCAGCTTTGTTCTTTTTGCTTAGGATTGTCTTGGCTATTCAGATTCTTTTTTGGTTCCATATGAATTTTAAAATAGATTTTTCTAGTTCTGTGAAGAATCTCAATTGTATTTTAATAGGAATAGCACTGAGTCTATAAATTGCTTTAGGCAGGTCATTTTTACTGTATTGATTCTCTCTATCCATAAGCATGGAATGTTTTTGCATTTGTTTGTGTCATCTCTGATTTCTTTGAATAGAGTTTTCTAGTTCTCCTTGTTGAGATCTTTCACCTCCCTAGTTAGCTGTATTCCTAGGTATTTTATTATTTTGTGTGTGTGTGTGGCAATTGTGAATGGGATTGCATTCCTGATTTGGCTCTCTGCTTGACTGTTGTTGCTGTATAGGAATGCTAGTGATTTTTGCACATTGATTTTGTATCCTGATGCTTTCCTGAAATTGTTTATCACATTAAGAAGCTTTTGGACTGAGACTGTGGGATTTTCCAAGCTATAGGATCATGTCATCTGCAAACAAGGATAGTTTGACTTTCTCTCTTCCTATTTATTTCTTTCAGTGGTGTTGATGCCCTTTCTTTCTTTCTCTTGCCTGATTGCCCTGGCCAGGACTTCCAATACCATGTTGAATAGGAGTGGTGAGAGAGGGCATCTTTGTCCTGTGCCAGTTTTCAAGGGAAATGCTTCGAGCTTTTGCCCATTCATTATGATGTTGGCTGTGGAATTATCATATATGGCTCTTACTATTTTGAGGTATGTTTCTTTAATACTTAGTTTATTGAGAGTTTTTAACATGAATGGATGTTGAATTTGATCAAAAGCCTTTTCTGCATCTATTGAGATTATCATGTGGTTTTGTCTTTAGCTCTGTTTATGTAAGGAATCACATTTATTGATTTGCATATGTTGAACCAACCTTGCATCCCAGGGATAAAACCTACTTGATCATGGTGGATGAGCTTTTTGATGTGCTGTGGGATTCAGTTTGTCAGTATTTTGGTGAGGATTTTTGCATTGATGTTCATCACAGATATTGGCCTGAAGTTTTCTTTTCCTCTTGTATCTCTGCCAGGTTTTGGTACTAGGAGGTTGTTGGCCTCCATCCTATTTTCCACAGTTGTTTTATTTTCCAAACATCACAGCAATGAAGACAAAGAGCCCACCCTCCAACCCAACACCTATTCTGAATTTAAAAAGCAAATCCAATGATAATGACATGAACTGGGGACACTGTAGACCAGCCAGGTGTAATCCTTGGTCACCAGTTTTGGTCTTCTATTTCTCCCTTCTTATTCTATTAATATCATTACCAAGCATAACAGAAAATCATTTATTAAAATGAGGGAATCTGGTGACCCAGAGATTTGAGTCTTTTTTTTTAATTCTCTGCAAGTGTTGCACAAAATGATTTGAGGCTTTTAAACAAAAACAGTACTGAAAAGATAAGCAGTTTACCCCACCACGAAATTCCCAAGCTGAAATTATTTTCCAACTGTACCCCAAATAAAATTATATCATCTTTTTTCTTCATTTACTGAACTTAATACCCTTAATGTGCTATGTCAGTATATGGATGACATTTACTTCAATTTAATAGTCTCATGCATGCGGTACTTTGGTACATTGCCATGCCAAAATGTGCTAACTTGGATCAGATTCTTTAAGGAGTCAGTGACCAAAAAGCAAATTAAGAATAACCATCCAGGCCGAGCACAGTGACTCACACTTATAATCCCAGCACTTTGGGAGCCCAAGGTGAGTGGATTACCTGAGGCCAGGAGTTTGAGACCAGCCTGGCCAACATGGTAAAACCACATCTCTACTTAAAAAAAAAAAAAAAAAATAGCTGGGTGTGGTGACATGCACCTGTAATCCCAGCTACTGGTGAGGCTGAGGCAGGAGAATCACTTGAACCCAGGAGGTGGAGGTTGCAGTGAGCTGAGATCGGTCCAGTGCACTCCAGTCTGGGTGAACAGAGTAAGACTCCATCTCAAAAAAAAATAAAGAAAGAAAGAACAACCATCCAGCTGAGCACAGTGGTGTGCACCTGTGTTCCCAGCTCAGTAGCTGTGGCAGAAGGCAGAAGGACCACTCAAACTTCAGGAGTTTGAGCAAGAGTTCTAATCCAACCTGGGAAATATAACAAGACGGTGTCTTTAAAAATAATAATATAATAATAGCCATCAGAGGAAGAAATTTTAACATTCAAAGCTTCCTCCCATTCCCCTTCCTCTGTCCTCTCTTTTCCTCCACTACCCTCTCGGCTCTTCTTCTTCTTTCCTGTCCTCTTCCCTTCTTTCCCAGCTTCTCCCACCTCCATATCACGTTAAAGTCAAAAAGACCTGGGCTTAAATCCTGGCTCCACTGCCTTCTTCTTGGATGACCTTGGTAAGGTGACTTCTTAACCTGTCTGAACCTGTTTCTTCACATATAAAAACAGGACGATGCTCTTTAGCTAAGACAGTGGTCACGAGGATCAAATGAGATAATATGCATCAAACACCTGGCACATCATATGTGCTTAGTAATGGAAGATATTAATCCTTCATTTGATAAACGTCTGTTGAGCACCTGTTCTGTGGGGGCCTTGTGCTGAAGACACAGAAACCAAGGAGTACAATAAGGGGTATAGGCAAACAAATAAATTGCACTGAAGTATGGTAAGAAATATTATAGAAATCTGAATAAAATTATCAGAGGACAGGGATGCCCCTAGGCTGAAGAGTCCTCCATCACTAGAGGGGTATAAGCAGAGAGCATGGGTACCATGTTTTCTTGCTGCCTGGTGTCTGGGTGTAAGGGTTGGGTGGGAGAGGAACCTCTGAGCTTCGGGTGGAGTTGACTCCACTCCCAGCTGGTAAGGATAGCAGTGCATGTGACTAAGCCTGGCCAATGGGAACTCACATCCCAAGGTCTTCTGAGGGACTTGATAAGGGTCTGGGGCTGCTGGCAGGAAGGCACCTTGCCTCCTTATAATACTGAGAATGAGGCTACCATGGAGGGAGCAGAGCTGAGGGATGTTCAGAGACCCACCTTTGATGATATGGTTGGAACAGCTGGATTCAACCATACCTGAAGCCAAACTCTCCTTGGATTTTGATGTAAATTAAGCCCCTTAAAAATCCCCCTTTAGTTTTCATCTAGATCAACTTGGGTGCCTTTCCTCTATTCCTTGTGGACCAAAGAGTCCTGTAACTGACAGTGAAGATGCTGAGAAGCTCAGTAAATGTTTGGTGAGAAGGGGGTATGGGAGGAGCTAGATGACCTCCAGAAGCCCTTGCGGTGAGAGAGGCTTTGAGTTGGGCATTGAAGGGGCTGAATTGTTGGTTGTTTGAAAGACAGCAGAACAGAGCGGGCAGTGCAGTGCCCCAGAGTTCCGCCGACTCCAGTTTCCATTCCGGGAGCACTTCCTGGTGCATTTAAATGTGCCCCTGTGTGTGAGTGCCTTCAGGGGGTTTCAAAATAGCCTGAAATATAAACAGACTGGAAACCTACTCCTTCTCTTCCTCTCCCTGCTTTTCCTCTCTCTCGGGGTGGGGATGGGGGAAGCTGGTGCCGGTGCTGCAGAAGCTCCATTTGGAGGATTTAGAAAACATTTCAAGTTCGGTCTCCTTCTTTCTAAGTCTGGCAAGCCCGCCTGCCTGGGGCAATTTTCCCCCTGAGTGCCAGGCCCAGGTGTGTGGGCAGGAAAAAGCAGCCCATTGTGTTCCAGCTTCGGGTCCTTCCGGTCCTAGGACTTGGCCCCTGCCAGCCTTGGGTTCCCAAGGAAAAGAGGCAGGGAGCTCACTGGCGAAGCAGTGGGGCCTGGCACTTTCCTGCTGATGGAACAGATCCCGTCACGATAAAATTCCAGGCCACAACAGTTTATTGAGCAACTACCCCTGGGAGCTAACCAGAGGGACAAAACTCAGGGAACAGAACATGCTTTAATCTGGGATTCGGGATGTTAGCCTGCCGTGAACCTGGGGTAACTGGTTCCAAAGCCAGCTCCCAGCACACCTCCCAAAATTCACACCCTTGTGGGGCCCCTCCCCTGGACCTGCACAGGCTCCGTGACTCACTTTTAACCAACAGAACACAGCAGAAATGATGCTGTGTGATTTCGGAGGGGAGGTCAGAAGCCTTGCAGCCCCAACTGTCCTTCTCGGGACACCCGCCCTGGGGTGCTCCCTCTAGGGGCCCAGCCACCTGCTGTGGGAAGCCCAAGCCACAGGGAGAAACCACAGATAGTATCATGTGTTCCGTTGTGTTTCCCCACCCCACCCAAATTCATATGTTGAAGTCTTAACCCTCAGCACCTCAGAATTTCCTAATCTAGGAATAAGGTTGTTGCAGATGTACTTAGTTAAGATGAGGTCATCCTGGAATAGGGTGGCTAATCCAATGTGACTGGTGTCCTTATAAATCGGGGAGATTTTGGGCACAGAGACATGCACATGTGGAGAATGCCATGTGAAAATAAAGACAGAGATGGGGGTGGTGCTTCTACAATCCAGGAAATGCCAAACATTGCCAGGAAACCATCAGAGCCTGGAAAGTTCTCCCTCACTTGGACTTTGATGTGAACTGAGTCCCCTAAAAGGTCTCCCTTTATTTTTCCTCTAGATCAGCTTGGGTGCCTTTTGTCTTTTGTGACTAGGGGAGTCCTATAACTGACAACGGAGATGCTGAGATACTCAGTCAATGTTGGTGGGAAGAAGGGACAAGAGGAGCTAGATGACCTCCAGGGGCCCCTCCTTCTCTCTCTAGGAGAGAGTCTGGAAGATTCTCCCTCACAGTCCTCAGAAGGAACCGACCATGCTGACACCTTGACCTTGGACTTCCAGCCTCCGGAACTGTGAGACAGTGTGTGTTGAGTGATGACCTGGCATCTCCTCCCCCTGTTTCAGAAATTTCAAAAATGTGGGTACCAGAGCAAAATTATTGGAGGGTTGACATCAGTCAACCTCCCAGATGGTTCAGACCAAGGCATTCTTAGCCAATGTGGGACATTCTTTCCTTGCTCAGGAAAAAAGCAAACATGCCCTTAATTCAGTGATGCCAGAGTTGTTCTTTTGCAAGGATTAGGGTCAACGCATGGCAACAGGGGGCCACGCACTCGTCGTGTGAGACCAGACTGGCTTGGGTCTGGGGAAGAAAAAATCCATGCTTGCTAAATGCAACGTGGGATCCTGAATTGAATCCTGGAATGGCAAAAGGGCATTCATCGAAAAACGGGTGAAACCTGAATAATCTATAGTTTAGTTAAGAGTAATGTACCGACGATGATGTCTTAGTTTTGAGAAATGCTCCATGGTAATGCAAGATGCTCATATTAAGAGGAATGGAGTGAAAGGTATACAAGAACTCTCTGTACTATCTTTACAACTTTTCTGTAACTCTAAATGTTTTTCAGGATAAAATGTTTATTAAACAAAAAAAGCTAGCATTTGCAGTGATGAAATGTGTTTGTCTTTAGACAGGTCAAAGGGGAGTTGGCCAAGTCCCTTGCTGATGAGGAGGTCATCTCAAAATCAAAACCCTTTGCCCTCCCAAGTGACAAGTGGGGTAATAGTTGTTGTTCATAGGGTTATGTCAAAGACTAAATGAAATAAAACATGTAAAGGGCTTGGCATAGAGCAAGGACCGTGGCAAGCATTCAATAATCATAAGCTGCTGTTGTTGTTTAGTAAAACCACTTCACTAACAGTATCCCCATGATGCCACATCGGCTGGTGTGAGGAGTTTATAGCTCTGCCAGCCCACTGTGGTTTTGCTCTAATGCACTCTCAAATGTATGAGTTCTCTGTTGCTGAATAACAATATTACCATTAACTTAGTGCTCTTTTTTGTTTGTTTGTTTGTTTGTTTTTGAGACAGAGTCTTGCTTTGTCATCCAGGCTGTAGTGCAGTGGCACAATCTTAGCTCACTGCAACCTCTACCTCCCGGGTTTAAGCAATTCTTATGCCTCAG
The DNA here is from genome assembly GCF_029281585.2 of Gorilla gorilla gorilla. Classification (NCBI taxonomy): domain Eukaryota; kingdom Metazoa; phylum Chordata; class Mammalia; order Primates; family Hominidae; genus Gorilla; species Gorilla gorilla. Next base: position 217,550,327 of record NC_073224.2, read on the forward strand.
CCTCCCATGTAGTTGGGATTACAGGTGTGCACCACCATTCGTGGCTAATTTTTATATTTTTAGTAGAGATGGGGTTTTACCATGTTGGCCAGGATGGTCTTGACCTCCTGACCTTCACTGATCTGCCCACCTCGGCCTCCCAAAGTGCTGGGATTATAGGTGGGAACCACCATGCCCAGCCAATTTAGTGCTTTTAAAACACATTTATGGCCAGGCATGGTGACTCACACTTGTAATCCCAGCATTTTGGGAGGCCAAGGTGGGCAGATCACTTGAAGTCAGGAGTTCGAGACCAGCCTGGCCAACGTGATGAAACCCCATCTCTACTAAAATACAAAAAATTAACCAGGCGCGGTGTTACGCACCTGGAATCCCAGCTACTCAGGAGGCTGAGGCATGAGAATCGCTTGAACCCAAAAGGCGGAGGTTGCAGTGAGCCGAGATTGTGCCACTGCACTCCAGCCTGGGCAACAAAGTGAAACTCTGTCTCAAAAAAATAAAAATAAATAAATTAATTAAATTAAATTAAATTAAACACATTTATTATCTCACAGTTTCTGTGGGTCTGGAGTCTGGGCATAGCTTACCTGAGTCCTATGCAAAGCTGCAATTGAGATGCCAGCCAAGGTCAGGGTCTCATCTGAAGGACCAAATGGGGAAGAATCCACTTTCAAGCTCATGTGGTTGTTGGCAGGACTGAACTATTTTACAGTGCAACACCTCTCACACCAAATGTGTAGGGGTTTTTTCCATACCACAATAACCAGTTCTCCAATCTCCAGATATCAACTAGGTGTCCAGTGATTCCATTCAAGTCTGACACTAACTACTGGGAGTTAGCATCTGTCCCCACAGGTTAGGGGCTCAGTCTGGCAAGACCGCTCCCACCCAGGCACCAATTGCAAGTTCTGGGCCTCCTGTACTTCTGACCAACAAGCTATAAATCAGGAGTTCCCATGACCACCTCTCTATAATTTGCTAGAAAGACTCACAGCACTCAGGAAGCACTTTACTTACTACTACTGGTTTATTATAAAAAAATACAACTCAAGGACAGCCAAATGGAAGAGTTGCATAGGGCAGGGTGTGTCGTGGGAGGGTGCAGAGCCTCCATGCCCTCTCAATGTACCATCCTGGCAGCACCTCAATGTGTTCACCAACCCAGATCGCCAAACCTGTTGTTTAGGGATTTTATGGAGGTTCCATTATGTAGGCATGATTGATCAAATCATTGGCCATTGGTGATAAACTCAATCTCCAGCCCTTCTTTCTTCCCCAGAGCTCTGGGGGGTAGGGCTGAAAGTTCCAACCTTCTCATCTTGCCTCAGTCTTTCTGGCAACCAGCCCCAATCCTGAAGCTATCTAGGGACCCCCAACCACCAGTCATCTCATCAGCATACAAAAGATATTCATCACTCCAGAGATTCCAAGGGTCTTAAAAGCTCTTACGCCAGGAACCAGGGACTAAGACTAAATATTATAACAACAGATGCTCCTATCATCCCATCTTGCAGGAAATTACAAGCATTTCAGAAGCTCTGAGCCAGGCATCAGAGATGAAGAATAAATATATATTTTTAATATTCATAGTATCACAGCAGCATTCAGTTCCTTGTAGGTTGTCTTGCTCGTATTGGCTGTAGACCACCCTCAGCTCCTTGCCAAACGGGCCTCTCCATGGGGCTGCTTACAGCATAGCGGCTGGCTGCAGCAAGCCAGCCAGGGAGAGAGGCTACCAGCAAGAAGGAAGTTACAGTCTCACCAAAAGTCATCCCAGAAGTGACATCCTGTCACCTCTGCTGGTTAGAAACAAGTCACAGGTCCTCCCCAATTCAAGGGGAGGGGATGACACAAGGCATAATAGCAGGAGATAAAAGTTAAAATAAAAATAGGTAAAAATCACTGGGGATCATCTTTTTTAAAATTTTTTGTTCTTGTTTTTGCATTTTTTGAGTCAGGGTCTGTTACCCAGGCTGGAGTGCCATGGTGTGATCTCAGCTTACTGCAGCCTCAACCTCCTGGGCTCAAGTAATCCTCCCACCTCAGCCTCCTGAGTAGCTAGGGCTACAGGCACATGCACGACCACACCCAGCTAATTTTTAAAATTGTTGTAGAGACAGGGTCTCGCTCTGTTGCCCAGGCTGGTCTTGAACTCCTGAACTCTGTTGTCCAGGCTCAGGTGCTCTTCCCACCTCAGCCTCCCAAAGTGCTGGGATTACAGGCGTGAGCCACCATGCCTGTCCCCTGGGGAGGGACCATCTTAGAGTCTTCTGAGCCCAGAAATGTTGAATCAAGTCCTGGCAGTTGGTGAATGCACAGCTGCCTAGTACTATGAATTAAAGGAAGCTGAGGAGGGGCTGAGGTGTCCAGGGACATAGACAATAGTAGCTACTAATTACTGAGCACCTACTACATGCCAGACACTGTCCTAAGTACTTTGTAAATACTTGTTCATGGGCTCCTTCAACAACTCTTTGAGAAAGGGGTTACAAATACCTCCTTAGAGAAAAGGCCCAGTGAGGCTCAGAAAGATTAAGTGACTTGTCCAAGGTCACACAGCAGAGTGGTGGCAGAGCTCATGCTGGGATTCAAGCCCAGGCTGCCTCACATCAAAGTCCTGGCTCTAAATGCTTATGGTGCCTTGTCTGTGTCAGCTAGTTGAAAAAAAAAGATTTGAATCAATGGCTGCTGAATCTGGACATTTCTCTAAAAATAAAAATAAAGGTCAGTCCCTGTCACATGAGGGAAAGATGAAAGAGCTGGGTGTGTTCAATTGGAGAAGAAAAGGAGAAAGGTCATGTTCGCTGACTTCAGAGCTCTGAATGGTTGTTGCAGGGAAGAGCAGGGACACTTTTTCTGGATGGCTCAAAGGCAGAAATGGAGGGGCGGGGGCGAGCTCTGGGAGCCGCGGGAGAACGGTGGACAGACCCCAGCCTGGCCAGCGTCTTTCCCCTTCATGTGGAAGGAGAGACTCGAGCTTGTCCTTGCAGCTGAGCAAATATTTCTACTTCCCCGTTGCAGGCTGGAGTCGGCCTCTTCTCCAGCCAGCTCGGCGGGCCTTCAGAGCAGCGGCCTCGGGCCGTGGGGTGGAGGTCAGCTCGGCCACCCTGACCAGATGGGACCAGAGTGACGACTGCCAGGCCCAGGTCAAAGGGCTTTGCTGACATCCTGTCTCCTTCTGAGCCTCATCACTGTGACTGCAAGGGGCTGCAGAGTCCCCCTTTCCAGCCCATTCTCCATGCCACTGCTGAGTTGTCTTTCTAGAACTTTAAGCAGACCAGGTCACTCCCCTTCTCAAACCCTTCCATGGCTCCCTACTGCCCTCAGGATACATTTAACTTGGCCCAAAGGCCCCACATGATGTGGCCCTGCTCACCTCTCAGGCCTTGCCTCCAACTGCTTCCCCTAAAAGTCCCATCCCACCTTTCAGGCCTCTGGAATGATATGCTGTTCCCAAGACACCAGACAATTCCAGGCCTCTGGGCTTACTCTGCCTGAGCTGCCCTTCTCCTGACACTCTCCTATACATCCATCAAGACTCAGTCCAAACATCATCTCCTCTGAGAAGCCTTCCCTGGCTCCCTCCTATGGAGTTGCTTCCCCTTCCTGTACCACATTAAACCCAGGCCTCACAGAAACTCACATTTGGCTGGGAGCAGTGGCTCGTGCCTGTAATCCAGCACTTCAGGATGCTGAGGTGGAAGGATCGTTTGAGCTCAGGAGTTCAAGATCAGCCTGGGCAACATAGTGAGATCCCGTCTCTATATAAAAATTAAATAATTAAAAAAAAAAAACAGAAGCTTACATTTCCTGAGCACTCACTCAGTGCTTCACATGCATGAGCTCACTCAGTCCTCCCTGCTGTTCCAGTTTCTCACCACCCTTATTTCCCAGATGGAGAGACAGGAACAGAGAGGTCGAGCGCCTTGTTCTAAGACACACAGCCAATAAATGGCAAAGCCAGGACAGGAACCATTTGTGTCTGACTCCAGAATGGGTGCTCTTTAAGTTTCATTGTTTATGTGTTTAAATAAAGTAAGCCATGCAAATGGTAACAAACAACAAACGCAGGAGTGGCAGGGACAGAAGAGAGGTGAGGGGAGTCGGCGGGGGAGGGGAGGGGAGGGGAGGTCTCTACCCCCACCGCACACCAGCGGCATCAGCCAGAAAGCTTTTTTGATGCGTTGAGAAGCTGGGCCCAACAAAGCCCTCAGTTGCCCAAATGCCTGTGTAAAAGGTCCATCTTGCAGGGCAGAACAGAATCTCACTGCCCAGGGAGCTCAGCACCAGAGCAGGGGCAGCTGCCACCTGCTTCTCCACGTTGGCCACAAGGCCAGACGCCCTGAAATGGCCTGGGGTGAGAACATCAGCGAGGAGTGACTTCTCACAGAAATGTAGAGTGGCTTTTTCGAGCTGAGAATTATCCCACAGAGGAGCGTTGTGCTGGAGGAAGACACCAGCGCCAGGTGGGTCTAGGGGGTCATGCCCAAGAGGGCACCGGGGGGGGCAGATTCCCAGACATTTCTTAAACAACAAAAAAAGACCCTTCTTTTTTCTTATGGAATATTCCGCTGAAACCCACTAGGAAAAGCAAGAGTAACAGTAGTTCTCGTGTGTTGAAGACTCATCACAGGCCAGCACTTTTGAAGCCTTCTGTAGCATACGTTCCTAGAATCGTCACTGCACCATTCTGAGGTCTCTCCATTCTCGTGTTACCGATGAGGAAACTGAGGTACAGAGTGATAAGTGACTTATCCAAGGTCATATAGCTCGTGCATGGTGGAGATGGGATCCAAACCCAGGCAGCGTGGTCCCAGAGGGCATGCCTCTTGAATACTGTGCTAGGTAAAGCCACTCTGGTTAAAATAGGGTGGAGGTAGGGAAGGGAGTGAGCCCTTGTACTCAACTGCCCCAGTGCACTCTCAAATCCTGACAGCCCATGAGGGATCTCTGCAGACACCACAGCTCGGAGGGAGGTAGTTTGGAAGTCATTGTTGTTGGACAGTTTTATGGCATCTCAAACCCACAAAACTCTTCATACCCTGGTTCTTCTCAGACAAATCCTGTGACTTGGTTGGTCCCACCAAGGTCAGCCTTGAGGTCTACAGGGCTCAGGCATAGAGATGACTGTGGGTACCAGGAGGGAGGATGATGGCAGGAAGAGCCCAGGCATGGGAGACAGAGAAGCATAAGGTTCAAGCCCACCACGGCCTGGAATTAGCCAGGCCTCCCTCATCGTCAGCAGCCAAGTCAGCCCTGGCTGACATAAGCAGAGGGGAATGTACTAGAAGGAGCACAGGGGCTCTCTGAACCAACAGGAGGCTGGAGGAGTAAGCTCAGGAGAGGCAGGTCTCAGGGAGGCTCTGGAAGGACTGGAATGAGGGGAGCAGGGAGCTGCTTGTTGTGGGCACTTCCGGGACCTGAGCCCCCTGCCTGGTGCCTGGCTCCGAGTGGCGCTCCGGGGATAGCTGCTGAATGAATAAATCCACGGGCATCTGATGACAGGAAAAGGCTGATTAAGACATTGCTACAACCACCATAACAACAACAACAAATCCCTAGCCGTTGTTCCTTTTGACCTTGGATCAGCGCTCAAGATTCAAAGACTTAGCAGAGCACAGGCAGCTGGTCAAGTGGGAGTGTGCGCTGGATGGGGGTGACGGAGGGGGGCTGTGGCTCCCTCTATTCTCACAGAGGGAGAGGAGCACCTAGAACTACCCCTACCACCACCATCCCCACCGAGATGGCACACAGAAGGCATGGCCATTTGCCCCAAGGAATGCAGAAGTTGGACTCTGGCAACCAATCCAAGAAATGTCTGCTATAACCGCCTACTCCTGTTGGTAGTGATAATCACACTGACATTGGCACGACTATTCATGGGCATGAGGCTATCCCAAGACTGTGCTGAGCGCCTCCCTGTATTGTCTTACCAAGTCTTCATAACAGCCTTACAGTTACTACTCCTATTTTACCAATGAGGAAATTGAGGCTCAGAGAGACAAAGTCACTTGGCTAAGGTCACAGAGCCAGTGGGTGATATTCACAGAACCCAGACTGTTGGCCTCTGAACAGGGTCTTCCTGACCATGATCACATGGCTTTCTCCTCTGCTGTGGTGCGGTGTGACCTTTGGCAAGTGAGTCAGACTCTCTGGCCTTTTCTGCTCTGCTCACCAAACCATGATTGCCCAGAGGGGCATATTTTTCTAATATATACAAAGGTGCCCTAAGGGCCTGCAGTGGTCCCGACTCTGAACCTGAGTTTCTGCCTCTGTAATGACCCACTCATTTTCTCCTACAGAGATACGGTGAGAACACAGTAATATAATCTATGCTAAAGCACATAGTAGGCTGACAGTTCAGGGAACAAAACGGAGCATCCACCTGTGTCTCCAGCCCTGACATCATGCACATATCAGGTCCAGAGAACTTAGCATGCACTCAGGGCCTCCCCTATCAGTGCCTGGGATTTTTTACTCAGCTGTACAGGCTTAGGCAAGTCACTTTCCACCATGGGCCTCAGTTTCCTTACCTGTCACAGGAGGGGGTAGGGGAGGTAATCTCCAAGGGCATGGAAGCACTGACATTGGATTTTAGGCAGTAAAATACCCATGCTCACCTCCGGAAGGCATTTCATGCAGGCCTCACGGTGTCCTTAGAATGGGCCAAATGAATGCTGTAAATTTCCCCTCCTCTGAGGACCTCTCTCCTTCCACACCCTCCTTCTTGACGGCTCACACTTTCTCTGCTTTCAGAGAGATGTTTTTCAAGCAGCCCACGTGAGGGCCCAAGCAACCGCCGCGTGCAGAAGCCCAGCCCCAGCGGTAATCCCGGGCGGAAAGCAAGAGGGAAGAAACGTGCGGGATGAAGGTGCCAGGGAAGAGGTCTTGTCCCTGATTTCCCAGTGGCCAGTGTGGGGTGGAGGCCAAGGACCGGGCCTGCGGGAAGTCCAGTGCGTCCTCTGAGAGGGCATCACTGGGACTATTCATAGCCCAGGATCCTCACTGGAATCTGGCAGGCAGGGACAGGCACCAGCAGGAATGTTGCCTGTTTGTGGCACAAACGCAAGCTAAGTTGTTTACGCTGTTCTTCCTTCCACTGCCTCACTTAGCCTGAGACCAAATGCCAACCATCCTGGAGCCTGAATAGATGTCCAAGACCCAGAATATGGTCTGTGTGCTGCATGTTATGAAATGAGAACTGGATTTGGAGTGAAGGATATAACCATGGGATTTGGCAAGACACTGAATAGGGTTGCTGTGTGTGGTTGTTAAGGTCGTGCACTGAACAAATACACCTGGGTGATGAAGTGAATGGGGCTAAAATCTACCCTGTGCTCTGCTCACTAAGCCATGATTGCCCAGAGGGGCATAGTTTTCGAATATGCACAAAGGTGCCATATGACCCACCCATTTTCTCCTGCAGAGAGATGGTAAGGACATAGTAATATAACCTATGTTAAAGAACCTAATGGTTATTTGCAATGAATTACCATTATTTATACAAAGTCTTGTTCCACAAAGGTTTAAAGGCAGCTTATGAAATTATATATGGTTAAATAGAAAATATGATTAGATACAATATTATACATTGACCGAATGAGGGAAGGCAAAAATGAGGCATATGCACCAGTACTTCCCTTCGTGTGCCCATGGCAGACATCACTAATGGATAAATCCATCATGCACCTTGTTCACATTCTGAAAGTCAGTTTTCACCCTGGCACAAAGGAAATGAGGAAATCGGTAAAGGGCTGTATCTTCATGCTGCACAGCAGGTCAATAAATGAAAATTATATTCTGGGGCCTGTGGCAAGGGGAAGGGGAGGTGACCTGGATCAGGAAGTCCCACACTGTCATGTGTCATAGTTTTAGCCTTGAGCTTCATCATGGGCAAAACAAAGATGTAAACACTCAGGCAAGCATGCACACACACAGACACAATCAGTGTCCAAAATATAAAATTATACCAATTTCTCAGACTTCATGCAAATTGCCTACACTGAATTCTCGGCGAATTTTTCCTGGGGTTCCTCATAATGGGGTCATGTGATGAATCAGAAAACACCCTCAACAGCAGCCCTAGAAGAAGCACATTGGCAGATTTTCATTGGTGACTCCTTATAGTGAAAACCCTGGGTAGAAAACTTAATCAGAGCCCAGTGAGAGCGCTGTAAACCCTTTCCCCCATGACACCCAGCTCGTGGGAAGGGAGCTGGAAGAAATAGAAGCCCAAAGTTCTACTAAGTCTCTGGTATTGGGGAGTAGGCCTTCAAATGGACCCCAAGCCCTTTTCTATGAATGAGGAAACCAAGACCCTGGGAGGTTAGGGAGGGGCTCCAGGTCCCCAGGTTCAAGCCCAGGAGTATTTCCCCTCTACTTCACCACGCCCCCTGGAGGTTGCTCACCCCTGAGCAGCACCTGGTCCAGTTCAACCCACCAGCAGGGTTGACCCACCAGCCTCCAAACCCCACGGCCCAGACCCCCAGGCAACACCAACTGAGGGCCCCCTCACTGGAGAGCAAGGCTGTGGGCTACATTGTCCCCAAGGAACCCCTCTGGGGGAGCACAATCTACAGGTGGTCCTGGGGCCCCCCAGGGGAGGTGGCATTTGAGTAGACCTTCAAGGACAGGCCCCTCCTGCCCCACAGCTTGGCAGAACAGACAGATCAGGCGGACCACAGTTCAAATCCCAGCCCTGCTGCTCCCGGGCTGTGTCCTTGGGAAAGTTATCTCACCACCTCTAAGCCTTAGCTTCCTGGTCTGTAAAGTCAGAACCGCTCCTAGGGCAGGCAAGAGGGCTGCGTGAGACCAAAAACTTCACTAACTGAGCAGTTTATTACTCACACTATTATCACGACCGATGATAACTCACTCACGGCGTAGACAGAGCACTGGCCAGGAGTTGGACAGATCTGAGTGTGGATCCTGGCTCTGATACAACTGGCCGAGTACCTTTCTAAGCCTCAGTTCCCCCATCTGTTAAATGGGAGGCAGGACTATTCCAAAGGTCAGTGGCCTGTGAGGGTGCAGTTCCAGTTTTGGCCCCTCAGATGCTGGAAGCACAAGGGAACCGGGACTTGGGCTAGAGGGAGGCAGGGCCCGAGAGGCCCTGAGGCCTGGAGCTCACCAGCAGCTCCCCTCTCGGGCCTGGGCCGGGGGAATGTGTAGGAGGGAGGTCCAGGGAGGGGGGCCCTGGAGCCGAGAGGAACAGCCCTGGCGGCGGGCAGCGGTGCGGTGACCCAGGAGGGAGGGAGAGCTTGGCTCCGAGCTCATCACTCAGCGAGCTGTCTCCCCCCGGGCCGGGAACCCCGGCGGCCTGTCCTCCCCACTTCCTGCGCGCTGGGTCAATATTGTGATTTCCACTGTGCAGCCCGCCTGGGACGGCCTGGCCCTGCGCGCCGCCCAGGGTCACGGGGCTGCGGGGAGACAGGGGTATGGAGAGGTCACCCGCTGCCTGGAAGATGACTCAGGACCTGTAGGCTGCAAGGCGGCGCGGCCAGGAGCCAGGAGCCCCGGTGCAGCCCCACCTCCAAATGCACAGAAATGGCGCCGGAACAAGGCCTGTGAACTCTCCCATCCAAACCGAGGGATCAACCAAGGCCCGGAGAGGGCGGGGACTTGCCCAAGGTCACACCGTGAGTCTGTAGCTGAAGGAGGCCCTGACTCCCATCTCCTGACCTCAGATCCTCACCAAACCTCCATATTCTACCTTCCCTGCCCAAGTACCTACCTTTCCTCTTCATCAGCATCCGGAACGGACATCTTCCTACACCTCCGCGGGAGCACAAGGAGAGAGGACAGGCTGACCCTGACCAAGGAGGGCTGGTGTGGAGGCTTCTCCAGGAGTGAGGGGTGGTCAGGAGGACACAGTTCAGGACACCCACACACTGGGAGTTATGAGGATGAAGGATGCGAGGCACCAGCCCTGACGATCCGGAACCTGTGGCTTCATTTTTCCCAGTGTGTGCCTCTTGTCAAGGCTGAGTGCAGACTTCGCCTCCTCCCTGGAGCACCCACTGCACCCCTGCTCTCCTCCAGACCGCCTCCTCCATGCAGTGCTCTTCTTACACCACACACCTGCCTCCCCTAGTGAATCAGCAGCTCCTGGGGGAAGGGGCCCAGGCGATCTCACTTCCAGATCCCAGGCCCAGCCCAGGGTGAGGCCATCCTGGGCCCTGTTAGCACTGCTGAGTGAGGGAAGGGAGGGGTCCTGTCTTCCCACATCACTGTCAACTCCACAGTGGCAGAAACTCCTGCCCTCCCAGTGTCACCTCTCCTGGAGACTCTTTTTATTCTTCACTTGGTTACCTCCTGCTCTTCCTTTAGGTCTCCGCTTAACTGTCACCTCCTCCTGGAAGCCCTTCCAGACCACTCTGCCAAAACTACATTAGCTGGCCCTGCTCTGAGTCCATTATACTTCCCTAACAGTGCTCTTACCCCAGGGGAATATAATGGCTTCTTAAATGTTCTTCACCTCTAGGCTGAACTAGGACTGAAGTCCCTATCTCTGAGTGAGATGAGACTCACTATTGTGTTTCTAGCTCTGGGTCTGGTGCAGAGTCAGTGCTAGATGGATGGATGGATGAATGGATGGATGGATGGATGGATAGATGGGCCTGGTGCAGAATCAGTGCTGGATGGATGGATGGATGGATGGATGGGTGGGTGGATGGATGGATGGATGGATGGATGGATGGATGGATGGATGGATGGGTGGGTGGATGGATGGATGGATGGATGGATGGATGGATGGATGGATGGATGGGTGGGTGGATGGATGGATGGATGGATGGATGGATGGATGGATGGATGGGTGGGTGGATGGATGGATGGATGGATGGATGGATGGATGGATAGATGGATGGATGGATAGATGGGTGAGTGGGTGAATGGATGGCTGGCTGGCTGGCTGGATGGATGGATGGATGGTTGGATGGACGGATTCCTCACGGAGCCAGGCCCATAGTAGGGATTCAGGAGATGCTGGCAGATGGAGATGATGGTTGTGAGGATAGTGGTATCTGGGATGGATATCTCTTGCTCTTCTCTGCCCAGCATCCCTCTTACCCCAACCTTAATTTACTATCAGCCACCTGGTCCCCTGTGGGAAACTGCTCTTCCTTCCTTACATGAGTCTGTCAATTACTGAACCCCAATGCCTCATCCACATGACCCAGACTTGGTCAATGATTGTCCCCCACTTCCTTGGCTGCAGTGATTGCCCCGCAGGCACATGGCCCAAACAAGGTCAGTCAGTCCTTCCTTGGAACTGACATATGGATCTTAGAAGAAAACAGCTCTCTGGTTTTAGACTGGGGTTCCCAAGCTGGGCTGATGGTAGCCAAGTTCTCCACCTCACAGAAGGGAGAGAATGAGGCCAGCCCCAAAGGGAAGCAGAGACAGCAAGGGTGAATGACAGAGATAATCCTGTTGGCCCTGAGCTGTGATTCCAGCCCCCTAGCCCTACTCCTCAGGGCAATTCCCCAGGCCAGCAAATCCCCTTTTTTGTTCAAGATGATGTGATGTGGCTTCTCTCAGCTGCAATGGGAAGGATTCTGAATAACAGTAAACCAAAGAGAAAACAGTGAGAGGAGCAGGGTGAGTCCAAGTGGAGACACAGATGTTGAGCAGCAATTGACCAGCAGACTCAAGGAGATGAAGGAATCTCCTGCTAAGGGCATGACCAGAGACTCTCCAGCCCCACTCAAAGGACAAAGGCTGTGGGGCAGAAGGAAGGACCTAGGGTGGGGTTGGAGCACCTTTGCTGCAAATGACTGAAACCCCACTGAAACTGGCTTATTTAGCAGGAAGGGGAGTTTATCAGTTCACATATCTAAAATGTCCACGTTTTTTAGCTTCAGGCATGGCTGGATCCAAGTACTCAACTGCAGTTGTCAGGAGCTGTCTCTCTCCAGGCCTCCAACCTGTTTTCCTCTGTGTTGGATCCACTCTCAGGTAGGCTTTCTCCAAATGATGGCAACTTTAGGCTTCCATCCTAACAGCAAACTTAACTGAAAGGACACCTCCTTCTCCGTTGTTGCAGCGAAATCCCAGAACTTAATCTGATTTGCCTTGATTTGATCACTTGCTCACCCCCAAACAAACCCTGAGACAAGACGAGAGGAATGTGGTGCTCTCATTGGCCAGGCTTGGGCCACAGGTGCACTCAAGGTAAACCCCACCCAACTCACAACTTGAGAGTGGGGAGGGGGCCTCTCTAAGGGTGCTGCCATCAGAAGCAGGAGCGTGGGCTGGGCAGGCAGAATTAAAGTTGGCTACAATCTGTGGGAAGAGGTCTTTGGCTGGAAGTTGCTCCCCACAGGAATGAAGGCCCGAGGGAGAGGAAAGGAGCTCTTTGGGGAAAAGATAACATTCCCTTTGGCTGGGATGGTCTTCGGGGGAGGGCGGAAGTGCCCCTGAAGGCAAAAGGATGGATGAGAGGAGCTCTCGGTTACTCCCAGCTCTGGAAGTCTCTGGTTCGCAGCTGTGACGCCAATGGTCTGAAGCCAGACACATTCCTGGACTTAGCCAAAAAAGGCCGAGATGAGATTCAAAGATGTAGGAACACCTCTGATGTCCGCATCTGCATGCTCCAAACTCATGTGTGCACCAATCCCGCAGCCCTGCAGAGAAAATTGCAGCCTGACCTGCCCAAATTGCCCAAGTTCTGCAGTTTGTGGGAAGGAGAACTGATGGCTTCCAGGTTGTCAGAGGGCAGCAACCTCCAGGGCCGCTCTGGAGTGGTCACCGAGCCCGCCCTGGGAGGAGACTGCAGCTGCGGAGCTCAGAAACCCTTGCTTTGTGCTTGGAGAAGAAGAGGGAAATGCCCTCTTGGCTCTTCAAGGCTGCCAGGCCCCCGCCCTGTACTTCACAGTGACAACCCAGCCTCATACCCATGTTCCCCAGCCTGGCTTCCCTCGGCCAGGCACTTCCCCTTAACTCCCTGCTTCAACTCCTCCTGTCATCTGGAAAGCCGAGGATGGATGTGCCATCCGGGGAGCTACACACATCTTCATGGATGAGGCACATGTTACTCTGAGAGTCTATGTCCTCAGCTGTGTGATGGAGGGGAAACCTTCCTGGCCAACCCCTCAGGCATGCTAAGACCACCATCACATGGCCCGCGGCTACGACCATGTCTTGGGAAATTAGAAAGCCTCTGTCACAGGGCACTTCATAGTGACCCCCTGCATGGATACGGGGGGTGGGGGTGGGCGCAGGTTCTGAATCCTCCAGTGTGCTGTCCCTTGGAGCTGGGGTTTGGGGAGAGGATGAGTCTGTCTGGTCTGGAGGCAGGAGGATGGAGGATGGCACGAGGAAGTCTCAAAATCCTGTCAAGCCTTCAGTGGCTTGGCCCAGCCTGGAGACGGTGTGGTCAGACTTCCCTAAATTCCCACCAGATAGGAGCCCAGCCCCTTTGTCATCTCTCCAGCATGTGCTGAGCATGTAATGTGAGCTCTGAAGGCATGTATGGAGGGAGCCTTCCCCAAGGCTCCCCACGAGTGACACTTCCTCTTGCCTTCCCATTCAATCCGACACTGGTCCTGTGATGCTCCTCCACAGTCCCTCCAGGATCCACCCACCTCTCACCACATCTGCCGCTACTGCCCTAGTCCAAGCCACCCTCTCTCCCAGCCAACTTCTCAGTCTCCTCACTGGCCTGTCTGCGTCCACTACCCTGGCACCCTTTCTTCATATGGTAGACAAAACACAACAGCCCAGCAACAAAACACAACAGCCCAGATATTTAGGGCCATCACCCTTCTAATGGTATCCCATTACTCTTAGAAAAATAGAAAAATATCCACACTCAGCCAAGGAGAAAAGATGATCAAATGTTTCCTTTTTCTTTTTCTTTTTTTTTTTTTTTTTTTTTTGAGATGGAGTCTCGCTTTGTTGCCCAGGCTGGAGTACAGCTGTGAAATCACAGCTCACTGCAACCTCCGCCTCCCAGGTTCTAGTGATTCTCCTGCCTCAGCCTCCCAAGTAGCTGGGAGTACAGGCGCCTACCACCACCCCCAGCTAATTTTTTAATATTTTTAGTAGAGACGAGGTTTCACCATGTTGGCCAGGCTGGTCTCAAACTCCTGACCTCAAGTGATCCACCTGCCTCGGCCTCCCAAAGTGCTGAGATTACAGGTGTGAGCCACTGCATCAGGCCCAATGTTTCTTTTCAAATTGTAGTAAAATACATGTAACTTAAAAGTTACCATCTTAACCATCTTTAAGTGCACAGTTTACTAGTGTGAAGCACATTCACATGGCTGTGCTTCCACCTCCAGAACTTTTTCATCTTCCCATACTCATCTCTGTCGTTAAACAATAACTCCCAGTTTCCTCTCCTCCCCAGCTCCTGGCAGCCACCATCCTACTTTCTGCCTCTATGAATCTGACTCCCTTAAGTGCCTCATATAACTGGAATCATACCATATCTGTCATTTTGTGCCTGGCTTATTTCACTGGATATAATGTCCCCAAAGTTCATCCATGTTGCAGCATGTGTTAGAATTTTCTTCTTCTTCAGGGCTGAATAATATTCCACTGTATGGAGATACCACATTGTGCATATCCATTCATCCACCAGTGGACGCCTGGGGTGCCTTCACCTTTTGGCTATTGTGAATAATGCTGCTATGAACGTAGGTGTGCAACTGTCTCTTCAAGACCCTGTTTTCAGCCGGGCACAGCGGCTCACACCTGTAATCCCAACACTTTGGGAGGCTGAAGGGGGCAGATCTCTTGAGGTCAGGAGTTCAAGACAAGCCTGGCCAACATGGTGAAACCTCGTCTCTAAAAAATAAAATAAGCCAGGCGTGGTGGCAGCCAGCTATAATCCCAGCTACTCAGAAGGCTGAGGTAGGAGAACTGCTTGAAGCCAGGAGGCACAAGTTGCCATGAACCGAGATCACACCACTGCACTCCAGCCTGGGTGACAGAGCGAGACTCCATCTCAAAACAAACAAACAAAAAACCTGTTTTCATTTCTTTGGGGTACATACCTAGAAGTGAAATTGCTGCATCATATGGTAATTCTGTGTTTGATTTTTTTGAGGAACCACCATACTGTATTCTACAGTGGTTGCACCATTTCACATTCCCAGCACAAATGGAATGTCCACAAAGCTTCCAGTTTCTCCCTGCCAACACTAGCTATTTTCTGTTTTTTTGATAGTAGCCATCTTAATGGTATGAAATGGGATCCAATGTTTCTTTCTTGCTTTTCTTTCTTTCTTCCCTTATTACTTTCTTCCTTTCTTTCTTTCTTTTTTTTTTTTTTTTTTTTTTTTTTTTGAGACAGGGTTACACTCTGTCACTCAGGCTAGAGTGCAATGATGCAATCTTGACTCACTGCAGCCTCCACCCCCCAGGCTCAGGTGATCCTCTCACCTCAGCCTCCCGAGTAGCTGGGACTACAGGCACACGCCTTCACACCTAGCTAATTTTTGCATTTTTAAAAATAGAGATTGGGCCTTGCCATGTTGTCCAGGATGGTCACGAACTCTAGGGCTCAAACAATCTGCCCATCTCGGCCTCCCAAAGTGCTGGGATTACAGATATGAGCCACTGCGCCTGGCCCCGATGTTTCTTAATGGGGGAAATAACAGTATTGTGTGGGACTTCTGGGTATTGCAGAACATTTGTCATCCCTCCCAGCACCAAATGCCAGTAGTTTGTCCCCCCAGTCCCTGTGACAACCAGAAAATATTCACTGGGGAGGGTGGTGCCTCCCTGACTGAGAGCCATCCACCCTGGCCACCTCCCCTTTCTCACCTCATGCAACTCTCCCCTTGTTCACCACCCCAGCCACGCTGGACTTCTTTCCACACCTTGGTCACTCCCACCTCAGTCCCACCTCAGGGCCTTTGAACTTGCCATTCCCTCAGCCTTGCCTGCTCTTCTAGATCCTCACACGATGGAGCTTTCTAGATCCTCACACGATGGAGCTCATCCTTCAGGTCTCAGCTCAAACAGCACCTCATCAGGGAGCCCTTCTCTGATCACCCCATCTAAAGCATCTTTCTCTCTCTCACATCGCAGTGTTTTATTGTTCCTTCTTGATATCTGAAATTATTTTCTGAAACCAAGGTGACCTTTTAGAAAAAAATAAAAATAGGCTGGTGTGGTGGCTCACACCTGTAATCCCAGTACTTTGGGAGGCTGAGGCAGGCAGATTCCTGGAGCCTAGGAGTTTAAGACCAGCCTGGGCAACAGAAGGAGACCCCATCTGTACAAAAAAATTAGCCAGGCATGGTGGAATGCACCTGTAGTCCTAGATACTTGAGAGGCTGAGGTGGGAGGATCACCTGAGGCTGGAAAGTCGAGGCTGCAGAGAGCTGTGATCACACCACTGCCCTCCAGCCTGGGTGACAGAGCGAGACTCTGTCTCAAAAAAAAGGAAAGAAAGAAAAATAAACGTAATAAAAATAAAAATGGAATTACCTTATTTACTGTTAGTGTGTTCACTATCTCATCTCTCCATCAAGAGTACAAGCTCCCTGAGAATAGAATTTGTCTGTCTCCCTCTCATTGGCTCATTGATAACCGGAACACCTGGAGCAGAGCCTGGCACATAACAGGTGCTCAATAAATGTTTGTTGACTGAATGAATGATCAGTCAAATTCAATGTTAGAGTTGAAAGGTACATCACCCACTCTTGCCGTTACTCCATTTTACAGAGGGGGATCACAAGGCCCAGAAAAGAGAAGGGACTTCCCCAAGTTCACTCAAGGTCTAAGACAGGGCCAGTACCTGGTTTTTGTGACCCCGGCCTGGTGCTCTTTCCTCCACGTCTCACACCTGGAGGGTTTCTGCGCTGGGCAGAATGAAAATTCAGTATCTTCACAGGGCAGCGAGAGTGAGAGGCCCCAGAGGGGCATGTGGAACTGAGGCTGCCTGCCACCTGCAGAGGTTCACGGGCACCAACTGCACACAAAGCTGATCAGCAGCTAGTGGGCAGAGTGGCCCTCCCCGTGGAATGACCCTCCATCCATCCTCTTTCTCTTGCTCCTTCCTCTCTCTCTTTTATTTCTCCATCCTGAGGGAGTCCAGTCGAATGAACTCTACAATCACTGTGTCTGCCTTCTCCCGAGAATGGCCACAGGAACCCGTAAATATCCCCCCTCCCAGATCTGCTCCAATTCCAGTCCATTTGGAGAAACTAACTTTGGCCCCCTTGATCCACAGAGCTCTCGGTCAGTGTTAACCTGACATGGGCTGGAAGGTACTTCTCCAGGGAGGCAGTTTTGCCTAGAATCAGGCTGACCTGGGTTCAAATCCCAGTTCGGCCCCTTGCAAGTCAGAGCCAAGTCACCCGTTCCTGATTCAGGGGTTTCCTCGTGTGCAGAGTGAGGCCGCCTTCCCAGGGGCGTGGTGAAGAATGATATGAGATGATCGTGCATGTGCAGGACTCAGCACCATTCGCTGCTGTTTGTGTCCAGCAGCTGAGGGGCCTGCTAAGCACCATCCTCACTCTCCTGTCTTGCCCAAGCTTCCCCAGGAAGCTCCTCCCATGTTCATTTCCAGAGGATCAGGAAAGACTCAATGGCCAGTGCATCTAGAAAAACAGGATAAGTGCAATAATAACTAATACGACCCCATTTTTGGAGCGCTTATGATGTAAAGATGCCATCCTGAGCCTTCTGCAATTGATAACAGATGCAATGCCCACAGCCACCCTGGAAGCAGGTGTGATTTCTGTCCCCATTTAACAGATGAGGAAACTGAGGCAAAGAAAGGCATATAGAATTGCCTGGGTCACATGGTTCAGAAGCAGCTGGGCCTGGCAGCCTGGAGCCAGGAAGAAGGTGCACGCAAAGGCCATGGAGCACCAGAGGGTGCCCAGCCCAGCCAGGAAAGTGGGGCAGGCTTTGCTCCCAGGGCCTGAAGGGGAAGCTGGTGAAGGAGAAACACTCTGCTGTAGTGTCACCTTCTCAGGGAGGCCCCTGCGCTAACCACCCCACCTAAACCAGCACCCCTTTGCCCCAGCCTCCCCCACCGGCCTCTGCTTTGCTTACTGTTCTCATAGGGCACAAATTTACCAGGCTGGAGCAATGGACAGAGATCAATCAGGAAGACCCAGGAAGGCTGGGTCAAGGGTTTGGACCTTACCCTTTTTACCCTTGACTACCTGGGAAGAGGGGGAAGGATCACGGGAGGCAGCCCCTACAACACACACACACACACACACACACACACACACACACACACCCCTCACCCCAAACAAGGCTTAGCCAGTCATCCGCAGGAGCATGCTTCAATTCTTCACTTGAACATGGATCCACCTCCCTGAGCATGGATCCATGGCTGAACCCTAGAGAGTTAGGTGAAGGTGAGTGAGCAGACAGACCACTCTTGGGGTGTCCACAGTCCTCCAGGAGACGTGACACATGAACCCACGTATACAACGGCCTTCCGTAGACAAACTGGCAAAGCACCGTGGGGGCCCAGAAGAGGAATTAAATTTCTCATCCACTGTTGAGACCAGACCGTGCATACCTCCATGTCTCTCCTACACAGTCCTGCTACTTGGAATGCCAACCACTCAAACAGCAAATATTTATTGAGCTTCTGTTACATACTAGGCACTTGAGAAACCATGACATTTATGGTTCCTGCTTGCACAGAGCCCTGGTATATCAAGGAAACTCCTGTACATCCCTCAAAACCCTACTATAATGTCCTCTCTTCTCTGTGAAGCCTCCTGATGCCTCCAAGCAGCACTGCTTCTTTTCCAGTGCTCTCCTAGCATCCTAGGACTTCATTTGTAGAGGAGGGAGACAGGGAATGACTGGCCACTGAAAACTCACCATGCCCCAGGCTCCGTGCTAGGTACATCACAGGCAATATCCTTCCTCAGGCTCTTAGCAACTCTGCAAGGGAGCAAATAGTCCTCCTTTTGGCAGACGGAAAATGGGCTCAGAGAGGCTGTCTCTTGCCCAAGGTCACACCGTCAGCTGGTAAGTCAGAAAGCAGGGACAGGTAACCAAAGCAGTGTCACCCCAAGGTCAGCCACGGTCTGTGCTGTGGATGCCTGAAAGGCCAGGGTGGTGGGTCACACTGGGATTGCCCAGGTCCCAGTGCCAGCAGGGCACACAGCGCGTGCCTGTGGGTAGGAAGAACCCAAGAGATGGTCCTGGAGCCCGGTGGGGGCTGCACTGCCTTCCTTGGGGCCTAGGTGGCGATGTGCACACTCGTCTCCCCAGTCCCTGCAGACGTCCACCTTCTGCTCTTGAATTCAATGCCCTGAAAGGCACTTCTCTCCTTCCCCAGCATCCTCTCCCTGGAAGCCCCGGGGCAAGTTCAGCCTTTGTCCCTGCCAACTGGGGTGCCTCCCTGGCTGAAGCTTGCCACCAGAATGAGGTCTCAGGATGGGCCAACTCTCCTTTCCCAAGATGTTTCAGGGAGCGGATAGCAAGAGGCGTGGGGAGGACTCACTCACGTCCGTGGTCAGACCCAGTAAGCGTCTGGTTCAGGCACCCAGGGGGCTGCCATGGACCCATCCTTGCCTGGTCTCCCCACTCCCTTGGTCCCAGTGGCGCCTCCTCAAACCCAAACAAGGCCAAGAGCTGCCACCTACAAAGTTCCAGGGACAGAGACAGAACATGTCGTCCACCTGCACCATCCAGATGGGAGACAGGGGCCAAGAGAGGGACAGGAACCAGATCTTGTCCAAAGTGCCCCATGAGTCAGGAGGGAGTGAGGGTAGAGCCCAGATTTCCTGATTTGTGTCCTCAGCAATTTTCAGCACAATTTGAAGCTGTTTCTACAGGGCCCCGGGGGCAACCAGAGAAAAATGCAGTCCAACCAGTTATCTGATGTAGTAATAATAAAAATAACAACAACTCCCATTTCTGTCTAGTTTCCAGCCTTTCACCTGCATTACCTCATTTGTCCTGTCACCTGCGGGGGAGGTACATGCCACTGTCCCTCGTTTTATGGGTTCCCCAGGGAGGAAGGGGCTTACTCAAGTTTCTAGAGTCTTGGGACCAGGTCCCAGCTCCTAGGCTGGAGTCTCACCAAAGGGAGGGCTAGGAGGGGGCAAGGAGAGGCATGATGGGAGGGAAAGAGGCAAGGAAGGCTGTGTTTTGGGTAGGGGGAGCAGTCAAGCTATAAAGTGTGAGTGGGGAGTGCCCGAGGGCTCTTCCTCCTCCCAGACCTGCTCTCGCCTACCCGCTCTTCTAAAGCAGCAGCCAGGCCCTCCCCCTGGCCACCTACATCTCCTCCATCCCTTCCTCCCCTCCTGCAGCCCCCAGACAATTATCTGGGCCTCCACTGACCATCAGGCCTGGCTTTCTCTGCCTGATTTAGTCAAGATCCTCCCCTGACCTTGGACTCAATTTCCCTATCTGTTAAATGAGTGAGTTGGGCTTTGGCTTGGGCCTTTTAGCTCTCATGGTCCGACCCCTCTAGGGAAAAGGGTGAGGGCAAGATAAAGGAAATAGGAACAGCTGGGTATTAAGCATCAATGATGTGCTAGGTGCCAAGCCCTGGGTTCCTTGTTGGTAGCACAGAGCAGTCAAGGCAGATGCTCAGGGTCTTCCTGAACCTCAGTTTCCTTATCTGTCTAATGGAGATGATTAATCTACCTCATAAGATTGTAGGGAGAGCCCAATGTGATCACATATGTAACAAACTTCACATAGCACCCACCCAGCACCCATCATCATCACCATCATCATCACCATCAGCACCGCCATCTACCCCCTCCTTCTGGTCTGGTCCAGCCCATGCAGGACTCAGCCCTAAAAGGAATCTCCTGAACCCAAATCAGAAAAGCCTGGGCTCTTCTCCTAGCTCTGCCATTAACCTGCTGAGTTGCCCAAATCTCAGTTTCTTCACCTGCAAAAGGAGACCAAGGTCTGTGTGGGAACGCATTAGGGACAGGCGGCAAGGTCACTCATGGAAAAGCATCTCGTGCCAGGCCTGGCCAATGGCAGCTGCCCATGAACACTTATTTCCTTCCTTCTTTGTTGACTCAAAAGGAAATTGTATGACAGGATAGAGCAAAGACGTGACAATACTACAGCTAATTCTTAATAAGCACATACCATGTGCCTCTCGCTTGCCTGAGGATTTTGCTCATTTCACTCAATCTTCCTAAACAACACTATGAGGGGGGCCAAGCCATTATCCCCATTTTACAGAGAGGGAAATTGAGTCACAGAGAAGCAAAATACCATCCTCTTGAAGCCTCCAATGCTGCTTAAAGCCCATCAATAGTAAGCACTCAGGTTTATTAAGTAGCCACTATGTGCCCAGGAGTGTCTTAATCCCTTCCCCCATGTGAGTGCCTTCAACCCTCCCAACAATGCTGCAAAGTGGCTACTATCTTTGACTCCATTCACAGATGAGAAACTGGGTCACAGAGAAGTGAAGTCACTCATCCAATCAGCAAATGGCTGCGTCAGCTTCAAACCCAGGTCTGGATGATTCCTCTGCCTGGTTCTCTTAACCACTATGCCAGACCTCACCTGGAGCCTGGCACTCCCCTCAGGCCTCAGCACCACCCAGGGGTGTAGGCCAGACCCTATGGCTTCAGGGGGTGATAGGGAGGTGAGTTCTTATATTAAGTATCCTCAAGGAGCTGGGGTCTCAGGTGGGGCAAAGCTACCTTTGCTGGAAGGACAAAAACTTACTCCCCCAACCCCACCGTTTCCCTAGACGGGCAGGGAACAGGTGCACCAGTCCCTGGCCCTGGGCTAGGTGGTGGGAAACTTGTTTGGCAGCCAGGGCCCTGCGTGAACACGAAGAAACCCAGCCTGCAGCCCCTCAGCCCTGGTGGGAGATTAACAAAACAAATACCCGAACAATCTCGTTTTCAGCACTTGGGGAGGGGGGCCGTGTGTCAGGGGACAGGGGGCAGGAGGGAAACGCAGAGACATTTTACCACCTAAATAACTTTCCCTCTGTTTAGTTTCACACAAATGTACACTCAAGTGCTCGCAATTTTTTTTTTTACATTTTTATTTTATTTTGACAAATGCTCAAACTTTCCTGCCACAAATTATTCTTGGCCAGGTTACAAGTAGAAAGGCCGTGTGTATCATTTACTTGACAAAAAGAGAGTGGGGGGGGGAAGGGAGGGTTCTTATAAAATATTTTGGTTGTGGGTTTGAGGTGGGATTGCTTTCTTAATGTTCCCGATGGTGCCTTTGCCCAGGAGTCCACGGGTTCTCACCCTCTTGTCCATGAGCCATTTTGACGTGGTCTAAATCCTTCCACCGCTGTGCTTACCTCCAGCTGTCCTGACGGGATTTCACGGTTCTGGTTTCACGGAGCCAGTTTGGAACAGCATTTGGCAAGGGCAGATTGGAGCTGGCACTGGTGCATCTCACCTCACCAAGGCCCAGCAGGGTCTTGCACCTGGGCAGGCTGGAGGGTCCTGTTTGGTGCATCTGGGGGTTGAGACAGAAGTTCCAGGTGGACCTGCCCTGCCCTACGCAGGACCCAAGGAAAGGGCTGGCTCTGGGGCCTCCCCAGGTGGAAGGAAAGGAGTGAGTTGTTTCGTTCACCCTGACCCTGCCCCATCCATCCTCCAGCCTCCTCCCCTCCTGCAGGCCCAGCCCAAGCTCCACTCCCCAGCCTCACTCCCACCACCCTGTCCTCCGTGGCTTCACTCCAGCCAGGGCATCTCTCAGACATAGGGATGGGCCCGTGCTCCTCCTCTGCCTGGAATCCCCACCCCTCCCCTCTTCTCATGGAGGGCTCAGCCTGGCTGTCACCCCACAAACACTTTCCTGACTGCCTCCTCCAAAGCAGAGACCTTGCTCTTTGCCGCCTCAGCCCCTGGTTGGTTTCCTCATAACACTTAGGCAATTTATTCTAGCTTTATTTGTCTATGTTCTTTTTGGTTTTTGTTTTTGTTTTTGTTTTTTGCTGATTCTTTCTAACTAAAGTGAATAAATGACAAGTAAATAAATGAATGAATAAGTGAGTGAGTGAGTGGAGTGGTGAGTGAATAAATGAATAAGTAAACAAATGAAGTGAATGAGTGAATGAATGAGTGGTGAGTAAATAAAAAAAGAAGTGAATGAGTGAACAAATGAGTAAGTGAATGGATGGATGAATGAGTGAATTAGTGAATAAATGAACAAGTGAATGCATGAATGAATGAGTGAATGAATGAATGATAGTGAATGAAGAAATTAGTGAACGAGTGAGTAAATGAGCAAATGAAGGAGTGGTGAGTGAATAAATGAATGAATGAGTGAATGGATGAATGAATGAGTAAATTAGTGAATAAATGACCAAATGAATGCATGAATGAATGAGTGAATGAATGAATGATGGTGAATAAATTAGTGATAAGTGAGTGAATGAACCTGAGTGAACAAATGAGTAAAGAAGTGAGTGAATGAACGAGTAAGGCATCCGGCCTGAGAGGATGTTACAGCTCTACTAGAGGGACTGGGGACACCTCCAAACTCTCCTCTGGGAGGAAAATCCTGCCACCACTGCGGAAATCATTAAAAGTTGATTCCTTTTGTTTCCACTTGAGGACGAGGAGCCTGGAACCATTTGTTCCCCTGGCCAACCCCAGGCCACAGGCAGCTTCGTTTTTATCCCCAACTGCCACTGACAAGGCTGCATTTGGTTTCAGTGTAAGTGAAGACCCCGCGTCTCTGAGCCTCTCACTCCCCCTGAAGCCTGGGCCAATTTTCCATTTCCTAACATTGACATTAACCCTTGCCGTGCATGGCTGCCCTCTGTGAGAGGCACTCCCCACTGCGCCGCTTAGCAGGGACCACTGTGGTGCTGGCCCAAAGGGCTTTGGGTGTCCACCAGTCCAGTAGGGGTCTTTGTCCCCAGCAGGGTCTAGGCCCTCTGGGGACCTGACTGTATCACCAAGAACATTTCAAGGCTGCTTCTTATAAAAGCAAAATCACCCAGCCACCTGAATTAGTGACCACTTCTGTGCCCGGTGTCTAAGGGTGGGTCCCACACTCATTCCATTTAAGTCAGGCAGAACGTACTCAAATCGTGTGTCTTAAGCAGATGCCATTATGAACTTTTCAATGCATGCTCTCACTCTCAGAGGTGCTTTGAGGCAGAGATTCTGAATCCCATTTGACGGATGAAAACACTGAGGCTCGGAGAGAGGCTGTGAATTGGGCAAAGCCATGCAGCCGCTCTCATCTTTGTCTCTCTGCACTGTCACTGGGCCTTTTCTCCGGCTTTGATTTGTCACCACCATTGCCCCCCATCCCCCAGTGTGCAGGCCAGACATCTGGGAGTCTTTGATGCCTTCTTTGATGCCTTCTCCTCAGCCCACATCCGAAGGGTCCCAGTGCCTTGGGATCTGCTTCTGCACCCCTGTAAGCACCAGTAATTGCTGGACAAATGTGTTCTGGGTTCACAGTTATCAGCCTCAATTTGCACGGCCACAGAACAACTGGTGAAACCATGAGCCCTGATGTTACTTCAGGAACGTTTCATTTTATTAGTGTGATGAATGCGTTTATGGAGCTCTGTGATATATAATTATGCTCTCATTTTACGGATTAGTAGCTTGAGGCTGAACTTACTTTTTTTTTTTTTTTGAGATGGAGTCTCACTCTGTTGCCCAGGCTGGAGTGCAGTGGCACGATCTCGGCTCACTACAACCTCTGCCTCCCAGGTTCAAGCAATTCTCCTGCCTCAGCCTCCTGAGTAGTTGGGATTATAGGCGCTCACCACCATCCCCAGCTAATTTTTGTATTTTTAGTAGAGACGGGGTTTTGCCATGTTGGCCAGGTTGATCTTGAACTCCTGACCTCAGGTGATCCACACACCTCGGCCTCCCAAAGTGTTGGGATTACAGGCATGAGCCACCACGCCCGGTCGAGGTTGAACTTTCTTATCCCTTCATAGAAACCCTGCCGCTTCTCTCCACCAATTATAATGAAAATTAATGGCTACTTCTATACAAGTGAATTCATAAGCAATAATTTTGGGACCAATGACATGTGAGATGTGAGAAATAAAACTGCATCTTTCCAGAGAGGATGTCCAGCCAGCATCCCGGACACGGGACCCTTACCCTCATGGTGGTCTTCAGTGGGCTGGATGGTAGTTATGGTGGGAAGAGTGGAGTATGTCGCCTGCCTTCTGTGAAGCTCGGGAGGGGACATGGCTCCCCCATCACTGCACCCCAGCTCTGAGCACCGCTAGAACCCAACAGGCCTTTGTTGAATGGATTCCAACGTTCCTGCATCCACCCCTAGTTAGGGAGGAGAGAGATTAGTGGGGAGCTATGTGGGGAGTGTGTGGGCTGTGAGGAGAGGTGACAGAAGGGACTCCAGGCTGGAGGAGGCCCGCCCACTTGGAGCAGAGGCCCCTGGACAGGTAAGGGGAGAATGTTCGGGGAGGGAGCAGGAGACTGGGCTGGGGCAGGTGATTTACCTGAACATACAGGTAAGTACTCAACAGATAACGTTCTGGGATTGCTGCTATCAGCCTCAATTTGCACAGCCACAGAACAATTTCTCTGCTAAACACCTTCTCCGTCTTGGGTCTGGGACCTGGGCACACATCCTGGTCCCACATGCAGTATGATGTATTGCTCACCTCCCATACACCAGGCACTATCTAAGTGCTGGGGATATTCAAGGAACCTCTCTATCAGTGGGAGATGAGAAACAACAAACAGATGGCTCATGCCTGTAATCCCACAAACAGGCCAGACGCGGTGGCTCATACCTGTAATCCCAGTACTTTGGGAGGCTGAGGCGGGTGATCACAAGGTCAGGAGTTCAAGACCAGCCTGGCCAACATAGTGAAACCCCGTCTCTACTAAAAATACAAAAACTTAACCCGGCCTGGTGGCGGGCACCTGTAATCCCAGCTACACGGGAGGCTGAGGCAGGAGAATCATTTGAACCCAGGAGATGGAGGTTGCAGTGAGCCGAGATTGCGAGATTGTGATTGCGCCACTATACTCCAGCCCGGGCAACAGTGGGAGACTCCTTCAAAAAACAAACAAACAAAAGCATGATAATCATGGGAAGTGGGGCAGGAACAGGCAGAGGACAGAAAGAAGAGAAGAGAACGGTGAGCGCTAAAAGGAAACATTTTCAGAATCTTGGGTAGGGAAGCCCTTCCTCGATGCGTTACAAAACCCAGAAGCCATGAAGAAAAAGATGGGCTAATTTCAATAAGTAAACCTTAAGCTTTGTGGAGGAAGAAGGCTTTGGGCAGGAGATGAGGGAGGGGCAAGGAGGGGTGAAAGCAATGACCAGGACCACAGTCAGATGGTGGCCCCGGGCCCCTGAGGCCCCAGACGGTGGGGTGGATAGACAGGGCGCCCAGCACACAGCTCCACCCCATCACCCCCAAGGTCACTCCACTCCTGTCCCTGCCACTCTGGCCTCCCACTGGCACACCGTGCTGTTCCTGTCCCCGTCTCTCCTTTCTCAGCCCCACAACCCGTCAGTGGACTCTGGGTTCAAGCTGTCCCTGGTCTGGCAACTCCCCTGCTCATCCCCTACTTCCTCCGCCTCCACTCCCACCCATGGACTTGACAGTGAGAGAGGAGGTAAAACCAGTCACTTGGGCCCTGAGGAAGGCACCTGTCCCTGCCTTGACACAAGCCTGCCGGGGGCTCCCTCACTCCGCTTTCCCAGGCCCCCCCGCCCTGCCCTGGACATGCTAGAGTTCCTCCCAAAGATGGTCAGGCCCGAGGAGTCCTGAGGGCTGTCCCCACCCTGCCCCAGAGTGGCCACCTCCCTCGCAGTCCCGCCTGGGCGTCCTAGCTCAGGTGCCCTTTCGGGACCTGTCACAAGGCCATCCACAGCCTCAGCAACCTCTGCCCTCCTTTGCATCTGCACCTGCCCACTGCTGACCACCCCATAGGCCGTGCCTAGACCCTGCCTGAAAGCTGGGCTTCTTGGCCCCTTAGGACCAGGGAAAAAATTGAAATTGTTGGGACATCCAGGGCTTTCAAACGCCTGGAGTGGAGTCCAGGAATGTCAGGCAGGGAGGCAGGAAGAAGAAACCCCGTGGGTCCAGGCAGAAGAGGAGGCCAGTGAAACAGTCGCATTGTCCCTGGAAGAATGGAAGCAGAGCCAGGTGTGGGGAGGCAGGCCCAGCCCCGAGCGCCAGGGGTGTGCTCTGGACCCCGCCCCGCTGGACAGGAGCTGGGCTGCTCAGAAATATGCACAAGCAGCCAGGTACCAGCAAGGCCATGCCAGAGAGAAGGAAGCTTCCTGTATCCCAGGGACACCAGACCCTGCTGCCCCGGGCCAGCTGAGAACCCCCTGCGCCCCGCCTCCCCTGCAGCCCCCAGGTGTGGAGGAGGGATCTCTCCAAGGGAGCGAGACGATCAAAAGGAGGTGCCTGTAAATCACCATGGAGCCTCCCCCTCTGCTCTCCACGCACCGGGGAGCCTTCCCAGAGCTCAGATGTGGTTCAAGGACCCCTCGGAGATCCCAGCCTGGCGTGGCTCCCTCCAGCCACGGTTCAGCCCCTTCGGCCAGAGAGGAGGGTGGGTAGGGGCAGGGGAGGCCTTCCACTAGACTCAGGTTTTTGCCACACAGGTCTGACTTCCCACTCCCACCCCAACAACACACACGCACACACACGCATGCACACACACACATGCACACACACATGCACACACACACGCACACACACACGCACACACTCAGGCCCAGCAATGCACACGCCACACAGCTGGGGGCCAGCCACCCAACACCCTCCATTGGGCGGGAGGTCCAGCTTTGACCACCTGCAGCATCCCTGCCCAAACTAAGGCCATCTCAAAGGGACAGTATGCCTAGGGCCATGTGCTCCTGGAAATTGTCCGGCCACACCTTCTCCCCAGAAGCCAACATTTGCTTTAGAAAAATTGGACTGATGCTTGAACCGGGAGGCGGAGCTTGCCATGAGCCAAGATGGCGCCACTGCACTCCAGCCTGGGTGACAGAGCAAGACTCCATCTCAAAAAAAAAAAAAAAAAAAAAGAAAAATCAGATTGAAATGAACACCCAGGGCCCTGCTGCAGGGGGAATGGGGGATGCCATGGAGGCTGCACCACGGCAGTCCTTACACCCCTGGGCAGAGGTTCCTGGACAGGTGAGTCAGTCTTCAGACCCCAACTCCTTCCGCCTACCTGGAGCTTCCCGTGCAGCGGCAGCTTGAAGCTGTGGGGAGCATGGTTAGAAGTCAGTTCCAATGACAGCTTCACCCTTTCCTTGTGGCCTTGGGCAAGTCACTTGGCCTCTTTGATGAGCCCCAGTTTCCCCGTTTATCAAGTTTATCAACCGTAGAGGGACCAGGCACATAGTAAATACCCCTCTCCTAAGCCCTGCCCGGGGCCGCCATAGCTCATGGTCAATATGAATAATAAGGGGGCTGTGTGTCATCTCAGTCCCATACAGGCACCATCTCATTCAACCCTCACAAGCAGCCCGCCTGGGAGATACTCCTATTATCTCCACTTTACAGATAAGACGATGGGGCTCAGGGTGGTTAAGAACTTGTCCAAGGTCACAGGAAGATGCAAGCCCAGGTCTGTCTGATGCCAACACCCAGGTGCCCTGAATCAACTGCTGGCACTGCCCCTTAGTTCGGCTCGGCCCCACCTCAGCTGACCCCTGGGGCCTCTCCTAAGGCTCTAGAGGGGAGGGGCGTTGAAGCTTTGCACACACAAGAAGCCACACAGCCAAGCAAATGAGTGATGTGGCTCCCAGGGGAACTGGGCTCATGCCCCTGGACTGCTAATGGCCCCCAGGTTTACATCTTCCACTCCAGGCTTGGGTCATCAAGTCCCTGAAGTCCCACAGTTATGTCAAACTCAACTTATCTGAGATGGGGCCTCCCCCGCCTCCCCTGCTCTGCCACCACCACGTCTCAGTGGGTTCTGGCGACAGCCTCCTCACTGGTCCCCCACCTCCCACTTACTACCCAGAATTCCTGCTGAGTCCTGCAGTGACTCCCACAACCACCACGGTCACTCAGAGCAAAAACCAAAGCCCCCAGGAGGCCCCCCAGGCCCCTGGGTGACACAGAGGCTCTGCTGACTCCTCTCCTCCGGCCCTCCCCCTCACCTGTCCACTCCAGCCACACTGGCCCCTTTGCCGTCCCTAGAACCCCCCAAGCATGCTCCCACCTAGGGACCTTTGACTAGCTGCGTCCTCAGCCTGGGCACCCTGCCTCCAGAGAGTGACATCTCCAGCCTCTCATCCTTCAGGTCTCTGCTCAGGTATCTTCTCAGTGGCCCTCCCTGACAGGCCATGTAACACAGCCCTCCTTTTCCCCTCACTCTGCTGAATTTCGTTCCCTAGCACGCGTCACTACGTGCCATATTACTAATGGTTTGTCTGTTTAATGTCTATCTCATCACAGAGGACACACGCTTCTATGAAAGTAGAAGCCTCTCCCGCCTTCTTATCTCCCGCTCATGCTTGGAGCCTAGAACAGTGCCTGGCACAAAGCAGACCCTCGAGAAACATTTTTTGAAGGAATGAAGGAATGAATGAAGGAATGTTGGCATAGTGGTGGGGCTGAGGATTGGGAAGGAAGGGTGGAGAGAAGCAGGAAAGGGAAATGTATGGAAGCAGACATGAAAAAGCTGCGCAGAAGTGTGCATGTGTGTGCAGGGGTGGACACGACACACACACGCGCGCACACACACACACACACACACACACACAGGTGTCAGTACGGTAACCATGGATGAATCGCGAGGCCAACAGGCAGAGACACAAATGCACTATCTACTAACAAACACAGACACACACCACACAGATATGCTCACACACAAATACACACACACATGCACATCCCCAAATATACACATGCATCCTCATACATGCATCCCCAAATATACACACACATGCACATCCCCAAATATACACATACATCCTCATACATGCATCCCCAAATATACACATACATGCACATACGCCCTGGCGCGCGCACACACACACACACACACACACACACCCAGAGCTCCTTACCAGCACTCCGCTCTGGCCCCACATCCCCCTTACCCCAACTCTACACCCGGCTCCCAGGCAGGGAAGGAGCTTTTCCAGGTGACCTCACTGAGCGGGCGTTAAACTCCACCAGCTCTTTTTCAAAGCAGATTTGGCTCCAGGCTCCCTTGTAATCTGCTCCTGGATCAGTGCTCACAGGGGCGCTGGCCCTGGCCTAAGGTCAGGACCTCTCACCTTCTCCCAGGAAGTCCCACTGAGTCCTCTCCCACCCCCCAGACCCCCAATCAGCTGCTTCCCCTGACCAGTATAACCTGCTGAGCTGAATTCTTGCTGGGTATTTTCAAACAATTCCAGTTATTTGGGGGGAGGGGTGGTACTGTGATTCCCAGGAGGGGTTTGGTGTGGGGGTGGGGGCTAGGGAGCAGAGGGGACACCCGTCAGGGTGGGACAGCCTCTAAGTTGCCTGTGCTGCAACAGAGACCTGGCCCCACCCCACTCTCTTTTTCAGCCTCTTCCAGCCTGACTCCAGCCTCTGTTTCCCGAAAACATGCCACTTCTCAAACCTCCAGGCCTTTCCATTTGCAGGGCCGTCTGCGCTTACTTCCCCAGTGAGTAAACTCCTCCACATCCTTCAAAGCCTCAGTCCGATGTCCTTGCCACTTCTAGGCTGGGGCTGCCACCGCCCTCTGCCCGTCCTGGTCTCTGTGTTATCCTGGCCTGGCTGAGTGTCTCCCTCCTGTCTAGATGGAGGTCTCTGAGAGCAGGAGGCACAGTGATGCCGCCAATACCTAGTGCAGATGCCAGCGCAGGGCCTGACCCAGAGCACAGGCCCAGGAAATGCTTATGGAATGTGAAAACGGGGTTGGGGGAGGGTAATGCAGAGGTCTGGACGAGGCACCTGGATCCGTCTCTCCCTTGCTTCTGCCTTGAGCCAGACATGCACCCTCTCTGGCCTGCTGTTCCTAGGAGCCTGGGCTCACTGAGGCTTCGGAAGGGCTGACCCCAAAAGGAAGAGGTGGAGCCTAGAAGGAGCTGCCATGGCCAGGTGGGGGCTGGTTGTGGCCCTCAGGGTCAAGAGAGGGAGGGCTGCTGCTGTCTCACACATGTCTTTACTGTCACCAGCACCACTGTCACCAGCACCATCCCTAAGACCACCGCCACTAACGTCAAGACCACCACCCTCCCCAACGGCACCATCCTCCTGTATGGCGCCAGCACCACTGTGATCATCAGCACACTGCCCACACCACTCTTACATCACTCTGTCTGCACAAGCGTGTGTGTACACACACACATGCACACACACACTGTTCTCCAAAGCACAACTGTATCATTTTCCTCTCTGGACACCCCCGCCCCCCACCACCACCCAGTGAAGAGCCTGGCACATTCTAGAAGCTCCATGTCGAGGACTGAAGGAAGGACTCAGTGGAGGAGGATGGCTCCCATGATTTGGCCCCACTTGCTCCAGCTCGCCCAGCCAACAGAGAAGGATGGAACAGGACAGGCCCGAGGTCTAAGAGGACCCCAATGTCCCCCATGTCCCTGCCCCTGTTCTGGCTGCCCAAGACCAACAGGGCCACCAAGGGAATGATTTTCTCTCTGAGTCCCCAAGTTCTGCTACACAAACCGGGCTGAGCTTCCGCCTGAAATCCCAGGACCCACAGAGTTATATCAGAAAGTCCAAGACACAGTGAGAGCTCCTGAAGCCCACCAGCCTCCGTTTCCTGGTTTGTAAAATGAGGAGCACAGGCCCTGCCTTTCAGGGCTGCTGGAAGGATGCCATGAGAGGCAGCAGGGCAGGTGGCCGGCTCCAGGGCCTGGCATCTAGCAGGGGCTTTCCCTCAACCTGGCAGCCCCTCGTGCCCTGGACTGCACGGCTGCTGGGGTAGGGGTGTTGCTGTGCTCTAGGGTCAGGGTTGCAGAGTGACACCAAATGTGAAGCTGCCTGAGTCCTGAGCATCACCCAGATGCTCCCATGAGCTCCTCTCCAGCCCTACGAAGAACAGTCTGCATTCCCACTGGGCACATGAGAAAACAGTGATTCGCTTAAGGCTACCCAGCCATGAACAAGGCTCCCACGGCCCCTCGGCATGTCAGGAGGCTCTTTGGAGTGCTGTGAAGCCCTGGTCACTGAGTCACCAGCTGCCTTGACCTGGCGCTGCCACCCTCTTGGGGCAGCAGGGGACCACAGCCTGGCTTGGATGTCCCACTTGGATGCATCCTAGGAAAGGAGTCTGGCCAGCCCCTTAGGCTGCGGAGCCCGAGCTGCCTGGGGAAGTTCTTCTCACAGTCTAACCTCAGTCAGGACCTGGACAACTGTGTAGTTCGGGGGTCATCCCTGCTCTGCCTCACCCCTACACTCTCCAGGGAGACAGGAGATTGGTGGCCCACACCACGCCCTGCCCCCTGGACCTCTTCCTCTAGAAGATTAAAGAGTCTGGGTCTCTACCACGCCTGCCGATCCCACCACCAGCCCAGGAGCAGCTTCCTGTTTGCAGGCATGGGCGCCCGTTGCCATGGTGACTGTAGGAGGTGCTCCCTCCAGGTGGCTGATACCAGGCCCGGCCCCACCCAGGGCCGGCCCCTATCACTGAGGCCTGGCTCCTGCAGCAGCTGGGCTGGTAGGACCATCTGGTCTGAGATCAAAGGGGCCGCAGGCAGGCGCTACCCAGGAACCTGGGCAAGGCAGCCCTTATCTCTCCTAGGCTGGGGAACTTTCCAGACTCAGGGCATCAGCAGCCCAGTGGGGCAGGAGGGCAGTCCACAGGGCGTGGGAACAGACTAAGGGTCCCTGTGAGTGGCATGGAGAATGTGAAACTCAAGCTTGAGAGTGGAGACAGGCATGAGTGGTCGGTAGCTCATTTTTAGGGTTTGCTACCCCACATCCCCCTCATCTTGCCCTGGCCTCAGCCTGCTGTGTGACCTGGGGCACAGCACTTCACTTCTCTGAGCCTTGGTCTCCTCTCCCGCCAAGTGGGAACCACACTGACAGGTGGGAAGATCCGAAGGTTCAAGACCCATAGGACACTGGTGGGTGCTTGGTCCTAATAAAAAAGATGTTAGTTACCATTTATTGAGCACAGGCCCTTAAAGTGCATTATCTCTTTCAGTGCGCACAGCCCCCTGAGAGGGCCTTACTATCATCCACCCTCTACAAAACACTGATTTTCAAAGAGGTGAGGAAATTGCCCCAAATTGCACAGGTGGCTAGTAAATGTTGCTATTTTCCTCCTATTTTATTTTCGCTGAACTCACAACAGGCCCCAAACCTCCATCCTCCCACCACAGCCCATCCTGCCAGGCCAGTAGCATGATCTTTACCTGGCAGCTCATTTCTTTCATTCACCTAACAATAGTTATCCTGAGTAACAATTATCAGTGACTCATGTGTCTTAGCCTTGATAATAACTAGCAGGTGCTGAGCCCAGGTACTGAGCCAAGTGCCCTGGAATCTTTGTGATAGTCCCATGAGATTGGAACCGTGCTATGAATGGGGAAATTGAAGCTCAGAGAGGGGCAGAGGCTCCCCCAGGGTCACACAGCAAGCTGGTGTCACAGCGGAGGCTGCCAACTCTGGCTGCCTCTCCATAAGCACTAGGGGCAGGGTGGGAATCCTCGGAGTGGCCTCATAAGGCCCAATATTGTGGACCCCAGCCTTAGCCCAGGGTGGGAGTCCAAGGAGGCAGGAAAAGGTGGAAATGGTGAGATCGGGAGGCCAAGCGTGAGTCTATTCATGAGGGAGAGGAAAGGAGAGAGGCATCTCCCCACCCTCACCCACCACCTCCTGTCCCTCAGCCCCACCCCTGCCTAGGCAACCTAAACTCCCAGAAAGCACTGCTCCTGTCTCTACCATCCCCTGCCCTGTAGGGAAGGCCCAAGTGGGAGGAAGGGGCAGCCGCAGGTGTGGGGGGCAATGGTTGCAGGAAGTCTACGCTGGAAATGCCCCCTTTCTGGCCCAGTGGAAAGGCCCCTTCCCCCGGGAAGCCCTCGCCGAGGCCCACATCTAAATAACCCATTCTCTGCAGATGGTCAAGAGGTTGCTTCTAAATTCCAAGCCTACCATGCCCTCCCCTGCTTACAGCTCTGTCTTACAGCCCCCCATTGTTACCAGTATGAAGAGTGAAGTTCCTCGGCCCGGCATTCAAGGCTCTTCGGGTTCCAGCCCCACTTCTCACCACTTGCTGCACACCTGCCACACACCTGCACGCACAGCCGCCTCACACATGCACGCACACCCGCCGCACATCTGCACACACACCTGCTGCACACCTACATGCACACTTGCCGCACACCTGCACGTACACGTACACACAAAAGCGCACACACTGTGCTCCAATCAGACCCAACTTCTGTTTCTGGAACATACTTCCCTCTGTCTCACCTCTTGGTCTTTGTGCTCTTCTCCCTGCCTGGAACATCCCATCTATTTACAACCTGAGTCTAGACTGGAACACAGGCTCCAGGAAGGCAAGGACAGAATCTTTGCTGCTGTATTCCTAGTGCAGAGCCTCAACTAGAGGAGGATTTGGGTATGCAAACAATGCAGGACTCATGAGTGAATCAAGAACTGCCCAGAATCTTCTTCCTATAAATGTAACAGAGCCTAAGAGACAATCATTAATCCCTGCACTTTCCAGAGTCTCCCCAGATAAAAGAATTCCAATTCCTTTAGCGTTTCCACATTTTCCACAACAGAATCCTGAGCTTCCAGTAGAATAAATGAATAAGTGAGTGAATAAATGACTGGATGAATTCATAAGTGAGTGAGTGAGTTAGAGCTAGAACAAGAAGCAGAGATTTGTTGAAACAATGAAGTATATGGCTGAATAGAGAGATAAATGAGTGAATGGGTGGAAAGGAAGGAAAGGAGGAAGGAAGGGAGGGAGGAAGGGAGGGAGGAAGGGAGGGAGGGAGGGAGGGAGGGAAGGGAAAACGGAAGAATAAACCCATCGAGGGAAGAGAAAACGGAAGAATAAACCCATCCAGGTGGAGCGGCACCACCTGCAAGGTCAAATGCAGAAAAGTCACGTCATTGTCCTGCAATCCACAAGCTTCCAGGAGGCTCTATACAGTTGGCAAGCGGTGGCTCAGGGTCCACCCCTGGCCCACTGCCTGTTTTTGTAAATAAAGTTTTATTTACAAAACCACACCCACATCCATTCGTTTATGTATTGTCTGTAGCTGCTTCCAAGCTACAGTGGCAGAGTTGAGCAGTTGCAACAGAGATAGCAGGATGACCCGCAAAGCCTGAAATATTCACTATCTGGCCCTTCCCAGAAAATGTTTGCCTGCCTCTCTGGGAGAGTCTCATGCACGAAGGACCTGAACTGGCATTCTGCCTGGAGCACTCCCAGTGCCAACTGGAATCCTCCTATAGTCTTCAAAGGGTACCCAGCTTGCACACCTCTGGGACCGGGTCCTCACGACCTCTCCAGGCAGCCCCTCCGGCTCTAGGGCAGCTCAGGCTCTTCTTTCTGCTGAGTGGAAATGTTGTCCTCCTTGTCACCACCCCCATCCCGACCTCCCGCCTGGAGCACGGGTGTTTACCCCGACCTCTGCCCTGCGTCCAGCTCCCAGCCAGCCAGGACAGCTCAGGCCCAGCCGGATACGATTCTCAACCAGGGAGGCAAGTGAGTCACCGAGTCGAGAGAGGGGACATCTGCTGGGCTCTGGTTCTCAGCTAATCTCACTAATTCTGTGTGAGGGGCCCAAGCCACCCCTGCTGCCTCTTGTTTGCATTCGGGCCTGGCGTGGAAGCCTGGGAGGAGATTCCCTCACTCAGAATTCTGGAGTGTTTGGACCCCCATGTTTATTTCAAGTTCAGTTTTGTCTTCAGCCCCTGGGATGATTTCCCAAAAGAGCCAGGGCCTAAGAGGCTCTCTAACCTCGACCCGGGACTGTGCGCTGGGAGGCAGAGCTGTTCTCATTTGACCCCCACGCGGATTCCTAGCCCCACTTTACAGACAAACACACACAAGTTGTCCAGTTTCTGGCCCCGGGTTCCTGCCTTCTTGTTGCCTTCTCTAGAGCCTTCCAGAATTATCCAAGAACCACACAGAGCCTCTGTGGGTGGCTTTGGACCCATTTTCGCTGTGCTCCACTGATGCCTGGCTGGTGCCTGGAGGAGACT
Organism: Gorilla gorilla gorilla; assembly: GCF_029281585.2. Classification (NCBI taxonomy): domain Eukaryota; kingdom Metazoa; phylum Chordata; class Mammalia; order Primates; family Hominidae; genus Gorilla; species Gorilla gorilla. The sequence continues at coordinate 217,586,379 of NC_073224.2, forward strand.
TAGCACAGCGGGGACCAAACACGGTGTCCTGGGGTGGCCATGGTCTCTGCCAAGACAGAAGGCAGCAGCTGCATCCTTATAGACATCCCAAGGCCCCTTCCCCGAAGTCAACACCCAGCATGGCAGGGCAGGACTCCTTGGCCCCACCTCACAGATGGGAAGACTGACACTTCTGGACACGGAAGGTCTGGAGTCTAGAAGGCTTCCTTCCCCGTAGATTCTAGGTCGTGTTTGTTTTCTTTCCTCTATTCAACGTGTCCATTGCCTCTGTAACTATGACTACATGGAAAGGACCCATAGACGTGGGGGAGAAGAGGAGGGAGAAAGGAATGAATGAGAACAGCCTAGCAGTTAGGAACTCAGGTTCTAGAATCAGACTAGCTGGGTTCAGAGCTGACACCGCCACTCACTTACTAACAGAGCCCCACTTTCCTCATCCATCAAGTGGGGTGCATAAGGCTATCTCATGGCCTTCTGAGGGTGAAATGAGGTCATGTGCAACAAACGCCGGCCCAGAGTCTGGCACAGGCCAGTGGACGCCCCTTCCTTCCTCTAGACACAGGTGGTTTCTTGTCATTCGCTGTGTGTGCTTATTTGTTTGTTTATTTGAGACAGGGTCTTGCTGTGTCGCCCAGGCTGGAGCGCAGTGGTGTGATCCTAGCTCACTGCAGCCTCAACTCCCAGGCTCAAGCCATCCCTCCACCTCAGCCTCCCGAGTAGCTGGGACTACAGGCACATGCCACCATGCCCAGCTAATTTTTAAAAATTTTTTGTAGTGACAGGGTCTCGCTATGTTGCCGAGGCTGGCCTTGAACTCTTGGGCTGGAGAGATCCTTCTGCCTTGGACTCCCAAAGTGCTGGGATTACAGGCGTGAGCCACTGCGCCCGGCCGCCCTGGCTATTTAAACCCAGGGCATGATCTTGAGCCGCAGCGTGATGCTATTTCTAATCCTTGTTGGTACAAAACCCACTGTGCCATCCCCAGCCCAGCCCAGCAAGGTCCAGCCCAGGCCTTGCCGCCGTGGGAGCCTACCTGGCCTGCGGCTGCCCCGTGGCGTCACCTGTGCACATTAATGAAAAATTCACGGTGCGGAGCAGAGCCAGGCCAGACCAGGAAATTGGAAAGTCGCGGGCGCCTTACCTCAGCCCGGCCGCACACTCTCTACTTTTATAGCTCCACGTGTAATAACATAAAAGCATAATTTATTAAAGTATCACTTTAAGTGGGGATGGCAGGAGGGGGTCAATGCCCAGGGAGCTGTGAGTGCCATATTGACCGGAGATGCCAAGGGCGGGGGGCAGGGCAGAGTCTTGGCACTCCCCCGCCCACTGTCACAGCACAGCCAGCTGGGAGGGCCGGGGAAGGGTCCAGGAGCCAGGAGAAGCCACGTGCAAAGGCAGAGCCTGGAGGCAGGAGCTGAGCGGTATGTCTTTGAATCCTGGCTGTGCGGCCTTGGCTGGGTCGGCTGCCGTCTCTGAGCGGCAGTTTCCTCATCTGTAAATGGAAGGATTTTCTCAGAGGCCCTGAGCCCCTCCTCAGCGGCTCTCCTCCTAGGACTGTTCCTCCCAGAGGGAGAAAGACCTCCAGGCCCTGAGCCGTGCCAGGAAATGGCCCTAGGATTGCCTCATTAAACACGAAGAGCTATTTACACTGGAGAAACAAATATTTATCTCTGGATCGAGAAGGAGGAAGGGCTTTGGAACCCCAGTCTGGCTCAGCCCTGCCTGGTAGGAGGGGGAGGAGGAACGGGCAGGGGGAGGGTGCAGCCCCTGAGAGGACAGGAACAGGGCTGGGAGTCATGCAAACCCGGGTTCAAATCCCAGCTCTGCCACCACCCAGGGCAGGGTCCTCATGCCCCTGTGCCTCTGTGTCCTCCCTGGAAACATGGTCCTAAGAGCACCCTGACGTCTCAGGGCAAATGAAGGTTCAGTGCCTGGAACAGGGTAGGACAATCCAGCTATGGCCGCCTCTATGCCAGGCACTGGGCAAGCGCTTGTGATCCTGCAGGGAAGAAGGCAACAGGTAGCAGGTATTTCTATTAGAAAAAAAAGGCGTGCAGGGAGAAGGTCTCACAGGGTAACCTACAGAGCTCCGAGGAGCTGGCAGCACCGGGGAACGGGACATTCAGCACACCTCCTGCAGAGGGTCAAATAAATCGATCAATATGCCCCCGACGACTAGACGCACAGCAGCGCTTTCCTGGTTTCACAGGCCCACTCACCCTAAGGGAAAAATGGCTGGGCCGCCACATGGGGAACAGGATGCAAAATTTCAGAACTTAAATTCAAGAGCATCTTTTTTTTTTTTTTTTTTTTTTTTGAGACAGAGTCTCTCTCTGTCACCCAGGCTGGAGTGCAGTGGCCTGATCTCAGCTCACTGCAACCTCCGCCTCCCTGGTTCAAGCAATTCTCCTGCCTCAGCCTCTTGAGTAGCTGGGACTACAGGCGCGTGCCACCACGCCCGGCTAATTTTTTGTATTTTTAGTAGAGACAGGGTTTCACTGTATTAGCCAGGATGGTCTCGATCTCCTGACTTCATGATTCACCTGCCTCAGCCTCCCAAAGTGCTGGGATGACAGGCACAAGCCCCCGCACCCAGCCAAGAGCATCCATTTCTACTCTGCATGGAGTCTGGGTGCCGAAATGGGAGAATTTCTGGAATCCAGCCAGTTTCCTCCACCTGCCACCCTTGTCCAGGCCACCATCCTCTCCTGCCTGGATTATTTTGGAAGCCTCCTGGCTGGCCCCTTCCTCTGCCCTTGCGCCCTACAGTCCTTTCACAGCAGCCTGTGTGTTCTTGCACCTTGGTAGCAGCTGGGGGTTGTTGACGGTGGCTGAGAAGAACCCTATGAAATGGACAGAAAATGGGAGGAGGTGATTGGATGTGGGAAGAATTCACTGCATGGGAGAAGCATCATTGGTACACCCTGGGAGAAGCTGCAAGGGGCCCAGCGTCAGGGCTGCTATGAGGGGCTGTTTAGCATCTCTGTGGGCCTGAGGCACAGCGTGGGCCCGGAAGACCCCAGAGGGTTGCACACACCAGAACACCAGCAAGCTCAGGGTGTGAGCAGACCAGACGGGTCAGACAGGAGCAAAGGCCTTCCCCAGAGCTCCGGGGCTGAGCAGCCACCCTGCCTGCCAGACCTTATTTATCTAACACTGTGGTTGTTGAGTTTGATGTTTGTGGAAATGATTCTGGGGCTCTCCTCCCACAGAGCTCTGGACCACTGAGAACTTGAAAGTGACATTCCTCAACCCAGCTAAGGGAAGGGTGGGAGCCCAGCCAGAGGAGAGGGAAGGGAAAGCTAGCTGGAGACAGGGCAGGGCGACACAGTCAGTGTCCCAGCAGGAAATAGCCTCACAGAAAAGGGATTTACAGTCCCGGCACTGTGGCTCACGCCTATAATCCCAGCAATTTGGGAGACCAAGGAGGGAGGATCACTTGGGGCCAAGAGTTGAAGACCAGTTTGGCCAACATAGTAAGACCCTGTCTCTATTTAATACATTTTTAAATATATAAAACCCCGCCACTGTGGTGTGGGTGGGGTTAAGAGGAACCGATCAGCAATTGTGCTGCACCCAGGGGCTAGTAGGAGTGGAAAGCTGCTACCACCCTCAAGCCTGAAGGGGGAGGGGTAGGAACGGTTACTAGAACCCAGAGAGGATCTGTGTCCAGAGCAGGAGAGGGACAAAGCCAGCCCATGGCAACTCATCAGAGAAATAATTCCTATGACCCACTTCAGCTCTCACCCCCCCAATTCGCCAAGGCCAACCAGAAACCAGACAACAAGGGGCCCAGATGATGCCATCTGGGGTTGTCAGGTCCCAGAGCCCAGGGCAGGTCTGGGGAGAGGGGCAGGGTGAGTCTGGAGGGGCCAGCAGCTCTCACAGGCTCTAGGAATTATCCTTCTGCAGGTGGAATTTGAGCAGGGCCTACCGTGGGCTCACATTTTCTTCCTTAGCCTTGACCTAAAGTTCCAGGCATCCCAAAGACCCCTAGCAGCATGCGCCTCCGTTGCCTGCAGGGACTAGGTAAAGGGGTTCTAAGCTTTTCCTTGCAGTGGACAAAAAGCATAGGCCACTGGGGGGGGGTAGGACAGTGGGCCACCTCCCTGCCTTTGCTCACCATGTGCCTTCTCCCGGGCTCCCCTCTCTGCTTCCCTGCAGAAACCCTGCTCCTATTGGAAGGCCCAGCTCCAGGGCCACTCACTCTTCCTCTAAGTTCAAGTGTGAGGCCTCTCAGGGGAAAGCTGATGGGGAGGAGGGGTGAGTGGTGAAAAAGGCCAGAGTTGGGGTCGTCTCCAGCCTAGCAATCCCACCCCCTACCCCATCAGACCTACTACCTCTTGCCCAGATGGGGCACTTGGCTGTTTGGTGGCCGTGGGCCCCAGCAGCCCCTCCACCTCCCCACAGAAGCCAGTTCTCCTTCTGAAACCCAAATCTGTGCCCGTCCCACCCACTAGCCCTGACCCTCTAACCCCTTCCCATTCCCCTCAGGAGCAAACCAGGCTCCCCAGGCTGGTGGGCTGGACCCCCACAATCTAGCCCTGCCTGCTTCTCCATGGCTGCTCCCCCAAAACACAGACATATCCCCTTTCCCTTTCACAGAGTCCCCTACTTTTCTAAAAGTGGCTGCAACTCAGGATTCTTTCTGTCCAAGCACCCTCCACCCCTCAGCCTGACCCAATGCTTACTTAGCCCATAGCAAGTGCTCTTCAAGGGCTATTTGTATCGGAAACACTGACCTGGGAGAGCTGAATTCTGGTCCCAACCTGCTCCCACTCATTTGTCCAGACATGTCCCCTCCCTGCCCCTAAGGCTTGGGGTCCCCATTTGTACAAGGAAGGGCATGAGCTGGGAGCCCACCAGCTTGGAAAAATGCAAGTGTCTCCTCTCTCTCTGCTTGCCTCTCTCTCTCTCTCTCTTTCTCTCTCTCTCTCTCTCTCTCTCTCTCACACACACACACACACACACACACACACACACACACACACACGGCCCATGCCAGCCTCTCCCCGGGACACAGGGCTTCTCCGTGGATTGAATTACCAACATTTCATCGGTGGGAGGAGGGGAGGTGGGGCAGGGGAAGGAGCTGTGAATTCCGCGCCCTGAGCCTGTCCCCGCAAGGCCTGGACCAAATGCCACAGCATGTCTGTGCCCATCTGCCTCTGGGCGGGGTACGGGTGGGGGTGGAGGTGCAGGCAGGGAGGGGCTCCCTAAAACTAGAATGCCAAAGAAAAGACACCGAGGGATCACACAGACTCACACACACTCTTTCCCACGGCCACTACTGCACATGCATGCATTCACACATGTGCACGTGCTTAAACACACATGCATCTCCTCCACACACAGTCTCTCACATATGCGATCTTCCTTTTTGTTTATTCAACAAATACCCATTGAGCCAGTTTGCCATGACAGCCTTGCTCTCCATCTCTCTTTTGTGAAACAGGACCCCACATTTGGTCACACCCGCACACACACCCACGCCCTCAGTCGCTCACACAAACTCACACATCCCAAGGCTGGAGCTGCAGTCTCCTTCCAGAGCCCCGGGAGGGCCCTTGCAATGTGTTCACACGATGGTCAAAGCCAAAAAGAGAAATAAAAATCAGTAGTACAGGAGTGTGCCAGGGAGTTAATTAATAAAAATATTATGATTTTTTTCTGGATTTGGTAATGTTTGTGGTATTTGTCAGCTTAAAAATTGAGTAATTCGTTGTGGTTTCTTTTCTCGTTTTAAAGTCTCTTTAGTATTTGTCATTTTGCATTCCTTTTAATAAAGAAAGCCCCCAAATTGAAGACATCTTGGGCCTTACCAAGCCTGACCCGCCTCTGCAAACATCCAAATATTCAAACAATCACACCCACCCTGCCTCACACTCACACTGTTGCACGCGTGTTCACACTCCCACACATTCTTATAAATCAAAGACTCGTCACACATGCCCCAGTGTGCACGAGGCTCACATACCTGCCCGCTGCAGACAGGCAGCCCACCCAGGGCACCCCCGGCCAGGCCCGACCTCAGGGCAGACCAGACCCCATCTCTCCAGCCTCCCAGGCTCCTGGCCTCTGACTGCAGACACTTGGCACTCCCTTACCTACGGCCAGCTCCCAAAAGCCCCACAACTGCTTGCCACAGACGCTGACCACTCACCCTCCCGCTCCAACCCTGGAACTGGACCATAAGCCACACACCCTGATTCTTTCTCACCTTGGACCCTCGGATGCTCCATGCCCACTGCCGCCTCAGCAGGTAACCACTGAAACCCACAGAATGTTCTGGAGTTTCCTTGGAGACCTCGTCGCCCATAGGTGGCTGGTATGGAAAAGAGGATATAAGAATTGGAATTGTACAGCCTTTCCTGGGTTCAAATCCTGACTCTAATACCTGCTCTGTGCTCGTGGGCAAGTGAGCACACCTCACTGAGCCTCAGTTTCCCCATCTGTAAAATGAGGGGCAATCATCTTACCTCAGAGGCATGTTGGGAGGATTAACTGAGCAAACACAAGCAAAGCACAGAGCGAGAGCCCAGTGCACAGTAGCGGTCATTACCACTTTTCTTCTCCACGACAGCAGGAAGGTGAGTTTGGAGCCCCGTCCCCTCGGGACTGGCCCCTCCTCCAGCCCCCAGCCCAGTCCAGCCCCCTTTCCCTGTTGCCTCAGCCACATCGCCCTCTCGGCCACCCGAGTGTTGGGATCCCAGCGCACCTGCTTCCAAGGGCTCTAATTTCCTGTAAGTGTAAGAATTCAGGTCAGACACGGCCCGCGGCCTGCAGCCCCCCTCCCGGCGGAAACCATAAATAACCCAGCTCCGCCAGCCTGGCCCGGGCACGAGACTTTCCCTCCTTACCCACTGTGCCAGGCAGGTACAGCGATTTCCATTCACACACAGGGAAACTGAGGCCGTAGAGAGGAATCTGAGTTTGAGATCCTGACCAGTGCACTAGAAAAAACTTCCATCAAAATATGCCCTTCCCACGCCCCCTGCCAAACAAATGCCTCTCCTCTAATTCCCAACTGGCCAGTGACTTACACCTGAAATCTGCCCATTAGTGTGGGGAGCCAACAACCTTTTCCTCTAAGGGCCAGATAGAAAATATTTTAGCACTTGAGGGCCAGACAGTCTCTGTTGCAAGTACTCGACTTTGCTGATGTAGCCATAGACAGTGCAGAGACATTATTTTTTTCACAAATGCAGGCGCCCAGCTGGATTCGGCCATGGCTTGCCCACCTCTATGCTGTACATCAAGCCCCTCCACCACACTGCAAATGAATTGAGTCTAGAATCCAAGACTGGCACAGCTCGGGCCCTTAGAGTTAGAGATTTCAGCTCAGCAATGACCAGAGGACAAAACTGAGGCCCAAAGAGGGGGACATGGATGGCTTGTCTGTGTTTCTTCAGCTGGTCAGAGCTGGGACTGCGGACTCCTTGTCTAGTGCTCTTTCCCTGACATCATGGGTCTGTCCTCCAAGCCCAAGACTCGTGACCTCCTGCTTGCTCTTCTGGAAGTTCCCTTGCTATGGTGGCTGAGAACAAGCCAGGCACTTGTCTGTCTCGCATGCCAGACTGGAGGGTTTCTGGACCACCAGGATTTGAAACTGGATCATCTCAGCGTCTCCAGTATCAGCCCCAGGGTCTCCCACAGTGAGAGGCTTACAGAGAGTGTATGCAATGGGGACACTGAATCCCTATTCCAGCCCTCGGCCCGGGGGACTGTAGGCCAGGGTGCCCCAGCTTTGGGACAATCAATGGTTCTCTGTTATGGGGGCTGTCCTGTTCATTGTAGAATGTTTAGCAACATCCCTTGCCTCTACCCTTATCAATGCCAACAGAATGGCGGGGCACACCAACACCGCCAGTTGCAACAACCAAAAATGTCTCCAGACATTCCCAAAAGTCCCCCGAAGGGCAAAATCTCTCCTGATTGAGATTCACTGCCCTAAGCCAAGGGCGTCCCCCAGGTGAGAAGGTCCTCTTCCCTCCCTCACTCTGTGTGGCACAGTATGGAAACCAGTACCCATCCTCCAGCGGCCTCAGTCTCCACAGCCCAGGATGGGTCAATGCCATTAGCAGCAGCTCCAGCTGGAGGGACCGGCGGGAGGGGAGGGGAGGACGAGGAGGAATGCGGCCACAGCTGCAGGGCCCAAAAGTGCTGAGGAGACACGAAGACGAAGACGTTTCCCTGTGAGTCAGGACCCAGGAATGTGTCGCCCAGAGTGGCCACGAGCCAGAGCCCCCCACACACTACCCCCATCCACCCCCAGGGCATCTGCCTTTTATTAGAACAGAAAAGGCGGCAGGTGCCAGGTCTCTGAGAGCCCATTAAGGACCCAATAAACTCCACGGAGGGGGCTGCTGAGCCCCTGCTGAGTCCCTGAGAAGGAGGCCCCTGCCCCAGTCCAGCCCAGAAGAAGGAGCACAGGCTTTGGTGGATACCAGAGGCTTCCACCCAGCTGTGTTACGTCCTGACTGTGCCACCCCAGCCTGGCTGCCTGGGCTCCCTGGCCTGCCTTTCCTTCTTTTTCAAATTATTGTTTTTTAATCTTTATTTGATGAGGGTTTTTAACATTTTTTTTGCTTGTAATGAAACCCAACACATCACAAGCTCAAGCAAAGCTGCTCATGTCCGTCTTCCCCCTCCCCATCTGAGTCACCAGCATGAATAGCTGCCCAAGAGCCCTCTATGGGCCTCAGTTTTCACATCTGTATAATGGGGCTCACCCATGCATCTTCCCCACAGGGTGTCTGGGAGGGGGCTGAGAAAATATGGGTCTCTCTTCTCCTTTCCCTTCCATCCCATTCCTCGTTTTAGGACAGGCCCAGCAAGCCCAGTCCCCCAAATCACTTCCCTCCCTCATCCTCAGGGCTCTACCAGCAACCTCCTGAGCTCCCCGTAGCCCACCCTAGGTGCCCACAGCCCCCGGCTCCTCCTCCTGGTCCTGTTTCCACAGGATCCCACCTGGACTCTCAGAACAGCATCGAAGGCCACTCCTCCTCCAGGAAGCCTGTCTGGATGACACATTTCCAACACAAATCAAGCGCAAAACTTCAAGAAGCATCTCCATGGACCCGTGACTGCCCCTGCACCAAGCAGAGACCAGGCACTCTGTAAACACTTGATCATTTAATCCCCACATCACAGCAAAGAGACAGAAACTGCTCTCCCCAACTTCCAGATGTGGAAACTGAGGCTCAGAGAGGTCGAATGACATGCTCCATCTCCTGCATTGTCCACAGTACCAGGAGGCCCAATCCTGATTTTTCAAAAGGTTTATATTAACTTTTCAGAAACTATGCCAGTCAATCACATGTACAGCAGAAACTTCTGATTTTTGATTTTTTATATTATTCTTTTGGATTATACATTTCTTCTTGCTTAATGAAACCCTTTGTGAAGCAAAATAACTTGGATGAAGAAACTACTTATTGATAGATTATAAACTCAATACAGAGACAGTTAATATTGATATGGAGATAGCTCCTGCACACACAAACACACACACACACACAACCCTGAAATCATGTGGCCCCAGGACATTTTGGGGACTTGCCAGCCCCCTGCGTCCCCTCCTATTTCCCGGGGTCTCAGTGTGACTTGAGGAAAGACAAACTCCCCTCCTGACTCGGTCTTCCCCAGGCCTCTGGACCTAGGATTATATCTGCAGCCTCCTTCTTACAGCCAGCCCTGGATCCAGCTTTTCATTAACTGGTAAATGGAGATTTCTTTTCATATTTAAAAATTCGGGGGCCAAGAAAGGCAGCTGTGGGGGTTCTGGACCAAGTCCTGGGCTGCAAAGCAGGAGCCCTTGGGCCCGGCCCTGCCTGCAGGAGGTGCTGGGGTCTTAGGTCCAAGGCCTCTCCCCTGAGAAGTGCCCCCTTCCTCCCACAGAGCCTGCGTCCCTCTCCCTTCCAGCTGCCCCTGGCCCCAGCCTGTAGACCCCCATGACTGTGGGGTGTGCAAGGCATCGTCCTCTGCTTGTATCATTTCATCTAGGAGTACCCGTGTCCTCATTTTACAGATGGAGCAGTGGAGGCTCCAGAGAGGTTAAGCCACGCATGGGGCGTGGGTTGGATGGACGGCCTAGGAGCTCCTCCCCGCTGCCCCACACCCAGACCTTGCCAGGGCCAGGTCCAGTCTCACCAGCTTCCCAGAAGCCCTGGCTCAACAGGGCTCCACAAGAGCTTATGCCCAAGGCAGCTTTTCCCCAGGGTCCAGGCCGTGCCAGGAAGGCGGCCAGCACCCGCCCGGGAGGCTGCAAGGCAGGACAGGAGCCCAGCGTCCTCAGGGACTCTCTGTCCATGCTCACACTCTCGCTCTGCGACTCTGGCAGACATTGCCATCAGCAGCAGCCCAGTGGGTCCTGGCAGAAAGGCCAGGGCAGTCAGAGAGTATCAGCTGCTCTCCTGGCCTCAACTCAGGATCAGATCGGGCCAGCCCTGGGGGGCCACCTGCACCCGTCATGGCCACTGCTGGCCCTCCCATACTCCCTCTCCCCCCAGGGCTTCCACTCTCATGGGCTGTGCTCTAGGGGCAAATATACTTTCTGGACCACCTAGTGATCATGTAATAACCCCAATATCATTAACTCAGAATGCTTGAACCATTCTTTTTACTCATGAATTCTTCCCTTCATCTTAAAATGTCTGAACCAGCCCCTCTGTCCCTAGAATCTTTGAGCATGAGGATCTTTTTCTTTCTTGCCAAGAAGATGGAATCCCAGAGCTGGATAAGACCTGAAGTAGTGAGGACACCAATGAGGACACTGAGGCCCAGAGAGGGAGAGTGACTTGCCCAAGGTCACAAAGTGAGATGCTGGCAGAGCGGTGACAAGGACCCCTATGCATTTCCTCTGTCCCTGCCTGTGGGTCTGGAGCCTCCAGCCCCTGAAGCAAGGGAGACTTTCTCTGGGACCCTGGCCCTGCCTTCCTAGTCTGCCCACCAGGGATCAGGAAGAGGTGCCCCACCCCTGCTCTCTGGAATGGCCCATGGGCGAGGGCCTATGTTCCAAGCCTGTAGCAGGGGCAGGAGGCACCCCTTCCCCCAGTCAGGGTGCCTGGGCCTCCAGTGCCACCCCCGAAATAGAGCAGCTCTCAGCCCGAAGATCAGGTTGCAGCCTCGCTGTCCAGATGGGGCGCCTGGCAGGGCGGGAAGCGCTTCCCCCCCAACGCTGCCCCCACCTGCTCCCCACTCACATGTCAGCACTTAAACCAAACCTTAAATCACAGCCTCCCCTGGAGGACATAGCCTTTTCTGGAGGCTGTGGGGACAAGAGCAACGGGTGCAGTGTCTGGGGCTGGGGAAGGGGGATATTAGTAACCAGAAGAAATGGTGGTGGGATGTCCCAGAGAGGAGAGTGATTTGAGGGTTCTTGTACTGTTGTGGATGTGCTGTGTGGCCTTAGAAGAGCCACTTGTCCTTTCTGAACCTCAGTCTCCCTGTCTGTAAAATGGGGAGAGTGCTCCAGCTCATGTAGAGGCTGCGAACAGATAAAACTCCCCATCCTCAAGGAGTCCACCTTCCATGGGTCAGCAGACTCTGGCTCAGGCAGTGGGGCTCTAGAGCCCATGTTAGCAGCCAGCGGGCCATATGCCAGTGGGTGCTGGGAAGCCAGAAAAGAGGTTACGCTCTTTTATTTAGAGTGATCCAAGAAGTCCTCATCAAGGATCTGAGCAGGGGTCTCTACCCTGGCTAGGAGGGATGGGGATTATGGGTGGGGCCACAGGAGGCATACCCCTCTGCCATCCCAGGGTTCTAGGGATGGAGCTGAGTTTTCTGTTGCAAGCCTCCAGCTGGACTTTGCCCAACAGCTCCCATTCCCCTAACACCCAGCAGTGCCTGGCCCCTGCAGTTCAGAGGAGCCCAGCTAGCAGGGGCCTGGACAGCCCAGGAGTCCTGGACTCCAGCCCTAAGACAACAGGAAGAGGCTGGTGTCCCTTATGGCTTTCTCAGTGGGGCCCTGGGGAGTGAGCAGGAGGCTGTGGTGTGAAGTCCCCAGCTTTAGGGACACCCCTGCATGGCACAGTTGGGGCCCTGGAGCTTCAGGGGTGCTGGTGTCTGCAGTGGGTGGGCGCTGTGACGGTCCCACAGTGAGGGGCTCCTTCATCTTAGGGGCCACACCCCCAATACTCCAGGGGCCTAGAGCAGTAGTGACACATCTGACCTTCCCAGCCATGAGCCCATGTCATCCCCCAGCAGCCCTGCGAGGGTACAGATGAGGGCACTGAGACTCAGGGAGGCTGAGTCTTGCCCAAGGCCACACATCTGGGAAACAGCAGATGTGGCTGAGTCCAAAATTCACATGTTTTATTTCTTAGGGGAAAACTACAAATCTTATACTTGGTTTGTTGTCATTAAAGTACTTGTTTATTCAATCTCTTTTTCATTTCAAGATTTTCTTACTCGCTTTTTCAAAACACAAAATAACAAATGCACATTGGAACAAGTGACGTAGCGTTGTGTCAGCTGGTCATTGATCCCCACCTCCCAGTGTTGGCAGGCTCGAGCATCTCCTTCCAGGCCTTTCCCCAGGTCCGAGCATCGTCCTGGCCCTCAGGGTCTACCGGCCTTCTGGATGGTTCTTTCCTTCTAAGAGCCTACTATATGCCAGGCTTTGTCATGAGTGCCGAGCTGGGCAGGCTCAAGGCACAATCCCGCCTTTCTAGAAACTGTGAGGACAAAGCACACAAACAGGTAAATGCTAGGTTACCAGCTCCACAGAACAGGGAATTCGGGTGTGCTTGTTCACGGATGCACCCTCGGCCCCTAGAGTGGGATCAGCCACAGAGTAGCTACTCAATAAATGTGTGCTGAATGAATGAATGAATGCATTTGCTGAGATGAAGAATATAGAATCTGGAGCCAGTCTAGGGGGAAGTTGATGTTGAACTTGAGATCCCTGTGGGCCACCAAGGGAGGAGGGCGGGGGTCAGCCACCCTGTGGTGTTGGATGTCAGAACTTGGAGTGTGGCAAAGAAATGCAGCAGGAAGAAGTGTCCCTTTGGCTCAAACTCAGCTGCTCCACCCCCAAAGCTGGCCCCTCCCTCATGCCCCCACACCTCCCTTCCCAGGGTACAGACAGGAGGGTCTAAGCAAGGCCCCCTCCCATCAAGCCCCTCCAGCCCCAGACTGGCCAGCCCTGCCTCCCTCCCTCTCCTAAGCCGCCCCAACAAAAGCTGCCGTTGTAGGAGCCGGGACCATTGTAATTAAAAAGGAAACATAATAAAGCCCCTCTCTGAAGCCAAATCCCATCCCTAGAGCAGACGCCCGGGCCCGCCCCTCACTGCCCACCGAGGACACATGGCCCCTTTGTGTGCCCTGGGTGAGGGCCACTCCTGCCCTGCCCCACCCAGCCACTGCCCACCCTCCCCTCCCTTCCCTCGCAATCTGATGGCCCAGTATCCCCTCTGAGAGAGCCTGGCCTCCTTTTTTCACAGGGGGGAGACTGAGGCCTGAAGAGGCAGAGCCTGGACCTAGGCCTCCTGACTTCCAGGTGGCTGCTCCCTCAGCCCAGCATCTGCCCAGGGGAAGCCCTCTCTCCTGGGATCCATGCCCCAGAGCAGGGGTCCCAGACGGACAATAAAGAGCCCCTTCTCACACAGCTGAGCTCCAGGGGCCTCTGAGAGACCGGGTGCTGAGGCCCAGAGAGGTTTGATGATCCTGAGGCCACACAGCAGGGCAGATGCAGACCTAAGACAAAGCTCCGAGTCTGCACAACTCTCTGCATGGAGCCACCAGCTTGTCCTGATCACAGAATCTGTCATCCTAGGAGGGGCCCTGAAGGACTCGGCCTCCAAACGTGGGCGTCAGGTCTCTGTGGAGGCCGTAGGAGTGGGTGAGGGAGGAGGAGCGCCCCCTGCCTTCCTTCTGCACTGGAATGAAGACCCCTGCGGGAGATATTAGAACTCCAGGAGGCCTCCAGAGGTGTAGGACAGGCCTCCCTGCACCAACGCAAGTGGAGGGTTGGCCATGAGTTCTCAGCGAAGACAACAGCCAATCCCATGTCATCCCTTCTGAACTTCCGGAAACTAAGCAGTCTCTTCAAGGCCTCTGCTCAGCATCTTCTCCCAAACCTGCCAACCCCAGCTACCCTGGCCATCTGAACAGCCTCAGACAAGGAGGTCAGAGCCGTCCGGCCGTTTCAAATTATCCCAGGGGTCCTCTCCCCCGTCATCCCCGGGTCCTCAGCTGGGATCAGCCCATGGCTAAATCGTGGCATTGGCTAAGGTTATCCATGGTCCTGCCTGCCTCCTGTGTTGGGGATCCTGTTCCAGACCCCGGCTGCCTCCCCCCAGCACCCCCACCCACCTTCTCCCCTGGTTATTAGTAACCCATACAGAGGCGATCACAGCAGCAAAGGCTCAGAGGGCAGCCAGGGAAACACCACAAGACTTCAAGTGACCAAGGATTGGGTCCCCTTCCCAACAGCGCAGTGTTAGGTACGGTGATGGCAATACCTGGGGCACGGCGCCCCACCACATGCACAGATGGTCACATCTAGGCAGGCACTCATTTGAGACACAGGCACCTCAGGGTGTGCAGAGAAGCAGGACTATGACCAGGAGACGGTTTTGTTCATAACAAGAAGCCACCATTCATGGAGCATCTCCCCCAGAGCCCTGTTCATGCTACCTCCTTCAAGCCTCCCTTCCTTCCAGGGAAAATACTCATGATTCCCATTTGACAGATAAGGAAACTGCTCAAGTACATGCGGCCAGGGAGTGGTGGAGTTTGGATTTCAAGTTAGGTCTGTCTGGCCCCCACCCCCTGCAAGAGGATGTACAAAATGTCTAACACCCAGCCCGTCCGATCGGACACTGTGACATCAATCCCACCCTTTGCACAGCTGACCCTTTCAGAACTAAGTGGGGGTGCAAAGGTACCACTCACCCGCCCGTTCTAGCCACATCAGCTAACCCAGAAATTTCCCAAAAGTGTGTCTGCATGTGAGGGTGGGCGTGAGTGTGTGTACGTGTGTGCCTGTGTTTGTGTTCGGCGTCATGCTAGACAGGCCTGGGACATGGGACCAATCCATGGCCTGCCATTTTCTCTCCCCATGGTCCAACCACCTTGGCCAAAAGGACTGGGGCGGGGATGCCCCTGGGCACCCAGGGCAGGGAGCAGCCAGGAGGGGGGCAGCGTGGGCCCCACGCACTCCTGTGCCCCAGGAGCCAGCGAGTGTGGGCAGGGATTAGGCAGATAATGCCTCTTGTAAGAACAAGGGATTGTTGCAAAGGGGAAACTAGAGTGGGGGATCGGGGGGCCAGTTCAGATTTCCCCTGGGGTGAAAACTGAGCCCCCGGGAGGAGGCACCCGGCCTGCCAGGCCCTAATCCCTATGGTTCTCACCCAAACCCCAAAGAAGAGGCTGTTCACAGGCAGCAGATTCCTGGGATTCATTAATTCAGGATTTGCAAGAGGGGCTGCCCAGCGTCCCTCCCTGCAGGCAGCAACCTGAGCAGGACAGGTGGGTGCTGATGGTCGGGGACACCCTGGGAGCCACAGGGAAGGGACGCTGGGCTGGGAGCCCCAGGAGCCTGGGGGCAGCTCAGGGTCTGCTTTGGCGGTGAGGGGAGCAGAATTCACCCCCAACTTTGCCTCACCCCAGAGCTCTTTGCCTGCCTGCCTTCCTTCCTTCCTTCCTTCCTTCCTTCCCTCCTTCCTTCCTTCCTTCCTTCCTTCTTCTTCTTTTTTTGAGACAGAGTCTCTCTGTTGCCCAGGCTGGAGTGCAGTGGCACGATCTCAGTTCACTGCAGCCTCAACCTCCCATCCCACCTCAACCTCCCAAGTAGCTGGGACTACAGGCATGTGCCACAACACTAGCTAATGTTTGTATTTTTTGTAGAGACTGGATTTCAACATGTTGCCCAGGCTGGTCTCAAACTCCTGGGCTCAAGCAATCTGCCCACGTCAGACTCCCAAAGTGCTGGGATTACAGGTATGTATGAGCCACTACACCCAGCCACCCCAGAGCTATTTCTGTTTTACCAGTTTTTAGCTACTAGATTTTTCTCCTTCTCTTTATGAGATATAATTTACACACAGTAAAATGCACAGGTCTTAAATGTACAGTTGGATGAGTGTGGCAAGTATCTATGCCCAGGTAACCATCATGATCAAGATCTAGAACATTTTGTCACCCTAGAAGTTTCCCCTGTACCCGTTCATATGAGTGCCCCAATCCAAGCAGCCACCAATCTGCTTTCCGTCACCATAGATCAGTTTTGTGTCCTCTAGAACTTGCGTAAATGGAATCCTGCTGCCTGGCTCTGCAGTAGCTCCAGCCCCATGTTCATTTGAGTGGTTGGGTTTCTGTGGAAGATTTCATCCCAGCTGAGGGCTCGCTGGCTAAAATCGGGGTGTAGACCCTGGAATCTTCCCAGACCTGAGGATTCAGGACTCCTGTGCATCTGATTCTTTGGATTCACCTCCTGGATTTTTTCAAATCTTTCACCCCCTTCCTGTCCCCACCCCAGTTCTGTGTCAGTCCCTCCTCCTGTCACTGCCACCTCTGACCTCTGACCTCTACCCCAACCCTTCGGGGTCCCCACAATTGCTTGCCAGTCCCTCCCTCAGCCACTCCCACCTCCACCTCCACTCCAGAGCAGCTTTCCAAATGCATAAGCCACTCTCCTTCTAGAATCGTCCATGTCTCCCTATCGCACACAGAAGGTCTGAGCGTCTTTGCCTGGCATTCTAGGCCCTTCAGGGTCTACCCTGTCTCCATCTCTCAAATCTCATCCCTCACACTCTGGGCTCCACCCACAGAACCACTCTAGGCAAAACCACTGCACCCTTTCTCCCTGTTACTCTCTTCCACGCCTCTACTCATGCCATTCCCTCAGGAGCCACCCAGATCCTACTCAAGTACTGCCATCCCAGGAAGCCTGCCTTGAACTCCACCACCCAGACTGGGTCATGTTCCCCCCGCACCTCCCACCCTGTCGCCAGGTCTTCCATGCCAACGCCTCCCCGCCTGCACCCCCTCCCCCACCTTGATTTCCAGCCTCTAGGGATGGTGTCTAGTTCAGATCTGGATTCTGGGGCCCAAGCCAGGGTTGGCACATCATAAATCCAGCAAGGTCCTGCCCTAGCATCTCCCCTTACCCTCCTCAGCCCTGGCCCACACACACCCAGGCATGAGGTTTGGACTGGACTGGATTGAATCGGCAAGGTGGCACTGGGGCGAGCTGAGATCCAGGGTGGTGGAACAGGCAGGAAGGAGGGGGCATATCAGGTTTCTCCAACAACTGGACAGGTCTGGGTTCAAATACTGCCCCAACAGTTGCAGGGCTTGGCAAATTCACTTCAACTCCTAAGCTTAAATTCCCCTGTCTATAAACTGAGCATGCCAATAATATCCACTTCGCTGTGTGTGTGCGTGTGTGTGTAAGTGTGTGTGTGTAGTGTGTGTTTATTTGTGTGTTTTAGGATCTATTGACATTCTGTGCTCAAAAGGCCTTGCCATAATGTTGCCTCTGACTGTCACTATTAAGGTGAAAAGAGAGAGGACAAGAGGGAGGAGGAGTTAAGTGTCCCAATGGGAACCGGTGGGAAAGAGGTGGTCTCCACCCCTCTAAGACCAGCTATCTCCTCCCCAGCCTCCAGAATCCCCGCCTCACATACTGAGCCCAGCTTGTCTAATTGTCCTCCCACACTGGCCTGCCTGCCTCCCAGCTTGGCTAAAAGGCAAGAGGCTAAACTTAGCAAGTTAGGCAAAATCAGGCAGAAGGTAGGTAAGGCATGGATGTTCATAGCAGCATACTCACAACAAAACAGGCCAAAACATGGAAACAACCCGTATGCCCATCACCAGATGAACAGATAAACAAAACACGGAACGTCCCTGCAATGGAGTGTTATCCAGCCATGAAAAAGGAGGTAGTGACACATGCTACAACATGGATGAAACTTGGAAACACTGGGCTAAGTGAAAGAAGCCACATATCATCTCATTTCCCTTACACAAAATGTCAAGAATAGGCAAATGTATAGAGACAGAAAGTGAACCAGCAGTTGCTTAGGGCTGGGGGGTGGAAGGACAGCGGAGTGATGACTAAAGGGCACAAAGTTTCTCTTTGTGGTGATGAAAACGCCCTAAAATTGACAGTGATGGCCGGGCATGGTTGCTCACACCTGTAATCCCAACACTTTGCGAGGCTATGGTGGGAAGATTACCTGAGGCCAGGCATTCAAGACCAGCCTAGGCAGCAGATTGAGACCCCAGCTCTACAAAAAAACTTTAAAATTAGGCAGGTGTGGTGGAGTGTGCCTGTAGTTCCAGCTCCTTGGCAGGCTGAGGAAGGGGGATCGCTTGAGCCCAGATGGTCAAGGCTGTAGTGAGCCATGATCACACCATTGCACTCCAGCCTGGGCAACAGAGACAGACCCAGTCTCTAAAATAAATAAATAAATAAATTGATAGTGTGGCAATAAATTGGTAGCAGTGATGGTTGCACTACCTGTAAACATACTAAAAGCCATTAAACTGTACACTTTAAATGGATGAATTGTAGGGTATGTGACTTCTAGCTTGATCAAGCTGTTTTAAAAAGAACAGGTGTGACCCGGGTGCGATGGCTCATGCCTGTAATCCCAGCACTTTGGGAGACCGAGGCAGGTGGATCGCTTGAGGTCAGGAGTTCCAAACCAGCCTGGCCAACATAGTGAAACCCTGTCTCTACTAAAAAAAAAAAAAAAAAAAAAAAAAAAAATTAGCCGAGCATGGTGGCAGACACCTGTAATCCCAGCTACTCAGGAGGCGGAAGCTTGAGAATCGCTTGAACCCAGGAGGCAGAGGTTACAGTGAGCTGAGATCTTGCCACTGCAATCCAGCCTGAGCAACAGAGTGAGACTCTGACTCAAAAAAAAAAAAAAATCAAAAAAACTAAAGGCTGGGTACAGTAGCTCACGCCTGTAATCCCAACACTTTGGGAGGCCGAAGTGGGTGGATCACCTGAGGTCAGGAGTTCAAGACCATCCTGGCCAATATGGTGAAACCCTGTCTCTCCTAAAAATACAAAAATTAGCCAGGTGTGGTGGCATGCGCCTGTAATCCCAGCTACTCAGGGGGCTGAGGTAGGACAATCACTTGAACCTGGGAGGCGGAGGTTGCAGTGAGCCGAGATCTCACCATTGCACTCCAGCCTGGGCAACAGAGTGAGACTCCATCTCAAAAAAACAAAACAAAACAAACAAAAAAGAACAGGTGGGGACAGACTAGGGAGTAGGCCTTCAGCTGGGGGACAGAGTGACAGCCCCCGGCAGGAAAGTCAAGCCCTAGATTTCACACTAGCTTCCTTGTTCTCCCAACAACCACGACGGAAGGTTGTCGTCATACCTATTTTGCAGAGCAGAAAGCTGAAGCTTGGAATATGTCGCCTGAGGTCACGCAGCTGGGATGCTGAGATTCGAAATCAGAGAGAAGGGCCTGGCCCGGGCCTGCCCACCGTGCCCCTCTCGGGCTTCCCTGACACTCCCAGAATGTGAGGCTGGCATCCCCAGCCTGGCATAGGCTGTCCTCCAATAGACTGGAGGGTAGAGGGAGAGGCCACTGTGCTGGCACCAGCCCCGGGCATGTCCACACAGGTGTGGGCCTCCCGGCTCTGCCCCAGCGGCTGCCTGGCCCTGCACCCCTGGCCCGGGCCGCATCTCCACCCTCGGGGCAAGCCCAAGCAGCTGAGAACATCTGCCCCACCTGAAGGGGATCACCCTGGATGCCTGAGGCACCTGGCACCCCTGGGGTGGCATCTGGGACTGGGCTGGTGGCCGGGCATGAGGGGTGGCAGGTGTGTGGCTCGAGAGGGGACTCAGGCCATGAGCATTTGCATGGTGTATGAGCGTAGAGTCTCCCTGGGCTGCTCAGGGTGTGAGCCCAAGTTCAAGCACACGTGTGTGGGTGAAGAGGATGTGCCAGCCGAGGGGTGCAAGTGTGTCTCAGTGTGTCCTGCTGGAAGTGGGGATCGTGGGTGTACAAGGGATGAGCCCGGGGACAATGAGTGTGCAAATGTGGGATGCCTGGGAGCAGACGTGAGGGTGACAGTGGGCTGGGGCCTAGTGAGCGTGCGAGTGGGTTTGTCATCACAGGCGTGTGGCGGCGTGCACACTTGCTCGTGTCTCCTCCTCCTCAAATGGCTGTCACCCCCCAGGGCCTGCCCAGCCACCTCCTTGATTTATTTTTCTCTCCCTCTTGTCTCCCTTCAGGCTGTGAGCATATGGAGGGTGGACACCACCCCCGAGGCCTACCCGCCACTTGTTACAAATTACAAAGCCATGGGAGAGTGCTTGCCTCTGAGCCTCAGTTTACACATCTGTACAATGGAGATAAAATAGCTCCTACCACAGGAGGTTGCTGGGAGATGTGGACTAGAGTAAATACAGAATGCAGCGGCCCAATGCAGAGAGTAAAGGCAAGAATTCAGTGGCCCAATGCGTGGAAACATACGCAGCCACGCCCCCCAACCCATCCGCTGATTTTGCCCTGGCCACTCCCCTCCCGCCAAGGCCCCTGACAGTTATGGGCTCTAGGCAGCTCAGGGAGGTAGGAGATTTCTGGGGTCAGGACGCACCCTCCTGGGCGGGCAAAGGCAGGCCCAGGGCAGCTTCTGGGGAGGTGACGCCCAGAACACCAGGTGTTCTGCCTTGATGAGGACAGGTGGAGATCAGAAGACAGGGTGTGGGCTCAGTACCAACATGTATTCATTCAGCAAACCCCTTCTAGGCACTAACTGTGCCAGGGCCCGTGCCAGAATCTACAGAGCCCCCAACTCTGTCTGCCAGGCATCTGGCAAAGGAGGAGGTTTTCATCCAGTGTGGTGTGTGCAGGGTGGAATTGCAGAAGCGCAGATGAGGGCCCCAGAGCCAGCCTGGCCCAGTGAAGGGTCTCAGAGGAGGGGGCTATGGAGATGAGACTCCTAAGGAGCAGTGAGCCAGGCATTCCAGGCTGAGGGGACATCTTGAGCAGAGGCCTGGTGCCACCTGAGCATCCACCTTGAGGTAAGAAATGATGGAGACAGTGCTGGAGACGCTGTCAGCACCAGCGGCAGGTTAGACACGATAAGGTTAAGGCCTAAGGTTCAGTCCCAGTGGTGATATCAGATATTGTTAACAATCGTTACTCTCACCCCACCTCAACAGGGGTCTCGTGATTTGCAAAGCGCTTTCATATCTAGGATCTTACTTGGCCTTTGTTGCAATCCTCCCATGGAAGTGGGATAAAAGGCCCACTCATCCCTTTTTACTTTGGCCACTAGGGAACTCAAAGACTACACTGAGCACTTACTGGCAATTACAAAGACAGCGCAGGCATCACTTCTCTTTCTACACCTGTACACCTGCTTTTCTCTCTTGTACTTTGATTTTTCTCCTGGCAGTCTTTTTTTTTTCTGAGATGGAGTTTCCCTCTTGTCACCCAGGCTGGAGTGCAATGGCGCAATCTCGGGTAATTGCAACCTTGGCCTTAGGTTCAGGCGATTCTTCTGCCTCAGGCTTCCGAGTGCCTGGGACTACAGGCATGTGCCACCACGCCCGGCTAATTTTGTATTTTTAATAGAGATGGGGTTTCACCATGTTGGACAAGCTGGTCTTCAACTCCTGACCTCAGGTGACCCGCCTGCCTTGGCCTCCCAAAATGCTGCGATTACAAGCGTTAGCCACTGCACCCAGCCTCCCTGGCAGTCTTTTGGGAAGTAAGAGGGCAGAGAAGAGGGCAAAGAAGAAGTTGCCACTGATGGCATATTTTGCTGGGGTCAGGGAAGGCTGTGTGCACACACCCTGACCCACCCAGGCACCCGACTCCCTTGTTCTCCCACCAGGCTCTCTCCCATCATCCCTTCCAGCAGACCCTCTTTCTAAACTCTGCCTGGCACACTGTCAGCTCCAAAGGAAACTGAGGCCCAGAGGGAGATGTCACCTGCCCCAAACCTCTCAACAAGGCCAGAATCTGAGTCTCTGGAGCCCTGGCTTAGGATCATGCTACCCTTCACCTACAGGAGCAGCCCTTCACCACTGTGTGATGGGGGGCATGTCACTAAACCTCTCTGAGCCCTTGCTCTAAGCCGGCTTCCACACTCACCGAAATTGCTTAAGGAGCTTAGAGGCTTGTTCAATGCTGATTGACTTTAAGCAAAGCAGAACCCCTCGCTCTATTTGTACTTTGAAAGGAAACAATTTTCGGCTCCCATGGCTGAGAGGAAGGTGTCCACAGAGCCCTGGCTATGGGGCCACAGGACAGTAGCTTCTCCTTTCTGCGCCTCAGTTACCTCATCTGCAAAACGGGGAGGAGCATGTTCACTACACCCACGCACTGTCCTTCCTGGACTTCACACAGACGACCTTCATTCCATCCTCCCTGCAACGATGGAAGGAGCTGGTGCTGTGCCCATTTTACAGATGAAGATACTGCAGCCCAGGCCACACAGCTCCCAGGTCTGAGTGAACAGCCCAGGTTCTTCACCGCGACCCCATACCACCTCTCGGAGAGGACAGTCTCCTGCACACAGTAGCGGGTACCTAAGGCTCAGAGACCTGTGGGTCCCACGGCCCAGAACCTAAGAAGGAGGGTATTAGCCCCAAAGAGGCGTGGACCCCACCCTGGGAGCTCCTGGGCTGGGCATCACTCCAGCAGGGTCCCAGCGGGGCTGTGTCGGCCATGTGTGATGCAAAGTAATGACACAGCCTAATGGGAGAAGGTGCCAAAAACATGCATATGTACAAACCAGCTGCCATCCTGCCGAGCTGCAGCCCAGGATGGTTGCAAAACTCGGCCTGGCAAGTGGACCCTGGAGGTAGCTCCCAGGCTGGTACTGGAGCCCAGGCTGGCACCATCTGAGCCATGGATACCAGGGGCTGAGGAGGGCCACTGCAGGCAGGCAGGTGACACTCAGGGGCAGCCCCCTAGGGAGGGCCGGGCAGAATCAGAATCAGCCCCTTGCTGCTGGTTCTTGGCCCCCGGTCTTCCTGCTGTGAGGCCGGAGGCAAAGCTGGATCTGAGGGAGCCCTTTCCACCCTTTGAGGCTCCGTCTGCCTCCATCTCATCAACGGTCAAGTCCAGCCTTCCTTGTGGGGAGAAGAAGAGGACAAAGGAAAGGTCAGGACTTGGAACACGTCTCGGCGACCCTCTCACCCAGACACCCACCGTTCCAGGAAGCCTTCCCAGGTCTGCCCCTCATTATGACTCTGAGCAAATGACTTCATCTCCCTTGTGCCTCAGTTTTCACAACTGTAAAATGGAGACAATAACAGTGCCACCCTCACAGGGCTGCTGTGAGGCGGCAACATAATGCACATATAGCCTGACAACGGTATAGCCTGGCATGCAGTGAGGTCTTGCTAACTGTTAGCCAGCGGTGCGCTGGTAAATGCTTACACACGGGGTAGGGCGTGGTGGCTCATGCCTGTAATCCCAACACTTTGGGAGACCAAGGTAGGCGGATCACTTGAGGTCAGGAGTTCAAAACCAGCCTAGCCAACCCGGCGAAACCCGTCTCTACTAAAAATACGAAAATTAGCTGGGTGTGGAGGCAGGCACCTGTAATCCCAGCTACTCGGGAGGCTGAGGCAGGAGAATCACTTGAACCCAGGAGGCGGAGGCTGCAGTGAGCCAAGATCACGCCACTGCAATCCAGCCTGGGTGACAGAGTGAGATTCTATCTCAAAAATAAATAAATAAATGAATATAAATGCTTAATAATAGGCTTCTGGGGGTATGAGGGGTCCTGGTTTTGTAGCATTGCCCAGTTTCCATGGTACAAATACTCTCACCGTCACCAATACGAAGCTACCAACATGACATCCCAGAA
The DNA here is from genome assembly GCF_029281585.2 of Gorilla gorilla gorilla. Taxonomy (NCBI): domain Eukaryota; kingdom Metazoa; phylum Chordata; class Mammalia; order Primates; family Hominidae; genus Gorilla; species Gorilla gorilla. The sequence goes on from NC_073224.2 coordinate 217,610,188, forward strand.
CACGAAACTGGGGAGAACTGAGAAACAGCACACTCTTTCATAGGTAGCATTTCTACCCTACATTAAAGTGGAAGAATTTAGCACTAAGAGGAGTTTGTAAACAGACATTTAGAAGCAGCTAGCAGAAGTTTCTTACACCCTTGAAATGAAAAGGAATCACTATTATCTATTAAGAGAATAGATAATATTACAATTATAGAGAGAATCTATAAGAGAATAGATAATAGTACAAATCTATAAGAGATAGAGAATAAAGTACAATCTATAAGAGAATAGATAATAGTGCAAATCACTATCATCTATTGAGAGAATAAATAATGGTACAATTATTAGGAAGTAGTGAATCGAGTGTTTATTACCTTTGTAACATGATTTGCTCAATTGCAAATTTACAAAATTTAACTTTTGCTGATAGCTGTGCCTAACAGCTGCTTTGCAAATTCCTGAGAATTCACCAACCAACTCTTGCAAGCCGGTGCAAGCCAGCTCCAGCTCACCCCTGATTTTACTCTTTCTATTCTATCACACCTCCTTGCTTTCACATAAGCCACTTCTTCTGCTTGGAATACCCTTTTTTGCATGCCTTTTCTCTTGGCAAACTCCCACTGTTTCCCCAATAATCTAGATAATATCATTTTTTAAATCCCTCCTCTGTGAGGACAGCATGCCGTTGATTAGAATCTCAATGAGCCCTCATGACTCTATGAGCTAAATCTTGAGGGCCCCATTTTTCAGATGAGGAGGCAGGCTTGGCAAGGTCTGTCAGCTGAATGGTGATGTTCCTGGGGGGGCCAGACTGTGTCAGGCATTGCCTTTTGCAGAGACCAGGTGCACAGATGCCTTCCCGGCATACTTGGAAGAACATTTCACTGATCGCTTGCATGTTCCCTCTCATGCCCTTGACTCAAGCATCGGGCTCCATTTCTCTGGGTTAAGCATTGCCCTGTCTGGGTAGTCTGGGTAAAGAAGCTGGGGGAGGCCCTGGGATGGAGCGGGAGAGCCGGGCAGAAGCTGGATGGGGCTGAAGAAGCCAGGAAGCTCTGGGACCCACTGCCAAAGAGCTGGGGAGCAGAGCGGGCAGGGAGGGCTGTGCATGGGGAGGTGCTGACCGCCTGCCCGCCTGGGGGAGAAGCTTCTGGAGGAATGTAAGCTATGAGGGAGAAGGGGGCAGGCAGGCCCGGGCAGTCGCAGCGTGGCCCCCTGGGGAAACTGGTGGGGGAGGGGGGACATAAGCCAGAGAAGACCCTGGTAGGGCCCTTGGCCTTGGCAGCTGCCCGCAAAGAAAGCAACCCCAGACTCATCCATCATGGGGGCTGGGAACCAAAGGGAGGGGGTACCTACTGGGGCCACGGCTGCCCAGCGAGGGCAGAGCTGCCCTCCCAGGGCTCTGCTGAGGCAGGGTGCTGGCACAGGGAAGCCACTGGGGTGTGGCAGCCAGAACTGGGTTCACACCCTGCCCAATCATTTCCTGGATGTGTGACCCCTTGGCATGGCACCTCCAGCCTGAGCCTCAGTTTCCCCTCCTGTAACTCCACCTCTCAGAGTCATGGTGTATCATACCCCGCGGGCAGTATCCAAGGTGTCTGGCCCATAGCAAGTGACAATTGGAATCACGATAATAAGAGCAGCCAGCCTCTACCGGCAGCTTCCCTAGGCTAGCACCGTGCTGTGCGCTTCCCATGGTCCCAGCCTTCAGCTTCTCAAGGCCCCTAGGAAGGGGCTAGCCCAGAGCTGCCCTGGATAGGAAAGAAAACCCAGGCACAGAGGTTCAGCGTGTTCCCAGGGTCACAGTACAGCAGTGAGTAGCTGGGAGCCTGGCCCTGACCCGAGCTCCGGGCCCCTCAAGACAGCAGGCTCCTCAAGGGTGTGCCCCGTCTCTGAGTCTTCAGCCCGGAGCACAGGGAGCAGCAGACTACAGAGCTCGGTGGCTGCTGAATGAACAGAGATGCCTCCCAGATGTGCCGCCACCCCAGTGATCCCCCAGATTTGAGACCAGGTTGGTCCCCCACCTCCACCCAGGATCCAGGCCTCCATTGGCCAATGCAGACGCAGCCCGTTTTGCCCCCACACCCAGCCTTGGCTCTGAGGGGCTATGGAGCTCAGGCACCCCGTCTCAAGCTCAGTTTCCCCACTTTGCTACTGGGTGATAGGAAGAACTCAGACGGGGTGGGAGCTCCAGGGGCTGCCTTTGGAACAGGAGCCAGAGGTGGGTGAAGGGGCTTCCTGCCTGGTGGGACTCAGGCCTGAGGACTCCCTACCACCAAATGGCTGCTTCTAAATCATCCTTACGAAATATAGAGATGACCCAAGAGTACCCGTCCCCCCAGCCCTTGGGGGATGGGGGGAAGCTGGCTGAGTAAAGACAGCCCATGGAGGGGGAGGAGAGGGCTGCAGGGAGTGAGAATGGGCAGGGAGTGACAGGGATGCCCCCTGGTCACCAGGCCCCAGCCCTGCGTGCTCAAATGCACACACTTGAGCCCAGCCTGGGGAGGCCCTGCAATGCCTGCCAGGCCAATCTCTCCTCTCCGCATGCCCTTCCAAAGGCTGGAGCCCCAGGAGTCCTCACACCCCTGGGGCCTTGGGGGACCTCACAAATGCAGGGCACAAACACAAGGCACTTTGCACATTTTATCCCATTTCCCCCTTCCATCCTCCTTGTAGGACAGGTGTATATTTCTCCCCATCTACTGATGAGAAAATTGAGCAGCCCAGAAAGGTGAGATAACTCACCCAGGGTCACATAGTAAGGAAGGAACAAAGCCAAGACCGTGACTCCTATCCGACCTGTCTGTCCTACCCCAAACCTGTACTCCGAGTACTAGAGAACTGTTTGTGACCTTTGGCTGAGAACAGTTTGTGACCACATGGCCCCTGCATCCTCCGCCATGTGTACATGTGGCATGGGCTCTAGAACCTGGTCCCTGGGGAAGGAAAGAGCCATTTAGTCTCTCTGAGTCTGAGTGATGATGAAGATGGTGGTGAAGGAGGAAGGAAGTGCTCCAGGGCTAGAACAGCGGTTCCAGGTGCATGGTCAGAAAAAGACGCTGAGACTCAAGTCAAGGGGACCTGGGACCATTCCTGCATTGATATTCACAGGCTGTGTGGCCTCCAGCAAGGCACTTCCCCTCTCTGAGCCTCAGTTTTCTTGAGTGTACAGTGGAGGTGAGAATGCCTCCCTCTAGTGTTGACATGAGGGTCCAGGGACACCCATCATGCTGAGTATGTGGCACCCACTAGGTGCTCAATAATGGCTTTCTGTGTCCCCTTCCTCCACAGGATGTGAGCCCAGGACAACCTTTGTCGAAGCAGGTGGTCTTTCTGGGTGCCGAGAAGAATAGTAGGGAACTTGGTTCTGGTAGCATCCATGGTACTGCCCCAACTTCCAAAGCTGCTCAGCAAAGACTCACTGGATGTCCTCAGACCGGCCCTGGCACTGGGACAGGAGGGCAGGTAAAGCCTGCCTGAATCCCTGTGACAGCACAGGGTCTGCGGTTCCAAGCAGCCAGCCCATGAATGGGGACTGTGTTTCCTCTGAGGGGCTTCCTGGAATGACAGCAGTACCAGCTATCTCTGGAAGCCTCTGAGGAGCTGGGGGACCATGAACCCAGACATCCCAGGGTGGGGAAGCAGGGGCTACTAGCCACAAGAGCCAGCCCACCCATTCCCATGTTGTCTGGTGACCTCACAGCAACTGCCAGAGATATGCAGCCCCTTCAGGGAATGGGGGCGACTGGAATTAAGTCTGGGAAATCATCTCTGGACCTCCAGGGCCTCGAACTGTGCCTGAGACCCAGGATCTGGGAGATGATGGGTGGATGATGGATGGATGGATAGATGGATGGATGAATGGTTGGATGGATGGATACATGGATGGGTGGGTGAATGAATGGGTGGATGGATATATGAGTGGGCAGATGGATGGGTGAATGGATGATGGATGGATGAATGGATGGATGGATGGATGGGTGGATGGGTGGATGAATGGATGAACAGATGGGTGGGCAGATGAGTGGGTGGATGGATGATGTGTGGATGCACAGATGGATAGATAAGTAAACGATGGATGGGTGGGTGGGTGAGTGGGTGGATGGGTAGATGGATGGGTGGGTGGACAGACGGGTGGGTGGATGGGTAGGTGGGTGGATGAGTGAATGAGGAAAAATAACCCAATTTCCTCCCCTTTGGAGGGGCAATGCTGAGGCTTGTTCTGTCCCTTCTCCCAGACTTCCCCAGGGGTCTGTGCCCAGCTGGCCAGAGTGCTCACCTGCTGACTGACACACCCTCCTCTTGTTGGCCTCTTTCCCTTCCTGTCTCATTTCCTGACTCATCAATCTGGACATTAGGAAATCAGCTCCCAGGTAAACTGTTTGCACTCAAATCCTTGACTTGGGGTTGGCTTTTGGGGGACCCAGCTTAAGACAACTACCTCTGCCTTTTGCCTGTTCTAGGACCTTGGACGAGTCATTCCATTTCCTGTGCCTCAGTTTCCTCACCTGTAAAATGGGGACAATTATTTAATGTTCACAGCACATCCATGTGGTTGACACCAGGCAGGGTCCACCGTGTGCCCCGCCTCACACTGGCACTGAGGGCACAGAGAAGAACAGCCCCAGTGCCTGCCCTGGAGGAACTCACCAATGACAGTGGAGATGGTGGGTGCGAGTCCAGGCCACTGGGTTGGAAGACCCAAAGCCAAATCCTAGCTCTTCATATCTTCGCTGGGTGCCCCTGGTCAAGCGACACTTCACTCTATGCCTCAGTTTACTTTTCTGTCAAGTGGGGAGAGCACCAGAAACCACTTCATGGGGCTCTTGTGAAGAGAAGGAGAAAGAATGCAAGAGAAGTGGTCAGTACACGGCCTGACACACAGTGTGTAACAAAGGGAAGGCAGTGCTATTGTCATCATTGTTAAGAAGGAAATGCATAAAGTCATGCAAAATGTGAGCTTGTGTAACTGACAGTTCAGTTGTGAAAGAGAGGGGGAGAGTCAGTGCCCTGGGAGGTTAAAGAAGAGAGTCATTAAGTGGCCTGAGAATGAAGCTGAGATAAGGAAAGCCTCATGCAGGAAAAGAATCCTTGCTGGCCTTGGAATTTCACTCTTAGTCATGCACGGAAATTCCCAGCACCTGAAATTTTACTCTTAGACATGCATTCCTTTTGCTTAGCCATTGCTGTCCCAGGCCTTGAGCTACACCACCTTTGTCCCCACCCCACAACCCATGCTCCCACCACTTTCCCAGAGGGCCTCACAGTTTCCCTGGCCTTGCCATGCTGTTCCTTCTACAGGCAGCTGTGCCCTCCCCCCAGCTAAAGCTGTGGGAGGCCTTTCTGAAGCCCATTCACAGCAATCCTCTCTGGCCAGTGTGGCATGAATAGGCAGGGGGGCTGGACCAACTGCATCATGCTCCCCGTGGGGCTTGGTAAAAATGCAGGATCCTGGGCCCTGCCCTCTCAGATTTTGTCTGGGATGGGGTCCAACCAGATTAGAAAACCACTTATTTGGCCATTCATACATGCCATATTACATATGGAGAAACTGAGGCCCAAAGAGCATACACAGGAAAGTGCCCAGACCAGAGTTTCTAATTCCCCATCAAGCCCCCACCTTCCCCTTTGGGATAAAAGCTGCCTGGTGTGGACTTCAGCACAGCCCCCTCTGGGTCCCGCTTCAGGTGTCCCATCTGCCAGCCACCCCTGCTCAGTCTAGGGGGTCACAAAGCTCCCATGGGGCCGCCAGGTGTGCAGCCCCAAAATGCCTCCAAGAGGCTCTGCCAGCGTTTGGCAGGTGACAGGACTTGGGTGCGGGGGTGGAGAGGACCCCGCCTTGAGTATTTAAATATTTGCTTTCTTACAGAACGGCATTCTTCAGAATATCAGCCAATTTGTATAGAATTAGTCAGTGCCTGGCCCCCCAGCTGCCACACCGGGACTCCAGGGAGGAGGAATGTACCTGCAGCCTCGCCTGATGCGGAGGCTCCGGCAAGTCCCAGCACAAGATTCGCCTGCCTGCCCACGACCAGGAGGCGAGGCAGGTAGCAGCAGGGCAGACATGGATCCCAGCCACTCCTGGGCAGCCTGTGCCCCACACCAATCATAAGCTGCAGCTGCCAGAAACTTGCTCAGGAACAGCAGGGGTGAGGCCACCAACTTCCTTCACACATGTGCACGCACTCACACTCACACTCACACACATCCTGGCTGAGCAAGCCCAGGGCCAGCTCTGGCCCCTGGGTCCATGTCCCCATGGACCAGCCCAGGGACCCCTGGAAAGGGGCACGAGATAACTGGCTGAACTCTCTGCCAGAGTTCCAGAAAAAGCCGCAGAGGTTATGCAAGAGCTAAGTTCAAATCCCAACACTGCCTCTTAACTTGCTGTGTGACCTTGGACAAGATGCTTTACCTCTCTGGGCTTCACTTGCCCCACGTGTAAAATGGGAATCATAAAGTGCTTACCTGCAATCACGTACACAAATGTGCTTTCGGACACTGTGAAGTGCTGAATGCGCTGGGAGTCAAAGCCGTGCTACTGAGACTTCCAAACAGGTCGTGCCTTCTCTGTAATGCGTGTGTTTATGTTGATTCAATTAACAAGCACTTAGTGAGCACCTACTATGTGGTGACTTTGAGGACATTATTTCTGCTTTCTGGGCCTCAGTATCTCCACTTATAAAATGGACAAGTTAGAACACAGCCTCCAACACTCCTTCTGTAACTACCATGTTGTGCATCTACAATAATCATTCATGGAAAATTCTCTCACTACTAACTAAGAGGAAAGGTAAGAAGAAAGAAAGAAGTTCTTGGCCAGGCGTGGTGGCACACGTCTGTAATCCCAACACTTTGGGAGGCTGAGGTGGGCAGATCACCTGAGGTCAGGAGTTCAAGACCAGCCTGGCCAACATGGTGAAACCCCACCTCTACTACAAATACAAACATTGGCCAAGTGTGGTGGCGGGTGTCTGTAATCCCAGCTACTTGGGAGGCTGAGGCAGAATTGCTTGAACCCCAGAGGCAGAGGTTGCGGTGAGTGGAGATTGCGCCACTGCACTCCAGCCTGGGTGACAGAGCGAGACTCTGTCTAAAAAGAAAGAAAGAAAGAGAGAGAGAGAGAGAGAGAAAGAGAGAGACAGAAAGAAAGAAAGAAAGAAAGAAAGAAAGAAAGAAAGAAAGAAAGAAAGAAAGAAAGAGAAAGAGAAAAAGAAAGAAAGAAAGAAAGTTCTTGAGAGGGCAATGTCCAAGCAAAAGGAATGCATATCTAAAAGTAAAATTTCGGGTGCTGGGAATTTCAGTGTAAGAATGAGAGTGAAAATCAAGGCCCCTAAGATTATTTTCCTGCAAGTCTACCGCCTGTGTGGGCTTGGTGGGTTATTGAACCTTTTCCCCCTTAGTTTTTCATCTGTAGAAATGGGATAATAATACAGGTTTCGCAGGGCAGCTTTTGGTGTTAAGGGGAAGCATATCTGTGATTCACAAGTTGAGCAGGATCATCCCCTTTCAAGTTTTTCTCCTTCTTCAAGTAACTCTGTCCTTTCCCATTCATTCATTCACTTACTCTGCACATGCACTGAGAACCATGAATCACTGGGTATTATTCTTAGAGGGGGTTATGGCCAGGAGCCCAGCGGACGGGGCCCCTGCTCTTCAAGGTCTCACTTTCCAGTCGGAGGAGACAAGGAAAGGCAACAAATAAAACTGAGACACGGGGTGACATGACAGAGTGGGACCATGGGGCCTTGGGGGAAGTAATATTGCAGCTGAGATCTCAGTTATTTTGTTGTTGTTGTTGTTGTTGTTGTTTATTGAGACGGAGTCTTGCTCTGTCACCCAGGCTGGACTGCAGTGGCACAATCTCAACTCACTGCAACCTCTGCCTCCTGGGTTCAAGCAATTCTCCCGCCTCAGCCTCCCAAGTAGCTGGGATTACAGGCACACACCACCACACCCAGCTAGGTTTTGTTGTTGTTTTTTTTCTTTTTGGTTTTTGGGTTTTTTTGGGGTTTTTTTTGTTGTTGTTGTTTAGTGAAGACAGGGTTTCACGATGTTGGCCAGGCTCGTCTCAAACTCCTGACCTCAGGCGATCCGCCCACCTTGGCCTCCCAAAGTAGAGATCTCAGTTACAAGCAAGAGCAGCATGCAAGGATCAGGGGAGAGAATCTCCAAGCCAAGGGGAAGTCTGTACGAAGGTCCTGAGGCAGGAAGCAGCTTGGGGAGGCTTAGGATCCGAAAGACTCAGGTGGCTGGGGCTTGTCAAGTGAACAATGAGGTTAAAGAGGAAGCTCACATCAGGCCTTGGAGGTGGTTAACCGCTGTCCCGACAGGTCTTCATTCTTGCCAGCATCTCCTTTACCCATTTCCTTGATGGCACAAGGCCCAGGACCCAGGTATCAAAGACCACCGTCTCCTTCAAGGAAGCAGGTCAAACACTCCGGATTCTCTCACGGCCATCTTAACTTTCCCTGGATTTATGAGCACTGTCTTTTTTTCCCAAGGATGAGAAGGCCCATGCCGGGGTGGGGAGACACCCTGATGAGTTTCCTCCTAGGAGCGGGGATGCCGTGGGCAGGAATGTGGGCCCCTCTGGGAGCCTTTCAGGCCAAAGTCAGATCTTGAAAAGGCTCAGCCCCACGGGTGGGGATTAGACAGGCTGCAGGGAAGGACTGGGATTACAGCAAATCCCTGAATCACAAAGCCAGGCAGGGCTCCCCCTGCCTTCGCTGCTGCCCCGGAAAGCCCCCTTGGCTGACCCCAACCCCAGTTGGGGGCTGAGCCTTTGTCCCTTCCTGTCCATCAGCTCAGAGAGCTAAGGAGGTAAGACTTCAAGCCAAGGCCCTGGGGACTAGGAGGTCCCAATACGGCCACCCCAACCCTTTTTCTTTCTATCTCATGACCTGAATGCTAGTCTTTCCCTCAAAGGTTTCCAGGCCTATAACCTCTAAAGCAGTGTTCATCCTACAGCCAGATGTGACTCCTGAGCAGCCCAGTTTTCACCCGGCATACACCCTATTCCAAACTGGAAGATTTTTCTGTAAGGTCTAATATACAAACACGTGTTCAAGTCATAAATCTACACTCAATGAGTTCTCACAAACTGAATGCATTCATGTAAGAAGCACTCAGAAATCCCCTTCCGGCCCCTCCTGGCCACTCCATCCTGCCCTGCCCAGGGAAAACCACTATCCTGATTTCTATTATTATAGATTGGCTTGGCCAGTCTTTGTATTTTATATGAACGGAGTCACACAGTATGTGTTGTTTGGTGCAGCTTCTTTTGGTCAAGATGTTTGTGAGCTTCATCCACACTGTTGTCTGTAGTGATGGTTTGTTCCTTCTCATTGCTGTATACTATTCTATCCTGGGACTATATCATAATCTACTGTTGATGGGATTTGAGCCATTTCCACAAAAATGAATGCATTCATTATTTGCTGCTGCATAACAAATTATCCCACAAACAACAAGAAATGTTTATTATTTCATCATTTCCAGGGTCAGGAATTCAGAAGCAACTTACGGAGTGGTTTTGACCCAGGTCTCTCCTGAGATTGCAGTCTAGCTGTCAAGCAGGACTGCAGTCATCTGAAGGCTTGACTGGGGCCGGGGAGAGGGGGGAGATCTGCTTCCAATACAGCTCCCTGCCATGGCTATCGGCAGGAGGCCTCAGTTCCTCGCCAGGTGGGCCACTCCATAGGACTGCTTGAGTATCCTCATGACATGGCAGCTGGCTTCCCCCAGAGTAAGTGAAGCAAAAGAGAAGAAGGAGGAAGCCACAATGCCTTCTGTGACCTAGTCTTGGAAGTCACACACATCTGCTATATTCTATTCATTGGAAGTGAGTCACTAGGCCCATACTCAAGGGGAGGAGGATTAAACAACCTCCTGAAGAGACTATTGAAGAATGTATAAACATATCTTAAAACCATCACAACAAACAAATCTTTTTTGCATCAAGTTCAAGGTCCCTGGTCCTGGGGAGTGAGGCTGACATTTCCTCCTCCAGTTCAATCAGCCCTGAGGGGACGATGGCTCCATGGGAAAGGCATGCTCAGGTTCTGGTCTCAGCTTGGCCAAGACCCTCTCTGAGCCCCAAGTTCCTCTGAAAAATTGAGATAACAAGAGTGCCCACTTAGGGCGCTTCGGGGTCTAGAATTCCCCAGAGAAGTCATTTGTCCCTGAATTCCATTCCCTGACGGCACTTATTTTATAATCTTTAGTGTGAAATCAAGACAAAGGCTTTTAGAAGATTCAAAATAAGTCAGGCAAATCTTCTTGCAGAAACTCCCCTGTCTTTCCTGCCTCCCTTAATGGCCCCACCCACTATCCTGCTTCCAGTCAATGCACCTGCTGTGGAGCTGAGACCTCAGCCACGTGGGACCCAAACTCCCCGTGGACCCTGCTTGTGCCCAGATGCCAGCCTGGCTGTCCACCACTCGGTCCTTCCTCTCAAGCACCTGCTTTTTGCCAGGCATTGTGTAGATGCCACCAACACATAGCAAAGGCAAGAACACACCACCTACCTCGCAGAGCCGACCTATCAACAGAGAAGGTAAATATGGTGAGAATTGCTGCAAGGGCCGAGGACCAGTGCATTGAGAGCTGAGACCTGGGCACCTGGTCTTGCCAAGGTAGAGAGGTGGGGAGGGGAGGATCCCTGGAGCTGGGCTCTGAGGGCTGAAGCCCAGGAAGGGGGCCAGGAACCTGGCATTAGAGAAGAGACAGCAAGAGTCACTGTAGTGCCACCCGAGGCTGGAGAGGTGGCAGGGCCCAGACCCCACAGCTGACAGGCCAGGTGCTTGGGCTCTAGCCTGAGGGCAGGGGAGGTTGCAGACATGTTTTAAGCCAAGAAATAATGTAACTCGTTTTGTGTTTTTAAACTTGCAAGGAACACATTCTTCAGCACGTTCCTGGTTCCCCTAGAAATGCTGGCCATTCCTGCCTGGCCAAGGAGCCATCCACGACAAGGGAACCCATTCCTGGACCTTTCCTGGCTGTGTAATCTAAGCCAGGTCGCTGACCCACTCCATGCCTTGATTTCCCCAGCGGATAAGATCGACCCTCCAGGGTTTCCAACTGAAACCAATGGGGAAAAGATACTGAGCCCCTGTCTGGGTGCCTGGCATATGGACTGCGTCACAGATGACAGGCCTCACAGCCCCCCAACCCCAGCTTGTCTCCTCTGCCCCATCCTCAGAGGCTTCCAGGGCACCAGAATGGATTCCTCTTCCCCCACCCTGCCAGTGCTTTGGCAAGGAGGCTTCTGTGCATGGCTTCACATCCTGTCCTGTTTGTTCCTCCTGAGTCACCCACCCTCTTCACCCAACTCCCAGGGACTGACCGTGCGATGGTATCACGTGAATTCAACCAGTTATACTCCAAGCACATCTGCCAGGCTGTGGAAGGAAGGCATCGCTGAAGATAGAATTATTCTGGCCCACTCACCACTGCCGTCATGTTTTAGGGCCTCAGTCAGTGGCAGGCACTGTGCCAGGCTCTTGATCTGTGTGATCACCTTTAATCCTCACAATAACCTGGGATTTAACTCCATCTTCCAGGAGAAGAAACTGAGGCTCAGGAAGAGATACCATATTTGCTCAAGGTCACATAATAAGGCTCAAGCCCAGGTTCACCTGCTTTGAAATATCAATCTATCATGCACACACACACACACACAGGTGTGTGCTCATTCATGCACCCACACACACCACTGCCACCATCACTCTGGCTGGCTGCTATACTATCGACCGCTTACTCTGCGTCTGACCCTGTGCTATGAGGCTCCTTTGGACGATCTCATTCAATCCCCACCACAAGCCGTTAAGATAGATCCTACATCATTGCCATTTTGCAAATGGAGAAGATGAGGCCCCGAGAGGTGGAGTCACTGGCTGAGCTGGGCTTTGAATCCAGGATCTTCTGACTATGCTGGGAGACTGCTTGTGAGGGATTGGTTCCCTTGGCCAATGCGACACAATCAGAGGCCTTAGCACGCCTCCAAGCTGGGACACCTGGAACGCCGAGACTGTGGGTGGGTTCCACCATGACCTCCCCTCCGAGTCTTGCGGTGACTTGGCAGGGAACCCCCTAGCCTCATGCTACCTGGCTTCTGGAGCTCTTTCTGACCATGAGATCCCCACCCTCAGGTTCCTGGGCCCCGGGCTCTTCTTTTCTTCTTTCACTCTGTGCCAAACAGGCTAAAAACACACCAAAAATGAGCCCCTCTCGCTTTAGTGCACTCACATAATGTGTGGCAAAGAAGGCCGCATTAATCGCTTGGGACCCACATTTTTCAGTGACATTAATCTCTAGCCGGAAAAGCCTCTCTGGACGGTTCTTTTCAGTCTGAAGGCACTTAACGTTGGCCAGGGGAGCAGAAAGGGCCCGCCTGGAATTCCTCTCTAACTCCCAAACACCACACCCACAACCCAGCCCGGCCAGCTTCCCTGGTTATGACGGGGTGGGGGAGATGCCTGCAGGGGATGTGGGGGGACAGGGGGGTGGGCAGGGTGGTGAGTGAGCCATAGGTGTGCCGTGGGGCATGCATGAAGGTGAGAAAGGCTGGGTTTCAGCCCTTGCTTGTTCATATCCAGGCATCTGCTCACCTGAAGAATGCGCATTGATGTGTGTGTGTGTGGCTGGGGGGGAGGGGGGTGCGCATGCGCTAGGACACACATGCCAGTGACTGTGAGACACCTATGTGTGCCCATGGGTGTGCCCTGGCGGGTGTGTCTGTGTTTATGATTGAAAGTGTACAACTGTGTGAGAATATGTGTGCAGGAGGAACTGAGACTACGGCCATGGGTAGAGCTGGGTGTGCCACACTTAGGTGCATGTGTGATTTCGTGTACACATGTTGCTGTGAGCAAGATGGTACACAAATGTGTTTGCTGCAGCACACCAGTGCTTGGGAGCCATTGAGGGCATGCCTGACCCTGTGAGTGTGCACAGATGTGGGGAAGGCAGTGATCAGGTCTGGGGTAAGTGACAGGGATGTGGTGTCCCTCACATGTGCACACAATGCATTTTGACAGACATAGGTGAGTGCTACAGGCTGGTCACTGCAGTGGAGAGACAGGGCTGGGGCAGGTGCGGGGTGCTGGAGCCCATGCAGGGTGCTGGAACCCAATTGAACCTGCACAAAGGAGCTGGCTGCACATCTCTTCCCAATTCCGCATTCAGCAACTTCACGCTGCAGGCTTGACATTGACCACAGTGGGAGTATTTACACCACGGGAATTGGCAAATGCCAAATCAGGGCTTGCTTTCTCGAGAGGGCCTTTTGTGAAATATTTGCCAGCACACCACTGAGCAAGACACAGCCCAACCCTATGTGTGCTGATTTTCTTGTACTAAAGTGAGTACATGTGTGCATGTGTGTACCCCAAGGTAGCTCCAAAATTGTGTGGGAGTAGCACATAAGATTAGAACACAGATTCAGAAAAAAGGAACAGAAGAGGCAGATGGAGGTGGCTTGAAGAGCATCGGTTTTGCAACACTCCAGAGAATGAATCCCTTTCTGTCTCAAGGGCTTTTTGTGAAATTCTCCAAAAAATAAAACAACTGCCAAAGAAAAACACTTAAACTCATATGAATGTGAGAATTGTCATGATACTCTCTCAGCACTGAGCACTGTCAAACCAAACTGAAGTAAGACTCAGTGCTCCAGAGAGGCAGGGACACTCTGGGCCAGGCGGACTAGGACGGGGAGGATGGAGACAACTGTCCGAGGGGGGAAAGGCTGCCAGGATCTTGAGAAGAGAACTGCGGTTTCCAGTCCTGTTCCCCCACCAGGTAGCTGTATGCCCTTGAACAAGTGGCTCAGCCTCTCTAGGTCTCAGTCTACTCACTGCAAAATAGGGTCTATAATACTGTCTTCCTAGGATTTTGCTGCGTGGATTAAATGCATGTAAATGGAACACAAAAACTAAGGGTTGGCAGAGCTCTTGTTAATGTAAAGTACATGGCCTAAGCAAGCACTTTAAATTGTCAATGTTGTTAAAAAGGCTGACTCTCAGGGACCGAGACAGGAGAATCACTTGAGCACAGGAGTTTGAGACCAGCTTGGACAACATAGTGAGACTCCCGTCTCTACAAAAAAATTAAAAAATTAGCCACACCAGTAGCCCCAACTATTCAGGAGGCTGAGACAGGAAGATCATTTGAGCCCAAGAGGTCGAGATTGCAGTGAACTGTGATTTCACCACAGCACTCCAGCCTGGGCAATAGAGCAAGAACCTGTCTCTTGGCCGGGTGCAGTGGTTCACACCTATAATCCCAGCACTTTGGGAGGCTGAGGCAGGTGGATCACCTGAGGTCAGGGGTTCGAGACCAGCCTGGCCAACATTGTGAAATCCCGTCTCTACTAAAAATACAAAAATTAGCCGGGCGTGGTGGTGCACACCTGTAATCCCGGCTACTCGGGAGGCTGAGGCAGGAGAATCGCTTGAACCCAGGAGGCAGAGGTTGCATTGAGCCAAGATCGCACCACTGCATTCCAGCCTAGGGGACAGAGCAAGACTCTGTCTCAAAAAAACAAAACAAAACAGACACCTGTCTCTTAAAAAAAAAAAAAAAAAAACTCTCTTCTATAGCAGGAGCACTGAGCCCCAGACTGAGAGAGCAGGAGAGGACGTAGCACGTGACCAGGCCTCCAGCTGTGTCATGTTAAGACAACTCCTCCTCCTGCTGCAATCTCCCGTTTACCCTTCTGTACCCTTCAGAGAACCCTACCTGCCTCCTGTGGCTCTGGGGAGAAACAAAGAAGAGACTGTCTGGGCCCAGGATGAGACAGATGCTCCCCTCCTCCACCAAAGGGGTTGGGGTCCAAAGAGTCATCATCATTGTCACCACTACTGAACATTCATGCACCGGCCACTCTGTGTTAAACATGTCATGGCTTTAAGTCACATGATTTTCTGTACAAGCATAGCTATTACCAGCCTCAGGCTACAGATGGCATAACGGAAGCTCAGAAGGGTCAAAAGACTTGCCCAGACCACACAACTGAAAAGCAGTGAACCCAAGTCCGTGTGACACCCAGGCCTGAAAGATCAGCCGCTACCCTGTGGGAGTCCTAGACGGCCAGGGTAGAAGGACCTTGGACAATTTCTAGACCACCAGCCAGTCTGGGTACAAACCAAGCCTGGAGGAAAAGTGTTTCACCCAGATGGAACAGTATGTGCAAAGGCCCAGAGGCAGAAGAGGAAAGGCCACTTGCTTGCCTGGATCAGAGAGTGAGAGGCAGCCTGGCTAGAGAGGGGATGGGGTCCAGAACCTAGCGGGGAGACAAACCTGGAGGCAGAGAGATCTGCTGGGAAGCAGCTGCATTGTCCAGGTGAGAGAGGGCAATGGCTTGGGCCCGGACAGTGGCCAGGGGGATGGAGAGAGATGGACAATTCAAGAGAAGCTTGGGAGCCATCCATCTCACAGGATCTGGTGATGGATAGAAGGCATGTTTGAGGCAGAGGGAGAAATCCAGGTTGAGACCACTGTTTGTAGCCAGGGAGACTGGGTAAATGGCAGTGGCCCCGAGGTGGGGACTCAGGATGAGGAGCAGGCAAGAGCTTGAGTTCACTGGAATCTGCCCAGTCAGTGATGCCTATGAGTATCTGGGCAGGTTGGGGCGCTGCAGTCGGGGCTATGGGGCTGTGGTTCAGGAAGCAGGAGCAGAGATGCCAGAGGATCAGCCAGTGGAGCTGGAGAAAGGGATGAGCTTACCCGAGCAGAGTGGGTAGAATGAGAAGAGCTGAGTGACAAAGCCCTGAGGACCAGCATTCAAGAACCCGGCCGAGGAGAGCACCTCAGCCAGCCCAGCACTTCCACCTGCCGGACACCAAAGCACTTTACTTCGATCAACTCGTTGAAGTCTCGTAGCAACTCTCTGAGGGAGGCACCAGGATGGGCCTCCTTCTGGAGATGAGGAAGTGAAGGACTTGCAAGGTTAAGCCACTTGCCGGGGTCACTGGGCCAGGAAGTGGTGGTGCTGGGTCTCAAACCCAGGAACTATATTGGCTGGAAGTGAGTAAAGACAGCGTGGCCAGAGAAGTAGGAGGGAAATGGGTGTGTGCAGGGTCACCGAAGCCAAAGGACAAGGAGTTTTGAGAAGGCAAACGACCTTCAGGACCTGCAAGAGAGGCCCCTCTCTCCCTGTTTTACACAGGGGGACCCAGAGACGCTAGAGGTCAAGTCAAGAGACAAGTTCAGAAGCAAACCCAAGATGATCTGAGGTCAGGACGCCTAGAAGAGGCTGGGGCGAGAAGGACAATTCCAGACCCTTTTCAGCTTCCCAAGGCCCCAAAGCACAGGCTCAACTCCTCTGTCCCTCTCTGACCTCGGCCACCAGCCCAGCTGCCCGGTCACACTGACCATGCTATGCGAACCCCAGCCAGGCAGGACCCAGCCTCAGGAAGCCTCTTTGGGAAGCTCAACTCCAGCTGGCTCCCAGGAAGCTGAGCACCAAGGAAGCGAGGTGGGCACCAGGGAGAGGCCAAGGAGACCCCCGTCCCCCAGCAGCCCTACTCCCCTCGGCTGCCTCCATTGATCTCCCTAGCGGGATAACATCAAGGGATGCTTTTAATAAGAGGGCAGGAGGCCTTGGGAGCTGACCGGGCAAGGCAGTGCCGGGCAATTAATCACCTGGTTGAGAAGCCACAGCCATGGGTAACCGGATCCCCGGAGGGCCGTTAGGCACACCACACCTTTCATCTCTGCCCGTGGCCGCACCGTGTGGGCTCCTGGGGCATCTTCATTAACTCTGGGCCCCAGGGGACCAGCCAGGCATGGGGGGTGCGTGTGTACCTGTACATGGATTCTTCAGGAGTGTGCATAAACACGCATGTGTAGGCACATGGTCCTCTGTGTTCATGTGTGAGACCAGAGCCCTGGTTAAGAATGCAGGCTTCTGGTCAGGCACAGTGGCTCACACCTGTAATCCCAGCACTTTGGGAGGCCAAGGCAGGTGGATCATCTGAGATCAGGAGTTCGAGACCAGCCTGGCCAACGTGATGAAACCCTGTCTCTACTAAAAATACAAAAATTAGCCAGGGGTGGTGGCAGGTGCCTATAATCCCAGCTACTCGGGAAGCTGAGGTGGGAGAATCACTTGAACCCAGGAGGTGGAAGTTGCAGTGAGCTGAGATCGTGCCACTGCACTCCAGCCTGGGTAACAAGAGCAAGATTCTTCTCAGAAAAATAAATAGAATGCAGGCTTCAGAATCAGACAGACCTGGGTTCAAGTTCAGGCCCCACTCCCTACTAGCTAGGTCACCCTGGGCAAGTTATTCAACTTCTCTGAGCCCCTATTTCTTCATCTGCAAACCAGAGATAGTAACAGTGGTAGTAACTACATACCCTTGAGGGGATCAAGTGATACTATTCCTATAGAAGTATCTAGAATGTAGTACGTTTAATAAACATACATTCTTATTCTTATTACACATGCATGGGTGTATACATGTGCATATGTGTAGTTGGCAGAGGTCTAAGAATGATCCCAAATGACCCTTATGTCACCTCCACCCCTCTGAGTGTGGGTGGAGCCCAGGAATATGATCAGATATAACTCCCATGATCCTGTTCCATCATATGGCAAGAGGGAGATGATCCAAGTGGGCCAAGTCTAACTACATGAGCCCTTTCAAAGCCGAGCTTTCTCCAGTTGCTGGGCAGAAATCGGAGAGACAAAGCACCACGGAGGCAGACACAGGGAGCCACCCCTGCCCTTGCAGAGATGGGGGCCCACACAAGCGGCCCCAGGAGCTGAGAGGGACCCCTGCCAACCTCCAGCAAGAAGGTAGGACCTCAGTCCTACAGCTGCAAGGCACTGAATTTGGCAATGACCTGAATAAGCTTGGAGGTGGATTCTCTCCAGATCCTCCAGATCAAAGCCCAGCCCAGCAGACACCTTGATGTCAGCCTTCAGAGACTGGGGCAGAGACCTCAGAGGAGCTCACCCCACCTCTGACTGCCCAGGTCAAGGGGCCACTGGTAGAATTTTGACAGCTTCAGGAGACTCCCAGCGCCCTCGTAATGTATGGTGACACACAGGTGTCTGATCTGGGCTCTAGGCAACACCTGCTGTAGCCTCCAGTCCCAAGCTGTCATGAACAGAGGGAACAAAACATGTGGCCTAGAGCAGGCAGAGAGGTGCCCTGGGAGAGGCTGGCTGAGCTCTGCGGAGGGGACTCTAGCAAGTCACTTACTCACTCAGCACCATCTGCATCATGAGCAGAAGTGGACTGAACACAGGGCAAACACTGGTGAGGCAGAAGAGCTGTCCAGCAGCAGAGACGGTGACCGGCTCCCTGAGTAAACAGTCTCAGGCCTGGGTCCAGAGTCCCTCAAGAGGCTGGCCGACCTCAACCCGCACCAGGGCCAGCTTCCCCGCCTCCACCCGCCTGGTCTACTCAGCTCCATGGCTGCCAATTCCACCATCCAAAAGCTTTTCAAGCACCCTCTCCTCCCCATCCCCACTGCCTTGCCTACGGTCCAGCACCTAAGTGTTGCCTAAATGACCACTCCACCTCCTCCTGGCCTCCTGTATCCAGCCTCAGCCCCTAATTCAACCTCCACTCACTCACCTGCTCACAGCTAGTCCAGGGCTCCTATTGTTGTCAGGATGAAGTCTAACTTCTGCCCTGAAGATTAAAAGTCATTTTCACTTTTGCCAAATGAATGAGCCAAGAACAACAACAAAATATTTGAGTTCATGCTTCCTTGATATGAGTATGCTTGAACAGCTTTGCATCTGTTTATTACCCTGGCATCTTTTTACCCACCCAACTCCTACTCATCTTTAAATTGTTTTAATTATTCCAGTTTTTTTTGGGGGGGGGGGTTGGTTTTTTGTTGTTGTTTGTTTGTTTGTTTTTTGAAACGGGATCTCACTCTGTCATCCAGGCTGGAGTTCAGTGGTGCGTTCTTGGCTCACTGCAACCTCCGCCTCCCTGGTTCAAGCGATTCTTCTGCCTCAGCCTCCCGAGTAGCTAGGATTACAGGCATCCGCCACCATGCCCGGCTAATTTTTTGTATTTTTAGTAGAGACAGAGTTTCCCCATGTTGGCCAAGCTGTTTCAGTTTTTAAAAGGTACCACATACACATGGCACAAAATTCAAGAGGTATTTAAAAAAAAAAAAAAAAAAGACAGTGGAAGGGCAGTTCCCAGCCAGCCACTCTGTACGGAGCCATCCAGGCACCACCCAAAAGAAAGGCCCTCTTACTAGTTTTCTGGACACACACAGATTTATTCCAGGCAGATACTGGCAAATACATATAAGTGTTCTTTTTTATACAAGTAATAGTGTATTATACTTCATTTTTCCAGCTAACAAAATATCTTAGCAATTGTCCATCTTGGTACATAAAGAGCTATCTCCTTTTTTTTTTTTTTTTTTTTGTTAATTACTGCGTAGGTTCCACTGCTGGAAGGTTATGCAGATATTAACTTTTCCTCTTGGTGATATAAGGCTGTTTTCCATCTCTTGCTACTACAAACAATGTGTCACTGGAATATCATTTCACACACATTCAAGTTTGTTTCTAGAAAGTTCCTGGAACTAAGATTGTTGGATCAAAGGCTATGTCAAAGGCAAAGATATTCTCAGTTGCCCTCCATGGAGGTGGTAAAATTTGCATTTCTACTAGCATTTTATGAACATTCCTACTTCCCCATATACTCACTAACCTGGTGATTTATTCAGTTTCATAACTATTATCTGATAGGTGAAAAATGGCATCACATTGTAATTTTAAATGCAATTTTCGAGGCCAGGCATGGTGGCTCATGCCTGTAAACTCCCAACACTTTGGGAGGCCAAAGCGGGCAGATCACCTGAGGTCAGGAGTTTGAGACTGCCTGGACAACGTGGTGAAAGCCCGTCTCTACTAAAAATATAAAAAAATCAGCCAGGCGTGGTGGTGTGTGCCTATAGTCTCAACTACTTGGGAGGCTGAGGCAGGGGAATCATTTGAACCTGGGAGGTGGAGGTTGCAGAGAGCTGAGATCGCCAACACTGCACTCCAGCATGGGCAACAGAGGGAGACTCTATCTCAAAAAACAATAATAAATAAATAAATAAATGCAGTTTTCTTGTTTTGAGTAAGATTGATCATCTTTTCATGTTCTTCTCTAAGAGGAATTGTTTTCTTATTCTGTGAATGATCTGTCCTTATACTCCATCGGTTTTTCTATCAAGTTGTTAGCCCTTTCTTTTTGATTTACAAGAGCTCTGTATATATGAAGGAAATTAACCCTGGGCCAACTTAAATAATAATTTAAATCATTGAAATTGTTCTCTAAATGTTCAGTTAAATTCCCCTGTGATTTTTTTAGGAGTAATTATCTCTATTTCTTCTATGGTTATTGGTCTGTCTAGATTTTCTGTCTCTTCTAGGTATATTTTTATAAGTAACATTTTCTTTAAAAATCATCTATTTCATCCCAATTCTCAAATATATTTGCATATTCTTTTGATTTCCTCTGAAACTGGCATTATTTCTCCATAACCATTTTTTATTTTAGGAAATAGTGCTTTTTGCACTTTTTTCTGGATTAGATTATCTATGTTATTTGGATTACCTATGTTATTTGTCCTTTTCAAACAACCTTTGTTAGTTCTAGCATTTGTATGACTTCTAACTCATAAAGATCCACTTTTATCTTTATAGATTTCTTTCTTGTGATTTCTTTAGGTTTATTTTATTGATGATTTTCTAACTTCTTGGATTAATGTATGGACTTTTGATCTTTATTTTTATTAATAAAAACACTTAAAGCTATGAATTTTTCTCTGAGTTCTGCTTTAGTAGTATTCCATCATCCTGATATGGATTGCTATTATTATCTCCATTGTCTGCATTTCTGAAATTTGATTTGATTTCCTTCTTGATTCAAGAGACAGTGGTAAAGTTTGTTATGTTTCATTGTTAATTTCTTCTTGTATTGCATTGAGAATGTAACCATTCCTAGGAGGATTGGTGGAATTCTTTTTTATTTCCTCTCCCATCCCCTTCCCATCTATGACTCAAACTTATTATTTTGTATTTTTAATGTTTACCTTCATATCTTTAATATTAAAATTAATTATATCTCTATTAATTTCATATTTAAACTCTATCTTTTGCCCCAGCTATAAAAGATAAGGAAATCTGTGTATTTCCATTACTTCATATCTTCTTTCCCCCTTTCCCTCCCACTATACGTCAGTCATCATTTCTACATAGTTTTATTTATTCCACGTTTCATTCTGTTCCATAATCACGACTCTCAGGTAGGTTTTAGTCTTGGAGACAAATGGGTTTAATTCCCTGGTCAGTCCTCAGTCCTTCTGCCACAGTTTCTCCAAGTTCATCTTCCAAAAGGGATCACAGGACTTATTCCCAGAGTCCTTAGATATTAAAAAACTAGAACTGATTTCTTCAGGGCCCAGCTCGGGAAAGGCTGGTGTAGTCCAGCTGCTTATCATACATAGGGAAGCTGCAGCCCAGAGACAGGAGCAGTGGCCCACGTTGCCCAGGCTGGGGCCAGGGACAGAGCCGGGACCAGCCACCTTGAGGGGGGGGGCTTTCCCCTCCAACCCCTCTCATCCTCTGTCTTCCTGCCTTCTTAAGTAGGGGGTGGGAAGGTAGCAGCGGGGACCCCAGGGTGCTGGGGATACCCTTTTCCGCTGACCCCCTGGAATCCCACCTGGAACTCGGTGGGAAGCGACTGGCGGAGGATTCTCTCCCCTCCCCAGAGGATTAGCGTGGCTGGGAGGCCCCCAGCGGCACATCCTCCCCCGAGAGAGGGAAACTGTGAGCTCATCTTTGCCGCCGACAGCGGGCAGAACGGGTGGGGCGAGGGGCTCCACCTGTTCCCGATAATCTCTCTAATCCAGCCCCATAATTATTCTTTATTAACAGAGGCTGCTGCCTTCGTTACACGCTGAAAAGAGGGCGTCAGGAGTGAAGACACGGGGATCAGAAACTGGTCACATTTTCCAAAGGGGTTTATTTGCCATGACCAAAATAACCTCCCCAGGAAAAGGCTGAGTTCCTGCCTTGCCCCATCCTGGTGCCCAGCCTGGGAGCTCCAGGACCCACATCCCCCAAGTTAGGCCCAGAGGTCCCTGCCAGGCTCCCACAGCCCCCAGTCTTCATGCATTCAAACATTTCCTAAGAGCAAGAGTTTGCACAAGGCCTGCTACCAGGCTTTGCAGATATACAAGTAAATCACACATGGCCCTGCCTGCTTGGGGCTCGCTATTTAAAAGGGAAGGGACGACTATCCCAACCACAACAGGGCAAAGCGCTAAATGTGTGCCATCCTAGGGAGGACTGGGGGCTCCAGGAACAGCATGGGGGTTGTGGGGAAGCCTTCCTGGAATGAGGGACAACAGAATTCTGCTTTGAAGTATAGAAGTTCCCCAGTGGACAAGGTAAGGAAAGGACATTCTGTAGAAGGAACAGCACGCTAAAACAAAGCTGAACCGTGATTCCTGCTGGCCAGAGCAAAGGTTTGAAATGGGGAAGGGTGACACTGGGGTTGGAGGGGTAGACAGGGCCATGTCACACAAGTACCCATCCTGTGGGTTCTAGGGAATCATAGAAGGTTTTAGGTCAGATTGTGCTTTAGAAAACCCTTCTGGCAGCCGGGCTCGGTAGTTCACGCCTGTAATCCCAGCACTTTGGGAGGCTGAGGCGGGCAGATCATGAGGTCAGGAGTTTGAGACCAGCCTGGCCAATATGGTGAAATCCTGTCTCTACTAAAAATACAAAAATTGGCCGGGCATGGTGGCATGTACCTATAGTCCCAGCTACTCGGGAGGCTGTGGGAGAAGAATCGCCTGAACCCGGGAGACAGAGGTTGCAGTGAGCCGAGATTGTGCCATTGCACTCGAGCCTGAGCAACAGAGCGAGACTCTGTCTCAAAACAAACAAACAAAAAAAAAGAATGAAAGAAAAGAAAACCCTTCTGGCATCAGGAGAGCTGGCTCATTCCTATAATCCGAACACTTTGGAGGCCAAGGTGGGAGGATAGCTTGAGGCCAGGAGCTCAAAACCAGCCTAGGCAACATAGCAAGACCCCATCTCTCAAAAAAAAAAAAAAAAAAAAGGCTTAGCTGGGCATGGTGACACATGCCTGTAGTTCTAGCTACTTGGGAGGCTGAGGCAGGAGGATTCCTTGAGCCTGGGAGTTCGAGGCTGCAGTGAGCTAGGATCACATCACTGCATTCCAGCCTCGGAGACCTTGTCAAAAAAAAAAAAAAAAGAGGAAAACCCTTTCAGCTACAGATTGGAGACTGGATTGGCTGGAAGCTACTGGATGCAGGGAGTAGTTAGGGATGCTTGTGACAGGTGAGAAATCAGGAGTTTGGAACCTGAGCCGTAACAGGAATAGAGAGGAAAGGCAGGAACATCCGGTGATGAAGACACAATCCCTCTGACCCTAGTGGCCAGACTGTCCACCAGAGCACGTGGTCAGATGAGGAATCAGGGTGTCCAAGGGTCCCCAGGATTTCATGCTCCTATCACCAGCACCTATGTTCAGCCTGACATTCGATCTTTGCAGGGACCAGAGGACCTTGGGCCACACTTCCTGCCCTTACAGCTCAGGGGGATGAGATGTAGGGAACTGGGAATTTTGAAATCCAAACTCCTGGCTTCCTGGCCTTTGATGCCTCCCTCCTTCCCAGCCCACCCACCTGCAGCGCCCTCTCCCCTCACACATGCCCCTCAGCCTATGCCCAGGGGCATCCTCTTCCCCCCACAAACAAGCCCTGCTCACTGCCTCCTCCAAGTGCTTCCTGACCAGCCCATCCCTGCTCATTTCCTGCCCACACCTAGGTCTTACTGAAAAGCTTGGCTTACAGGTCCCTCCTGCTGGGAAGCTGATCCTCCCACGGCAATGGCCTCGCACCTGCCTCCCCCAGTCTCCCTGCCTCTCTGGGGGTCTCTGTATCTGTGCATCCCTTTCTGCCTCCACCCGTGTCTGGGTTGTCCTCTGCATTCATCCTTCTTGGCATCACAGCTTCAGCCTTGGCAGGGACAGAGCTCCCTCTTCGGCCTCCTCCACCTGTTTCTCTCCTTGCTCACTCTGTACCTAATCCCCTCCCCAGAACACATACAATGCACTGTCCCTTCATTCAAACTAACACTGGACACAGAGTCTGAGCCGGGCCCGGGCTGGGGTCACAGAGGAGGAAACGGCGTTGTGGCTCTGGCCTCTCACCCTTCCCTGGCTGCTCCCACCCTAGCAGCCAAGGTGGGGCGGCACCAGTCAGAAGCAGCATCAGAAGGGAGATGTTGCAGGAATGGCAACAGGCAGAAACGGCACACACTGGGCTCTGAGAGGCAGCGATCACATCGGAGCCCCCACACTTGATTTCAAGATCCAGCAAAAGGGCTGGCACTGGGGTCAGAGATGAGAGCAACCCCATCCTGTCCTCCAGAAGTCCGCGGTCCGGTGTTGGAAACGGACAGATAAGCTCATCCATAGGAAATCATGTGGCCTGTCCCACAGCAGGGCCGGGCTAAACCCTCCCCACGGGCCTTGGAGCCTGGAATGATATAGGAGATGCTCTGAAATTGGGCAGGCTGGGCTCAATCCAGCTTTGCCAGTCATCCTGATTTCTCTAAGCCTCAGCTTCACATCTGTATCACATGTACACAATAGTTCTCTAGAGGCTAATATAGGTAAATAGACAATATATGAGCCAATGTATGTAAGTGTGGCTTAGTAAAGAGCCTGCCATTACGTAAGCGTTCAATAAATCATACTTATAATTTTTACTGCATTTATTCCACTGCTGTCTGGTAGGCACCGGACTGGAAGTTAAGAGACCCATATCTGGTCCCCGTCTTGCCACTATCTCGCTATGTAACTCTGAACGATTCCCGTCCTCACCTCGCCCCATTTTCTGAACTATGAAATGGGGGATGAATATGGAACTTCCTTCCTACCCTGACCTCCTAAGATTTGAAGGGAAGGCAGCCCCCGCCATGCTCTTCAATCTCCTCCCTGCCTCTTCTTTCTCTCTCTCTCTCCTCCCCCTACCCTGCTCCCTTGCTCCAGCCACTCAGACCTCCTTGCTCTTCCTGGAACTCCCAGCCACGCTCTGGTCTCAAAGTGTCTACATTTGCTGTTCTCTCTGCCCCAGTCTCTACTCCTGGCCACCTCCAACATCCACACAACTCCCTCACACTTCGTTCAGGCCTTCACACAAATGTCACCTCCTCCCGGGGGCCTTCCCTGACCACCTCCATCACTGTCTCCTCAGCCTGCTGTATTTTCCTTCACAGCACTCTTCAGAACCAGATATGTGATGGGTTGCCTTCTATCTCCACTCACTAGAATGCAAACTCCAGGAGACGGGAATGCGGTCTGTCTGGCTCACAGCTGTAGCCCCAGAATCTACACAGTGCCCGGCCAGAGGCGGCACTCCATTCTCAAATGAGGACTAGCATGTGCCCAAAGCTCTGGAGAGGCCATGAGGGTGCGGCAGGTGGACAGAAGTCTCCAAAATCCCCTCCATGCCAGCTCCGAGCCTGCTGCGCCTTCTCACAGCCTGGAAAAGCGCAAAGCCCCATCCACCCCTGCCGGGCACATGCCCCCTGCCCTTGGGGTCACAGACCTGAGACGACCACCCCCGGCCCCGAAGCCCTCAGATGTTTCCAGGTCGGGGCCATGAGGGAGGGGGCGGCCGGCTCAGGGCCCCATCCTTTGTCCCAGGCCCCAGCAGAATTTAATTCCAAGGTTCAAAGCGCCTTTGCCCCTTCCCAGATAAAAGGCCGCTCAGCCGGAGAGATGAGCTGGTTAATAAAGGCAGGAGGGGGGCCCTGGAAAGACAGGCCCACCGTCGCTCCCTGCCCACACCCTCTGCCGGTGAATGCTCTCAGTCCTCGGCCGCCGTTCCGGCCCGCTGCCCCACAAGAAAAGCCCATTAATTGAACACTAATAGGATTTTCAATTTGTCACAATCCTTAGACATCCCGGGGAGGCAGGGAGGAGAAGGACAGGATTCCTGACATGACTGTGTTAAAGGCAATCTTAGCAGTGAGCCTGGCCTGGATGCCAGACAGGTCCTGCCTCTCTGGGGCCTTCAGGCAAGCTGCAGCCCTCTGGCCTCAGTTTCCTCAACAGAAAGTTCCTAAAACCTACTTCAAAAGGAGGCTGTATGGATTCAATACGATCCTGAGGGAGCAACCTCTGGCAAGTGCTGCCCGGCCGGTAGTGGGCGCTCTGCAATGACTGCCCCTCCCGCGTCAGCCTCTCTCCCTGCTCCTGCCACGATCTCCCCGCCAGGTAGCAGTGTCCGCACGGGCTGGAGCCCTATCCCCCACCTCTGCCCCTGCCCCTGCCCCAGCCACTGTGTCTCCATTCTTCTGTGGCTTCAGCCAAACACCCCCTAGGGAGTAAGAGGGTGGGGTGTCTGGGAGCCTGTGGCCTTTTCATCCTCGGTGGGATCAGTGTCCTGAATTCCTCGTTGTTCAAGGAGAGCCAAGGATTTGGAGCTTGCAAACACGGCGGCCCAATCAGGAGGCCCTAGCCCGTGCCAACCAGCTGTGTCTCGGTTACAGCACACCAGCTGCCCAAGCTCTGTTCTCCAGGCGAATTCCTCCCGGATCAGGAGATGCCAGACAGTGGGGACCGCATCTGTGTTGCTCCCTGGCCACGGGCTCTGCTCTGCACTTCCCCATGGCCTGAAAGTGAGGGACACCCTGGCACAGGAAGGGGTTTGAGGGTGGGGGATTGGAGGGAACGTGTCTATTGCTACAGTTGACAAGTGACAGAGACAGACAGGGTGCAAGGACTGCCTCCAGGATTTCCAAAGCCAATGGACTAGCCACCTGGCCGGGCCCCATGCCTGGCTCAGAGCCACGCACCCTGGATTCGCTGCTGCTGACACCACCCAGGAGAGAGAGGTGGGAAAGGGAGACTCAGGAGTCTGTCCCTCAACCCCCAATCTGGCTCTGGGCAGCTGCTTCCTTTGCAAAGCCTTCATTACTAGACTGGACAGGAGTGCAGGGAGGGAAGACAGCAGCCAGCACCGCCTGTGGTCCCTGCTCGCTTCTGCCTGATCCAGGCCCCCCAGGAGCCCTGACCGTAATTTACAACATCTCAATTCCTCAGCACCACATGGTCCCAACCCAGACAGAGATGGGAAAGGGGAAGGGAGGAGAGACAGCAAGGAGACAAAATTGAGGGTGGTTTCAGTTACTCTATATTTCAGTTACCACAGACCCATTCAGGTGCAAAGAGAATCATATATCTTGTTAATAAAAGAAATAGAAGAAGCAAATTGGCATTCACCTCATTTTAATGGTCACAGGGGAAGGCGTGATGAGGCTCCCACATGTGGGAACAGTAGGTGAGCTTTCACCAAACCAATGTCGATGAGCCCTAGGATCCTGGAATGGAAATCTGTGGGTTCTCAGGCCCAGGAGAGAAGGCTAAGTGGAGGCCAAGGAGAAGATTCTAGAAGAGAATGCTGTCTGAGTGCCACAGTGTAGACTGTGGAAAGTCTCTGTGGGTTTCAGGTGGAATTCTCAAAGAGGCTAGAAAGAGGGGCAGCCTGCCTGATAGAGGGACAGTGACGTCCTGCCCAGTGGCAGATGAGGGGGCGAGGAAGGACCCTTAATCCATGGGCCCCATCTGGTCCCCTAAACTTTTCAGAACATCTTTGCTTGGGCCTGAGTCACATCTTTGACTCATGCAGCAAGTGTCCAGCTCTGCTCACAAGCAGAAAGTGGCCCCAGGAGTCAGTGGCAGTACGTGCTCAAGCAGGAAAAGGACCATGTCACCAAATCGGAGAGTCCCTGGAGGGGCCCCCTGAGGCAGCATTCAGACTACCCACCCACTGCTCTACTGGGGATTCCTGAATTGTCAGCTCCCACGTGAGGAATGATCCCCAGGATCCTCCGAGCTCCCAACTAGAATCTGATCTGGCTGTGTGAGCCTAGGTGAGTTGCTCACCCTCTCTGTGCTTTCAGTTCACTGGGCAGAAGATGTGAAGGAATAGGAGAACCGAGAGTGTTCCTCTGCCCTATGGAGGGTGAGGGCCCTTTATAAAAGAGCTTGGTGAGCTATATTCAGGGTGAAGACGGTAGTCTATTCCTGTAATGAAGAAATGATGGCATTTATTTATTAGGAAGGGTTTTAAGAATGGGATGGAAGTTATGGATCGGGAGTGTAACATACGTCATTCATGGCCGGGTGCGGTGGCTCACGCCTGTAATCCCAGCACTTTGGGAGGCCGAGGCAGGTGGATCACGAGGTCAGGAGATTGAGACCGTCCTGGCTAACACGGTGAAACCCCGTGTCTACTAAAAATACAAAAATTAGCCAGGCGTGGTGACGGGCACTTGTAGTCCCAGCTACTCGGGAGGCTGAGGCAGGAGAATGGCATGAACCTGGGAGGCAGAGGTTGCAGTGAGCCGAGATGGAGCCACTGCACTCCAGCCTGGGCAACAGTGCAAGACTCTGTCTCAAAAAAAAAAAAGATATGTCATTCATTCATTTATCATTCATTTATTCATATAACAGTGATGTATTGAGCTCCTACACTAGGTCAGACTCCACTCCAGGGACACAGTGAAGAATCAGACAGGCCCTGCCCTCAAGGATCCAGACAAGTAAACAAGGACCTACCAGGGTGATGGAGGCTCTGCCAGAGCCCACACAGGGGGCTGGAAAGCACAGAAAAGGTCGGGGTGGGGGGCTAGTCTGGGTGGGAACAGAGGCTTCTAATAGAAGTAACCTCTAAGCTACCGTTTAAAAGATGAGGATAGGTAGCCAAGCAATGTGGGGGTGATCAGAAGGGATCCCAATGGGGGGCCTGACATTTGCAAAGGCATGAAGCATCTTCCTCCTTGCCTCCCTCACTTCTAACCACCATGCAATACCTTTGCAAAAATGAATGAATGAATGAACAAATGAACGAATGAATGAACAAAAGGTGGAAGGGTTACAGACATACCTATTACAGAAGAAGCATCCAAATACCTGAAAAAACTCCATATATTCAGGAGCACTTTGCCTAAGGTGGATCCAGCCATCTGGTTATTTCAGCACCAAATGGAATGGTCCAAGGCTGTGGTTTCTGATGTCCTCAATAAACCCCAAAAACGAAACAACGGCTCTGCCCCCTCATCCACTGATGTGGCCTCTGCTACACATCCAGTTCCTTCCACTTGAAAAGCTGGCACCATCCCATTCATTCGTGCATTCACGAATCTCTTGATCGTCACCCACGTGCCAGGAGCTGTGCCAGGCACATGGAGCGAGTGCCAGTGGGAGAAGCCTGCCTTGGCGCTGCCCTTCTTGGCACATCCATCACCCTTCAGTGGTCACGGTCACAGCAGGAACCTGGAACTACCTGGGAGGATCCTGAGCTGTGGGAACCTTCCCAGTAAGTCCCCAGTCAAGGGCAGGACGGGACCTGTGAAGGGACAATCTTTCTCCTGCTTTCCCACCCAAACTCTTGGCCAAAGGCAAGGCACACGCACGGGTGGAATCCCATCAGTGGCACCTGGCCAACTGGCTGCCACTTGCTTATTTGGCTTGGAACAGGAAATACATTTTTCTACTATTTAGACTGCTGACCTTGGGAATAAACTAATTACTGTTGCGAAGCTGCATTCCCACACTGTCCAGCTCACATCTGTAAACCCTGGTTGGGACCAACACAGAGGAGGTGCCAGATGGCTGGGAGGTCCAGGAGTCCTGGTGCAGTGGACACTCTTGTCCTGCGCCCTGGGTCTTCGGGGGAGAAGGACTTGAGACCACCTTTCCTGGATCTTCATCTCAGAACCAGAAGAGCCCTGTCTGCATCTGCCCTTTTGCCTTGAGCAAGTATCTCTCCAAGTCTTGGTTTCCTATCCACACAATGGAGGCATGGTAATGTTGACCCCCAGGGACCGTCATTAGGAGTAAATGACACCGTATCTGAGAATCACTTCGTGGAAACGCGATCACCCCAGAAGACCCGAACAACCCAGCCCCAGAAGCCAGCTTGGCTCAGGCCGGCCCCACATCTCGGCCAGCAACAGCATCAGCCAGGTGTGCTGCAGATCCCACCACAGGCGTGTGCCCTGGTGCAGAAGCAGGCATCTGCCTCTAAGACTGCTGCCCGCAGCAACCAGAACAGTTATTTGGACTCAGGCAGGCAGGGCCAGCACCATCAAAGAGGGCCAGGAAATAGAAGATGAATGAATGAAGCAATGATAGCCTAAGCATAATACTATTTTAACTCATTCTAGTAAATGTACTGAAATAAAAAACTGTTCAGCTCAAGAGTCAGCAAACTGATCTGTAAAGGGCAAGATGATAAATATTTTAAGCTTTGAGGGCCATACAGTCTCTGTCACAACAAACAAGTGCTGCTGCAGCGTAAAACCAGCTGTAGACAATGCATACATGAATGGCCATGTCCGTGTTCCAGTAAAACTTTATTTGCAAAACAGCTAGTGGGTCAGATGTGGCCGACCACTCTGGTGGAACCAGCCAAGTTGTAGCTACATAAGCTCAGCAGTGTCCTTGAGACTTCCTCATCACCCCTTCATCTGATGGATCACCGGGTCCTCTCCATTCTTCCTTCTAAATAGCACTGCTTCCTTCCCACACCACAGCCATTCCCCAGTCTAGCCACATCACCCACCATCTGGAGACTCCAGCAGCTTCCCACCTCTTGACCCTCTGGTCCATCCTCTACTCAGAAGCAAAAGAGATCTATCTCAGTGGCTGATCTGACTGTGTCATTCCCCTTTCCTGGCTTCCATGTCCTGATTGTCACAATCATTCAAGCCTAGATCCCACTGTTGGTCCAGCCTCATGGCTCACTGCCCTCCCCAGCCACCAGGCTCAGCTCTAGCAAGATTGAATATCTCTTCGAGTTCTCCTAACACATCACGCTCGGCCTTCTCCTATGCAAGAACACTTCTCTCCCTCCTCTTCCCCTGGCCAACTCCTATTCATTCTCCAGGTCTCAGGTCGGATGTCACCTACCCTACAAAGCTTTTCTGAGGTGCCCCCACAATACTTCTAGCTTACCTCTAACTTAGAAGTGATCACACTTTTGGCACAGACTACAATGTGCTCAACTAACCACATCTCCCTCTCTTCCCAGTCACACAGCTAGACTACATTTCCCAGCCTCCTTTGGAGTTGGTGGGGCCATGTTGTTGAATTCTGGCCAATGGAAGAAGGTCAGAAGTGATGGATACCATTCCAGGCCTGGCCTTGACTTCCCACAAGATCCTGCATGCTTGCTCATTGTCCCCATCTTCCAGCTGAATGGAGAGGATTCTGAGGATCTACAGAAGGGCAGAGCCACCAACAAAAGGAGCCTAAGTCCCTGAATCACTTAGATGAGGGCAGCTGAAGAAAGCCACCTGCCCAGAAATCCCACGTTGTATTAAGCTCCTGAAATTTTAGGATTGTTTGTTACAACACTTGGTCTACCCTGACTAAACCAATCTTCAAATGGAATCAACTGTTTATTTGTCCACCATCCCTACTAGACTGTAACTAAGATGCATGTGGACAGGGACTCATTTAAATCACACAACACCATCTTCCCAGAACTTAGCACTATATCCTGCATATAGTAGAAGCCCAATAAATACTTGTTAATTGGATGAATAAATGACTGAATATAACCTCAGTGGATGGCATAGGCTCCTCGTGTCACCATGGGGACACTGTAGCTCCTGAGAGCCCAGATAAGCTGAGTCGAAGGTGAGGGGCTGAAGTTAACGCTTCAGCCTAGGGAGAGCAGCCTGTGCAGATTCCACTCCAGGGGGCTGAGCTCAAGTGATGCCAGGGCCAATGTCACCAACCAAGGAGGGGGCTGAGGGCAGCGTACCCATCCTAGGCTGGGGGTGGCAGCCACAGGAAGACCCTGGAGGTTGGAATCAAGCCAGCACTGGACTAGGCATTAGGAGTCCCAGATTCAGAACAGTTCTTCCCTCAGACTTGCTGCAGGACCTCGGTAAATAACTTTCTCTCTCTGAGCCTCAGTTTTCCCCTTCTGTTAAAAAAAAATGATGCAGAGTGGACTATGAGGCTTTCAAATAGTTCCTAGTGGCAGGACCCCTTTCCCCACTACCCCCCCAAAAAAAAATTCTCTCTGGATTTTCAAAATATAAAACAGATACAAGTGGAATGGCTCTAATTAAAGCTGGGAAAGGGAGTCTGAGCCAGTCCCAAGCATTTTTCTTTATCCTTTTTTTTTTTTTTTTTGAGAAGGAGTCTCACTGTATCGCTCAAGCTGGAGTGCAGTGGTGCGATCTTGACTCACTGCAACCTCCTCCTCCTGGGTTTCAGCAATTCTCCTGCCTCAGCCTCCTGAGTAGGGTAGCTAGGACTACAGGTGCACACCACCACACCCAGCTAATTTTTGTATTTTTAGTACAGATGGGGTTTCACCATGTTGGCCAGGCTGGTCTCGAACTCCTGACCTCAGGTGATCCATCCACCTCAGCCTCCCCAAGTTCTGGGATTACAGGCGTGGACCACCACGCCCGGCTCCCAGGCATTTTTCTAAAGCACCTTCTCAGAACCTTGAGCTCCATCCTCTCTGACCCCCGCTAATACTTCCCAGAGTCTCCACCTACAGAGAAGCTTCCGGATCATCCAGCCAAACCTGCAGCTTCTGCTTAAACACCTCCAGTGACAGAGGGCACACTATCTCCTGGACAGGCTCTGGGGCAGCCCTAATGGTCAGATTACCCACCAGCTGCATGCTGCTTCCCTAGACTGTGCATCCCCGGTCTGTCTCATCCAAAAGTCTCTGAGTGACCCAGCTAGAGACTGGGCCTTGAGAAGCTGGACTCCAGAAATAATGATAATAATAACAACAATAATAATAGCGGCTAGGCACAGTGGCTCACGCCTGTAATCCCAGCACTTTGGGAGGCTGAGGAGGGTGGATCACCTGAGGTCGGGAGTTCGAGACCAGCCTGACCAACATGGAGAAACCCCATCTCTACTAAAAATATAATGTCAGCCAGGCATGGTGGTGTATGCCTGTAATCACAGCTACTTGGGAGGCTGAGGCAGGAGAATCGCTTGAACTCGGGAGGCAGAGGTTACAGTGAGCCGAGATCACGCCATTGCCCATTGCACTCCAGCCTGGGCAACAAGAATGAAACTCCATCTCAAAAAATAAAAATAATAATAATAATAGCCAACAGGCTTTGGCAAGCATTTTTCTAAGTACTTTACATATGCAACTCACTAAATCCATATATTAACTCCACAAAGTAGGTACCTGTACTGTGCAAGTTTATGTCAGTTGTCTAATGTCATGCAGATAGTAAATGACAAAGCTGGGACTCAAATCCAGACCATCTGACCACCTATTCTCAATTGCTTCTCTAATGTGTGGAAATGCAGCTGAAATTAAAAGGAGGGTAACCGCGTGGTTAATAGCATTAATAATAACAACATAATTAATAATAATAGTAATAGTACTAATAATACTTGATACTTATATAACACTATGTGCTTTTATAAGCTTTTACAAATAATTCATTGATTTGATCTGTAAGCAACTCTATGAGAGAGATACTATTATCATCCTCCTTTTATAGGAAAGGAGGAAAATGAGGTGCAGAGAGGTTAAGTAACTTACTCAAGGTCACACAGCTGATAAGTGGTAGAGTTAGGATTTGAACTCAGGCAGTCTGGCTCTGGAGTCTGTGTGTTTAACACAAAATATTTCCCTTCAGTTATAACATATGTTGAACCTACATGCCAGCCCCTGTGCTGGGTGCTCCAGACCCACTCATTTAACCCTCTCAAAGCCCTATGTGGACAGAAAAACAAAATTCAACATCCATTATCCATTCATGATAGAACATACACACACACACACACACACACACACACACACACACACCAAAAACAAAAAACACCT
This sequence comes from Gorilla gorilla gorilla, assembly GCF_029281585.2. NCBI lineage: Eukaryota > Metazoa > Chordata > Mammalia > Primates > Hominidae > Gorilla > Gorilla gorilla. Next base: position 217,644,076 of record NC_073224.2, read on the forward strand.
CTCAGCAAACTAGGAATAGGGGTAAACTTCCTCAACTTGATTTTTTCAAAAACTACAAAAAACACTACAGCCAACATCATACTTAATGACAAGCAACCAGACACTTTCCCCCTGAGATTGGGAACAAGGCATGGATGTCCTCTCTCACAACTCCTATTCAACATTATACTGGAAGTCCTAGCTAATCTAATAAGACAAGAAAATAAAATTAAAAGTATGTACATTGGGAAAAAAGAAAGGAAGACTATCTTTGTTCACAGATGACATGACTGTCTAGGTAGAAAATCCCAAAGAATGGACAAAAAAATAAAAACAACCTTCCTGGAACTAATTATAGCAAAGGGTTATAGCAAGGTTGTAGAATATAAGGTTAGTATACAAAAGTCAATTGCTTTCTTATATACCAACAATGAACAAGAAGAATTTGAAACACAATACCATTTACATTTGCACCAAAAAATAAAATAACTGGAGTACTTAGGTATAAATCTAATAATACATGTATAAGATCTATGTGAGGAAAACTACAAAACCCTGATGAAAGAAATCAAAGATCTAAAAAGATATTCCATATTCATGAATTGGAAGAATCAATATGATTAAGAGGTCAGCTTCTTCCCAATTTGCTGTATATATACATGCAATGCAATGTTAATGAAAATCCCAGCAAGTTACTTGTGGATATTGACAAACTGATTCTAAAATATATATGGAAAGACAAAAGATCCGGAATAGCCAATACGATACTGAATGAGAAGAACCAAGTCAGAGGCCTGGCACTACCTGACTTTAGACTTACTAGAAAGCTACAGTAGTCAAGATAGCATGGCACTGGCAAGGAGAAAACAAATAAATCTATAGACCAGAAGAGACAGCCCCAAAATTTAACCCACTCAAATATAGTTATCTTATAGTTGAGAAAGGCGCAAAGGCAATTCAATGGAGAAAGGATAGTCTTTTCAACAAACGGTGCCGGGACAACTAGACATCCACATGCAAAAATAAAATTTAAAAAAATCTAGACACAGACCTTACACCTTTCACAAAAACTAACTCAAACTGGATCATAGACCTAAGTGTAAAATAGAAAACTATAAAGCTCCTAGAAGATAAAACAGGAGAAAAATCTAAGTGAGCTTGGGTTTGGCAATGAGTTTTTAGATACAGCACCAAAAGCATGACCTCTGAATGAAAAATGTGATAAGCTGGACTTCATTAAAATTAAAAATTTCTGTTCTGTGAAAGACATCATTAAGAGAATAAAAAGCCACAGACTGAAAGAAAATATTTGCAATACATATATCTCATAAAGGATTTGTATCCAAAATATACAAAGAACTCTGAAGTTCTATAAGAAAAAAATCCCATTTAAAAATTGAAAAAGATCTGAACACCTTACCAAAGAAGATACACAAATGGCAAATAAGCATATGAAAAGATGTTCAACACTGTATGTTGTTAGGGAATGGCAAATTCAAACAACAATGAGATACCACTACACTCCTATTAGAACAACTAAAATCCAAAAAATTGACAACACCAAATGCTAGCAAGGAAACAGAACAACGGGAATTCTCATTCACTGCTGGCGGCAATGTAAAATGGTACAGGAAGAAAGTCTAGCCATTTCCTACAACGCTAAACATCATCTACCACACAATCTAGCAATCATGCCCCTCAGTATTCATACAAATGAGTTGGACACTTAGGTTCACACAAAAACCTCCACGCAGACGTTTATAGCAGCTTTATTATTCCTAACTGCCAAAATCTGGATCAACCAAGATGTTCCTCAAAAGGTGAATAAATAAACAGTGGTACATCCATACAACAGAATGTTACTCAGCAATGAAAAGAAATGGGCTGGGTGCGGTGGCTCGTGCCTGTAATCCCAGCACTTTGGGAGGCTGAGCTGGGCGGATCACGAGGTCAGGAGTTTGAGACCAGCCTGACCAATATGGTGAAACCCCATCTCTACTAAAAATACCAAAATTACCCGGGCGTGGTGGCGCATGCCTGTAATCCCAGCTACTCGGGAGGCTGAGGCAGGAGAATCACTTGAACCTGGGAGCCAGAGGTTGCAGTGAGTCGAGATCATGCCATTGCACTCCAGCCTGGATGAAAGGGGAGATTCCATCTCAACAAAGAAAAAAAAAAGAAGAAGAAGGAAAGAAAAGAAATGAACATCAAGCCACGAAAAGACATGAAGGAACCTTAAGTGCATATTACTAAGTGAAAGAAGCCAATCTAGAAAGGCTATACACTGCATGATTCCAATTATATGGAAACCTTCTAGAAAAGGCATAACTATGAAGACAAGAAAAAGATCAGTGGTTTCCAGGGGTTCCTGAGGTAGGGGTGTGGTGGAGTGAAAGTAGGTGGGGAAGGGGGATGGCTAGGAGGCACAGGGGATTTTTTAGGCAGTGAAAGTATTCTGTATTATTCTACACTGGAGGCCACAGGACATCATGCATTTGTCAAAACCCATAGAACTGTACCACTTAAAGAGTGAAACTTAATGTAAACTACCTGTGTTACCTAATAATAACTATTAATATTGATTCATCAATTATGACAAATGTACCACTTTTATGCAAGATGGTAATAAAAGGGGAAACTGTGTTTGTGAGTATGGGAGAGGGAGCAGTGTGTGGGAACTCTCTGAACTATTGCTCAATTTTTCTCTAAACCTAAAACTTTCTAGAAAGCAAAGTCTATTAATTTAAAAGAAAAACCCCATATGGACAGATTATTATTACTCCTATTTTATAGAGATGATTATCACCCTCATTTGAAGGAGGGATATTTAATATACCGTCTTTAACAGAAGAGGAAATTAAAGCTTAAGGAAGTTGCCTGCACTGCTCAAGGTCACACAGCTGCCAAGGGACAGGGTCAAGCTTTGATTAGTGGACAAGTGGCCAGAAAACCCTCTGGGCGGGATGCCCAGAACCTACTAGTTCTTGGAACAGACACAAAGACACCTGAGTCCTACCCAGCTTTCTCTAACTCCTCTCTGCATCATGAAGGACCAGAGCAGAGACCTGCACCCCACACACTGAGCCTGCTTGTAGGAGGTCATCGCTGGGCTCTTTCTGCTAACATTCCTCACCTTCTACATACAGGAAACCCAGGAGGTGTCTGCAGAGGTCTAGCCCTGTCCAACTAGTTCTGTCCCAAGAGATGAGTTGATGTGCAGAATAGAAAGGTAGCTTAGGGTAGGAGATTTGGCCTTTGCCCCAGTTGTCACGGCACCAAATAGACCAGAAATAAGGGATGTGAGCATAAGCTTGTGCTGCCGCCACTTCTTCCAGCATGGGAAGCCACGTATGAATGGGACCTCTAATGGCATCAGGTCCAACCATCCCCTCCCATCATGATCAAGCCTGAGGGGCCTCAGCTCATGAAGAGGTGACATCTACTATGGGAATTGCCAAGATCACCTCTGAGTGGGAGCCAGCGGGGGAGCAAAGGGTAGTTGTCCTGAGTGCTAACCATGACGCTCATCTCAGACAAGACAGTAGCAAACGCCCAGGACGATGGGGGCGCTCCTCTGAGATGCTGACCAGGGTCCCTAAACTCTTGCCAAGACAGTAGCAAACTCCTAGGACAACGGGGGCGCCCCTCTGAGATGCTGACCAGGGTCCCTAAACTCTTGCCAAGACCCTGAGAGCCATCAGGAAGGAAGGACACACGTCCATGGGATGCCTCATCAGAGAACCACAAAGAGTCCTGGAAGCAGAAGAAACCACGACCAATGACCCTTCGGCTAGCCCAGGGAGGATCTTTTGGCTGGGAGGAAGAAACAGGAAAGAATGTGAGGATATGGTGAGATCTAAGATCGTCCTTTAGGGATAAGAAGGGTTTTTCCCCCTAAATGCCTATGTTTGAGCTCCTGACCTGAGCCATTTACAACGGCCTGTCTTCCACTTCATTTTGTTTAAACTCTCAACAGCCCGGCAAGATGGGTATATTGTACCCATTTTAACAGATGGGGCAACTGAGGCTCGCAGAACTGACATCACCTTGTGCCCATAATCACAAAAGAAATAATGACCAGAAGGCTGGGCACAGTGGCTCACACCTGTAATCCCAGCACTTTGGTAGGGCAAGGCAAGAGGATCGCTTGAGCCGAGAGATCAAGACCAGCCTGAGCAGTATAGCAAGAGCCCATATCTACAAAAAAAAGAAAAAATTTAATTAGCTAGGCCTGATGGTATGCACATGCAGTCCCCACTACTCAGGATGCTGAGGCAGGAGGATTGCTCGATCCCCAGAGTTCAAGGCCCCATTGAGCTGTGATTGCACCACTGCACTCCAGCCTGGATGACAAAGCAAGACCCTGTCTCAAAAATAAAATAAAATGATATAAATGAATGAAAGAATAACAAGGAAGAAAAAAAGAAATAATGACCAGAACTCCTCCCCACACCTTCTGAACCTATACCCTACCTCTTCCACTATCCCCACTCTGCCCAACACCTAGAAGGCGTACAGGAAAACTTGGCAGAGCTTCGCCAAAAGGAATGTTGTCCTTCAGCTCCACTCCCACAGGGCCCAGCAAAGGGCTGTCTTTTCTCACCATGACCCAGATCAGTGAGGGCAAGTGGCTTCCTCTACCTCTCTGGCTCATGGTTACCCTGGTTAGCATGGTTATCCAGCAGGAAAATCCTGGGGTGAGGCCAATGAGAACGACCCTGAGTCTGAAGGAAGGAGGCTGTGTCTCCTCCACTGCCTGGAAGCCCCAAGGCCAAGGGACTTGGCCTTTGAGGAAGAGGACTGGACAGGGCCAGGGCCTCAGCTTATAGTCCTGGCTCTACCACTGACTGGCTCCATGCCAAGGCTCAAGAGCCTTAAAATGTTCATAGCTTTCAGTCAATCATTTCATTTCTGGGAGTGTCTCATAATCAGATCCAGATAAGGACCCCTGTGCAAAGATGTCACCACTGTGTCATTCATGTAGAAAATGTTTGAAAACAACCTAAGCGTATGATAATAGGGGAGTAGTTAGGTGAACTATGGAATATCAACTTATAAATGGCTTTCTAGTAATTGAAAGTTATGTTTACAAAGAATTTGAAATAACATGAAAAAAACATATTCTACAGTTAAGTGTGGCGGGGCGCAGTGGTTCACACCTGTAATCCCAACACTTCGGGAGGCTGAGGTGGGCATATCACCTGAGCTTAGGAGTTCGAGACAAGCCCTGGCCAACATGGTGAAACCCCATCTCTACTAAAAATACACAAAAAATTGCCTGGCATGGTGGCAAGCACCTGTAATCCCAACTACTTGGGAGGCCGAGGCAGGAAAATCACTTGAACCTGGGAGGCATAGGTTGTTGTGAGCTGAGATTGTGCCACTGCACTCCAGCCTGGGTGATAGAGCGAGACTCCATCTCAAATAAATAAATAAATAAATAAATAAATAAATAAATAAATAAATAAAGTTAAGTGTAAAATAGAATGTTGCCCACTATGACATCAGTGATGTAAAGTAAAATGTGTAGAAAAAAGACCAGAAAAAGACCCACCATCATCTTAGCACTGGTGGGTATGGGCATTAAATGAGCACAAAAGAAAACCAGTTTTTTGTTTTTTTTTTTTGAGAAAGAGTCTCGCTCTGTCACCCAGGCGGGAGTGCACTGGCACAGTCTCGGCTCACTGCAACCTCCCCCTGCCGGGTTCAAGTGATTCTCGTGCCTCAGCCTCCCAAGCAGCTGGGATTACAGGCGTGCGCCACCATGTCTGGCTAATTTTTGTATTTCTAATAGGGACGGAGTTTTACCATGTCAGCCAGGCTGGTCTCGAACTGGGATGACACGCGTGAGCCACCACATCTGGCCGAAACTCACTTCTTTCTGTATGTTTACATTTCCAATTTTTCTGCTTTATTACTTTACAAAGGAAAATATAAAGTCAACTTTATTTTTTAAACAAACTATAAGCTGGATCAGAAGATTCCCTATTATAAAGATGTCAATTCTCCTCAAATTGATGTGGAAATTCAGTTAAATTATGATTTAAAATCCCATGTGTGTGTGTGTGTGTGTGTGTGTGTGTGTGTGTGTGTGTGAGACAGAGAGAGAGAGAGAAAGGTGTCAAGATGATTCTAAAATTTGTTTGGAAATGCAAAACACCAAGAATATCCAAGTCAAACTTGAGAATGAAGAACAAGCTAGAGGACTTGTTCTCTGAACAAGATATCACCAGATGCCAAATAAAAGTTGATATTTAAAAAAAAAAAAAAAAGGCTGAACATAGTGGTCACACCTGGAATCCCAGCACTTTGGGCGGCTGAGGTGAGCAGATCGCTGGAGTCCAGCAGCTGGCGACTAGCCTAGGCAGTGTGGTAAAACCTCATCTCTACAAAATACAAAAAAATTAGCTGAGCATGGTGGCACACTCCTGTAGTCCCAGCTACTCGGAAGGCTAAGATGGGAGGATCACCTGAGCCCAGAGAGGTCGAGGCTGCAGTGAGCCGAGATCGCACCACTGCACTCCAGCCTGGGCGACAGAGCGAGACTCCGTCTCAAAAAAAAAAAAAAAAAAAAAAAAAAAAAGGCATTGTAATATTGGTGTAAGGATAAACAGACCCATCAATTAGCTTAGGGAGTCCAGGAACAGCCCCACACCTGTGATACCGGATGCATGACAAAGGTGATACTGCATTGCAGTGTGGGAAGCAAAATCTTTTCAGTAAAGGATCAACTAGGTGTCCTCATGAGGAAAAAGCCTTGACCTCTACTTCACAAACCATGCACAAAGTTATTCCAGATAAACTGTCAGTCTAAATGTGAAAGATAAATAAAAGCTTCTAAGCATAAGAGAATAGCTTCATGACCTCTGGGCTGGCCAAAATTTCTTAAACAGAAAATTGAAAGCACCAACCATAAAAGAAAATAATGGATACATTTAGCAGATTAAGGTTTAGAACTTCCATTTACTGAAAGACACCCCTAAGTGAGTAGAAAGACAAGCTAATGAGTCGGAGAAAAATATTTGAAATCCATACATCTGACAAAGAACCTATGTCCAGAATATATAAAGAATTCTACAAACCAGCTGGGCGCCGTGGCTCATGCCTATAATCCCAGCACTTTGGGAGGCCGAGGCAAGTGGCTCACCTGAGGTCAGGAGCTCGAGACCAACCTAGCCAACATGGTGAAACCCCGTCTCTACTAAAAATACAGATAATTAGCCGGGTGTGGTGGTGGGCACCTGTAATCCCAGCTACTTGGGAGGCTGAGGCAGGAGAATCCCTTGAACCCAGGAGGCGGAAGTTGCAGTGAGCCGAGATGGCACCACTGCACTCCAGCCTGGGTGACAGAGGGAGATTCCATCTCAAAAAAAAAAAAAAAAAAAAAAGAATTAAGAAAAGAAGACAATCCAATACAAAAATAGGCAGAAGAAATGAAAAAGCACTTCACCAAAGTGGCTATCCAGGCCAGGCGTGGTGGCTCACGCCTGTAATCCCAGCACTTTGGGTGGCCAAGGTGGGTGGATCACGAGGTCAGGAGATCGAGACCATCCTAGCTAACATGGTGAAACCCCATCTCCACTAAAAATACAAAAAAAAATTAGCCAGGCATGGTGGCGGGCGCCTGTAGTCCCAGCTACTCGGGAGGCTGAGGCAGGAGAATGGTGTGAACCAGGGAGGCAGAGCTTGCAGTGAGCCGAGATTGTGCCACTGCACTCCAGCCTGGGCGACTGAGCAAGATTCTGTCTGAAAAAAAAAAAAAAAAGAAGCTATCCAATGGCCAGATTAAAACCATAATGGGACACTGGTTCAAGCTCATAAGAATGACCAAAATGAGAAAAACTGACAATAAAGTTTTGGCAAGGATGTGGAGCAAGTGAACTGGAACTCTTGTTCACTGCTGGTGGAGTGTAAAGGTGTACAACTGCTTTGTGAAACTGGCAGAATTTACAAAAGTGAACATAAACATACTCCATGGCCCAGTAATCCCATACGTAGGTTTAAACCCAATAGAAATGAGTGGTGATGTGCCCCAGAAGGTATGTATAACACAAAAATGTTCTTAGCGGCATTATTTGTACCAACCAAAAACTGGAAACAACTCACATGTCCATTAACAGTAGAATATCTAATTTGTGGTACAGCCATATAATGAATTCTATTTGGCAATGAGAATGAGCAATCTACCAGTGCACACAGCCTGGATGAGTCTCACAGACATGAGGTTGAGAGAAAGAAGCCACACACACAAAAAGAGGACATGCCATGTGATTCCATTTATGTAAATCACAAAAATAGGCAATATTGGCTGGGTGCGGTGGCTCATGCCTGTAATCCCAGCACTTTGGGAGGCCGAGGCAAAAGGATCACTTGAGGTCAGAAGTTCAAGACCAGCCTGGCCAACATGGGGAAATCCCGTCTCTACTAAAAATACAAAAATTAGCCAGGAGTGGTGGCATGTGCCTGTAGTCCCAGCTACTCTGGAGGCTGAGGCATAAGAATCACTTCAACCCTCGTGGCAGAGGCTTCAGTGAGCTGGGATCACACCACTGCACTCCAGCCTGGGCGACAGAGTGAGACTCTGCCTCAAAAAAAAAAAAAAAAAAAAAGGTAACATTAATCCATGCTGACAGGAGTCAGGATAGTGATTTCCTTCGAGAGATGGCTAGAGAATGGAATGGGACATGCGGGGGGCTCCTTGGGTACAGATGACATCTTTGATCTGGGTGCTGGGTGTTCGGGGGCCGTGTGAAAGAACACTCACTCTCTCTCCTGGTCTTCCTCCCCATGCTCCTGCACCACCCCCAAGCCAGAACTCTCTCCCTAGGCAGCTGGAAGATTCCAACAGCAGCCTCCAGACCATGTCAAGGTTCTTAGACAACTTTCTCCAGCTGAAAGCCACCCCAAGCACTCCTGGGACCCTCATCCGTGCCCTCACTTCATCCCCCTTCCTGGTTCACCCGCTACTCCGCCTCCAGTGGCCCTGCTGCTCTCCATCCCAGCCAGCATCCTCTCTTTAAAGCCTCCTAATGGTCTCTGCCCCACTTGGACTCCCTCCCACCCACTCCTCTCCCCACTGCAGATCCAGAGAGGCATTTCCTTTCATCCAGTCCCTCAAACACTTCAGCACATCTGCTTGGCACACTCTCTGGCCCCTCTCCCCCAGACTCCTTCTCCAGACAACTCTTCTCCTCCTTCAGACCTCAGTTTAAACAACATTGCATCAGAAAAGGCTTTCCCAACCCCATTATACCCACCCAGAGCTTCTCCCTCAGTGTCACTCAGGGCACTTGTCATTATTTCATAGATGCACATCTTCCCACTAAGCTCTATGGAGACAGCATTGTTGTACCCACTGTCTGGCACACAGTAGGTGCTCTCTAAGTCCCTTTGAATGGTCAAATGAATGAATGACTTACGTGGCTATGTCCACAGTTATTACTGTCTCCTCTGGCGTGTGACTCTCATGAAGCCTTCTCCCTTTCCAAACCACATTCTAGGAAGGATATTTTTTGGCTGATCTACTGAGTGTGACTACTTGTCTCTCCCAAAACCAAGCATTTCAGAACAAAATTTACCAGACTTCTCATAGCCTTGAATTAACCTTCATTACTCAAGACTATTTTAATTACAAGTAACAGAAACAAGCTCTAAAAAGAAAAGTTTTTTGACTCACATGCATGAATCTGCTTTGATTTCAGGCAAGGCTGGCTGCAGAGAATCAAGACATGACATCAGGTCTTAATCTCCCTCTCTCCACCTCTCGACCAGCCTAATCCTCAGAGGGAGTCTCTTCCCTCATGGAGGCATAACAACTACCAGCAGCTCTAGGCTGGTCTCCTATCCTCTCATCAACCCCAGCAGAAAGAGGGCCTCTCTTTCCAATGGTTCCAACAAAAGTCCCAGGGCTTGAATTCATTGGCCAAGCTTGAGTCACATGTCTATCCAGAATCAGTGGAATCCTCTGATTGACCAGGCCTAGTCACGTGCCTACTTACGGGCATACAGACCCGCCATGTTAGCTCACTTGGCAAGAGCCCCTGGTATGAGTTGTAATAACAGCAGCCACCTTTATTCCATGCTTTGTATGGCCCAGACCTTACACTTGGTCCTACATCTGTGCTTCTGTTTCATTTTCACAGGGACAGTATTATGATCTCCATCTTAAAGAAAAAGAAATGGGAGTTCTGGGCAGGAAGTAACTTTCCCAAGGAAATGGGGGTTAGGGGAGGGTTAGGATAAAAACCTGACTCCCAAGTCCATAGCTTTGGCCACATATCCCAGCCTCCTCCTGCCTCCCTGATCCCATCCCCCATCCCCAACCTGTGCCCCGGCCCACTAGACTCTGCTATCACCCAGGACTCAGCACCTACTAAACACCAGGAGAGCCCTACAGGAGACTCTGCTGAATGAGAACAGGCCCGTCCTCCATCTGCCCAGATGCCCAAGTCTCCTGCTCAAACAAGCAGGTTGGAGACTGATGGGAGCAAGGCTCAGCCTTGATCCTTCCCCATTCTGGTGCTCCTGTCCCCTTCATGTCTCAGGGCCAGCTGCCAAGCCTGGGGAAGAAGGTGCGATGAGTCCTGATGGGGCAGCTGAGGGGCTCCTAGGCTGCCTGGTCTGAGCAGGGACCAGCCCCCTTGGGAGGTCAGGTCTCTGTGACCCTGGAAGGTGAGTTGGCTCCCACCACTCCCACAGAGGAATGAAGAAAAGGAGTTGAGCCCAGTGCCAATTCAAGGACAAGACAGGATTAGATTCATGCCTTATGTGGATTGTCGTTTGCAAATCCTTGGACAAACTGGGATATTCCCCACACCCCTTTTTTGCACCCTTCCTCAAATTAAGTCCCAGAAACAAGGTTCTGTCTCCAGCCATGCCTGTGGGTTTGTCCTTTAGTAATAATAAGAACAACAGTGGCTCCCTCTTAAATTGCAACAGCTCTGGACCAGGATGACAGCCAATGAAAAAGTCCATAGATGTAGTGGTTAGGAGCATGAACCATGCAGCCAGATGGTCTGGGTTCAAATCCTGACTCTGCCACTCACCAGCTGCAGGACCTTGGAGAGCTACCTAACTTCTCTGAGTCTCGATTTCCTCATCTGTGAAATGGGGCCTGAATAGTACCAAGAATAGTCATGAGGATTAAACGAGTTTGCACATGTGAAGTGTTAGAACAGGGCATGGCATACAGTAAGTGCTCAAGGAGCGCTCGCCCCTAAGGGTTTTAAGTCCTGTCCTCTGGAACAAGAAAGGATCCCTTTTTGTTACCAGGAGACTGAGGCCTGAGGGACATGGCCACCTCCAAGATGGCACAGGTAGCTCAATCACTCAATAGCCATATACGAGGGCCTCCTGAGTGTCAGGGCCCATGCTGGATACTGGAGCACCACGCTGCACCAGAACTCATCCCAGAAGTGCTCAGCCAGTTGGGACTCAGTGGAAGAACCCAGGTCTCTGAGTTCTTGAGGAAGCTGGGACCACAGCCCAGCTGGCCCTGGTGATACAGAAGCTGCAGTCCAAGGTCGAGCATTTTTGGTATTCCAATTACTCTCCAGCCAAGCTCAGCTCTGCAAGCTCATGGGACCCAGCCAGCAAATCCTCTGTGCAATGCACACCTTGGCAAGCACCTGCCAAGCACCCAGCACTCAAGAAAGAAGCCAAGGTGCTGTGCCATGATCCCACCTTTAAGGAAGTCCTCTGTCCTCCACATCCCTCCTGGCTCCTTCCCCAAGACAATGGAAGCAAGACAACACCCACGAAAGCCCCAGGCCAAGGTGGGCGCACAGTAGGCAGTTTGTCAATTGTCATCCATTTACCGTGAGGAACACCTCACTGGACAAGTGCAAAGATCTGACTTTATCTGTGCAGAGGAAAATATGCTCAGAATAGGACAGGGCCACAGATAACTCAGCATGCCTGACACTGACCAATCAGTGGCCTCTCTCCACGATACCTGCTGTCTCACCTTCCCAGCTGTGTGCTCTGATGGGACAGACTCTGAAATGGGATCCAGGCACTTGGGCTGGAGTCTTGGCTCTGCTGCTAAATCCATTTGAGACCTTAGACCTCCTGTCCCTGTGGGTAAAACAAGAGATTTAGACTGTTTGTGAGCTCTTACAGCCACTGGGTCTCCAGTCCACATTCACTGGGGCCATTCTCACTCTGTGCCAGGCCCTGGGCTCTATCCCACCATGCTGGAGGGGAGCTCCTGTGCTGGGGACACATGGAGCAGAGTCACTGGGTCAATCCTGGAGGACCTGCTGGAGGAGGTGGTACCTGGACTGAGTCTTACAGGATGAATAGGAGTCGAGCGGGTGAAAGAATGAGGATTCCACCTCGTAGCACTGAGCAGTCGCAGTGGACCAGTGTGACTTAGAGAAAGCACTGTGGCAATTTGTGAAGGAAGAACTGGAGGGGGTGCCTGGAGTCCAGGGTTAGGGGCAGGCAGAGGGATCCTGATAGACTCTGAAGGTCATTACAGAATAATGTTCTGTCCAGAATGTTCTGGACCGAAGGCTGGGGAGCCCTCAGGTGGTAGCTGGTAGCTGAGGCCATGGTAGACAAGACTGTCAAGAAAGATCATGTGGAGAGAGGCATAGGCAGCAGGGAAGGGAAGGAGGAGAGTGAGCGCCAGAGCAGAGAGTGGAGGCGCAGAGCAGGCACAGCTCCTGAGCCCATACACAGGAAGACAAGGATCCAGAAGGTCTGGCCACCGCATATCCCCCCTTAGCACAGCCTGGACACGAGGCAGGTGCTCAACAAATGTTCGGGTTTTAAAAAATCCTTTAAATGGAGAGATTAAGAAAACCCAGGAGAGGCTGGGCATGGTGGCTCACGCCTGTAATCCCAGCACTTTGGGAGGCTGAGGTGGGGAGATCACTTGAGGTCAGGAGTTCAAGACTATCCTGGCCAACACGGCGAAACTCCGTCTCTACTAAAAATACAAAAATTAGTCGGGCATGGTGGCGCATGCCTGTAGTCCCAGCTACTCAGGAGGCTGAGGCAGAAGAATCACTGGAACCTGGGAGGCGGAAGTTGCAGTGAGCCGAGATCGCACCACTGCACTCCAGCCTGGGTGACGGAGCAAGACTCCGTCTCAAAAGAAAAAAAGAAGGAAAACCCAGGAGAGGTGGAGGAAAGTAAAGCCTAGGAGAAGATCGGACTGTGAGGAGGAGGGGCAACCCCCAGCATCAAGGCTACTAAGAGGTCAGAACCACTGGGTTCTGCTCACGGAGGTCCTGGTCACCGTGGAAGGATGCGGGATGGGGAGATGGACCTCAGGACTAAGGGGTGACCAGCAAGTGCAGACATGGAAAGAGTGAGTGCAGAAAACTCTAGACCTTTTGATGAAAAATAGACAAGGAAGAGGAAGGAGAATGGAGTGGAAGAGAAGAGGCTGGAGGAAGGGGAGGGGAGAGGGAAAGGAGAGGCAGACGAAGAACAGCGGCTAGAAGGGGAATGTGAGGCAGGGAAGGATTTAAATCCTAAACTGGGTATGTGGTGAGTGATCTCAGGTGAGTCAAGTCACCTGCTGAGCCTCATTTTCCCAAGCATAAAATGAAGGGAAATAGCCCCCACCTGAAAAGTTACTGGGAGCATCCAGCGTTACCTATACAAAGCATCTAGCGCACTGCCTGGCAGGCCACAGGTCCCCGGAGAATGTGTCCTTGTCATCCTCTCGCCAGAGCCCTACGCCAGCTCAAGAGTAGCAGGACACTCATTATCAAAGCATTATCCCCATTTTACACATGAAGAAACTGAGTCACAGACTTGTCTCTACCTTCTCAGCCCCGCCACCCCCCCGCCAAACACACAGGGCAGCATCTGTTCCTCACTGGTGTGGGAAAGGTGAATGTGGCCCAGGGCCTGGCATGAGAAACATTTGTTGATTGAATGAATGAGACAGCCAGGCACAGTGGCTCACACCTGTGATCCCAGCACTTTGGGAGGCCAAGATGGGAAGATCACTTGAGCCCAGGAGTTTGAGACTAGCCTGGGCAACATAACGAGAACCCCGACTCTACAAAAAAATAAATAAATAAAAATTAGCCAGGTGAGGCCAGGCATGGTGGTTCACGCCTGTAATCCCAGAACTTTGGGAGGCCAAAGGCAGGTTGATCACTTGAGGTCAAGAGTTGGAGACCAGCCTGGCCAACATGGTGAAACTCCATCTCTACTAAAACTACAAAAAAATTTAACTGGGCGTGGTGGCGCATGCCTGTAGTCCCAGCTACTCAGGTGGCTGGGACAGAAGAATCACTTGAACCCGGGAGGGGGAGGTTGCAGTGAGCCAAGATGCGCCCCTGCACTCTAGCCTGGGCAACAGAGCAAGACTCCATCTCAAAAAAAGAAAAAAATTAGCCAAGTGTGGTGGAGCGTGCCTGTAGTCCCAGCTACTCAGAAGGCTGAGGCGGGAGAATCGCTTGAGCTGGGGAAGTTGAAGCTGCAGTGAGCCATGATTACCCCACTGCACTCCAAGCCTGGGTGACAGAACAAGACCTTGTCTCCAAAAAAAAGAATGAATGGGACAGACATAGAAACCAGGGGAAGCCTGCCCTGGCCTGGTGGCCACAGCGTCACAAAATAAAAAGAGCCTGGAAGGTAATCAGTCAGAGCCAGGAATTTGGGTCTTGGAGGCCCATCAGAGTCAGCCATATGAGCCACAGGAAACACCTGGTCCAGGGATTCTCACACTGGAGTGTCTGGTTAGGTTCACCCGGAGAACTTGTGTCCTGGGCCCCACCCTAGACCCACTGAATCAAGTATAAGGGGGCAGGAGTCCAGGAATCTGCACTTTCTACCCTGCACTCAGGTGTTGCTGATGCCAGTGGCCCGTGGGTCATGCCCCTATTTCATAGCGAAGAGGACCATCTATGAGATCACATGGCAAAGCCCTACAGGGCCTGACCGATCACCTGGGGGTCCAGGCTGCAAGCCACTGTCACTCCTGGTGCCTGCAGGTGCCCTGGGAGTGGTAGGCAAGGAAAGGAACCACAGCAGGGAAGAAAGATGAGAAAAGGCAGGATAATGGCTCCCATCTAATACAGACCAGTACTAGGTGCCTATGTTCACGTCATCAGCCCCCCTCCAAAACTATATGGTGAGTTTTATTATTACGTCCATTTTTCAGGTGAGGTGAATAGTGTTCAAGAGGTAAAGTGGATTGCCAAAAACCTCACCACTGGTAGGTGGCAGGACGTGAAACCTGGTCTGTCTGGGGTGCTAGAGCTGACTTCCTTAACCACCTGGCGCACTGCTTCCCGGAGAAGCAAGGAGAAGAGGAAGAAGGAGGAGAGGAGAGAAAAGGAGAGGGCCCCAGCAGAGGGAGGAGGTGGGGCCTGCATGGAGAGGGGACGGTGTGCCCTCATTGCCCACCCAGGTGGCTGATCCAGGCTGGCTGCTCAGGGTGGAGAGTGCCTGCCTGTCCCGGTGCCCTGCGGTTGCCATGCCGACCCCCAGGCTGTGTTTGCGGATGTTGTATTTGATTTCACACGTTTGGAACTCCGATTACGTCATTTCGCAACACAGGGTTGCCATGACAGCCGGCCCCATGTTCCCTGGGTAGCTCACACCTTGGGGGAAAGGGAGGGGCCCGGGCCTCTCCCCCAACCAAACCTCAACCCTGAGCCCCCTCGGGGAGGGAGGCCAGGAATGTGGGGTTGGGAAGCACCTTGGGATCAATCAACGTCTACATTTGGGGAAACCAAGGTCTGAGTGGTGAGCCAGCTCCCCAGGCAACGCACCGCCTGTTGACGGAGTCTTTGCACACCTGGCTGCACACGGCTGAGGGCCTGACAACTGGCACCCAGCGACCAGCCTGGCCATCTGCCCTGACTGGCTCTCTGGGGCCTCAAAGTAGCTGCTGCCCTGGTCCATATGCGACTTTCCACAAACTCACAAGTGTCTGTGCCAGTGTAGGGGCGGGCTGGTTGGCTGAGAACACCAGCTTTGGCGTCAGACTTAGGTGCAAATGGTGGCCTCGCACTAACCAAGCGTGCACCCTGGAACCTCGCTGAGCTTCCACTTCCACATCTGAAAATGATGATGAAGGTACTTATCC
This sequence comes from Gorilla gorilla gorilla, assembly GCF_029281585.2. Taxonomy (NCBI): domain Eukaryota; kingdom Metazoa; phylum Chordata; class Mammalia; order Primates; family Hominidae; genus Gorilla; species Gorilla gorilla. The sequence goes on from NC_073224.2 coordinate 217,660,115, forward strand.
CTTCAGGTGGCTGGGAAGAGTCACCTTAGCATACAGCGACCTAGCGCAAAGTAGATACAATCAATAGTGAGAGTTGGGGCTTCTTCTATTTTCTTTCTTTCTTCTTTCTTTCTTTCTTTTTTTTTTTTTTTTTAAGCTGAGTTCTGGCTTTTGTTTTGCCACCAGCCTGCACTGTGTGACTGTGGGCCACTGACCTTCCCTCTCTGGTCCTCTCAACTAGTAATAATGTGATAATCTTTCTCCACTTCTCACTTCCCTACCATTAAACTCTCCACCCCTTGTCCCTAAATTACAATTATTTAGCATCTTATATCCTGGCTTCCATCTATTGGGTAATGTCAAACAGAAGGGCTTCTGGACTTAGTCTGGAAACCTCAGTCTAATGTCACTAAGTCCCAGCTTCTTCTCTACAAGCTGCTAAAGAGACATATACATAGACATGCTTCTGTATCTATTCTGACACCTGTCCATCTGTGTGTTTATATGTACACATATATATAGATAAATCACAGATTCATACAGACAGGTATTTGTGATTTCAGTTCAACATCAGAAGGTCCCTTTATGTTTGAGATGGAGTCTCGCTCTGTAGCCCAGGCTGGAATGCAGTGACACAATCTCAGCTCACTGCAACCTGTGCCTCTCAGGTTCAAGCAATTCTCCTGCCTCAGCCTCCTAAGTAGTTGGGATTACAGGTATACGCCACCGCACCCAGCTAATTTTTGTATTTTTAGCAGAGATGAGGTTTCACTATGTTGGCCAGACTGGTCTTGAACTCCCGACCTCAGGTGATCCGCCAGCCTTGGCCTCCCAAAGTGTTGGTATTACAGGAGCCACCGTGCCCAGCCACAGAAGGTCCCTTCTTATTATACCTCTCCACTTTCCTTTTTCATTGCATTCTTTTTAATTAATACTATTTTTAATTGGCATCTCATGATTGTATACATTTATGGTCAGGGGTCCCGTCTATCTGTAAATTGGGACTGGCCATTCTTCTCCACCTCTATGTTATGAAGCTCCCAGGGTAGATGACCAAGCCTCTCAAAAGGACACAGGACTTTTCATCAGCTATCCTGTCACAGCTATCCTTGCAAAGGATCTGCCCACGGAAATCCAAGAGACAGGAAACTAGTTAAATGCCCATTTTGGGCCAGGTCAGGTGGCTCATGCCTGTAATCCCAGCATTTTGGGAGGCAGAGGGAGGAGGACTGCTTGAGTCCAGGAGTTCAAGACCAGCCTGGGGAACCAAGTGAGCCCTCATCTCTACAAAAAAAAAAAAAAATCAAAAAAATTAGCCAGCAGGATGGCACGTGCCTGAGAGCCTGAGATCCCAGCTACATGGAAGGCTACATGGGAGGAGGATGGCTTGAGCCCCCCAGAGCCTCAGGGAGGAGGATCCTTGAAGAGATCACATGGCTCCTCCCAGGTAGCCTCCCATGTAGAAAGGTCAACGCTGCAGTGAGCTATGGTAGCGCCACTGCACTTCAGCCTGGGTGACAGAGCAAGACTCTGTCTCTGTTTTTCACAAAATAAATAAATAAATAAATACCCATTCTGTAGATGTCGAAAATAAAATGAGAACCAGAGAGGGTACAGGAGTTGCCCACGATCTTAGCAACTGGTGAATGGTAACTCTAATCCTTTCTGCCAAACGCACACCCTCAAACACCGTCCTGGAAAATGTGAGGAGTTATTCCCAATGAGGAGGGCCGTACCCCTGGGCAGCCGTCACAGGTCACAGCTGAGGGCTTCCTGGGATGACCACGGAGACCTGCCCACTGCCCCTGCTGCCGCCCAGCGCCCTGCCCCGCCCCCACCGCCCTGGATGCTTCCCCAGACCTGGAGCCAGGACCAACATGAGCTGTTTTCCCTTGATGCCGCCTCCAACTTGCATGTGCTCGAGTTTGCTGGAAAAATCAAACACTGCCACATGTGCACAGACATGCACTGGGCGGGGGCCATTCAGCCCAGTCCAACCCAGCACGTCTTTCTGGGGCTCAGCTTTGGCCCGGAGCAGAGCACAAGTTTGGGAGTCTGACTGGCCTGGGTTCGAGCCCTCACTCTTCTACTGCGATGCTTTGTGATCCCAGCCCCTTAACCCTCTTAGCTGCAGCTTCCTCAAATGTAACATGGAAATGACAACGCTCGCTTCAGAGTTGTCAGATGAACGAAAGGGCACAGCAGGCTCGAGAGTGCCTGGCACTAATTTGCCCACTGAGTGTCCGCTCCTGCCCTTCCTCCAGGGAACAGAACTGAGCTTACAACAAAGGAGCTTTTTTTTTTTTTAGACGGAGTTTCAATCTTGTCACCCAGGCTGGAGTGCCGTGGCATGATCTCAGTTCACTGCAACTTCCGCCTCCCCAGTTCAGGTGAATCTAACCAAGGAGGCTTTTGATGAGCTCGTCCGAGAGCCAAGACTAATCTTCATGAGAGAATTGAAGATAAGACAGGGGAACAATCAAGTGCTAAGATGGTGCTTCCGATGGGTTGCAAGAGATTGTGAGCTCAGAGGAGGCGGATGTCATTGTAGGCTGGAAGAAGTCAGGAAGGACTTCCTGAAAGAAGAGGAGAGAAGTTGAAGGAGTTCCCGGAGACAGCCATGCAAGCAAATCATTGCAGAACAGCCAGATGTGTGCAATAACAGATACAGCTGGAAAGAAACAGCGTAAGGAGAGAAAAGACAGCTTTGTGAGAGCATCACAGAGAAGTCTTTGGACTTCTAGAGACTCAGAGGATGAATGGGCTGGACACAGGAGAGAAGGCAGAGATGTCATGTAGGTGGAGAGAAAGGCACAGGGGTGTGAAACAGCCCAGAGCACTGGAGGAATGACTGAGCCAAAAAGAGGGAGGTGGCTGGGAAGACAGGCAGGGGGTAGATCAGGGAGGGTCTTGAATGCCAGGCTAAGAGGCTTAGAATTAATGCCATAGGCCATGGGGAACCATGGAGGGTTCTATGGAAAGAAATGACATGAACAAATTTGAGATTTAGAAAAACACTCTGATGAAGAGGGAGTTAGGCTATGGATGGTGAGAGTGAAATTGGAGGCAGGAAACCCAGAAAGAAGGTTCTCCATTGGTCCCACTGAGAGTCAACTACTATGAAGGAGAAAAGGAATGAATTTGAGATCATTTAGAAAGTAAAATTGCAGCCAGGCATGGTTGTTCATCACTGTAATCCCAGCACTTTGGGAGGCCAAGGCAGGCAGATCACCTGAGGTCAGGAGTTGAGACCAGCCTGGCCAACATGATGAAACCCTGTCTCTACTAAAAAAAAAAAAAAAACATACAAAATTAGCTGGGCATGATGGTGGGCACCTGTAATCCCAGCTACTTGGGAGGTTGAGGCAGGAGAATTGCTTGAACCCAGGAGGCAGATGTTGCAGTGAGTCGAGATCACACCACTGCACTCCAGCCTGGGCAACAGAGTGAGAATCCTTCTCAAAAAAAAAAAAAGGAGTTCTAGACCAGCCAGGCCAACATGACAAAACCCCGTCTCTACTAAAAATACAAAAATTAGCTGGGCGTGGTGGCGGGCACCTGTAGTCCCAGCTACTCAGGAGCTGAGGCATTAACAATCACCCAAACCCCGGAGGCGGAGGTTGTAGTGAGCTGAGATCGTGCCATTGCACTCCAGCCCGGGCAACAGAGTGAGTGAGACTCCATCACAAGGAAAAAAAAAAAAAAAAGTAAAATTGCTAGATCTTGTTTTAATTGTTGTAAAATAAAATTTGCCATTTTAACCTTTTTAAGTGTACAGTTCCTGCAGCAGCAAGTACATTCCCATTGTGCAACCATCACACCACCCACCTCCAGAACGTCTTCACAGCTGAAACTCTGTACCTATTAAATGCGAACTCCGCAACCCCTGGTAATACCATTCCGCTTCATCTCTATGAATTTGACTACTCTAGGTACCTTGTGTAAGTGGAATCACACAGTATTTGTCTTTTTGCGTCTGGCTTATTTCACCCAGCACAGACAGTGTCTTTAGGGTTCATCCATCATGCAACATGTGTCAGAATTTTCTTCCTTCTTTTTTTTTTTTCTGTGTGTGTGTGTGAAACAGAGTCTCGCTCTGTCACCCAGGCTAGACTGCAGTGGCGTGATCTCGGCTCACTGCAACCTCCGCCTCCCAGGTTCAAGCGATTCTCCTGCCTCAGCCTCCCAAGTAGCTGGGACTACAGGTGCCCGCCACCACGCCCGGCTAATTTTTTTGTATTTTTAGTAGAGACAGGGTTTCACCATGTTAGCCAGGATGGTCTCGATCTCCTGACCTCGTGATCTGCCCGCCTCGGCCTCCCAAAGTGCTGGGATTACAGGCAGAATTTCCTTCCTTCTTAAGGCTGAAGAGTATCTCATTGTAGGTGGATACCACATTTTGTTTATCTGTTCAGCCATTGATGGACACTTGGGTTACTTCCCCTTTTTGGCTACTGTGTGCTGCTGTGAACATGATTGTATAAATATCTTTCTGAGCCCTGATTTCACTTCTTTGGGGGTATATGCCCAGAAGTGGAATTGCTGGATCATATGGTAATTTTATGTTTGATTTTTTAAGGAACCTCCACACTGTAGCCCACAGTGGCTGACCACTTCACATTCCCACCAGCAATGCACAAAATTCCAGTTCCTCCACATCCTCACCAACACTCATTATTTTCTTTTTTTTTTTATAATAGCCAATCTAGTGGGTGTGACATGGTCAATTGCTAGATCTTAATGAATGACTGTATGTGAGGAGTTGAGGGGATGAAAGAGTAAGGAAAAGGGAGGAAATGACTCCTGGGTTTGCAACAGGCCAACTGGGTGGTAGAAGATTCATCAGCTGAGTTGGGGTCTCTGGAAGGAGAAACAGGCACCAGGAAGAATTTGGGGTCGATTGAGCTTGAGGATACTATAGGACATCCTGGCTGAATATTCTGGTCTGGAGGCCTGGGAGAGTCTGTGCTGAAGATTCAAAGTCACCTGCATCTGATATGAAGAAGCCACAAGCAAGAACAAGACTGCTTAGGAAGTAGGAGATGCAGGAAAAAAGGGGGGCCCAGAACAGAAAACTGGGAGTCCCCATGTTTTATTAGAGGGACAATGAAGGTACCCACAAACAGAAACGGGAAGGTCAACCCAAGAGGTAAGAGGAAAACCAGGAAATACAGTTAGTTCCAAAATTGCATCATAATCTAGGATTGGATTCTGCTACAAGCAGCAGAGAACACAAATCAGTGGCTTGATCAAGACACAGGTTCAGTTCTCTCCTTTGGGAAAGAAATGCAGAGGTAGGCAGCCCTCTGTCTTCAGAGCCTGGGGCCCTTTCTCTCTTGCTCAGCTGTTCTTAGCTCTGATTTCCATCTTCAAGGTCACCTCATGGTCACAAGATTGCTGCTGCAGCTCTAGCCATCACAGTCATGTTCCAGCAGCAAAAAGGAGGAATAAGCCAGAGCAGAAGACTTGCCTCCTAGCTGAGTGTTCCTGGAGGCCCTTTTCCACCCACCCCACTCTGGTTTTCACTTCCACCTCATTGGCCACTCCCAGGTACAAGGAAGGTTGATAAATGTGGTCCTTTAGCAGAGCACATTGTACTCCTGAATAAAATCTAGGCTCTGTTAGTAAAGAAGCAGAGGAGAATAGCCATAGGGGAGGCTCTAACACAGAGAGAGAAGAAGTTCCCAGAAGGAAAAAACGGCAGACGCATTGGCTAAGGCATAAAGGGTTAACCATTGGACTTGGCAACGAGATCATGGGCAGCATCCCTCTGCTGGCTGATGGGGGAGGGGAGATGGAGTTGGCAGTGGCCTGAAGCATGCAGGGGAGAAATGAAGACGTGTTCACTGACCACAATTGGGAAATCCCAGGCCAAGGGAAGATCTTGGTGCCCAGAGAGAAGATGCAGGATCAAGAGTGGTTTGGGGTCCTTTACCTTGAGATGTGAGGATTTAGCCATGATAGAAGCTAAGAGGGCTGAGCCAGAGAAGGAAGGAGAAGGAAGGGATGGGGGAGGGTGGGGAGGACTGCAGGTGTGAGGCCCCAGAGGAGATGGTGGGGAACAGGATCCAGAAGACAGTGGCAGGGGCAGCCGGGCCCCAGGCAGGAGCCCTCAACTGGGGTTTCAGAGGACAGCAGGCGAAGAGGGAGTGGAGGGGCCACTGTTGGGTGTGTGGGTGGGTGGAGAAGGCAAGCCAAGAATGTGCCCGCCAAAGGCCTGGGGACCTGCATGACATAGGGGTGACAGCAGCAGAGAAGGGGCAGGTGGGGCCAGTCAAGACTAGGAGTGTCGGGAAACAGATGGAGCCAGGGAGGCCTGGGGGAGAGAAGAGAGTGCTCCACCGGCCAGGCCTTTCAGGGGGCTGCACAGGAGGTCTCAGGGCAGGTGTAGCGTGCTCGGGGCCCAGGGGGTGGGAAATGGTCACCATCAGAGAGTGGGGCTCAGCATTTAGCGTTTCAAGGAGGGTGGTCCTGAGGGATGATAAGGCCCAGGGTGGCAAGGTGGTGGGCCTGTGGAGGAGGGAGTCCCTAGAGATAAGAAGGTCCAGGAAGTGGCAGCCAGGGGGCTAGACAGGTCATCCATGATGTCACTAACATCACCCAGGATGGTGATGGGATGGGTGGAAGGAAAGAGCATGAGCCAAGTCTTCAAGGAATGCAGAAGGTGTCAGGGAGGTCAGCAGGGGACGGCAACGAAGAAGACCCCAGGCTGGCAGAGTGTGACAGGGACAGAGGAGTGTCCCCAAGGAAAGCAGGGTACTGGGTGGGCAGGGGGTGCGGGGGAGCCATGGGCAGGCTGAGGGGATCACAGAGAGGCCTGTGAGCTGTGAAGACATCCAAGACCTGTACCTGGGACCAAAGGCTTGGGCGAGGACAGACGGTGCTGGAAAGGAAGGCAAAGAAGTAAGAGGGTGAGAGAAGATCGAATGTTCAGGGCAGACTTGGTTATCCCATTTTAGAGATGAGAAAATGGAGGCCCAGAGAGGAGAAGAGATGCACCCAGGGTCACACAGAGAGTGATGAACTCGAGCAGGCCCCAGGCTTTTGCTCTGGCCACAAAAGCCTGCACGGGTGCCTTCCCCTCTCCAGGCCACAGTTTCCCCATCTGTAAAAGGAGATCAGTGGGTGTGGTGGCTGGACCTTAGCTGTGACCCATGAAGATTTGGTGACGACATAAGTTTTTGGAGTGAGAGATCCCCTTCCCTGGCCCTGCCCTTTTAACTGAGTCATCTCCAAAAAGGTCGACTTTCCAAATTCCCCCAACTCTGTGTTTGGTCCTCAGGGGGCTGAGTCACAGGGAAAGTCGAGACTGGGAGGCAGGCGGTGATTGATGCACATGAGTTTGGGTTGCCTCCAGGACGGGTACCTACGTGCCCTCTTTCCCAAGAGCCTGCCTCTCACCCACCTCGGTCACCCACCTGGGTTGATCTGATCACAGCAAACCCTCTGCAGTGAACGAATGGCAGATGCTTATTCTCTCCTTTTCCACCTTTGTCCCTATCCACTCCTGTCCATCTTCTGCACACTGCTGGAGCCATCTTCCCACGGCCACCTTGCTCCTTGTCCCTCCCCTGCTCTGAAGTCTTCCAGGGCTCCCCATCACCTATAGAAAGTCAAGTCCATCATCTAGCGTGCCAGGCCCTTCATGCTGCAGCCCCACGGCCCTCTGCAGCAACACCATGTGGTGCTCCATGCCAACTTCGTGCCAGGCCTTGGGTCATGCCATTCCCCCACCCACCCCTTTCCAATGAGGATGCCCTTTTGTCTCTGCCAATCCAAATTGCACAAATGTAAAACCATAACCCCAATGTCCCCATGTCCTCTGGGCTCACCCTGTTCTTAGTTTCAACCAATAATTATAATTAATAAAATAGTCCCAAACCCCACGCTCCGTACTGCAGGGTCTCCAATGCCCTTCTCAACACTGCTGAGGTCTCCCAAGCAGGACTTCTGTGTCCCTTCACCGCTAGCTCTACCATTGACCTGAGGCACATCCCCCCTGCACCCTGCTGCCTCCCAGCCTCTCTCTGCTCCCTAACGCTTCATTCCCCAAGCCCCCCACCCACCCACACACAAGGCTGGGTGTGCAACAGACTCTACTGAAGGTTTGGGGAAAGAGAGAGACTTCAGGACCTAACCAGCAGCAATACCAAACTGAATATTCCTAGACCCTCCCAGGCAGCCCGCTCTATGCCCCCTTGCCCCTGAGCACCCCCTCTGCTGAGGAACCCTGGCCCATCTCCACTCTGCTCCATGTTCCTAGAGCCTGCCAAAGTCCCACTCTCCAGCTGCCAGCGCCTGCTCCTCACCTTACAGGGCCACGTCCTTCACTTTGCTCGGGAGGTGCAGGGGGAGACACCTGCCCTCTACTAAACAAAAAGGGCCTCTGAAGGGGATTTCCCAAAGCAAAAGTGCAGCCTCCTCCTGTTCCAGCCCCACCTCAAGCAGGGAGCAGCTGCCTTCAGTCCTTTATTTAAGTAACACTAGTTTTTTTTTAAGTGTTTTTTTCTCACAATGTGGAATGTTACAGACAGAGGTGGGACCATCAATTCCAATGTCATCACTTAACAGAGGCTGACTGAGACCCAGGGGTCAGGATCCCACCCAAAGAAAGCTCAGCAATTTAGTGCCCTGCCTGGGGCAGAACCTAGTTCTCTGACTCCAGATCTGGGGCATCTGTATTCCCCACAATGCCTGCTCTTCCACATCCAGAGCAAGGAGGGGAGGTGGTGAGGAGGAACTGATATTTACTGAGCACCTACTATGTGCCGGGCACAGTGCTAAGCATTTTCTATGCATCATGTCATTTAATCCTCACATCTACCCTTAACATAGGAACTGCTGTTATCCCCCTTTTACAATGAGCAAACTGACCTCCAAAGAGGAAGCCCTAGTCAGTTGTCCAGTGTCCCTCAGCTTGGTTGGAATTACAACCAAGGCCAACTCTTTAAGGAATTAACCCGGTTTGGTCCGAGGCAGGGTTCTTATTCTTCATAACAGTAAAAGCAAACATTTGTGGACTCTTTGACAGGCAGCAGACTCAAAATCTCACAGGATGTGTAGTGTTTAATCTTCACAGTCATTCCAGAAAGCATGTAGGATTATTCCCATTTTACAGATGAGGAAACCAAGGCTCAGAGAAGTAAGATGACCTGCCCAAGCTCTCACAGGTGATGAGTGGCAAAGATATACTCAAGCCTAGATTCATCCAGTCCAAGCCGCTCTCCCCACTCCTCTCCCCAGGAACCCCCCTCATCCCTTCCTGCTGGGAAGGCCAGCCGTGGCCACAAAGGCCAGCCCCTATGCCTGCCAACTGCCTCTTGCCAGCTTTGGGGCCTCCTTTTTTCCCCACTTGCGAATTCACTTCTGGGCACCTGAGGAACCTTCAGTTTGGAAGGTGGTTCTGCTCATGGTGCCAGCATAGCAGATGTAGTCCCTCCATCCCCGCTCCCAAGTCTCAACAGAAAGGATTAGATGTGGAGCTAGGAAGCCCCCGGGGCAAAGTCCCAGCTGCTAGGCCCAGGCAACTCCTGGAGCTGGACAATGAGTGCCACTCAGGGACTGAATCAGCTGATCCAAAATAGGGCACTACCCTTCCTCCAGGCACTATCACCACTACCCTGGTAATACCATTCTGCCTCGTCTCTATGAATTTGACTACTCTAGGTACCTCGTGTGAGAGGAAATCATACAGTATTTGTCTTTTTGCATCTGGCTTATTTCACCCAGCATACTATCTTCTAGGTTCATCCATGATGCAGCGTGTATCAGAATTTCCTTCCTTCTCAAGGCTGAAGAGTATCTCGTTGTATGTGGAAACCACATTTTGTTTATCTGTTTCCTCCCTGTTGGTGCCCTGGCTCTCAGTTCTGGGCGGCTACAGCTGGAGAGACATGGGTGCCTCTGTCTCAGGAGTTGGGAGTGGAGATTTGCAATTTGAGGGGTGTCTCCCTTAGAGCTGCTTGATTGCAAACAGAATCCGATTTGACTTCCTGGTGCTCAAGGGGCATTTACTGGGAGGCAGTGGAGAGCTCACAGTGTGGAGAGGAGGCTGGAAAACCAGGTTCAGACTCAAGTCCAGGACAAAGAGGGCTTGGGTCTGTCCTAGCAGCCCCAGCAGCATCTCATCATGTCCCACGGGCTCTGACGCAACCAAACAATGAGCAGGTTGGCTTAGGCAGGTCACGTGATCCACCTCTAAGAGGGAGGAGCCTCGCCCATAACAGGTGGACTTAGAGTAGGCAGGGAAGGGTCTCAGGGTTCCTGGATTCTGGATCCTGCATGGTCAAACCCAACCAACTGCCTCAACAGAGGGCCTCAGACGTTTCTGGAATCTGTCTAGACTTGAGGCTTCTCAGGCTTGCTTCTGTGCTTCTTCCATCATACTAAGAGTTCCCCCTAGACCAGGGAGGGTGATGCTTCCACACACAGAAGGAAGGAAGGAGGGAGAGATGGAAGAAGGGAGAGGGAGGGAGGAGGAAGGTGAGCTTTTAAAGCACCAATGATGAGTTTAACTTAGTGCTGAGCTCTTTCACATAAGTTATCCCTGCAAATAAGGAAAGGGAATCCTAGCAGAGCAAACTGTGAGAAGGCATGGAGGTGTGAGACAGCGGGATCGCCGGGTGGTCCAGGGCTGGAGGGGGCAAGGAAGACAGGGCAGGGGAGGAAACCGGAGGTGGGGGCAAGGGCCTGATAAACAAGAGCCTGGAACACTAGGCTAAGAAGCTGGGCTCTCACTGAAGACTGGGCAGCCACTGAGGCTTGGCCTGGCCTCTGCCTCCCCAGTGCAGCCCAGGATCTAGCCACCTGCTAGCTACCCAGCCCACCCCACAGAATGGGGCCCTCCTGGGAAATGTGCCTGGCTGAGCCCAGGAAGCCCTTCCAGAAAACTTCCCGGCATCCAAGTTCAGACCCTCCATTTGGTAAGGCCTTCATCTGGGCCCAGCCTATGCCACCCTCTACCAGGGCCAAACAGACAAGCAACAAAAGACACAGGCCCAGAGGCCACCTGGCCAGCCTGTCTGCAGAGGGGCAGGAAGGGGAGCTCTTAGCAGAAATAAAAACACAACAATGGTAATTTTTTTCTGAGATGGAGTCTTGCTCTGTCCCCCAGGCTGGACTGCAATGGCGCGATCTCCGCTCACTGCAACCTCCGCCTCCCAGGTTCAAGCGATTCTCCTGCCTCAGCCTCCAAAGTGGCTGGGACTACAGGCATGCACCACTAGACCTGGCTAATTTTTTTTGTATTTTTAGTAGAGACGGGGTTTCACCGTGTTGGCCAGGCTGGTCTCGATCTCCTGACCTCGTGATTCGCCCTCCTCAGCCTCCCAAAGTGCTGGGATTACAGGCATGAGCCACTGCACCTGGCACAACAATGGTAATTTTTAAACTACTTTTATGAGGCTAAAAATGAGCTGGAAAACAAAATAATCACTACTTCCAAGCTAGATAAAAACATACAATTTTGTTCTTATTTAGTTATCTCAACTAAAATGATGCTTGGCCTGGTGGCCAGAGATTCATTATATGATTGGATCAGCGTGTTAACAATTGCCAGCTGCAGATCTCTCTACAACCGAGCTGCTCAAATGCCACTGTCCCTGTAGATCATCCTCCCTTGGGCAGGTCTGTCCAAGGTGCCTGCTGACCTATGCCACCAAGGTATACACAGCTGTGACCCGTGAGGGCAGGGCAGTAAAGCCTTGGGTTGTGGAGTCAGTAGGATCTGAGTGGGGATTGAGAGAGCAGCCTTACATATCTAGAGGTCGGTCGGTCAATGGCCAAGGAATAACCTGGACTTAAACCCCAGATGCATTTCAAAGCCATGAAACCTTGGCCAAGTCACTTCACCTCTTGGAGCCTCAACTTCCTCATCTGTGAAATGGAGATAATAACAACGACCCCTCAGAACTGTGAAATTAAGAAATCAGATGCAAAGGTGTTTAGTCCAGTGAGATCCACATAGTAAGCCCACAGAAAATGGCCACTTTCCTTGGTCTACCCCACTGGGCTGGTTGAACGCTTTCTCTTGCCCATTGCCCAAATCTCTATCCCAGCCCTATCTCTGAACCAGCCGTGTCTCCGAAGTGCCCCCAGCCCTATCTCCAAAGCATGCAGGAAGATAGCACTCCTTTATAAGGCATCTACGAGAAGCCGGGCTCACTGGGTGGGTCTGGGCCAACCTCAGATGCAGATGCTTCCTGGGACTATCCTGGAGCCCACGGGCATGAGGTGTGAAGGCTGCCGCCGGGTGATAACCTGCCCTGAGTCACCGCAACAGACAAAGCCTGACGCCTCCCCATGCAACAGCCCCACCACCAGGTGAGGCCCATTTATCTGCAATATCTTGATCGGCCAAGCCAGCGCCCCAGGGCCGGTAGGGCATTTGGTGAAAACCCAAGTCTGAACCTGCCAGGCCTTGTACGCTGGGCTCCACTCCCTGGGCAGGGCCACATGGGACGGTTCATCAACAGGTGTCTGAAGGCAGCAGCGCTGCTGGCTCCCACTCTCTCCGTTCTGTCCATAGCTCCAGGCTGCTTCCTGTAATGGCCAGATCTCTGCTCCAAGCCCTCACCTCCCAGAGGGTGCACACTCCTGGGCCACAGGTCAGATGCTGGCTGGAGTGGGGTTCTGCAGGTAAATACACGGAGTCTGGAGCCAGACTGCCTGGGGATGCATCTTGATCTGGAACTTGCTAGCAATGTGACCTTGAGCAAGTAACACAGCCTCTCCACGCCCTGGTTTCCTCACCTGCAGAGTAGAGAGAATAGTCACCTACCTTGTAGATTCATGGTGTGGATAAGGAGCTGAGAAACAGCTCATCATAAACACTCCCCAGTTTTGCCTTTTTTAAAAGTCGAGGCAACGTTTAAAAATAAGATTCCCACTTTGGGAGGCCAAGGCGGGAGGATCACGAGGTCAGGAGATCGAGACCATCCTGGCTAACACAGTGAAACCCCGTCTCTACTAAAAAAAAAAAATACAAAAAAATTAGCTGGGCGTGGTGGCGGGCACCTGTAGTCCCAGCTACTCGGGAGGCTGAGGCAGGAGAATGGCGTGAACCTGGGAGGTGGAGCTTGCAGTGAGCCGAGATCGCACCACTGCACTCCAGCCTGGGCGACAGAGCGAGACTCCGTCTCAAAAAAATAAAAATTAAAATAATAAAAAAATAAAGATTCCACAGAGAAATCTCAATTTCTGGCTTTTCTTGAAAAAAATCAAAAAATTTGGAAAGACAAGTTCCTGCAAGGCACCGACTGGCATTCCTTTTGGATCAGTCGTTCTCAGTCCCAGCTGTATCTTAGAATCCAATTAGAATCACTGGGCAAACCGGGGACAGTGCCTCACACCCGTAATCCCAAAGGGAGGCTGAGGCAGGAGGATCGTTTGAGTCCAGGAAGTTGAGGCTGCAGTGTGCTCTGATCACACCACAGCGCTCCAGCCTGGGCAACAGAGCGAGAATCTGTCTAAAAAAGAAAGAAAAGAAAAAGAATCACCTGAGCAGATATTAGAATATTTTGCTGAGCCCCACTCTGGCCCTATGAAGTCAGAAACTCTGGGCATGGGGTCCAGGCAGCCTACATTGTCAAAGCATCCCTGATGATTCCGGTGGGTAGCCAGGGTTTAGGGCCACTGCTTTAGGTAGACTTTTCAGCTGTCCACAGTGACATTTGCCCTTTATCATTACACTGTGGCTTCTTTTAATTAGAGAGCACTTATTGGATCCCTACTCTTGTAAAAATGGGAAATAGAAGCCAGACCCAGAAGGTCATGGGGTCTTCCTTATACTTGAAAGACTCAGCTCATTCCAGTGCCTGCCTGGTCGCCAAAAGCAGCAGCCTGTGACCGTGGTCTCCGCCTCCTCTTTGGCCAAGCCCCATCCATATGTTGCTTCAAGACAGAGAACCCCCAAGTCCTCATCTCTAATCTAACCTCCTCTTTCTGAACACATCAGAAACTCTTGCTTCTCAGTGCCTTCACCTACAATGCCTCTCCTGACTTCTTCCCTAATAAACTTCATTTTTTTTTTTTTTAAGAGACGGAGTTTTGCTCTGTCGCCCAGGTTGGAGTGCAGTGGCTCAATCCTGGCTCACTGCAACCTCCATCTCCCAGGTTCAAGCAATTCTCCTGCCTCAGCCTCCTGAGTAGCTGGGACTACAGGCACATGCCATCACTCCCCACTAATTTTTGTATTTTTTAAAATAGAGATGGGGCTTCATCACGTTGGCTAGGCTGGTCTCGAACACCTGACCTCAAGTGATCGGCCCACCTCGGCCTCCCAAAGTGCTGGGATTACAGGCGTGAGCCACCGTGCCCGGCCCTAGCAAACTCATATTCATCTGTCCTGGCTCCACTTGAGGACCACCTCCTCCAGGAAGCCCTTCTCAACCTGCCAGGCAGAGTTGGAATCTTTCTCCTTGTCCCAGGAGCATCTCGTGCATCTCGTGATGCTTCACGCTGAGACACAGGATTCATTCCTTAGGGGTCTGCTCCCCACAAGATTGGGAGCTTTTCAAGAATGGAGTCACCTGTGGAGGTCCAAGGCCTAGTTTAGGACCCAGACATAATCAGGAGTTCAGTGAGCATCAGTTCAATTTGCACATGGCCACCAGTCCTCCGTGGGCCCTCTCAGGCAGAATCTAAAAGAAACCACAGAAGAAACTTCCCTCTCATTCAAATCTCCAGTCCCTACAAAAGGTAGCCCCTAAAGCTTTGCAAAGTGAAGTCAAGGTCAGGCCACCCAGTCATTCCCATGGCTTCTCATTGGCTCTGATTGTGTCATTCCCCCCATCCCGGAGCCAATCACTGTGGCCAGGGAAATCCAGTGCTCAGATTGGCCAGATCTGAGTCAAATGCCACCTCTGGAGTCAGTGAAAGGAGCTAATCCCCCAGAACTCTCTTTGAGTGTTGTCTTGGAAGGAGGGAAAGTGGGTCTTGGCAGGCATGAAGGATGGAGTGTCACTATGGTCCGGAAAGACACGCCCTCTGCTCATCACACCCCCACAGCTGTGGTTCTAACATTTTCAAGAGAAGCACGCCTTCTCCATGCGAACATTTTCCCAGGTTGTACATTTTGTATTGCTTATATGAGAAATTACCTAATGATAATTTTTTAATGTGAATTCAGGAATTCTTCGGAACTGATTGGTATTTTAGTCATCACTTCAGCATCAATACCTACATGTGTGTCATGTATTCAGCCTGCAGACAATGCCGGAAGCACTATGAATATGAACAGGAGGACCGTTTCCACTCCTCTTGGCCTTCCCAAGAAAGCTCATGGGAAATTGACAAGGCTTCTCAGTGAACAACAGACCCCTCTCCCACCACGTCACAGCCCCTCAGCAGGTGTATCACTGAGGACTTTTTGGTTGCAAGCAACAGAAATGACCTTTGCTGACTTCAGCTAAAGGAAATACGTTGGAAGGCTACTGGGAGCTCACAGGACCCACAGGGGTCTGGAGCACCAGGCTTGGGAACCAAGGATGCTCCAGAGGTGCAAGGACAGAAGGCACAGCATTGGGCTCGCGACCTGAATAGTATAGTGAGGATCCTGCCTAGGAAGGGACGGATCAGTCCCTTCAGCTCAAGATAAAGTGCCAGTGAGGAAGCTTCTGTTTAGCCTGCCTTTAGCTAAGGGAAAGTGAGACCCCTGAGATAATTCCAGCAAAGAAAAGCAGAATAGTGGCCTGCAGGAGAGTGGGTGAGGGAGCCAGGAGCAAGGAATACTCCCTACAGTGGTGACACACCCTTCAGGTGGCTCTGATTGGGATCCACCCTCCTCAATCAGGAGACTACTCACTTTGCGTATGACAGTCAATTATTTCACTATTAGAGTTGCCACCACCTTTCCCCCCCCCCCTTTTTGGTTATTCTGGAAGCATTCACTTGGATTTTTCCCTGCTCTGGTTTTCTGTATGTTTCTATAATCTTTCGGCTCCTGGGTGGTCTGGTTTCCTACAGGCAGCAGAGTCAGCTGGTTCTCACAGAGTCCATGCGCTCATGGAGGAAATGTGGCCTGAGCCGATGTCGCCCCACCCACGGAAAGGAAGTGACAGCCACACAAGGTGGAGGGATGTATGGGCTGTATCCACAAGGGTGATTTTGGTTACAAGGAACAGAAAACCCAATTCAAACAGCCCTAAACAATAAAGGTGATTTATGGGCCCACATTATTGAAAGGTCCTTCAGGAAAGGCTTGATCCAGCAGCTAACCAGTGCCAGCAAGAGCCCAGTTATTTTTCTCTCACTTCGTCTGCCATTTTTAAGACTGTCTTCTTTTATAGGCACAAGACACTTGCCAGAAGTCCCCAAGACAAACGTGTGACAGGTCTGGGTCATATGCCCAACCTTAAACCAATCACTGAAATGCACTTAATGACTTAGTCTTGCCCCTTCCTGGCATCAGAAGTGGAGACAGTCCCTGGAACTACATGGATCTCCAAACCAAGATCAAGGTTATCTGGGAAGGGGTAGATACTGGGCAACAACCCGCCCACACAGGCCCGCTGCCCTGGGCAGCAAGGGACATGGGAATTGGTGAATTAACCATCATCATTGCAGCTGCCTTCATGTACTGTATTAAGCATTTCACATGCATGAGTTATATGACTTAATGAACTGTCACAGAACCCTGGGATGTGGCCTGCTAATCCTATTTTGCAGATAAAGAAGCAGGTTAAATGAAGTGACATGAAGCATCATAGCTGGGGTGAGTCAGAGGCAGGACTTGAAGCCAGAACTATCAGACGCCAAAATCCATTTCCTTACCTCTACCTGCACCTTGCCTCTCGATTATGTGCAAGGCTCTGCTGGGGACGCCAGGAAGAGGAGCACATTTACTCAAGAGGCCTTAACTGAGCACCTACTATGTACGTGTCAGGCATCCTGCCAGACTCATTGGGGTATAATCGCTACCTTTGGTGAGGTTCTTTTTTTTAGCGACAGGGTCTTGCTCTGTCACCCAGGCTAGAGTGCAGTGGCACAATCATGGCTCACTGCAGCCCCCAACTCCTGGGCTCAAGGGATCCTCCTGATCCTTCTGCCTCAGCCTTCCAAGTAGCTGGGACTACAACAGGCACGCACCACCATGCCTGGCTAATTTTTTGTAAAGAAGGAGTCTTGCTATGTTGCCTGGGGTGGTCTTGAACTCCTGGCCTCAAGTGATCCTCCTGCCTCGGCCTCCCAAAGTGCTGGGGTTATAGACATGAGCCCCCACGCCCAGCCTCTGTGATGTTCTTGATCTGGAAAGGAAACAGTCCCAAATCCACAATGACAACCCCACAGGAAGTACTATTTATTGCTGTGTTGTACAGTGATGTCTTTGGGCACTTCCCAAGCGTTATCTCATTGAACCCTCACAACAAGCTCTGGGAAACTGATTCCCGAGTTAACAGACAGACAATAAGATTAAGTGACTCCAGGTCATTCAGATGGTCGGGTAACCCAGTCTCACTTTCCAGGAGTCAAAGGGTCATTCAGGAAGGCTGGATCAGTGGGAAGACAGCCATGGCAGGTACTGGTCCACTGGGGATTGAAGGCCTGGAGGAAGGGAGGGGCACTGTAGATTGTGGTGGGCAGGGAAGGCTTCCTGGAGAACAAGTTTTGCTGAGCCATGGAGAACAAGAGTAGAAATTGAAGGTGCCCGGGCTGGCGCTGGTGCCAACCACCGCCTGCAGGTGCTCTGGGGAGCTGCCTTAGCAATATTCCCACCTCTGAAAATTCCTATCCCAGAATCTCCGGCAGGGAAACGTGCTTGACTGCCTCGGTTGTGCTCAAACCCCAAGGCCAGCATGAGAGAATTCTAATCCTGGACTGAAGCTTGCAGGCCCCTACTCAGTACCAAGGCTTCATCTCAGCCTTGCAATCAACCTGCAAGGTAGGAATTGTAAACGTCACTTTACAAGCAAGGACACTGAATGGTGGAGGGAGTCAGAGCTCAGAAGTCACCAGGCTCAGAGCACCAGGCTTAAGAACCAAGGATGCCACAGAGGTACAAAAACAGAAGGTGCACCACTGGGCTCAGGACCCAAATAATATAGTGAAGATCCTGCCTAGGATTCTACCTCCAGGCCTGACCACAGTCCCTGCTTGTCCTGAGACACTAAAATTCCCCAGGTGCATATACTGGGGATATACCCAGCTTTGCATATCCTGGCTGTCAGAGGTAGAGGAGGCTGGTGTCCTTCCTGAGTCATCCTCCCCTAGGCTTTCCTCTGACCTGGGCTCCTGGCTGTGGACTTTCTAGAACCCTCAGGAAAACTCATTTGCCTTGGGAGTATCCTCAGCAGGGAGCTGGGTTCCCCAAGCCTCTCTAAACCCGCCACTCATTTCTTAGAGCCTTAATGGAGAAGATAAAGGCAGGGAAAGAGAACCATGGAGAAGAAGAATGTGTGTTTTAAAGACAGACAGGCCTGGGTTTGTATTGTATTGAGCATTTCACATGCATGAGTTACAGACTCAACCACTCACCTGCTGTGTGACCTTGGGAAGCCATCCCCTGTCTCTGAGCCTCAGCTTCCAGTGCTGTTAAATGAGGGGCAACAGGCCGGGCGTGGTGGCTCACACCTGTAATTCCAACACTTTGGGAGGCTGAGGCAGGTGGATCACCTAAGGTCAAGAGTTCAAGACCAGCCTGACCAACATGGTGAAACCCTGTCTCTACTAAAACTACAAAAATTAGCTGGGTGTGGTGGCAGGTACCTGTAATCCCACCTACTCGGAAGGCTGAGGCAGGAGAATTGCTTGAACCTGGGAGGCGGAGGTTGCAATGAGCCAAGACTGTGCCAGTGCACTCCAGCCTGGGTGACAAGAGCAAAACTCCATCTCAAAAAAAAAAAAAAAAAATGTGGGGCAATAATCCCCACTCCATAGGACTGGGGTCCTACAGAGCAAGCCAGAAATCTAGAAGCTGTCCTTTAAGTGTTTTTCTCTCCCTACCCCTTCCCCCATCCAATCAAGCACCAAGTCCTATTAATTTTACCTCCAAAATGTATCTCAAATTCATCCACCTCTTTCTGTCTCTGGTGCCATTTCCCTCCTTCATGCCCTCTCCTGCCTGGGCTAGTACCATGGCCAACCAGCTGGTCTCTCAGCACCTGCTCATCCCCTCCATCCATTCTTCATAATACAGCCAGGGAGATCTCCACAGAACTTACACTCCATGATGCCACCCCCAGTTAAAACTCTCCTGTGGCTTCCTATTGCTCTCAAGGAAACTCCAAAATTGTTACTGTCACCTCCCCACAGAAGCCCAAATGGTCTGACCCTAGTTGTTCCTCACTTGTGCCCAACTTCATGGTAGTTCTGTTCCCTCTGCTTAAAACAATCTTCCCCATCCTAGGCCAGTTAACTCACTGATATGGTTTGGCTGTGTCCCCATCCAAATCTCATCTTGAATGGCAGCTCCCATAATTCCCATGTGTTGTGGGAGGCACCCGGTGGGAGACAATTGAATCATGGGGGCAGTTTCCCCCATACTGCTCTCGTGGTAGTGAATAAGTCTCATGAGATCTGAAGGTTTTATAAGGGGTTTCCCCTTTCGCTTGGCTCTCTCTCTCTCTTGTCTGCCACCACCCAAGACGTGCCTTTTGCTTTCCACCGTGATTGTGAGGCCTCCTCAGCCTCACTCCCCTCCACTCATGTGGAACTGTGAATACATTAAACCTCTTTTTCTTTACAAATTACCCGGTCTCAGGTATGTCTTTATCAGCAGCGTGAAACAGACTGCTTATGATTCAAATCTCCATTCAAAGGCCACTTCCTCCATGAAGCCTTTCTTGATTTCTCAGACCCATATTTATTTTTTTTATGTATTTTGTTTGTTTTTGTTTTTCAGACAGAGTCTCACTGGGTAGCCCAGGCCAGAGTGCAGTGGTGCAATCTCAGCTCACTGCAACCTCTGCCTCCCGAGTTCAAGCGATTCTCCTGCGTCAGCCTTCCCAGTAGGTGGGATTACAGGAGCCTGCCACCATGCCTGGCTAATTTTTTTTTTTTTTTTTTTTTTTTTTTGGTATTTTTAGTAGAGATGGAGTTTCACCATGTTGGCCAGGCTGGTTTTGAACTCCTGACCTCAAGTGATCTGCCTACCTCAGCCTTCCAAAGTGCTAGGATTACAGGCATGAGCCACCACGCCCAGCCTGACCCACATTTATTGATTTCACCTCGTACTTCTTTGTAGCACCAGTCACAATGATAATTACATTAAGTATTGGTTAAATTGGTCCCTGAATGTCCGTCTTCCCACTCATGAACACATTGCTTTTTGCCTGTTTCTCAGGATAACGATTTCACCCACATCCAAAGGTGTCAAAAGTGAGTCTGGATTAAGCCCGGACGTATGGATGTTGATAGAGGGCAGAGGCGCTGCAGGGAGACTGGTGAGGGCAGCCACCTTCCCTGCACCGTGGAGAATGCCCAGATGAGAATGAAGCCCCAGACAGAGAAAGCAGAAGCAGGAGGCAGAGAGAGCAGCTAAGGCCAAAAATGTTGTTTTGCCCTGAAGCCAGCACGTCTGAAAGTCTCCCAATTACATGATCCTTTCCCCGCTGCACTGTGTTTTGCTTTGCTTTGCTGAAGGTGGTTTCACCTCGCAATTCCAGACTGCAAGTGCCTCGAAGACAGAGCCTGTGTTTGTCTTCACTGCTGTACCCCAGGCCTAGTTCAGAGCATGGATTGATCACTATTTGTGGGCTGAATAGATGAAATGGAAAGTAGACAGCCCGTGGTATGGGATCAGAAAGGACTCATGATTAATAAGAAACCAGACGCTGTCTTTCTCTCCCATCACACAGGAAGCAGCGGGCTCAACCAGAGCAGAAGCCTCCCTGGGGTCCTGTTGCCAGGACCCTGCTCCCTGAGGAGGAGACAATCCCAGCCCTCCCACATGGCCTGGCTTCTGTGTAGCCAGCATTCTAGGACAGAAGACACCCTCTTGGGCCCTCCCGCTCATGGCCTCCACCTTGCTCTCACAACCCGAGGCCTCCCATTTCCTTCCTTCACTTCCCGGAATATTCCAGAGCTGACCTACCACCACCCATGGCACGCCCAAGTAGCCAAGGTGACTGTTTACCCTCTGCCCTTAGAAACCATCTCTGGCTGGTGGCAGCGGCCACCCCACACAGCTGCCCTCTGCCCACAGGCTGACTGAACAAGCAAAGGTGCTTCCTGCTAGGATTGGCACTGCCAGGCTGGGTTTCTCACCCCTCCCCAGCCCCTGCCCCCACTGCTCCTGGCCCACCCCAGCTCCCCACAGCCCCAGATGCCACACACCTCTGGTCAGTCTGGGAGCAAGGGGAGCCAGGAGCAGAACTCGCCCCTTCCGGATCCTCTGGCCACACTGTCCAAGGTCCAGCAACACCCAGGTGGCACACGGGGACCGCTCCTGCCTTGGCAGCCAGAGAGGCCTGGGCCAACCCGCTCCCCTGCTACCTGCAGCTTCCTGACCTCAGGCAGTGGCTCCACCTCTCTGCACCGCAGTTACTGGACGTTACTCATGATGCAGTGACGCGGCAGCGTGAGGATGACAGCTGTAGCCACCCCGGGGGCTGCTCTGACAGTGAAACTAGCGCAGTGCCGGCATGGGACTCAACACCGACTGACCGAGGGTGCCGTCAGGAGGGCCACCATTCCCTGAGGGGACACAGAGGTTCACCTTTGCTCTGAGGGGATACTGAGAGCTTCATCCCCTTCCTGAGGGGACACTGAGGGCTCCATCCCCTTCCTGAGAAGACACTGAGGGCTCCATCCCCTTCCTGAGAAGACACTGAGGGCTCCATCCCCTTCCTGGGGACACTGAGAGCTTCATCCTCTTCCTGAGGGGATACTGAGGGCTTCATCCCCTACCTGGGGACACTGAGGGCTCCATCCTCTTCTTGAGGGGACACTGAGAGCTTCATCCACTTTCTGAGGGGACACTGAGGGCTTCATTCCTTTCCTGAGGGGACACTGAGGGCTTCATCCCATTCCTGAGGGGAAACTGAGGGCTTCATCCCATCCCCGAGGGGACACTGAGGGCTTCATCCCCTTCCCGAGGGATACTGAGGGCTCCATCCCCTTCCTGAGAAGACACTGAGGGCTCCATCCCCTTCCTGGGGACACTGAGAGCTTCATCCCCTTCCTGAGGGGACGCTGAGGTCTTCATCCCATTCCTGAGGGGATACTGAGGGCTTCATCCCCTTCCTGAGGGGACGCTAAGGGCTCCATCCCCTTCCTGGGGACACTGAGAGCTTCATCCCCTTCCCAAGGGACACTGAGGGCTCCATCCCCTTCCTGGGGACACTGAGAGCTTCATCCCCTACCTGAGGGGATGCTGAGGGCTCCATCCCCTTCCTGAGGGGATACTGAGGGCTTCATCCCCTTCCTGAGGGGACGCTGAGGGTTCCATCCCCTTCCTGGGGACACTGAGAGCTTCATCCCCTTCCTGAGGGACACTGAGGGCTCCATCCGCTTCCTGAGAAGACACTGAGGGACTCAGCCCTCTCCTGAGGGAACACTGAGGCCTCACCCCTTTCCCCAGGGCTGCTGGGCTGTGTGATCTCTGCCCCACCCAGTGGTGAGTCCTGAGTTTGGGGGCAGCCACCTGGTTGGAAAGGAGCCACAGTATTGGAACTGACACCACATGGCATAGTCAGAGCATTTTTTAACTTGACTAGTGTTTATCTGGGGAGGCTCTGAGAGGTCTGATGGTGCTTATGGGGACCTGAAGGGCTCCCAAGTTGTGCCTCAGCACTGCTGACCACCTGGTGGCTCTCGTCCTCCTATCTGACCTGAGACCTGTCCTTGCCCTCTTCAGGACAAGCTTCACAGCCATGCCCTCTTCTTGCATCACCCCTTCACCACTCCCATCAGCAGGTGCACCCATCCACATGATCTTTGCTAAGAAATGAGTTCCCCCAACCTGTGAGCACTGACTTTGGAGTCAAAAAAGCAAGGGGGTTCTTCTGGCTGTGTGGCCTTGCATGAGTCACCTGACTCCTCTGAGCATCACAGGGCAGGGAACGCACTACCTACCGCTGGATGCCATGAGGATTAAACGTGGAAACTTAAGAAAGGTCTGGATTCAGCAGCAGGCCCTCAGTAAATGAGGAACATGCACAGGGGTATGGATTGAAGGTTTTCGTCCCCTCCCAAAATTCATGTGTTGAAAACTTATCCCCAGTGCAACAGCACTGGAAGACGGGGCCTTTTGGGAGCTGTTTAGGTCATGAGGGCTCCACCCTCATGAATAGAGTGATGCTGTTATAAAAGAGTTTGCAGGAGTGTGGGTTCCCTCTCTACCGCTCTTCTGCCACATGAGGACACAGCAGGAAGACCCTCGCCAGATGTCAACACCATGATCCTGGACTTCCCAGCCTCCAGAACTGTGAGCAACACATTTCTGTTCTTTATAAATTACCTAGTCTCAGCTATTTTGTTAGAGCAGTTCAAATGGACTAAGACACAAGCCAGGACATAACACGTTTGCATTCTTCCCAGCCCTTCTCTTGCTTGCTTTCTAAGGGGGGTGCAGGCTTGAAGCAGAGAAGGCTGGGGAGAACCCAGGAGTGGGTGAGCCAGGCACCAGGCACGAGGCCCCAAGTGAGGCACTAGGGATACAACTGGAAATGAGACTCAGTTTTGCACACCCACAGTAAGAGTATCAGGAAGGCCCCAGCTACACTCTGTCCTCTTTCTCTTCCCAACCGGGCCCAGTGTGTGGCCACTGCAGCCCACACATCCAAGCTCTGTCCACGTCCCCCAAACATAGGCTCCATGGCCACCTCCAGGCCTAGCAGCATAGTGGAGTCCACCCTCAGGAGAATGGGTCACGGGAAGGGAGCCACACAGGCCCTGGAGCAGGCTCAGGCCTTTGGAGCAGGCCATTCCAGCATCCAGAGTGTGCTCTACAAGCGGGGGTGGTCTGGGCGCTGGGTGGGCACCTACTCTTGGCCCCTTACCCTGTGGGACGGGGTGTGGGCCAGAAGTAACCATAGCCAGATCCAGGGTCAAAGCCTGGGCCCTGCTTGCCTTGAGCTAGGGCAATTAGACACTGACCGGGTCCCTGTGCGCTTAGAGTCGAACAGCAAGAACAGGCATTAAACAAAGAACTTGAAGAAGGTGAGATCCGTGATACAAACGCCAGTGGAGGGAGAGCCTGGCTTCCCCTGGGAGTGCAAGCGAATCCTCCAATGCCCCCAGCTGAGGCCCCTTCAAGTCCTGCTGCCAGAGCTCCCTCCCAGCCCCCCAGACAGAGAGTTTAGGGAGCTGTGCCCACAGCTTAGCACCAGTCCTGCCACGCTCTGGGCTCTGAGGCCCAGGGTCCCTGGGGCAGTGTCTCCCAGCAGATGGCTTCCTGCCCAGTTGCAGATGCCTGCCCACCCCAGCCCAGGGATCCAGATGCTCGGCATGCAGTTAACAAGTGCCCTACCACATTCTCACGCACCTTGAAGTTGGAGAACCCCTGCTGGAGGGAGCACACCCTGTTTTTGCATTTGTTCTGCATTCTTATATTGAGCACCTATAGTATGCCTGGCACCGATCTGGGCACTGAGGATACACCTGTGCACAGACATGGCCCCTGCACCCATGGAGCTGGCCTCCTAGCCGGGGAGACAGACAGTAAGGCAAATAAATGCATGACGAGATCATTCCCACAGTGGTAAGATCCGTGAGGACAATAAAAAGGGCAGGGAAGGCCTCGTGGAGGAGGTGCTGTTGGAGCTAAGACCTGAAGGACTTACAGCCAGGTCTTTCTGCGCCACATCCTAACCATTGCGTGACCCTGCCTCCCTTTGTCCGGCTGGGGCACCCTCAGGCCTGAGGGGCCAGGAAAAGTGAGGGTGATGGTGGAAAGAAGGCCATGCCTCCTCCCCCTGGAGAAAAACCTTCACAAACTGAGCGTGGAGGGAAGTGGTGATATAAAACCCACCACATATAAATAGGCCCGTCCGCTCCAGAGTTGCCCGGGAAAGCTGCGGTCAGTTTGGACTTTGCTTAAGGCTGAGCTCCCGGCCACCGGGAGCCCAAAACGGCTGAACAAACTTCGAGCTTCACATGGGGCCGGCCCTCGGTGAGTTCAAGGCTGGAGCATTTCTCCAGAGTCAAAACCGCAACAGGAAGACACAGAAACAGTCTTCCGAGGAGGGCCGCCCTGGCGCAAGGGCCCTGGTCAGCTTCCCAAAGGTCACCGTGGAGGGGGGCCAGGGAGAAGCCAGGAATATCCGCTAGCTCCAAAACCTCTCCCCGGCCCAGGTGCCACCATGCCTGAAATTTCGCCATGAGAATTGAGGAGCTAGATTAAACATTGCTGCCCCTTTACTCCTGCAAGAAAGAACACACTTCGTCCCGAACACGGGGAGGGCAGGAAGAGGGGCTCTGGGGTGGTGTGACTGTGCCAACGGTAGCCCGAAACCACCTTCATTTCTGACTTCAGATCTGATTTCAGATCATCTGTGCCCATTTTCCATGGGAACCAACTGGTGTCTCCTAGGGACATAAGCCCATCCTCGTAGTTGCCTAGAGAAAGGAGTCCCAGGCAGGGAGTCCGGAGCTCTTGGTTCTGGCTCTGCCACTTGGCCAAGTTTCCCTTCCTATCCCTGGGCCTTGATTCACTGATCTCTACAATGGGAACTGTGACCTCATTCAAGTCCAGGGACCCTCAGGCTGATTCCCTTCCCTAACAAGAAGTAGGGATGTGGGCTTCAGAATGAAGGTGGCGGTGTCCCTGGTGAGGAGAGGAAAGAGGAGAAAAGGGCCCTGGGGAGGAAGGTGGAGATGCTGGGATGAAAGCTGCCAACTCTCCAGCTGTTGCCCACTAGCCAGATCCTGCCCCCTTCCTTGGACCCTTGGACCCCCAGGGAGCTCAACCAAGTCACCCCAGAGCAGATCTCAGCCCGCACTCTGGCCAGCATAGCCGCCAAAGCCACGCCCCAGGGCTCCCCTACTATGGGAGCAAGGAGAGCCTTTGCCAAAGCTGCTCAGACTGTCTCACTGGACCTCCGCTGGTGCTGGGGAAGTGACCAGCACAGAGACCCGAGCACTGTCCGTGCAGGAAAGAGCATGGGAGTTGGCGCAGGCAGGGACCTAGGCCGGAATCTGCACTTCATCCTTAATTCACTCTGTGACCTCGACCAGTCAGTCCCTCAGCTTCTCTGAGCCTCAGTTGCACCATCTGTAGAATGGGGTTAATGATCCCTCTTAGAACCCATGGAGGCTCCCAGGACATTATGCACCCACTCTGCCTACCTCCATGCCTGGCAGACAGTAGTTTTACAGAAAAATAATTCCCTTCCTCTAAGAAATGTACGGGTTTTTTTGTTTGTTTGTTTGTTTATTGTTTTGTTTGTTTGTTTGAGATGGAGTCTTCCTCTGTTGCCCAGGCTGGAGTGCAGTGGTGTGATCTCAGCTCACCGCAAGATCCGCCTTCTGGGTTCACACCATTCTCCTGCCTCAGCCTCCCAGGTAGCTGGGACTACAGGTGCCTGCCACCACGCCCGGCTAATTTTTTTGTATTTTTTAGTAGAGACGGGGTTTCACTGTGTTAGCCAGGATGGGCTCGATCTCCTGACCTTGTGATCTGCCCGCCTCAGCCTTCCAAAGTGCTGGGATTACAGGTGTGAGGCACCGTGCCCAACCTGTTTTTTTGTTTTGTTTTGTTTTGTTTTGTTTGAGACAGAGTATCGCTCTGTCACCCAGGCTGGAGTGCAGAGGCAGAATCTCGCCTCACTGCAGCCTCCGCCTCCTGGGTTCAAGCGATTCTCCTGCCTCAGCCTCCCCAGTAGCTGCGACTACAGGCACAGGCCACCATGCCCGGCTAATTTTTGTATTTTTTAGTAGAGATGGGGTTTCACCATATTGGCCAGGCTGGTCTCGAACTCCTGACCTTGTGATCTGCCCACTTCAGCCTCTCAAAGTGCTGGGATTACAGGCGTGAGCCATCACGCCTGGCCAAGAAATGTACGTTTAACTGTGGCAGTTGATCCTGGTCCCAACATTTAACCCAGGGGTTAAGCTCCTCCCACAAGGGGAGCTGGATTTACACAGTTGAGAAATATAATTGCCACTGCCACCCAGACTCCTGCCACCAGATCTCTGTATGTCACTGCGTAAGGTCCTGCCAGTGCAGGGCTACAACCATTGATAGTAACTGCAACTGAGTGCACACCTACTATGTGCCGGGTGCTTCACACACTTTCACTGTCTCATCACATTCTCACCTCAAGCCTCCAACCTGAGGAAACCCCCCATTTTACAGATGTGAAAACTGAGGATCAGCTCAGGGATGTGAAGTTCCTCCTCAGGGACCACACAGAGGTGGAAGGGACTCAGTCTCACTGTCTGCCTGCAAAGCCCGTGCATTTACCACTAGGCTACCCTGCCTCTGGAGGATGAGCGAAGCCCCTGTTTCTCGGTACCCTAGTGAGGACTGCTGGGGAGAGCCCAGAGGAAATAGCAGAGGCCTGAGTGTCCCTCCTCCCCAACCAGCAGATGACAATTTCACTTACACCCAATTTCCCCACATTAAGGGGAAACCTGAACTGGGCTTCAGGGTGGACTCCCAAAGTGGCTCTGAATTCTGGAGGGGCCAAGAGTGCGGTTGTCATGCTGAGGGCACATTTCCAGGGTCATCACATTTACCGAGTTTAATATAGATACAGGAGTCTTGGTGATGGTCCCTAGATATGTGAACTTGGAGCCATTCTGGGCAATCAGGGTCCTGGGGTCACAGCTGGGAAATTCCCACAATGCCTCAGTTCTCTCTGGGAAAGTCCAGCTGTGCCTCCAGACTGGGACTCAGTCGCCACACTTACGGGCCAGCCACGGTGATCAGGGCTCTGTGGGTCTCTCCAGCCCCCCAGACACCCTGGCTGGGCCCGGGGACAGTCAGGGAAAGCTTCCTGGAGGAGGGAGGATGGAGCAGGCCTTTGTGGACAGAGAAGATTCAGGCAGGCAGAGAGAGGGGCATCTTCTCCAAAGAGTTGTCCTGGCACCATGGAGAGGGCTGGCCTTCCTAGTCAAGCAGACCTGGGTTTGAATCCTTGGATGGACAAATAAATAGATGGATAAATATATTTTGGAAAAGAAGGAAGGGAAGGAGAAAGGGAGGGAGGGAGGAAGGGAGGGCTCATTATACTCATTTGTTAATTCCAGGGCTGCAAGCCCTTGCTGCCCGCATTTGCCCCTCCCGCAGAACCTATAACATCAGTCAGGAGACACTGGGTTACACACTGCAGCCACAAACAACTCCAAAGCCGGTGGCTCCACACAGTGAAGGGTTTGCTCCTGTTCACACCGCATGCCTATGGATGGGAGAGCAGTGGGAGAGACCCCAAAGCCCCATCTGCTCTGTGTCATCCCCACCCAGGTCCCAGTCACCCCCATCCTGCTAGTTGTTGCTTGCTGTCACATTTTGCTGGCCAAAGCCAGTCACACAGCCACCTCTAACTTCAAGGGGGTGGGAAGTGCATTCCTACCTTAGATCTGGAAGGAGGAGAGCCTGGATATCTCGCCGCCACACAAACCGTGTCCCATTCCAGCTGCCTGGAGCACTGTCCCCCAGTCAGTGGGGTGGGGACTGGGCAGGGAGGGGAGACAGCAGAAAGACCCTGGCCCCACGGCCTCATTGCAGGGATCCCAGTGGCCTGCAAAGATATCCTCCCTCCCCAGCTCCCTGGCTCGGCTCGCTGTGGGTAGAGACTTCACCATCAGCCAGAGACCAAGTCTCCCAGCTGGGGCTGGAGCATGAGTCTTGTCCTGAACCACTCTCAGATGGATCCTTGCTCCCAGCTCTGCCCCCAGGGCCTAAAATGCTCTCTAGAGATCATCAAGTCCAACCCTTTCGTTTACAGAGAAGAACGCAGGCTCAGAGAGCATGCGCCGGATTCCCACAGCATTGTTGGTAAAGGGCAGAGCAGGGTCTCTAGTGACCCTGTCCAGAGTCCCTTCCACCCTCCAGCTGCAGACAGGGACCTTCTGAACAGAATGCAAGAGACAGGATAAAATGCTGGCCCTTCCCCTGGCCAAAGTCTCACTGATGAGCTTGAAGGGGTCCTCAGGGGCAGCTGGGGCCTTGGGCCCTCTCCCACTGGTACAGGGACCCCTTCTCACCTGCAGGGGAAGGAGCACTGGATTTGAAGTCAGACAGTCCTGTGTTCATGTCACGTCCTGACTGAGTGTCCTGGCCAAGACACCTCACTGGACCTCAATTTCCTGATCTGTACAATAGGGACAATGATACATGCCCTGCCTAACTCACTGGACTCATGAGAAGCTATGGGAAGATTTCTCCCATTGCGACATATTCTACAAGTGTGTATAAGGCAATGTTTTCATCCCCTTCTGCCCAGCCAGCCTGACCAGCCCTGGATCCCCAGAGGCTCACACAAGTTCTGCACAGAGGTGTATTCAGGGACTGTTTTGATGAACTGGATACATTAATATATGTTCTTTTTTTTTTCTTTTTTTTTTTGAGACAGAGTCTCTCTCTGTCGCCCAGGCTGGAGTGCAGTGGCGTGATCTCGGCTCACTACAACCTCCGCCTCCCGGGTTCAAGCGATTCCCCTGCCTCAGCCTCCTGAGTAGCTGGGATTACAGGCGCCTACCGCCACGCCCGGCTAATTTTTGTATTTTTAGTAGAGACAGGGTTTCACCGTGTTGGCCAGGATGGTCTTGATCTCCTGACCTCGTGATCCACCCACTTCAGCCTCCCAAAGTGCTGGTATGTTCTTAATTCATCTCATCAGGTAGCAGCCAACTTCAAGGCCAGTGGCGTGGATAACAAAGTCCCTCGGTCCTACAAGGAGCCCAAGTACATCTGTCACAGATACGGGAGCCCGAGCGGTCGCAGTCCACGCTAGGCGCTCGGTGCTCGCTCGTCTCAGTGTAATTTGGTTCATGGATTTCTAGCCCATCTCCCCCACCAGCCTGTGCACTCCATGGATGCAGGAAATGGGCCTGGCTGGTTTTCTGCTAAATCCCTAGCACCTGGCCTGGGGCCTGACATGTGGCAGATCTTCAGTGAACATTTATTGTCGGAATGAAGGATCTTGTGGATCTGGCTCTTCCAGCAGTGCCACCTCTCTGCGCCTCGGATTCTTTATCTGTAAGAGGTGAGGAGGTGGGAAAATCAGCTGAGATAACGAAGAACTCAGATAACAGTTTACAAAGCCCTTGGGTCACCAAAAGGCTCGCAGTGGGCCTGGCTGCTATTATCACCATTATCATCACTACCATACTGCAGAGATGAGACAAATCCCGTAGGGGCTGCAGAGGGCTGGGGGAGGGCTCCAGCCGGGCCCCAACTTTGTCCTGAAATACCACACACATTGCAAGTCCAGTGCCAGACCCATGGTTCCATTTCAGCCTCCAGACAATGGTTCTTCTCCCCATGTTTTGGAAGAAGAAATGAAGAAATTGAGACTCAGGGCAACGAGAGAACTCGCCCAGGTCACACAGTGCCTAAGCACTTGATCATTTCCTGAGTGTCTCCAGGGTGCCCGTCCCTGTGCCAGCAGCGACACATGCCCTGCCTCATTTTATCATGCCCATCTTACAGGTGAAGAAATTGAGGCCCACGGAAGTCACAGGGCTTGCCCGAGAACCACAGCCAGTTAATAGCAAAGAAGCATCCCCCGCCCCCACTCGGGCCTCAGCCTCAGTTCCCGGTGCCCACTCCACCCCCAGGAGGCTGGGATCTGAGCAGGGCCCTGGCCACCCTCTGCCACTCCGGAAGTGCCCTGTGTCTGTACCTTGATCTCCACACCCACGGTGCCAGGAAACCCCAGCAGGGGCGGCAAGCTGCGGGATATTTATAGCGAGCGTGCAGAAAGCTGCCACCCCCATCTGTTTACCCAACAACGCACTTCTCGCTGGCCACTTACAGCCCCGCCAGCCACAGACAGACCCTCTCGGTCGCCTCATCTATTTTTTCCTCCCCACTTAATTTTGCATCATCCCAGCTTCCAAAATAAACTTCCCCAAACCAGCCAGGCTCATTCTGGCCCAGAATCCCTGCCCAAGAGCCCCCTTCAGCCCCTGCCCCCACATCAGCCCATGCAGCAGAACCACCAAACCCAACCCGGCCCCTTGGCTGCCTTTGGCCTTGATTTAGAAGCAGCTGCTCCTGCCCCGGCGGGTTTCCGACAAGGCAGGGCCGGGGCGTCTGCCTCTGTGGGGATACCGGCTGGGCTTCTGTGTGCATAGTTGCTGGTAGGAGGCTGAAGATACTGCCCACTGTGCCCCATCCACCTCCCCAACACACATGCACACACACATGTATGCACACACACATATACGCAGAGCCCCACAAGCGTCAGCCTCCTCCAAGGCTTCTCTCCCCTTGTTCCCTGGCCCAAGCTGGCCTCTTCCAGCTTTGCATGTGGCCCAGCCACTCCTCACCTGCCCAGCCACCACTCTGAACTTTTCCTTCCTCAGTCCCACCCTGCCATCTCACCTCCAGGCCTTTGGACATGCTCTTCCCTTAGCCTAGAACACTAGAACAGTTTCCCCTCACCACCTGCCAAGCTCACCTTACCAATCCCTCGGGCCTAAACTCTAGGTCACCTCTTCCAGGAAATTCCCTGTCCAGTGTAGGGGAGCAGGTCTGTCCTGGGCCATCCTACCTTCCACCAGCCCAAGAGAGAGTTCTAAGTCACACCCAGGGTGGAATGGAGCCCCCACCCCAGTTCTCCATGAATTTCTCAGCCCAGCCCTGGCCCTGCACACATAAGCAAACCAGCTCTCTCATCCCCAGGAGAAAGTACTCCTTCACCCCAGGACCAGAGAGGATCATTCAGCCCAACCACCAGTTGCAGAAGCTAGGGACGCCTCAACCATTCCAGAATTACCATTCCAACTTCATGTTCAATCCCTTGAGTTGCAGGTTTTTCAGGCTACTAATTCACAAGCCCA
This sequence comes from Gorilla gorilla gorilla, assembly GCF_029281585.2. Classification (NCBI taxonomy): domain Eukaryota; kingdom Metazoa; phylum Chordata; class Mammalia; order Primates; family Hominidae; genus Gorilla; species Gorilla gorilla. The sequence goes on from NC_073224.2 coordinate 217,691,981, forward strand.
TTTATTTCTTCTAAGTTTTTTTGCAAAGGTTGAGGATAGGAAAGGAATGAATGTTATGTCTATTCCCATTTAAAAGAAAGATACTCGTAGGCCCATTTTTGGATAAAGAAACTATAGCTTAGAGAATTCCGCTTCAATTATTCATTCAGCACTCATGCACTGAGCTCTCACCACATCCCAGGCACATCACAGCACCAGGGGCACAGCAGTGGGCAAAACAGCCACAGTTCCTGCCCTCCTGGAGGCCCCAAGCCGCGGGAAAAGATGCATTCAACAGATGATTGCACCAATAGCTATTGAATAACCATTTGTATTACGCTGACAGTGTTTCAAAGCTCAGGACTAAGACAGAATATGTAATCAGAAGCCCACAGAAGCCTTCTCAGACCTGTTATGGAAGTTGAGACCTGCAGCAAATTAGTCCACTAAAGAGCAAGTTGAGACCAGGCACAGTGGCTTACACCTATAATCCCCGCACTTTGGGAGGCCGAGGCAGGGGGATCACTTGAGCTCAGGAGTTCGAGACCAGCCTGGCCAACATGGTGAAACTCCAACTCTACTAAAAATACGAAAATTAGCTGGGTGTGGTGGCATGGCCCTATAGTCCCAAGCTACTCAGGAGGCTGAGGCAGGAGAATCGCTTGAACCCAGAAGGCGGAGGTTGCAGTGAGCCAAGATGATGCCACTGTACTCCAGCCTGGGCAACAGAACAAGACTCTGTCTCAAAAAGAAAAAAAAAAAAAAAAAAAAAGGCAAGTGGAGGGGCATTCCCAGCAGGAGAAACAGCACATGGAAAGGCCTGGAGAGACCTTTTGACCTCCCAAAGTGCTGGGATTACAGGCACACGCCACCGCGCCCAGGGGTGCACGCCTGTAGTCCCAGGTACTCAGAAGGCTGAGGATTGCTTGAGCCCAGGAATTCAAGGCTACAGCAAGCCATGATTGCATTACTGCACTCCAGTCAGTGACTGGACAGCAAGACCCTGTCTCTAAAAAAAAAAAAAAAAAGAGGAAGAAGGAAGGAAGAAAGGAAGGAAGGAAGGCAGAAAGGAGGGAGGGAGGGAGGGAGGGAGGAAGGAAGGAAGGAAGGAAGGAAGGAGACATTCAAGTGCAATTCAGCACCTCGGGCAATAATCCTTAGCTATCAGTTACATTCCCTGTTACCTTGACCTTGACCAAATACCGCTTCTAATTCACCTTGAATTTTTCTTTATCAGTCAGACCTTTTTCTAAGACTTCAGAATTGCTGGTGTCCAGATTGTCTGCCTCCCTCTTAATGGTCACTGCCAGACTAGCTTTTCATTCCTCCAAGTTCCTCTGATTTCTTCCCTTGAAGGTGATGTGCATCACCTTTGAGAAAAGTCAAGTTCACACTGCCCGCCCCCAAGCTTCCCCAGGGCAATGGGCTGCATTAGAAGTCTGCCATTGTGGAAGGGATGGGTCTAACAGGGCCTTACCACCCCTGAATAGTGTGTTTCCCAGGTTGGGTCTTGTTAACTGCAGCTGTTCTCCTAACAGCAGCTTCAACACATGCTCAAATTCAACCTTCTGTTGAAGGTCCAGCACTAGCAAAGCCTCCACAACCCCCGTGTGCCACTCTGCTTCCCAGAGGAGTGGCATCCCCTCCAGGTCAAGCCATTTTCAAAATTCAAGCAGGTGCCGGGTGCAGTGGCTCACGCCTGTAATCCCAACACCTTGAGAGGCTGAGGTGGGCAGATTGCTAGAGCCCAGGAGTTTGAGACCAGCCTGGGCAATACAGTGAGACCCTGTCTCTAAAAAAAAACACAAAAATTAGCCGGATAGTGTGGTGCATGCCTACATTCCAGCTACTCAGGAGGCTGAGGTGGGAGGATCTTTCTGGACCAGGAGGTCGAGATTGCAGTTTGAGCTGTGATTGTGCCAGTGCACTCCAGCCTGGGTGATGGAACAAGACCCTGTCTCAAAAAAAAAAAAAAAAAAACATTCAAGCAGAACGCTCAGCTGCAACAAGTGTTTTCACCACAGTCCTCTGTTGCTAGAAGGAAAGGGCAAGCTCCCAGCTGACTCGGTGAGGTGACAACAGGATAAAGACAGAGAGGAGTCAGCATCCAGGATTCAATCCAGTTGGAAAGACCAAGCGAGGACAGGAGCCCTGTGAGGGAATCAGAATCACGACCTGAGGCTGGGCCAGTGGACAAGACCCCAGACCTGCTGGCCAGGCTGTGCAGGGGGATCCCAGGACGGCAGGTAAAGGTGAATGCCCTCCACCCTGATCAGTGAGAGCCCCATCCTTCAGGTGGGTGGAAAAGGGATACCTGCCTTCTGCTGGGCAGGGAGGGGCAGGGGCATAACAAGGTCTTACCCACTCCAGGGTGAAATGATGACTGCTGCAAGTACAGCCCTTGGAATCCCAGAATCACAGGACGTTGGGGACTTTTTCTTCTCAACATTACAAGAGGCTTGAGAGAGAGGAGGTTAAAATATCCCAGGGCCAGGCACGGTGGCTCACGCCTGTAATCCCAGCACTTTGGGAGGCCAAGGCAGGTGGATCACCTAAGGTCAGGAGTTCAAGACCAGCCTGGCCAACAGGGTGAAACCCTGTCTCTACTAAAAATACAAAAATTAGCCAGGCATGGTGGCAGGTGCCTGTAATCCCAGCTACTCAGGAGGCTGAGGCAGGAGAATCACTTGAACCCAGGGGAGGAGGTTGCAGTGAGCCAAGATCGTACCACTGCACTCCAGCCCAGGCGAAAGAGCAAGATTCCGTCTCGAAAAAAAAAAAAAAGAGAAAAGAAAAGAAAAGAAAAGAAAAGAAAAAAGACATCTCAGGGTTCCAGGTAGAGAAAATGGGCTTCATCTAAAGCAGGAAAGACTGCAGTTAGACATGAGGTAGGAATACTGATCATCCAAGTGGCAGCATGTGGAATGAACTCCCGAAGGCGGCTATAGATTCTGCATTCCCAGGACCGAATGAAAAGGACCTGCCCTGACTGGTGAGGCCCGACCAGAAGGGCCAGCTTTCCTGGGTCTGACGACCCCTCCTTCATGGCAAAAGATTCCATAATGAGGGCACTTTTAGTATGTGTTAATAGCAAAATAACAAAAAGCCAACATAACCCATTCAGACTTTAGAGCACATACAGGAAGTCCAGGAACAGAGGAACAGCCTAACTGACAGCACAAACAGGCACTGTCGGGTGGGGGACCCTCTACAAATCAACTTCATGTCTGCACCAGCCAAGGACATTTTATTTTTATTTATTTATTTATTTATTTATTTATTCATTTATTTTTGGGGATGGAGTTTTGCTCTTGTTCCCCAGGCCAGAGTGCAATGGCGCGATCTCAGCTTACCACAACCTCCACCTCCTGGGTTCAAGCGATTCTCCTGCCTCAGCCTCCCAAGTAGCTGGGATTACAGACATGTGCCACCATGCCCAACTAATTTTGTATTTTTAGTAGAGACAGGGTTTCTCCATGTTTGTCCAGCTGGTCTCAAACTCCCAACCTCAGGTGATCTTCCCACCTCGCCCTCCCAAAGTGCTGGGATTACAGGTGTGAGCCACCACACCCGGCAGCCAAGGGCATTTTAAAAAGCCACAACTGGGAGATAAAGGGGCATGACTCTAGATTAATAACAATCAGGAGACATAACAATCAAATACCATGGGTGAACCTTGTTTAAGTCCTGATTGAAGAAGCCATCAGTAAACAGACTTTTTTAAAACTATTGGGGACATTTGATTCTGATGTTGGCGTTAATTTCATTAGGTAAGATAATAGCATGGTGGTCATGTAAGAAACTGTCCTTGTGTTCGAGACAGTGGTGTACTGGTAAATGTTTAACAACCAGCTCTCTGGGGTGGGGAGGTGGAGGGGAGCCCTGGTTTGTGGTGTGTGCCAATTCCCATGGTGTAAATACTCCCACCATGGCCGATTTCAAGCTACCAATATGATGTTTCTGAACACGGAATTAGGGAGAGATGCACCAGTCAGGTCTTAGCCACTAAAACCAGCAGCTCTGGCACACCCCTGGTCTTAGAGCTGCACACTGAAGTTTGTATGGGCGAAACAAAAAGGGATCTGGCATGTGTTTTGAAATAATTTAGTAAAGATTTTAAAAAGTAGATGAAACAGACCAGGCACGGTGGCTCACGCCTGTAATCCCAGAACTTTGGGAGGCCGAGGCAGGTGGATCACCTGAGATCAGGAGTTCGAGACCAGCCTGGCCAACATGGTGAAATCCCGTCCTACTAAAATTACAAAAATCAGTCGGGTGTGGTGGCACTTGCCTGTAATCCCAGCTACTCAAAAGGCTGAGGCAGGAGAATCACTTGAACCTGGGAGGCGGAGGTTGCAGTGATCTGAGATCATATTATTGCACCCCAGCCTGGGTGACAGAGCAAGACTCCATCTCAAAAAAAAAAAAAAAAAAGTAGATGAGGCAAATGGGATGAAATATTGATAATTGTTGAATCTGGGTAATTCAGATATGGGTGTTTATTAATGCTATTATTCTTTATTGTATATATTTGAACATTTTCACAGTAAAACATTTAAAACTGTGATTATCTTCTATATAGAAAGAAGGCTTTTAGTCCAAGAATTCTGGGTGTTCACATTGATTTCTAGACCTCTACTCTAACTCCGCAGCCTCCCAGCGGTCTGAAGGTAAAGAATACTATGCAGCCATAAAAAATGATGAGTTCATGTCCTTTGTAGGGACATGGATGAAATTGGAAATCATCATTCTCAGTAAACTATCGCAAGAACAAAAAACCAAACACCGCATATTCTCACTCATAGGTGGGAACTGAACAATGAGATCACATGGACACAGGAAGGGGAATATCACACTCTGGGGACTGTGGTGGGGTGGGGGGAGGGGGGAGGGATAGCATTGGGAGATATACCTAATGCTAGATGACGAGTTAGTGGGTGCAGTGCACCAGCATGGCACATGTATACATATGTAACTAACCTGCACAATGTGCACATGTACCCTAAAACTTAAAGTATAAAAAAAAAAAAAAAAAGAATGAGAACCACATGCCTACATCCATCTTCTGATCATCAGTGGGTCATAACCAAGGTTACTCTACAGAACCGGCGCTAGGTGAAGGGTGGAAAGAAAGCCCTAAAAAGAAAAAGAAACCTATGTCCAGATTGGCAGTCCTGGGTGTACCACCTACTAACAGTGTGATGATCTTAGACAACTTAGCTGGACTCTCTGAGCCTCTGTTTCCTCATTGGCAAAATAAGGGTACTAATAGCTTATGGTAAAGATTAAATGCAATATGTAGGCACAGCTCTTGAGGTGTTCTGTGACAAACAGTAGGATGCTCAGTAAATACTGGCTTCCTTCCTTCCCATAGGGATCTGACAGGGGTTACGGGGGCATGAGTGAGCTGTTAAAAGTAAAATCCCCATCTAAAGTCAAAGATCGCTCTTCACCCAAGAATGTGGGTCCCATGTTGCCAAATCTCCCATTTCTCAAGAGAAGCTGGAGATCCAGCTTCTCATGTGAAATCTCCCAATCTTGAAATAGTATCAGTAAATTCATGTACTTGAAAACACACTAGGCAGGCCAAGCAAAACACCCCCGCAGACCACAGGTGCGCAACTTCTGGTTTCAACCATAGAACAAGATGAAGCGCTAACAATCACTGAAGCCTTACTCAACATTCACTGAAGCTGGGCCCTGTGCTCAGAAGCCTTTACACACCTTATCTACTGATTCCTCATGACATCGCTATGATCCCCTTGAACAGATGAGGAAACTGAGGCTCAGAGAGGCAAAGAGATCTGTCAGGGCCCGGAACAAATGCAGGTATTCCCCAGAACTTGCTGGTCCACTTCACTGCTTCTCTAGATCCCACAAGAGTCTTTAAGGAGCAAATGCCAGTCCCAGAGAGGGGCAAGGACTTGCCGAGGGCCGCACATACATGGATGGCTGGCTGGGACTGACCAGGTTTCCCATTCCCTCCCTGGTCAGGGTGAACAGCCTTGGAGGAGACGCCTGTGCAGATATGCCCAGCCAAAGCCCAACACACGTAGACCAGAGTGGCACGGGAAGAAAGTACCTTTTATTTCCTTGCAAAGTGCACGGATAGGCATTAAGACTTTTCTAGACCCTAATTAGCTGGGCGAAGTGGCAGGCACCTATAATCCCAGCTACTCTGGAGGCTGAGGCAGGAGAATCGCTTGGGCCCTGGGAGGCAGAGGTTGCAGTGAGCTGAGATCGCGCCATTGCACTCCAGCCTGAGTGACAAGAGCAAGACTGATCTCAAAAAAAAAAAAAAAGAATTTTCTAGACCCTGAGCCTAGTGCCCCCAGTTTCTTCACCTCACAAATCTGGGAAACTGGACTAGAAATCCTGGTCACCAGCTGACCTGACACTCCGTTACCAGGTGCTTCCAGGACTGAGCTGGAGAAACATCCAACCACGTTGCTTTGGGCCCACTCCCTAAGAGCTGGCGATAACTTAAACACACTGAATGTGATTCTTTCTGATTAAAAACTTGACTGGGTTTCCCTTCCTCGGTGAATTTTCATAGTTATTAAGGAGGGAGAACTAACTCCAAAAACGGGCCGCTCAGGAAGTTAAGGAATTGGTCCCGTCAAGAAAGATATGTTCCCATTCCATTATGTGTGAGGTACTCATGGTGCCAGGCACAGAGAGGGATATGGTGTGGAGGGCTCTGCCTTGGATTTTGAGGGTTTAAAGTAACCCCCAGGAAGAGTCTACAGAAACCCCATGAGCTTCCCCTTCTGAACACAGACATTAATTCTGACATGTGGAAGACTTTTGTCCATTGAACAGCTTTGTGCTGGCTCAGTGCCCAGACCACCTGCTTCCAAACCCTGGCTGTGCTGCTACCTGGGTGACTTTACGCAATCCACTTGAACTCTCTGTGCCTCAGTTTCTCCATATGTAAAATGGGAATAACAATAATCTTAACCTATGTAATAGGGTTGTTAATATGTCTTATAGCAGTTTTAGAGCCACACATGGGCTTCCCCTCCTGTAAATGGAACTAAGAACAGTATCTACTTCCTAGAGCCGTGGCCAAGATTCCATGAGTTAATGCGAACAGGCAAAGCACTTGGAACAGTGGCTGGTATATATAGAAAGCACCAGATGCACTCTTACTACTGATATTAAAGAGCTATTGACAATTTGACTTTTTAGTTAATTTGCATTGATATCTTCACAGTTGGGCTGTTCTTGAAAGTTAGAAGAGCATTTCCTCCAAGAGACTTTCTCGTTAAGAATTTCCGGCCAGGCAAGGTGGCTCACGCCTGTAATCCTAGCACTTTGGGAGGCCAAGGCAGGTGGATCACGAGGTCAAGAGATCGAGACCATCCTGGCCAACATGGTGAAACCCCGTCTCTACTAAAAAAATACAAAAATTAGCTCGGCATGGTGGCACGCACCTGTAGTCCCAGCTACTCAGGAGGCTGAGGCAGGAGAATCAGTTGAACCCGGGAGGCGGAGCTTGCAGTGAGCCGAGATCACACCACTGCACTCCAGCCTGGGCGACAGAGGGAGACTCCGTCTCAAAAAAAAAAAAAAAAAAAAAAAGAATTTCCACTGACTCAGAGCAAAGGGCTCCTCCTCTCCATTATCACAGCACAGCTCAGGGAGACATTTTCTGATGGCTCCAGTTCTCTCCCTCCTGGGCTCAGCTTGGTCCTGCTCGTGGGGCTCACACACACCCACTCATATGCATCTCCCAGCACCCCAGGAGAAGGCGAGTCGGGTAACATTGTTCCCACCTGATGGATACAGAAACTGAAGGTCCTGCAGCTTCCCAAAGGTCAAGTGTCATGTGCTTTGGGACAGGGGCTTAAGCCCAAACACCTGAGTCCCAGGCTCAGGATGGTATGGGAGCCAGGGACGTGGCTCTGGAGTCCCAGGTCCACCGCTTTCCTTAAGCAAGTAACCTGGTGTCTTCATCTGTAAAATGAGGGTGATAACAGTACCTACTTCCTAGATTTGTTGCAACGATTGAATGAGTCAAAGCGTGTAAAGCACTAAGAACAGTGCCTGACATACCAGGGCACAACATTTGAGTGGCACAGTGCATCCTAGGTGGCCTGGCACAGTCTTGGTCTATGCCTGGTAGCCTGGCAAATCTTCCAGTTAGAGCCCCCCGTCACTCTTGAAAACATCCTGGTTTGGAAGAAAATTATACAGCCATCCTAACATAATTGCCTGTTGCCATCTAAATTCTTATCGTTGTTATTATTATTTTCCACCATACCACACTGAGTCTCCAGGAAGTGAATATGCTGGTTCAAAATAGGTCAGCACTTCAGTACCACCCTTAAACACAGGTGAGAGTGGCCCCTGCCCTGGGGACCCCCCCAGTCTGGCCCTCCTCCAGCTAACCTCTCATCACAAGGAGGGAAGACCATGGGACAAGGGGACATGCCCACCTGGAGCTTGTGGCACCTCCACTAGAGCATACTCTGGGTGCCCAGGCCCCTGGGGTTCCCTGCAGAGATGGCCCTTAGCCCGCTGCCAGGACCTGCGTGGGTCTCTTCCCCAGATCCAGCCCGAGGACAGAGTACACCACTGGTGTGCCCAGCCCTAAGCCTGAGGGGCTACCAAGGGGCTGAGCTTGCATGTGCAGGCTGAGATGTTCGTGAATGTGCACAAGACTCTCGAAGGACAGGACAGAGGCAGAGGTAGGAAAAGGTAGGGGGCAGGGGCCCAGGCCAGGCACTAGGGGCCCCCTCTCCCTGTGCCACCAGCTCCAGGGCAAGGTCTGAGGAGTATGAGAATGCCACACTCAAAGCCAGCTTTCTGCCTTGCTAGGAAAGTGTATTTGTCAAGATAGAAGAATAGAACATAATTTATTTTGCATTTTGTTAGCTTGATTTATAGCCTGCAAATATTTGGACATATGGTATGTGAACCTCCATCTATACTCTTGCCCAGCCCCACAAATCCCTGCCACCTTCCACCCAGTCCCAGTACCAAATGTTTACTGAGCCCTTCCTCTGTTCTGAGCCCAGGGGACCCCAGGGCACCATCCCAGCACCCAAACATGATGGCCTCTGTGGGAGCAAACTTCATACTCCAAAATCAGTGAAGAACTAAGGTCAGGGGGTGAGGGCATAGACCTGGTCCTTGCCTCTGTTCCCAACCCCTAGGGAGGTGGGACAGGTGCCTCCCTTTCCGGGCCTTAGTTTTACTGTTTAGATAAGAGGTCCCTCTACCTCTGAGCAGCTGGGGGATGCAGCCTGGAGGATGAGTAGCACACAGAATCAGATCAGTGACCTGAGAGGGTGTGGCGTGGACTTGGGCAGACAATTCTTAGGGGTTACAGTGATGTGGAATTGAGCTCTCTGGACTAGCCAAGCACAGGCTGTTGCAGCCCATTCCATTCCATTCCATTCATTTATTCCTTCCACAAACATGGGAGCCACCGCCCTGTGCCCAAAACCAACAAGAGGCTGAATCTGCCTAGTATGGGAGGATAAATCGAACAAGCACATAGAAAACCAAATGCAAAGTAAGACTTGGTGAGTGAGCCAAGAGAGCTTCCCTAAACTCCTCCTGTCCTCCCAATCACAGCGTCTTAAGCCCACTTCTCGGATGAGAAAACGGAGGCTCAGAGTCAAGACCCTGCTGCCTGGGGCGCGCCCAGACCCTGTGGCTAGCCAGAAGCGAGGTTTCGGATTCCCGCAGTCTCGGGCCACTGTCCCAAGCTGCCCAAAGCTGGGGAGGCCCCGTCCAGCTCCCGGAAGGCTGTAGGGAGGTGAGCGCCAGGGAGGGGCTGGGCCGCAGGACGCGGGGGCCAGGAGGCAGGGAGGGGCCGGGCGGGGGGCGGTCGGGAGACATCCAGCGCCCCGATGTGCAGCCCCAGGCACCTGGAGCGCCAGCGCCTGGGTGCGCGCGAGTGGTAGCTGCGCTCCGGTGGGTCCGCCGCGGTCGGACCGGGGTCTGGGCTCCAGGCGCCGGCGGGGGGCGGTGGGGGGGGGGGGGTAGGGGGGCAGCGAGGGCCGCGCTGCAGTGCCCGCAGCGGCGGGTTGGGGGAGCTGTGCCCGCCTGTCCCCTAGGCCCGGGCGGCGGCCGGGCAGCTGGGTCGCCGGGCCTCTAGCCGGGCCGGGCTCGGCGGCGCGCAGCCAGGCGTGCCTGGAGCGGGCTCGGGCCCCAAGTCCTCCGGAGCGCCCAGCCGGGGAGGCCCCCGGAGCAGCCCAGTCCCGCGGGCTAGGGCGGCAGCCGCCGCCGCTCCGGCCCGCCCCCGGGGGGGTGTCCCGGGCCGCTGGGCCCGCCCAGGTAACCCCATCCTCGGCCCGCCCCCGGCCCGCCCCCCCGGCCGCCCGCCCGCCCGCCTGCCCGCCTCCGCCGCCGCCGCCGCCGCCGCCGCCGCCGCATCCCGGCTCTGGGGCGGCGCTGACAGTCTGGTCCGCGCCGGGCAGCGGGCGCAGCAGCGGGCAGGCTGCCGGCAGGCACACGGAGGCAGAGCCCCGCCGCGCGCGCCCCGGCCCGCCCGCGGGCGCCCACCTGCAGCCCCGACGGGAGGCACCCCGCGGCCGCAGCCGCTGCCCCGGGCCGGGCGCCCGCGGCGGCACCATGAGTCCCCGCTCGTGCCTGCGTTCGCTGCGCCTCCTCGTCTTCGCCGTCTTCTCAGCCGCCGCGAGCAACTGGCTGTAAGTCTGGCCGGGGCCGAGCGGGGCGGGGCGGGGCGGGGCAGGCCCCGGGGGCAGCGGCCGGTGCCAGGCGGCGCGGGGCAGCGGGCGCGGGGCAGCCCGGCAGGTGTCTCGGCCGCGGGACCGGAGGCTCGCTCGCTCCGCTGCCGCCGCCACGGCCCGAACGTCCCTCTGCACACCCGGGGTCCCCTCCTGCCCGGGTCCGGCTCCCTGCCCAGAGGCGTCAGGGGTGGCGGTGGCGGCGTCCGCACCGGTAGGCGGTTCGGGGCGCTCGAGGGCGCCAGGGGTGCGAGCGCGGGGCGGTGGCCCGGGAGGGGCGCCCGACGCGGGGTGCAGTCCAGCCGGGCTGACAGGTCGCCGAGGAAGCCCATTGCAGGGAAGGGCTCCGGGACATAATAGCAGGTTAATCCCGAGAAGTCCGGAGCGAGCTCTCAGCGCCGAGCTGCGCCGCGCTGCGGGCTGGGCTGGAGGCGTGCAGGGACCTGTTTCTGCTTGTGGGGCAGGAGCCGGAGACAGAAGGAAGGGACCAGGACGCCTGGTCTCCCAGGGCCCGGGGCTGGCGCTGGCGCTGGCCGGGCCTTGGTTTTTCCCTGGGGCAGGAAGAAACTCCGTCCAGACCTTAAAGAAGACAACGGCCCCCCACCTCCCCGTGTCTAGCCTAAGGAGGAAGGGGTGGTAACCGCTGGTGACCTGTCCGTTTCTCCTTGACTGGATCTGCGCTCAGGGCGCTCCCTGGGTAGGGGCGGAAGGTTTGCTGCAGGGAGGGAGACTAAAGGGATGAGCTCCAGTGAGTGGGTGGACAGGGAGCAAGAGGACCTGCGCTCCTTTCATCCCCGCTCAGGGACGGTTCCCCATGCCCCGCGCTTAACCCTGGCCCCAGTTCCTCCTGTCCAGAGCTCTGCCACCATCCGCTGTGGGCAGCCAGTGGGGAGCCAAGCTCCAATATTGATCTGAAAAGCATGGGGTGGGAAGGGGGATCGCCAACAGTGTAGCTGGGGTTTCCATGGAGACAGGGAGAGAGGAAAAAATTCTCTCTGCATCAAGACCAAAGAACAAATATCTCCCATGAAATTGCCCCGAGTGTCCAATGGCTGTTGCTATGAGGTCATTGTGGCCAGCCAGAGCCCTCCAGGCTGGAAGGAGTGTGTTCGTTGGGGTCAGAGCCACCCAGGGCTTGGGGGACGGAGGTGATGTGGAATTCTCCCAGCTGTTCCGAGAGCAAACGACTCCAAGGCAGCCCGAAGTGGCTGCGGAGCTTTTGTTTTTCTTGGAGGCTTAATTTGATTAACACTTCAGGAGCAGTGGCAGAGTGTACAGAAAGCAAGTCACCACCACCTTCTCCCACTGCCCCCCTGCAGGCCACCCCCTGAATGCAGCCTGGGTCACAGAGCTGGGGAGGGAGCTGATTTGGACTTGGAGGACCCTGGGTGTCCCTGGAGCTGGTTCTTGAATGCATGGGTTCAGAGCGGGGGTCTCCAAAACAGATCTGAGCATCAGGAGGAGCAAGAACTGTGTCTCACCTGCCCAGCACCGCCAAAGCCACAAAAAACAAACAAACAAACAAACAAAAAAAAAACAAAGAAAAAAAGTGGCAGTCCAAGCATCTGGCCCAGGCCTACATGGAAGACAGCGACATCTGCAGTGGAAAGTCCTTCAGGAGCATCTCATCTTTGACTCAGATGAGGAAACTGAGGCCTAGGGAGTGGAAGCTACTTGCCCAAACTCAGAGCTGAGAACTGAACCCAGGTGTTCTGACTCCCAGTCAGTGACCCTATACCCCCTTCCCTGAAGCTGTCCCAAAGTGGAGCCAGCATGGCCCGGTGGCATCACCACTCACCTTCACCCATGTCCACCCCCAGAATCCCAGCCAGGAAGGCAGCCTCGGCTTTGGATCATGCAAACTGTGGGGAATTCCAACAACTCAGTTCTCCTGCCTGTGCTGTTGGGGGTGGGGTGAGGAGGGGCAGCCTAGGAGAAGAGAGGTTGGCAAACCTGTTCTCTGCAACGGTGATGGTTCAGGTTGCCACGAAGCAGGTCTCTGGATGACCCAGCTCACTCCTGCTCCACCCCTGGCTTCAAGCCAAGGGTCTCTCTGCTCCACCCAAGGCAAGAGGAACAAGAGGCTTCCCAGGACCCTCCCAAACCAGAGAGGCTATGAAGGAGAAGACACTGGGCACATACCAAGGTTGGGTCCAATATTTATCAACCTCCGTCGAACAATCAGCTGGCCAGGAATAGCAGCTCTGGGGGAAATGGATGTCACAGCCTGGCCTCCCACAAGCCTGGAGTCTAGGTAGAAAGACATGATAAAACCACGACTGGGTGGAACAGGGCACATGCTCTATGGCTGTCAGAGGAAAGAGCTGAGTGTGAGCCCGAGCAGGCACAGAGGGGGACTTGGTCTGAAGACTGTAGGATCATGACAATAATAATTATTATAATGACTCCCACAGCATGATCTAAATCCCAACAACGTTTCAATCCCGTTACAGATGAGAAGATTGGGGATCGCAGAGGTAACTGCCCAAGTCACCCAGCTGGTAAATGCCAGAGGTGTCCGACTGAAAAGCTGCCTCTAGAAGGAAAAGCTTCGGGCAGGCAGGTGTCCATGCAGGCATGACGGCTGGCACTGTGTCTTTTCAAGTGTGAGGTATGAGGAGGCCTGGCCCCGAGAGGATAGCTGACAGCACCTGCCAAGGAGCAAGGTCTAGGTTCCGCTCACCTCCCAATACCCTGGAGTCCAGGGTGGGTCTGCTGGCCAGTGGCGAGAGCCAGGACTATCTGCTGTCTCAGAAGGGCGGGTGGCCTGGTGGGGAGGCCAGGTGTCCCGCCACGTGCAGCTGTTGGGCAGGATGGAGCCTGGAGCTGGGAGGGCAGCCTGAGGCCTGGGCAGGCCCAGAGAAGCTGGGAGCTGTTGATTAGACTATCGTCTGGCACCCGGAGGAGCCCGCTGACAGCTTGTGACGGCTCCCACCACTGAGGGAGGGCCCGATGGATGAAGAGTCCCTGGGGGAAGGCTGGGACTCTGCCCTTAAGGAGGCTGCCCTGCCACGGACCTGAGCTCAGAAATGTTTCTAAATGTCCCCTCTTCCCTGCACTGAGGCTGTACCGGGAGTCAGGATACCTGGGTTCCAGTCCCAGCTCTGGGCCACATATTGGGTGTCCCCTTCCTCCCTCGGGGCCACAGTCCTCAGCAGATCGTTCTGAACCCCAAATGGAAGTGCTGGGGAGGGTTAGGGAATAAATAAGCTAAGGTTTCAGGACTGTGGATTTCTGAGGAAGGTAGTGGGGTAGTGGGGTTCTAGCAGAATCCCACGGGTGAGGGGAGGGGGACCACGCTGCACTCAGAGGCAGGCCGGCGGCATGGCCAAGAAGTGGGTCTTTGAGATCCAACCGAGCTCTGCCCTGCCCAGCTGAGTGACCTTGGACAGGTTACTTAACCTCTCCGAGCCTCGGGTTTCTCATCTGTAAAATGGAGCCCACTGATGCAAATGGTGCACAATGGTGGTTGGGAAGAAAGAGCGAGTCCATGCGTGTGGCAAGCTGGCACTGGGCCAGGCACGCTGATGGCAACGGCAGCCCTGGCAGCTGCCGGAAGCAAGGGCTGCTGTCAGGGAGTTGCAGGGCTGCGTCCCTATTGATAGGGGTGGTGGAGAAAACGGGCCTTCAGGCTGCTGCTCCCAAGCCCTGTTTATCCCAGGCTGTCCCACCCAGATCCACTGATTTAACACAGGTAGGATCCTAGGCTGCAACCCCCTTGCTCAACAAGGGCCCCCGCAGGAGCCTCCCAGAGTCAGGAAGACCTAGCCTGGCTCACAAGCCAATCTTGCCAGGCAGAGGAGGTGCTGCTGGGAGCACCTTTCCGTGCCCTGGGGGCAGTGAAGGACGCATCATGCTTTCCATTGGCTTTGAGTCCCCACTGGTGTGCAACTTCGGGCCAAGCTCCCCTGAGCCTCCTTGCCCGGGGGCCGTGGGACAGTTTATATCTCCCTTGGCCTTGGGTGGAGTGAAGCCCAACACTCTGGGCACAACTCCCTGGGGCAGGGATGGGGCATGGCCAGCCCAGATGTGCAGTGCCAACCACACAGGTAAAGATGTGGCCCACCTCCTCCAGGAAGTGTCCCCCTGATTCCCAGCTTTAAAAGATCCCTCTCTCCCCTCTAAATAGTCAAAACTCCATCTCCTTAGAGCTCCTCCATGGCTCTGGGCAGTGAATTACAATCACAAACACCCCCACGGTACTTCACGGTTTACACCAGGATTTCTCAACCTCCATATCACTGATATTTGGGACTGGATGAGTCTTCTGTATGGGTCTCTTCTGTGCATTGTGGGATATTTAGCAGCATCCCTGACCTTTACCGGCTAGATAGCCAGTAACATCCCCCCAAGCGACAACACAAAATGTCTGCAGACTTTGCCAAATGTCCCCTCAGGGGGGCAAAATCATTCCCCCAAGAATCAATGGTTTGCAAAGATCTTTCACAACCATTACCCATTTGAACCACACACCCTCCCCTCCATGCCTCACCACAACCACTTTCAGAGGACAGGAGTGTAGATTACTTTCAGCCCCACTTCAGAGGCCCAGACGTGCAATGACTTCCCCAAGGTCATTCTGCAAATCAGAAGCAGGACTGGAACTGCTCTCCCATGTCCAGATTTTACAGCTTTCATCCCCTGCCTATAGAACCGTTTCATATTATATATAACTCTAGTCTAATCATGTGGTTTCTTTACTGCTTCTACAAGGTTATAAACATCTGGAGGCCGTGGCTGTGGCATAAACACCTCTGAATATCTCACAGTGCCTGGCACGTGCCTGCCAGGTACTAGGTGCTCAGCCGATCTTTGATGGATGAATGAAAGGTGGGCTTATTTAGAGGGTTCTCAGCTGTTGTCCAATGGTAGCCCATCTTCAAAGGCCTGCAGTAGGAGGAAGGCTCTGCTCCACTGCCCTAAGGCTCAGGTGATACTAAAAGGCACAGAGGTGGGTGGCAGGAAGTGTGACTGTTGCCCCCCCCGATCTGCTGCTCTGCCCCTCACTGCTGGGCCGGAACAGACCCTGAGAGCCAGGCTGAGTGTTTCTCCCCCAGCACTGCAGCGCCCCAGGACCAGGCTCTGCCCGAGGGGGTTGCTCAGGCAGCAGTCACGACCCAGCTGTCTGCTATGGTTTGACTTTCTTCCCTCAGCCCTGGATTAGCAATTGAGCAACACAGCAAGCATCTGACAAGACAGTGCTCCCCAAACCTGTTGAAACTCGCCCAACTCAGGCCCTGTGGGTACACTGGGAAAGCTGAGCATTTGCACCAAGCCTCCTCCTCTTGTTCCTGCCTCTGGGAAGAGGGGCTTGGGCTGAGCCAGTGGGGCGCAGATTGGCCAGGGAGCCATGGGTGGGGTGACAGCTGCCTGCCGTGGGCCCTCCAGTCACCCCTCCACTGCATGGAGCAGGCGCAGCTGCAGGCAGAGCTGCGACCCCAGGGTTGCTCTCCAGATTTCCACAGGAGTTGCCAGGTTTTATCTCTGAGTCCTGAACTGCATCTTCTGTGATTCAGCCAAACTCGGGACGGCTCGCTCCCTGCCGTGACCCCACCAGCTCCCCCTCCCCCATGTCCTGGCAAACTGAAACCAAACTGTGTTCTGAAAGTTCCCTGCCAAGTCAGACCCCGCAGAGGAGGGGACCTGGTCTGAGGAGAGAGCGGGAGGGAGGTGGGAGGAGGAAGGGATGCGTCCTCCAGGGGAGAGGAGCCTCGGACAGCTCACATGTATCTTTGGAGAGGCCCATTAGAACAGCAGGAATGCTGATGGGCCTCAGGGCCCTTCCCTGAGATGACTCTGAATGGTCCCTTCAGACCCTATTTCTCAATCTGTTCACATACAAGCCCTGAAATCCCAGGATTGGGCCCTAGAGACCCTTCCCCAAGGGCTGGAGACAGCAGAATAGCCCCTCCTGAGTCGGGTGCCCAGCTGTTCCGGCAACCCAAGCTTCGAGGCATGAGAGTAAGGGGGTTCTTGGGGATTCTCAGTCAACCCCCTGGGGAACCTTCCTGCCAGGGAGGGCCTGGGATGCCCCCAGGCAAACATGTCGAGCACTTCCTCACATCAGGCCCTGTGCTGGGCACTTAGGACCATACAGCACGGCAGTGGTAGAACCAGGACTCCATCCCAGGTCTCCCAGAGCTGTTCCCGCAGCCGCTGACAGCAGCCCTGCAGCCCTGTACCCCCAGCCAGTTATTCTCTGCTTGGGGGATGAGCCCCACCCTGGTGGGGATGGGAGTAGGGGTTCAGCCACAGGCTCTCCTAGGACTGGGCCTTTGGAAGGTATCCCCCAAGGCCGATGAACTCACTAGAAACCGGGAGCCTCACTCCAGGAGGCCAGCACTGGCTCTGGACAGTTCTGCTGGGGTTTCACCTGTCCCTCCTCTTTCCCCAACCCCAGGTTCCCTCAGCCCAGCAGGGAGGACAGTTCAATGGGTCAGTGGCCACAGGACATGAAAGGTTGTGGGGACACAGGTCGGATGGGTCTAGCAAAGGAAGAGCTCTCTGCTGGCAAATCGGGGGACAAGGTGAGGTCAGGCCAGCCTTAAATTTGATACCCACTGCCCCCAACAACACACCTGCCTCAGGGAGAGAAGGCAAGTTCTCACCTGGCAGAGCTCTGGGGCCATCCAGGCTCAGGTCCAAGGGGCTACTTTGTGGCCCTGAGGCAGCCACCAGCTCGCTGGGAATACATACAGTGAGATGGGAAATGGGGTTGGGGGCTCCCAAACAGGAAGTGGGGGACACAGAGCCCTCAGGAGTGAAATGTAGGGGGCTAGGGTACCAGGATACTGGAAGTAATGAGAATTGGGAAACCAAGAGTCAGAAAATGAGGGCACTGAGGCTTCCAAGGATAGGAGATGGGAGCGAGGGGTCCCAGGAGACAGGAAAGAGGGAAAGGGGCCCAAAGGTGCAGAGTGGTGTGCACCGGCGGTGGAGGCCTGGGTTCCAGGGGAGGCCGTTCTCTCTCTCCGCCTGAGGAAATGCACCTGAGGCCAAGAGGACTTGGCCTGGGCCTTGAGAGACCTAGGACCATGCTAAGGCTGAGGGGTGAAGGCAGCACCCACTGCCCTGCAAACCACCATGAGTGTCTCCAAAGCCTGCCCCTCCAGGGGTTTTGGACCAGTGGCAGCAACCCTTCCATGGCCCCAACAGCTACAGAGACCACAGGCTTCCACACTGTCCAGGCAGTCCCATAACCACCCAGACATCTGTCCCCAGCACCCCTTACTCCTGAACACAGCCCAGACACCTCACTGTAGTTCAGAAAAGACATGGGGCTCTAGAAAGACCCATCAAGGGAAGAATCAGGCCTCCTCCCTCAGGTCACTGTCTGTTGACTGCCAAACTTCATGCCTCAGTACCCTGGGTCATCTTTGGCTTAGGAGCCAGAGTGACCTGTTTTCAAATCCTGACCTTCCACTGCAGGCTGCATGGGCTCAAACACATGCTTCTCTGAGCTTCAGTTTCCTCATCTGCGAAACAGAGGGGAAGACACCCGCCTAGCCAGCCCTGTGCTGTTGCACTAAGGACATACTGAAGCACGTGACTATTGATTGCAGAGTATAAGTGAAGGTCCCATGCATCCACTCTGTGATGCCCACAAATGGTTTCCAAGTCCCCTTGACACTCCTGAGCTTGTCCTGCACACCACTGTCCCTGCCCTCACCCCAGTGTCCCAGCTCTTGATGTCCTAGCAGCACCATCCCCTCCACCCATCTCTCACACTCCCCAGCCTCACAGGGTCTGACTGACAGTCGCCAGGAAACACATCCTCAAACTCTGCAGACTTCATCTGGAGACTCTGTCAAAAGCATGCCATTGGGATGGCTGCTGAGGTCATCCACTGTACCCCGGGGGAGCGTGTCCCACCTCTCAGGCACGATCAGCTGAAAAAAAGACCGGGAACCCAGGACTAAGAGGGCCAAGAGACCCAAGCAAAAAAAAACACACACAAATGAGCAGAAGTCAGCATGGGTCTGGTCTGGGGTGCAGCAGAGGGGCGGCCAGAGGAACTGGGAGAGGCTGTGGGAGGGGTGGTGATGGCACCGATGACAGTGAGCATCTTGAAGGTGCTGCTAGGACAATGCTGCAGCAGGGACGAGCATCTCCTGCACACACATTTCATTCATTTAGGCCTCCTGCGTGCAGGAATTCCAGTCTCCCCACTTTACAGATGAACACGCTGAGGCTCAGAGGTGTTCACTAACTTGCTTCAAGCAACACAAGGATGACATTTGGACCCAGGAGTCCCTGGTCCATGTCCTTTCTGCACTGCCTGCCATGCCAAAAGACAAGGGTCTCCAAGGCTAGGGCACCATCAGGGGGAGCACAGCAGGATACCAAGACTGTGGTTATAGAAACATTCAAAGATGTAAAAGTGAGTGGGGGGTATGGTTAGGATCTTGGGAAACCAGGTACCATCCCCCTAAGAACACAGTCCTGGATGGGGACTGTGGTCACTTTCGCCCTCACTGGCCCGCATCCCCCAAGGCAGCTCTGTTCAGCAGCCACTCCGTTTTCTTCCGGCTCCCCCTCCCACCCACTTGGCCTCCTTCCTCCCTGGTATCGCAGG
Organism: Gorilla gorilla gorilla; assembly: GCF_029281585.2. Classification (NCBI taxonomy): domain Eukaryota; kingdom Metazoa; phylum Chordata; class Mammalia; order Primates; family Hominidae; genus Gorilla; species Gorilla gorilla. The sequence continues at coordinate 217,711,238 of NC_073224.2, forward strand.
CACGACCGCTCCTGAGGAGGCTCTAAATGTGGCCCAGGCAGGCAGGGAGGCCAAAGGGAGGGGGCAGAGAGGCCTGCGCTGGCGTCCCAGCCCCCACCTGGACACCCGCAGGGCCGGGACCCATGACACTGATCTGCTTGGCCTCCCAAACGCTCCAGCTATTTCCCGTCCCCTCTCCTCTTGACTCACAGCGTAAGAGCCGGGAGGAGTCGCAGAGGTGCAGATTTTCCTCTAGGAATTTGTATATTTTTTAAAAAAAGCAAGCAAACCTGGAAAAGCTTGGGACAAGCCCAGCTAATTTTAGTTTCTAATGAAAACAGCAGGTGGCTGAGAGGATCTGATCTCCCTGGCAGGGCAAGGGCCCTCCAGCCTCGCAGGCTGTAGGCACGGGCCGGGCTCGGGGAGGGCCTCCTGGGAGGAGCCTGCAGGACCTGCAGCCCCCGTTGGAGAAGATCAGGGCATGAGCTGGCTGGTAGCAGCAGCAGGGGCGGTCTGGGCTGGTGGGGTAACCTGATCAACGGCATGGCCATGGCGAGAGTCCTGGGTGGCCAGGGCAGCAGGTGGCAAATTGCTAAGCCTGTACTCCATGGTGGCAGGAAGGAGCCTAAATTGGGGCAATGCAGCCACGACAGGAGAAGCCTCAGGGATGGCCAAGGCCCTGCACAGCCTGGCCCGGCCCACCCATCACGCCCTGGCTCTCTGTCACCCCTAGAAAGGGCTGGTGCACTCCATTTTTGAGCATGGTCCAGCTCCAGGGTCAGCGGATGGCACACGTGTCTCTGGGGTTGAGCCACCCTAGGGCACTGGGAATCCTGAGGTGTCCAGTACTAATCAGGCCTCGCCCTGATGGGTCTCCAGGCTCTCAGCAGATCAAAAGACCACAGCAGCCCCCACATTCCTCCCTCATCCTTATCTTCCCCATCCTGAGCACTCTGCCAGGAGGCAAGCAGAGGGAACCCCGTCAGGACAGAGCCCTCCATCCCTGCTGCAGGCATTTATTAAACACCTTCTATGCACTGTGCCCTGTGTGAGGCACCAAGGGCAGTGTTAGCCCCCTCAGCAGGTAAATGGGGCATATCCACAGCCACGTACAGAGGAAAGAGAGTTGAGAGTTAGGGCTGGGTTTGCACTGCAGCTCGCCGCTCTAGCTGTGGGACTTTAACCAAGTTGCTTTATCTCCGTAGCCTCAGTTTGTTCATCTGTAAAATGGAGCCAGATGCTAGTTGGATACTGAAACGGGCAAGCAGAAACATTGTGGATGAGAGCCTGTAATGCCTGGGGTTCTCACTCTCTAGAGCCGGTGCCCGGTTCCATTTCCAGCCCTGGCACCCAGCCCTGCCCGGGCGAGACCCTGGGGTCTGGGGGAACAGGGGTGGGGATGGGGCTGGGCCTCGTGTGTACAGAAGGGGACAGCTGCTGTGCCAGATGAAGGCAGGGGCTGGGGGTGGGCACTGGTGCCAATGGAAGAGGTTGCTCAGCTCCTTCCTGGAAGCTGGCCCAGTGACTCACAGCCACGGCAGCCCAGCAGCTCACCCTAAGCCCCTGCGACTGTCATTCAGCCAGTCTCCCCTTGCTGTGTTCTGAGCCTGGGTGGGGGGATGCAGGTGGCTCCCCTGGTCCATCTTACTACTTATTCAATGGCAGAGACACATCTATCAGCCTGGCATGGGGCCAGCAGGCCCTTGAGGCCCGGCCACTCCCCACCCTGCCAGTAAAAGGAAGCCCACCAACTCCGACAGTGGGAAAGGCCATATGGACCCACCGGTTTACTGTACCCATGAGGAGACAGGCTCCAAGTATGGCAGGGACTTGCCCAAGGTCATGGTGGGTCAGAGGCTGCCCCCCCTGCCCAGAGAACCCCTGCCCTTGGGTGCCTCCCTTGACCAGAGGCCAGGGCCCAGCACAGCCAGATGCAGCCTTCTTGGCTGCACACTGTGGGAGCAGAGACTGAGTTGGGGATGGGCCAGCTCTGTGCCCCCACATCATAGAGCAAACAGGGCCCCCACCCTTCTCCAAGAGGCCAAGCCTCGGTATGAGCAGGAAAGGATCCAACGTCAGGCTCAATTCCTTGTCCCCCCACCGAGGGACACCTGTGGCCTGAATGTGGACCTGGCCCATCGCCAGTAGCCGGGCTCTTGGCGCCCCCTGCAGGCCAAGAGCAACAGGTGGGACTAGCTCCACAGGCGACCCCTTGGCTGGGCACAGGCAGGAGAGCACCCAGGCAGGGCTGAGAAGCCGGGTGGGCCCCTCCCCTTCCAAATGCAGCCTCTGCTGCCTCTCAGCCCCCTTCCTGCCCTTGTCTTCCCTCCAAGGGGCTCCGAGCTCCTGCCTGGGCCTTGTCAGGACACCACCAGTCTGTGCATCCCCTGGGAACCACCTGGTAGATAGGAAGGAGGGGTGGGGAGGCCCCTGGGAGACCAGGAATGCAGGGGGTGGGGAGGGGAGGTTGGCCTTCTTCGGCCTGAGACCACCTACTTTGCACTTGCCCCATGCTGTGCACTTGCCCCCACAATTACCTGGCACCTAGGATGTGCCCAGCTGACAGCCAGGTGCATCACACAGCAAATCACGGGCATTCCTCTTGGCAGCCCTCTGGGTGAGAACCGTTATCTCCATTTACAGATAAGGAAAGCCAGGCTCAGGCTCCACAGCCACGGGGAAAAGGAAACATCCTGGGGATCAATGCCACAGTGAGGAGGACAGTGGCATCCCTGAGTCAGAGCTCCCTATGGCTGAGAAGGAAACATCACCCATACTTATGCAGACTGCTCTCCAGGCCAGTGCCCACCTAGCTTCCCAGGTGCACCTAAGGCACATTAAATTAACCTCAGAGGCCCACCAACCCCCACTGGGACTGAGGCCCAGGCACCTCCACTTTCAACAAACCCTGCACACGTTTCAATGCACAGCCAGATTCAAGAAACGTCACTTGGTCCAACCCACATACCTGACAAATAAAATTTAGCTGCCGCCTGCAAACCTCCAGGGATGGGGAGACAGCTCCCCAGCTGCACCCTGGCTAGCATCTTTGGGTTGAACAAACCCAGCTCCCAGCAGCTTCTGGCCACAGTGTCAATTCTAGTCTTTGAGCCACACAGAGAATACTGTCTCTGCCCAAGGCTGTGAAGCCAGGCAAATGCCAGGTTCAAGTTCTGCTCAACCTCACTGGCTGTGTAGCCATGCACATGAGGTAAATTACTTAAAATGTCTGTGCCTCAGTTTCCTCATCTTTTAAATGGCAGCTGGTTGGCTTTCTGAGAGGATTAAACGCAATAATGTAAAGTACTTAGCCCAGTCCCAAGTTCCATAGAAGTTAGCTCTTCTTATCATCAGAAAGAATTCCCATAAGTAGGACTTTCTGTGTGCTTTTCTATTTGGTCACCATTCATTCATTCCCTCATTCAGCAAACAAATGGCGACTTCCTGCCTCATTGCCTCGGGCCAGTGTCAGGCCATCTCTCACACAGATCCCTCTTGCTCCAGGTAGCAGTTCCTCCACTCAGACAGAACCGGTGGTCCCTTCTCTTACTACAGATGAGGAAACTGAGGCCCAAAGAGCAGTTACCTTCCCTTTATCCTTCTTCAACAAGAAATTTGTGCAGCTTCCTTTATAAGATGCAACAGCTTCTTCACAGCCAACCCCTAGAAAATCCCCAACCCTTGGGAGACTCAGTGTGCTGGGCAAGCCCCTGGGGGAGGCCTGGCTCGCTGCAGAGTCTGGGACAGCAGGAAACTCTTTTTCCAGAGCCTCCAACCTGTGTGGCTGAGGCTGAAGGTAGAGCCAGGCCTGGAGCCTCCTTCTGGGAGGCATGGGAAGGCCCCCCTTTCCATCTCTGGGCCTCAATGTGCCCACCTGTAAAATGAGGGTTCTGGGCCGGATACCCTGTTGGGGAACATTGCTTAGGTGTGATTCTCTGCACTCTGTTGCTCCTCCAAGAACCTGGAAGGCAGCCCCGCCCTGGCAGGTGATCAGATGCATCTCCCACTCCTGGGAAAGGGGGCCTTCCAGAGTCACCACTCGGCTCTCCTCTCCAGAGGCTGCCTCTTGTGCACCTACTATGTGCACTTGGCCCTGGCCGGAGACACTCGGGGGAAGGGTAGGGCAGGCTGAGGGGCAATGGTTAGACCACAAGCCTCTGTGTTGTCCAGACCCAAGCTCTAATTCAGTCTGCTCTTAGAGCTGGGTGACCTTGAGTCAGTCACTCCACCTCTCTGAACAAGACCTGACACTTAATAAGTGCTCAGTTAATGCGCGTTCCCCTTCCCTCAAGAGAGGTTCAGCTTCTCCCTCACAGGGCCCCTCCCCAGCTCTGCTCCAATCCCAGTGAGCACTTTTATGTCTTGCTCCAGGTCCCTTTGCCTCCTGGCCCAGATCACAGAGTGTCTGTCCTTAGATGAGTTAGGGCCTCCCAGGCCCCTTGAATGCCACCAAGGAAGACAGGCAGGAGAAAGACCTATGGGTGTGAAGGGACTTGAAGCTGAGCTCTGGCACTTACTATCTGTGTCACCTTGGGCCTGTCACCCTCTTAGCCTTCATTTTAGAATCCATAAAATGGGCATAATCATGATCCCCTCATAGATTTGGGGCGACGATGCAACAGGGCGAAGTGCAGCCATGGTGCGCGGCACTTAGTAGGTGACCTGTAACTGTGGTGCTCTCTCTTGTCCTCCACTGAAATGGAAACATTCACAGGCCCCCCTCCCGCATGTGCCTGGTCCCTGAGCACCTTCACAGAACTCGTCTCATCGAGATCGTGATCCTCACAACAACCCTCTGAGGAGTAGCCATCGTTGCTCCATCTCTATAGAAACTCAAGGGGCAGAGGGGAGAGCATGCTGCACTTGGCTTTTGAAGCGTCCACACAGCCCACTCTCGCCACCACCACCCATAACCTGACCATCCCTAGACCTCTAGCCCATCAGTGCCCTCACTGTCCCACCTCCAAAGGGTGGCAGCAATGACACTGGTCTCCATCTGGTGGTCCTAGGATGTGGCTGGCAGTGAGGATCTTGGTCTTGTGGCCAGAAGGTCAGCCAAGGATCACTGGGGTTCCTGCCTAGGACAGGGAAAGAGAGACCCTGGGCAGACAGCGGCTCCAGCCTCCTAGCTAGAAGGCATCTCGGCAGGGAACAGTGGGATCCCATAGCCAGGTCTGGGGTGACATCCTGGCACAGACAGTGGCACGGGGGCTGCCAGGGCAGGGAGGGATCCCGTAGGGGCTCGATGAGCTTCCCTCCCACTGCTGCCGCCTGCTTTGCTGAACTTGAGATAGAGGCTTTTTGCAGAAGACAGGATTTCCACTCCCTTGGTGCCCCTAGAGCCGGGCAAGAGGGCCTGTAACTGGATCCAGAGAGAAGTCGGCAGCCAGGCCCAGTCACTGGGACGAGTCAGTTCCCAGAGACCCGGGCTGGAGCTCAGGCCTGGTCCGGGGCCGGGAAAGATGAGGAGGTGGGCTCTGCATCACGTGTCACCCTCTCCCCAGGTACCTGGCCAAGCTGTCGTCGGTGGGGAGCATCTCAGAGGAGGAGACGTGTGAGAAACTCAAGGGCCTGATCCAGAGGCAGGTGCAGATGTGCAAGCGGAACCTGGAAGTCATGGACTCGGTGCGCCGCGGTGCCCAACTGGCCATTGAGGAGTGCCAGTACCAGTTCCGGAACCGGCGCTGGAACTGCTCCACACTCGACTCCTTGCCCGTCTTCGGCAAGGTGGTGACGCAAGGTGAGGGAAGGGCGTGCGGGGCTGCAGGGGAGCCTGTGGTGCCAGGGCATGGGCCCGGCAGGAAATGAGATGCTCGTGAGCAACGGGACTATTCCAGGTCATTTCTGAAGCAAAACCAGCACAGAACCCAAGTGAGGGCATAAAGGATGCAGAGCGTTGGGGGCCCCAGGACAGGAGGATGATCCAGGTGGGATGCGTGTGTGGGATGGGGGCCATCAGAAGAGGTGGCAGCTCTGTGTTGAGGCAGCACTCAAAAGAGCACTGTGTTTCCACTGCTGGCCTCCTGGAAGTGTAAGCAGGTAATTAAGGAAGAAACTGAGGCTCAGGCAGGGGACACCACTGACTTGCCCAAGGTTCCTCAGAGGAAGAGAAGCAGTCAGGGCTCAGACCCGAGGCTCTGGACCCCTGGCCCGCTGCTCTTCCCACACCAGCACTTGGCCTCCAGTATCTGGGCCCATCCCATTCCTTGGTACACCTGAACAACCCTATTGTGCACCTCCAGCATAGCCAGCCCTGAGATACAGGGATGCACAGAAACAGGCACATGGAGGTTAAGTAACTTGCCCAAGGTCACAGAACTAGAAAGTGGCAGAGCCAGCTGGGCGCAGCGGCTCATGCCTGTAATCCCAACACTTTCGGAGGCCCAGGCGGGCGGATCACGAGGTCAGGAGATCGACACCATCCTGGGTAACACAGTGAAACCCCGTCTCTACTAAAAATACAAAAAAATTAGCCGGGCGTGGTGGCGGGCGCCTGTAGTCCCAGCTGCTGGGGAGGCTGAGGCAGGAGAATGGCGTGAACCCAGGAGGCGGAGCTTGCAGTGAGCCGAGATCATGCCACTGCACTCCAGCCTGGGAGACAGAGCGAGACTCCATCTCAAAAAAAAAAAAGAAAAAAAAGTAGAAAGTGGTAGAGCCAGGACTCAACCCCAGGCCGTCCCGCTCCCAGGTCTGTGGTCTTATCCTCGATGAGGAGACGCTGTGATCAATGGGCCAGGGGAGCCTGTGGGAGCACAGGGTGGACACCACCCCTGGCTGGGGCTGGGATGCTCAGGGAAGGCTTTTCCGAGGAGATTGGTCCTCAGCTGAGACCAGAAATGTGAGATGGCATTAAGCCAAAGACAGGGGGGCCAGGGCATAGAGAACGGTCTATGGAACGGGAAGTCTCCTCCAGAGGTCGCCGGCCAAGCTCCCGCCCTCAAGGAAGTACTCTAAACCATGGGCCCCTTTTTCTACTTCCTGAGCATGAAACTGGCACTTCCGAGCCACTATTCGTCGACAGGGCCCTTTGACTTGTTCAGGCAGCAGGACGGGGTTGCCTGGGCCAACCCTTCTCCTGACACCTGTGGTCCTGAACGGTCGGGGCTGCTGGGCTTGTAGCAAACCATTTGGATGTTGCTAGAAACCAACTGTGATAGAAATTTGGAAGCCATTCTCCTAAGAGCTGGCAGGGGCCAAAAAGGCATGATCTCGCTTGGCATTACTGAACATCGCTGCTCTGGAAAAGCAACAGAGACCCAGTGAGCAGCCTGGCAGTGGAGGATCTCCCAGGATGACAGGGCTGCCTGGTCGATAGAGCCCCAGAACCAGCCTCAAACAGCAGCCCATGAGCCTGGGAAGCCCTTGGACACAGTAGGTGTGTATTGGACAGATTGGTGGATAGATTGGCAGGGTTTCATATGGCAGGCTGTCACCCTCTCTCACTCCTCCCTTTGCACATGCAATGTCCTCTACCCCAAACACCCAAGCCCCCTTCTTGAGGGCTCAGCAGTTCCCTCCTCCACGACACCTTCTCAGCTTTTCCCTCTGGGCTCCAAAGCTCTTTGTTCTTGCTGTAGGATTTTTTTAAAATCATAATTTCAAACTTACAGAAGAGTTGCAAAAGTAGGACAAGTAATTCCTATATCCTTTTCACTCGATTCACCAACAGCTTACATTTTCACCCATTTGCTTTGTTATTCTCTATTTCTATATATAGACACACATTTTTGTCTAAGCCATTTGTGTTCACACTGCTTCTAGCACACCTTTTAGATTGAAATGCGTATCTCCTCACCCAACTCCACTCCCCCATCACTAGGACTCGGGCCCTTCGAAGGCAAGGTTCATGGCTCATTGACCTGTTTCTTGGCACGTGGCAAAGCCTGGCATGGAGGAGACAGTGGATGTCATCTACTGACAGAAAGCAGGTCAGGGGAGAGGACTCAAAGGCGCAAGGAAGGAGGTAGCCTGGGGCAATGCTGGCCTGAAGCCATCGTGGGTACTCGGGACCTCATGAGAAGCCCTCCTTACCTTTGGGGGAGGAACCAAGGGGGCACCCACACCGGCTCAGCATCTGAGGGACACTGAGATTCCTACTAGGCCTGGGTGGTACCTGCTCTGGACTAAAGTCTGACTGGTGGAGTCGAACGTCCAATCCCCTTTGGAGAGGGACATGTCAAGGTGCTGAGACTAAGCCAGTCACACTCGGCAGGTGCCAGTCACACCTGGAGAAGGAGGCTGAGCTCTGCCCACTCATCAAACTCCTCCCTTTTACGTTTTTGGTTTTCTTCCTTAGTAAAATTCCTCTTGGAAACTTCTTAATTTGTCTCCACTGACTAAGAGGAAAAGGGGATTGTCCCTCCTGAGGTCTGAGAGGGAAGCACTGCTCTCAGAAGGTCCAGGGATTGGCTGGTGAGGCAGATGGAGGAAGGGTGAGGCCGAGGATGACCTGGGACAAGTGCCTGCACTCCCCTGAGCATCTGTGTCCTTGCCTGGCAACAAGGCCACACATAGGCCCACCTCAGGAGGCTGTCACGAAGATACAGTGATTTCATGCATGGGAAGCACTTCGTGTAGACACGCTTCCCGTCACCAGCTGCTGTCATCTGCAGTAGCCTGTGTAAGCGGGCCTCACTCACATGCTCTCAGGACTGGGGACATGGCCGGAGCCTGCATACATGAGCGGCCTGGCTGGGTTGTGGCGTCAAACATGGAAGACAAAGCTAGCAGGCCAGACCAGACCCACCCCGGGGTCTGAGAGGAGAGGAGCCCCCATTTGCTGAGGGCCTTTGGTGTGCTATCACGTCAGGTCATCCTCGTGACACTGAGTTTACAGTGCTGTTCTCCCACATCACAGCTGAGAAAGGAGACTTGGCAAGCAGAGGGCGGTAACATCCCCAGCCCTGGGCCTGCCAACTCTTGGCTGGGAGATTCTGGGGAAGGTCCGTGAGTGTCCTCCTTGACCACTCCAGGACCAGCCTCCTAGGATTCCCGTGAGGATGAGAGAGATGATGCCTAGGAAGAGCTAACTGACCCCCACACGGCTCAGGGCTGAGGGGGCTCTCCCACTGCCAGCACTGCCCCAGGTCTCACAGCCTCCCCTGCTCCTGGCCTGGAGGCAAGATGGACAGTGAAATGATGATGAACGATGAGGGAGGTGTGTAATTCGGGGCAAAACTGTGTGTTCTAGGCTGAAAATCTACCAAAAATTTGGTAAAGATGGTATCTGGCACAGCCGGGAGGGCGGGGATCGGTGGTTCTTGGCTGAGCAGGTATTCAGCGCTAGATGAGGGATGGCCTCTGTATTTTAGTCACTACTTAATCCCAAGCCCTAGAACAGGACCTGCACATAATAGGTAACCAACAAATATTAAAATATTAAATGAGCAGGACCTGCACATAATAGGTAACTGATAAATATTGAATGGATCGTTAAATACTGAACTGATAAATATCAAATAACCAATAAATATCGAATGAACCAAAGGGTGTGAGGGTGGGAGGGAGGCCACAGCGCCTGGCAAAGGTGTGCCTGGGCAGGTGGGAGAGGCAGGAAAGGCGATAAAAACTCCCCTTCTCCTGCTGTCCTCCATTTGTAGACAGCACCGGGCCTCCTCTGCCTCTACCGTGTCTCGTTCTGCGACCTTGAGCAAGTCCCTGTCCTGAGATGAAGGACTTGATGAATTCTGAGGCCCCTTCAGGGTCTGACTGCTGTGGCTGGGAGGCCATGTGGTGCCCTGGCCATAGCAAAGTGAGGGTCCAAACCCAGGCCTGTCTGTCCATTCCCCATGTCTAAACCATCTAGGACACCTTCCTGACTGTGGCACCACCTGGACCTAAGAAGCAAATGCTCTGTGGTCTTGGGCGTCCCTCACTAGAACCTGTGCTCTCACCTTTATCCTCAATATTGGCATCACACTGGACCCAGTGATGGGGAGAACATTATTTTCTCCTGGGTTACCTCTGTGACCCAGCCTTTCGATGCTGTAAGTTACAGAAGATCTGGGGAGGGGTTACCCCCAAGACATTCCCAGACTAGGAATGCCTTGAGGCTGCAGTGGCCAGACACACACAAGACAATTAGAAGATAAATCTGGGGGACATCCTGATTCTGACCGCATGGGGCAGGGAGGCAGAGAGGTGCGAGGTCTGGCCTGCCGGGGTGGCATTATTATCCCCATGTTAGAGTCAAGAACACTCAACTCAGGAAGGCTCAGAAAGAAAGGTCACACTGCTAGTGAGAATCCAATACAACTTTGGCTCTGAAACCTTTGCTCTTTCCCTGATCCTATATTGTCTCTTAAATCCAAAGGGGCTTCCTGGAGGTGGTTTCAAGAAAAGGTAGGTTTCTGCACATCCAAGAGAGTAAAGGAATCTGGAAAGGCAGACTGGGCAGGGATAGAGGTTGGAGAATGGGGGATAAGGTTATCCTGGGAGACAGTGCCTGTCCTGCCCCACCTCCCCAGGACTCCAGCTGGCCTCACCTCCGCCAAGATACGTGCCCTGGCACCCAGGGGATCAGCAAGCCTATGGCTTCATTGCCAGTCCAACTCAGCCTTAGCCAGTTCTCCAAACACTCCTAACTGCTTGAATATCCTTCCTTCTCCTGTATCTGGGAAAGACTTCACAAGTGATACGCTCTGAAAAGCACAGGCCTGGAGTCCGACAAGCCTTGGTTCTAATCCCCACTTGGCCATTTACTGCCTGAGGAACCCAGGACAAGCCACCAAGCCTCACCTTTTCTTCCACAGAGCAGAGCTGTAGAGAGCTCATTGCTAAGGCTGTCATGAGCCTTAGACAGCACATAGCAAGCCCTCAGAAAGAGTGGCTGTTAGTGGATTTACGGGTTAACTGAATTCCCAGCCCCAGGCAGCCTTAGCACCTTGGAAAAGGTGGCATTGAGGCTGGACCCAGAGGACACACAGTATTTAGGCCTGTGACGTCAGAGGCCAGGGGTGCTCTGGGAAGAAGAAACAGCAGGAAGAAAGGAGCTGGGTGTGAGAAGGGGCAAATGGCTGTGTGAAAATGGAAGAAGGCACCATAGAGTTCTGCCTTACCCTGGCCCCTGGCCCAGGAAAGGACAAGGTGAGGACTGCCTTCGTCCCTTGGAAAGCCCCTGGCCAGGGAGCAGGATCTGCCACCTTGCTGGGGAACCCCCCCGCTGCTACCTGCCCAGGTGGACTACAGTTCTTTCTCTATATCTGAGTGGCCCCTGAGGAGAGTGCTCTGCCAGGTCCTCCTCGAGCGAGCAGGGCTCCAGCCTGGGCACCTGGGCAGAGATGAGGAGCTGGGAAGGGCCACCACCCTGGAGTCCAAGGGCTGGACACCAGAACCAGGTAGAGAAGGCTGGAGGAGCCGCCGTCAGCTTTAGGGGCACAGATGCTTGCCCACATCTTCCAGGCTTTCTGGGGCCTCCTGTGCTGAGCCCAGAGGCCAACTGTTCACCGTCCCCCAGTAAAGAACCCAGAGAGGGAATTGGGCTTGTCCTACAGCATGTGAAGTTTGGGGTGGACCTAAGGAAGCCCTTCTTGGCTCCATATGTGGGAGGTGGAATCAACTGCATGTGTATTCCCAGGGGCGCAGGGCCTCTGGGAGGCAGAATAATGTCAGGTTTAAAAGCTCTGGAGTCTGGCTGCCTGGGCTCAAATTCTAGCTCCACCACTTCCTGGCTGGGTATTGTTGGACAAGTTGCTTTACCACTCAGTGCCTCAGTTTCCTCATCTGTCAAAGAAGGATGAAAAGTATCTACTTCATAGGGTTGTTGGGACAAGTATATAACACATGTGAAGTCCTTAGACAGAGCCCAGCACATGGTAAGCTGTCTGCAAGCTTTAGCTCGTTATTATCTTCCTTTCAGAATCTCTTCCTTCAGGACCACTCCCGAGCTGAGAAAACTCCAGTGTTCTTGTTCCCAAAGCCAGGGCAAAATGAACCTGGAGTCTCGGTGGATGAATGTTGGTTTGGGGAATGAGGCAGAGATCTCTCTGAGCAACCTCCCTGGGGGCCCTGCACCCCAGGGACCACCAGTACACAGGGGAGATCAGCCTGGGGCTTGGGTTGGGCCGGGGTGGCCTGGGAGCCAAGACCAGCAGAGGAGGAAGGACCACGAGAGGCCAGGCTGAGGCGACCCGCCAGTCTCATCAGCCAGCCCCGTCTCCTGCTTTGACTTCCCTTCCCCCTTGGTCTTTGGGGCAAAGATTTGTGCTGGTTCAGGCCTGGAAATACCAGAAATACCAGAAACTGAAGTCGTCTCTCTTTGGGCGGCCACAGCATAAAACCAACCAACATGATCCTGCTATTAACCTCGATTAACTCGGAGAAGACTCTGTCTCAGGCTGTCGAGGCGCCATTGCTCCAGCCAAGCCCCCCAGTGCTGGCCCAAAATGGCCAAGCCAGGGTGGAGAGTGGGCAGTGGAGAGTGGGTGGTGGGCACTATCGCCAGCTCAAGGGCCGAACCAAGAACTGGGCGTCCTGAGTGGTCGGGGACTGAGCTGCCTCCCACCCCAGTGCTCAGCCTCTACTGCCTCTGTCCACAGACAGGGGCACAGAGAAGGTGATTGTTTCCATCTGACCACGGTGACTGCTCCCTGGGGCAGCCGAGAGCACAGGCCTGGATGTCACAGAGGTAATTGCCAACCATGGGGCCAAAGCCTGCCCCCTCCGCTCCTGCGGACACAGACACTCAGGCAAGAGACAGAAGGACAGTCACAGCGTACAGAGGCCCTCCTCACAGGGCCCAGGAGGGGAGCATGGTCTGCTGTCTGGTCACACACCCAGCCGGCCATGCATACTCCAGCTCACACACTGCCCCCCACCTCCAGAAAGAGAGTCCACAACAGCTACACCCCCGAGGCACAGTTCTTAGGAGGATAAAAACATCCATTCAGGCGAGGGACGAGGGCAGGCACCAAAATAGAACCACTGAGAAGTCATGAGGCAGAGGCAGACAGACGTGTGCTTGAGTCTTGGTTCCATGGCTCTCTGGCTGGGTGACTGGGACCAAATCCCTTCCCCGGCTGATTCTCCATTTCTCCGTCTATAAAATGGGGGACAATGAAGCCCCCAGTGGTGGAGGGCTTATGCATAATAGGTATCTCCTAATTAGACACAGTAGAGGTTGGGGGTTACATAGAAGCTGTTGTTATTACGGTTTACTCTAAGGAAGCAAGACATTTTCAGAAACAGGCCCAGTCTCAGAGGAAGGGGCAAGATCATACACAAGGAAGGGCGACTCCTCAGAGCCCAGTGGGGCCAGCTGGGTAACAGTCCAGACCTGAGTTTATAGTCCAGGCCCTCTTCCTACCTGCAGCCTTGGCAAGCCAGTTCACCTCTCCCAGCCTGTCTGGTCTTCCATAAACCTTCACGAACCTTCTGGTGGGGGGAGTGAGAACGGCTTCCCACAGGAGCTGGGAACACAGGCTCTGAAGCCAGACTGTCTGCTGGCTCAGTGACCTCGGAAAAGCCCCCGAGCCTCTGTTTAAATGGAGATGGTAACAGTACTTGCCTCCTGGGGTGGTTGTGAGGATGACAGCATCTGCACGTTTGAAAAGCCCTAAGCCACGCCTGGTAAAGGAAGCAGATTCAGCTATTGGTGTGATAAGAACAAGCGCCATGGGGTGCCTAGCACATGATTTCTGCCTGTCTTGCTCCCTCCTGGCCTCCAGCAAGCAGGAGGCTCCATATGCCCCTCCCCCTCTACAAAGGAGGGTGCAGGGAGGAGCCCTGGGACCCAGCCCTGCCCTCCCTCTGCCTCCCACAGGGACTCGGGAGGCGGCCTTCGTGTACGCCATCTCTTCGGCAGGTGTGGCCTTTGCAGTGACGCGGGCGTGCAGCAGTGGGGAGCTGGAGAAGTGCGGCTGTGACAGGACGGTGCATGGGGTCAGCCCACAGGGTAGGTGCAGGAGGTGGTCAGAGTGGGAGGGCAGGGGGCTTGGCCTTGGCCCTCACTCACCGCAGCCCTTTCTGTGCCCACCACACCCCAGGCTTCCAGTGGTCAGGATGCTCTGACAACATCGCCTACGGCGTGGCCTTCTCACAGTCGTTTGTGGATGTGCGGGAGAGAAGCAAGGGGGCCTCGTCCAGCAGAGCCCTCATGAACCTCCACAACAATGAGGCCGGCAGGAAGGTAGTGTGGCACTACCCCCCACCAAGAGCGGGGTAGGGATAGCATGGGCAGGGCCCCACAGACTCTCCCACCCACACGGCCACTCAGAAAACATTTGTGCAGGCTCTCACCAGCACCTGTCACCTTCTGTAGGCCAGTGGGGTTCAGGACAGGCCAGAGGGGGGTACAGACAGGCAGGCAGGTGTTACAGAATGGGGTAAGTGGCCCCCTCCATACATATGGCCCCCACACACACATACACATATGTGTCCATCCCTGTCTCTCACACACACTCATTCCCCAAAAGAGCAGCAGAGCTAGATGTGAACTTTTCTCTCCATCACCACGAAGATCATGTGCCTAACTGTAATGCCACCTGCCTTCTGGATGCCTACTCCCCAAGGTTCCCGTGGAGGTTAAATGCAGCAGTGTTCTCCCCACCCCGCACCTGTCACTCACTGTTGATAGGACACCACCCTTAGTGCTTCTCTTTCTTCAACTCCCAGTGCCCCAAGTGCAGGGACAGTACCTCGTTCACCTGTCACAACACTGCTTAGCAGCCCAGTACCGCGTAATTCGTAAGAGGAGGCACAACGGCAAATCTGACTGCAGCGTCAGCCCCAGGAACCCCGACGCTCCGCTGTCAGCCTCCAGGGCCCCTCCCCTGCCTTCCCTTGCCATCTCCTGATGGCCCCTCTCCCCCACCCTCTCCCACAGGCCATCCTGACACACATGCGGGTGGAATGCAAGTGCCACGGGGTGTCAGGCTCCTGTGAGGTAAAGACGTGCTGGCGAGCCGTGCCGCCCTTCCGCCAGGTGGGTCACGCACTGAAGGAGAAGTTTGATGGTGCCACTGAGGTGGAGCCACGCCGCGTGGGCTCCTCCAGGGCACTGGTGCCACGCAACGCACAGTTCAAGCCGCACACAGATGAGGACCTGGTGTACTTGGAGCCTAGCCCCGACTTCTGTGAGCAGGACATGCGCAGCGGCGTGCTGGGCACGAGGGGCCGCACATGCAACAAGACGTCCAAGGCCATCGACGGCTGTGAGCTGCTGTGCTGTGGCCGCGGCTTCCACACGGCGCAGGTGGAGCTGGCTGAACGCTGCAGCTGCAAATTCCACTGGTGCTGCTTCGTCAAGTGCCGGCAGTGCCAGCGGCTCGTGGAGTTGCACACGTGCCGATGACCGCCTGCCTAGCCCTGCGCCGGCAACCACCTAGTGGCCCAGGGAAGGCCGATAATTTAAACAGTCTCCCACCACCTACCCCAAGAGATACTGGTTGTATTTTTGTTTTGGTTTGGTTTTTGGGTCCTCATGTTATTTATTGCCGAAACCAGGCAGGCAACCCCAAGGGCACCAACCAGGGCCTCCCCAAAGCCTGGGCCTTTGTGGCTGCCAGTGACCAAAGGGACCTTGCTCGTGCCTCTGGCTGCCCACATGTGGCTGCCACTGACCACTCAGTTGTTATCTGTGTCCATTTTTCTACTTGCAGACTTAAGGTGGAGTAACAAGGAGTATTACCACCACATGGCTACTGACCGTGTCATCGGGGAAGAGGGGGCCTTATGGCAGGGAAAATAGGTACCGACTTGATGGAAGTCACACCCTCTGGAAAAAAGAACTCTTAACTCTCCAGCACACATACACATGGACTCCTGGCAGCTTGAGCCTAAAAGCCATGTCTCTCAAATGTCCTGAGAAAGGGAACAAGCAGATACCAGGTCAAGGGCACCAGGTTCATTTCAGCCCTCACATGGACAGCTAGAGGTTCGATATCTGTGGGTCCTTCCAGGCAAGAAGAGGGAGATGAGAGCAAGAAACGACTGAAGTCCCACCCTAGAACCCAGCCTGCCCCAGCCTGCCCCTGGGAAGAAGAAACTTAACCACTCCCCAGACCCACCTAGGCAGGCATATAGGCTGCCATCCTGGACCAGGGATCCCGGCTGTGCCTTTGCAGTCATGCCCCTGAGTCACCTTTCACAGCGCTGTTCCTCCATGAAACTGAAAAACACACACACACACGCACACACACACACCTGCGAGAGAGAGGGAGGAAAGGGCTGTGCCTTTGCAGTCATGCCCGAGTCACCTTTCACAGCACTGTTCCTCCATGAAACTGAAAAAGGAAAACACACACACACACACACCTGCGAGAGGGAGGGAGGAAAGGGCTGTGCAATAAAGTCCTCTCCCATTATCTTAACACAATTTATTGAGCAAATACTATGTGTCCTAGGCCCTGTACAGGCCATCTCACTTGAAGGCCACAACAGTCCTGGGAAGCAGACAAAACAAGAATGCTAACGCCCATCTGACATCAGAGATGGCAGTGCTCCCCAGACCTCTCACAGCAAGCTGGATGGACAGGCAGGGCCAGAAGAGTCCTCTAGCCAAGCCTCCTCCTTGGTTCTTGTACCCAAAGGCAGAGAAACTGCAGGTCTTCTTGGGTCTGAGCCTGGGGCAGGGGTTCTGGCTGGACGAAAAGGGGCAGGGAAGCAGCAGGAGCCAGAGACCACAGGCTGAGCTGGAGCCCACATGGTTCCTAAGGGCAGAACAGGCTCTGAGGAAAGATGTGAACAGCTGGAAGGCTGACAGTGAGGTCTCAGCAGTGTGGCGCACCCCTCCCCAGCACATCCGAGTCCCTGGGGTCCCAGGTACCATAGGTACTGCAAGATTTCCCAAGAGACAGCACCAGCAACCTGGGCCTGACCCTGTACAACCGCCAAACCATCACGAGCCCCGCCCAGGCTTGTGAGAAGGACATGCATGGATCAAGACCTTGCCCTTGACCCATCTGCTTCTCAGATGGGCTCCCAATCACCAGAGGAAGTTGCTGTCAGCCCACTTTCCAGACTGCCCCCACACTGGGGCTCTAAGTTTCAGGTCTGAGATTTTATGCTCTGTGATCCCCCACTTGGGGTTCCCAGACTCCAAGCTCCTGGCTTCTGTGTTCAGTGGCTGAATTCAACATCCGAGATTTGGAATATGGGCTCCAGCCTGCAGAAACTCTTCTCCAGGCATTGTGGTTTGTGCCTCCTAGTGTTGGCTCCCTCATGAATAGAGGGTCAACACCCTTGGCCCCCAGCCAAGATCTCTGCTCAATGTCCATACAAGGAGGAAGCCAAAACCAAGTGAGGTGCTGGAGCCACATTCAAATGTGGTGATAATCTTGGGGCAGGCCAGCTCTGATGTGGATGAAAGCTGAGCCAACTGTCGCCACAGCTGCCCATCTGGGTCTGCTGCTCCCCTGGCTGGCTGTTCAGCTGTCTACTAAGCCCAGAAAAAAATACTATGCCTCACTAGCAGAGGCTAGACCCAGAAAGAGGGAACAGTGAGGACCCCTCCCCTCCCAGAGGAAAGAGCTGAGCCACTCTCCCCATCCAGGGAACAGTGGGTCCAGGCTGGATGCTGGTATGATGGGAACTGCCCTTTTCACCTGCCAGCGAGTTCCTAAAGCTGATCTTCCTGGGGTTCTGAAGGTTGCGACCTAGGTTAATCAGACCAGATTCTAGGAACCACTGCCCAGGCCAACCACCGCCAGTGCTGCAGAGATCAAAGAAATCCACAGCCACAGGAAAAGGAGCTTCTTTGGACATGCCCAGCTCCAAACTGTCCCAGGGGGAACTGGCACAGCCCTTACATAGCCCACCCCCTCTTGGCCTCACCGTGGCCTGGAAATTGGCCAGAGGGTCCACATCCTGCCCAAACCACTCTCCTCTCGTCCCAAGGCAAAGGTGATGCCCTGAGGCCTAGGGCTGGATAAAGCCCAGCTCTGGATGCTGCTAACCCACTCTGCTGCCCCACCCCATCCTCCAATTTTTATACTAGGCTCTTTGCCATTGTGACGTCCCATGACATAGTCTGATGCACGATAAAACAATTATTTCTTTATCTTGCAATTGTGACAGTGACTTTTTTTATAGAATAGGGAGAAGAGACTTGGAGAAGGTCATGGGAATAGCAGACAAATAGTAGCAAATTCTATATATAGGTGCCCCTTTGCCTTCTTAATAGGTGGTTTGAGGGCCACAAGGACCCACCTGCATGCTTTCTGAAACTTCACTGTTAACACACAAAGGCTTCTTCGTGTGCATTTCACTGGGTCATGACCAGCTACTTAAACCTTGGCCTAGTCAGATCTTTCAAGAGTACTGATGAGGTCCTGGTTGAGTAGAGGGCCTGGTAAACTGGCTACTGACATGGGAGGTAGGGGATGAGGGAAAAGGACTTAGTTTCTGTCCTGAGACATGGGAATCCAAGGACTATGGCTCACAGGTAAACTCCAGGATTAGAATCCAATTAGAATAAGGAGTCTGGGTGGAAAACTTCAAGTAATTCAAGTCTAAAGCCACAGCCAAGGGAACTCGTTGCTGATGGGGAGATCCAGGGTGGCTTCTCAGGAACCTCCATTCTAACTAAGTGAAGTCCTTATTCTTACCAAAGTAGGCCATGGCCTATCCCCCACCCCCACTGCAGCAAATTCACAGCAGCCGGGGAGTGGGTAGGCTGCTCTGTGCTCAGCTTTCCAAAGGCTTAGCAGGGTAAAGGGCTAAAGAAAAGTGCTTTCAGGACAGCAGGGGTGCTTCTGAATTTGTGAAGAATCGGGGGCATGGGCATAATAGACAAAGGGAGGTCCCGGGACACGGTATAGAGTATGGGTGGACAAAAAAGGACACCTCATCCTCAGAAAGGCAGAGAGAGGGGATAGAGGGTACAAGAGCAGCAAATAAGTCAAGGTTAGCAACATAGTGAAACTCCACCTCTACAAAAAATTCAAAAATTAACCTAGCACAGTGGCACACACCTGTAGTTTCAGCTACTCAGGAGGGTGAGGAGTGGGGATCACTTGAGCCTTGGGGACAGAAGTTGCAGTGAACTGAGATTGCATCACTGCACTCCAGCCTATGCAACAGAGCAAGACCCTGTCTCAAAACAAAACCAAACCAAGAAGTCAAGGTGACCATGCTGAACCATTTTCTAGCACTATGCAAAAGTCCCAGGCTTTGAAATCAGATAGACCTGGTTTGGATCCCAGCACTGCCGCTTCTTCACTAGATAAAACCTTGGACTCGTTGTCCTCTCCCAGACTCATTTCTTCATCTGTAAAATGGGCCTGTCCCACCCCCTTACACACATACTTCAATGGGGCTAGATAATAATAGAATCTATTTATTGGGGGTGTTAAATAAGAGAACATTGGTAAAGTTCAACAACTCTTCTAGAAAACTGCTGGCTCCTTTGCCCAAATGCCCTCACCTCAGTTGCTGCCCTGAGCTCCCTCAGCATCTTCTCTAATTCTCCCTCTTCTCCTTGTGTCTACCCTCCCAGACAACTCTCACTGGAAATATTACTATTCCCTTTTCAGGAACCTAGGAGGCAGTTAAGGTCATGGCAGTTGAGGTCATTGTAAGTTGAAGAGAGCAGGAGGGGGGATGAAACGAGGAGTGGCTCAATCCCTCTAATTCACATGGAACAAGTTGAGGGCTGAGGCAGGTGCCGCAAGACTTTGACCCTACCCAGAGCTCAGAAGCAGGCAGATCTTTACCCAAAGTAGAAAACCCCAATAGGAGAGCAGAGAATCCCAGGGGCCAGGAGACCCAGGCAGCAGCCAACAAGGTTATAGCAAAGCTGTCCCTGGGCACCAGCTGGAGGGGCTGATTGAGATCCCAATGTCTGGGAAAAGCAGGGCAAGGCCAGAGAGCAGGGCCAAGTCGGAAGTGCAGACAGGAGTGCCAGAGCTGCAGGAAAAGGTGTAGTGGGCCCCAAGCGCTCTGCCTGTGGGGACGGAAGACTTTCAGGCTCCCAGGCTGGGTCCGCTTGCAGAGAGCCTGTGTCCAGGCTCTATCCTCGTAGCTGCCCTCAGAGCTTGGGCCTGAAGTTCTCTAGGAGAGCCGTGAAAATGCAGTGACAAAGTAGACCTCCTTCTCAGCCTCTTCCTGAGAACAACCAGTCCATGGGAAGTCTGGGGAGCAGTAAAGGCCAAGCAAAGGCCAGAGAACACAGGAAAACAGGACAGAAGGGAAGTCTAGGAACTAGACAACTGCGGGAGACTAAGAAAGGCTAGACACAGAGTGACGAAAAGGCAGAGAGGGAGGACAGACACGAGGAAGACAGGGAGAAAGAGACGAAGAGAGAAGATGCTGTGAGAGCTCAGAGCAGCGACTAAGGTGAGGGTGTCTGGGCAAAGGAGCCCAGCAGCTTCCTAGTAAGAGGAAAAAAGTGCTGAGCTTCAGGAGAAAGTGTCTGATTCAGAAGGGGAGCTGGGGAGGCGGTCTTAAGGCATGTGGGGGAGGGGTGTGTGGAACACGGCCTGGCCTGGCCCAGTCGATGACTTCATAAGCATCTCCCCCGATTCCTTCCTGAGCCGCCAATCCTGGTGACCGCCTGCCCACATCTCAAGGGTCTAGGCCAAGCAGGCGCTGACAGGGGAGAGAAGGGGCCCTTCTGGGCCAGGCCCCCAAGCCTGGCACAGTGCCTGCTGCGGGAGGAGGGGACTGGAGGCCCAGCCCTTGTCAGCATCCCGGCCGGCACTTCGGAGGCAATTAGCAGCCCAGCTGAGCTAATCCCCCGCCTGGCGAGGCCAACACAAACAGGCCCAGACCGGGTGCACACTCGCCTCCCTGTTTGCTGAGGGGCTCGGTGGTCCGCCAAGAACAACACCAATAACCCAGGGCCTTCTCTAGGTTAAGAGGAGGACCGGGGCCTGCTGAAGAGCTGACAGTGCCCGACAGAGCACACTCTGGCCAGGTGCCCTGGCTGCCCCAGAAAGGCAGCCACTGTTCCCAAGCCTTGGGCCAGTCGGGAAGAGGAAGTTGGACACAAGGAGCCATGTATTCCAATTCAGCACACACCCTACCTCCTCGTGCCACCTGTGAGGAAGAAGGCCCCATGCAAGCTTGTGCCACTTTGGCCAGTCCAACAACTGAGACCAGCAAGGGCTGGGCCCTCTGGTCAGGGCCCAAGGATTACAGGCTCAATGCTGGACAGGGAAAGGCCAGAGGCAACTCAGACCTGGCCCCTGCCCTCAAGGAGCTCAGTCAAGCCAGAGAACAGATTGTGTGTATGACCTTGGAGCAGTGCCAGTCTCTAGCCCCACCAGCACCCCAAGACTTGGGAAGGCTAAGGTAGAACCCTCAAAACAAAGGGAAAGGGGGACCCAGGAGAAGGAACTGAGGCCCAGAGACTGATCACTGTGGAAGATGGTGCAAAAGCCAGTGGGAAGGACCCAGGACAGGTTTTGTCAGACTGGTCCTGGACCAGGCAGTGGCTCCTCTGGGCTTAATTAGCTCAATTCGGCAGCCACTGGGAGAACCCAGACCCCAGGCATGGCCCTTCTCATGTAACCCTGCTTCTTTTAATTTTTGAGGCAAAGTCTCCCTCTGTCACCCAGGCTAGAGTACAGTGGCACAATAATGGCTCACCGCAATCTCTGCCTCGTGGGTTCAGGCAATTCTCCTGCCTCAGCCTCCCAAGCGGCTGGGATTCCCGGCGCCTGCCACCACACCCAGCTAATTTTTGTATTTTAGTAGAGACAGGGTTTCACCACGTTGGTCAGGCCGGTCTCGAACTCCTGACCTCAAGTAATCCACCCGCCTCAGCCTTCCAAAGTGCTGGGATTACAGGTGTGAGCCACCGCACCCAGCCTAGCCCCGCTTCTTGATTCCAGACCAACTCCACCTTCATCAGCTCTGATCCCCCTTTTGAGCCAAAGCCTCCATCCTCAATTTGGTTCCTCACCTACCCAAGGACTCCCTTTTTTTCTTAAGTCCTCACAGGCCTCCTGCCAGATATAAGGGTCAAAAATGGACTTTGTAGCGACATCAGGAACAGTTGCCTCCTTGAAGCTTCTACTTGAGAAAGCAACAGACATGGCCTCCCTGAGAGCGATGCAGGACACTACTAATTATCAATACTCAACATCACACCATTTACTGAGCAACTCACTGACCGTGGGTCAGGCCCGCACTAAAGCACCATTTACTAGCATTATCCCATGTCACGTTCATAGGCAAGCAAGTGAACACAAACATTTCCTGCCAGATAAACCAACCAAGAGGCAGGTGTAGGCTTCATCGCTATTTTATGGGTGAGACTGAGACCTACAGAAGGGCAGAGACTTGCCCAAGGCCGGAACCTAAGGCTTCAGCCTCCTGGTCAGGATGGAATATGTTATCAGAGCCCCTCCTCAGTCCCACAGACCCTCCACTTCCCTCACTCCACTACTGGCGTAGACCTACCCTTGGTGCTTCCTGGCCAGAGGGCTTCAGAGCCTTGAGCCTACCCCTCTCCATACGGGAGCATGAAATCTGTCTCTGGCTGGGCTAAGCTGAACTCTGTCACTCTGCTGGAGAATTACATATCGCTCTACAGTTTTCTCTTTAAGGCAGGGGATGAGGAAGCCTGGAGTCACATTGCTAGAGCTGATAAAGCCATAGCTGGAAACAGCAGCCCTCCCCCCACCCCTTTCCCTGGCTGGCGTGGCAGAAGAACTTCAGGCCCAGCTCCAGGCCTGTCAGATTGGCTGTCAGGTGCCTGCCTGCAGCAGGAAGGGGCTGACAATCCAGTCCAAACCCCTTTTGGGCTGCTCCCACACCTGGCTCTAGAGCATCTCGCCTGAACCAAGGTATAGATGAGTTGACGAGTCCTTTTCCCTTCAGTTCAGCCAAACAGGGAGGTATTTTTCAAAAACATCTTTTACTAGGAAATTGAAAGAAAACAAACAGATCGTAAGTACACAGAAACAAGCAGATTCCTAAGCAGGACTTTAACCAGCACCTAACCAGAGCCCTACAGATGCTTGCTTCTCCCTTCTTTCCTCATGAAGCCTCTTTCTAGGCATCAGAAGACCTGGGGTCTCATTCCTCATTGCTGGCAGCCTGAGGAATCTGAAGCAAGTTCATAAACCTCTCAACCTCATCTGTAAAGTAGAGATGAAGATACCGCAGGGCCAGGACTGGACCCAGTTCTAATTCTAAAGCCTCCATTCTACACAGGCTTCCTGACCTCACACTTCCACCATTATGGTTGCTGGAGGCCCAAGTGAAACACTGTATGGAGAAGTGCTGTATGGACTGGGAAGGGCTATCAGGGATGCTGACGGTAGTCACTGGCCAGAACACTGGCTCTTTCCTTAAGAGTGAGGGAAGTATGTACTGGGCATGTGGAGAATGGCATTCCAAGCTCCTGGTCTCATCAGGTTTAGGTGACACTAGAATTTGCTTGCTGGATCTCTCTTCTCCCATCTCTCCTCCTCCTTCCTTCCAGCACCTCCTGCAACCTGGGCCTCCTCCCCCATCCCCTTCTTGGACAGCAGCTAGAGCCACCTGGGAAGCTTCAAGAATGGCTGATGGTTATCGCAGCCAGGACAGGGCGAGCTGCTGCCCCTCTGATTCATCATAGAGCTGGAGTGGATCCAGAGAAGTGACCAAGAGGATCCAGGGCTGCTGCTATGAATTCAGACAGCTTCAACTGGGAAAGAGGGAGGCTGAGAGGAGCGGCTCAATCCCTCAAATCAGAAGGGTGTGAGGAGAGGGGACTTGAGACTTGCTCTCCAAAACAACAGGCAATGGTGTGGTGGGAAAAGCCTGAGAGCCGAAGTTGCACAGCTTCCCCATCTGTCCCATCTCAAAGGACTCCTGTGAGAACTGAACCATAATGCAGGTCGGCATCCAATGAATAGTTCCTCCCCCATTCCCTTCACTTCTGACCTGGGACACACACACTCACCCTTCCCACCTGGGCAAGTAAGCACAGCCAGATGCTTACTTTACACATCCTGACCCTCTCATCTCAGAATCTAGGATACACTCAATATGGGTGTGATTCCTGCTCCCCAAGCTGCTCAGGTGCCCATTTCCAACCACAGCAGGCTTCGGTTTAATAGGGGGACCCCCAGTATGGCAAGAGGAAAGGCAGGTTACTCCCCTCCACTGTGCCCTCAAGGGTCACAGCTCTGTACAGCTCACCCAGTGAAGCAGCCACTTGCTGGCAAGCAAGAGATTCTCAACCTTTAACCTATGTCCCCTGCCTTTGAGAGACAAACCCCGGCCTTGTTAAATCTGTCATTTCCTTTTTTTTTTTGAGACGGAGTCTCACTCTGTCGCCCAGGCTGGAGTGCAGTGGCCCGATCTCGGCTCACTGCAAGCTCCGCCTCCCAGGTTCACGCCATTCTCCTGCCTCAGCCTCCCGAGTAGCTGGGACTACAGGCACCTGCCACCACGCCCGGCTAATTTTTTTGTGTGTTTTTAGTAGAGACAGGGTTTCACCATGCTAGCCAGGATGGTCTTGAAATCCTGACTTCGTGATCCGCCCACCTCGGCCTCCCAAAGTGCTGGGACTACAGGCGTGAGCCACCACACCCAGCCTAATCTGTCATTTCAAAATAAATCTTGTGACTAAAAACAAATCAACACAATAGTGATTTTAAAATAAGCATTTCCTTTTTGTTTTTTTTCTATTATTCTCATCTGATAAAATAAGCATTTCAAATTCTACACATCATTTGTCCACCAGCTATTCTATTACTGCCCCCAAAGGGGAGCTGGTAGTACAAGTTCTGGAGTCAAAAGTTCAAGGCTGGCTGGCTTGTTCAAGTTCAAGGCACGGTGGCTCATGCCTGTAGTCCCAGCACTTTGGGAGGCCGAGGCAGGAGGATCATGAGCTCAGGAGTTTGAGACCAACCTGGCCAACATGGTGAAACCCCGTCTCTACTAAAAATACAAAAAAATTAGCCAGGCATGGTGGCACAGGCCTATAATCCCAGCTACTCAGGAGGCTGAGGCAGGAGAATCGCTTGAACTGGAGAAACAGAGGTTGCAGTGAGCTGAGACCACGACAATGCACTCCAGCCTAGGCAACAGGGCGAGACTCCGTCTCAAAAAACAAAAAAAAAACAAAAACAAAAAAAAAAGTTCAAGGCTACAGTGAGCTATGATTGCACCACTACACTTCAGCCTGGGTGAGAGTGAGAATCTGTCTTTATAATTTTTTTTTTTTTTAATTTTACTGTAGAGACAGGGTTTCACCATGTTGCCAGGATGGCCTAACAGGTGTTAGCCATCATGCCCAGCCACACCTTACCACTTTTCTATAGAAATAAATACTGAACACCACTTTTCTTTTAACTGCCAGTTGACTAATTTCAGCTTAAGTAAACTAATAATTTAGTTATTGACATGTAAGGGACTTAATGTCAACTCTATTCTAGACATTTTTACATTTTCTGTAAGGAAGTTAGCCACAACAGCCCACCGATAGCATCAGCTGGATCTCAGTTACAAGAAAAAACAGCTCAGAACATTCTCAAAAATAATTTTTTTTTAAGTTGTGTGAGTCAAATAACCCCAGCTCTACCATGGACTGGCTGTGAACCTTGGGCAAGTCATTAACTTGTTTCCTCAGTTATAAACTGGGAATGAAAAGAGTAGTCGTCTCACAGAGCTATCATGAAGATACAGCATGTAAAACCCTTAGCACATGGCTGGTCACACAGCCAGGGCTCAGTCATTAGCTATTACGGCTTTTAACATCAGAGAATGTTCCTGCCCCCACTTCCAATCCTGAGAATGCTGAGCCAGTAGATGTTTAAGAGTAGGCTCCCCAAGACTTCAGTTGGGCAGAAGACACACTTTAAAGAAAAAAGGGACTGATGCTCCTTTGACAGACCTGTTCTTCCCAAGGTACAAGCCACATGGTGTCATACATACTACTGCTTACACATTCATACCCCCCCTACTAAACTGTGAGCACTCTCTGGGTGGGATCTGGAACTTCTATTTCATATCGAGGGTGGGAAGGATGCACTGAAGATCAAATGAACTGAGACATGCATGTTAGGGGAGAAAACATAACCATCTACTGACCATCAGAGAGGTGCAAGATAGACCGACTCTCTGATGAATGGCCACACAGGAGTGGGCTCCAGCCCTTTTCCAAAATGCTACAGGTCTATGACTGTTACTCTGGACTCTTCCTTCTCCAGAATAAAGAAGTCAAGGGAACAATTAAACTATCTCTACCCATTACTATCCCTGGACTTCAAGGCCCCTTAGTGCCCCTTTCAGGGCCGCAGAGAAGAGCCTCAGCCTGGGTCCACAACCCATGGTCCCCGTGCAAGGCCTCCCTGGAGGGCCAGCCCACACGGCTTTGTTATAGATGACAGCCTGGACAGCTATCTCACCCACTGTCTTCTAGTCTCCTCATCTCCAAGTTCCTGAAGCCCCGGCCAAACACAACAGTGTGGACTTGTTTTTTTGGGGCCCAAAGTAGAAGGCTTCTCAGCACCTGGGAGCAGCTGGAAGTTGGAACTCAGGACTCATCGCTGCTGGTCTCCCCATCCTGTGCCAAGTGCATCTGTAAACAAGCCTTCTCAGTGGTTCCCTGCAGCTGCTCCCCAAACGGGTCAAAAGGAAGAGAAACAGGCTAGAATTAGGGCAGCCCATGGCTTGCAAGTGAGAACTGAGCCAGGCAGGGCCTGGTCTGAAAGGTGGTCCCTGGATACAGCCAGGCCTGCACTGCTGGCCCTGTGCCCAAAGCCTTAGATGGGTTCAACATTGCCCATGACTGCTGCCCTATGCCAAGGTGTTGAGACCCCAAGAGCCATGGGGCCTGTGTCACACTGCTGTAGGTCCCACTGTTTTACAAGCTGGCGGGGAGAATGAGCTTGCTGGGGTGGAGATGCCTGGATGCTGGGCTGTTGTGCGTGATTCTGTTTGCTATAAAACAGCCAGACATTCCTAGGACCTGGAATCGCGCCGAGGCCATGGAGTTAGCCTTCCCAGCCATATATCTCCAGGCGGGGGACAGGCCTGAGACATCTGAGATAATAAAGACATGATTGTCTCAGCCCTGGGGCTTGTCTCCCCTTTGTCCCAGGGCCCAGCAGCCAGCAAAAAGTTTAAAGACATCCTCCCCCTTCTCCTGGGAAAATACAAATGCACCAGATTCTATAGCCCCTGGGGTGAACTTCCCAAAAACCAGGCCTCGGCCGGGATTCCTGCTCTCAGCACCCCAAAGCAGAAGGTAACTTGGAAGCACACAGTAGAGACATGAACAGCTAGAACGTAAAGACACTCACTACATGCTGATCTCGTGCACACATCTCTAATTCTCACCAACCCTATAACATAGCAATGATTTAATTTTAGGGATAATGAAACTAAAGCTTAGAGGTTAATGGATTTGTCCAAAGCCACAGCTATTAGATGGCACGAAGGGGTTTGAAACCTAGATTTGTTTTATCCCAAAACCTGTAACTTCTCTGGTAACCTGAAAACTGCTTTTGAAAAAAATGCTCCTTCTTGGCCGGGCATGGTGGCTCACGCCTGTAATCCCAGCACTTTGAGAGGCCAACGTGGGCGGATCACAAGGTCAGGAGTTCGAGACCAGTCTGGCCAACATAGTCAAACCCCGTCTCTACTAAAAATACAAAAATCACCCGGGTGTGGTGGTGTGCACCTGTAATCCCAGCTACTCAGGAGGCTGAGGCAGGAGAATCGCGTGAACCTGGGAGGCGGAGGCTGCAGTGAGCTGAGATCGTGCCACTGCACTCCAGCCCAGGCGACAGTGCAAGACTCCGTCTCAAAAAAAAAAAAAAAAAAAAGAAAAAGAAAGTTCCTTCTTCCTTAACTTCTAGTTTCTCAACCCCAAAAAGGGTAGGAGGACTCCCTTTAACACATGAAGGGAAACATTCGTATGATGGAGGCAAAACCCAGATTCCTTAATCTGGAACCCAAAGCAGCCGCTGCCAGGCCAGTTTCCATAAATCACTTCTACCTCAATCTGAGCAACAGCCTGTCTCAAGGGTACGTGGCTTCATGGAGGGAAAACAGGGACCTGAGAGGTGCTAAGGATGAAATCCCTACATACTCCAAGGATGACTCTTACCCACTTTATGAATGAGTAGAAGGCCAGTTCTAGCCTTCCTAACCACAGAAAAGGGAGAAAAGGCACCACCCACAAAAGTAAGGTGTTTGAGTAGCGGGAACACTGGATTCAGAACCAAAAGACTCCAGTTCAATCTGTAAAATCTTGTAGAAGCTCAACTCTAACCCAGTTTTCTCATTTGTAAAATAAACACCTGTTCTATTTGCCTCACAGGCTTTTATGAAGATGAACATGAAAGCATTTTCTCAGCAGCTTTATAAATACAATGTATTACGACCCATGCAAGCTTTTTCCCTGTTGCCTTCTTTTGCATTCCTGACTCCTCTTCTCCCTTTCTTCTGTTCATAGAACTGAACAATGTGCTCAACACCATGCTAGATAGGAGAGGCTCAAACACAAGTTAAGACAGCAGAGACATTAAGAAAATCAGGCAGTGTGAGACCAGAGCCATTTGGTTCCCAATGAACAAGAACCAGACCTGCTGAGGCCCAGGAACCAACCTCAGCCATATATTTCTGTCTAAGTTTCAGGCCTGCCCAAGACCCTCTCAGTTTGGCTGCAGGGTCTCAGGACTAGAGGTTTAGTGTCTTCCTAAGTCAGACATTCATTGCTGGACCAAGTCATCTTTTTCAAGGCTACTTCCAGCCCCAAGATCCTACCAATTTGCCCCTAACTCATCTGCTTTTTTTATCCTCAATTCACTGGCCTCTACAAACCAGGCAGCCTCAACTCAATTAGAAACACAACTGCCCTCCCTGGCAGCAAAAGGGGGCTGAGAGAAACCAAGAGCCGGAAGTCCTCCTAAATGGCCCAGGGAAAAGGTGAACCTTCCACTGACTTACCCATTCTGGGCACCTAGACTCAGAACTCTGGAAGAAGGAAGAGGTCATCTGGTATAACAGTCCCAATGGCTGCCCTCGAAAGTTCTCTGCTTGTACCTATTTCAAACAACCTAAACAGCCCTGAAATCGACCAATTTTCTCCAAGCATCATCCCACACACAGACATTTCACTATTCCCTGACAGTGTAACTTTAATTCTGCTTGTAGGGATGGAATATATCTGTCTAAAAGAGAGGATGACTTGGTCTGCAAGTTCCCCAACGACAGAATCTACAAGGCTTGACTCATGACCCAATTTAAATAAAAAATAAAAATAAATAAAACAGACAAGGAGAACGAAGACTGATACTTGGCTGAAGGTTAACTGAAAGGCAATTTCATGACAGTCAAGCAGACTGGGGTCTAGGGAATTGGCAGCAATTATTTTAAGAAATGAGAAGCAAGATTATCGAATTTGGAGCGCAGTAGTGTTTCTATATCTGCACAGGCTGCAGGTATGGGGTGATGATATTCTGTGGGCGGTGGGCTCTTTTCCCAGCAATGTGGGAGCCTGTACTCTCCTCTTATGGACAATTAGAAAGAAGCTTAACAAACCTTACTAAGTTCCAGGGGCACAACCAGCCAGTCTTTTCTTGCTATTTCTCTGCCATCTAGTGGCTGCTCTGGATCATTACAGGCCCACCTCATCGTCATTTTCCTTGGTCCTTCCAGTAACTTCCTAAATGATGATACCACTTACACAGCTAGATCTGGTGGGTGCTTTACCTATGTTATTGCTAGTCTTCACAACACTGCAAGGTACATTATTAATTCCATTTTTCAAATGAGAAAACCAAGGCTTATAGAAGTCACCTGTCCAGGGTTACAGAGGCTCAGTAGAAAATGTGATACCAAAGTCCATCCTCATGCCATTGTATCACTCCTCCTGAAGGAACAGAAGGCCCTGAAACTAAACATAATTTCAATTCTTCCAGAAATGCCTACATGCTCCAAGCTCCTCACAGCTAGCTACGATCTTGGTCAAGCAGGTGGCACCACTGCCTCCTCCGGAGCCCCACAATGCATTGGAACCACACTGGGAACTGGGCAAATCACCCCACTACATTTCCTTCATTTGAAAACTGAGAGATCACGTAAAAATGTGTACACAATGTTCTTTGTAACCAAAAGGTAGAAATAACTCACGTGTCCATCATTTGATGGAATGAATAAGCAAAATGTGGTATCTCCATACAATGGAATACTATTTAGCCATAAAAAGGAATGAAGTAATGACACATGCTACCATACGGATGAACCTTGAAAACACGTTAAGTGAAACAAGTTGGTTAAAAAAGACTACATATTATAATTATAAGAAGTATTCACAATGGGCAAATCTACAGTGACAGGAAGTGGTTCAGCGGTTCTTTAGGGCTGGGCAGATGGGGCAGAAAGTTTCAGGGGATGACAGCTAAAGGGTGTTTCTGAAGAAAAGAGTTTTTGAAGGAAAGAGAAAGTTCTAAAATTTATCAGGTGATAGTTGCACAATTTTGTGAATAAACTAAAAACCACTGACTTGTACACTTTAAGTGAATTGTATGGTACAGGAATTATATCTCAACAAAGCTGTTACACTCACCCCACCCCGCCAAAATTGAGAGGGCTAGTCTAAATAACCTCTAAAAGTCCTTCCCATTGTCTTTTTAAAGAGAGACTCACCTATCATTATCATTCCCATTACTGATAACTTGGCCTGAACCAAGTTCAACTAACTTGAACCAAGTAAGACTATAATATCCTCAAAGCAATTAAAATCAGAGAGGAAATAAACATAATCTGAATCTTCTAGCTCTTTAAAATACTTACAGTTCTATGATATATACAAAACCTAGATTTTGAGAAGCAGTTTTTCTTCCTTATAGCCTTTTAAGACTTTCAAGGATCTCCTTTTTTAAATCCGAGAAGTGTAAGTAATCAGATCTGATGGGACTGTGGAGTCCCGTACTTTTTCTCTACAGCACTTAACACCATCTCTGACATACACGTTTTAATCATGTCTGCCTCCCCCTACTAGAAGGTAAGTCCCACCAGTTTAAGAATTTTGTCTTGGTCATCCTGCTGCATCATGAGAGGTACTGATATGGTTTGGCTGTGTCCCCACCCAAATCTCATCTTGAATTATAGTTCCCATAATCCCCATGTCCCCACATGTCATGGGAGGGACTTGGAGGGAAGTAACTGAATCATGAGGGCGGCTACCTCCATGCTGTTCTCGTGATAATGAGTTCTCACAAGATCTGATGGTTTTATAAGGGGCTTCCCCCTACCCCCCCCACCACTTTGCTCTGCAATTCTCTCTCCTGCCGCCATGTGAAGGACGTGTTTGCTTCCCCTTCCACCATGACTGTAAGTTTCCTGAGGCCTCCCCAGCCATGCTGAACTGTGAGTCAATTAAACCTCTTTTCCTTTATAAATTACCCAGTCTTGGGTATGTCTTTATTAGCAGCGTTGAGAACAGACGAATACAGGTACTAAGCACATGTTTGTTAAATAAATGAATTTATGAACAAAGGAATGAACTGCATTGTTAGTGTTATGTAGGCAAACTAACTATACAGTACCTTCAGATCTATACCAGGTATACCACTAAGGCATACCAAAGAAAAATGCAGCATGTTAAGAAATAATGGCTGTAAATCACTGTAGGCAGTGACTGAATGTGGCAAAATAACAATCTACTGACAAACAATTAGATGTGTTCCCAAAGTCACTCCTAGTCACCCTCAATCGGGCAAATCACACTTTGTTTCTTCCTTTTATTATTATTATTATTCCCAGAGGTGCATCAGACCCACCACTGGCCCCATGGGGAAGTACCATTAGCTCCTCCAAGAGTTCTATGAGCTAAAAAGGCACTGGTTACGACTCTCAACCCCACAGTCATGATCCATAGATCACTGGTTACTACAAGGTAACAATTCCTTAGAACCTCTATCAGAAGAGAGCAGGACCAGGCTGGCATAAAAGAACACTGGCCTAAAAACAGAGGCCTGAAGTGTAGTCACCAAACAGCTGTACAACTCTAAGCAAATTGTTTTCCTTCCCAGAGACCATACCCTTGTTTTAAAATGTAATGAATTATCACCCTTGGCCTATCCACCTCACAGACTGTGGGAATAAACTGAAAGAACGTGACACACTGTTCAAATGTAAAATCTTGGTCATTATTTTCAGGGAGGAAACACAGGCCTCACCACATTTCAGCACTAGCTGGGGTCTTATCCAGAAGGACTTGAGGGTTAATCAGAAAATACTACTGGGATTGCTTGACAGGTTTTTTGAACTGCATTCCTACCCATCTGAACTATTAAACACAGTCTACAGGAAATGCTTAATTCAAACATATTTGCCATTCGGGCTAGCTCTGTAAGTCTCAAGATCTCTAAGCAGCAAGCTTCCCTCAAGATAATCATACAACAGCTAACAATAATAACCAAACACTGTTGTAAGCACTTTACGCACATGAACTTGTCTAATCCTCATGAAACCCCGTGAGGTGATATTGCTACTATCCTCAAAAGAAAAACATCCAAGTTAAATATCTTACCCAAGATCACACAGCCAGTAAACAGTGAACCCAAGATTCAAAACCAGGCAGTCTGGCTCTAGAGTCTATGTTTTTAATACTACTCTATACTGGCTCCTACAAAACAGACAAGATATAGACAAGCATTCCTGAAATGAATAAATGCCTAAACAAAAGTAAATCACAGTGACAAATTACCATTTTGTACCCACTACCATTATAAAATTGGCTGTTCTTCTATGAGAATTCCCTATCAGACAAAGCTTTGTCTATCCTTTTGTCTGAGTGCTTATTGGAGGAGAGTACCTTATCCCTAAATCCTAATGACAACTCTGCAGAATTGGCTCGATTTTACAGATGTGTAAATCAAGACTCAAAAACTAAAGCAGTTTGCCCAAACACGGCTAGTCATTAACAGAGCCAGATTCAAAGTTAGGGCCTTCTACTCCAAAATATATGTGCTTTTCCTACTATTTAATACAGTTTTTCTCTTTAAAATCAAAAATTTCTACATAGAACTGGCACTAGAATGATTCCTGAAACATGAACAACAGGAAATATGCTATTTTATATAAACTGTAATGAAGAATGCCAGGATACTTACAAGAAGGGAAACAGATAAGTCTGTGTAAAAGGATCTAGTTTCACCACTGAATTATATTCATGCTTGGATCCTACTAGTATTCCCAAAAGGAAGTGATCCATAAGGTAGGAAAATATGCTGTCTGCCGCTGTTAAGAAGCCGTATTTGGCCAGGCCCAGTGGCTCACGCCTGTAATCCCAGCACTTTGAGAGGTCGAGGTGGGAGGATCACCTGAGGTTGGGAGTTCGAGACCAGCCTGACCAACACGGAGAAACCCCGTCTCTACTAAAAATACCAAAAAATGAGCTGGGCGTGGTGGCACATGCCTGTAATCCCAGCTACTCAGGAGGCTGAGGCAGGAGAACTGCTTGAACCTGCGAGGTGGAGGTTGCAGTGAGCCAAGATCACGCCATTGCACTCCAGCCTGGGCAACAAGAGCGGAACTTCGTCTCAAAAAAAAAAAAAAAGCAGCCGTATTTATCCTATAAACAAAAACCAACTCGGTCTTTACTGGTTACTGCTATATATAACTGAACCAAACTTAGAATCTCTCAACTATATCAGTAAAAATCTAAAAAGATTCTCCACATAGGGATAATAATCACAAAATTCTTGAAGACTCACTAGTCTACTTGTATATTTAGTATACAGGTTTTATAGATTTTTGTTAACTACCTGTCAATAGCTAGCAAAAAATCCTGAAACTTAAGAGGCTACAGAAACGAACCTGCACCAGTGGTGTTCAAATCCCTTGGCAACACCTTAGAGGTTACTAGGGCTGCACAAAGTTTATCTCTGTTTGCGACAAGGAGGCAGTGGGAAGAGTAAAGCTGCTGGGCCTGCATTAACTACAGCAACTCTGTTTCATACACCTTTTCTGTTTCTACAGTGGGGCTCTATATAAGCTTTTGTTTAGGAAAAAGAAGGCCTACTGAAAAAAAGACACAAACCAAAAAGGAACAGAAACTCATTTTATTGAGATGAGGAAACCAAGGCCCAAAAAGGTATGGCATCTTGCCCAAGGAAACTCTGGTGCCTCAACTAGAACCTGGATCTTCAATTTCCAACTGAGAGCTCTTTCCAACAGTGTTATTACTACCATGGGAGAAATGAAGATATAGTATCAAACACCATAATGCAAGTTAGGAGCAAAAACAGGACTTGATTTATCACGCTCTATGTACCAGGGTTCACGGAGTTTTCTAGCAGCAGAGGATATAATCACAAACGCAGCACCCTCCAGTAAAGTCATTCTTACAAGAAGCCAGTGAAGAATTCACAGGTGCCTGCCCACCCTTCACAAGCTGCCAAGAGATGGACCTAACTCCTTAACACCAGTAATTCCAATACAATTGTGAAATCCTCAAGTTATGAAGAAAAAGGAGCATTTCTTTAAGAGCTTCAGAATCAAGACAAAAAAAATCCCTCTCCCATCAGACTAGTGCAAACCTTACAAAGGAGGGCTAAGAAGCTAGCACTGGGGCCCCATGGTGGGTCTGGAACTCCATACACATTTCCAGCCCTATCAGAGTTGGTTAGAGATGAAATTAAAAGCCTTACTCTACTCCTGGCAATGAGTATGAGGAGGAAGCCCCTCACTGATACAGCAGTTTAAGACCCAGAAGTCAACAGGGTTTTCTGGTCCTGATTTGATGTGAGCCAACAATGATGACAGTGATGAAGACAACTGCTATCTACCCCATTCACAGATGAGTACCTTCTACTTGCCAGGCACTATGCTAAGAGCCTCACATATAGCAATTCATGTCACTCTCACAACTCTTGGGCAAAGTACAGCTATTTCCACTTCACAGAGAATGCAACATTCAGAGCATTTAAGTTACTTGCCTGAAGACATAGATCAAGTTAGTGGCAGAGCCAAACTCAAATCCAAAGCCTATGCATGTACTTCGCACAACACCAACAATGCCAAGTTGTTTCACCTCAGTTTTACCATTTGACAAATGACATCATCCATCCCTGCCTCTTTTACAGAGTTGTACTGAGGTCAAGTGAAATCACTAATACAAACATGACCTGAAGTTTAGGAGTTTACTACTTAAACTCAAAAACTGCATGAGGATCCCTGACCGTTTGCAGAGAAGATGAAGGCAGAGCCCCAGTCATCTCCCTGTGCTTGGGTCAAGCTAATTAAAGAAGGGAGCCAGGTTGCAGAGCTGGCTCCAAGCCTCCCTCAGACCTTGGGTATTCACTAAGGTGCAACTTTCTCACCAAACAAACCCTGCTCTTCCCAACTCACAGGCCTATTATACAAAAAAAAAAAAGAAGAAGAAGAAAGAAAAAAAGGCCAGCTGAGCAGATTCTAGAGACAGACTGCTTAAATTCAAATCCCAGTTCCCTCACTTACTAGCTCTGAATTCTTGGACAAGCTTTGTATCATAACATGCCTCAGTTTCCACATATGAAAAAATGGGGGATTGCTGAGAAGACTGAGTTAATTCACACAAAGGCTTAAAAGAGTGCCATGTAGAGAATAAACACTCAAATTTTAAGAAGGACCAAATGACACAATGGGCAAAGGCACCCTACAATCCTCTAAAGCTACACCTTTAGATTCTCTAAAGGAAGAAGGTGTCATATTCTCTCATGCTACAACTGATCCTAAAGTCACCTCCCCCAAAAAGCTCCTACCCAACAAACCTACCCTTACAGATGAAGCCTTTTATGCTGCTTTGCTTGCCCTGTGCACTATATGATGCTTGTACTACGATTTTCAGCTTTGTAATTAGTCATATACATTTTATTTCCGCATAAGATATGTAATGATAAGCACACAGTTTCCAAAATCAGACAGATAGGATTTCCAACTCTGGCTGCAGATACCAAGCAATTATGATGTCTCAGAGTCCTACTCCATAAAAAGAAGATACCTGTACTATCAACCTCAGAACTGTTGTGAGTAGCAAGTGTGATAACACCATGTGCTTAACACAGTGCAAAGGCACACAGTAAGAGCTCAATTAACAAAGCTGCTATTTCGCCAGAATATGTCCCCATTTCATGATTCTCAGCAGTCAGGGCAGAGCCCTCCTGGATGTGATTAATATTCCTTCTTTAATGCACCAATTTATTTATGGGGGCCTTGAGGCTACCTTTCTTCCTACTGCACCCGTCCCTATGCCGTGGTGAAGCAGGGCCCCCAGCCACTCTGCAAACATGCCTGGGCCCTCCTTTGTTCACATTCCCTCCACTCAGAAATCCATACCCAGCTGGGCACAGTGGCTAATGCCTGTAATCCCAGCATGTTGGGAGGCCGAGGTGGGTGGATCAGCTCAGGAGTTCGAGACCAGCCTGGGTAAAATGGCAAAACCCCCTCTCTACATAAAATGCAAAAATGAGCCAGGCGTGGTGTCACACACCTGTAGTACCTTCTACTCGGGAGGCTGAGGTGGGAAGATCGCTTGAGCTGGGGAGGTCAAGGATGCAGTGACCCAAGACCACGACACTGCACTCCAGCCTGGGTGACAGAGTGAGACCCTGTCTCCAAAAAATAAATAAGTAAAGCTGTAATGACCTATAGCCCAGAAATACTCTAAAATTCATGTCTGACACAAATAAAACCTTAAGAAATCATCTCATGTCATGGTTTTCAAACCAATGGCACATTAATCTGATGGGCTTTAAAGAAGTGATGCCTCTAAAAAATAATTTATAAAAATTTAAATGGTGCTCAGATCCTATTTCAAAACAATATGGCCCTAAGCACTGCTTTCCTTTTTTAAAAATAAGCTTCTTAGGTAACATTACACAGAACCCTTTTAACTTTTTCAAAGTTTCAAAAAGGTTCTATTACCAAGGTGTGCACTGGTCCCTAAACATAGCTCATCAAAGTTCTATCTGGTAATCTTTTAGAAATTAGATTGATTCTCAGGTCCCATTGCATACTTACAGATTCAGAATCTCAGGAGTATTTTTTTTTTCAGCCTTCCCATCTAATTGTTCACCAACCAGGAACCCGAACTGCATTTGAGACCTCAATGATAACTAAGTATGCAATTTTACAGATAATGAGGCCAGAAAAGTGGAAGCTACCTGCCAAAGGGCACGTTGTTAGGAGTAATAATGCAAACTTCATCAAAATAAAAAGATGCTTGTTCAAAATGTAGGCTCCTAGTCTCTACCCCTAAAGATTGAGAGTAAATCCTACAGGGTCCAGGAATCCTGATGACTGAGACAAGTGATCCACAGTTCACACTGAGAAAAGCACTGCTCTGTGGGACGCATCAGAGCAAACAGAACAGTTATGATCCTGTGCTCTATTGTAATAGGGTTAAGAAAATGCTATACTTACCTTAGCCTTGAAAATCTGTCACTTCTACTTCAGAGATGCATGGTGGACCCAAAATCCATCGAGCATTTATTTGCTTTTGGGGAAATCACCTATGAGACTATGACACTGCATTAAAATCAGGGCTCTCCTCCCATCCTGACCCCCCTAATCAGCAATGTGCTTTTAAACCTTCCACTGTACTCCTTTATTAGACATACTTCACATTTTTCTATAACGTAGGGCTTTAAACACTCACTGGATATGCCTCTAAGAGGCAAGTATCTAACTTCACAGAAGTTTACCCATTCTGTTCCAAGCTAGTTCTAATGCACAAATTACCTGATGGCAGCAAAACAAGAAGTGCAGGGAGATTCTAGGAGAAACTAGGTAGAGCTGCAAGAATGCAGTACTCAACTTTGAGAGGCGGACTTAAGAATACACATTTCAGGCCGGGCGCAGTGGCTCACGCCTATAATCCCAGCACTTAGGGAGGCCGCAACGGGCGGATCACCTGAGGTCAGGAGTTCAAGACCAGCCTGGCCAACATGGTGAAACCCCATCTCTACTAAAAATACAAAAATTAGCCGGGCATGGTGGCTCACGCCTGTAGTCCCAGCTACCTGGGAGGCTGAGGCATGAGAATTGCAGAGATTGCAGCGAGCTGAGATCACGCCACTGCACTCCAGCCTGGGCGACAGAGTAAGATCTGGTCTCGAAAAAAAAGTAATAATACAGATTTAAGAGGTAAAACTGGACCTAACACAGCACTGTAAGCACCACAAAAGGAGAGGCCAGGAATGCAGGTTTCACGCCCAGCTCTGCTACCATACAGCTGTGTGGTGACAGGCAAAAGTCATCTAAATGTCCTCACCTTTCCTCACCATGTGCAAGATGCAGGGATTTAAACTAGCTAGTCTCAATTCTGTGATTGTGACATATGAACTAAAAAGGATTACAAATTGTTCCCCACCCAGTTCTCCATCTTAGCCTATTTTCAATCCCACTATCTAAATAAATACAATGTAGAATAACAATCATCTCAATACAACATTGTGTATGAACTGTCCAAGTTGTGCACTGCACAAGGGTACCACATCCAAGGCAGCACTATTTGCTCACAAAATAGATCTGTGTATTTACTGTAACAGTTCTAGCAGGTAGCAACCAAATGCCTTGCTTTGGAAAATAAAATCACTAAATTATTACAAGTCGTTCATAAAGTATCTTTGGAAGGGCCTTTTCTAATTTGCACAAAGGCTCTGTGCAGCCTGGGCAGTGGCCCAGATACCCATCAGGGGTTCCAACTGACCACCTGCACCGCGGCACAGGCACACAGAATACAGTGAGTGGATGAAGCACCCTGTAGGCTATTGAGACCAAAGTCCTTACCTCTGCCTGCTTACATCTCTGCACTGCTTGAGACTGTCATTCTCCAATGTCTCCAGTGCCAGGGAAGGGAACAGGTTTTTGATAAATAATGACAAATGAATGTGTCATGAATATGCATGCACAGATAAAACTTTTACATTACTCTCTTGAGAGCAATGCAAAGTGGAAAGAGATGACATAGTTATTCAAGAGAAAGCAGCTATCAAAACTGTAAGGGAAAGAAAATTCCAAGTAGAAGTCAGGAGACATCTATTTTACTCTCTGTATATCCTCAGTGCCTTAATTGCTTTAAAAAACCTATTTGTTGAATTTACTAATTCACTGTAAGAATGAATGAATAGACCGGGCGCAGGGACTCATGCCTATAATCCCAGCACTTTGGGAGGCTGAGGAGGGCGGATCAGGAGGTCAGGAGTTTGAGATCTGTCTGGCCAACATAGTGATACCCAGTCTCCCTTAAAAATACAAAAAATTAGCCGGGCGCGGTGGCAGACACCTGTAATCCCAGCTACTCAGGAGGCTGAGGCAGGAGAATCACGTGAACCTGGGAGGTGGAGGTTGCAGTGAGCGGAGATGCCACCACTGCACTCCAGCCCGGGCAACAGTGCAAGACCCCATCTCAAAATAAATAAATAAATAAATAAAATTTAAAAAAAAATTAATGAATAGCACTGACTTGGGATCGGCTATATGCCATCTCTGGGCAATGGAATACGAGAAAGTGTAAATGCGCTTTCCCTGGCCCCTCTTTGGCCCACCATAAGCAAGTCCACACTCAAGCAGCCACTGCTCTCTGGAACTAGGCTCCAGAATGACAAACACAAAGCCCACCTGAGCCCAATCTGAAGGCTAGAGACAAGTTCAGCTGACCCATGAATGAGAAAAATAAATGCCGTTTTAATAAGCTACTGTTGGCACGGTTTAAATGCAACATTATTCTGGCAAGTGAATAAAATAAGGAATTTTTTTTAAGGTGGAGGCACTTTGAAAAAAGACTCATAGTAGTAATTAAAAGTATTCATTCTGGCCAGGCGCGGTGGCTCACGCCTGTAATCCTAGCATTTTGGGAGGCCCAGGCGGGCGGATCACGAGGTCAGGAGATCGAGACCATCCTGGCTAACATGGTGAAACCCTATCTCTACTAAAAATACAAAACATTAGCCAGGCATGGTGGCACATGCCTGTAGTCCTGGCTACTCGGGAGGCTGAGGCAGGACAATGGTGTGAACCCGGGAGGCGGAGCTTGCAATGAGCCGAGATTGCACCACTGCACTCCAGCCTGGGCGACAGAGCGAGACTCCATCTCAAAAAAAAAAAAAAAAAAGTATTCAAGCATTCAAGCAGCCCTGGAAAGAAAACATGATTGGGCCATGTAATTAAATCACCATGATCTGAAGTTGGGTGGATACAGAGTAAGACTTACAGAAAACAAGTGTGACATAAAGCCACTTCCCTCCAATAATCATTCAGAGATGCCCTAACCATCAGCCCTTCCTGAAAGATGATGGAGTTGCTACTTCCTGGTGAAATGTTGTCCCTTCCCCCACAGTTATATAACAAATTTCTAAATTTGTACCCAGCAGGGACTAAGCTTCAATCTTTCTTGAGCAGGGCCCTTGTTTTGCGAGTTTCTTAGCACCCAGCACCAAAATAACCACTAATTTACCTCACAAATGGAAGAAGAAAAGGAAAATAGTCCAAACCTAACAAGTAAAAGAAGTACCACTATTTAAGCATTCTATGAAGGTAACAATTATGATAGCACAAATTTAGTGACAACTTGCAGGGCAAAAGGAGAAAAAGTACTACTACATTAAATGTACACCAATGTTAACAGGTATCCTAATTACAATATGAAAATGTGAGAAAAATACACCTCAGAATGAAGGAAATATTACAATTGTTCTTTTAAACCACAATCCTTTTCTTCCCCCTTAGAATACACTCCCCTTGTGGCATAGAGTCCAGCTTGAAGAACATCGCTTTAACTATAAAATCTATTTCTAAGAATTTCAGTAAAACACTTATAAATAGCAATAATATATTAACATCGTATTAAATACTATAAATTCTGACACAAACTAAGCCTGTAAGGACTATTTTCAATAACCCTTTCCAGCCTCTAAATCATACTCCCTGGAGAATATCACTCACCTTCTAAGCCACGACTATAAGCAAGTTTGTTAAGTCAAATAGAAAACAATATTTAAATGGAAAACCTAAGCTGCATCCACTTGCTACCCAAGTTCTTCTGACATGCAGAAATCAATCTGAAAATATTTAAGAAAACATTAGCTTCAATCAATCCCCGTCATCCTTGTTCTTCTGATACACGGATAATTTGTTGACACAACTGTATGACCTGCTTTATTTCACTTACTCATTTATAAAATAATATACCCATCCAATGACTACTTCTAGAGCCATATCATGTCAAGCAATGCTTTAGGACAAAGATATAGCAATAGTCAAGGACCTATACGCCCCTGACTACACTAAGGATACGTATGTCCCTGCTTTCCAGGGTATCACATGATCCAGGTATCTCTCCCTAGTATAGTCAACAAGGAATAAATAAGATGCATTTCTTGGTTAGAACTGTTAAAGCTTACATCTGCCTCTTCCTAACCCCTTCTCAACCAACCCAGCTTAATTCTAGCACAGTATGCAAATCATGCCAAACATGACTCCATGCACAGAAATATCAAAATGAGGCCACAGTGTACCAACCTTAACTGATTTTAAGGGTTCTTAGTTTCTAAGATTCTCATAAAGATCAGTATAATGCCCTAAAGGTAAATAAACCTTTCTTGCTACCTAAAGAAAATGTATCCCATATTCAGATTCGCAGCACAGAACCTGTATTCTGATAGTAGTAGTTTGAGATAACCAACTAGGTGTGGTGATTCCCAAACTTGGCTACATTTTAGAAATGCCTGGAAAACTTAAAAATCACATTGTTCAAGCTGCACGCCAGTTGGAGAACCACTGATGCAGAAAACTTGGGGAAAAATGAGCTGCTTTCCAATGATCTATGGATTAAAGGTACACTGACATTTCCTTCCACCATGAGCAGTGAGCTTCCTGAACACTGCTTCACTAAGAATTATTATGGACCTACTTGGTATTTAAGGGAAGGGTCAAACTTAGAGAAAGCACAAACCTGAACATATAGAGGGCTAAATATTATCTCAAACTAAAATGCCAGAAAATAAAAATAATAAAGCTTTAAAATTTTATCCCAAAGTTTGTTAGAAATTGATGTTATCAAGAGTCAAATTCCCACTCCTCAATATCTGAAAAGTAAGAGACGGAGGGAAAATAACAACCCTCAGGCTGGCTTGTGAAGGGTTTTTGTTTGTTTAATACATCTGAAAAGAATGCATATACAAAGAATTGAGACATGAGAAAGCACTGGTTCAACACTAATGAATCTACAAGAATTAGGTTTGGGAAGGTGGGAAAGATTACCTCAACATTTTTAAAAATTGGAAACTGCAACCAAAATAAGCTGGTAAAATCCCTATTAACACTTAAGAAGAGTCTGCATTAAGACTCTTTCCATGATTTTTATTAAACTAGAGAGCCTCACCTGGCTGCTCTAGGGTTCCTCATATGCAAAACAGAAATAAGGGGATTCTCCTGACTGGTCCCCATGTTGTTAAGTGTTCTCCCCACCCCCACCCTACCCCCAGCTTCTTAATGAAGCAGGCCTCCATCCTCCTAACTTGAGAGGATGTGAATCATTCCACAGATGTCTGTCTTCTAGCACCACCCCTCGTATTTCTTCTACATACCAGGTCTTCAGCTGCATTCTAGGAACACCATATACTACTGAGCTGCAAATCTATGCTAAGCATATAAGACAATGACTGAAAGGGAAAAAAATTTTTTTAATTACAAACTCAATTCATTTGGTGCATTTCAAAGGTGCAATACTTCTCTTCATTTATCAGTGAAAGAAGTTAGAAATTAACTTCCCAAAAAAATCAGCAAATGGCAAACAAATGTCCTTGAAAGTCACAGTCACATATAGTGCGTCCTAGAAAAGAGGAGGGGCAAGACGGGCTCCACCCACTTTCATGAGTTTCATCAAATACTGGATCTACTCAAGGGTGGAGAGAAAAGGCAACTTTCAAAAAGGAGTATGTTATTAAATGAGGCATTTACTATACTCCTTCCTAAGAGCACCAGATGGGGAACATGTTTTCTAAACTAGATCTAGGAAGTGGAATGTGGAATCAATCCGTCCTCCTCCCCTTAAGGGCTAACCACTGGTTAATGAATTAAAAAAACAAGACTAAAAAACAAACCCCACACACACTCCCCCCAAAAAAAAGAGGGAAAAAAACAAAACAAAACACTAAGATGTCCCAGATTACTCTCCAGAGTGGAACCAGGGAGCAGCTTCAACAATTCCAATTAGTCTGTTACAGAGTCATCCACAAGCATGCCTTGCTTTTAAACAAAAAAAAAAAAAACACACGCACAAAAATTTTTTTTTGAAACAACAAAAAAAAACTAGTACTAATCACTTTTCTGACAATACAATTACTCAAAATTAACTAGTACTGGGGGGGGAAGGGGGGGACCATACCTATGGGCCTTGTCTCACACGAGTGCATGTGGGTAGGTGCAGGGCATTTGTCATTATTGCAAAAACGAATTTTAATTTTTAATCTTTAGTTTGATTTAAACATTGCTTTTAGTATGATGCCGACACCAGCTGTGCAGAAAGGGCTCTGGAGAGATGTTCATAGCAGCACACACCTGCGGCTCTTCTTCGGTTCTGGAGGCTCCAGGGCAGCCAATATTGCTTCGTCAAATACATTCTTTAGGCCTTTCTGAAAAGGGGTAGAAAGAAAAAATGGGCGGTCTGATTTTCAGTATAATAAAGTTGGAGTTCAAATTTAAAACATTCAAACCCCCAAGAGTTGGCAAAGAAAGAAACATTAAAAACAACCCTGAATCTCAACACAGTAATCTCACTTCACCAAGATTTGTCCAGGGCACTGGAAGGATTCAGCAATTCAGGAGCAGAGGAGCAGATATTCATGAGTGAGACAGTGGTCCTTTGAGAAAGCTTTGCGCAGACCAATGTATGTCACAAGAAGCAAACAAGCACATGTGTCATTTGCTTATTCAGTATGAGTTTTGTAATGTGCTGCTGAAACATTTTACATAAAAACAAGGGAAGCAGCTCTGCATTGAAATGAAACAGCTGGATATGAAACAGAGGACTGAGAGGACGGGCACAGGTCAGTGGCATCCTTATTCTATGGAAGGCACAGGCAAAGAGGGAGAGAGGGTGATTATGGTAGCTGCAAAGATAGTCACTTTGAACTCCCTTTATCCCACCAGTTAGACAGAGTCAAGGAGATTCAAGGGAGCAAAAATGTGGGTACCTGATACATACGTAAAATTAGAGCCAGTCAGTGCAACAGGAATAAAGCTTCATCAGGCATTTATACAAACGGTTGTAT
This sequence comes from Gorilla gorilla gorilla, assembly GCF_029281585.2. Lineage (NCBI taxonomy): Eukaryota > Metazoa > Chordata > Mammalia > Primates > Hominidae > Gorilla > Gorilla gorilla. The sequence goes on from NC_073224.2 coordinate 217,755,361, forward strand.
ATTTTTAATTTCAAAATTAGAAGGTAACCACAATTGTATATTTCCCTCACAATAAAATCAGAAGCAGGAAAATATAAAGGTGGCAGCTTTACATCTCAGCATTAACAAACTGTAAGTCAACTGTTTAAATGGATGCTATTCTTAAAAGATAATGTAACAAATGAACTCATAAAGCAGTAGCAGATACATCAATATCTTCCCCACCCCAGACTGACAAATACTCCACTACAGCACAGACAGCCAAAGCAACAGCAACACAAAGTTTCACCGCACAAAGGAAAACCAGAAAAGAATCCTCCCTTCCCCATTACACTCTACTAGAAGGTCACCCCTTTTCCATAAGGTTTGTCATGCAATTACAATTAACAATTGATCATAAGAGTAAAATGATGTTTGTGTTACTTTCTCCATCTAGAACTAAGATCTAGAAGTGTTAAAACTCTTGTTATTTTCTCCAAGAGGACATTCTTAATGCCAGACCAAGTTCCCTTTTGGAATAGTAATCCAAACCAAAAAGCTCTGAGCATCAGGCAACTCAAGCAGCAGAACGTTAAAACAAGTCCAACTTGACTACTGATCACAAAAAATTTATGATATTGCATTCTTGATCAAAAACTAATACAGAGGTTGCTCTAAGGTGGTGAGTAAAAAGACGCAGAGGCTTTCAAACAGGATGGTTTTATTCCTTTGTTTTTAAACGATCTTTCTACAGTAGTGGGACAGGAAGCAGCAGCAAAGAAGGGAAGGAGAAAACAGTTTAGAATATACAGCACTTCCTTTTGGGTTGAGTTTCCGGAGGCTCGAGGGCAGCTAGGATAGCCTCATCAAACACATTCTTCAGACCTCTCTACAAGACAGAGGGGAGGAGAGAGAATAGCAGCCAGGTTAGAGGATTAGAAAGACTAGCAGGTACAACAGCAGTCCGGATTAAATGAGCTGAATTCACAGAAGCAATGTGCCTTAAGAAAAATGCTAGACTGCTAGATCTTAAGCCCATTATAACCGGGAGAGTAGATAACTGACCAAAAACTTCACCTCACGCAAGGTTAACTGAGCAGGAAAGCAATTTTTATTAAAATGCAATATGTTGACTTCCAACACATTTTGGAAATAAATCTATTACAATTTCAGGCTTATGTGAATTCAGCCCCTGAATAACTGAAGGACACAAATAGCAGACTAACAGGCATGCTATGTGTTTCTAGGTTCAATGACATATCTGAATGTGATTAATCAAGATTTCAGAGTAAACTGGTTTCCCAGAACGGAAAGGTTCAGACATTTAAAAAGTGTTAATTGTGCAACAGTACCAACTAGAAGGAGTTTAAAGAACAGACTCTAGAAACAGCATACACTTCAGTTATTCAGCAATGTTATTAGAGCAAGTAACCACCACCCAAGTCATAAGAAAACAAAGAATGGGGTCCTAGAATGAGTTTTAGCAAGCAGTCCAGTGCTTTAAGATGTCTGCATGGGTATCAGAGCATAAAGCATGGAGTGAAAACGAAGAATATTCTCAGATCTTACGGGAATTAAGATACAGAAATACACTTACACCTCAGCCAGAAACTCCAACATGACAGTGTGACTCAGCATTGCTGGTACTTAGGACCCAGGTCTACAGACTCACCTAAAATCACCTAAATCTGAAGCCACAAGTTTACCACCCAAGGTTGTTTCACATGTTCTTTAGTTTGATCAGTTTGATCCCAAGTAAATATGTCCTAAAAGTCCCAGAACACAGCTCCAATTGTAAGTGCCAACCCCAGACCACCCCAAGTGTTCCCACCTCCACCCTGCCCCCATCCATGACATCCCACAGGACTGGTACCCACCACATGTCACATTAGACACAAAATAAATCAGAAACAGCAGTAAATTCTTTAAAAGCAGCAAAAGTTAAAAAGCCTTCCTCTTTCTACATCATTTACAAAGTAGAAATGCCACATAAAAGTTAAAATTCCACTGCAATTCTTTCTACACATCTAGGAACCAACTCTGGCAGTAAAATATAAAAGGAAGGAAGGAGTACAGAAAGGGAAATATACTTTATAAGGAAAAAAAGAGGAGGAGGACTATTAGAAACTGGAGTGTATCCCTTAACAAGAAGGAATTCCTTTCTTGCTTACCGTGGACGAAGATCAACAAATGCTCTATGAAACAAAACTAATCTTTGCTTGACCACCATCTGTTTATATTAAGACTTTAGTTTTAGAGGAATCAACAAACAGAATCTGTAAGCCTCAAAGTTCTAGCTCCCAAACACAACCACAGACCCCATTTTCTAACTTCCCCTCTTTTGACTTCTCCATACTTCAAACTGTGGTAAGAAAAATGTACCTGCTAAGACCTTTTAAACTTCATACTCTCTACAAACGGATTTACTATATACACCTGTTGATACTATAAAAATCTTACATTAAAAGCATCCAATTATCTAAAGCATCACTAGTAACCTAAAAGTGAATCCACAGGGCCTATGTGTCTTCCCTCAAAGCAACCCTATAGAGAACAGAGGTATGCATCAGAAGCACACAGAATTAGTGTCTAACATGGACATGAAGTGTTTCACACATGACTTTCCCTTGTCTCCAATATACACACACAGGCACACTTTTCTGGGAATGTTACTAAAACACAGAGAGAAGCACCAGGCATTTTTTAAAACTCTCAAAACAGTGCTGTGCATGAGAAGGTGTAAAATCTTCTAAACTTTTAAATAACTGCTTCTATAATAGCACTAAACTGCCCAAAAAAACGAGGATTAGAAGATTGTGTTTAAATCATCTGATACTAGGCCTCGAAGTTATTTTGAGGGATATCCCAGTTAAGCATAAAAGTTTAATCTGTAAATATCCAACCAAGTACTAAACTGATTATTAAATTATGCACTAGGCCCTATAAACTAAATACCTAGCGCATATGTAATAAGTAATCATATATGCCATTTACCCTAGTATATGCGTAGTTAAGAATCCAACAGTGTTTTTTAGAAACACAATAAAAATGAATTACCTGAATTACCTGAAAACATAAGCATAAATATAATGAGTTTAATATAATTATTAGAAACCTCCACCCTTCAATCTTGCCCTATTAGGCATGTCTGCTCACTGTTCAAACTTCAAAGCACCAGTACCAGTAGAACATAAGACTTTTGTGCTAATTATTTCGGTAACTTTTTCCTTTGCCCCCAGAACAGCACTCAAAGGACGGAATCAGCGATATCATGAAGGTGAAAAAGTTTAAACCACACACATCAGTTACAAGTCCCATTCCAAATACCCTAACATTGCTCCCTATCTTCAAAATCTGAGTTTCCCATCAAACTACAAAAGGAGTTCCAATTAAATCACTCAAAAACGGCCGGAATGCATGAGGAAGGAATACTTCCAAAAATATAGGAATAGAGGCACTATATAAAGCATGCTTGAGAACTGTGGCAGAAATAGCCATGGCTGCCTTCTTTGACATTAAAGTCTCAATTATTATGACTAATTCCCTATCCTGGTTTAATTGCCCAAGAAACAGTATAGTATCAATTGTCAGAATTGGCAAGAAAAGATCAGACATATTTAGATGAAAATTTAAGTGTTTAGAAAAAAAAAATCATTCACATCCTCTCTTGCAAGTTTGTGCTTATCTGAACCTTTACCGTAAGGTTTTTGTTTTAACACAACCCTGACCACTGCGAATCATTCAGTACGAGAGCTTACCAACACAAGGGGTTTAGGAACTAATAATATTCTCCAAAAAACACAGAGGCCTCTAACAAAAGAACATACAATATGAAGCTGTTCATATTCTTGCTGGGCATCTTTGAGCACTGCTGATCACTGTTAGAAATAACTCCTGTATCCTAACGCTCTAATAAATGACTCGACCATAAATACACATGGGGTTTCATGCCATCCTTACCTGTGTAAGTGCAGAACACTCCACATACTTGACAGCCTTCAGGTCACGGGCCAGCTTTTCAGCAGTCTCTGGAGTGATAGGCTTCTGTTTGTTCTTGGCAAGTTTCTCAATAGTAGAGGGGTCATCTCTGAGATCAATTTGAGTCCCAACAAGCAAGAAAGGAGTCTTTGGACAGTGGTGAGTTATCTCAGGCACCCACTAAAAAAAGGTATTTTAAAATACACCTTTGTTAATCAACAAGCCTCTAATGCTATTTATAACAGGTCAGTAGAAATTCTGAGATGATCTTCTTAGGGCAAGAGTATCTGATCAGCTTACCTTTTCTTTCACATTTTCAAATGAAGATGGAGAGACCACTGAAAAACAGACTAGAAATACATCTGTTTGTGGATAACTCAGCGGTCGTAATCTGTCATAATCCTCTTGCCCTAGAAAAAAGAAAAATATTGGAGAGAATTCAGCAACTGAATCTTGGTGTCCTCAAAGTGTTAAAAGCATGCTGGTCATTACTTAAAAAGCAACTTACTTATCTAATAAAATGTATGGCTTTGTAATATAATATGCGGGCAATATTCTCAATCAGCTAATTCTACAAACTTCAAGCACTCAGAACAGCAATGAATTTACTATTATGTTATTTGCTTTTATTACTAGTTTGTGGTGTTCAATCTTTGTGTCCATTAGAAACCCAATAATAAATGTAATAACTCTTGCTACAGAAATGGTTAAAAATCAATCCTTGTAATCCCAGCACTTTGGGAGGCCGAGACAGGCGGATCACCTGAGGTCAGGAGTTCGAGACCAGCCTGGCCAACATGATGAAGCCTCATCTCTACTAAAAATATAAAAATTAGCCGCGTATGGTGGTGCACATCTGTAATCCCAGCTACTTGGAAGGCTGAGGCAGAAGAATCACGTGAACCCAGAAGGCGGAGGTTGCAGTGAGCCGAGATGGCATCACTGTACTCCAGTCTGGGTGACAGAGTGAGACTCCATCTCAGATATGGTAAAGAAACAATAACAGTGAAATCATCTAAGGAAAGAAAAACCTCACTGAAACCCAGATGACAAAATCCACTGCCCATCATGACTACAAACACAGGTTCACATATTTAGTTAATGCGTGTATATAAGACCGGTATCTGAAACTGATAAAGCCTAGAAAACAAATTTAGCAAGAATTTATAGATACTCAAAATAATAAAAATACTTAGAATTAACTTAATCAGAGGCAAAAGGCTTGGACACCAAAAAATTCAAAACTGCTGAAAGAAATTAAAGAAGACATAAATAAATGGAAACACATCCCACATTCATGAACTGGAAGACTTAATATTGTTGACATGTCAACATTATCCAAAGCAACCTACAGATTCAATGCAATCCCTATCAAAATCCCAACAAGGGATAGTAATCTTGAAACAAGGGACAATAGACAAAATAATCTTGAAAAAGAATAAAGCTGAAGCACTCCCATTTCCTGATTTCAAAACTAGAAGGCTACAATAATCAAAACAGTGTGGTATTGGCATAGGGAGATATATAAGACAATGGAATAGACTAGAGAACCCAGAAATAAACCCTTACATATGTGGGCAAATAATTTTTCTTTTCTTTTTTTTTTTTTTTTTAGACAGAGTCTCACTCTATCACCCAGGCTGGAGTGCAGTGGCACAATCTCGGCTCACTGCAACCTCCACCTCCCCAGTTCAAGAAACTCTCCTGCCTCCACCTTCTGAGTAGCTGGGACTATAGGCACACACCACCGCGCCAGGCTAATTTTTGTATTTTTAGTAGAGACAGGGTTTCACCATGTTGGCCAGGCCGGTCTTAAACTTCTGACCTCAGGTGATCTGCCCACCTCAGCCTCCCAAAGTGCTAAGATTACAGGTGTGAGCCACCGTGCCTAGCCTAGCTCAAATAATTTTTGATAAGGGTGCCAAGACCATTCAGTGGTAAAAGGACTCTTCAATAAATGGTGCTGAGAAAATGACATATTCACACGCAAAAGACAAAGATGAAACCTTACCTAATACTATATACTAAAATTAACTCAAAATGGATAAAAGGTCTAAATGTTAGACCTAAAACTTTAAAACTCCCAGAAAACATAGGGCAAAAGATTCAGGTGGACTTGGCAATAATTTGTTTGGATATCACACCAAACCACCTGAAAATAGACAAACTTCATGAAATTGTGAAAATTTTATACATCAGAAGATAGTATCAACAGAATAAAAACACAACCCACAAAACAGGAAAAAATATATGCAAATCGTGTATGTGATAAGAGATTAATACACGGAATCTACAAAGAACTCCTAAAACTTACCCTCAAAAAAAAATCCCAATTCAAAAATGGGCAAAGAACTTGATTAAACAGACCTTTCTCCAAAGATATATAAATGGCCATAAGATGCTCAACATCACTAATCATTAAGGAAATGCAAATCAAAACCACAATTAGATACCACCTCACACTAATTAGGATGGCTACAATTAAAAAAAAAAAAAAAACAGGAAATAAGTGTCGAACAGAAGAATGTGACTATATCAAACCCCACATACTGTTGGTAGGAATATAAAATGGGACAGCCACTGTGCAAAACAATACGGAGGTTCCTCAAAAAAATTAAAAACATGATCCAACAATTCCACTTCTGGGTATATACCCCAAAAGAACTGAAAGCAGGGTGTCAACAAGGTATTTGTATACACATGTTGATAGCAACATTATTCAAAATAGCTAAAACGTGGAAGCAATTCATAGCACCAGTATTAAAACTGGAACCCAAACATCCATCAACTTGTTAATGGATAAACAAAATTGTGATATATTCATAGAACAGAATATCACTCGGCAATCAAAAGAAACAACTACCAATACACACAACATGAACAACTCTCACAAACATTATGCTATGTAAAAATAGTCACACAAAAGACTGCATACTGTATGGTTCCATTTATATGAAACCCTAGAAAAGCAAAACAGTAGAAACAAAGAAAGCAGATCAGTGGTTGCCTGGAAACAGGTCAAGGGACAGGGCTGACTGCAAAGGGAACCCAGAAATAAACACTCACATATATGGTCAAATAATTTTTGATAAGGGTGCCAACACCATTCAGTGGTAAAAGGACTCACCACAGAAAATTTGAGGGGTGATAAAAATGTTACACATTTTATTATGGTGGAGGGTCAGCAAAATGCATCACACTGAACACTTAAAACGATTTTTTTTTTTTTTTTAAAGACGGAGTCTCACTCTGTCACCCAGGCTGGAGGGCAGTGGCAGAATCTCGGCTCACTGCAACCTCCGCCCCCTGGGTTCAAGCAATTTTCCTGTCTCAGCCTCCCGAGTAGCTGGGACTTAACAGGCATACACCACTACACTCGGCTAATTTTTGTATTTCTAGTAGAGATGGGGTTTCACCATATTGGCCAGGCTGGTCTCAAACTCCTGACCTCAGGTGAACTGCCTGTGTCTCAGCCTCCCAAAGTGCTGCGATTACAGGCGTGAGCCACCGCACCTGGCCTTAAAATGATTTTTATTGCACTACGCATCAAAAAAGCTTTCAAAAGTACTCGCCAGAAAATGTAAAGGCTTATAAATAATAAACTTTGAAATGTGAAAATACTAATTTTCAACCACAAGTAGCCATAAATTATCTTTTCTCGCCAGGCGCGGTGGTTCACACCTGTAATCCCAGCACTTTGGGAGGCCGAGGCGGGCGGATCACCTGAGGTCAGAAGTTCGAGACCAGCCTGACCAACATGGAGAAACCCTATCTCTACTAAAATACAAAAAAATTAGCCGGGTATGGTGGCGCATGCCTGTAATCCCAGCTACTCAGGAGGCTGAGGCAGAAGAATCGCTTGAACCTGGGAGGCGGAGGTTGCGGTGAGCCGAGATTGCACCATTGCACTCCAGCCTGGGCAACAACAGCAAAACTCCGTCTCAACAAAAAAAAAAAAAAAAAAAAAAATTTGTCTGTGCCTTTGGACACAAATGAACACAGAAGAAAACCCCTCATTTATCATGAGATTATGGGTCATTGTTTTCTCTATATTCCAAATTTAATATACCATTACTTTTATGATTTTAATGTATTAAAAATTTCTCTAATCTTTATTGTCTCTCCATTTCACGTTCTCAATTAAATCCAAACAGTTCCTCGTGGTACACAGTATAACACCACATTCCATGGGAGCAACATGTTAACTTGCAAACAGTAACAGTAACTCAAAGCACAAAGTTTAGAATTCCTACATTCTAAAGATACTCTAAAGGATATCTTTCTGAGATTTTCCTCTGGCTAACTGAGCTGATAATAAGACGGCACATAGAGAAAAGTCAGAAATTAAGATGTGCAGCCACTCTTGAAAACAAGAAATAGCACTGAGGAATTAGGTACATTTAAGGAAGAAAGTAATTTGTTCTTACAATTTGGATAGCTGACAAATGTCAATACTGTGAGCAGATAACAGTTCACTCTCAAAATATTTTCAGATACAGTTTAAAATAAGCTATCATAAGAAACTAAACATGTTATTAGACACATAAATTGAATACGCCTTCAAATACCAAGAGAGTAATAATAATAAATACTGTAAATGGCTTACGACCTTATAACCTTAGGCATATTTAGGAAACTCTAGGCTTTAAAAAGGAGCAGGTAGGGGTAAAGGGAGAGAATCAGTGGGCATGATTCCTATGAATTCATTCCCTTAGTCCCTCCCCAACCACTAATGCAGTCCCCAATTCTCTGCAAGGTGCACGCATCAGGATTTTAGTTCAATTTGGAGCTTGTATGATGCACTCTAGTCTCACTCTACTTCATCTACTACACTGTTCACCTTGGAGCTTGTATGATGCACTCCAGTCTCACTCTACTTCATCTACTACACTGTTCACCCAGGGTACTCCAAACTCCTATTTGCCAACCCAGGTCTGGGACTGCTCCTTGGTCAAGCATCAACGATCATTATATTCAATCCTGCTAACTAATAACGAAAGGCAAGTACTTTGCTCATGTGCTAGTTTCTCAAAATGTCCACAAGAGACAGACAACTAGCAACTGTTAAAGATCGAAACAGTATAAAATACATTAAGTTTTCACCTGCAGTATCAAAAAGTCCAAGAGTATATGGTTCTCCACCAATCATAACTGTGACTGCATAGTTGTCAAAAACCTAAAAACAAAAAAATACAACACTGTTAGTGTGCAAGGAGAGAGTTAAAATGGGACAGGACAACTCTAAAGCTAAGGCAGTGTTTCCTTGCTAAGACTTAATCGTCCCTTAGTCCATCCATCATCCTTATATAACCAATCTTGCCAACCAAGTCCTTGCATGAGCTAAATGATTCCTGGAAAAAGACAAAGGATGTGTTCTGGGATTTCTGCTCTACCCCAGCAGCCTGGATAAAGAGCCAGAGAAGGTTTAGAGGTGTCACAGGAGCAGAGTCCTCTAGCTACACAAAATGAACCTGTTCAAGTTTGAAACTTTTCAGACAGTGGTCTACCTCAACATTCAATCTGATTCCTAAGAAATTATTTCTTCATAGACCACTTCCTTTTCATCTAGAAATAAAATATCCTAGATCCATGACCTTTCTTCCTTTCAGAGTCCTAGAAAAGATGAGCCTTGTTATAAACAAGCCCATTTGAGAGAAATAACGGTTCCCTCAAAGTACTCAAAGTGTCCAAGAAAAAGCTGGCAGATTATTTGCTGGGAAGTTTTTTTTGAGACAGAGTCTCACTGCGTCATCCAGGCTGGAGTGCAATGGCATGGTCTCGGCTCACTGCAACCTCTGCCTCCTGGGATCAAGCGATTCTCCCACCTCAGCCTCCTGAGTAGCTGGGACTACAGGTGCATGCCACCACACCCAGCTAATTTTTGTATTTTTAGTAGAGACAGAGTTTCACTATGTTGGCCAGGCTGGTCTCAAACTCCTGACCTCATGATCCACCTGCCTCGGCCTCCCAAAGTCCTGGAATTACAGGTGTGAGCCACTGCACCCGGCCAGGTGGGAACTTTATGAGTAAAATTCATGTTATCGGGCACAAACTGCATGATCTAAGACATCTTCTTTAACAAGATGCTTCATATGTAAATAGACCATAAAACCCTTATCAAATTCAGTACAGCATATGCTAATACTGGTTGTACGAAGTTATTTGTGAAAATGGGAGGTTTAACAATGCTAAATGGGAAAAGACCCAACACAAATTCTGGAGTCTTTAGAATTAATTTACAATTGAAAAGCAATGCTTTCATATACAACTATAATCTGTCAATTTACAATAAAAATTTAAAAATTAAATGATATCTATAAAAAGAAAAGCAAAGCTTTCCAACTAGGAGAAGAATGCCACATTTTAAGACCAGCCCTACTTAACTTTTAGGTACCTACTCTGATTTTCTGACTTATGTTTTAACAGATTGTTCAAGAGCTTATTTAAATGTAAAGAAGAGAAGCAAGGGCATGAGGGAGATGACAGTTAAAGGAAAGTCGGTTCTTAAAAACAGGAACAAAGAAATTGAATGAATGTGGTTAAGCTCTCAAACCAAACAGATTATTTTCTTAAATCACACTTAAGAGACTCAAAAACAACCCTCCTTTACTAGATTGTTCATATCCAAAACTAGACTAAGAATCAGAAAAGCTGGCTTCCATTCCAAAGTCTACTTATGCTAGTGTAATTACGCTAAGTAATTAAACTTAGACTTCTAAGTCTCATCCCTAAATTGGGCCTGAGTACCCTCATCCATTAAGAGACAGGTAAGACAATGTATATTGTCCCATCCAGCTCTGAATTTCTATTACTCTAGAAATGGCAAGCCCCAACTCATAGATGGGAACTTAAATGCATTCTACACCAAATCCATTTCCATATTAACTTCAACAGGTACCATGAGAACACTATTTGTGCCTCATGGTCTATTCATTTACCTAAATCAGCTCATTTAAAATTTTATTCTACTACTACTGTTCCTTCCACTCTATCACTTTTCCAGAGATGTACACACAAACATACATATAAAACACCCACAAGCCCACTTAAAATATAACACCAGAAGATCGAAGTCATAAAAGACTCAGAAATTATGTTTACAAGTAAATAACTTCAATGGAGACTGAAACAGAAAAATTCTGATAGCTGTCCTCACTCTGAAACAAAATTCATGTACCTCTAAATGTCCCCTGTAAGTCCACTGAACCTCAAAACGTCTTCCATTTATCTTGTCTCCAAATGAGCCAATTCAAAATATCAATGTGATTTTAGTGTTTAATAACACCTTCAAATTCTCCCCCCTTCAAAAAAAAAAACTTTCCTTATTTTTGAGACAGGGTCTCACTACCTTTCACAAATGAGTGTTACTCTAACTCTTGTCTCTCTCTCTCACTTCAATATTTTTGTTATTCCCATCTTCCTTCTACCATTCCAAAGAGTTGATTTAAAAAACAGTTATGGGGCCAGGCATGGTGGCTCACGCCTGTAATCCCAGCACTTTGAGAGGCTGAGGCAGGTGGATCATTTGAGGTTAGGAGTTCAAGACCAGCCTGGCCAACATGGTGAAACCCCGTTTCTACTAAAAATACAAAAATTAGAAAGGCGTGGTGGCGGGCACCTGTAATCCCAGCTACTCAGGAGGCTGAGGCAGGAGAACTGCTTGAACCCGGGAGGCGGAGGGTGCAGCAAGCCGAGATCGCGCTACTGCACTCCAGATAGAATGGACGATAGAGACTCCGTCTCGAAAAAAAAAAAAAAAGAAAAAAAGAAAAGAACAGTTGTGGGGGTGACCCCCAAAGGATTCTGTTGGTGTTCTTGAAACATAACAGGTCTTCTCTTCTCTGCCCCTAAGAACCAGTTTGGAGCTCCATTACTGCTAAGCGAACAGCTCCACAAGAAAAGTGGAGACACATACTACTTTCTCTCAAGTTACGGGACCTCAAATGGTATCCCAGGAGACCTCCAAGTACTGATCAATAATTGGCCAAAATATCAAAAAAAAAAAAAAGTCACCTCATTCCAAGATGTAGGACATACTTCACCAAATTGAGACCACCACTCGTTAGAATCTTGTCTACTGGAGTTTTGCCTCCCAGCACTTCTTGCAAACCCTGTGTCACCCCTTCTGACTTTCCACTGATTTTTCAGCTGTTTAAAGTGTATACAATTTACCCATGAGAAGTCAAGATCTTTAAAAACAGGAAACAAAGGCAGACAACAGAAAAAAATTCAGTACACATAGAGAAAGCGTTTTCAAAAGGATATCAAATTTTACAACATTTTACTAACAGAAGGAAGCCTTTATACTTACAGTCGGTACATATTCTGATGGAAATTTGTTTGTTGTGTAGGATATCAGGAGACATGTTTTACCAACAGCACCATCGCCCACAACAACACACTTAATTGTCTGCATTGCTGAAATAGTTTTGTATCCACTTTAAATATTTCAAATCTGATGTTGACCTGCAAAAAGATTAAAGACATTTGTTTATTTATACTTACATATGGATTTTTCTTCCTCACTTAGCAACAGGTTCAGGCACTCAGAGCAAGAAAAGAACTAGCACAATTATTATGGCTAAAAGAACCCAATAAGAGAAACAATGACTTGCTATAAGTTACAATAACAAATAAGGTCCATTTCTAAGTTTCTGATCCCTGGCTGTTTCAACTTCTTAAGTGTTATTTTTAAAAGGTCCAAAGTGGTGTGATAATCAGCGAATTTATTTTTATAATGAAAGAGAAGAGGCTGTATCAGAGAAAATTAACATGTACTAAGCATGTACTGTATGCCAAGTTCTTTACATGTATTATCTTAGTTTACCTTATGAGAAAGGTAGTACTGTTTTCATTTTTAGAGAAGGGGAAACCAAGCTACACAGAGGTTGAATAGCTAGAGTGTGGTAGAGCCACTCTGACTCCAGAACCCAGGCTTAACAGGGGACTCACAACCAACCAGTTTGTAACAATTCCACAGTGTGCTAAATATTATTTTGTGAAAGCTGTTCTTCAGTTACACGTGCACACACACCTGTATGTATGCATGTATGTGAACTAGACTGCAAATACAAAGGCCACTGCTTTAATTATTAGTCTTCAACAAGTAATGGTAACTTTAAAGTCAATATAAGGAATTTTAAAACAGCAATTCCAAGCTTCTTAGAAACTCGTAACACTTTTTATCTCCAAGATAATTACAGTACAGTCAGCCCTCCATGTACACAGAGGCAGAACCCACAGATACAGATGGATAACTGTACTATGTAATTTTATATAAGAAACTTGAGCATTCCAGGATTGTTGTATCCTTGGAGAGTTCTGGTATCAATCCCCTGCAATATCAAGGGAAGATTATACTAATTGTTCTCAGTACAAATGTAGTCAAATGTAGAGTTACATTACAAAGATGGTCATTTCAGAGTCAAGTTCTAATTAAGACTATTCTGCAAAGCATTTGGCATGTATTAATAATTGTTTCATATGTTAAATAAAAACTATAGGAGGCTACCGTTGTGGACTAATCTCCTGCACTAGGCCCCAAGTGACCAGACTAAAAATCAAAACGGAGTTACTCATGCTAAAGTTTCACATCACTAAACTTAAACTTAGTTGTTATCTGACCTTCTGAGAAACAGGAGAGATGACAGCCAGTTTACCAAACAGGCCACTTTCAATCTTCAATTGGAATGATAATGAAGTTCCCTCTGCTTTAACCCTTACACCAAAAAAAGCAGCCTGAAGTAACCTGATATTAACTAATCAGTTATTTTTCTATTGTTCTGTCTTCTCCCTGTCCCTGCCTTGCAAGAAAGGTAGCTCTGAAACAACTAATAGGCCCTTTGTTCTTTGCTTCCCCTTTCCTCAGCTCTTCTATTAAGCCAACCTCTTCTGCTCAGCTCCTTCGAACACTTAACTCTGTTTTGTGGAATGAAGCACACTGCCCAACTCTAAAATCACAATAAAGCCAAGTGAGATTTAAATTTGTTGTAGTTTTGCCCTTTAACACATGTATTAAAGAGCACAGTGGCTCACCTGTAATCCTTGCACTTTGGGAGGCCAAAGTGGGAAGATCACTTGAGCTCAGGAGTTCAAGACCAGCCTGGGCAACATAGTTAAGACCTGACCTCTATTTCTTTTTTTCTTAATTTTTTTTCTTAATGTTACCAGATACTCCACAGATCGGGGTGGGTAAAGGGAGCAATCAGGGGAGAGACTTTGGGTTTTGCAATATATATAAGCCAGACATGTTCATATACCCTATGTTAATTTCCTATTAAATAATGTCAAATCACTACGGCAGCAAAGAGGCCACATAGAAACAATTACCATTCTGCTAACCAGAAAAGTTATTCTGCGCCGGGCACAGTGCCTCATGCCTGTAATCCCAGCACTCTGGGAGGCTGAGGCAGGCAGATCACAGGGTCAGGAGATGGAGACCATTCTGGCTAACACGGTGAAACCCCATCTCTACTAAAAATACAAAAAATTAGCTGGGCATGGTGGCACGCACCTGTAGTCCCAGCTACTCAGGAGCCTGAGGCAGGAGAATCGCTTGAACGTGGGAGGCAGAGGCGCTCTGCAGTAAGCCAAGATGGCGCCACTGCACTCCAGCCTGGGCAACACAGCGAGACTCCGTCTCAAAAAAGAAGAAAAAGAAAAGCTAAGTTATTTTGCACCAATAACTGAATCATACCTCTTTTTAACAGTGAAGTTCATTTGTACCACAACTTAGAATTGGGGTTGGGCAATTTACAGCATAAAAAATGATTCTGCAGGGTCAGGCATGGTGGCTCACACCTGTAATCCCAGCACTTTGCGGGGACAAGGTGGGGAGATTGCTTGAACCCATGAGTTTGGGACCAGCCTGGGAAACAGAGTGAGACCCCATCTCTACAAAAAAAAATTAGCTGGGTGAAGTGGCACACACCTGTAGTCCCAGTTACCAGGGAGGCTGAGGTGGGAGGATTGCTTGAGTCCAAGGCTGCAGTTGGCTATGATTGTGCCACTGCCCTCCAGGCTGGATGACAGAGCAAGACACTGTCTCAAATATTTTTTTTAAAATGATTCTGCCAATCATACAATCATAAGGAAATAAAATTGTGAAATAAGGTATATCTTCCTTCTTTCCTTCCTGGCATCTACCCCTCCAATACCCATATCTTCCAGGTTTTTTATTTTTCTTTTTTTTTTTTTGAGACAGAGTCTTGCTCTGTCACCCAGGCTGGAGTGCAATGGCGTGATCTCGGCTCACTGCAACCTCCGCCTCCAGGGTTCAAGCGATTCTCCCACCTCAGCCTCCCAAGTAGCTGGGATTACAGGCACGCACCACCATGTCTGGCTAATTTTTGTATTTTTTTAGTAGAGACGGGGTTTCGCCACGTTGGCCAGGCTGGTCTCGAAATCCTGACCTCAGGTGATCCACCCACCTCAGCCTCCCAAAGTGCTGGGATTACAGGCGCGAGCCACTGCACCTGGCCTCTTCTAGGTTCTTAACACTATGGGAATTCAAACATCCTTTAAGAATCTCAGAGCTATAGCACCTGAAATTTTAAGTCCACGGGCTACAGATTTTAAAAGGTTATGGAACCCTCTCTATGGTATCATTATGATTGGCTGGCTGCCATCTAAACTCCACCAGACAATCCCTGAGCAAACGATCTGTATGGAGGAAGGGGATACTCCCAGCTACAAATGCCCTATTTTCCCGTGCCCCATGATTCATTCTAGGCACAAACAGACAGCAACCTTAAGATTTGAGATTAAATATTTGCTAGTAAGTTTTACAAAAAATTTATATTCTCAATAAGATTACACCTCTTTTAAAACTATGTCAAGTATTAATAGTAACTGTGAATAAAAGGCAAGTCAAATTTTTGGTAATACACCAAATATTTGGCAATATTTGGTTTCTGTCCCCACTTCCTAGCAGAGAGCTCCTAAAAACCCTAGGAATTTCCTGAGTGCTGAGTGTCTCTTGTTTTTCATAACAAATTCACACCTGAATTTATGTTAATAAAGTGACAGGGTGGCGGTGGAAGGGATGCTAGGAAGCCTCAGGATGGGGCTGGTCACCAGAAAGACAAAGTGACTAGAGGGATGTAACTTTCAGCCCCATGCACCAACCTCCAGAGAGGGGAGGAGGGCTAGAAACTGAGCTCTATGAAAACTCCAGAACAGGAGATTTGGAGAGCTTCCAGGTCTGTGAACATTTCAAGGTGAGGGGAAAGCAGGTCACTTGAAGCCCTCCCCACCCACAACCATGCCCTATGTATCTCTTCCATTTGGCTGTTCGTGAGTTGTACCCTTTATGACAAAGGCATAAAGGTAAGTAAAACGGCCGGGCACAGCGGTTCACGCCTGTAATCCCAGCACTTTGGGAGGCCGAGGCAGGCAGATCATGAGGTCAGGAGATCGAGACCATCCTGGCTAACATGGCGAAACCCCGTCTCTACTAAAAATACAAAAAATTAGCCGGGCGTGGTGGCAGGCGCCTGTAGTTCCAGCTACTCGGGAGGCTGAGGCAGGAGAATGGCATGAACCCGGGAGGCGGAGCTTGCAGTGAGCTGAGATCACGCCACTGCACTCCAGCCTGGGCGACAGAGCTAGACTCCATCCCCCCCCAAAAAAAAGGTAAGTAAAACGTTTTCCTGAGTTCTGTGAGTTGTTCTAGCTAATAATCGAACCTAAGAAGGGCCATGGGAATCCCAAAATTTGTAGTCTACTGGGCAGAGGTGTAGGTAGCCTAGGCACTGCATTTGTAGCTGCTGCCTAAAGTGAGGGCAGTCTTCCAAGACTGAGCCCTTAAGCTGTGGGATGGGAGTATCAGAATTAAACTGTTAGTATCAGAACTGAATTTTCTTTTTCTGACACCACATTCACTCTAACCCAAAACACACTAAAAGTACAGTTGTCTTCATGTGAAATACATGTGCCCCTGAAGTAACCCATTTTCATACTTAGGATACAAGAAAGAAGAGGCACTACAGGAATCAAGAGAATGACCCAATTTCACAATCTTCCTTATCAGTTCAACAGAAGGACTAGTCTGGTTGTAGGATTAAACAGAATAAAATCAAAACTACTTGTCTCTCCTGTCAAATCCAGCCACTCTGGAAAATGCAGCTTATATAACCTTCTGCTGTAAGTTATAGTAGCATATCTAACGTACAATTTTTTAAACATCTACCCATGCATGTGATTTTTAGGCAACCAAAAGTACTCAAACCACAGCAATGTATTCCATGCATTCACACACGTATGCAAGTGTGCTAACAAACTGTCTTGTTTGCAGAACTTCTTGTTTGCTTCTATATCACAGAAGACATGTAACAAAAAGCATACAGCTGGCCTTATATGTTTGCTAGAAATGCTTGTTCTGACCGGGTGCGGTGGCTCACACCTGTAACCCCAGCACTCTGGGAGGCCGAGGCAGATGGATCTCGAGGTCAGGAGATCGAGACCATCCTGGCTAAGACGGTGAAACCCCGACTCTACTAAAAATACAAAAAAATTAGCCGGGCGTGGTGGCAGGCGCCTGTAGTCCCAGCTACTCGGGAGGCTGAGGCAGGAGAATGGCGTGAACCCTTGAGGCAGAGCTTGCAGTGAGCTGAGACCGCGCCACTGCACTCCAGCCTGGGCAACAGAGCGAGACTCCATCTCAAAAAAAGAAAGAAAAAAAAAAAGAAATGCATGTTCCTCAGTGCCGTAAAGAAATAGCACTTGAACATAAATTTAATTTTCTCAGCAAGGCCATTTATACCTTCTGCAGAAAGGATACACTTGCCAGCAGTTTTGCCACAAAAGTACACCGAGCAAAGGAAACAGGGTCATTTATAACCTAACGTGTCTATCCTACTGCTGTGTCCAGTTTTTATTGGCTGGAACGGGACCTTACATTTTGTATTTGTCCTGATAGGCTAGCAACTTACAACTTTTAAAAAGAGGCAAAGAAGGCCAGGCGTGGTGGCTCACGCCTGTAATCCCAGCATTTTGGAAGGCCGAGGCAGGCGGATCACGAGGTCAGGAGATCAAGACCAGCCTGGCTAACATGGTGAAACCCTGCCTCTACTAAAAATACAAAAAAATCAGCTGGGCGTGGTGGCGGACGCCTGTAGCCCCAGCTACTTGGGAGGCTGAGGCAGGAGAATGGCATGAACCTAGGAGGCAGAGCTTGTAGTGAGCCAAGATCATGGCACTGCACTCCAGCCTGAGCGACAGAGCAAGACTCTGTCTCAAAAAAAAAAAAAAAAAAAAAAAAGAGGCAAAGGCAGAGGACAACAAAGGAAGGAGGAAGTAACTTGTGGAATGCTGAGAAAGGTAAAAATACCTTTAAACAGGCTATGACCTAATGCTTGCTTGGACCAGTATAAGCATGCCAGGGCAAATATTTAGGCTAAATTGTGGGAGCTAAGAACATAAAGTACACTAATTTATTTATTACAGCTAGCAGATATTTAAGAATGTTAGCACAGGTCTTTGAATAAATTTTGCTTTTAAGAGAAGTTACTATTTATTTCTGATTAGATGTGGGGGAAGTCTTTGAAGAGGAATCTCTACTTTACTTTTTACATGTTCAATTAAGAATACAACATTGCTTAGAAAATCCTACCCAGAGGCTGGGCACAGTGGCTTAAGCCTATAATCCCAGCACTCTGAGAAGCCAAGGCAGGTGGATTGCTTGAGGCCAGGAGTTTGAGAACAACCTAGGCAATATGGCAAAACTGCGTCTCTACCAAAAATACAAAAATTAGCTGGGCATGGTGGCATGCACCTGTGGTCCCAGCTACTTGGGAGGCTGAAGATCATCTGAGCTCAGGAGATGGAGGTTGCAAGTAAGCCAAGATTATGCCACTGCACTCCAGCCTGGGCAACACAGGGAGACGCTATCTCAAAACAACAACAACAACAAACAAACAAAAAAACCTCTACCAAGGCTGGGTGTGGCGGCTCACACCTGTAATCCCAACACTTTGGGAGGCCAAGGCAGGAGGATCACTTGAGCCCAGCAGGTCAAGACCAGCTTGGGCAACATGACAAAACCCCATCTCCACAAAAAATTTAAAAAAAAAAAAAAATAGTGGTGGCATGTGCCTGTAGTCCCAACTACTCGGGAGGCTGAGGTGAAAAACCACCTGAGCCAGGAAGGTTAAGGCTACAGTGAGCTGTAGTCACACCACTGCACTCCAGCCTGGGTAACAGAACAAGACCCTGTTTCAGCCAACCGTGGTGGCTCACGCCTATAATCCCAGCACTTTGGGAAGCTGAGGCGGGCAGATCACTTGAGGTCAGGAGTTCGAGACCAATCTGGCCAACATGGTGAAACCCAGTCTCTACCAAAAATACAAAAATTTGCCAGGTGTGATGGCACTCACCTGTAGTCCCAGCTATTTGGGAGGGTGAGGCAGGAGAATTGCTTGAACCCAGGAGGCAGAGGTTGCAATGAGCCGTGATTGTGCCACTGCACTCCAGCCTGGGGACAGAGTGAGATTCTGTCTCAAAAAAAAAAAAAAAAAAAAAAAAGGAATAAAATGGAGATTACAATAAGATTTTTTCCTCAAAATACTCAAGACTTGTAGATCTACTCATTCATTCAACAAGCCTTTACTAAGCACCTACCATGTGCCAAGCTTTGTCCTATACGTAGGCACACCCCACAATTCACATAACAAAGTTCACGCCCTCTTGGAGCAACAATTCCAGTGGGGTACACAGACAATAAACAAGCATCACCCCCTACATATTCTTCCTTCAATAATACTACCAACTGACATCCTTACATGTAAATTTCTCATTCTAGTCTCTTAACTAAGAAACAGCAGGTGGCCAGAACACAGCACAAGCTGAAGCCAGCATGGCACCTGAGCACAAGACCAAGTTCTCCAAGAACCTGCTGCACATGAAGTTCATGCAAAGAGGACTGGACTCAGAAACTAAGAAATGACTAGAAGAGGAAGAAAATAAAATTAGTTAAGAGCACTGGTACTCAGATTTGCCAGAGCTTAGTAAGTAAAGAATTTCATAACAGAAGAGCAGCATCTCTTGTTATGTGAAGATCATTTCTATGGAAAGAATTTCATTCATCAGATTTACTCCTGAGGTTGAGAAATTAGTGCTTCAGATGAATACTAAGAACAAAGCAGAAATTGAAGATGAAACAGTGGAATTTTACGTGTCAGATGAAGAAGAAATGGCTAGAAGAAATGGCTAGAATATGAGACCTTGGTGGGGACAACAGGAAAAAAGTCTGCCAAAAAGGGAGATCAAGCCAATTATGAAGACAATGAAAATGGAAACCTACAACTAATTAAAGCAAAGAAAATGTTCTTAAAGCCCCAGGATCAAAATACACAACTTAAGAGATGGCTCTGAGATGCCTTGTGAAAGTTAGCAGCATGTTTCGTAACTAGTTCTGATGGTGCCTCTATAGTTATTAATACTATAACGTTTATTTGTAAAGAGATGTATAATTTTGGAAACATGCTGTTTTTGAAATAGATGTGCAATGGATGTCATACATCCTCTGCTAAATGGTACTGAGTGGATTTTTAGCCCTTGATCTTCAAATATACAGGTTTCCTAAAGATTTTGTTTGTTTTTGAGACAGGGTCTCTGTCACTTAGGCCAGAGTGGAGTGGCTCAATCACAGCTCACTGCAGCGTCAACCTTCCTGGGCTCAAGGGATCCTCCCATCTCAGCCAAATCTTGGGTGTCTGGCCTTACAACTCACCCTATTTTCAAGCTACCCTTCCACTACAAAACCTCTCCTTCTCTGAGACCTTTCCTAACTAGTCTAGGTATTGAAACTGCCCCAACTGCCTGACCTCCTGCTATGTTTGTGTCCCAAAATTCAAAAGCTGACACCTGATCACCAGTGTGATGTTGTTAGAAGGTGAGACTGCTGGGAGGTGATTAGGCCCAGAGGGCAGAGTCCCCTCATCCCCAAATGGGATTAGTGGCTTTATAAGAGACCCCAGAGAGCTCCCCTACCCCTTGCACCATGCAAGAAGACACAGCGAAAAGGAACAAACTGGTCTGGGTGCAGTGGCTCAGGCCTGTAAACCCAGCACATTGAGAGGCCGAGGCAGGCGGATCATCTGAGGTCAGGCGTTCGAGACCAGCCTGGCCAACTTGGTGAAACCCTGTCTCCACTAAAAATACAAAAATTAGCCAGTGGCGCATGCCTGTAACCCCAGCTACTCAGGAGGATCGCTTGCTTGGGAGGTAGAGGTTGCAGTGAGCTGAGAGCACCAAAGCGAACTTGGGAGGCGGAGGTGGGAGTGAGCTAAGAGCACCACTGCACTCCAGCCTGGGAAACAGAGTGAGACTGTCAAAAAAAGAAAAAGAAAAAAAGAAAAAACCAGCATCTATGAACCACAAAGCAGGCCCTCACCAAACATCAAATACGCCAGCACCCTAATATTGTCCTTCCCAGGATGCAGAACTGTGATAAGTTTCTGTCATTTACAAGCTACCCAGTCTATGGTATTGTTAAAGAAGCCTAAACGGACTAAACAGAACCCATGGCAAGGCCCTTCTTCTTGCCTTCTCAAACCTTCTCATGCTCCGTTCCCCTGTACTCTCCATGCTCTAGCTACACAGGTCTCTTACCTCCCCAAACGTGCCAGGCTCTGTCCTGCCTTCAGATCTTTTTTGGCCCAATCTCTGCTCACCACAACCTCCGCCTCCCAGGTTCAAGCGATTTTCCAGCCTCAACTTCCCGAGTAGCTGGAATTACAGGCATGTGCCACCACACCCGGCTAATTTTGTATTTTTAGTAGAGACGGGGTTTCTCCATGTTGGTCAAGCTGGTCTCAAACTCCCAACCTCAGGTGATCCGCCCACCTCAGCCTCCCAAAGTTCTGGAATTACAGGTGTGAGCCACTGCACCCCACCATGCCTTGAAGTCTTTACCAACAACACTCCTGCCCCTGCTCTTAAAGCTTTTGGCTTCTCACTCTCCAGATCTCAGCTCAAACCATCATCTCCTCCAAAAGTCCTCCCCTGACCACATTATCCAGGGCAATAGTGCTCTCCCTCCTTACACTCCTTTCATATTACCTTATTTCCTTTATTGTAAGGTCATAATCTATAATTATCTTGTTTATCTGTCATATGGCAGTAGAAACAGACTTTTAAAAATAAGGAAATCTCCATAAAGGTAATAACTGCTGTATGCCCACAAAATAGCTCAATACCAGTCACACAGGACACACTCACCGAATAAATGAATCACCGGAGTAATTAACCATGTTATTTTTAGTCACATATGCTTAGTTTATTCTAATAGATTTTTTTTTTTTTGGAGACAGGGTATCACTCTGTCACCTAAGCTGCAGCACAGTGGCGCAATTTCAGCTTACTGCAACCTCTGCCTCCCATGCTCAAGCGATTCTCCTGCCTCAGCCTCCCAAGTAGCTGAGACTACAAGCATGTACCACCTCACCTCACCCAGCCCCTCTAATAGATTTTAAGCTCTCTGAGAGAACAACTAGGCTTATACTTCTTTATTCCCCCTCCCAATGCAGCCAATACAATACTGAACAGTATATTAAGGGCAGGAAAAAATAAAATTCTTAAATGTCTTTTACAACTTTGTTGACTAAAGTAGTAATATGAAAAAAACGCCCAGGCACAGTGGCCTGTAATCCCAACACTTTGGGAGGCCAAGGTGGGTCAATTATTTGAGGTCAGCAGTTCAAGACAAGCCTAGCCAACATGGTGAAATCCCGTCTCTGCTAAAACTACAAAAAATTAGCCAGGCGTGGTGGCGCACACCTGTAATCCCAGCTACTCTGGAGGCTGAGGCTTGAGAATCGCTTGAACCCGGGAGGAGGTTGCAGTGAGCTGAGATCATGCCACTGCACTCCAGCCTGGTTGACAGAGACTCTGACCCCTCCCCCCACCCCAAAAAAAGACGAGATTTTTAAAGACAAGCAAATATGGGTTCCAATCTTAGCTCCACCTCAATGTGTATGATCCTGGCAAGTTACTTCACTTCTATGCCTTAACTTTCTCTTCTACAAATTGACATCTAATTCACAAGACCACTACAGAGAAATGAAGTAATGTATATAAAGCAACTGGTACACCACCTAGCAGAGAGTAAATACCTAATATGGCACCTTATTCTTATGCAAAATTAAAATCTGCAGAAACAGCCCTAAAAAGATCAGAACAGTTGTTAAGTAAAAGCATCTAAATATCATGCATAAGAGGGAACTCAGAAAAATCCTTGCTTCTACTAGAGAGGGTTATTTGCTAATTTTATCAATCCTTTCAGAAATCCCTTCATTCCAATCTCAAAGAGCAATTTAATTTAATAAGTGTCACATTTGTAGCCAAGAGATTCAAAATATTACAGAAAGGGCTGTAACCCTCCTCGCCCTATTTTAAGAGACGAAATATCCTAATCACACAGCAAGTATTTCTCAAGTCTCTAACATGCCCAAGGAAGACTACAGAGTTGCAGTAAAGGGCATATGCTTTCAATTAAGCAGCCCTAAAGCTCATATTCCCATTCTTGTGTGATTTTGGGCAAGCTACTTAAAACTCTTTTAAGCCTCGCTTCCTTTGTAAAACAGAGACAATAGTATCACCATCACAGGTTGTCAGTCACTCTGCAAAGAGCACTTAACACTCAACTATGAACTCTTACTATCAACGTGAAATAATCCAAATATGCAGGCAATTTAGCGGTGGCTCGCCGAGGTGGGTGGATCACCTGAGGTCAAGTTCGAGACCAGCCTGACCAACATGGTGAAACCCTGTCTCTACTAAAAATACAAAAATTAGCCAAGCGTGCTGGCAAGTGCCTTTAATCCCAGCTACTCAGGAGGCTGAAGCCAGAGAATTGCTTGAACCCAGGAGGCAGAGGTTGCAGTGAGATTGCGCCACTGCACTCCAGCCTGGGCAACAGAGTGAGACTCTCAAAAAAAAAAAAAAAAAAAAATCTTCTCTAGGCAATCTTCTATAGCAGGCTGTGTTCTAAACTCCATCAAAGTGAAAGTCAATTATACACCCCTGAAAACAAAATAAGAGCACTCACAAGGCCAGGCGCAGTGGCTCACACCTGTGATCCCAGCACTTTGGGAGGCCGAGGCAGGCAGATCTTGAGGTCAGGAATTCCACACCAACCTGGCCAACGTGGCAAAACCCGTCTCGACTAAAAATACAAAAATTAGCAGGCACAATGACACACACCTGTACTCCCAGCTACACAGGAGGCTGAGACAGGAGAACTCCTTGAACCCAGGAGGCAGAGGCTGTGGGTGAGCCAAGATCACGTCATTATACTCCAGCTTGAGTGACAGAGCGAGACTCTATCTCAAAAAATTTTTAAAAAAGAGCATTCACAAGAGTATTTGATTAGAAGGAAAGAAAGATTACAGTAAGATTTTCCCTCAAAATATTAGGAAAACACAAGGTTTTTTGTTTTTTTGTTTTTTTAATGCCCTACACATATATTTCCACTTCAGGTAATTTATCCAAAAAGAAGGAAATACTTTATCAAGAAACAATGAGATGCTATATCATCAAAACAGTTAATGTAACAAAAAAAAACGAGTAATAATACACCACAGGATGAAATGTTATACATACTAAAGATGATTGTGAAGGCCTGGCGCAGTGGCTCACGCCTGTAATCCCAGCACTTTGGGAGGCCAAGGTGGGAAGATCATAAGAGGTCAGGAGTTCCAGACCAGCCTGGTCAACACGGCAAAACCCCATTTCTACTAAAAATACAAAAAGTAGCCAGTGTGGTGGCTCGCACCTGTAATCCCAGCTACTCGGGAGGCTGAGGCACAAGAATCACTTGAACCCGGGAGGCGAAGGTTCCAGTGAGCCATGATGGCATCACTGCATTCCAGCCTGGATGACAAGAGCAAGACTCTGTCTCAAAAAAAAAAGTTGTGAAGGTTACCAACAAAGTAATACAATGTTATCAGAAGCACATAACCGTTAAATCCTTTTTTGTTCTAAAGGGGAAAAAAGCGCAAAAGAAATGTAACAGTAGTTGTGCTGGTATGTGTGCGGTTGAAGAACAAGATCCCAAGCACCTAACAGACCCTCTCTAATTAGGACACAAGTTAGGACCTAAAACATCTGTTAAAATAGGATTTCGTTCTTCCAAGAACCAACTCCATTAACTTATTACAAAAGTTATCTAAGTAAGATATCTAAATGCCTACTACAGCATTACACTGGGTAACAGAAATCTTGCCTTCAAAGGCCTTTAACACATTTCAATAATTTACTAAATGCCTACTCTGTACCAAATTCTATGCTAGAAAGTTCATCCTACATCATCTAGTATACTTTACTGGTTATAAGGAGAAGAGGGTAACAACTGTAGTAGTCTCAGATTGCTACAATTTTACACTATGAAATACGAGTGCCACAGATTTTCAGAGTAAACATGGGAGAGTAATCTAAAATAATGCGAAAATAAATCTCTAGTTAGATAGGAGTATCAGGAGAAAAGGCACAAGCAAGCATGCAAAGTGGAAAAAAGAAACAAACAAAAAAAACTATGAGTCCAAGTCATATAGACTCTAAAAGCTAAGCAGAACAGTCACTTCTTCCATATCCATGAACAGTGTTTTAGGAGTATCAATATTGTGCCTGTATTCCAAGGCGGACTGCCAAAGACAACCAGATAGTCAAGGAAGTCAGCTAAGAAACTAGGGTAATAATCTAAGATTGAAATGGAGGATCTGCCCTGCGGCAGTAGCATAGAAATAGAGAATAGGTCATCAGATTGGAGGTGGAGGGTTTAAGGACAAAGTTATAAAGAAGTTTTTTGGTTTGAAAAATTAGAGGATAGGTTTGTACCATAGACAAATGGATAAGTTCGGAAAAAATCTTTTTTTTTTTTTTTTTTTTTTTTTTTTAAATAGAGCCACGGTCTCACGATGTTGACCAGGCTACCAGGCTAGTCTCAAACTGCTGGCCTCAAGCAATCCTCCCACCTAGGTCTCCCAAACTGCTGGGATTACAGGCATGAGCCACCACATCCACCAGAAAAAAACTCTTAAGATCAGGCAACTTATGTTCTTATACATGCACCAAAAAGACAAATCTTTTCAGAATCAGTACAGAGTAATTTGGTCGTAAGTCTACAAGAATGAAATCATGCCAGCCTATATCAGAAATCCTAAACAAGCATACATTTGCAGCATAAAATAAGTCACTACATTACCTAGGCAGCAAATGTGACAAATTGAGAACCTTTCTTTTAAAAGTTATGAGGTGAGATGCCAACCACAAAACAAACTATGATTATTTAGACTTTCTTTGTTCTAGCTGATGAGGTAGAAGTACCTACATTCAGATTCTCAAACAATTTGTCTTATATACCACAAGCCATTTTTTAAATGGGTCAAACAGCCAGGCATGGAGGCTCACGCCTGTAATCCCAGCACTTTGGGAGGCGCCAAGGCAGGCACATCATTTAAGGCCAGGAGTTTGAGACCAGCCTGGCCAACATGGTGAAACCCCGGGTCTACTAAAAATACAAAAATTAGCTGGGTATGGTGGCACATGCCTGTAGTCCCAGCTACTCGGGAGGCTGAGGCAGAATTGCTTGAACCCAGGAGGCAGAGGTTGCAGTGAGCCGAGATCACCCCACTGCACTCCAGCCTGGGTGATAGAGTAAGAATCCGTTCTCCAAAAAAAAGAAATAAATAAAATAAAAAAGGGTGTTCCATAGGGGTGATGGGGAGGATGAAACGCCATCAAACAAGTTTAAGAAACATCAAGTTAGGCCGGGCGCAGTGGCTCACGCCTGTAATCCCAGCACTTTGGGAGGCTGAAGGGCGCGGATCACTTGAGGTCCGGAGTTCGAGACCAGCCTGGACAACACGGTCTCCACTAAAGTGGAGATGGCCAACATCTCCACTAAAAATACAAAAATTAGCTGGGCATGGTGGCGAGCACCTGTAATCCCAGCTACTCGGGAGGGTGAGGCAGGAGAATTGCTTGAACCCGGGAGGCAGAGGTTGCAGTGAGCCAAGATCATGCCACTGCACTACAGCCTGGGCGATAGAGCAAGACTCCATCTCAAAAAAAAAAAAAAAAGAAAGAAACATGAAGTTAAACTGATTGACCATCTAACTCCCCTAACCCTTTAAAATAAACTTATATACATTATGATTTCCAGGATGAAGATATAATAAAGGGTTTCTTTTTTTTTTTTTTCCTGAGACAAGAGTTTTGCTCTTGTTACCCAGACTGAAGTGCAGTGGTGCAATCTCGGCTCACTGCAACCTCCACCTCCCGGGTTCAAGCGATTCTCCTACCTCAGCCTCCTGAGTAGCTGGGATTACAGGCACATGCCACCACACCCGGCTAATTTTTTGTATTTTTAGTAGAAACGGGGTTTCACCATGTTTGCCAGGCTGGTCTCGAACTCCTGACCTCAGGTGATCCGCCCGCCACGGCCTCCCAAAGTGCTGGGATTACAGGCGCGAGCCACTCTGCCCGGCGGGTTTCTAATTTATCTGACACCCAAGCCCATGGAAATGTCTTTCAGATATTCTGAAACACACTAAGCCACACAGGCCTTACTCTAAAATTATCCCCCACCCTCATCTTTACTAGCTTATCAACTATTAGGATGATCTAACATTTCCTTTGCCCCTATGATGAACAGAGCAAAGAAACAGCATGAATAAAATAGCAAGATAAAAAAACACTGATATCCATAGAACTATCCTTTCAAGTTATCTGATAAACCAAACTTTACACATTCTAAAATCTAATCACTTATTTTAAAATCTTGTTAATCTTAAACCCTATAATAAAAATGTTTTTTAGGCAAGTGATATGAATGTATTAATTCCATTTCAGAATTTATCTAAAACTGAGTTCTTCTCCAACAGTATTCAACTAATGAAACAAATACTAGTAAAGTTGTAATGAAAATCCCTGAAGCCAGAGATGTTATTCAAGTAACATTATTCTTTCACTTCCCACTCCTCATCTGCTTTTATATAGATTAAAAACAAACTAAAAATATTACAAATACTCCTAAACTGTCTTCCAGCAAAGCAAATGAACCATAGCTGAAATCTTGTTTATGCTTTCTTCTACTAAATTTATCCTCTTTTCTCATACCCCTTAACACTAATTAACATAATATTCTTTTATTCCACCTCCATCTCCCTCTGGTTTCATCATCTGTTCCTCATTTGATCTGTTCTCAGACACCTCTCCTCCTTCCACAAGGAGTAATGAATTGCAATAATCTTTTTTTTTTTTTTTAATTTTTTAAGACGGAGTCTCAGCTGTCGCCCAGGCTGGAGAACAGTGGTGCATTCCCGCTCACTGCAGCCTCTGCATCCCAGGTTCAAGCGATTCTCGTGCCTCAGCCTCCCAAGTAGCTGGGATTACAGGCGCATGCCACCATGGCTAATTTTTGTATTTTTAGTAAAGACGGGGTTTCACCATGTTGGCCAGGTTGGTCTTGAACTCCAGCCCTCAGGTCATCTGCCTGCCTCAGCCTCCCAAAGTGCTGGGATTACAAGCATGAGCCACCGCACCCAGCCTACTGATAATCTTTTAATTGAAAAGGATGTAGATGGCTTCAAATGGCCACTTAAGACACAGAGAATCGACACAGGTAATAAACACAGGTGTTCCTGAGACACTGATCCCCCAGCTCTCAGGGATAGTCCTGGAGAATTTCTCCTACACCATATAGTTAAAGAAGGAAAAAGGAAACATCAGAGAAATAAATTCAATCTGGCCCTTGAAAAATAACAGGCTGGGAGCCGTGGCTCACGCCTGTAATCCCAGCACTTTGGGAAGCCAAGGCAGGCGGATCACCTGAGGTCAGAAGTTCAAGACCATCCTGTCCAACATAGTGAAACCCCATCTCTACTAAAAATACAAAAATTAGCCAGGCATGGTGGTGTGCGCCTGTAATCCCAGCTACTTGGGAGGCTGAGGCAAGAGAATCACTTGAACCTGGGAGGCAAGGTTGCAGTGAGCCAAGATCGCACCACTGCACTCCAGCCTGGGCAACAGAGCGAGACTCTCAAAAAAAAAAAAAAAAAAAAAAAGAAAAATAGCAATAATTTTTTCAGGCGGGTAGCTGAAAAAGATGATTTTGGTTCTTAACATTTTCCCTTGAAATTGGAAATATGATTTTAGCAAAGAAAGCAGAAAACATGTTTACATTCGACAAGCTAAATGCCAAGTCTGTATTTCACCTAAGTTTTCATAATGAATATGAATTATCCTAATCATATGCTTAGACCATTCCTCGACACCACAATTAGTTTTCAATAAAATGTCACTTAAGTTCAAATGTATAATAGGCCCCGTGCTGTGGTGGCACATGCCTGTAATCCCAGCTACTAAGGAGGTGGAGGCAGGAGAATCACTTGAACCTGGGAAGCGGAGGTTGCGGCGAGCCAAGATTGCGCCATTGCACTCCAGCCTGGGCAACAAGAGCAAAACTCCGTCTCAAAAAAAAAAAAAAATTAAGGCCCGGTGCAGAGGCTCACAACTGTAATCCCACAGCTCTGGGAGGCCAAGGTGGGAGGTCACTTGAGGCCAGGAGTTCAAGAACAACCTGGGCAACATAAAAAGGCCCCATCTCAACAAAAATATATATATATATTTACAATTAGCCAAGTGTGGTGGTGCGTGCCTGCAATCCCAGCTACTTGGGAGGCTGAGGTTGGAGGATCCTTTAAGCCCAGGGGTTCAAGGTTACAGTGAGCTATAATCACACCACGCACTGCAGCCTGGGTGACATAGCAAGACTCTATCTCTAAAAAATAAAAATAAAATTTAAAAATACGTAATTCGGCTGGGTGCGGTGGTTCACGCCTGTAATCCCAACACTATGGGAGGCCGAGGTGGGTGGATCACCTGAGGTCGGGAGCTTGAGACCAGCCTGACCAGCATGGAGAAACTCCCAGCATGGCGAAACCCCATCTGTACTAAAAATACAAGATCAGCCAGGCATGCTGGCACATGCTTGTAATCCCAGCTACTCGGGAGGTTGAGGCAGGAGAATCACTTGAACCCGGGAGGTGGAGGTTGCAGTGAGCGGAGAATCATGCCATTGCACTCCAGCCTGGGCAACAAGGGCAAAACTCCATCTCAAAAAAAAAACAAAAAAAAAAACAAAAAAAAAACTTTAAATAACACATTAGTTCCTGATAATGGGCAGACATGAGGCAATTCTACATAATAGGCAGGAAACTACAATTCCTTTAAAAACTAAATATGCTTCAGATTCATTTTCAGATTATGATCCTTGCAATAAATTGTGGTACACTGCTTAAAATAAACCAGGTTATGCTTCCATAGGAAAATAAAATGAAATAAAGCATTCACATTGTTTCCGAAATTTGAGACATCACTCTAGCAGTCCTGAAGAGGGTGCTTCAAGCCTTAATACACATAAAAATCATGTGGGGATCTCATTAAAATAAGATTCTGGGTCAGTAAGACTGGGATGAATCCTGATAGTTCTAATGAGCTCCCAGGTGATGCTTATGCTGATGGGTCCACAGACTATACTGCATACCTGAGGCCTGACACCCTTGCTTCTATGACAATGGTAAAGGTAACGGATAAAAATGTAAAGGAGGCCGGAATGCAGCGGCTCACGCCTGTTAATTCCAGCACTTTGGGAGGCCGAGGCAGGCAGATCACGTGAGGTCAGGAGTTACAGACCAGCCTGACCAACATGGTGAAACCCCCCCACCTCTACTAAAAATACGAAAATTACCCGGGCGTCTACTGGGAAGTGAGGAGCCCCTCTGCCCGGCCAGCCGCTCCGTCCGGGAGGGAGGTGGGGGGGTCAGCCCCCCGCCCGGCCAGCCGCCCCGTCCGGGAGGTGAGGGGCGCCTCTGCCCGGCCGCCCCTACTGGGAAGTGAGGAGCCCCTCAACCCGGCCAGCCGCCCCGTCCGGGAGGGAGGTGGGGGGATCAGCCCACCGCCCAGCCTGCCGCCCTGTCCGGGAGGGAGGTGGGGGGTCAGCCCCCCGCCTGGCCAGCCGCCCCATCCGGGAGGGAGGTGGGGGGGTCAGCCCACCGCCCAGCCTGCCGCCCTGTCCGGGAGGGAGGTGGGGGTTCGGCCCCCCACCTGGCCAGCCGCCCCATCGGGGAGGTGAGGGGCGCCTCTGCCCGGCCGCCCCTACTGGGAAGTGAGGAGCCCCTCTGCCCGGCCAGCCGCCCCGTCCAGGAGGGAGGTGGGGGGGGTCAGCCCCCTGCCCGGCCAGCCGCCCCGTCCGGGAGGTGAGGGGCACCTCTGCCCGGCCGCCCCTACGGGGAAGTGAGGAGCCCCTCTGCCCGGCCACCACCCCGTCTTGGAGGTGTACCCAACAGCTCATTGAGAACGGGCCATGATGACAATGGCGGTTTTGTGGAATGGAAAGGGGGGAAAGGTGGGGAAAAGATTGAGAAATCGGATGGTTGCCGTGTCTGTGTAGAAAGAGGTAGACATGGGAGACTTTTCATTTTGTTCTGTACTAAGAAAAAATTCTTCTGCCTTGGGATCCTGTTGATCTGTGACCCTACCCCCAACCCTGTGCTCTCTGAAACATGTGCTGTATCCACTCAGGGTTGAATGGATTAAGGGCGGTGCAAGATGTGCTTTGTTAAACAGATGCTTGAAGGCAGCATGCTCGTTAAGAGCCATCACCACTCCCTAATCTCAAGTACCCAGGGACACAAACACTGCGGAAGGCCGCAGGGTCCTCTGCCTAGGAAAACCAGGGAACTTTGTTCACTTGCTTATCTGCTGACCTTCCCTCCACTATTGTCCTGTAACCCTGCCAAATCCCCCTCTGCGAGAAACACCCAAGAATGATCAATAAAAAATAAAAAAATAAAAAAAATAAAAAAAAAAAAAGAAAATTACCCGGGCGTGGTGGCGGACACCTGTAATCCCAGCTACTCAGGAGGCC
Source organism: Gorilla gorilla gorilla (assembly GCF_029281585.2). Classification (NCBI taxonomy): domain Eukaryota; kingdom Metazoa; phylum Chordata; class Mammalia; order Primates; family Hominidae; genus Gorilla; species Gorilla gorilla. The sequence goes on from NC_073224.2 coordinate 217,787,225, forward strand.
GAGGCGGGAGAATCGCTTGAACCCGGGAGGCAGAGGTTGCAGTGAGCCAAGATCGCGCCACTGCACTCCAGTCTGGGTGACAGAGCGAGACTGTCTCAAAAAAAAAAAGAAAAAAAAAAAGTAAAGCAATCTCCACTTCATTTAGAAATGTTTTTGGGCTAGACGTGGTGGCTTATGCCTGTAATCCCAGTACTTTGAGAGGCCGAGGCGGGCGGATCACCTGAGGTCAGGAGTTCGAGACCAGCCTGACCAACATGGAGAAACCCCATCTCTACGAAAAATACAAAATTAGCCAGGTGCGCTGACGCATGCCTGCAATCCCAGCTACTCAAGAGGCTGAGGCAGAAAAATCACTTGAACCCAGGAGGCGGAGGTTGCAGTGAGCTGAGATCGCGCCATTGCACTCCAGCCTGGGCAACAAGAGCAAAACTCCGTCTCAAAAAAGAAAAAAGAAATGTTTTTGGATTCATCAGATTAGTCCGGGAGGAGGATGGTTATTAAAATGTTTATGTTTGAGAGAAACACAGCTTCTCAAAGATGGCGGGGAAGGGTCCTCAGAGTTGTGCCAAGAGCAAAAATCTATACAGCACTCACTATGTGCCAGTGAACAGTCCTAAACACTTCATATATATTAATTCAATCTTCCTAACACTGCAGCCCTGTTAGGTAAGCACTACTGCTACCCCTATTTTAGAGGAAGTAAACCTGAGTCACAAAGACGTTACTTAGACTGCACATACCTAATAAGTGGCAGAACCAGGATCTGAACCCAGGCAGTCTGGTTCCAGAGTCTATGCTTTTAATCACTATAGTAGCAATATACCAATCAAGAACACACAGCAGAATTGAAATGGCAAATGGCAATGGCTTAATTTTACAGAAAAGGATGCAAGGTTAAAGTGTAAAGCGTTACAGAACAACAGTAAGTAATAGAGCCTAAATCAGACTTTCTCTTAAGGTGACAGAGCACCAATGCTTAGTGAATACCATGGCTGAACAATATAGTTTTCTGCTCTATTAGAAATTGTTCTGGACTTTAGTATAATGGCTAATGCCAAATCTTTGATTTAAAAAATATTTTTCTAAAATTGCAAAAAGGGACGCCACATTGGTGGCAGAAAGCCTGGTTTCACTTCACGGAATAAGCAGTTTGAGATCAATGTCCCAGAAGAGTTTTGACATTCAGGACTTAAAACAGCAGCAGCAGCAGCAAAGGTAGCTGAAATGGCAAGTAATGAAAACTGCTTTAGTAAAAATATTTTGGACTGAAGGTATGAGAAACTAAAAGTAGAAACTAGTAAGACACAAAGCATAACGTGACCAGGAATCTGATACAGTAGTGAACAAGTGGTAAAAGTTATTTGCAAACAAAGAAATAAAGGAAGATAAGGAAACAAACATTAAGTGAATAATTTTTAGGAGTGTAAGAGAACTAGTAGTCATCACAGATTTTCTAAGTGATGGTAAATTGTCCAGACAGTGCAGCTGCAGAAGATACTGACCTAAACAGATGGAAAAAGTCAAGCAAGAGTAGATTAGTAATCACTACTTTAATGAGCCCAAATAAAGATATGGCTGACCAAGCACAAAAGCTGTCTCAGGAAACACAGCAAAAAGGCCCATGGAATATTAGGGAAAACGTTAACCCTCAGACATCATCAAATTCATTCACTTGAAAAATATTTCTTAAAACCTACTGTATGTATGGCAGTATTCTAGGCATTAGCAATGGGGTGACCATGCCAGGCCAAAGCCCTGCCCTCACAGAACTTACAATCTAATGAGGAAATGTATGTGGAAGAGAACACTGAATAAGGCATTACCATAAAATTCCAGAATGAAGCCTTTTAATACAGAGAGATATTTTCATGGAAGATATGTTAACACAATATTTAACCCTCTCTCCCCTTCAAAGGAAGCCCTGTAGCCTAAGGTGCTCATTGTTTCTCATCCTCTCAAAAACAAAAACAAAAAAAAAAAACTCTAAAACAATAGAGAAGTGCATTTAAAATACATCTATAAATAAAAGCACAACTTGTCTTTTACTTCCAAGAAAGCCTGTCAGCGGCACAGCAGCTCATGCCTATATCCCAGCACTTTCAGAGGCCAACAGGAGCAGATAGCTTGAGTTCAGGCATTCCAGATCAGCCTGGACAACATGACGAAACCCGATCTCTACGAAAGATACCAAAATTAGCCGGGTCTGGTTGCATGCACCGTAGTCCCAGCTACTGCAGAGGCTGAGGTGGAAGGATCAGTTGAGCCTGGGAGGCCGAGGCTGCAGTGAGCTGTGATCACACCACTGCACTCTAGCCTGGGCGACAGAGTAAGACCCTGTCTCCAAAAAAAAAAAAAAAAAAATCACCAATTTTTTATTTAACTCCCTATACTACTCTAGGCTATAACATCTGCCTTAGATTCCCAAAAAATTAAGTTTAATACGAACAGGTATTGGTTGTAACATGAAAACATTTTAAGAGTATAAACAGAGGATGTGATACCTTTCTGGTCTTGAAGAAATTACCGAAAACGAGCTCATTCAATACTTAGTTGATTACCAATCTCTTATCTCCATCTCAGTATAAAAACTATAAATTCAGGCCGGGCGCGGTGGCTCACGCCTGTAATCTCAGCACTTTGAGGGGACGAGGCGGGCGGATCACGAGGTCAGGAGATCAAGACCATCCTGGCTAACACTGTGAAACCCCGTCTCTACTAAAAATACAAAAAATTAGCCGGGCGTGGTGGCGGGCGCCTGTAGTCCCAGCTACTCGGGAGGCTGAGGCAGGAGAATGGCATGAACCTGGGAGGCAGAGCTTGCAGTGAGCTGAGATCGTGCCACTGCACTCCAGCCTGGGAGACAGAGCAAGACTCCTTCTCAAAAAAAAAAAAAAAAAAAAATATATATATATATATAAATTCAAACTACTGTTATTTTCTAAAAGGAAAGATACAAATTGATATTATTTAAAATCATTAAATATAGAAAGCTCAAGAAAATAAGGCAGATGTGTTCCAATTTTATATACCTAAAATATTACATCAAGGCTAACAAATGTATTTCAGAAGATTCAAGTTCCACACCAATCCAATGGTCTGTAATGCCTACACACTACAGAAAGCTGCCTTGAACCTACACTTCTTTTAAGTGTTTACCAATCTGTTCTCTACAGAAATGAGAAACAGTGGGAAAGCATTTGTTTCGACATGAATTATCTTTACAACAACGCATTACACAATTGGATCTCATTTGCTTTACAGAGTCAACATTTTTGTGTGATACTATTGCAGTCGCGGAAGGATACAAAATTTAGAATGTAAACACCCTAGGGAACAAAAATTGTGATCTCTGCTTGACCCCAGGAGTCCGAGACCAGCCTGGGCAACATGGCGAAACCCTGTCTGTACAAAAAATACAAAAATTAGCGGGGCATGGTGGTACATGCCTGCAGTACCAGCTACTCGGGAGGCTGAGGTGGGAGGTTCACTTGACCCCGGGAGGCGGAGGCTGCGGTGGGCCAAGATCGCGCCACTGCACTGCAGCTTGGGAGTGCAATATCCATTATATTTAGAAACGTCTTGAGACCCTGTCTCAAAAAAAATAAAAATTGTGATCTCAAAATTATGAAAATATTAAGTTTTTTGCTTAAAGATCGAAGTCTCGTTTTTAATAACAAAACTAAAATGTCTAGCATAGATCAGGCATAAACTGATCCTCTTTTCAACACAACTTCACCACAAAAAGTGCACTTGAATCAACCTAGGGAGATTCCCAGCATGCAGTAAGTCATAAAGGAGAATAAACAGTCCGGGAAAGTCATTTTGGACCGAAAAGTGTTCCCACAAATAAACCCACTTCATTCTAGTATAGTCAAAGGGACCTCTATTTAAAGTTAATGCCACGCAAGGGGCCGTGGACGGTGTTGTGTTACACTTTATTCCCTGACACAAATTAATCCTGGGATTTTAAACCTTCCTAGCTTTTAGGTGCACTGAAGGCGGTCATGAACACAAGTAACAAGCTTTCAAAACATCATCTGTGAATACGACGTGTTGGGAAGCAGGCAGGATAAGCCACCGGGTGACCGACTAAGGCTGCAAAATGCTGTTTGAATTTAAGCCCCTGACTTGTAGGAGTTAAGTCTCACTCCTTATACCGCGATGACGTAATCTTCCACACTGCATTTATCTTGGACTTAAAGGGGAGGAAAAACAAACGAACAAAGAAAATTCCCCCCCGATAAGAGGAATTAACCAAGCAGCAGAACGACGGCTTCGGGAGGTGGTTAGGTAACTCCCCGAAAGGGAAGCTTCAGCTAAATCGGCAGGGAGCGGGCTGGAGGAGCGGATGGAAATGCTAGGAACTCGACCTCCGGCAGGAAGAGCAGCCTGGAGCCCGGGGCTCGGGGCCACCCCGCCCAGAGGACGCGGCAGGCGCGGAGGGGAGCGCGGACAGGCACCGCCGCGGGCAGCCCGCGAGCTGCCCTCCAGCCGCCGCCCCGCCGCGGCCGCAACGCCACTCCCCTCCCCCGCCCCCCCCACCCCCCCCGCCGCAAAATGTCCGCGGCGGCGCCCGGCGGAGCAGGAAGTCCAGGCCGGAGCGCAGGGCACGGAACGCAGCCTGCGAGCCCCGAGGACCGGCGCCCGGCCCGGCCCAGGCGCCCGCGAGTCGCTCTGAGGCCCCCGGCCGCCCTTAGGAGCCAGCCGGGCCGGGCTGGGGGGAGGGGAGCCCGGGCGCCCAGGATGGGTGTGACCCCCTTCCTTCCGCCGCTGCCGGTGACAGCCCGGTCCCGCTCGCGCCCCGAGCCCCGGCCGCGCGCCCCTCCGCAGACGGGCGCCCCCTGCCTCCCCGGCCGCGACCCCCGCCCCGGCTCCCCCACAGAACGCGGACCCGCGCCCGCCCGGAGGACGCAGCGCGAGCCGGGCACTCCCCCCACAACCCGTGCTCCAGGGCCCCCCCACGATCCCGCAGACGGGGTGTCCCCGAGGACTGGGAGAGGACGGAGACGGCGAGGACGGGACGGTAAGGTGGTCGCTCCCGCGGGGAACCTCGCGCCCCGCACTCACCTCAGCTTCTCCACCGGGGCGTTGGCAGCACTGCGCGGGGTCTCCTCGGCTGCCGGACAGGGGCACGCACCTGACGTCACCGCGCAGGAGACGCACAGTTGGGAGCCCGCGGAAGTGGGAGGAACAGGAAAGGGGAAGAGGCTGGGGCGGGTCAAGGCGGTGCCTGGACTGCCCTGGCTCCGCCCGCCTGTCGCGCACGCGCAGGTCGGCGCAGCTCGTGAGTTCGGGGCTATGCTCTGCATGTTTTCCCAATGGTTGTATTTGTAATAATACTGTGAACGGTAGTATGCAAAGCGCTTCCTCTACCAGTTCTTTTTTGTTTGTTTTTCTGAGACAGTCTTGATCTGTTGCCCAGACTGGAGTGCAGCGCGCGATCTCAGCTCACTGCAACCTCCACCCCTTGGGTTCAAGCGATCCTCCTGCCTCTGCCTCCCGAGTAGCTGGGATCACTGGGACCTGCCACCACGCCAGGCTAATGTTTGTATTTTTAGCAGACACGGGGTTTCGCCATTTTGCCCAGGCTGGTCTCGAACCCGTGAGCTCAAGTAAGTGATCCACCTGCCTCGACCTCCCAAAGTGCTGGGATTACAGGCGTGAACCACCGCGCCCGGCCCACTACCAGTTCTTTTGATCCTTGCAAGCTTGTGAAGCAAGGTATTGTCCCATTTTGCAGAGAAGACGGAAGCTTCTCTGAAAGGGCTGGTGACTTGCCCCAGATCACAGGGGTGGATGGTCTCTCACTCCCCCGGGCCTATATTCAGTCCACCGTGATGTGAGAACCGAGTATCACTCTTCTTATCTCTACCTACACCCAGTGTCCCTCGCTGTAGCCACATGGGTCTTTTTTAGAGTTACAACCTTCCCCCAACCACAGGCCTTGTTTTTGTTGTTGTTGTTGTTGTCGTTTTTTCTTTGAGACGTTCTTGCTCTGTCACCCAGGCTGGAGTGCAGTGGCACGATCTCAGCTCACTGCAATCTCGACATCCCGGCGATTCTCCCACCTCAGTCTCCCAAGTAGCTGGGACCACAGGCACGTGCCACCATGCCTGGGTAATTTTTGTATTTTTTTGTAGACACAGGGTTTTACTGGATTGCCCAGGCTGGTCTCGAACTCCTGGACACAAGCTATCAGCCTGCCTCAGCCTCCCAAACTGCTGGGATTACAAGGTGTGAGACATTACGTCTGGCCAAGGCCTTGAACTTTCTTTGCTCTGCCTCCCTCCTCTTCCCCCAAATTTATATCACTGCATTCTTCAATCATCCTATCTTCGCAGTATCTATTATTTGTCTTCTCTGCTAGTATGAAAGCTTCAGGAAAATAGAGAACTTCCCTCTCTTATTCTTAGATGTTTCCCCATGTTAGAGAAAAATCGCTTAAATTGCTTATCCTAGGCCGGGCACGGTGGCTCATGCCTGTAATCCCAGCACTTTGGGAGGCCAAGGCGGGCGGATCACGAGGTCAGGAGATCGAGACCATCCTGGCTAACACTGTGAAACCCCGCCTCTACTAAAAATACAAAAAAATTAGCCGGGCGTGGTGGCGAGCTCCTGTAGTCGTAGCTACTCGAGAGGCTGAGGCAGGAGAATGGCGTGAACCCGGGAGGCGGAGCTTGCAGTGAGCCAAGATCGCGCCACTGCACTCCAGCCTGGGCGACAGAGCGAGACTCTGTCTCAAAAAAAATAAAAAAAAAATTGCTTATCTTAATAACAGCTCATTTATTGTCTACTGCCACAGCTATTTGGCCAACAAAGACACTTAATTCCAGTATATTCACTTATAGTCATATTTTCTTTTGGATTTTTTTTTTTTTTTGAGACGGAGTCTCACTCTGTCACCCAGGCTGGAATGCAGTGGTTCGATCTCGGCTCACTGCAACCTCCACCTCCTGGGTTCAAGCAATTCTCCTGCCTCAGCCTCCCAAGTGGCTGAGACTACAGGTGCCCACCACCATGCCCGGCTAATTTTTGTATTTTTAGTAGAGACGGGGTTTCACCATATTGGCCAAGCTGGTCTTGAACTCATGACTTTGTGATCCACCCACCTCGGCCTCCCAAAGGGCTGCGATTACAGGTGTAAGCCACCGCACCCAGCCCTCTTTTGGATTTTTTAATTACCCAAAAATAAGAACTACATTTTTTAGCGTTTACTGCAGGTATGGCTAATAGCTTTGCAGGTAGTAGTAGCTAATTTAATACTCACAGCCACCCTATGAGTTAAGAACTGTTACCCCCCACTTTATGGTTACATGAACTGAAGCTCAGAGGTGTTAAGAGACTTGCCCATAGCCGCCATGCCAAGCAGTGGCAGAGCTGAGAGTTGCACTCAGGAGGCTGGCTCTAGTTGACTATGACACTACCACACTATCAAGCAGGTTTATTATAGAGAAATTAGAAGATAAGCTTCAGGCCAGGCACAGTGGCTCACACCTGTAATCCCAGCACTTTGGGAGGCTGAGGCTGGTGGATCACCTGAGGTCAGGAGTTGAAGACCAGCCTGACCAACATGGTAAAACCCCATCTCTACTAAAAAACACACACACAAAAATTTGCTCGGTGTGGTGGCAGGTGCCTGTAATCCCAGCTACTTGGGAGGCTGAGGCAGGAGAATCATTTGAATCCAGGAGGCGGAGGTTGCAGTGACCCCAAGATCATGCCATTGCACTCCAGCCTAAGCGACAAAAAAGTGAAACTCTGCCTCAAAAAAAAAAAAAAAAAAAAAAGCCAGGTGCAGTGGCTCATGCCTGTAATTCCAGCACTCCGGGAGGCCGAGGTGGGCGGATCACTTGAGGTCAGGAGTTCAAGACCAGCCTGACCAACATGGTGAAACCCTTTCTCTACTAAAAATACAAAAATTAGCTGGGTGTGGCATGCACCTGTATTCACAGCTACTCGGGAGGCTGAGACAGGAGAATCGCTGGAACCTGGGAGGCAGAGGTTGCAGTGAGCCGAGATTGTGCCATTGCACTCTAGCCTGGGCAACAAGAACAAAACCCCACCAAAAAAAAAAAAAAAAAAAAAACAAGAAGATAAGCTTCAGCTGTAGTCCTACCTCTAATGTGGCTCACATCTATAATCCCAACACTTTGGGAGGCCGAGGCAGGTGGATCACTTGAGCCCAGGAGTTCAAGACCAGTCTGGGCAACATAGCAAGACCTGCCCCCACCCATCTCTACGAAAAATACAAAAACAAAACAAAACAAAAAAACTACATTGTGAACATCTTTCCATGTCAAATAAAGCATCATTTGTAAAGGCTGCATTTTACTCTCCGGGCATTACAATATTTACCCAGACTCCTACTGTTGGAATTTGGGTTGTTTTGGGCTATTGTGAATTTATTACTATTGTAAAAATGCATAAGCTTCATTTTTTAAACTTGAGGGGAAAATGGTTGTTTCTTCCCTTCACAAGTCCAGCTGGCAGTGCCCTTTCCTTCATCCTGTCTCACAATCCCATGAATGTCCCCAGACAACGTCTGCCCTTTCCAGTAGCAGCAATATCTTGATGGGGTGTCACCCAACTGCTCAGCTTTTCCTGCCTTTATTCTGAGGACAAGGACTTACTTAGCACTATGTCTTTTATGTTGTCAGGTTTTTTGTCAGAAGAACCCTCCTAGACCTTTTCACAGCCCCAAACAGCAGTGGCAATGGTGTTACTATTTCTTGACCCAATCTACCATGTCCCTCACTGCCGGCCCAGCCCCCAGCCTCCTAGTGCCTCCCCGCTACTGCCCCACGGCTATAGCTGCCTCATGTTAACAGGAGGGACAGCCTGTGGGACTCCGGCTCCCTTCCCGGTGGCTACCATTCCGGTGTCCATTCTTCCTTCTGGTAACAGCACTTCCATTTCTCCTAGAGCAGCCCCTGCCCCAACTCTCAATCCATGTGGCTCTAGAGATGACACTATCTCTAGTTGCGGGAATGGACACGTGACCCAGGCTTGGCCAATCACAGCATTATAGAGAGCCCTGTTGCCACACCATTTCAGCAACAGGCATGTGACCCAATGAGATTTAATTCTGGAACTTTGGTCACAACTATTCAGTTCAGTGAATCTCTGTTTGCTGAGAGTAGGATGTAATCGTGGCACTGCTGGCAGCCAGCTTCCCACTGCAAGCAGAGATGCTGCCTGAGAATGAGACCAAGACAGAGGGGGAAACAGAACTGAGAGATGGAGACATGAAACCAAGTCCCAGTGGCATTGCATGAGCCATCAGATCCAGTCTTGCTTCAATCTTCAGTCACATTAGCAATAAATTCCCTCTATTGCCTGAACCAGGTTGAGTAGGTTTCTGTTGCTTATGACTGCCAAACTCTTGATGAATCACTGCCACCCCTGCCCTGCTTGTCTGCCCATGAGGTACTTGTCCCTACCCTCTAGGTAATAACTCCCAAATCTATACCTCTTCCAACCCCTATTCCCATCCCCAATTTTTTTTTTTTTTTTTTTTTGAGACAGAGTCTCACTCTGTCAACCAGGCTGGAGTGCAATGGCACAATCTCAGCTCACTGCAACCTCCACCTCCCAGGTTCAAGTGATTCTCCTGCCTCAGCCTCCCGAGTAGCTGGGATTGCAGGCAACTGCTACCATGCCCAGCTAATTTTTGTTATTTTTTTAGTAGAGATGGGGTTTCACCATGTTGGCCAGGCTGGTCTCAAACTCCTGACTACAGGTGATCCACCCGCCTCAGCCTCCCAAAGTGCTGGGATTACAAGCGTGAGCCACCGCGCCCGGCATCCTACCCCCATTTTCAAATTTCCAGCTACTCAGCACCATCAAAATCATCTTCCAGCTCCCACCTACTCCAGGGTCTAAGCACCTATGTCTGCTTTTGGCCCCTACAGCCTTGTATATCCAGGAGTTCTCAACCTTTTCTGCATCACAGATCCTATACCCACAAAATTCATATCTAATTTCTAGAGGCTCCCTTCAAGCTCTCTGCTTTAGGCCAGGCATGGTGGCTCATGCCTATAATCCCAACACTTTGGGAGGCTGAAGCGGAAGGATCACTTGAACCCAGGAGTTTGAGACCAGCCTGGGCAACATACTGAGACCTCATCTCTACAAGAAATATAAAAACCGTGTGGTGGCAAGCACCTGTAGTCCCAGCTACTTGGGGAGGCTGAGATGTGAGGGTCGCTTGAGCCTGCGATGTTGAGGCTGCAGTGAGCCATGATCATGCCAGTGCACTACACTGCACTCCAGCCTGGGTGACAAAGCAAGACCCTGTCTCAAAAAAATAAAGAATCTCGGCTGGGTGCGGTGGCTCACGCCTGTAATCCCAGCACTTTGGGAGGCCAAGGCGGGAGGATCACGAGGTCAGGAGATCAAGACCATTGTGGCCAACATGGTGAAACCCTGTCTCTACTAAAATACAAAAAAATCAGCTGGGTATAGTGGCACGCACCTGTAGTCCTAGCTACTCAGGAGGCTGAGGCAGGGGAATCGCTTGAACCCGGAAGGCGGAGGTTTCAGTGAGCAGAGATCGCACCACTGCACTCCAGCCTGGCCACAGAGCAAGACTCCGTCTCAAAAAAAAAAAAAAAAAAAAAAAAAAAAAAGAATCTCTGCTTTAACTCATTTGACAAAGCACAGCATTTATCTTCCTATATCATCGCTCTGATTAGGTCACTCCCTTACTCAGAAACCTTCAGTGTTTTCTCCTTTGTCTTCAGAATAAAATTTAAGACCTTTGGTCAGGTACGGTGACTCAGACCTGTAATCCCAGCACTTTGGGAGGCCGAGGTGGGCAGATCACGAGGTCAGGAGTTTGAAACCAGCTTGACCAACATGGTGAAACCCCATCTCTACTAAAAATACAAAAATTAGCTGGGCATGTTGGTGCATGCCTGTAATCCCAGCTACTCAGGAGGCTGAGGCAGGAGAATCGCTTCAATCTAGGAGGTGGAGGTTGCAGTGCCTGGGCGACACAGAGAGACTCCATCTCAAAAAAAAAAAAAAAAAAAAATTTAAGACCTTTACCCAGACATTCTATGTCCTCTACGATCTTTGCCTTTCCAAAGTGATTTCCCTTTCTTTTTGTATTAGTCATAGTTCTCCAAAGAAACAGAACCAATAGAACGGTAATATATATTATTTATATATTACATATAAAACCATTCTGGCCATGTGCAGTGCCTCACACCTGTAATCCCAGCACTGGGAGGCCGAGGCGGGTGGAACACTTGAGGTCAGGAGTTCGAGACCAGCCTGGCCAACAGGGTGAAACCTCGTATCTACTAAAAATACAAAATTAGTTGTGTGTAGTGATGCGTGCTTGTAATCTCAGCTACTTAGGAGGCTGAGGCAGGAGAATCATTTGAACCCAGGAGGTGGAGGTTGCAGTGAGCTGAGATCGAACAACTGCACTCCAGCCTGGGCGACAGAGGGAGACTCCATCTCGAAATAATAATAAAAATAAAACCATTCTCTATATAGAGAGTGGTTATATATACATATAGAATGGTCTATATATAATATATAAATTATATATTATATAATCATACATAATATATAAATTATATATAATAATCTCTATATATAAAATATACATATAGAGAGAGAGAGAGAAAGATTTATTATAAGAGATTTATTATAATTGGCTCACTTACACGACTATGGAGGATAAGTCCCAAGATACACAGGGTGAGTCACTGAGCTGGAGACCCAGGAGAGCCAATGGTGTAGCTCCAGTCCAAGCCTGAAGGCCTGAGAACCAGGAGAGCTGATGTTTCAGTTCCAGTCCAAAGGCCAGCAGGCTCAAGACAGAGGAAGAGCCAGTGTTTCTCTTTGAAGTCTGAAGGCAAGAAAAATTCTCCCTCAGTCAAGGGAGGGTCAGCCTTTTTGTTTTATGTTGGCCTTCAACTGATTGGATGAGAGGGCAATTTGTTTTGCTCAGTCTCCTGATTCAGATCTTAATCTCATCCAGAAACAAGTTTGCAGTCACACCGAAAATAATGTTTGACCAAATATCTGGGCACCCCATGGCCCAATCAAGTTGACATATAAAATTAATCATCACACCTTCCACTACACACCTATGCTACAGCTAGACTGTATAATACTTAGTATCATACAGGCAGGAACCATGACTTCTCACCTCTCTGCCACTGCTCATGCTGATCCTCTTCCCTAAAACACCTTTCCTGCTTATCCATCCTACATGTCAAGTCCACTTTTCTTCCCACCATGAACTGTACATTTTGCCAGCATCCACCTTGTGTCCTTTCCCACCTCTGTGCCTCTGTGGATTCAGTGGCTCCCTTCTCTGTCTGTCAAACTCCACTCTTCTCTCCTTCAAGGACTAGCCTAGGCCTCAGTTTTGAAATCTCCCGACAACCCCAGGCAACCAATCAGTCTTATATCACTTTGTATTTAAAGCATCTCATATTGGAATTATTTGTATCTATTTATGCTAAACTATTAGGCCATAAGCAGGCAGAGATCTTATTCATTTTTTTTTTTTTTACCTAATTTCCTGGCACACTGCCATCCCTCAAAAATGTTTGATAAATGATGCATGAATGCATACGACACCACCTCTTACACAAAGCCAGCTCTGCTTCCCACTGCCAAAAGGGATTGCTGCTCTTCTAAACCCCCAGAGCCCTTATCAGAGCCCCCCTCCAGGCCCTCTGTCTGGGCTATCATGTTTACCCACACTTTTTCCACCCTACTGCAAGCTCCCAGGGGCAAGCTTGGTTTTGGATGCATTGCTGTGCCCCTCACAGTCCTCTTCAGATCCCTAGAACACTTTGGCTGAATGAGAGAAGCCTCATACTGCATTCTCTGCCAAATGCAAGACTGCAAATCCACCACCATCTCCCCAAGGGCCTGCCAAGATTTACTAAAGAAGAAGAAGATCTACATTAAAGAGGCTCTCCTCCAAGGTCTTCAGGCTTGGGATTTGTGTGAGAAAATTCTAATTTAAGACTTTCTGTGTGATTCATAGGCGAAAACTACGAAGAAAACCAAGGAAGTGATTATCATACAAATTCAGCTAGTGGCCGCCTCTAAAGGGGGTTAGAATCTGGAAGGGATGGGAGTACTGGGGGGGCAGTGTTGGCAATGTTCTATTTCATGACCTGGGTGATGATTACATGGATGTTTGCCTTATCATTATTTATTCTATGGTACATGTTTTATTTGCTTTTCGTATGTGTAATAGTTCATTAAAAAATAAAAGGCCAGGTGCAGTGGTTCATGCCTGTAATCCTAGCACTCTGGGCGGCTGAAGCAGGTCGATCACTTGAGGTCAGGAGTTCAAGACCAGCCTGGCCAACAGGGCCCGTCTCTACTAAAAATACAAAAATTAGCCAGGCATGGTGATGCATGCCTGTAGTCCCAGCTACTTGAAAGGCTGAGGCAGGAGAATGGCTTGAACCTGGGAGGCGGAGGTCGCAGTGAGCCAAGATGGTGTCATTGCACTCCAGCCTGGGTGACAGAGCAAGACTCTGTCTCGAAATAAATAAATAAATAAATAATAAAAGTTAGGGCCAGACACAGTGGCTCAAGGCTGTAATCCTAGCACTTTGGGAGGCTGAGGCGGGCAGATCACTTGAGGTCAGGAGTTCAAGACCAGCCTGGCCAACATGGTGAAATACCATTTCTACTAAAAATACAAAAACTAGCAGGTGTGGTGGCGGGTGCCTGTAATCCCAGCTACTTGGGAGGATGAGGCAGGAGAATCACTTGAACCCAGGAGATGGAGGTTGCAGTGAGAGGAGATCATGCCACTGCACTCCAGCCTGGGCAACAGAGTGAGACTCTGTCTCAAAAAAAAAAAAAAGTTAAAGCCTAGGCAACATAGCAAGACCCTCGTCTCTAAAAAAAAATACAAAAATTAGCCGGGAATGGTGGTGTGTGTCTGTAGTGCTAATTACTCAGGAGGTGGGAGGATCATTTGAGCCAGGAGGTCAAGGCTGCAGTGAGCCAAGATCACACCACTGCACTCAAGCCTGGACAACAGAGTGAGACCACCATCTCAAAAAAATAAATAAAAATTAATTAAAGTTAAAAATAATTATATTAAAGTATCTCTGTTGTTGCCAAAAGGTTGATGTGTCGTATAATTCATATCATTGAGACCGCAGCCCACCCCTCTTTCCTGATTCCCCTGGCTGGTCATGGCCCAGACCTCTCCAGGAGCCCCCCAACCCTACTGCCAGGACTCCAGCTGTGTTCCTGGTTTACCTGCTGCACCACAAGGGGTTACAGCTGCTGGGGCTGCCTCCACTAAGGGATCTGCTCCCTCTGCAGCCCCTCCAGCTGTTCAGCCTCCCTCCTCCACTTATGCCCACATCATGTTTGTCTAGGGACCTGGACCCTTCCTGGAGGCAGAGAAAGGGGAGGAACTCACCAAACCTGTTTCCTTCTTGCCTTTTCTCTAACTGGCCCAGGCTTGCCTCCTTCATCTTGCTTACACATCTCTGGCGAAGATAATCTGGGTCACTGAACAAGGGTGGATGAGAAAGGATAGGGGAAAGAGTAAAGTCCAGAAATAACTGAGCAACTCTGTCCCCATCCTGTAGGCCCTTGTCCATCTCTCCAATCTCATCAGGACCACGTACTCACTCACTGGGCTCCAGCCATGCCGCCCTGGTTGCTGTTCCTCGGACACACTGAATTTATTCCGCCTAGCTCAGAGGCTTTGCTCTTGCTGTTCCCCCTGGTTATCTGTACACACCTGCTCCTTTCCACCCCACAGGAATTTGCTCCAATACCACCTCTTCAAGAAGACCTCCTCCTTCTCAGCTTAACTAGCACCCCCCACCTGCTATCACACACAGCTTTGCTTCCCTCATAGTGCTTATCTCTATCTGAAATCGTCTCAATTCTGTATTTTTCTTACTGTCTCCTCACATTAAAGCCAAGTAAAACCCAGTAAATCCAACGGCTTGCTTCATCACTGTACCCTCAGTGCTAGAATATAGTGCATACTCAATAGAAATCTGTTAAAGAAATACAATAGGCGGGGCGCGGTGGCTCACTCCTGTAATTCTAGCACTTTGGGAGGCCTAGGCTGGCAGATCACAAGGTCAGGAGATCGAGACCATCCTGGCTAACACAGTGAAACCCCGTCTCTACTAAAAATACAAAAAAATTAGCCGGGCGTGGCAGCGTGTGCATGTAGTCCCAGCTGCTGTGGAGGCTGAGGCAGGAGAATGGCGTGAACCCAGGAGGCGGAGCTTGCAGTGAGCCGAGAGCGCACCACTGCACTCCAGCCTGGGTGACATAGCAAGAATCCGTCTCAAAAAAAAAAAAAAAAAAGAAATACAATAAGACCATAAGACCAATCCCTACTCAAGGAATTAAGGACTCCCAGTGGGACAAACAATAATTAAAACGAGGCTGGGTGGGTGCTCTGGCTCACACCTGTGATCTCAGCACTTTGGGAGGCTGAGGCAGGCAGATCACCCGAGGTAAGGGGTTCGAGACCACCCTGGCCAACATAGTGAAACACCGTCTCTCCTAAAAATACAAAAAGATTTAGCCAGGTGTGGTGGCACACGCCTGTATAGTCCCAGCTACTCAGGAGGCTGAGGCAGGAGAATCACTTGACTCTGGGAGGCGGAGGTTGCAGTGGGCCGAGACTGTGCCACTGCACTCCAGCCTGGGTGACAGAGTGAGACTCCATCTCAAAATAATAATAGTAATTAAAACAAGCACTAGGACAGGGTATGTATAAGGTGTAGAGGAATTGGAAAAGCAGAGTATCCACAATAGTTCTAGCTAACATTTGTTAAGCACTTCCTACACTCCAGTCACTGCTCTAAGTATTTAGTATGTTATTATCTCACTTGAAATTCACAACAGCTCTGAAATATATAAATTATCAGCAAAAGTCAGGCATGGAGAGGTTAGTAATGTTTGCACAAATTCATGCAGCTGGTAGGTGGAAGGGCTGGGATTCAAACTCAGAGCTGATCATGGAAGTTTTCCCAAAGGAGCAAGGTCTGATCTGCATCTGGAGGAGCTGCCCAGACTGGCTGGGCCAAGATAGAGCATGCTGTGTCCTGGCAGAAAGAACAGGCGTGTTCAGGTACACAGGCATGGAAAAGCAGGATGCTCAGGGGATGGATGATCTCACAGACAAAGTGTTCAACATAAGAAGACAGACACTAATGACTCCCTTTGGTTCAGAAACAGACAACACTAGGGCAATAATATTTTGGAGGTTAATAATTGGGAGGGGGCCTGAGGAAGGCTTCTGAGGTGCCTGTAATATTCTGTATTTTGATCTGGAAGGTGGTAATAAGGGTATGCCCACTTCGTACAAATTCATTAAGCCATACAGTTAAGATTTGTACACTTTTTAGGATGCATGTTATATACATATGTGAAATTTATTATATATTCTTATGGGTTTTTTTTTATTTTTTGATATGGAGTCTCGCTCTGTAGCCCAGGCTGGAGTGCAGTGGCGCGATCTCAGTTCACTGCAACCTCCGCCTCCTGAGTCCTGGTCAAGCAATTCTCCTGCCTTAGCCTCCCAAGTAGCAGGGATTACAGGCACACGCCACCATGCCCAGCTAATTTTTGTATCTTTAGTAGAGATGGGGTTTCATCATGTTGGCCAGGCTGGTCTTGAACTCCTGACCTTGTAATCCGCCCATCTCAGCCTCCCAAAGTGCTGGGATTACAGGCGTGAGCCACTGCGCCCGGCCTATTTTTTATTTGTTTGGAGACGGAGTCTCATTCTGTCACCCAGGCTGGAGTGCAGTGGCACAATCTTGACTCACTGCAACCTCCGCCTCCCAGGTTCAAGCAATTCTCCTGTCTCAGCCTCCCGAGTGAGCGATCTGGGCTCACTGCAATCCCTGCTTCCCGGGTTCAAGGGAAGCTGGGATTACAGGCACGCGCCACCATGTCCGGCTAATTTTTTTTATTTTTAATAAAGGCAGGGGTTCATCATGTTGGCCAGGCTGGTCTCAAACTCCTTACCTCAGGTGATCCACCCCCCTTGGCCTCCCAAAGTGCTGGGATTAGAAGCATGAACCACTGTGCCCGGCCTTTATTTATGTATTTATTTTCTTTTGACTCAGGATCTGACTGTCACCGAGGCTGGAGTGCAGTGGCACAATCTCAGCTCACTGAAGCCTCGACCTCCTGGGCTGAAGGAATCCGCCCACCTCACCCTGCTGAGTAGCTGGGACTACAGGTGTGCACCACCATACCTGGCTAATTTTATTATTTTTTGTAGAAATGGAATCTCACTATGTTGCCCAAGCTATCCTTGAACTCCTGGGCTCAAGCGATCCTCTTGCCTCAGCCTCCCAAATTGTTGGGATTACAGGTGTGAGTCACCATGCCTGGCCAAGAACAGGATTTGATGTACAGAAATTTGACATAAGATGGAGCTGCCTGCAGAGAGAGGGTCAAAAGAACAAGATCCAAGGGACAGCTGAGAAAAGGTCACTCACTAAATCTTCCCCTAATTAAGCAGATTCGGATTCAGATACAGTAGCATTTACTGAGTATTTGTGGACCTGGGGTGCTGTGCTAGCGTAACCCTGCCTGAGAATAAGCCAGGACCAAGACAGGTATAGGAGCTGAAGCTCAGAAAGGTGGCATGACTTGTCTGACATCACACATCTAAGTGATAGAAGTTATTGTTGCTAGAAACCTTCCATTTGTGTTTCTAAGACAGGGCTCAAAACAATAAGTATTGGCCCCAATTGGAGGCGGAGTTTGGGCTCAGAGGAAGTGAAGGGGAGGCCCTGGCTGCTCTGGCGGTGTTGGTGGCTTCCTGCCCAGGAGACCACACCCAGCTTCAAAATCACCATTCTGGGTAGTCAAATTGTTGCTAGGCACCTAAAGAGGCCCCTGAGCTTTGCAGAGCCAACTAAGGGCAGTTAACCTCATCTCACTGCAAGGTCAGATGCAGAACAGAGAAGTGAAGCCTTCCCTTTGTAGTTTTTGTTTTTGTTTTGTTTTGTTCTTATCTCCATCCCTACTTCTTCTACAGGAGACTACTAGTCTCACTCCTTGTTCCCTCCACAACATAGCACCTAGTGGTCACTGATGAACCGTGGATACTTGTGTTTGCTAAAAGGAAATATCTTAAGAGGTAGCAACCGTGGCCAGGCACAGTGGCTCACACTGGTAATCCCAGCACTTTGGGAGGCTGAGGTGGGCGGATCACAAGCTCAAGAGATCGAGACCACCCTGGCCAACATGGTGAAACCCCATCTCTACTAAAAATACAAAAATTAGCTGGGCGTGGTGGCACGTACCTGTAGTCCCAGCTACTTGGGAGGCTGAGGCAGGAGAATCGCTTGAACCCAGGAAGCGGAGGTTGCAGTGAGCCAAGATCGCGCCATTGCACTCCAGCCTCACAACAGAGAGAGGCTCTGTCGCAAAAAAAAAAAAAAAAAAAAGCCAGGCGCGTTGGCTCACACCTGTAATCCCAGCACTTTGGGAGGCCGAGGTGGGCGAATCACGAGGTCAGGAGATCGAGACCATCCTGGCTAACACGGTGAAACTCCGCCTCTACTAAAAACACAAAAAATTAGCCAGGCGTGGTGGCGAGCGCCTGTAGTCCCAGCTACTCGGGAGGCTGAGGCAGAAGAATGGCATGAACCTGGGAGGCGGAGCTTGCAGTGAGCCGAGATTGTGCCACTGCACTCCAGCCTGGGTGACAGAGTGAGACTCTGTCTCAAAAAAAAAAAAAGGAACAACCATGTCTCCCGTGTCTCCCACAAAAGTCAAAGTGCTCCTTGAGGATCCCCCAGGTGCAGGCCCTGTGTTCAATGCAAAGAACACAGAAAGTCTCCCTCTTCATGGAGCTCACAATCTGCCTGGGACACAAACAAGATGCTGCACTGCAGTGTGATGCTTAGAACGGGGCATGGCACGTAACATCTATTTGCTGCATGAGCAAGTACCAAGAACTAAAGCTAAGGTGTTGTAGGAGCTCACAGGGGGGCTTCAAGTGCTAGTTCAAGGCAGAAATCAAAGAAGGCTTCATGAAGGTGACCGTGTCTATCTGCATCATAAAGAATGAACAGTTTGGGAGGCCGAGGTAGGCAGGTCACTTGAGCCTAGGAGTCTGAGACCAGCCTGGGCAACATGGTGAAACCCCTTCTCTACTAAAAATACAAAAAATTAGCCGGGCATGATGGCACACATCTGTACTCCCAGCTACTTGGGAGGCTGAGGTGGGAGGATCACCTGAGCCTGGGAAGTCAAGATCACTGCACTCGAGCTTGGGTAACAGGAATGAGATCCTGTCTCAAAATAAATAAATAAATAAAGAACAAACAAACAGGAGTAGGCTGGCAAAGATTCAGGGAGGGGCATTCCAGGCTGAGGGAAAATGTCCAATTGTCTAATACATGCGTAGCAGTGGGTGGAAAGAGAATGCTTAGCAAAAGAGTCAAGTCATTGTCAAGCGCATTGTACTGAGCTGTCTAGGGAAACTGACCCCACGTGATGCTCTGGGAGGACCAGCTGCACTTGAATTCTGCAGCCACCACCATCACTACCACAGTCGACTCCTCGTGGCCCCCACACCCACTGGAGCTGGCCTCCTCTCTGGCAGCCAGGGCCTGGCACCCACTCACTGCTCAGGGAGTAGCTGCCCAACAGATGACATGTTTTTCCATGGCACAAGCCAGTTGCTAGGGATCTCATATTACCTTGTGGTCCTAACACTGGTTTTTCCCAGCAGCCATCTCGCAGGAGCACTTTTCAATAACTAGATGAAATTATTATCTTGTGGAACTTGCAGTCAAAATAATCACAAAGGGGAAATAGACATCTTAGAAATACAATATGGAAGTATTTTACATTGACTTCCTCCTTCCCCCAAGATTCACGGACAGAGTTTTTAGGGTTCTTTAGAACTGAGGTCTAGATTGATTAAAGAAACAATGACAGACACAGGCACCATCTCAGAGGTGTGGCGATAGAAATGGGGAATTCCTCTATTCCCGAATCCTCACAGAGCCCTTCAAACAGTGGAGCTGCTCTATTCTTTGACATTCAGGTAGTATGACCTTGTGGCAAGGGCATGAGGCTAGGGCCAGATGGAACGAGAGATGAACTGTAGCTTCTCCACTTACTAGGTTTCTTTGGGACAATCTAATCTGTAAATTCACTTCCATAACAAAGAACTGGTACCACGGGGTTGTTGGGAACCAAAGCTGGTTTCAGAACGTGAAAGTTGAGTCCTGGCTCTGTCAGTTACCTCTCTAAACCTCACTTGTGCCTCAGTGGTTTGAGTCCATACCTAAATCCTCTACCTTACACTTCTTGCTGGAAAGTAAAAGGCCAAGTACAGCCATACAGCTGCCAAAAAAATTTTTTTTACTTTTTTTTTTTTTTTGAGACAGTCTTGCACTGTTGCCTAGGCTGGAGTGTGGTGGTGTGATCTCGGCTCACTGCAACCTCTGCTTCCGAGGTTCAAGGGATTCTTGGGCCTCAGCCACCCGAGTAGCTGGGATTACAGGCATCCAAAACCACGCCCAGCTAATCTTTGTATTTTCAGGAGACAGGATTTCACCATGTTGGCCAGGCTGGTCTCAAACTCCTGGCCTCAAGTGATCCACCTGCTTTGGCCCCCCAAAGTGCTGAGATTACAGGCATGAGCCACCACACCCAACCAATTTTTTAAATAAAGTAAATCTCTGTATGTTGATAGCAAAAGGCCTCTAAGACTTATTGAGTAATGAAAAAATATGCACTAAACATGCATATTTTTATGTAAATTCTAAAGGAATATATATGTGTATCTGCTCACATAATTTGTATTTTCTGCTCACATATATATAATTTGTATTTTCTGGAAGGATACATAGGAAACTGTTAATAATGAGAAGAGGGCCTTTAAGTTTTCTTTTTATATCCTATTCTCCTGGACTTTTCTATCCATATGCAAATATATATTTTTATATATATTACATATATACGCATTTATATAAACTAAACATTTAAATTTATATATAAATATGTAAATGTATATATGTATATTCTTTTTTTGAGACAGGGTCTCACTCAGCCACCTAAGTTGGAGTGCAATGGCACAATCACAGCTCACTGCAGCCTTGACCTCCTGGGCTCAAAGGATCCTCCCGCCTCAGCCTCCTGAGAAGCTGGGAACTACAGGCATACACCACCACACCCAGCTAATTTTTTTGTAGAGACAGGTCTTGCTATGTTGCCCAGGCTGGTCGTGCACTCCTGGCCTCAAGTGATCCTCCCATTCTGGCCTCCCAAACTGCTGGGATTACAGGCATGGCCTCTACTGACATTTTGTTTTGAGACAGTCTCACTCTGTCACCCAGGCTGGAGTGCAGTGGCACGATCTCCGCTCACTGCAAGCTCCGCCTCCCGGGTTCACGCCATTCTCCTGCCTCAGGCTCCCAAGTAGCTGGGACTACAGGCGCCCGCCACCACACCGGGCTAATTTTTTTTGTATTTTTAGTAGAGACGGGGTTTCACAGTGTTAGCCAGGATGGTCACAATCTCCTGACATCGTGATCCGCCTCCCTTGGCCTCCCAAAGTGCTGGGATTACAGGCGTGAGCCCCTGCACCCGGCCTCTACTGACATTTTTTAAAGGTAAAAGAAATACTTGCAGGACAGGTGTGGTGGCTCACACTTGTAGTCCCAGCTAAGAACGAGACCCAGGCTCTTAAAAAAAAGTCAATGGGAATTACCTGGGCAGTGAGATTATGAACATTTTTTTTTTCATACTTTTTCTGTATCAAATGAATCTAAGAAATGTTATTTTAAATTGTAAAATAGAGATTCTTAAAAAGCAAAAGAAGGGCCAAGCACGGTGGTTCACGCCTGTAATCCCAGCACTTTGGGAGGCTGAGGTGGGCGGATCACAAGGTCAGGAGTTCGAGACCAGCCTGGCCAAATTGGTGAAACCCCGTCTCTACTAAAAATACAAAAATTAGCCGGGCATGGTGGCAGGTGCCTGTAGTCCCAGCTACTCAGGAGGCTGAGGCAGGAGAATCACTTAAACCCGAGAGGCGGAGGTTGTATTGAGCCGAGATCGCGCCACTGAACTCCAGCCTGGAACACAGAGCAAGACTCCGTCTCCAAAATAAATAAATAAATAGCAAAAGAAGAAACACTGTGCATACAGGATATTCTCAAATGTTAAATTAACATTTCCATACATGAGGGATGAAGGCCCACGCCTTGGACAGACATCTAAGGCTCAGATCCTAGCTCCACACTTATTAGCCATTATTGCTTAACTGCTGGTCCTCAGACTTCTCCTCTGTAAAATAGGTAGATTTACTATCTACCTCACATGATTGTTAGGATTCAATGAATCATAGATGCATCAGTGCAGACTTTGGCACACAGTAAACCATCCCAACTGAATGTTCTACAGGTTGACGATTGGGAGGTATAGCATTTAGTCTTTACGTCAAAGAGCTGCTTTTTTTTTTTTTTTTTTTTTTGAGATGGAGTTTCGCTCTTGTTGCCCAGGCTGGAGTGCAATGGCACAATCAAAGCTCACAGCAACCTCTGCCTCCCAGGTTCAAGCAATTCTCTTGCCTCAGCCTCCCAAGTAGCTGGCATTACAGGCATGTGCCACCATGCCCAGCCAATGTTGTATTTTTAGTAGAGACGAGGTTTCTCCATGTTGGTCAGGCTGGCCTCGAAATCCCAACCTCCAGTGATCCGCCCACCTTGACCTCCAAAAGTGCTGGGATTACAGGCATGAGCCACTGCACCCGGACAAGAGCTTTTTTAAGATTTGCCAGAGTAGGTGGTATTACTCAAGCACATAATAGGAATTTTTTTTTTTTTGAGATGGAGTCTCACTCTGTCACTTAAGCAGGAGTGCAGTGGCGTGATCTCTGCTCACTGCAACCTCCACCTCCCTGGTTCAAGCAATTCTTCTGCCTCAGCCTCCCGAGTAGCTGGGACTACAGGCATGCGCCACAATGCCTGGCTAATTTTTATATTTTTAGTAGAGATGGGGTTTCACCATGTTGGCCAGGCTGGTCTGGAACTCTTGACCTAAAGTGATCCACCCACCTTGGCCTCCCAAAGTGCTGGGATGACAAGCATGAGCCACCGCGCCCAGCCATATAATGGGGATTTAAAGACTAATTTATTATATATCCCACTCTTCCTACAGCATTCTCAGTTCAACGTTAAGCCTGAGGCCAGGGATTGGAGGGCTGAGTTCCATGACCCCCTCAAATGGCCATGATGAACTCTCCTACATAATCAGTGGTTCTCCACCAGGGGCAATTTTGCATACACCCTCACCCCCACCCCCAGGACATTTGACAATGTCCAGAAACATTTTTGGTTGTCACATCCAGACAGGTGCTACTGGCATCTGGCAGGTAGAGGTTATGGATGCTGCTAAACATCCTCCAATGCACAGGGCACGCCCCTACAACAAAGAGTTATCTGGCCCAAAATGTCAATAGTGCCAAGGCTGAGGAATTCTGTACTAGGGTCACTCAATTCAAGAAACCTCAGCTGACCAGGCGGGGTGGCTCGTGCCTATAATCCCAGCACTTTGGGAGGCTGAGGTAGGAGGATCATTTGAGCACAGGAGTTCGAGAACAGTCTGAGCAACATAGCAAGGCCCTGTCTCTACCAAAAAAATTTAAAAATTAGCTGGGTGTGGTAGCACACACCTGTAGTCCTAGCTAGTTGTGAGGCTGAGGTAGGAAGATCGCCAGAGCCCAAGAGGTCAAGGCTGCAGTGAGCCGTGATCCTACCACTCAACTCCAGCTTCAGTGACCGAGTGAGACCCTGTCTCAAAAAAAAAAAAAAGCTCGCCTCGGTGGCTCATGCCTGTAATCCCAGCACTTTGGGAAGCCAAGGCAGGTGGATCACTTGAGGTCAGGAGTTCAAGACCAGCCTGGTCAATATGGTGAAATCTTGTCTCTACTAAACATACAAAAATTCACTGGGCGTGGTGGCGCGCCTGTAATCCCAGCTGCTTGGGAAGCTGAGGCAGGAGAATCGCTTGAATCAGGAGGCAGAGGTTGCAGTGAGCTGAGATCGTGCCATTGCACTCCAGCCTGGGTGACAAAAGCAAAACTCCGTCTCAAAAAAAAAAAAAAAGAAAAGAAAAGAGGCCAGGCACCGTAGCTCACACCTGTAATCCTAGCACTTTGGGAGGCCGAGGTGGGAGGATCACTTGAGGTCAGGAGTTGGAGACCAGCCTGGCCAACATAGGGAAATCCCGTCTCTATTAAAAATACAAAAATTAGCCAGGCGTGGTGGCATGTGCCTGTAATCCCATCTACTCAGGAGGCTGAGGCAGGAGAATTGCTTCAACCTGGGAGGTGGAGGTTGCAGTGAGCCAAGATGGCGCCACTGCACTACAGCCTGGGCAACAGAGCAAGACTCTGTCTCAAAAAAAAAAAAAAGAAAGAAAGAAAGAAACTTCAGCTGTCGTGTCATAAAATCTGTGAGTCCACCTGTAAAGCCAGGTCCTTTACTTGCAGACCAAATCCTAGATCACTGAAGCAGCTGAGAAATTGATGGAAGCCAGGAAATTCCTGAACGCCAGGAGTTCCGGATCCCTGCAGACTAAAGGAAGTATCTTCAGAATGATTCAAAATACTACAACGCTATCAGTGATACTAACTCCTTTGCCAATGTTACATTTTACTATTCAAATTAAGGATAGAAAACCTTACCTTACAGTGGCCGGGCACGGTGGTTCACATGTACAAGCTTTGGGAGACCAAAGCAGGCAGATCATGAGATCAGAGATCAGTCTGGCCAACATCCCTTCTCTACTAAAAATACAAAAAATTAGCCAGGTGTGGTGGTGGATGCCTGTAATCTCAGCTACTTGGGAGGCTGAGGCAGGAGAATCACGTGAACCCTGGAGGCAGAGGTTGCAGTGAGCCGAGATCATGCCTTTGCACTCCAGCCCAGGTGACAGTGTGAGACTTCGTCTCAAAAAAAGATAAGAAAAGCTTATCTTAGTTACTAGAAAGCATAATTAACTAATCTTACGGTCACTATTCCCTGAACACTACATACGATTGCATTCCCATGCTTTTGCCTTCTGTCCAACGATCTCCTACTTCTCTTCCAAAATTCCATTAAAATGTCACTTCTCCACCTTGACTGTCCTCTCTCCTCTGCTTATAATTTTTTTTTTTTTTAAGACGGAGTCTTGCTCTGTCGCCCAGGCTGGAATGCTGTGGTGCGATCTCGGCTAACTGCAAGCTCTGCCTCCCAGGTTCACGCCATTCTCCTGCCTCAGCCTCCTGAGTAGCTGAGACTACAGGCGCCTGGCTAATTTTTTTGTATTTTTAGTAGAGACGGGGTTTCACCGTGTTAACCAGGATGGTCTCGATCTCCTGACATCATGATCCGCCCGCCTCAGCCTCCCAAAGTGCTAGGATTACAGGTGTAAGCCACTGCGCCCACTGCGCCCAGCCTGTAATTTTTTTAAAATTAAAAAATATTTTATCTTGGTGCTATTTCAAACGAGATACCAAAAGCAAGGCTGGTTTTACTCCGACATTTTTTTTTTTTTTTTTTTGAGACAGAGTTTCACTCTGTCGCCCAGGCAGATAAGAGTACAGTGGCGCGATCTCGGCTCACTGCAAGCTCCGCTTCCCAGGTTCACGCCATTCTCCTGCCTCAGCCTCCCGAGTAGCTGGGACTACAGGCGCCTACCTCAGCGCCTGGCTAATTTTTTGTATTTTTAGTAGAGATGGGGTTTCACCATGTTAACCAGGATGGTCTCGATCTCCTGACCTCTTGATCCACCCGCCTCAGCCTCCCAAAGCGCTGGGATTACAGGAGTGATCCACTGTGCCCGGCCAACATTTCTAACAATGTATTTTTAATGCTTTTTCCTCTCTTCAAAAATGACACACTTCCTTAAAAGTGGGTTTTACATTTCCATTCTAGAAGAGTCAGAGGCACAGGAAGTACTCAACAAACCCTAGCAGAATCAACAAGAGTTCCAGCATGCAGCTGACCACTCCCTATACCAAAAGCTGTTTCTGAAGTGGCACCAAGTTTGTTAGAGAAGGAGCAGAGCTACAAGTCCCGGAGCCAGACCACAGAGGCAGACAGGTTCCTCCGAACTGGGTTGTGCCGGGAAGGCAGCTGCTGTTTACCCTGCCTGTCACAGACACAGCTACTGCTCTATGTCAGCTGTCAGCCACAGAACAGGTCTCCACACACAGAAAAACAAAGATGACCTGTTACGGAAAAAGCAAAACACAGTAGTGTTGGGGAGCTTTACAGTAAGTTCTCTTGCAGAAAGGCAAGCTATAGAACAAAGGTGATGGACATGGTGAAACAGCCAATCAAACAGCTCTGTGTACAAGTTACTTACCTCTTATGACCGTTTGACCCCTTTCTCAGTTCTGTCCAATCTAAATCTTGACTTTGAATACAAAGGCCAGGACTGTTCCTATTTCCCAGCACAACAAACACCACAGCCATAGTTCTTATCGCTAGCTCTCATCTACACCTGATAATTATCTCACCTGTCTCCAATTGCTGACTACTAAGCGCTAACCTGATTAATCACCACAGCACATATTTATTGAGGACCAAACTTTAATATTTCAAGGGCACCCCAAATGAGTTACTGGTGGGGTTACATAACCTTTCATTCATGCCACCAAACCAAGATTCATGAATTCTGAAAGTTAAAGTTGATTACCTCTTTGGATACATAAAAAAATATATATTAAACCATGTCACAAAGTGCAAAAAACAAAAAAAAAAGAGGCATCCAGCAGATGAAAAATAGGCTCTTGGAAAAGCCCAAAGCAGCAGGCTGATTGTCCTAACAAGAGGACAGAGAAACTCTTTCTGTAGGAAATAAAGCTGCCTCAGCCAAAGAGAGATCCAGACATGGGTTTTGATGGATTCTTATTACAACCAAAGACAAGCTCAAAGAAAGTGGAAGTTCAGATTTCCCATGGGTGCAGTTGGATCTTGCATCCAAGAGAACGCTTGGTTGACTTCTCATATGTAGGCTGAGCAAGAAGCAAGCAGCAAGACTTAGCCAGTGATTCTGATTCCAGGCTGACATCTCTGTGCTTGAGCTCTGAGCTCCTCGGGCAGGACAGCCTGGAATTGCTCCTGCACCAGCCATTTCCACAGTCTGCTCCTTTGTGTGGATATCAGGTCTCAGCCACCGCCCAGCAAGGTCCTAGAGATGCCTGAGGACATCCCTGGGGCCAGCTGCATCCTCATAGCAGAACTTCCTGAACCTCTGCCGGGAGGCTTTCTAGCATGGTCTTAAAGTCTTCAACAGAGTCTTCACTGAGGGTCTCTGGTGGGAGCCCAGAAGGCTCTCGTGGAATCTGGACCTGGAAAGCAGGTAGTAGGACAACTTCTGGCTCCTCGGCCCATCATTTCATTGGGTAGTGATCTCATTTGATCATTCTGGACTTCTGTATTTCTTTGTGTCTCTGGGTACACTTCAGTCTCAATTCTGGAACTCTAAGAAAAAACATTCCAGACTTCTAGGCACAAACAGAAAAGTAAGAATCAGCAAAAACAGACCATAAAAGCTGTTAAACCACTCTGATCTCACGGATCTGGTCCAGACCCAGGTTCCATCAGCCTTCCAGTCTTAACAGGGTTTCTTAATAAAGCTACTAGAAACTCTATTTTTGTCTTCTTCTTGGTAGATCAATTAACACAATTGAGGAAACATGACAGTAGTTTACCAAAATAAGAAATGTAGGTTCTCAAAGCTGATTGAAGAATACTGGCCTTGCTAGAGAATCGTGCATTCATTTTGTCTCTCACTATGAAGTGTTTTACATTATGCTGAAGTAAGAATTGCATATGCACATGATTTGCTTGGGAGAGGGCTTTAAAATCATGGGTGTTTGCTTCCTCCAACCATTTTTGTTTCTTTTTTGGAGACAGTGTCTTGCCCTGTCATTCAGGCTGGAGTGCAATGGCACGATCTCGGCTCACCGCAACCTCTGCCTCCCAGGTTCAAGCAATTCTCCTGCCTCAGCCTCCTGAGTGGCTGGGATTACAGACACGTGCCACCACCTCCAGCTAAATTTTGTATTTTTCATAGAGATAGGCTTTCACCAGGTTGGTCAGGCTGGTCTCGAACTCCTGACCTCGTAATCTGCCCCCATCGGTGTCCCAAAGTGCTGGGATTACAGGCATGAGCCACCACGCCCAGCCCCTCCAACTATTTTTATATAACATTTGCTATGTCTACAAAGCAATTTATGAAGAGGAGCTAAAAGAGGAGAATAAGGTCAGTTCATTTATATCTAATCTACTGACTTTCCACCTCCCTCCATCTCTTTCATCATGATTAAAGAATAGCAAACATTAACAAGTACTTCAAAGGAGCAGTGCACTATGATTGCACCTGTGAATAGCCACTGCACTCCAGCCTGAGCAACACAGCGAGAGCTCTTAAAAAAAAGAAAAAGAAAAAGAAAGCCAGGTGGGGTAGCTCACGCCTGTAATCCCAGCACTTTGGGAGGCCAAGGTGGGTGGATCAACTGAGGTCAGGAGTTCAAGACCAGCCTGGCCAATATGGTGAAACCCCATCTCTACCAAAAATACAAAAATTATGGCCGGGCGTGGTGGCTCACGCCTGTAATCCCAGCACTTTGGGAGGCCAAGGTGGGCGGATCAACTGAGGTCAGGAGTTCGAGACCAGCCTGACCAACATGGAGAAACCCTGTCTCTACTAAAATTACAAAAATTAGCTGAGCATGGTGGCGCATGCCTGTAATCCCAGCTACTCGGAGGCTGAGGCAGGAGAATCGCTTGAACCCAGGAGGCAGAGGTTGCTGTGAGCCGAGATCGTGCCACTGCACTCCAGCCTGGACAACAAGAGCAAAACTCCATCTCAAAAAAAAAAAAAAAAAAAAAAAAAGGTGGATCACTTGAGCCCAGGAATTTGAGACCAGCCTGGGTAACATGGCAAAACCCTGTCTCTACAAAAAAAAAAAATTATCTGGGTGTGGTGGCACATGCCTGTAGTCCCAGCTACTGGGAGGTAGAGGCTGCAGTGAGCCGTGATCACGCCACTGCACTCCAGCCTGGGCAACAGAGTCCTTGTCTCCAAAAAAAAAAAAAAGAACCCAGGTTAAGATCAAGAATGAAGCACCTCTGATCAGTGTATGGGACTTGTCAAAATCCTAATAGAGTACACTTCCAACCCTTTGGATATTTGAAAGCTCCAGGATTATCAAACCAGCTATAGCCGTGGGGGGAGGGGGGCGGGGTGGGAGGCAAATTAAATACCTGTAAAATGCTAGAAAAAAAGCCTTTGCTTCATTTGGGCTAGGGCCCCAGTTCAAAAGAGGAGTTATTTACAGGAAAACACATCCTATGTTAATTAACTTTAAAACAAGAGAGTTCAAATAACAGAAATGACCAAATTAATTCTCACATTAGGGTACAGCCCCATGATGCAGTCACTTTTCAAGGATCATCATTTTCTTTTTTTTTTTTTTTTGAGACAGAGTCTTGCTCTGTTGCCCAGGCACAATCCCGGCTCACTGCAACCTCTGCCTCCCAGGTTCAAGCAATCCTCCTGCCTCAGCCTCCTGAGTAGCTGGGACTACGGCACGTGCCACCAGGCCCAGCTAATTTTTTTTTGTATTTTTAGTAGAAATGAGGTTTCACCATGTTAGCCAGGATGGTCTCGATCTCCTGACCTCATGATCCACCGGCCTTGCCTCAGCCTCCCAAAGTGCTGGGATTACAGGTGTGAGCCACCGCGCCCGGCCCATTGTTTTCTTTAATACACTCTTCCCTCAAAGAACTAATCCTTTCCAGACATATAATACATAGCAGGAGAGCTGACATTTAAAATCCTTCCCACCTAAGAGAATCTCTCAAATCTGTTTCCTGAGCAACAACTGACAGAAGCCAACAATCACTAACGCTGACTAGCTGCCGTGCACCCAGCACCTAGTCATCCCTTCTCTAAAGGTTCCCTGACCCATTTCTTAGGAGACTTTAATTGATTCTAGACCCAGCAGCTTGGATATTCTTGGGAGTACACCAATTCTTCTCACATTATCTTGGTTTTTGCTCAGTTAATAAGGTGTGCTCATCCCCCAAAGTAAGCTGTTACTAACCTAGGGTTGTGAATAGGGAAAAGCAGAATCACTTAGGGTGAGTTGGACTAAAATATTTCGCCCAAGAAAGGTTGGGTGAAACATTGTGGGAAAGCAAAATCTTGGGAACAACCTAAGTGACCATCAACAGGGAAATGACTGAAGTACAGTCAACCACTCAATGGTGCCGCCACGTAAAAAATGAAGCAGGCTTATGAGTACTGGTAAGAAAGCTGTCCATATCACAACATGACTAAGGTCCCGATAGATGTGTAGTATGACCCCCCTGAGGAAATTAAAAATACATAAATACAGATATAAATAAATAAAACCTGACATATCCAAATAATAGAAAGTTATCAAAGAAATTAATTGTATTTACTTCTGAAGGGCAGAAACAGTAGAAGGGGGAAACACTTTTCATTTTACATCTTTCTGCATTGTTTTCTAACTACACACATGTATTATTTTTATAACAACTCAAGAGGAAGAAAACTTCTCAGGCTTTCCCCTCCTGCCCAAAAACCTTTCTGAGTGAAAACCCCTAACCCACTTAGGAAAACACCCTTTTATTACTTCTTCTAGCTCCCGGCACCCAACGTTTCTACAACCCAGGTTTCTAGGAACAGACTGTCAGTGGGCCTTTTTCTTTTTTTTTTTTTTTTGAGACAGTCTCACTCTGTCGCCCAGGCTGGAGTGCAGTAGTGTGATCTCGGTTCACTGCAACCTTTCCGCCTTCTGGGTTCAAGCAATTCTCCGCCTCAGCCTCCCGAGTAACTGGGATTACAGGCGCCCACCACCATACCTGGCTAATTTTTATGTTTCTAGTAGAGATGGGGTTTCACCATGTTGACCAGGCTGGTCTCGAACTCCTGGACTTCGGATGATCCACCCGCTTCGGCCTCCCAAAGTGCTGGGATTACAGATGTGAGCCACCACGCCCGGCAGTCAGTGGGCCAATTCTTAAGGCTGGCTCTCAAAGATGAACCAGCACCACAATTTACCCGGCTTATAAATCCTGTCAGCTTCAGAAGACGACTTACCAAACACAAATTTATCCTCACCAGTTAATAACTCCTTTTCTTTGCTCAAAAACCCAGTGAGAAAAAATAACTCCAGGCCAGGCACAGTGGCTCATGCCTATAATTCTAGCACTTTGGAAGGCCAAGGCGGGTGGAGCACCTGAGATCAGGAGTTCAAGACCAGGCTGGCCAACATGGTGAAACCGTCTCTATTAAAAATGCAAAACATTAGCCAGGCGTGGTGACGTGCGACTGTAATCCCAGTTACTCGAGTGGCTGAGGCAGGAGAATCGCTTGAACCCATGTGGCAGAGAAGGTTGCAGTGAGGCGACATCGCGGCACTGCAACTCCGGCCTGGGCGACAGAGCGAGACTCCGTCTCAAAAAAAAAAAAAAAGAAAAAAGAACTCCAGTGCACTGCGCCCTTACTTCCTATCTAACATTGTGCCGAACGTTATACACAGATCCTCCTCCGTATGATCCTTAGTTCAGGATCATAAACTCTTGATAAATTACTGCCCCAGGAACCTCCAGTGACATCAACCGCTGCTACCATTTGTGGAATTCTGCCGGCCAGACACCCCACACTGCATTCCCTCACAACTGATCCTCCCGATAGCCCGTGGGGTAGACACTGTTATTTCCATTCACAGATAAGCAAAGTGAGGCTCGGAGGGCGGGGACTTGCCCAAAGCCACAAGGATGAAAGGTAGTGCGATGACTCAATCGATAAAAATAATCCCGGTTGTGGTGCGGGGGGAGCTGAGCCCGACTCCTCCCACTATGCTGCCGCGGCTCCGAAGGCCTAGCCCGAGTGCGGAAATGGGCTTCTAGGGTCCCAGGACGAGGTCCACCTCCAGAGCTGCAGTGAGGTCCAAGTCAGCCCGAGGAGCCCGCAGGTCCCACATTTCAATCATTTCCCTACCCCAAAGGCAGGGACTCCCCGCTTCTGGGGCAGGCAGCCACTGTGGCCGCGAGCAAGCGTACGCGGGTTAGGAAGGAGAAGGAAGGGGACAGGGGGAACGTTCACCTACGCAGCTGCCACCTCGGAGGACGGGGGAGCGGGGGACGAGGAAAGATCAGGATAAGACCCTAACTCCCACAAATGACTCCAGGAAAGGGAGACCACCACTCCCCGATCTTTGGAGCGCCGCGAGGGAACCGGAAGTCATGCCCCGCCCGGAAGTTAAAAGGAGGGCCATAGGTTGGGGGGTGGGGGGGGGCGGGTCTCTCTAGCCTCCGCGGTACTCAGCAGCTTCATGGTTTTAACTCTTGGTGGTCTTTTGACCGTCCTCAGTCCTTACCGTGCGGAGTTTTGGATACATTCTTAGCAGCTTTTTCGCTCCGGAGAAGTTCTTTGTCTTTCTGAGCCGCAGTTTGCCCAACTGCAAAATGGAAAGAGACGAAGCAGGAATTAAGATACTCTAGGAGCTCGCCCACAGCTGAGTCAGGGCCCCATTCTGAGGTTACACCCTTAAGCCTTTGCACCACTCAAAGGAAGGAAACCAAGAGAGAGGGGTGGCTGGCTGCTGTTTGGAGACAGTGGTCCTTGTATTGGCGCCCCGCGGAATCACTCCAGATGAGTCAGTGGATACAGTCTATAGGTCCCGCCTCATTGTACGCAAACAGCAGTGGGCATATGGCCGTGGGGGGTTGATACAGCCTGTCCGGGGTGAGACTCTGTGTGTATGGGAGACTAAATCTCAGCAGGCCTTTTCAGTTGCTACCAGACTACGCACTGTCGCCTGATGGTTAAGAACTGAAGCTTTAGCCGTGCGCGGTCGCTCACGCCTGTAATCCCAGCACTTTAGGAGGCAGAGGCGTGTGGATCACCTGAGGTCAGGAGTTTGAGACCAGCTTGACCAACAAAGTGAAACCCAGTCTTTACTAAAAATACAAAAATTAGCCGGGCGTGCTGGCAGGCGCCTGTAGTCCCAGCTGCTCGGGAGACAGACAGGAGAATTGCTTGAACCCGGGAGGCGGAGGTTGCAGTGAGCCGAGATTGCGCCATTGCACTCCAGCCCGGACGAGGGAGCAAGACTCCATCTCAAAGATGAAGCTTTGACGTCATACTGATCTGGTTTGCGTCTGATCACACAGGTTCAATGACACAGCCGGCTAGAGGAAGTAGAGATGCTAACCACTGCAGCCCCGATCTTAACCCTGAAGGGGAGGGATTGAGCTGTTAGAGAGAGGTACTCAGTTGACTTCTCCCTCTCTCTTTCCAGCTGGCGTATCCGAATGGGCTGAGCTACCGGATTAAGAGGGACACCCCAAAGCCCCCATTGCTGGGTTATTGCTCCAGAGCCAATGTTCTTGGGGAAAGGAAGATATGCCCTTTGTCAACACTACCACTGCTGGTCTGTAAACTCCTAAACGGCCAGCTGGTGGTTCACAAACCAGGACTCCTTGCTCTGGCCCTACTCCTACCTACCAGAATGACCGTGAACCCTTCCCCACTCACTCCTAAAACCAGGTTTCCATCTCCTCTCTCAGCTTAGGTTTCCCTAACTGTAAAATAAAAAGGTTGGACTAGGTTAAGGACTTCCTGCTATTTCTCTCTCCCACACTAAGGTTCCTTAGGAATGCTTCAGAAAACAGCAGGGGTTGGGGCAAGGATGCCACTTGAGTCCCAGAGCAACTCCAATTTCATAGGACATAAATTTATGTGAAAGTATATACGTTTAGGCTTGTGTAAGATTATTTTATCATCCCAGGTAAAATTCAGCCTTTGTGCTTCATCTTTCCCCACCCTCCTGCTCACTCAGTTTGCTCCAAGAACGCTGACCTTCTGGCTATTTTGCAAATCTGACAATCTGACAAGCTCATCTTCACTTCTTTTTTTTTTCTTTCTTTCTTTTTTTTTTTTTTTTTTTTTGAGACGGAGTTTCGCTCTTGTTGTCTAAGCTGGAGTGCAATGGTGTGATCTCGACTCACTGCAACCTCTTCTTCCCGGATTCAAGCGATTCTCCTGCCTCAGCCTCCCGAGTAACTGGGATTACAGGCACGAGCCACCACACCCGGCTAATTTTTTGTACTTTTAGTAGAGATGGGGTTTCGCCATATTGGCCAGGCTGGTCTCGAACTCCTGACCTCAGGTGATCCGCCCACCTCAGCCTCCCAAAGTGCTGGGATTACAGGTGTGAGCCACCACGCCCAGCCTTTTTTTGAGACAGAGTCTCATTCTGTCACCCAGGCTGGAATGCAGTGGCATGATCTCAGCTCACTGCAACTTCCACCTCTTGGGTTGAAGTGATTCTCTTGCCTTAGCCTCCCAAGTAGTTCAGATTACAGACTTGCACCACCCTGTCCAGCTAATTTTTGTATTTTTAGTAGAGACAGGGTTTTGCCATGTTCCCCAGGCTGGTCTCGAACTCCTGACCTCAAGCGATCCACCCACCTCGGCTTCCCAAAGTGCTGGGATTACAGGCATGAGCCATCGCACCCGGCCTCATCTTCACTTCTTTTGCTGATCTCTGCTTGCAGTGCTCTTTCCTGAGATCTGTTCACCCAGGTTCCAGTTCAACTGTAGTGTCTCCTTTTCTGCCCACCTCCTCTATCCCCCGACCCCGGGCACCCTTCCAATTCCTTTATAACCTGTTACTTTGTTTTTGTGATTACCTAGTTATTTTCTATCTCATCCACTAGAGGCAGGGTCCACAAAGCTAAGGACTTTGTCTGCCCTGTCACCACCATGACCCCAGTACTTAAAACTGAGCATAGGCCGGGCGCAGTGTCTCACGCCTGTAATCCCAGCACTTTGGCAGGCCGAGATGGGCAGATCACAAGGTCAGGAAATCAAGACCATCCTGGCTAACACAGTGAAACTTCATCTCTACCAAAAATACAAAAAAAATTAGACGGGCGTGGTGGCGAGTGCCTGTAGTCCCAGCTACTCGGGAGGCTGAGACAGGAGAATGGCGTGAACCCGGGAGGCGGAGTTTGCAATGAGCTGAGGTCACGCCACTGCACTCCAGCCTGGGCGACAGAGCAAGACTCTGTCTCAAAAAAAAAACAAAAAAACAAAAAAACAAAAACTGAGCATAGGAGCCAGGCGCAGTGGCTCACGCCTATAATCCCAGCACTTTGGGAGGCCGAGGCAGGTGGATCACCTGAGGTCAGGAGTTCGAGACCAGCCTGGCTAACATGGCGAAACCCCGTCTCTACTAAAAATACAAAAATTAGCTAGGCATGGTGGCAGGCGCCTGTAATCCCAGCTACTCAGGAGGCTGAGGCAGGAGAATTGCTTGAACCTGGGAGGTGGAGGTTGCAGTGAGCTGAGATCACGCCATTGCACTCCAGCCTGGGCGACAAGAGTGAAACTCCATCTCAAAAAAAAACGAACAACAACAACAAACTGAGCATAGGCTGGACAAACACTGAATGAATGGATCAATGAGTGAGTAAAGGAACAGAGCAGCTGGGCGTGGTGGCTCACACCTGTAATCCCAACACTTTTGGAGGCTGAAGCAGGAGGATCCCTTGAGCCCAGGAGTTTGAGACCAACCAAGGCAACATAGTGAGACCCATCTCTACAGAAATTTTTTAAAAATCAGCCTGGTGTGGTGGTGCACATCTGTGGTCCCAGCTACTTGGGAGGCTGAAGTGGGAGGATCACTTTAGCCCGGGAGATTGAGGCTGCAGTGAACTGTGATTGAGCCACTGCACTCCAGCCTGGGCGGATAGAACAAAACTCAGCCTCAAAAAAAAAAAAAAAAAAATGGTCTGGGCATGGTGGCTTACGCCTGTAATCCCAGTACTTTGGAAGGCTGAGGCAGGTGGATCACCTGAGGTCAGGAGTTCGAGACCAGCCTAAGCAACATGGTGAAAACCCATCTCTACTAAGAATAGAAAATTAGCTGGGTGTGGTGGTGCATGCCTGTGACCCCAGCCACTTGGGAGGCTGAAGCAGAAGAATTGCTTGAACCCGGGAGGCAGAGATTGCAGTGAGCCAAGATTGTACCACTGCACTCCAGCCTGGGCAACAGAGTGAGACTCCATCTCAAAAGAAAAAAAAAAAAAAGAAAAGAGAAAGCCTGAATTTTATGACAAATCCAATCTGATAAAGACCACTAGGGATATAGCTGTAGTTTAACAAAATTAGGCTTATTAACTTGATGTAGCAAGAGAGACAACACACCAGAGAAACTGTGGAGGGTGTCACCAAACAAAAGAAGAAATGGGATTATCATAGGATTTGGGGGAGGTTGGAGTTTAGGTGAAATTGAAATGAAGCCGTGTTCATAGGTGCAAAGCAAAGCTGGCAATGTGTAAAGGGGTTAACATCTGGCGTGGGCTGAGAATCAGACTCAGAGTCTTGTTTCCTTGGACACCACAAAGGTAAGACAAATATAGACTATTGTGTCCAAAAACCCTTTATCTGAAGCTCTGCATCTGGGTAGGTACAGGCTATGTCTCTGTATCAAACCTGGCTCTTCTGACCCACTAGAGAAGCGTGGGATGTTCTGCTCTCACTAATGTGATTTCAAACAGCAAAGTTTCTGACAGTCTCTGATTTTAGAGAATGAGATTCCTTTTTTCTTTTTTCTTTTTTTTTTTTAGGTGGAGTTTCACTCTTGTCGCCCAGGCTGGAGTGCAATGGTGCGATCTCGGCTTACTGCAACCTCCGTCTTCTGGGTTCAAGCAATTATCCTGCCTCAGCCTCCTGAGTAGCTGGGATTACAGGTGCCCGCCACCACACCCAGCAAATTTTTGTATTTTAGTAGAGATGAGGTTTCACCATGTTGGCCAGGCAGAGAACGAGATTTCTCAGCACTGTCTTTTTTTTTTTTTTCTTTGAGACAGTCTCGCTCTGTGGCCCAGGCTGGAGTGCAGTGGCGTGATTTTGACTCACTGCAACCTCTACCTTCCTGGTTCAAGCAATTCTCCTGCCTCAGCCTCCAGAGTAGCAGGGATTACAGGCATCCACCACCACACCCAGCTAATTCAGCCTCCCAAAGTGCTGGGATAGCACTACGTCTTTGATGTTAATTGACAAAAGAAAGTTTGACAGATTCACCTTTTTTTTTTTTTTTTTTGAGACGGAGTTTTGCTCTTGTTGCCCAGGCTGGAATGCAATGGTGTGATCTCGGCTCACTGCAACCTCCACCTCCCAGGTTCAAGTGATTCTCCTGCGTCAGCCTCCCTAGTAGCTGGGATTACAGGCATTTGTCACCACGCCCAGCTAATTTTGTATTTTTAGTAGAGATGGGGTTTCTCCATGTTGGTCAGGCTGGTCTCAAACTCCCGACCTCAGGTGACCCGCCCACCTCGGCCTCCCAAAGTGCTGGGATTACAGGCATGAGCCACTGCGCCCGGCCTCACCTTTTTTTTTTTTTTTTTTTTTTTGACAGAGAGTCTTGCTCTGTGTCCCAGGCTGGAGTGCAGTGGCATGATCTTGGCTCACTGCAACCTCCACCTCTCAGGTTCAAGCAATTCTCCTGCCTCAACCTCCTGAGTAACTGAGACTACAGGTAAGTGCCACTACACCCAGCTAATTTTTAAATTTTTAGTAGAGACAGGGTTTCACCCTGTTGGCCAGGCTGGTCTTGAACTCCTGACCTCAAGTGATCCACTTGCCTCGGCCTCCCAAAGTGCTAGGATTACAGATGCAAGCCATTGCGCCCAGCCCAGATTCACATTTGATCTCAATCATCTGACCTATGTCCAGAATATATAAAGAATTCTACAAACCAGCCAGGCAGGGTGGCTCATGCCTGTAATCCCAGCACTTTGGGAGGCTGAGGAGGGCAGATCACAAGGTCAGGCATTCAAGACCAGCCTGGCCAACATGGTGAAACCCCGTCTCTACTAAAAATACAAAAATTAGCCAGGTGTGGTGGTGGGCCTGTAATCCCAGCTACTCAGGAAGCTGAGGCAGGAGAATCGCTTGAACCCGGGAGGTGGAGGTTGCAGTGAGCCAAGATTGCACCACTGCACTCCAGCCTGGGTGACAGAGTGAGACTCCGTCTCAAAAAAAAAAAAAAAAAAAAAAAGGAATTGAAGTATTGACATTGTGCCTTCTTGAAAAATGCATTGTTGGCTTTTCATGATTTAGAAATCAAAAGCAAAAAATTATTGGCCTTGACATTCTAATCATTATTCAAAGAATTAAGTTATTGACTATATGGGTTTTAAAAGACTTGAATTGATAAGACTTGGAGATTTGAACAAAGGGAAATTGAATGTTGGCAGTTTTAGGCAAGATTCCCTGACTCTCTGCTGCCCATGTGTGGAGAGAACTGGGTCATCACAGCTCCCAGCCTCCCTCTGAGGATGAGTAGAGGTCCCTTGGGGGCCCGCTGGCCAGCCACATTATGAAATTACATATATCCCACTGCCCTTTACTCTGAAACTATTTTGGAGAATTATCCAAGGGTTCTTCCTGACTCATTGGGAGGAAGTGGACACTCAGCCTTTGCAACCCTACTGTGCCTTGGCAACGCCTGACAGTTACATGTCAGCAGGCACTGTCTGTCTGACTCAATAACAATGATAAATGTGTGTGGTTTCAGAACTTCCTCCCCACCTCCCACCACCCTCATGATGCGGAAGTCTCTGTTCAGCTTGACTCCATTTCTTCCCTGCTCTCACTCTGCCCTTGCCATACCAGTTCTCAGGCTTTGCAAGACCTGGAGGGTGCAGGCAGATCACCTGAGGTCAGGAGTTCAAGACTAGCCTGGCGAACATGGTGAAATCCCGTCTCTACTAAAAATACAAAAAAATTAGCCAGGCATAGTGGCGTGTGCTTGTAATCTCAGCTAGTTGGGAGGCTGAGGCAGGAGAATCACTTGAACCCAGGAGGTGGAGGTTGCAGTGAGCCGTGATTGCGCCACTGCACTCCAGCCTAGGAGACAGAGTGAGACTCCATCTCAAAAAAAAAAAAAAGAGCTGGAGTGAGAGTAAGGATGGGAAGAGAGTTGTAGGGGACGGCTGAGATGCCAGAAGTGGTTTAGGAGAAAAATGGGGCCAGTTTGTAACATGTAGGGGCAGTGGATGGGAAAAGAAAAAAAAAAAGAGAAT
The DNA here is from genome assembly GCF_029281585.2 of Gorilla gorilla gorilla. Lineage (NCBI taxonomy): Eukaryota > Metazoa > Chordata > Mammalia > Primates > Hominidae > Gorilla > Gorilla gorilla. The sequence goes on from NC_073224.2 coordinate 217,826,368, forward strand.
TTGAAGGAGTATTGTTGATACAATCACTTTGGAGAGCAATTTGGCAATTGGTAAAGTTGAAAATGAGCATGTCCTCCCAGTCAGCACGTCCATTTCTTGGAATATACCCTAGAGAAACTCTCCCACTTGTGCACCCGGAGACATGTCCAAGGACATCCACTGAAGCGCTGTTCGCAATCACAAAAAATTAGCTCTGCTTTAAATATCCCTGAGGAAGGAATAAAGAATAATAAAAATTTAGGCAATGGGATATGCTACAAACAGCAGCAACGAACTAGAGATATATAAAACAGCATGGATAGACCTCAAAAACACAACATTAAGGCCGGGCGGGGTGGCTCATGCCTATAATCCCAGCACTTTTGGAGGCTGAAGCAGGCAGATCACTTGAGGTCAGGCATTCGAGACCACCCTGGCCAACATGGTGAAACCCCATCTCTACTAAATATATATATATATATATATGTGTGTGTGTATATATATATATGTGTGTGTGTATATATATATGTGTGTGTGTGTATATATATGTGTGTGTGTGTGTGTGTGTGTGTATATATATATATATATATATATATATATATATATATATATATATAAATTAGCCGGGCATGGTCATGGGCACCTGTAGTACCAGCTACTCAGGAGGCTGAGCCAGGAGAATCACTGGAACCTGGGAGATGGAAGTTGCAGTGAGCCGAGGTGGCACCACTGCATTCTGGCCTGGGTGACAGAATAAGACTCCATCTCAAAAAAAAAAAAAAACCCACAACATTGAGTGAAAGAAGCAATTTGCAGGACAGTCCATACAGCATTAAGCTGTGCATGTATTTTTAAAACCCAAAACAATGCAATATATTGGTTTTGGATATTTATATATATGATAAAAACATAACAGCACAGAATAGAAGGACAAACACCAAACTCATATTATCAGTCAGGATAGGTTAGGTTCATGCCTCTGTGATAAATAACACCCAGTCTTAGTGGCTTATAACAGAGTTTATTTCATGGTTGGGCTACATGTCCATCAGGGGTTAGCAGAGTCTCCAGTTCACATCTCACTCTGGGACCAGGCTGACCAGCAACAACCAGATGTCACGGCAGAGAGAACGAGAGCCTGACAAATTGCTTTGTCTCTCAGTATTTCACCTTGGCAAGCCTAATGGCCAGACCCAACTTTTTTTTTTTTTCCCCAGATAGACAGGGTCTCACGGTCACCCAGGTTGGAGTACAGTGTGTGAGCACCACTCACTGAAGCCTCAACCTCCCAGGCTGAAACAATTCTCCCACTGTAGCCTCCCGAGTAGCTGGGACTACAGTCAGATGCCACCATGCCTAGCTAATTATTTTATTTTATTTTTAGTGGAGACGAAGTCTCATTATGTTGTCCAAGCTGGTATCAAACTCCTGGGCTCAAGCAATCCTCCTGCGTTGGCCTCCAAAGTGTTGGCATTACAGGCATGAACCATCCCATCCAGCCAAGGTGATAGATGTATTATTATTTTCTTTAAGACAGAGTCTCCCTCTGTCACTCAGGCTGGAGTGCAGTGGCATTATCATGGCTCACTGAATCCTCAGTGTCCTTGGCTCAAGCGATCCTCCTACCCTAAGCCTCACAAGTAGCTGGGACTACAGGCATGTGCCACCATGCCTGGCAAATTTTTTACTTTTTGTAGAGACGGCATCTCACTATGTTGCCCAGGCTAGCCTTGAACTCCCAGGCTGGTCTTGAACGCCCAGGCTTAAGTGATCCTCCCACCTCGGCCTCCCAAAGTGCTGGGATTATAGGTGTGAGCCACTGTGCCTGGCCCAAACCTAACTTTAAGGGGGCAAGAAAGAGGTATCCTATTATGTGCCCAAAAGCAAAAGCAGTAATTGATGGATAAAAACCCTCTGTCCATCATGGTGATGACTTTTGGGAAGAATACAAAGGTGCTTCCACCTTAACTGTGAAAACTGAAAATAAAATCCTAAGCCCTCTCAACCACTGAATGGGCCTCCTCTTGGCCAAGAGGACCCCAGAGAAACCTTAAAATTTGAGTTCCCAGCCATGACAGGATGGGAGTCAGACACACCTCATTAGACTTCCTTTTGGTGGTGTAGACACAACTGACCAGCATTAATGTTAAAAATTAGGCCGGGCGCTGTGGCTTATGCCTGTAATTCCAGCACTTTGGGAGGCCAAGGTGGGTGGATCACCTGAGGTCAGCAGTTTGAGACCAACCTGGACAACATGGCAAAACCCAATTTTGGCTAAAAATACAAAAAATTAGCCGGGCATGGTGGCCCACGCCTGTAATCCCAGCTACACAGGAAGCTGAGGCAGGGGAATCACTTGAACCCAGGAGGCAGAGGTTGCAGTGAGCCGAGATCGCAGCATTGCACTCCAGCCTGGGTGACAGAGTGAGACTCCATCCACCACCCCCGCAAAAAAAAATTAATGTTAAAATAGAGATCTTACAACTGAAGAACAGATTCTCAGTGGCAGTAAGATACCAAATTATAACAAGAGCTAAGGTCATGCCAGATAAGGGTTAAGATCCCTACACTTAAAAAAATAAGCTATGTTCTAACTGCCACAAGATTTTTCTTTCTTTCTTTCTTTTTTTGGAGACAAGGTCTCAATCTGTCATCCAGGCTGGAGTGGTACAGTGGTGCAATCACAGCTCACTGCAGCCTCAACCTCTCGGGCTCAAGTGATCTTCCCACCTCTGCCTCCCAAGTAGCTGGGACTACAGGCATGTGCCACCCCACCCAGCTAAGATGGGGTTTTGCCATGTTGCCCAGGCTGGTCTCAAACCCCTGGGTTCAAGCAGTCCTCCAGTCCTCCTACCCTAGCCTCCCAAAGGGCTGGGATTATAGGCATGAGCCACCGCTCCCAGCTGCCTGAGATTTTTCCTTTTCTCTAGCAGCTCAACAAGCACTGGCCTTGAGATCAATAATATTAAAACAACTGCAGCTCATCCACCACCAGACCCTAACAGACCTCCTGCTCCTGCTCCAAAGCCATAACTACAGCTTTGATTGGTAAGGACACAGATTTCAGTAACTTTCTCCTGATAAGAAGACCACAGAGCATGGACTGGTTCTGTCTGGTTTACAGAAGCTGCACTTGAGTACCTTCATGTTCCTGCTTCACCTTTTGATGCACAGGGTCTTGTTTTCATGCTTAAAGAGGTGGGGTCTCATTATGTTGTCCAGGCTGGAGTGCAGTGGCTATTCACAGGTGCGATCATAGTGCACTGCAGCCTTGAACTCCTAGCTTCAAGCTACCCTCCTGTCTCCACCTCCTGAGTAGCGGGGACTATAGGCACATGCCACCATGCCCAGCAATAATGCATTTAAATGTCAAGTCTCCACCCCACAGTGAACATGGGACACATGTAACATACGTTTGTTCAGTACACATGTGTCAGGACCCCCTTTGTTAATATTTACAGCTCCTTTTTTTTTTGAAACGGACTTTTGCTCTTGTCACCCAGGCTGGAGTGCAATGGCACGATCTCAGCTCATTGCAACATCTACCTCCCAGGTTCAAGCAATTCTCCTGCCTCAGCCTCCCGAGTAGCTGGGATTACAGGCACCTGCCACCACACCAGGCTAATTTTTGGATTTTTGGTAGAGACAGGGCTTCACCATGTTGGCCAGGCTGGTCACGAACTCCTGACCTCAAGTGATCCACCCACCTCAGCCTCCCAAAGTGCTGGGATGACAGGCATGAGCCACTGCGCCCAGCCCACAGCTCCTTCTATAACCTGTTGAATATGTATGTTTAGTCAACTCTTTCAGCTTCAAGCTTCCACTCCAATCCCTCCTCCTTTGGAGTGCCTGTTTCTCCTCTTTGCAGGAGGCTACACTTCCCAGCCTGTCAGCATGGCCACCATGCAGGCTGTAACCCTTTATAAGATATAAAATCCCCTTTCCAAATTTATAGATCCTGGCCAGGTACAATGGCTCACGCCTGTAATCCCAGCACTTTGGGAGACCAAGGCGGGTGATCACTTGAGGCCAGGAGTTCGAGACCAGCCTGGGCAACATGGTGAAACCTCATCTCTACTAAAAATACAAAAATTAGCTGAGCGTGGTGGCATGCGCCTGTAGTCCAAGCTGCTTGGGAGGCTGAGGCAGGAGAATTGCTTGAACCCGTGAGGCAGAGGTTGCAGTGAGCTGAGATCATGCCACTGCACTCCAGCCTGGGTGACAGAGCGAGACTCCAACTCAAAAACAAAAAAAATAAGCCAGGCATGGTGGTGGGTGACTGTAGTCCCAGCTACTCAGAAGGCTGAGGCAGGAGAATCGCTTGAACCTGGGAGGCGGAGGTTGCAGCGAGCCAGGATTGTGCCACTGCACTCCAGCCTGGGTGACAGGCTGGATCTAAAAAATTATAGATCTCTTGATTTTTTTTAGTGAATGATTGTAATTAATATTTTTTAGAATATGAAGCAAAATGTGAAATTTGTTAATTCTGAAGGGAGGATACCTATCTGAGTCTCTGCTATATTATTCTCTATGTTGCATCTTTTTCAGTTGTAGCTGAAAGTATAAAGGGAGGCTACAAATGGGCCATTAATATCAAAGTCATTTGTGTGTGTCCTTGCTGGGACAATCTTTCCTTTCATGGTGTTCAAAGAGAAATATGAGGAAAGAGATTCCGTTGAATTTTTTTTTTTTTTTTTCAGTCAGAGTCTTGCTCTGTGCCCAGGCTGGAGTACAGTGTCACAGTCTCAGCTCACTGCAGCTTCTGCCTCCTGGACTCAAGTGATTCTTCCACCTCAGTCTTCCGAGTAGCTGGGACTACAAGTACCCACCACCACACCTGGCTAATTTTTATGTTTTTCGTAGAGATGGGGTTTTACCATGTTTCCCAGGCTGGTCTCAAACTCGTGGGCTCAAGTGATCCACCCCCCCTGGCCTCCCAAAGTGCTGGGATTACAAGTATGAACCACCAGGCCCAGCCAGACTCCCTTGTTTTATGTTGCTTTTGTCTGTGTAACAGCATTCTTTTTTTTTTAAGAAGGAGTTTCGAACTCGTGACCTCAGTTGATCTACCTGCCTCAGCCTCCCAAAGTGCTGGGATTACAAGCATGAGCTACTGCACCTGGCCAGCGTTCTTTCTTTCAAAACTCAACTGTTTGCTGGCTCTGGGCTCGTGCGCAGCATTGTGTGTACCTGTGTGTGTATACCTGTGTACCTGTGTGTGTGTCTTCTCCCCCCTTTCAGCAAGGGCTCTTCCTAGGGTTGCCTGACTTGTCTCTGTTTTTCCAGCCCTGAACTTGCCACAAGGCAGGTACCTAATACATGTTTAATGAATGACCGTGATATGCTCATGACATGGTTAGGCTTTATGTCCCCACCCAAATCTCATCTTGAATTGTAATCCCCATAATCGCCATGTGTCAAGGGAGAAGGTAATTGAATCATAGGGCGGTTCCCCCATGCTGTTCTCATGATAGTGAGTGAGTTCTCACCAGATCTGATGGTTTTATAAGGGACTCTTCCCCCTTTGCTAGGCAATTTTGCTTCCTACCGCCTTGTAAAGAAGGTCCCTTGCTTCCTCTTCATCTTCCACCATGATTGTAAGTTTCCTGAGGCCTCCCCAGCCATGCTGAACTGTGAGTCAATTACACTTCTTTCCTTTATAAACTACCCAGTCTCGGGCAGTTCTTTATAGCAGTATGAACACAGACTAAGAGAGCTATCTTTAAATAATGAGCCACTTCAGGGCAGGAACCATGTCTCCTTACCCCTCTGAGCCCTCCTCTAAAACAAGGAATAAGTGTTTGTTGAATGGACAAATACCAAAGCCCCCAGCCCATCACTGGAAGCAGAACACACATTGTCCTTCCCACTCTACCATGAGCCTCCTCAAGGGCTGGCAGGGTCTGTTTATCTGCAGAGTTTTACCATGTTTATATGCCTGCATTGAAAAGCTACTGACTTATGTGTGACTATATACTAAGGCGACCAACTTTTCCCACTTTTCCTGGGACCTTCCCAGTTTTAGCATTAAATGTCCAGTGTCTTCACTCCTGAAGTTCCAGGCAAACCAGGATGCTCAGGTCACCACACAGCAACTCCCTGCTCTCCCAGCATCATTTTTCCCTCGTCTTCATATGAAAGGGTTGGACCTGGTCCTGTCTCTGCATATGAGATCTAAGATTTTAGGAACAGGCCAGAGGGGAAGAGGTGAGTCAACAAAGAAAGAAAGATTCAACTTGGAATTTTCTGAGAGATCTTTATTCTTTATTCAGGATGTGGGATCGATCAGCACTGCCAGCTGGGCCTTGGTTCTAGTGGCTTGCTATGGTCTGGAAAAGTTGGGGGGGCAGACAGAATAGTCAATTTACGAGCACAGGTTCTGGAGTCAGATGAAACTGGGTTCAACTTCCAGCCCTGCTGTGTGACCCTGGGAGAGGGATTGACCTCTCTGAGCCTCAGTTTCCTCCTCTATGTAGTAGGGATAGAACTTACCTCATGGGGGGGTTCTTGATTAAATTGTTAACTAAGGTTCTCTCTACAATGCCCAGCACAAATTTAGATGGGATGTGTACGTATATACATATATGTATATGCATGTGTGTGTATATGTGTGTGTGTATATATACGTATTTGTGTGTATATATACGTATGTGTTTGTGTATATATACGTATGTATGTGTATATATATAAACAAAATATATATATATTTTTTGTTTTTTTGGTTTTTTTTGAGACAGAGTCTCACTCTGTTGCCCAGGCTGGAGTGCACGATCTCAACTCACTGCAACCTCCACTTCTTGGGTTCATGCCATTCTCCTTCCTCAGCCTCCCAAGTAGCTGGGACTACAGGCGTACGCCACCATGCCTGGCTAATTTTTGTATTTTGTATTTTTAGTACAGATGGGATTTCACCGTGTTAGCCAGGATGGTCTCAATCTCCTGACCTCGTGATCTGCCCACCTCGGCCTCCGAAAGTGGTGGGATTACGGGTGTGAGCCACCGCGCCCGGCCTTTTTTTTTTTTTTAAGACAGAGTCTTGCTCTGTCACCGAGGCTGGAGGGCAGTGGCACAATCTCAGCTTACTGCAACCTCTGCCTCCCGAGTTCGAGCAATTCTTCTGCCTCAACCTCCCAAGTAGCTGAGATTACAGTGACGCACTACCACGCCTGGCCAATTTTTTTATATTTTTGTAGAGACAGGGTTTCACCATATTGGCCAGGCTGGTCTCGAACTCCTGACCTTGTGATCCGCCTGCCTTGGCCTACCAAAGTGCTTGGATTACAGGCATGAGCCACTGTGCCTGGCCTTATATATATATTTTTTTAACATGGGTCAGGGAACCAAGGGATTAAATGGTCTATAAATCATCACTGTTTTTTTGTTTGTTTGTTTGTTTTTGTTTTTGAGATGGAGTCTTGCTCTGTCACCCAGGCTGGAGTGCAGTGGCATAATCTCGGCGCACTGCAACCTCTGCCTCCCAGATTCAAGCAGTTCTCCTGCCTCAGCCTCCTGAGTAGCTGGGACCACAGGCATGCACCAACACGCCCAGATAATTTTTTGTATTCTTAGTAGAGATGGGGTTTCACCATGTTGGCTAGGCTGGTCTTGAACTCCTGACCTCAGGTGATCCATGCGCCTCGGCCTCCCAGAGTGCTGGGATTACAGGCATGAACCACTGCACTCAACCAGAAATGTTTTTTTATTGAAAGGCTTCATGACTTTGCATGTCATCCTTGCGCAGGGGCCGTGCTAATCTCTATATCATTCCAATTTTAGTATATGTGCTGCCAAAGCAAGCACTACTGTTTTATTTTATTTATTTTATTTTCATTTTTTTAAGAGAGAGGCTCTTGCTATGTTGCCCAGGCAGGAGTACAGTGGCTATTCACAGGTGTGATCCTACTACTTTTCAGCATGTGAGTTTTGACCTGCTCTGTTTCTGAGCTGGGACAGTTCACCCCTCCTTAGGCCACCTGGTGGTCCCCACTCCCAGGAGGTCACCACATTGATGCCAAACTTGGTGCAGAACCTGATGGGTATAGCGCACTATGACCCAGAACTCCAGGGCTCAATCGATCCTCCTGCCTCAGCCTCCCAAGTAGCAGGGACTACAGGTGGGCATCACTGCACCCAGCTAGCTATTACTCTTTTTTTTTTTTTTTTTTTTTTTGAGATGGAGTCTCGCTCTGTCACCCAGGCTGCAGTGCAGTGGTATGATCTCGACTAACTGCAACCTCCACCTCCCAGGTTCAAGCAATTCTCTGCCTGAGCCTCCCAAGCAGCTGGGATTACAGGCACCCACCACCATGCCCGGCTAATTTTTGTATTTTTCGTAGAGACAGGGTTTCACCATCTTGGCCAGGCTGGTCTTGAACTCCCAACCTCGTGATCCACCTGCCTCTGCTTCCCAAAGTGCTGGGATTACAGGCATGACTACGCCATGCCCAGCTATTACTCTCTTTTTTGTTGTTGTTTAGCTATTACTGTTACCATGAGCATTATTAGTCCTCTCTGATCACCCATCCCCAGATGAAGTCTGGGGCCTGGACTCCCCTCTCTCGGCTCTCATCAGACTGCATCGTTATCATTCATGTAATCACCTGTCCCCCACCAGGCAGCCTCTTGTCTGTCATGTCTCTCTATCCTCCCTGACAAGAGAGGACAAGACCAGAGGAGATACTTTATAAATACTTGTTGAAATAAGGAAGTTCAGCTGTAGTTCCAAGCACCACCCAGAAGCCATCAAGTTCCTGGGGTCACACTGTATCAGAAAACATCCCCAAGCCTTTCTGGAATGTCCCCAAGGGCCCTTCCCCACTGAGCTTCTAGGATCCTTTCAGGCCCTCCCCAGGATCCGATGTTTCTCACCTGTCACCTCTCAGAAGAGCCACCACCCTAAAGCCCTCCTGGCCGCCCTGCCCTCCTCACCTCCTCAATCCAGTCGATGAAGGCCGAGACTCGAGTGAACACCGTAGGCTTCCAGATGAAGTTGCAGCCAAAGCCAGAAACAAAGCTGGTCACACCGTGGACCTGCCAGCCACCATCCTCTGTGGGGCAGTTGAGGGGTCCTCCAGAGTCACCCTGGAACCGTCAGAGAGGAGTGGGTGGCTGAGCCATGTCTGAGGTTTACGGAACTGGTTCTGAATTCTAGGGATTTCAAGAAACTCTGACATTACTTGACACCTCTGAGCCTTAGCTCGCTCATTTTTTTTTATCATTTATTATTTTTATTTTTTTAGATGGAGTCTCGCTCTGTTGTCCAGGCTGGAGTGCAGTGGCGCAAGCTTGGCTCATTGCAACCTCTGTCTCCCGGCTCTCAGGTTCAAGTGTTTCTCCTGCTTCAGCCTCCTAAGTAGCTGGGATTACAGACACCTGCCATCACACCCGGCTAATTTTTCTTTCTTTCTTTCTTTATTTTTTATTAGAGATGAAGTCTCACTCTGAGGCCCAGGCTGGAGTACAGTGGCAGGATCTCAGCTCACTGCAAGCTCTGCCTCCAGGGTTCACGCCATTCTCCTGCCTCAGCCTCCCAAGTAGCTGGGACTATAGGCGCCCACCACCACGCCCGGCTAATTTTTGTATTTTTCGTAGAGACGGGGTTTCACCGTGTTAGCCAGGATGGTCTCGATCTCCTGACCTCGTGATCCGCCCGCCTCAGCCTCCCAAAGTGCTGGAATTACAGGCGTGAGTCACTGCGCCCAGCCATATTTAATAGAGATGGGATTTCACCACGTTGGCCAGGCTAGTCTCAAAGTCCTGACCTCAGGTGATCCACCTGCCTCGGCCTCCCAAAGGGATTATGGGTGTGAGCCACCACACCCAGCCAGCTGACTCATTTGTGATAGGGAATAGTAGTATCTGTCCAAGAGCCTAGGGAATTACATGAGATGATGCACGATCTTAGCACGATATCCAGTAGAGAAGAAGCACTCGATAAACATAGTTCTTATTAGTGGCACCATAGTTAATTATTAATTCATACTCAATTACAATACAATGAGGGTATTTGATAGTATTTTTTTTTTCTGAGTCAGTGTCTCACTGTCACCCAGGTTGGAGTGCAGTGGCGCGATCTCGGCTCACGGCAAGCTCCGACTCCCGGGTTCACACCATTATTCTGCCTCAGCCTCCCGAGTAGCTGGGACTACAGGCGCCCACCACCACACCCGGCTAACTTTTTGTGTGTTTAGTAGAGACGAGGTTTCACCATGTTAGCCAGGATGATCTCGATCTCCTGACCTCGTGATCCGCCCGGCTCGGCCTCCCAAAGTGCTGGGATTACAGGCGTGAGCCACCGCGCCCAGCCTTTGTTTTTTTTTTCTTAGACAAGGTCTTGGCCAGGAAAGTGGCTCACATCTGTAAACACAACACTTTGGAAGGCCAAGGCAGGAGGATTACTTGAGCCCAAGAGTTAGAGACCAGCCTGGGCAACATGGTGAGACCTCATCTCTACAAAAAATTTAAAAATTAGCTAGGCATTGTGGCACACACTTGTACTCCTGGCTGCTTGGGAGGCTGACATGGGAGGGTTGCTTGAGCCCAGGAGGGCAAGGCTACAGTGGGCTGTGATGGCATTACTGCACTCCAGCCTGGGCGACAGAGGAAGATCCTGTCTCAAAAAAAAAAAAAAAAAAGAGACAACGTCTTGCTCTGTCGCCCAGGCTTGAGTGCAGTGGCAAAAATCACAGCCACTGTGAGCTTGAACTCCCAGGCTCAAACAATCCTCACACCTCAGCCTATCAAGTAGTTGGGACTACAGGCAAGTGCCACCATGCCTGACTAAGTAAAAAAAGTTTTTTTGTAGATGGGCATCTCACTATGTTACCTAGGCTGGTCTCAAACTCCTAGCCTCAAGCAATCCTCCCGCCTCAGCCTCCCAAAGCACTTGGATTATAGGCAGGAGGGACTGTGCCCAGAACAATGATGGTATTCTTAACATTTAATTATAACTTCACAACCACAGAATTGACCTGCGTTAGAGGTCATGGGACCAGTATCTCCTGCTGTGCTGATGCGGAAGCCTGAGGACCAGGGAGAGACAGTGACTTGTCCCAAGTCATGTCAGTGTGTGAGCTGAGACTGCAACCCGGGGGTCCTGACTCCCAGACCTGGGCTCTGTGTCTGGACTGTGCTGATTTCCTCCAAGTCCTGCCTGGCCTGGAGGCTGAATGGGGCAAGCGGGCAAGATCCTTCCTCCACCTTCCAGGCAGTTGGCCCCATTCCAAGGTCCTGCACACCCAGCACCACCTTGCGCAGGTAAGAGCTGACTCACGTTGCAGCCGGAGCGGAGGTACCCTCCAGCACACACCATGGTTTTCTTCACGGCGGAACCCCACCAGTTCCACCTGGAGCAGTGCTCGTAGTCCACCACGGGCAGCAGCGCCTGCTGCAGCTTGTCTGGGAGTGGCCCGTTGGCTGCAAGGATAAAAAGCACAGAGTCAGGGGTCTGGGGGCACAGGGCTAGGAGACCCAGAGGAAGGGGGCATTCAAGGCGCACAGTTCTTCTGCTCTGATGAGGACTCTCCTCCCACCCGCTAAATGGTCCTGCATGCTTTGTGCACCATTACATCCCTAGCACGTGGCACGCAGGCACCAAAACATGTGCAATTGACCACATTCGTGTTTTGGAGGTTGGTGGGAGAAGGCTGCAGCTGGAGAGAAATGGGAGAAAAGTACAAGGTCCGGTCTTGGTGTTACCTTCAACCTGCAGCCCCCAGGCCCTGTCTTTCTGCCACTGTCTCTGTGGCCAGCTAGAGAAGTCAGCACGTACTATAGAGACGGCCCCAGCCGGTGATGTAGCAGGGTGTCTTGTTGGGAAGGATGTCACCAGCGGGAGGGAGTGAGGCGAGCTGGACGGCGTCTCCCAGCTGGGCGCTGCGTGAGAGCTTGATGAGGGCGATGTCATTGCTGGGGAGGAGGGAACAGTCACGGGGCCTGGTCCTCCAGCCGGCCCAAGTCCTACCTTCTAGCCGTTGCCCCAGGCTTTTCCACCTCTGAGATGCCCCAACTTCTTTACCCTCCAAATCCACTCTTTCATCATCATCATCATCATCATTGTTATTATTGAGACAGAGTCTCGGTCTGTTGCCCAGGCTGGAGTGCAGTGTCACAATCATAGCTCAATGCAGCCTCCTGGGCCAAGGGATCCTCCTGCTTTCACCTCCTGAAGTACTGGAATTACAGGCATGAGCCACTACACCTGGCCCAAATCGTTCTTAAGGCTGAGGAATTTTATTTATTTATTTATTTATTTTTGAGTCAGAGTCTCGCTCTGTTGCCCAGGCTGGAGTGCAATGGCATGATCTTGGCTCACTGCAGCCTCCGCCTCCCGAGTTCAAGCGATTCTCCTGCCTCAGCCTCTCGAGTAGCTGGGATTACAGGCTCATGCCACCACGCCTGGCTAATATTTCTTAAGATTTTTTCATACACTTGAAGGGCATAAGATTGTCTCCTTGGCCTTCACAACCACCCAGGAAGCCCAACTTCATGGTCACCTTTTGACAAATGGCAAAACTAAGGCCCAGAGAAGGCCAGTGACTTCCTCAGGCCATACACAGAGTTAATGCCAGAGCCTGACTCTTAGCCCATTGCTCGTCCTTTTGCCCATAGTGCTGGGAGCCCAGGATGCACTGGGTGAGCCACCTGTTGAATGGAGAAACCCTCGGATATGGGGGAAGGATGCCAGAGGAACCCTGAGCTCTGAAGCCACTAGCCAAGTGGTCTTGGGGGAGTTCCCGCCCCTCCCTGAACACTGCCATCCCCTCTGTAGGGAGACAGGTTTGGTGGTGATGGTCCTTAAAGGCTCTGCTGGCTTCAGCCCTCAGTGTGTGGGACCTGGGCACAGGCTGCTGGACTCAGCTCTCCCGTCCCTATGTCCCTACGTCCCTACTCAGAGTTGGAGCCTACTCAGACTTGGCTGTGGGTCATGGAGGGATGAGTAGAGGAGCCTCTGGGTTCCAGACCGGAGCATTCACTCACCCACAGGCCACACACGAGCTGTTCCAGAGTGGATGCACAAACAGGTCCTCAGAGTTGATGGGGATCACCTGCTCGGGGCCCTCCTTCACAGCAAGGTTGTACTCACCCAACACCACCTGGTAGGTCAGGTCCCTCCTGCAGGCAGAGGTGAGGTCAGTCCGGGCCTGACTGGCTCACCTCCCTCCTTCCCCATCATCACCCACTCTCCCCCGCTGCCCAGGGCCACAGGCAGGGACAGGGTAGAGAACTCACGAGATGCAGTGGCCCGCAGTCACAACCCAATCGGGGGCGATGAGGCTGCCACCACAGGTGTGGTAGAAGCTTCCGTTTTTCTCATACTGCAGGGAAACCTGGTGGCCCAGGAGGAAAGGGCCTCAGTGGGCTGGGCCTCACCATGAGAGTTGCCACCAATGGCTGTATAGGTTGTGCACTGTGCAACTCTAGAGGGTGCCATTCACACAGAAAACAAGAGCACCCTCTGAAATATGCAGCATACAACCTGCGACCTGTGCAGCTGCCCGTGGTGGCCCTATCACTTTTCCATGGGGGTCACATTCTGATTCTCCAAAGCCTCCCCACACCAGCACTATGACCTCCCTGGGGACCCCAACGTTCTCTACCTTCTGTCTCTTGAGAGCCCTTGAAGGCCCTCTGTTCTATCACACACCCCTCACCCTATGACTTTTTTTTTTTTTTAGATGCAGTTTTGCTCTTTTTGCCCAGGCTGGAGTGCAATGGTGGCAATCTCAGCTCATTTCAACCTCCGCCTCCCGGGTTCAAGCGATTCTCCTACCTCAGTCTGCAGAGTAACTGGGATTACAGGCACCTGCCATCGTGCCTGGCTAATTTTGTATTTTTAGTAGACACGGAGTTTCACCATGTTGGCCAGGCTGGTCTCGAGCTCCTCACCTCAGGTGATCTGCCCACCTCGGCCTCCCGAAGTGCTGGGATTATAGGCGTGAGCCACCGCGCCCAGCCCCGCTGACTCTCTTGAACCTCAGCTCTTTCAAGGCCTCTTGAGCCTTCTGAAGTACAGCTCACCCTGATGAGTTCTTTGCCTCTCTTCCCATTTCCTACACATTCTGATTTTCAAAAGCTCCCTCTAGACCAGGGTTAGCAAACTGTGGACAGTGGGCCACATCAGGCTTCTGGTCTGTTTTTGTAATAAAGATGTCCTGGAAATAGTCACATTCATTTCTGTATTGTTTGTGTCTGCTTTCATGCTACCATGGCACAGTCAAGTCATTACTATCCAAACCATCAAATAACCTAAAATATTCACTCTCTGGCCCTTTACAGAATAAGCCTGCTGACCTTCTCCAATAAAACTTCCCATAATCATGGGAATGTTCTATATCTTTGCTGTCCAATATGGTAGCCACTAGCCACGTGTGACTATTGAACATTTGAAATGTGGCAAGCAGACCAAGCATGGTGGCTCACGCCTATAATCCCAGCACTTTGGGAGGTCAAGACAGGAGGATCACTGGAGCTCAGAAGTTCGAGGCAAGCCTGGGCAACATAGTGAGACCCCATCTCTACAACAATACATAAAAATTAGCTGGGCGTGGTGGCGCATGCCTGTAGTCCTAGCTACACAGGAGGCTGAGGTGGGATGATTGCTTGGACCTAGGAGGTCAAGGCTGCAGTAAGCTGAGATCACACCACTGCACTCCAGCCTGGGCAACACAGCAAGACCCTGTCTCAAAAAAAAAAAAAAGAAAACAAAACAAAAAAAGAAATATGGCAAGCACTGAGGAATTGAATTGTTAACATTTTTAATGTAAGTAAATTTCGGCTGGGTGCAGTGACTCACACCTGTAATCCCAGCACTTTGAGAGGCCAAGGCAGGTGGATCCCCTGAGGTCAGAAGCTCCAGACCAGCCTGGCCAACATAGCGAAACCCTGTCTCTACTAAAAATACAAAATTAGCCGGGCTTGGTGGCGCGTGCATGTAATCCCAGCTACTTGGGAGGCTGAGGTAGGAGAATCGCTTGAACCCGGGTGGCAGAGGTTGCAGTGAGCCAAGATCGTGCCATTGCACTTCAGCCTGGGCAACAAGAGTGAAACTCTGTCTCAATAATAATAGTAATAATAATTTAATTTAATTTTTTTTTTTGAGACAGAGTCTCACTCTGTTGCCCGGGGCTGGAGTGCAGTGGTGCGATCTCGTCTCACTGCAACCTCCAACTCCCGGGTTCAAGCAATTCTCCTGCCTCAGCCTCCTGAGTAGCTGGGATTACAGGCGTGAGCCACCGCACCTGGCCTAATTTAATTAAATTTAAATAGCCACAGCACATCAAGTCCAGCCTTCTGAGCTTCCCTCCACTGGCCTTACAAGACCCCTCACTCTCTTATTGCTTTCAGACCCCATAGCCCTGTTGTATCATCCTAGGAATCTAGAAATGAGTCTCTCAAAATCTCACTTCTTCAACACAGTGCCTGAAATTCCACCATCAGCGTGCCAACTCCTTGAGTTTAGCATTTCCTTCACCCCCGATTCCACTTTTAAGTTGCAAATAGCCCAGTGAGGGTTACAGATGAAACGGGCAAAACCTCCCTGTGAAGTAGATGGTCCAAGGGCTGCCTGGTCTTTGGAAGCTGAAGTGGACATTGCAAAGGGAGCAATGGTGTCAAGGCTGGATGCCGCGCCATTAGAGCTTAGGGTCCAGAGCCCACGGTGGGAATGAGGGCAGCTGCTATTGCTCTTACCTGCCAGGGCCAGCTGTAGGGGACCGCATCCTCACCATGGACAACGCGGCTGGAAGGGCGAGAGGAAGGTGGGCCATAGCCTGAGGCTAGAGGGGAGAGGAGAGCTGTCAATCAGCTGGAGGGTCCCCAAAAGCAAAGAGGAGGCCAGGGTCCCAGTCCAAGCCGTGCCTTCAACTGGCTGTGTGACCCCATGCGAGCCCCTTTCGCCCTCTGGACCTCAGTAACCACATATGAACAGTGAACATTGAAACTAGAGCAGGGCTTTCCAGGATCCCAGGAGTCCAGGGATAGAGATTCAAATGTGGCCTCCTTCACTGGGAGGATTGAAGAGCTTGATACACTTAGAACAATGCCTGGCCCTCGATGAGCCCTCAAAAAGTGAGAGCTATTGTCATACAGAGTGGAGGCTTTAAAGAAGGACTTCCTGGGTTCAAAGTGCAGCTCTGGGCTGTGTGTGGTGGTTCACACCTGTAATCCTAGTGCTCTGAGAGGCGGAGGCGGGAGAATCGCTTGAGCCTGGGAGTTTGAGACCAGCCTGGGCAACATAGCAAGACCTTATCTCTAGAAAAATAAAGTCCAATAAAATAAAGTAGCCGGGTATGGTGGCATGTGCCTATAATCTCAGCTACTCAGGAGGCTAAGGTGGTAGGATTGCTTGAGGCCAGGATTTTGAGACCAGTCTGGGCAACAAAGCAAGACCCCATCTCTATTAAAAAAAAAACCGCAAAAAATAAAAACATTAAGTGCAGCTCTGCCTTTTGTTCTATGATAAGCTACTTTACTTCTCTGAGGGTCGGTAAAATGGGGATAATGATAGTACTGATCTCCTGAGGCTGTTGTGAGAATTACATGAGAAGATATAAGAAAAACCCTAAACATTCTGCCTGGCATAGTAAGCACTCAATCAATGTTATCTGTTACCATTATTGTCAGTCATGGGAGGCTGCTTGGAAGAGGTGGCCCTGAGCTGGAATGTAATATGGCAGAGAGACCAGGAAAAGGCCAGAGCATAGAATATGGAGCCAGGTAGGGGGAGTGAGAGGAGAGTTGGAGTGGTAAGTAGAGCTGTGGAAATTCCAACCCAAGAAGTCCAACCACACAGCCCAAACTCTTAACCGTTTTACTTTGTTTACTGCCCCCATCAGGGACTTCCACCACAGCCCTTTGGGGATCTTTCACCATCCACGGCTTCCCCTCCACTCTCCTGCTCCATCATCAGCTGAAAGCCCCCACAGTCATGCCCCCGGGTACAAGCTGAGACCCCCTCCTGTGGAACCAGGCGTAGCGTGTCATGGGACTCAGAGCGAGTGGTAGATTTCAAGGATTCCTAGTCCAGGGCAGCCCAGGGAGCACACACACAGGTTGGGGTCTTACCAACGGCCACAAGGAGGAGGGAACTGAGCAGCCGGAGCATCATGAGTTTTGTGATGATAGGAAAAGGGCACAGAACCTGGGGCTCTAATATAGGGAAGAAGGTAAGCAGGGGGGCTGACTGGGCCCCACTCCCAGAACAGGTGGTGGAACTCCAGGTCTCCCATGGCCCAAGGCCACAGTTCTCACCCACTGCAGATGGACGAGTGACAGCCAAAGGAAGGACCTAGCGTTCCCTCCAACAGGTGGCCGCACAGGTGTTGTGGAGTGGCCAACTGATAACAAGAGTTCAGGAAGAAAAGCTCATGTCAGGACAAGACCTCCTCTTTCGGAAAGAACAGGGGCACTGGAACCTGGCAGACCACGGTTCAGTCCTGGTTCTGCCACCTCCAAGCTCTGCGACTTTGGCCACATGGCTTAACCTCTCTGAGTCTCAGTTTTTTCCTCTCTAACATGAGATTCATATTAGTACCCACCTCCACAAAAAAATTCTTGTTGAGCACTTTTTCTCTATGTATCAGGCACTGTTCTAGGGGATACAGCTGTGAAAAATGCATGGTCTCAGCCCTTCTAGAGTTTGAGTCTAGGCCAGGAGCGGTGGCTCACACCTGTGATCCCAGCACTTTGGGAGGCCAAGGTGGGAGGTTCACTTGAGGTCAGAAGTTCGAGACATGATGAAACTCTATCTCTACTAAAACTACAAAAATTAGCCAGGCGTGGTGGTGAGCACCTGTAATCCCAGCCCCTGTAATCCTAGCTACTGGGAGGCTGAGGGAGGAGAATCACTTGAACCTGGGAGCAGAGGCAGAGGCTGCAGAGAGCCGAGATCATGCCACTGCACTCCAGCCTGGGCCACAGAGCAACACTGTCTCAAAAAACAAAAACAAAAACAAAAAAAAACAGAAAAGAAAAGAAAATGAAAATGGGTGATTGTGGTAGGAATGGGAGTAAGTCATTTAGATGGGGGGACAGAGAAAGTGACATTTGGGCTGAGGAGGTCATATCTGATGGAGTCCTGAGGATAAGTAAAAGCCAGCCATGGGAATCCCTGAAAGAAACGCACTCTGAAGGGAGGGGACAGCAGGTGCGAAGTTCTGGAGGCTGCAATGGGCTTGGCTTGTTCAAGGAAAGGGAGGCCAGTGTGACAGGAGCTTGGTAATCAAAGTAGAGAGTGGTGGGAGATGAGGTCAAAGAGCAGGCGACCCCGAAAACTGAATTCACGGGTGATCCAGCGGTTTCCCTCCTAGGTCTACACCATGAGGAAACCTTACACATGTGCTCCAGGAGGTGTGGATGAGATTGTTTGCCGCAGCCCCTGTTCTCAAATCTCAACAGCAAAGACCTAGAAAGAACTCCCACGTCCATCAAGGTTCATAGGTCAATATGTGTAGCATATTCACACAATAGATTTTTTTTTTTATAGTGGTGCGATCTTGGCTCACTGCAACCTCCACCTCACGGATTCAAGCGATTCTCCTGCCTCAGCCTCCCGAGTAGCTGGGATTACAGGCATGCACCACCACACCTGGCTAATTTTGTATTTTTAGTAGAGACGGGGTTTCACCATGTTGGCCAGGCTGGTCTCCAACTCCTGACCTCTGGTGATCCACCCACCTCGACCTCCCAAAGTACTGGGATTACAGGCATGAGCCACTGCACCCGGCCAGACGGGGCAATTTAAATGGATCCCTCCTGGGGGAAAGTCAGGCATCTTGCTGGGCAGGTTTTCTTTTAGGAGTGAACCCCCTCCAATCACACCCTAGCCATTCTGATAGCCTGGGTTCGTGGAACGTGTGTGGACACAAGGGAAGCAGCTGTGAAAATCCTTCACACTGTGATAAAAATAGCCATGCCCTCCCCTGCCCTCTGTTCCCTATGTGCCCGGACATGTTTGTTTGCTCAGCTTGAAAGCTCTGAGCCATTCCCTAGACCCTACGCCAGGGAAGAAGGAGGGAGGGGCCCAGGAGGTGGCTGGGGAGAGATAGGGTTAGGTCCGATAAGCCCAGATTCCACTGTAGAGTGTCTAAAACCCACAGGGCCTAAAACGCGATCTAATCCAACCACTTACATCTGACAGAAGGGAAAATGACGGGCCAGGCACGGTGGCTCACGCCTGTAATCCCAACACTTTGGGAGGCCGAGGAGGGTGGATCACCTGAGGTCAGGAGTTCGAGACCAGCCTGACCAACATGGAGAAACCCCATCTCTACTAAAAACACAAAATTAGCCGGGTGTGGTGGCACATGCCTGTAATCCCAGCTACTAGGGAGGGTGAGGCAGGAGAATAGCTTGAACCTGGGAGGCAGAGTTTGCGGTGAGCCGAGATCGTGCCATTGCACTCCAGCCTGGGCAATAAGAGCAAAACTCTGTCACAAAAAAAAAAAAAAAAAAAAAAGGAGAAAATGATGACCCAGAGAAAAGCCAGGACTTGCTCAAGTTTCCCTGGTTTGTTACTGCTTAGCCTGGTGAAGGGTAGCCCACGGGCACGGGGAGGGTCCACTCTCCCTCCCCCAACTTCAAACGAGAAGCCTTCCCAGCTTCTTACCCAGGTGACCTTGAGCAAGTCCCAGCCTCTCTGTCGGCTCTGCTGGGTCCCCAGGGAGAGGGGCTCCCTGACGCCAACTGTCCCATCACAACCCCTGCCTGATTGGTCACTTCAAGGCCTTATGGACTGACACTGGCAGTTGCACGGCTGATTAACTCTCCGAGGGTTTTCTGGCCTAGGAGTAGCCTGAGTGAAATCCCTGAAGATGAACCTCCTCCCAACACCTGCCCCTCGAAGAGGGAAGATGGAGGGGTTAGATCTACTTTAGGCCTCAGCCTGAAGCAAAGCAAGCCATTTCCTGAATGGGAGGTGGAGGTTAGGTCGGAGAGTATGCAAAATTAGGAGGTCAGTCTGGGAAGGAGAGGGAGGGCAGGGAAGCTGGCGAGGGGACAGAGGGGAAGCTGGTGAGCCTTTTTCCTGGGACTGGGGGAGTTCCATTCTTTCCAGTTCCTACCCCATAGGAAGCTCTTTGAGGATCAAAACTTTATCTTATTCATCTTCGGATTCCCAGTACCTAGAAGGGAGCCTGGCACATGGTAGGTTTTCAACAGCATTTATTCAAGGAGGCAACAAATGAATGAAGGAAGGGAAAGGACTCTTCAAATGCCCTCCTCTTCCTACCCTGAAAGCACGGTTGAGCCTGATATTCATGCAGGGTGCACCTGGAGGGTGTCCCCTCTGTGTGGCCTGGAAAAGCGCAGCAGCATGGATGGTGTCCTGATGGGCACATTCTAGAGATATTAATAGATGTTTGATGATAAATGGACCCACTAGAACGGAGCCCTATGGGGCAGGGGGTTTTGTGTGCTTTGTTCACTGCTGTGGCCTCGGCTCCCAGAATATAACCCAGTGGGCACTCAGTGAAGAACTAAAGCTCAGATGGGATTGGAAAATATGAGCTCAAACAAAGTTCAAATTGTCCTTTCCTACAGGACTTCTCAGAGCCTTTAATATGCCAGTGTTCACGGTGAATCACACACAGTGGTCCTGAGTCCGGGACTCTGGTGCCTTGTTGCCCTGTAGTTTCTGTGAAAATAAGATATTCAAAATCTAAGCTGTTGGAACTTTAAAATACCTTAGACTTAAGGGAATGAGATTATGGGACCTGAGTAATGTAAACAGGAAGGCATAACTTTTGTTTGTGTTATCGATTAGCTTTTCCTTACCTACATTGTTTTATAAAATGTTGTAAATGACTAAAGGGTGACAGGGCAGACTGTTTCCCTCTCAATAGTCAATCTTCATTATAGATTAACTTCCTTCTTTTCTCTCTCACACAAAGACTTCATGACTATCACATTATCTAAGATAGAATGTTAAATACACAAATTGGAAAGGAACATAAAACAAACTGTATGGAAAAGAAGACAAATTTTAACTAGCTATATTGTTGTAACTTATAAACCAGCCTGGTATAGAAATGTTATAGTCCTACTAAATTTGTTTTCTGCCTGTGTGAGCAAGATCATAACTTTTTTTTTTTTTTTGAGACGAAGTCTCACTCTTGTCCCCCAGGCTGGAGTGCAATGGCTAGATCTCGGCTCACTGCCACCTTCGCCTCCCGGGTTCAAGCGATTCTTCTGCCCTCAGCCTCCCAGGTAGCTGGGATTACAGGCACCTGCCACCACACCAGGCTAATTTTTGGATTTTTAGTAGAGGCAGGGTTTCACCACGTTGGCCAGGCTGGTCTCAAACTCCTAACCTCAGGTGATCCACCCTCCTTGGCCTCCCAAAGTGCTGGGATTACAGTCGTGAGCCACCACGCCCAGCATTTTTTTTTTTTTTTTTTTTTTTTTTTGAGACGAGTCTTGCTCTTGTCTTGCTCTTTTTTTTTTTTTTTTTTGAGACGAGTCGTGCCGGACTAGAGTGCAATGGCACAATCTGAGCTCACTGCAACCTCTGCCTCCCAGGTTCAAGCAATTCTCCTGCCTCAGCCTCCCGAGTAGCTGGGGTTACAGGCATGCACTACCACGCCCGGCTAATTTTTTGTATTTTTAGTAGAGATGGGGTCTCACCAGGTTGGCCAGCCTGGTCTCAAACTCCTGACTTCAAATGATCTGCCCGCCTCAGCCTCCCAAAATGCCGGGATTACAGGCGTGAGCCACCACGCCCGGCGGGACTTTAACTTTTAACTTTGGAGCACTTACTCCTCTTCTCTGGAGCCCATGTTTCTGGATGACTATTCTCAGATTTTTGCTGGAATAAATTCTTAAAAACCGGATTCTGATCTCTTTGATGACTACAGGTCAACATTTCCCAGCTACCAGCCCCAGCTGTCTCATATGGGTCAGCAGTGTCAGGGATGGGGAAGGAGGCCCTGCAGGTGCCCCACCTGTGGTACAAAGAAGCCACCATGGGAACCCAGGGCTAGGACAGTATGCAGGTATCTCTTGTCCCAGGGAAGGCATCACCCCGGCTGGGATCCAAGGAGGTTATTGAGCAATGGCAGTGGGGACAGGCACAGCCCTTTCCCCACGGCCAGTGCCATACCTTCCCGGTGTTACAGGAAAGGGGTCCCAATCCAGATGCCAAGAGAGGGTTCTTGGATCTTGTGCAAGAAAGAATTCAGGGCGAGTTCATAGAGGAAAGTGAAAGCAAGTTTATTAAGAAAGTAAAGGTATAAAGAATGGTTACTCCATAGACATGCCCATTTTTATGGTTATTTCTTGCTGATATGCTAAACAAGGGGTGGATTATTCATGCCTCCCCTTATTTTAGGCCATATAGGGTAACTTCCTGACGTTGCCATGGCATTTGTAAATTGTCATGGTGCTGGTGGGAGTGTAGCAGTCAGGACGACCCGAGGTCACTCTCATGGCTATCTTTGTTTTGGAGGGTTTGGGCCAGCTTCTTTACTGCCAACTGTTTTATCAGCAAGGTCTTTATGAGCTGTATTTTGTGTGGATCTCCTATCTCATCCTGTGACCTAAAACGCCTTAACCTTAACTGGCTATCTGTCTGGGAATGCAGCCCAGGTCTCAGCTTCATTTTACCTGGCTGTCGCTTAGGCTGGAGTACAGTGGCGCGATCTCGGCTCACTGCAGCCTCCGCCTCCAAGGTTCAAGCAATTCTCCTGCCTCAGCCTCCCCAGTAGCCAGGACTACAGGCACGTGCCACCACGCCCGGCTAATTTTTGTATTTCTGTAGAGACCTCGTTTTGCCATGTTGGTCAGGCTGGTCTCGAACTCCCGACCTCAGGTGATCTGCCCGCCTCAGCCTCCCAAAGTGCTGGGATTACAGGCTGAGCCACTGCGCCCAGCCTGACTGGTGTGCTTATATAAAGGGGAAACTGGGACACAGAGAAACTGCGGAGAGGGAAGGTGGCCATCTACAAGCCAAGGTGAGGGAACAGAACCTTTGCTCCTAGCCCTCAGAAGGAAACAAGCTGCTACTACCCTGATTTCCTTCTTCCGGCCTCAGGATTGTGAGACAATCAATTTCTGTTGTTTAAGCCACCCAGTTTGTGATACTTTCTTGTGGCTTCCCTGGCATTAAAAGTGATGGCAAAAACTGCAATTACGCTTTTACAGCAATCTAAAAATAGAGCATGAAATGGCTCCTCCAGGACAACCACATTCCAGATGAAGAAAAGGGAAGGGGAAAACTTCACCTTTACATGGTCAACCTGAAATTTGCACGCATCTCTTCTGCCACAGCCAGAAATCAGCACACAGCCTCACCTGGCTTCCTGGGAGACAGGCAAGCGTGCTTTCCATTCTGCACAGCCCCTGGACACAATAAAAAGTCCCCTTAACAAGCAGGGTGCAGTGTCTCATGCCTGTAATCCCAGCACTTTGGGAGGCCGAGGCAGACAGATCACGAGGTCAGGAGTTCAAGACCAGCCTGGGCAAAATGGTGAAACCCCGTCTTTACTAAAAATACAAAAATTAGCCAGACGTGGTGGTACACACCTGTAGTCCCAGCTTCTTGGGAGGCTGAGGCTGCAGAATTGCTTGAACTTCAGAGGCAGAGGTTGCAGTGAGGTCATGCCACTGCACTCCAGCCTGGGTGACAGAGCAAGACTCTGTCTCAAAAAAAAAAAAAGAAAAAGAAAGAAAAGAAAGGGGGAGAGCCAATATTGGGGACAGCCACCACAGGTCTCTTCCACAAAATACAAATATTTTCAGATGCAAACAACAGGACACTCTGCCTAAGTGAAACAATTAGGATTTTTTTTTTTTTTTTTTGAGACAAGTCTCACTCTGTCGCCCAGGCTGGGGTGCAGTGGCATGATGGGAGCTCATTGCAGCCTCAACCTTCCTGACTCAGGCGATCCTCCCACCTCAGCCTGCCGAGTCGCTGGGACTGCAGGCATGCACCACCACGCCCAGCTAATTTTAAAATATTTTTTGTAGAGATAAGGTTTCACCATGTTGCCCAGGCTGGTCTCAAACTATTGAGGTCAAATGATCTGCCTGACTCGGCCTCCCAAAGTGCTGGGATTACAGATCTGAGCCAGCAGGCCCAGCCACAAATAGGAAATGTACAATCTCACAGGACTTCACTTTAAGTGGAGAGACAGGGGAGCCAAAGAGAGGTGCACCCCAGCTCAGGCTTAGGATTTCTGCCGTTCCACTGGCTCTGCCCCACACCGGCTGCTGGCTTCCTCCTCAGGATGGAAGTCTGCCTTTGTCGGTCAGAGTCAAACCAGAAAACAGAAATCTCAAGTATTTGAAATACAGGGAATTTAATCTGGGGAATTGGCTGTCTCGGTGAGGAAGGTGCAGAGAAGCCAGCAGGGAAGATGTGGGAACTCAGAGATTAGTACAGCTCCCTCCCAAGATGGTAGGACAGAGAGAGGAGATGCTGGTAGCTGGAGCCCAGGAGCAGAGGTCACCTCGCCAAAGATGGGCCCAGCCCAGGCATGTCTGGTGGGAGCCGTGGAGGAAGTGTAGGGAGAGAAGTACCTTTTGGAGGATAGGAGGGAGGTTTCCCTCTCCCTCCTGCCTTTCAATCTCCCACTGGAAGTGGGAGAAGCCTGCTGTCATAGGTGCCTGGGAAATCCAGCCTGCCCCTGCCCAGCCACAATACAGCAAGGAATAAATCTAAGGACTGGAGCTTCTCTGGGAGGGGAGCAGAGAAGTGGGGCTGGAGATTCCTGCAGGGCAGGCACACAAGGCCACAGGGGGCCTTTGAAGGGTTTTCCACAGGAGAACATGATCCAGCTTCTGTCTTGAAGCGTGTCTCTGGCTGCTGAGTGGGAAACGGTTTGAAGAGGAGCCAGAATGCCATCAGGGAGGCTAGTGTGGGTTCTGCAGAGGTTCTCCAGGTAACCAGGATGGGGGCAGTGGAGGAACGGATGAGCTGAGGTCAAGGGAGGTTTTCAAGAAAGACAAAATCTGAGCCCAGGTGCAGTGGCTCACACCTGTAATCCTAGCACTTTGGGAGGCTGAAGTAGGTGGATTGCTTGAGCCTAGGCGTTCAAGACCAGCCTGGGCAATGGGGTGAAAGTCCGTCTCTACAAAAAAATACAAAAATTAGCTGGGCATGGTAGCATGCACCTGTAGTCCCAGCTACTTGGGAGGTTGAGTTGCGAGGATCACTTGAGCCCAGGAGGTCAAGGCTGCAGCGAGCAGTGATGGGGCCACCGTACTGCAGCCGGACAGCAGAGCAAGACTGCGTAGAAAAAAAAATGTTTTTTAAAGAAATTCAGAAGTATTTGGCTTTGAAAAATAAATAAATACACAAATACAATTTCTTTTCTTCTTCTTCTTCTTCTTTTTTTTGGGGGTGGGGGGAGACAGGGTCCTTTCTGTTGTGCAGGCTGGAGTGCAGTGGTGTGATCTCAGCTCACTGCAATCTCCGCCTCCCAGATTCAAGCAATTCTTCCACCTCAGCCTCCCAAGTAGCTGGGATTACGGGCATGAGCCACCATGCTCAGCTAATTTTTTGTATTTTTATTAGAGACAGGATTTCGCCATGTTGGCCAGTCTGGTCTCGAACTCCTGGCCTCAAGTGACCCACCTGCCTCAGCCTCCCAAAGTGCTGGTATTACAGGCATGAGCCACAGTGCCCAGCCATAAATACAATAACCTTTTTAAAAGAAAATTTAGTACTTTGTTGATTTAAAGAAAATTATCCTTGGTATTTTAGTGCGGAAATACATCAAAGCATGACTATAACTGTCTTAAAAGCGGATATTGTGATGTGGTATCAGGACATCTGGACATCCTGCCATTAGAACTATGTTCTAACTGCCACAAGATTTTTCTTTCTTTCTTTCTTTTTTTGGAGACAAGGTCTCAATCTGTCACCCAGGCTGGAGTGGTACAGTGGTGCAATCACAGCTCACTGCAGCCTCAACCTCTCGGGCTCAAGTGATCTTCCCACCTCTGCCTCCCAAGTAGCTGGGACTACAGGCATGTGCCACCCCACCCAGCTAAGATGGGGTTTTGCCATGTTGCCCAGGCTGGTCTCAAACCCCTGGGTTCAAGCAGTCCTCCAGTCCTCCTACCCTAGCCTCCCAAAGGGCTGGGATTATAGGCATGAGCCACCGCTCCCAGCTGCCTGAGATTTTTCCTTTTCTCTAGCAGCTCAACAAGCACTGGCCTTGAGATCAATAATATTAAAACAACTGCAGCTCATCCACCACCAGACCCTAACAGACCTCCTGCTCCTGCTCCAAAGCCATAACTACAGCTTTGATTGGTAAGGACACAGATTTCAGTAACTTTCTCCTGATAAGAAGACCACAGAGCATGGACTGGTTCTGTCTGGTTTACAGAAGCTGCACTTGAGTACCTTCATGTTCCTGCTTCACCTTTTGATGCACAGGGTCTTGTTTTCATGCTTAAAGAGGTGGGGTCTCACTGTGTTGTCCAGGCTGGAGTGCAGTGGCTATTCACAGGTGCGATCATAGTGCACTGCAGCCTTGAACTCCTAGCTTCAAGCTACCCTCCTGTCTCCACCTCCTGAGTAGCGGGGACTATAGGCACATGCCACCATGCCCAGCAGTAATGCATTTAAAAATCAAATCTCCACCCCACAGTGAACATGGGACACATGTAACATACGTTTGTTCAGTACACATGTGTCAGGACCCCCTTTGTTAATATTTACAGCTCCTTCTTTTTTTTTGAAACGGACTTTTGCTCTTGTCACCCAGGCTGGAGTGCAATGGCACGATCTCAGCTCATTGCAACATCTACCTCCCAGGTTCAAGCAATTCTCCTGCCTTAGCCTCCTGAGTAGCTGGGATTACAGGCACCCACCACCACACCTGCCTAATTTTGTATTTTTTAGTAGAGACGGGGCTTCACCATGTTGGCCAGGCTGGTCTCAAACTCGTGGGCTCAAGTGATCCACCCACCCTGGCCTCCCAAAGTGCCGGGATTACAGGTATGAACCATCAGGCCCAGCCAAACTCCCTTGTTTTATGTTGCTTTTGTCTGTGTAACAGCATTCTTTTTTTTTTTTTAAGATGGAGTTTCGAACTTGTGACCTCAGGTGATCTACCTGCCTCAGCCTCCCAAAGTGCTAGGATTACAAGCATGAGCTACTGCACCTAGCCAGCATTCTTTCTTTCAAAACTCAACTGTTTCCTGGGCTCTGGGCTCGTGTGCAGCATTGTGTGTACCTGTGTGCCTGTATGTGTGTACCTGTGTGTATACCTGTATACCTGTGTGTACCTGTGTGTATACCTGTGTGTACCTGTGTGCCTGTGTACCTGTGTGTGTATACCTGTATACCTGTACCTGTGTGTACCTGTGTGCCTGTGTGTGTGTACCTGTGTATGTGTCTTCTCCCCCCTGCAGCAGGGGCTCTTCCTAGGGTTGCCTGACTTGTCTGTTTTTCCAGCCCTGAACTTGCCACAAGGCAGGTACCTAATACATGTTTAATGAATGACCCTGAGATGCTCATGACATGGTTACACTTTGTGTCCCCACCCAAATCTCACCTTGAATTGTAATCCCCATAATCGCCATGTGTCAAGGGAGAAGGTAATTGAATCATAGGGCGGTTCCCCCATGCTGTTCTCATGATAGTGAGTTCTCACCAGATCTGATGGTTTTATAAGGGACTCTTCCCCCTTTGCTAGGCAATTTTGCTTCCTGCCGCCTTGTAAAGAAGGTCCCTTGCTTCCCCTTCATCTTCCACCATGATTGTAAGTTTCCTGGGGCCTCCCCAGCCATGCTGAACTGTGAGTCAATTACACTTCTTTCCTTTATAAACTACCCAGTCTCGGGCAGTTTTTTACAGCAGTATGAACACAGACTAAGAGAGCTATCTTTAAATAATGAGCCACTTCAGGGCAGGAACCATGTCTCCTTACCCCTCTGAGCCCTCCTCTAAAACAAGGAATAAGTGTTTGTTGAATGGACAAATACCAAAGCCCCCAGCCCATCACTGGAAGCAGAACACACATTGTCCTTCCCACTCTACCATGAGCCTCCTCAAGGGCTGGCAGGGTCTGTTTATCTGCAGAGTTTTACCATGTTTATATGCCTGCATTGAAAAGCTACTGACTTATGTGTGACTATATACTAAGGCGACCAACTTTTCCCACTTTTCCTGGGACCTTCCCAGTTTTAGCATTAAATGTCCAGTGTCTTCACTCCTGAAGTTCCAGGCAAACCAGGATGCTCAGGTCACCACACAGCAACTCCCTGCTCTCCCAGCATCATTTTTCCCTCGTCTTCATATGAAAGGGTTGGACCTGGTCCTGTCTCTGCATATGAGATCTAAGATTTTAGGAACAGGCCAGAGGGGAAGAGGTGAGTCAACAAAGAAAGAAAGATTCAACTTGGAATTTTCTGAGAGATCTTTATTCTTTATTCAGGATGTGGGATCGATCAGCACTGCCAGCTGGGCCTTGGTTCTAGTGGCTTGCTATGGTCTGGAAAAGTTGGGGGGGCAGACAGAATAGTCAATTTACGAGCACAGGTTCTGGAGTCAGATGAAACTGGGTTCAACTTCCAGCCCTGCTGTGTGACCCTGGGAGAGGGATTGACCTCTCTGAGCCTCAGTTTCCTCCTCTATGTAGTAGGGATAATGATAGAACTTACCTCATGGGGGGGTTCTTGATTAAATTGTTAACTAAGTTTCTCTCTACAATGGCCAGCGTGAATTTAGATGGGATGTGTGCATATATATATATACATATATATATACATATATATATATGTGTGTGTGTGTATGTGTGTGTGTGTGTATATATATATACGTATGTGTGTGTGTATATATATGTATGTATGTATGTATATAAACAAAATATATATTTTTGGGTTTTTTTTTTCTTTTCGAGACAGACTCTCACTCTGTTGCCCAGGCTGGAGTGCAGTGGCACGATCTCAACTCACTGCAACCTCCACCTCTTGGGTTCATGCCATTCTCCTGCCTCAGCCTCCCAAGTAGCTGGGACTACAGGCGTACGCCACCATGCCTGGCTAATTTTTGTATTTTTAGTAGAGACGGGGTTTCACCTTGTTAGCCAGGATGGTCCCAATCTCCTGACCTTGTGATCTGCCCACCTCGGCCTCCCAAAGTGGTGGGATTACAGGCATGAGCCACCATGCCCGGCTTTTTTTTTTTTTTTTTTTTAAGATGGAGTCTTGCTCTGTCGCCCAGGCTGGAGGGCAGTGGCGCAATCTTGGCTCACTGCAACTTCTGCCTCCCGAGTTCAAGCAATTCTTCTACCTCAGGCTCCCAAGTAGCTGAGATTACAGCCATGCAGCACCATGCCCGGCCAATTTTTTTATATTTTTGTAGAGACAGGGTTTCACCATATTGGCCAGGCTGGTCTCGAACTCCTGACCTTATGATCTGCCTGCCTCGGCCTACCAAATTGCTGGGATTACAGGCGTGAGCCACTGTGCCTGGCCTTATATATATATTTTTTTAACATGGGTCAGGGAACCAAGGGATTAAATGGTCTATAAATCATCACTGTTTTTTTGTTTGTTTGTTTGTTTGTTTGTTTTTGTTTTTGAGATGGAGTCTTGCTCTGTCACCCAGGCTGGAGTGCAGTGGCGTAATCTCGGCGCACTGCAACCTCCGCCTCCCAGATTCAAGCAGTTCTCCTGCCTCAGCCTCCTGAGTAGCTGGGACCACAGGCATGCACCAACACGCCCAGATAATTTTTTGTATTCTTAGTAGAGATGGGGTTTCACCATGTTGGCTAGGCTGGTCTTGAACTCCTGACCTCAGGTGATCCATGCGACTCGGCCTCCCAGAGTGCTGGGATTACAGGCATGAACCACTGCACTCGACCAGAAATGTTTAATGGAAGCCTTCATGATTTTGCATGTCATCCTTGCGCAGGGGCCGTGCTAATCTCTATATCATTCCAATTTTAGTATATGTGCTGCCAAAGCAAGCACTACTGTTTTATTTTATTTATTTTATTTTCATTTTTTTAAGAGAGAGGCTCTTGCTGTGTTGCCCAGGCTGGAGTACAGTGGCTATTCACAGGTGTGATCCTACTACTTTTCAGCATGTGAGTTTTGACCTGCTCTGTTTCTGAGCTGGGACAGTTCACCCCTCCTTAGGCCACCTGGTGGTCCCCACTCCCAGGAGGTCACCACATTGATGCCAAACTTGGTGCAGAACCAGATGGGTATAGCGCACTATGACCCAGAACTCCAGGGCTCAACCGATCCTCCTGCCTCAGCCTCCCGAGTAGCAGGGACTACAGGTGGGCATCACTGCACCCAGCTAGCTATTACTTTTTTTTTTTTTTTTGAGACGGAGTCTCGCTCTGTCACCCAGGCTGCAGTGCAGTGGTATGATCTCGACTAACTGCAACCTCCACCTCCCAGGTTCAAGCAATTCTCTGCCTGAGCCTCCCAAGCAGCTGGGATTACAGGCACCCACCACCATGCCCGGCTAATTTTTGTATTTTTCGTAGAGACAGGGTTTCACTGTCTTGGCCAGGCTGGTCTTGAACTCCTGACCTTGTGCTCCACCTGCCTCTGCTTCCCAAAGTGCTGGGATTACAGGCATGACTACGCCATGCACAGCTATTACTCTTTTTTTTTCTTTTTTTTTTGTTTAGCTATTACTGTTATCAGGAGTGTTATTAGTCCTCTCTGATCACCCATCCCCAGATGAAGTCTGGGGCCTGGACTCCCCTCTCTCGGCTCTCATCAGACTACATCGTTACCATTCATGTAATCACCTGTCCCCCACCAGGCAGCCTCTTGTCTGGCATGTCTCTCTATCCTCCCTGACAAGAGAGGACAAGACCAGAGGAGATACTTTATAAATACTTGTTGAAATAAGGAAGTTCAGCTGTAGTTCCACGCACCACCCAGAAGCCATCAAGTTCCTGGGGTCACACTGTATCAGAAAACATCCCCAAGCCTTTCTGGAATGTCCCCAAGGGCCCTTCCCCACTGAGCTTCTAGGATCCTTTCAGGCCCTCCCCAGGATCCGATGTTTCTCACCTGTCACCTCTCAGAAGAGCCACCACCCTAAAGCCCTCCTGGCCGCCCTGCCCTCCTCACCTCCTCAATCCAGTCGATGAAGGCCGAGACTCGAGTGAACACCGTGGGCTTCCTGAGGGTGTTGCAGCCAAAGGCAGAAACAAAGCTGGTCACACCATGGACCTGCCAGCCACCATCCTCTGTGGGGCAGTTGAGGGGTCCTCCAGAGTCACCCTGGAACCGTCAGAGAGGAGTGGGTGGCTGAGCCATGTCTGAGGTTTACGGAACTGGTTCTGAATTCTAGGGATTTCGAGAAACTCCGATATTACTTGACTCCTCTGAGCCTTAGCTCGCTCATTTTTTTATCATTTATTATTTTTATTTTTTTAGATGGAGTCTCGCTCTGTTGTCCAGGCTGGAGTGCAGTGGAGCTAGCTTGACTCATTGCAACCTCCGTCTCCCGGCTCCCAGGTTCAAGTGTTTGTCCTGCTTCAGCCTCCTAAGTAGCTGGGATTACAGGTACCTGCCACCACACCCAGCTAATTTTTGTATATTTAATAGAGATGGGATTTCACCATGTTGGCCAGGCTAGTCTCAAAGTCCTGACCTCAGGTGATCCACCTGCCTCGGCCTCCCAAAGGGATTATGGGTGTGAGCCACCACACCCAGCCAGCTGACTCATTTGTGATAGGGAATAGTAGTATCTGTCCAAGAGCCTAGGGAATTACATGAGATGATGCATGATCTTAGCACGATATCCAGTAGAGAAGAAGCACTCAGTAAACACAGTTCTTATTAGTAGCACCATAGTTAATTATTAATTCATACTCAATTACAATACAATGAGGGTATTTGATAGTATTCTTTTTTTTTCTGAGTCAGTGTCTCGCTCTGTCGCCCAGGTTGGAGTGCAGTGGCGCTATCTCGGCTCACTGCAAGCTCCACCTCCCAGGTTCACACCATTCTCCTGCCTCAGCCTCCCGAGTAGCTGGGACTACAGGCGCTCACCACCACGCCAGGCTAATTTTTTGTATTTTTAGTAGAGACGAGGTTTCACCATGTTAGCCAGGATGGTCTCGATCTCCTGACCTCGTGATCTGCCCGGCTCGGCCTCCCAAAGTGCTGGGATTACAGGCGTGAGCCACCACGCCCGGCCATTTTTTTTTTTTTTTTCTTTAACAGACAAGGTATTGTCCAGGAAAGTGGCTCACATCTGTAAACTCAACACTTTGGAAGGCCAAGGCAGGAGGATCACTTGAGCCCAAGAGTTAGAGACAAGCCTGGGCAACATGGTGAGACTTCATCTCTACAAAAAATTTTAAAATTAGCTAGGCGTTGTGGCACGCACTTGTACTCTTGGCTGCTTGGGAGGCTGACATGGGAGGATTGCTTGAGCCCAGGAGAGCAAGGCTACAGTGGGCTGTGATGGCATTACTGCACTCCAGCCTGGGCAACAGAGCAAGATCCTGTCTCAAAAAAAAAAAAAAGACAACGTCTTGCTCTGTCGCCCAGGCTTGAGTGCAGTGGCAAAAATCATAGCCATTGTGAGCTTGAACTCCCAGGCTCAAACAATCCTCCCACCTCAGCCTCTCAAGTAGTTGGGACTACAGGCGAGTGCCACCACGCCTGGCTAATTTAAAAAAGTTGTTTTTGTAGATGGGCATCTCACTATGTTACCTAGGCTGGTCTCAAACTCCTAGCCTCAAGCAATCCTCCCGCCTCAGCCTCCCAAAGCACTTGGATTATAGGCAGGAGGGACTGTGCCCAGAACAATGATGGTATTCTTAATGTTTAATTATAACTTAATTTATTTTTTTTTTAGACAGAGTCTCACTCTGTCGCCCAGCCTGGAGTGCAATGGTGCGATCTCCACTCACTGCAACCTCTGCCTCCTGGGTTCTAGTGATTCTCCTGTCTCAGCCTCCCAAATAACTGGGATTACAGGCACCGGCCACCATGCCTGGCTAATTTTTGTATTTTTAGTAGAGACGGGGTTTCACCATGTTGGCCAGGCTGGTCTCGAACTCCTGACCTCAAGTGATCCACCCGCATTGGCCTCCCAAAGTGCTAGGATTACAGGCATGAGCCACCATGCCCAGCCATAATTATAACTTTAGAACCACAGAATTGACCTGCGTTAGAGGTCATGGGACCAGTATCTCCTGCTGTGCTCACGCGGAAGCCTGAGGACCAGGGAGAGACAGTGACTTGTCCCAAGTCATGTCAGTGTGTGAGCTGAGACTGCAACCCAGGGGTCCTGACTCCCAGGCCTGGGCTCTGTGTCTGGACTGCGCTGATTTCCTCCAAGTCCTGCCTGGCCTGGAGGCTGAATGGGGCAAGCGGGCAAGATCCTTCCTCCACCTTCCAGGCAGTTGGCCCCATTCCAAGGTCCTGCACACCCAGCACCACCTTGCGCAGGTAAGAGCTGACTCACGTTGCAGCCGGAGCGGATGTCCCCTCCAGCACACACCATGGTCTTCTTCACGGAGGAACCCCACCAGTTCCACCTGGAGCAGTGCTCGTAGTCCACCACGGGCAGCAGGGCCTCCTGCAGCTTGTCTGGGAGTGGCCCGTTGGCTGCAGCGATAAAAAGCACAGAGTCAGGGGTCTGGGGGCACAGGGCTAGGAGACCCAGAGGAAGGGGGCATTCAAGGCGCACAGTTCTTCTGCTCTGATGAGGACTCTCCTCCCACCCGCTAAATGGTCCTGCATGCTTTGTGCACCATTACATCCCTAGCACGTGGCACACAGAAGGCACCAAAACATGTGCAATTGACCACATTCGTGTTTTGGAGGTTGGTGGGAGAAGGCTGCAGCTGGAGAGAAATGGGAGAAAAGTACAAGGTCCGGTCTTGGTGTTACCTTCAACCTGCAGCCCCCAGGCCCTGTCTTTCTGCCACTGTCTCTGTGGCCAGCTAGAGAAGTCAGCACGTACTATAGAGACGGCCCCAGCCAGTGATGTAGCAGGGTGTCTCGTTGGGAAGGATGTCACCAGCGGGAGGGAGTGAGGCGAGCTGGACGGCGTCTCCCAGCTGGGCACTGCGTGAGAGCTTGATGAGGGCGATGTCATTGCTGGGGAGGAGGGAACAGTCACGGGGCCTGGTCCTCCGGCCGGCCCATGTCCTACCTTCTAGCCGTTGCCCCAGGCTATTCCGCCTCTGAGATGCCCCAGCTCCTTTACCCTCCAAATCCACTCTTTCATCATCATCATCATCATTATTATTACTGAGACAGAGTCTCCATCTGTTGCCCAGGCTGGAGTGCAGTGTCACAATCATAGCTCACTGCAGCCTCCTGGGCCAAGGGATCCTCCTACTTTCACCTCCTGAAGTGCTGGAATTACAGGCATGAGCCACTACACCTGGCCCAAATCGTTCTTAAGGCTGAGCAAATTTTTTTATTTTTTATTTTTGAGTCAGAGTCTCGCTCTGTTGCCCAGGCTGGAGTGCAGTGGCATGATCTCGGCTCACTGCAACCTCTGCCTCCTGGGTTCAAGTGATTCTCCTGCCTCAGCCTCCCGAGTAGCTGGGATTACAGGTGCATGCCACCACGCCTGGCTAATTTTTATTTATTATTTTTAGTAGAGACGGGGTTTTGCCATGTTGGCCAGGCTGGTCTAGAACTCCTGACCTCAGGTGATATGCCCGCCTGGGCCTCCCAAAGTGCTGGGATTACAGGCATGAGCCACCGCGCCCAGCCAAGGCTGAGCAATTTTAAGAAACCCTTCTAGTCGCTTGGCTCACTCTGACCCTTGGCCTTCAGAATTGTCCTCTCCTTTGACCCTTTAACCCTCACAGTTCAGCTGTATCAGAATCACCTGGAGGGCTTGTTAAAACAGACTGCTGCGGATCACGAGGTTAAGAGATTGAGACCATCCTGGCTAACACGGTGAAACCCCATCTCTACTAAAAATACAAAAAAAAAATTAGCTGGGCTTGGTGGCGGGCACCTGCAGTCCCAGCTACCCGGGAGGATGAGGCAGGAGAATGGTGTGAACCTGGGAGGCGGAGCTTGTAGTGAGCCAAGACTGGGCCACTGCACTCCAGCCTGGGTGACAGAGCGAGACTCAGTCTCAAAAACAAAACAAAACAAAAACAGACTGCTGCATCCCACCCCAATTTCTGATGCAGTGGATCTTGGCTAAGGCCCAATAATTCACTTTTTTTTTTTTTGAGACAGAATATGGCTCTGTTGCCCAGGCTGGAGTACAATGGCACGATCTCGGCTCACTGCAACCTCCACCTCCTGGGTTCAAGCAATTCTCCTGCCTCAGCCTCCGGAGTAGCTGGGATTATAGGTGCGCGTCACCACACCTGGCTAATGTTTTTAATTTTTAGTAGAGATGGGGTTTCACCATGTTGGCCAGGCTGGTCACAAACTCCTGAGCTCAAGTGATCCACCCACCTTGGCCTCCGGCAGTGCTGGGATTACCGTGCCTGGCCAATAATTCACATTGCTGCAGGTTCCCAGGTGATGCTGATACTGCCAGCCCAGGTACCACATTTTGAGAACCACTGCCCTC
This sequence comes from Gorilla gorilla gorilla, assembly GCF_029281585.2. Taxonomy (NCBI): domain Eukaryota; kingdom Metazoa; phylum Chordata; class Mammalia; order Primates; family Hominidae; genus Gorilla; species Gorilla gorilla. The sequence goes on from NC_073224.2 coordinate 217,861,838, forward strand.
TGTCTTCACCTGCCTGCGTGTCACTCCAGTCCTTTTGTCTGGGTCTCCCTTTTCTCTCTACTCACCCCAGAAGCCCTATGAAGATGGGTTGAGGTTTCCATCATATTGTGCTTCACTCCTATACTGCATTTGCAGGAGTTCCGCACCCGTCTTTGACCCTCTCGCCAGAAAATCTCTGAGAAAAAAGTCTGAGCCACTCAGACTTAAGAATTTTTCATATGGCAGGGCGCGGTGGCTCATGCCCGTAATCCTAGCACTTTGGGAGGCCGAGGCGGGCAGATCACGAGGTCAGGAGATCGAGATCATCCTGGCTAACACGGTGAAACCCCGTCTCTACTAAAAATACAAAAAATTAGCCAGGCGTGGTGGCGGGCGCCTGTAGTCCCAGCTACTTGGGACGCTGAGGCAGGAGAATGGTGCGAACCCGGGAGGCAGAGCTTTCAGTGAGCCGAGATCATGCCACTGCACTCCAGCCTGGGTGACAGAGCAAGACTCCATCTCAAAAAAAAAAAAAAAGAATTCTTCGTACACTTGAAGGGCATAAGATTGTCTCCTTGGCCTTCACAACCACCCAGGAAGCCCAACTTCATGGTCACCTTTTGACAAATGGCAAAACTAAGGCCCAGAGAAGGCCAGTGACTTGCTCAGGCCATACACAGAGTTAATGCCAGAGCCTGACTCTCAGCCCAGTGCTCGTCCTTTTGCCCATAGTGCTGGGAGCCCAGGATGCACTGGGTGAGCCATCTATTGAATGGAGAAACCCTCGGATTTGGGGGAAGGAGGCCAGAGGAACCCTGAGCTCTGAAGCCACTAGCCAAGTGGTCTTGGGGGAGTTCCTGCCCCTCCCTGAGCTCTGCCATCCCCTCTGTAGGGAGACAGGTTTGGTGGTGATGGTCCTTAAAGGCTCTGCTGGCTTCAATCCTCAGTGTGTGGGACCTGGGCACAGGCTGCTGGACTCAGCTCCCCCGTCCCTATGTCCCAACTCAGAGTTGGATCCTACTCAGACTTGGCTGTGGGTCATGGAGGGATGAGTAGAGGAGCCTCTGGGTTCCAGACCGGAGCATTCACTCACCCACAGGCCACACACGAGCTGTTCCAGAGTGGATGCACAAACAGGTCCTCAGAGTTGATGGGGATCACCTGCTCGGGGCCCTCCTTCACAGCACGGTCGTACTCGCCCAACACCACCTGGTAGGTCCGGGAGCTCCTGCAGGTGGAGGTGAGGTCAGTCTGGGCCTGACTGGCTACCTCCCTCCTTCCCCATCATCACCCACTCTCCCCCGCTGCCCGGGGCCACAGGCAGGGACAGGGTAGAGAACTCACGAGATGCAGTGGCCGGCAGTCACAACCCAATCGGGGGCGATGAGGCTGCCACCACAGGTGTGGTAGAAGCTTCCGCTTTTCTCATACTGCAGGGAAACCTGGTGGCCCAGGAGGAAAGGGCCTCAGTGGGCTGGGCCCCACCATGAGAGTTGCCACCAATGGCTGTATAGGTTGTGCACTGTGCAACTCTAGAGGGCGCCATTCACACAGAAAACAAGAGCACCCTCTGAAATATGCAGCATACAACCTGCGACCTGTGCAGCTGCCCATGGTGGCCCTATCACTTTTCCATGGGGGTCACATTCTGATTCTCCAAAGCCTCCCCACACCAGCACTATGACCTCCCTGGGGACCCCAACGTTCTCTACCTTCTGTCTCTTGAGAGCCATCGAAGGCCCTCTGTTCTATCACACACCCCTCACCCTGTGACTTTTTTTCTTTGAGATGGAGTTTTGCTCTTTTTGCCCAGGCTGGAGTGCAATGGTGGCAATCTCAGCTCATTTCAACCTCCGCCTCCCGGGTTCAAGCGATTCTCCTGCCTCAGCCTCCACAGTAACCGGGATTACAGGCACCTGCCATCGTGCCTGGCTAATTTTGTATTTTTAGTAGACACGGAGTTTCACCATGTTGGCCAGGCTGGTCTCGAGCTCCTCACCTCAGGTGATCTGCCCACCTCGGCCTCCCGAAGTGCTGGGATTACAGGCGTGAGCCACCGCGCCCAGCCCCCCTGACTCTTTTGAACCTCAGCTCTTTCAAGGCCTCTTGAGCCTTCTGAAGTACAGCTCACCCTGATGAGTTCTTTGCCTCTCTTCCCATTTCCTACACATTCTGATTTTCAAAAGCTCCCTCTAGACCAGGGTTAGCAAACTGTGGACAGTGGGCCACATCAGGCTTCTGGTCTGTTTTTGTAATAAAGATGTCCTGGAAATAGTCACATTCATTTCTGTATTGTTTGTGTCTGCTTTCATGCTACCATGGCACAGTCAAGTCATTACTATCCAAACCATCAAATAACCTAAAATATTCACTCTCTGGCCCTTTACAGAATAAGCCTGCTGACCTTCTCCCATAAAACTTCCCATAATCATGGGAATGTTCTATATCTTTGCTGTCCAATATGGTAGCCACTAGCCACGTGTGACTATTGAACATTTGAAATGTGGCAAGCAGACCAAGCATGGTGGCTCACGCCTATAATCCCAGCACTTTGGGAGGTCAAGACAGGAGGATCACTGGAGCTCAGAAGTTCGAGGCAAGCCTGGGCAACATAGTGAGACCCCATCTCTACAACAATATATAAAAATTAGCTGGGCGTGGTGGCGCATGCCTGTAGTCCTAGCTACACCGGAGGCTGAGGTGGGATGATTGCTTGGACCTAGGAGGTCAAGGCTGCAGTAAGCTGAGATCACACCACTGCACTCCAGCCTGGGCAACACAGCAAGACCCTGTCTCAGAAAAAAAAAAAAAGAAAAGAAAAGAAAAAAAGAAATATGGCAAGCATTGAGGAATTGAATTGTTAACATTATTTAATGTAAGTAAATTTCGGCTGGGTGCAGTGACTCACACCTGTAATCCCAGCACTTTGAGAGGCTGAGGCAGGTGGATCAGCTGAGGTCACAAGTTCCAGACTGGCCTGGCCAACATAGCGAAACCCTGTCTCTACTAAAAATACAGAATTAGCCGGGCTTGGTGGCACATGCCTGTAATCCCAGCTACTTGGGAGGCTGAGGTAGGAGAATCGCTTGAACCCGGGTGGCAGAGGTTGCAGTGAGCCAAGATCGTGCCATTGCACTTCAGCCTGGGCAACAAGAGTGAAACTCTGTCTCAATAATAATAGTAATAATAATTTAATTTAATTTTTTTTTTTTGAGACAGAGTCTCACTCTGTTGCCCGGGGCTGGAGTGCAGTGGTGCGATCTCGTCTCACTGCAACCTCCAACTCCCGGGTTCAAGCGATTCTCCTGCCTCAGCCTCCTGAGTAGCTGGGATTACAGGCGTGAGCCACCGCACCTGGCCTAATTTAATTAAATTTAAATAGCCACAGCACATCAAGTCCAGCCTTCTGAGCTTCCCTCCACTGGCCTTACAAGACCCCTCACTCTCTTATTGCTTTCAGACCCCATAGCCCTGTTGTATCATCCTAGGAATCTAGAAATGAGTCTCTCAAAATCTCACTTCTTCAACACAGTGCCTGAAATTCCACCATCAGTGTGCCAACTCCTTGAGTTTAGCATTTCCTTCACCCCCGATTCCACTTTTAAGTTGCAAATAGCCCAGTGAGGGTTACAGATGAAACGGGCAAAACCTCCCTGTGAAGTAGATGGTCCAAGGGCTGCCTGGTCTTTGGAAGCTGAAGTGGACATTGCAAAGGGAGCAATGGTGTCAAGGCTGGATGCCGCGCCATTAGAGCTTAGGGTCCAGAGCCCACGGTGGGAATGAGGGCAGCTGCTATTGCTCTTACCTGCCAGGGCCAGCTGTAGGGGACCGCATCCTCACCATTGACAACGCGGCTGGAAGGGCGAGAGGAAGGTGGGCCATAGCCTGAGGCTAGAGGGGAGAGGAGAGCTGTCAATCAGCTGGAGGGTCCCCAAAAGCAAAGAGGAGGCCAGGGTCCCAGTCCAAGCCGTGCCTTCAACTGGCTGTGTGACCCCATGCGAGCCCCTTTCGCCCTCTGGACCTCAGTAACCACATATGAACAGTGAACATTGAAACTAGAGCAGGGCTTTCCAGGATCCCAAGACTCCAGGGATAGAGATTCAAATGTGGCCTCCTTCACTGGGAGGATTGAAGAGCTTGATACACTTAGAACAATGCCTGGCCCTCGATGAGCCCTCAAAAAGTGAGAGCTATTGTCATACAGAGTGGAGGCTTTAAAGAAGGACTTCCTGGGTTCAAAGTGCAGCTCTGGGCTGTGTGTGGTGGTTCACACCTGTAATCCTAGTGCTCTGAGAGGCGGAGGCGGGAGGATCGCTTGAGCCCGGGAGTTTGAGACCAGCCTGGACACCATAGCAAGACCTCATCTCTAGAAAAATAAAGTCCAATAAAATAAAGTAGCCGGGTATGGTGGCATGTGCCTATAATCTCAGCTACTCAGGAGGCTAAGGTGGTAGGATTGCTTGAGGCCAGGATTTTGAGACCAGTCTGGGCAACAAAGCAAGACCCCATCTCTACAAAAAAAAAGCAAAAAATAAAAACGTTAAGTGCAGCTCTGCCTTTTGTTCTATGATAAGCTACTTTACTTCCTTGAGGATTGGTAAAATGGGGATAATGATAATACTGATCTCCTGAGGCTGTTGTGAGAATTACATGAGAAGATATAAGAAAAACCCTAAACATTCTGCCTGGCATAGTAAGCACTCAATCAATGTTATCTGTTACCATTATTGTCAGTCAAGGGAGGCTGCTTGGAAGAGGTGGCCCTGAGCTGGAATGTAATATGGCAGAGAGACCAGGAAAAGGCCAGAGCATAGAATATGGAGCCAGGTAGGGGGAGTGTGAGAGGAGAGTTGGAGTGGTAAGTAGAACTGTGGAAATTCCAACCCAAGAAGTCCAACCACACAGCCCAAACTCTTAACCGTTTGACTTTGTTTACTGCCCCCATCAGGGACTTCCACCATAGCCCTTTGGGGTCTTTCTCCATCCATGGCTTCCCCTCCACTCTCGTGCTCCATCATAAGCTGAAAGCCCCCACAGTCATGCCCCCGGGTACAAGCTGAGACCCCCTCCTGTGGAACCAGGCGTAGCGTGTCATGGGACTCAGAGCGAGTGGTAGATTTCAAGGATTCCTAATCTAGGGCAGCCCAGGGAGCACACACACAGGTTGGGGTCTTACCAACGGCCACAAGGAGGAGGGAACTGAGCAGCCGGAGCATCATGAGTTTTGTGATGATAGGAAAAGGGCACAGAGCCTGGGGCTCTAATATAGGGAAGAAGGTAAGCAGGGGGGCTGACTGGGCCCCACTCCCAGAACAGGTGGTGGAAATGCAGGTCTCCCATGGCCCAAGGCCACAGTTCTCACCCACTGCAGATGGAGGAGTGACAGCCAAAGGAAGGACCTAGTGTTCCCTCCAACAGGTGGCCGCACAGGTGGTGTGGAGTGGCCAACTGATAACAAGAGTTCAGGAAGAAAAGCTCATGTCAGGACAAGACCTCCCCTTTCGGAAAGAACAGGGGCACTGGAACCTGGCAGACCACGGTTCAGTCCTGGTCCTGCCACCTCCAAGCTCTGCAACTTTGGGCGCATGGCTTAACCTCTCTGAGTCTCAGTTTTCTGCTCTCTAACATGAGATTCATATTAGTACCCACCTCCACAAAAAATTTTTTGTTGAGCACTTTTTCTCTATATATCAGGCACTGTTCTAGGGGATACAGCTATGAAAAATACATGGTCTCAGCCCTTCTAGAGTTTGAGTCTAGACCAGGAGCAGTGGCTCACACCTATGATCCCAGCACTTTGGGAGGCTGAGGCCAGAGGATCACATGAGGTCAGAAGTTCGAAACATGGTGAAACCTTATCTCTACTAAAACTACAAAAATCAGCAGGCTTGGTGGTGGGCACCTATAATCCCAGCACCGGTAATCCTAGCTACTGTGAGGCTGAGGGAGGAGAATCGTTTGAACCCGGGAGGCAGGGAGGCAGAGGTTGCAGTGAGCTGAGATCATGCCACTGCACTCCTGCCTGGGCCACAGAGCAAGACTGTCTCAAAAAAAAACAAAACAAAACAAAAAAACAAACAAAAAAAAAACAGAAAAGAAAATGGGGCGGGAGCGGTGGCTCACGCCTGTAATCCCAGCACTTTGGGAGGCCGAGGCCGGCGGATCACGAGGTCAGGAGATCGAGACCATCCTGGCTAACACGGTGAAACCCCGTCTCCACTAAAAATACAAAATGTTAGCCGGGCGAGGTGGCGGGCACCTGTAGTCCCAGCTACTCAGGAGACTGAGGCAAGAGAATGGCGTGAACCCCAGGGGGCAGAGCCTGCAGTGAGCCAAGATCGCGCCCCTGCACTCCAGCCTGGGTGACAGCGAGACTCCGTGTCAAAAAAAAAAAAAAGAAAATGAAAATGGGTGATTGGGGTAGGAATGGGAGTAAGTCATTTAGATGAGGGGGACAGAGAAAGTGACATTTGGGCTGAGGAGGTCATATCTGATGGAGTCCTGAGGATAAGTTAAAGCCAGCCATGGGAATCCCTGAAAGAAACGCACTCTGAAGGGAGGGGACAGCAGGTGCGAAGTTCTAGAGGCTGTAATGGGCTTGGCTGGTTCAAGGAAAGGGAGGCCAGTGTGACAGGAGCTTGGTAGTCAAAGTAGAGAGTGGTGGGAGATGAGGTCAAAGAGCAGGCGACCCCGAAAGCTGAATTCACGGGTGATCCAGCGGTTTCCCTCCTAGGTCTACACCGTGAGAAAACCTTACGCATGTGCTCCAGGAGGTGTGGATGAGATTGTTTGCCGCAGCCCATTCCCAAACCTCAACAGCAAAGACCTAGAAACAACTCCCACGTCCATCAAGTTTCATAGCTCAATATGTGTAGCATATTCACACGATAGATTGCTACTTTTTTATAGTGGTGCGATCTTGGCTCACTGCAACCTCCACTTCGCGGGTTCAAGTGATTCTTCTGCCACAGCCTCCCGAGTAGCTGGGATTACAGGCATGCACCACCACACCCGGCTAATTTTTGTATTTTTAGTAGAGACGGGGTTTCACCATGTTGGCCAGGCTGGTCTCCAACTCCTGACCTCTGGTGATCCACCCACCTCGACCTCCCAAAGTACTGGGATTACAGGCATGAGCCACTGCACCCGGCCAGACGGGGCAATTTAAATGGATCCCTCCTGGGGGAAAGTCAGGCATCTTGCTGGGCAGGTTTTCTTTTAGGAGTGAACCCCCTCCAATCACACCCTAGCCATTCTGATAGCCTGGGTTCGTGGAACGTGTGTGGACACAAGGGAAGCAGCTGTGAAAATCCTTCATACTGTGATAAAAATAGCCATGCCCTCCCCTGCCCTCTGTTCCCTATGCACCTGGACATGTTTGCTCAGCTTGAAAGCTCTGAGCCATTCCCCAGACCCTACGCCAGGGAAAAAGGAGGGAGGGGCCCAGGAGGTGGCTGGGGAGAGAGAGGGTTAGGTCCGATAAGCCCAGATTCCACTGTAGAGTGTCTGAAACCCACAGGGCCTAAAACGCGATCTAATCCAACCACTTCTATCTGACAGAAGGGAAAATGATGGACCGGGCGCGGTGAGCCGAGATCGTGCCATTGCACTCCAGCCTGGGCAATAAGAGCAAAACTCTGTCACAAAAAAAAAAAAAAAAAAAGAAGGGAAAATGATGACCCAGAGAAAAGCCAGGACTTGCTCAAGTTTCCCTGGTTTGTTACTGCTTAGCCTGGTGAAGGGTGGCCCACGGGCACGGGGAGGGTCCACTCTCCCTCCCCCAACTTCAAACGAGAAGCCTTCCCAGCTTCTTACCCAGGTGACCTTGAGCAAGTCCCAGCCTCTCTGTCGGCTCTGCTGGGTCCCCAGGGAGAGGGGCTCCCTGACGCCAACTGTCCCATCACAACCCCTGCCTGGTCACTTCAAGGCCTTATGGACTGACACTGGCAGTTGCACGGCTGATTAACTCTCCGAGGGTTTTCTGGCCTAGGAGTAGCTTGAGTGAAATCCCTGAAGATGAACCTCCTTCCAACACCTGCCCCGCAAGAGGGAAGATGGAGGGGTTAGATCTACTTTAGGCCTCAGCCTGAAGCAAAGCAAGCCATTACCTGAATGGGAGGTGGAAGTTAGGTAGGAGAGTATGCAAAATTAGGAGGTCAGTCTGGGAAGGAGAGGGAGGGCAGGGAAGCTGGCGAGGGGACAGAGGGGAAGCTGGTGAGCCTTTTTCCTGGGACTGGGGGAGTTCCATTCTTTCTAGTTCCCACCCCATAGGAAGCTCTTCGAGGGTTAAAACTTTATCTTATTCATCTTCGGATTCCCAGTACCTAGAAGGGAGCCTGGCACATGGTAGGTTTTCAACAGCATTTATTCAAGGAGGCAACAAATGAATGAAGGAAGGGAAAGGACTCTTCAAATGCCCTCCTCTTCCTACCCTGAAAGCACGGTTGAGCCTGATATTCATGCAGGGTGCACCTGGAGGGTGTCCCCTCTGTGTGGCCTGGAAAAGCGCAGCAGCATGGATGGTGTCCTGATGGGCACATTCTAGAGATATTAATAGATGTTTGATGATAAATGGACCCACTAGAACGGAGCCCTATGGGGCAGGGGGTTTTGTGTGCTTTGTTCACTGCTGTGGCCTCGGCTCCCAGAACATAACCCAGTGGGCACTCAGTGAAGAACTAAAGCTCAGATGGGATTGGAAAATATGAGCTCAAACAAAGTTCAAATTGTCCTTTCCTACAGGACTTCTCAGAGCCTTTAATATGCCAGTGTTCACGGTGAATCACACACAGTGGTCCTGAGTCCGGGACTCTGGTGCCTTGTTGCCCTGTAGTTTCTGTGAAAATAAGATATTCAAAATCTAAGCTGTTGGAACTTTAAAATACCTTAGACTTAAGGGAATGAGATTATGGGACCTGAGTAATGTAAACAGGAAGGCATAACTTTTGTTTGTGTTATCGATTAGCTTTTCCTTACCTACATTGTTTTATAAAATGTTGTAAATGACTAAAGGGTGACAGGGCAGACTGCTTCCCTCTCAACAGTCAATCTTCATTATAGATTAACTTCCTTCTTTTCTCTCTCACACAAAGACTTCATGACTATCACATTATCTAAGATAGAATGTTAAATACACAAATTGGAAAGGAACATAAAACAAACTGTATGGAAAAGAAGACAAATTTTAACTAGCTATATTGTTGTAACTCATAAACCAGCCTGGTATAAAAATGTTATAGTCCTACTAAATTTCTTTGTTTTCTGCCTGTATGAGCAAGATCTTCTTTTTTTTTTTTTTTTTTCTTTTGAGACAAAGTCTCACTCTTGTCCCCCAAGCTGGAGTGCGATGGCTAGATCTCGGCTCACTGCCACCTTTGCCTCCCGAGTGCAAGTGATTCTCCTGCCCTCAGCCTCCCAAGTAGCTGGGATTACAGGCACCTGCCACCATGCCGGGCTAATTTTTGTATTTTTAGTAGAGGCGGGGTTTCACCACGTTGGCTAGGCTGGTCTCAAACTCCTAACCTCAGGTGATCCGTCTGCCTCGGCCCCCAAAAGGGCTGGGATTACAGGCACCTGCCACCACACCAGGCTAATTTTTTTTTTTTTTTTTTTTTTGAGACGGAGTTTCACTCTTGTTGCCCAGGCTGGAGTGCAATGGCGCAATCTTGGCTCATCACAGACTCCACCTCCCAGGTGCAAGCGATTCTCCTGCCTCAGCCTCCCGAGTAGCTGAGATTACAGGCGTGCGGCACCATGCCCGGCTAATTTTGTACTTTTAGTAGAGATGGCGTTTCTCCATGTTGGTCAGGCTGGTCTCAAACTCCCGACCTCAGGTGATCCACCCTCCTCAGCCTCCCAAAGTTCTGGGATTACAGGCGTGAGCCACCGCGCCCGGCTTTTTTTTTTTTTTTTTTTTTTGAGACGAGTCTTGCTGTTGTCACCCAGGCTGGAGTGCAATGGCACGATCTCGGCTCACTGCAACCTCTGCCTCCCAGATTCAAGCAATTCTCCTGCCTCAGCCTCCCGAGTAGCTGGGATTACAGGCGCCCAACTAATTTTTGTATTTTTAGTAGAGACGGAGTTTCGCCATATTGGCCAGGCTGGTCTTGAACTCCTGACCTTGTGATCCACCCACCTGGGCCTCCCAAAGTGCTGGGATTACAGGCGTGAGCCACTGTGCCCTACTGTGTTTTTTCTTTCTTTTTTTTTTTCTTTAAGAGAGGTAGTGTTTCACTCTGTAGCCTAGGCTGGAGTGCAGTGCTGTGATGATAGCTCAGAGCAGTCTCCAACTCGGGATCATGCTATCCTCCCACCTCAGCCTCCTGATAGCTGGGTCTACAGTTTCATGTCACCACACCTGGCTCCAAGACCTTAACTTTTTTTTTTTTGAAATGGAGTCTCACTCTGTTGCCCAGGCTGGAGTGCAGTGGCACGATCTCGGCTCACTGCAACCTCTGCCTCCTGGGTTCAAGCAATTCTCCTGCCTCAGCCTCTGGAGTAGCTGGGATTACAGGCATGCACCACCATGCCCGGCTAATTTTTTGTATTTTTAGTAGAGATGCGGTCTCACCAGGTTGGCCAGCCTGGTCTCAAACTCCTGACTTCAAGTGTTCTGCCCGCCTCAGCCTCCCAAAGTGCTGGGATTACAGGCGTGAGCCACCGTGCCTGGTGGGACTTTAACTTTTAACTTTGGATCACTTACTCCTCTTCTCTGGAGCCCATGTTTCTGGATGACTATTCTCAGATTTTTGCTGGAATAAACTCTTAAAAACTGGATTCTGATCTTTTGATGACTACAGGTCAACATTCCCCAGCTACCAGCCCCATCTGTCTCAGATGGGACAGCAGTGTCAGGCATGGGGAAGGAGGCCCTGCAGGTGCCCCACCTGTGGTACAAAGAAGCCACCATGGGAACCCAGGGCTAGGACAGTATGCAGGTATCTCTTGTCCCAGGGGAGGCATCACCCCGGCTGGGATCCAAGGAGGTTATTGAGCAATGGCAGTGGGGACAGGCACAGCCCTTTCCTCACGGCCAGTGCCATACCTTCCCGGTGTTACAGGAAAGGGGTCCCAATCCAGATGCCAAGAGAGGGTTCTTGGATCTTGTGCAAGAAAGAATTCAGGGCGAGTTCGTAGAGTAAAGTGAAAGCAAGTTTATTAAGAAAGTAAAGGTATAAAAAATGGTTACTCCATAAACATGCCCATTTTCATGGTTATTTCTTGCTGATATGTTAAACAAGCGGTGGATTATTCATGCCTCCCCTTATTTTAGGCCATATAGGGTAACTTCCTGACGTTGCCATGGCATTTGTAAATTGTCATGGTGCTGGTGGGAGTGTAGCAGTCAGGACGACCCGAGGTCACTCTCATGGCTGTCTTTGTTTTGGAGGGTTTGGGCCGGCTTCTTTACTGCCACCTGTTTTATCAGCAAGGTCTTTATGAGCTGTATTTTGTGTGGATCTCCTATCTCATCCTGTGACCTAAAACGCCTTAACCGTAACTGGCTATCTGTCTGGGAATGCAGCCCAGGTCTCAGCTTCATTTTACCTGGCTGTCGCTCAGGCTGGAGTACAGTGGTATGATCTCGGCTCACTGCAGCCTCCGCCTCCAAGGTTCAAGGGATTCTCCTGCCTCAGCCTCCCCAGTAGCCAGGACTACAGGCACATGCCACCACGCCTGGCTAATTTTTGTATTTCTGTAGAGACCTCATTTTGCCATGTTGGTCAGGCTGGTCTCGAACTCCCGACCTCAGGTGATCTGCCCGCCTCAGCCTCCCAAAGTGCTGGGATTACAGGCTGAGCCACTGCGCCCAGCCTGGCTGGTGTGCTTATATAAAGGGGAAACTGGGACACAGAGAAACTGCGGAGAGGCAAGGTGGCCATCTACAAGCCAAGGTGAGGGAACAGAACCTTTGCTTGTAGCCCTCAGAAGGAAACAAGCTGCTACTACCCTGATTTCCTTCTTCCGGCCTCAGGATTGTGAGACAATCAATTTCTGTTGTTTAAGCCACCCAGTTTGTGATACTTTCTTGTGGCTTCCCTGGCATTAAAAGTGATGGCAAAAACTGCAATTACGCTTTTACAGCAATCTAAAAATAGAGCATGAAATGGCTCCTCCAGGACAACCACATTCCAGATGAAGAAAAGGGAAGGGGATAACTTCACCTTTACATGGTCAACCTGAAATTTGCACACATCTCTTCTGCCACAGCCAGAAATCAGCACACAGCCTCACCTGGCTTCCTGGGAGACAGGCAAGCGTGCTTTCCATTCTGCACAGCCCCTGGACACAATAAAAAGTCCCCTTAAAAAGCAGGGTGCAGTGTCTCATGCCTGTAATCCCAGCACTTTGGGAGGCCGAGGCAGACAGATCACGAGGTCAGGAGTTCAAGACCAGCCTGGGCAAAATGGTGAAACCCCGTCTTTACTAAAAATACAAAAATTAGCCAGACGTGATGGTACACACCTGTAGTCCCAGCTTCTTGGGAGGCTGAGGCTGCAGAATTGCTTGAACTTCAGAGGCAGAGGTTGCAGTGAGGTCATGCCACTGCACTCCAGCCTGGGTGACAGAGCAAGACTCTGTCTCAAAAAAAAAAAAAGAAAAAGAAAGAAAAGAAAGGGGGAGAGCCAATATTGGGGACAGCCACCACAGGTCTCTTCCACAAAATACAAATATTTTCAGATGCAAACAACAGGACACTCTGCCTAAGTGAAACAATTAGGATTTTTTTTTTTTTTTTTGAGACAAGTCTCACTCTGTCGCCCAGGCTGGGGTGCAGTGGCATGATGGGAGCTCATTGCAGCCTCAACCTTCCTGACTCAGGCGATCCTCCCACCTCAGCCTGCCGAGTCGCTGGGACTGCAGGCATGCACCACCACGCCCAGCTAATTTTAAAATATTTTTTGTAGAGATAAGGTTTCACCATGTTGCCCAGGCTGGTCTCAAACTATTGAGGTCAAATGATCTGCCTGACTCGGCCTCCCAAAGTGCTGGGATTACAGATCTGAGCCAGCAGGCCCGGCCACAAATAGGAAATGTACAATCTCACAGGACTTCACTTTAAGTGGAGAGACAGGGGAGCCAAAGAGAGGTGCACCCCAGCTCAGGCTTAGGATTTCTGCCGTTCCACTGGCTCTGCCCCACACCGGCTGCTGGCTTCCTCCTCAGGATGGAAGTCTGCCTTTTTCAGTCAGAGTCAAACCAGAAAACAGAAATCTCAAGTATTTGAAATACAGGGAATTTAATCTGGGGAATTGGCTGTCTCGGTGAGGAAGGTGCAGAGAAGCCAGCAGGGAAGATGTGGGAACTCAGAGATTAGTACAGCTCCCTCCCAAGATGGTAGGACAGAGAGAGGAGATGCTGGTAGCTGGAGCCCAGGAGCAGAGGTCACCTCGCCAAAGCTGGGCCCAGCCCAGGCATGTCTGGTGGGAGCCGTGGAGGAAGTGTAAGGAGAGAAGTACCTTTTGGAGGATAGGAGGGAGGTTTCTCTCTCCCTCCTGCCTTTCAGTCTCCCACTGGAAGGGGGAGAAGGCTGCTGTCATAGGTACCTGGGAAATCCAGCCTGCCCCTACCCAGCCAGGATACAGCGAGGAATAAATCTAAGGACTGGAGCTTCTCTGGGAGGGGAGCAGAGAAGTGGGGCTGGAGATTCCTGCAGGGCAGGCACACAAGGCCACAGGGGGCCTTTGAAGGGTTTTCCACAGAACATGATCCAGCTTATGTCTTGAAGCGTGTCTCTGGCTGCTGAGTGGGAAACGGTTTGAAGAGGAGCCAGAATGCCATCAGGGAGGCTAGTGTGGGTTCTGCAGAGGTTCTCCAGGTAACCAGGGTGGGGGCAGTGGAGGAGCGGATGGGCTGAGGTCCAGGGAGGTTTTCAAGAAAGACAAAATCTGAGCCCAGGTGCAGTGGCTCACACCTGTAATCCTAGCACTTTGGGAGGCTGAGGTAGGTGGATCGCTTGAGCCTAGGAGTTCAAGACCAGCCTGGGCAATGGGGTGAAAGTCCATCTCTACAAAAAAATACAAAAATTAGCTGGGCATGGTAGCATGCACCTGTATTCCCAGCTACTTGGGAGGTTGAGTTGTGAGGATCACTTGAGCCCAGGAGGTCAAGGCTGCAGTGAGCAGTGATGGGGCCACTGTACTCCAGCCGGACAGCAGAGCGAGACTGTGTAGAAAAAAAAATTTTTTTTAAAAGAAATTCAGTATTTGGCTTTGAAAAATAAATAAATAAATAAATACAATTTCTTTTCTTTTCTCTTCTTCTTCTTCTTTTTTTTGGGGGTGGGGGGGAGACAGGGTCCTTTCTGTTGTGCAGGCTGGAGTGCAGTGGTGTGATCTCAGCTCACTGCAACCTCTGCCTCCCAGGTTGAAGCAATTCTTCCACCTCAGCCTCTCAAGTAGCTGGGATTACGGGCATGCGCCGCCATGCTCAGCTAATTTTTTGTATTTTTATTAGAGATGGGATTTCGCCATGTTGGCCAGTCTGGTCTCGAACTCCTGGCCTCAAGTGACCCACCTGCCTCAGCCTCCCAAAGTACTGGTATTACAGGCATGAGCCACAGTGCCCAGCCATAAATACAATAACCTTTTTATAGGAAAGTTTAGTACTTTGTTGATTTAAAGAAAATTATCCTTGGTATTTTAGTGCGGAAATACCTCAAAGCATGACTGTAACTGTCTTAAAAGCGGATATTGTGATGTGGTATCAGGACACCTGGACATCCTGCCATCATAGGAGTTTGCCTTGCAGGAATTACTAAACCGCTTCCTTTGCCAGAAACATCTCATGGCCGTGAGTTGTGACTGGCTAGGAGTGTGTCTTGTTAGTTTGAAGATGCAGTTCATTTTATTATTTTATTATTTTATTTTATTTTTTGGGACAGAGTGTCAGTCTGTCACCCAAGCAGGAGTGTAGTGGCATGATCTCAGCTCACTGCAAACTCTGCCTCTCAGGTTCAAGCGATTCTCCTGCCTCAGCCTTCCGAGTAGCTAGAATTACAGGCGCCCGCCACCACACCCGACTAATTTTTGTATTTTTAGTAGAGAGGGCATTTCTGCATGTTGGCCAGGCTGGTCTCGACCTCCTGACCTCAGGTGATCCACCTGCCTTGGCCTCCCAAAGTGCTGAGATTATAGGTGTGAGCCACTGCACCCAACCACAGCTTATTTTAAAATGGTGTCAGCCTGACTCTCTTATTCTCTGTTTCCCTAACTGTCACCGTGGACCCAGGCTCTTGCCATCTTTCTACTCTGCCAACCTCAGTGCGTTGCCCGCCCCAGGCTGCCTCCTTCATCTCCCGGGAGAAGACTCTGAGGCAGGATTCGAGCGCAAGTGATTTATGTGGGAGGAGATCCCAAGAAGCATGTGTAGGGGAGTGGGGAAGTGAGACAGGGAGGAGAGGGAAGCCAGAACAGGGGACGTTCATGGACAACTGGCACCAGATCCCACTAGGGAGCTCAGAGTCAAAGCCTCAGAGCTGCTCCATCTGAGGTGAGAATGCTGCCCATGCACCTCCATGCATGTACTCAGTGAACACCTAGTGTGCACAGGTAAGGACTACTCACACGCACTTCTCCATAGCACCAGAGCATGCTTGTAGGCAGATAGCCTGTTGCATGGCAAGAGTGACATCAACACGAAATGAAACTGCCATGATGACCGATGTCTGACTCCAGCATACCACAGTGTTTTGCAGCAATTTTATTACTTTTTTAAGACAAAGTCTCGCTCTGTCACCCAGGCTGGAATGCAGTGGTGCAATCACTGCAGCCTTGACCCCCCCCAGACTCAAGTGATCCTCTGACCTTAGCCTCCCGAGTAGCTGGGACTATAGACACACACTATCACACCTGGCTAATTAAAAAAAAAAAAAATTTGAGGCCAGGCACAGTGGCTCACGCCTGTAATCCCAGCACTTTGGGAGGCCGAGGCAGGCAGATCACCTGAAGTTGGGAGTTCGAGACCAGCCTGACCAACATGGAGAAACTCCATCTCTACTAAAAATACAAAATTAGCTGGGCATGGTAGCATATGCCTGCAATCCCAGCTACTTGGGAGGCTGAAGCGGGAGAATCACTTGAACCCTGGAGGCAGAGGTTGCAGTGAGCTGAGATCGCGCCATTGCACTCCAGTCTGGGCAACAAGAGCAAAACTCTGTCTCAAAAAAAAAAAAAATTTGTACGTACAGGGTGTTACTGTCACATAGTGCTGGGATTTAGGCATGAGTCACCTGCCTGACCAGCAAGTTCTTAAATTCTGCAGCAAGTTCTTAAGACAATGGCTGTAGCATAGATAACCCTTCATAAAAATGCTAATCACGATGCTGGGGCGGTGGCTCACACCTGTAATCCCAGCACTTTGGGAGGCTGAGGTGGGCAGATCATGAGATCAGGAGATGGAGACCATCCTGGCTAACACGGTGAAACCCCGACTCTACTAAAAATACAAAAAAATTAGCCAGGCGTGGTGGTGGGCGCCTGTAGTCCCAGCTACTCGGGAGGCTGAGGCAGGAGAATGGCATGAATCCAGGAGGCGGAGCTTGTAGTGAGCTAAGATCACGCCACTGCACTCTAGCCTGAGCAACAGAGCGAGACTCCGTCTCAAGAAAAAAAAAAAACGCTAATCACGGCCGGGGCGTGGTGGCTCACGCCTGTAATCCCAGCACTTTTGTAGTCTGAGGCAGGTGGATCCTGAGGTCAAGAGATCAAGACCATCCCGGCCAACATGATGAAACTCCGTCACCACTAAAAATACAAAATTAGCCAGTCATGGTTGTGGGCACCTGTAATCCCAGCTACTCGGGAGGCTGAGGCAGGAGAATCGCTTGAACCCGGGAGGCAGAGGTTGCAGTGAGCCGAGATTGTGCCACTGCACTCTAGCCTGGTGACAGAGTGAGACTCCATCTCAAAAAAAAAAAAAAATGCTAATCTGGACTCCCCAGTGGTCAAGAGCTTCAGAATATCTGAGGCATGACCAGCTGCACATGTCTTTACCCTAAAAGCTTGCTATAAAAAGAATGTTTTCTGGAGGGTAGGTACAGGGGTGCACCATCTTGCAATTGCTCGACGGTGTCGCTATGGATAGATCTCAAAAGCATTTTATTGAGTAAATGAATTTGCAACTTCTGTTTGCAAGTCCCTATTTTCTTTCTGATAAACTGCACTTGTCAGCCTCTTTCTTTGGCCTCTCAGCTCCCTCGGTCTTTGGTGGTGGTTTGCATAGGCCTGCTCACCGCAGGACAATGATACACAAGCACAAACTCAGAATGTGCACCCGGGCACCCCCGTGTACAGACCCCTCCCATGTACAACACGAGCACACACATCCATGATGCACACACACATTCCAGAGCACACACCCCGTCCCCCCTTCCCAGTACAACAAACATACATCTGTCACTGCTTCTTACTCTGGCCTTTGGCTTGGGCCTGACAAAGGCTAGGGCATTAGGCCGGGCGCAGTGGCTCACACCTGTCATCCCAGCACTTTGGGAGGCTGAGATGGGTGGATCACTTTTGAGACCCGCCTGGCCAATATGGTGAAACCCCATCTCTGCTAAAAAATACAAAAATTAGCCAGGCATGGTGGCACACACCTGTAGTCCCAGCTACTGGGGAGGCTGAAGCAGGAGAATCACTTGAACCCGGGAGGCGGAGGTTGCAGTGAGCCAAGATGGAGCCACTGCACTCCAGCCTGAGCAACAGAGTGAGAGTAGTCTAAAAAAAAAACCAAACAACAACAAACAAAAGGGTAGGGCACTAAACATTTATGACAAGGACCGCACTCTTAGAAACTCCTAGAATGGAACTGCTGGCAGAAGTGGCAGTGCACCAGGAGTTAGTGGGGAGCCAGGGCAGCACCTTCCTAGAGTCACACCTGGACTCTCCAGCCTAGGATGCAACATCCCAAGTTACCAGCAAGGGGCGCCCGAGAGCCATGATGGTCTCCAGGTGTTTTCTAGGAAGTTGCTAGGTGTGAGGGTGTGTTTGTCTCTGGGTGCGTCTGAGGGACACGGCAGATCTCAGAGCCTCCTCTTAGGGGTTGAGTTGAGTGTGGTGGACGCACTCACCACCAATTCTGGGGACTGCCTCACTCAGGTTCCAATGCCCTGGCACAGAGCTGGTGCTCAGTTTGTGTTAGATGAGTGGATGAATTAACAAATGAATGAATGGATGACTGGGGAATGAGGAGATAGGACAGAACTCAAGAGAAAGAAGGTAAAAAGAGAAGGATGGACCCCAGAGATCAGAGGGGAGCTGGAAGAAAGAGAAATGCAGGGAATGGCAGGGAGGAGTCAAGGGGTCGATGAGTGATTTGGGGGCAGGGGCTCAGTCGGCCAGCCTCCAAGCCTTGGCCCAAATGTCTCCCTCCCAGATGCCTCCCACTGCTGCCCTCTTCAATGTTCATCTTTCTAGGCCGGTTGGGATTGTCATCTCCTCCAGGAAGCCCTCCCTGAGCACCTCCCCGTTGGGACCAGTCTTTCCTGCCTTTGTGCTTCCACAGCTCTGCAGGATCGTACCAGGGACCCTCTGCTCTGGCTGAAATGTGGGAAGTTGTATCAGACAGACGTAGATTTGGTTTGAATTCCTGTTCAACCATAATTGTGTGATCTTTGCCAAGACACCTAACCTCTGTGTGTGTGTGTGTTTTTTTTTTTTTTTTTTTTGAGACAGAGTCTCGCTCTGTCACCCAGGCTGTAGTGCAGTGGCACAATCTCAGTTCACTGCAACCTCCGCCTCCCAGGTTCAAGCGATTCTCCTGCCTCAGCCTCCCAAGTAGCTGAGATTACAGATATGCACCACCACGCCCAGCTAATTTTTGTATTTTTGTTAGAGATGGGGGTGTCACCATGTTGGCCAGGCTGGTCTCGAACTCCTGGCCTCAAGTGATCCACCCACCTCAGCCTCCCAAAGTGCTGGGATTACACGTGTGAGCCACTGCACCCAGCCTGAGACACTTAACCTCTCTGTGCCTCAGTTTCTTCACCTAGGGTAACACCAATAGCTCCCTCACAAGGTTTCTGTGAGAATTCAAGGAGATAAAGCACTGAACACTGGGCTTGGCCCATAGGAAACACTGAACAGAGGGCAGCAATGATTGCTGTCCTGTACCAGAGAGTCCCAACCTTAAGTGCTCCGTCCCATTGTCAAGTCGTTTGCTGTAGTTTGGGCTCATAACATATTGTCATCAGAGCCTGTAGTGAATACCCCGGCTCAATGAATATATGCTCCCTGATAACACTCATCTGTAATTCATTTTTTTTGACATGTATGAGAATATTCATTTCAGTGTTGCTTAAAATAATGAAACATAATTGGAAACAACTTAAAAGTATGCATATTGACAGGAGAATGGATGAATTGGGTATATATAGAATGCAATGTTAAGCAGTGAAAATGATTAAATTAGAGTCATATGTGTCGCTATGGATAGATCTCAGAAGCATTTTACTGAGTAAAAAAGCAAATTACAGAATAATGCATTCAGTATAATGTCATAGTATGTAAAACATTTGAATCCATGCAGACCAATGCTATGCCACATACAGCAATGTGTAGGAATAGAATAAATACACGTAGCAAAGATAATCAGAGATTAGATGGTGCCACCCTCCAAGAAGAAAGGTTGTGAAGTTGGCCAGGGCTTCAGCTGTATCTGGAAGCTTAACTTGTTTTGAGTTCCTTGAATATGGTAAAGGAAGAGAATTCATGTGAGACCTTCTCTATTTTAATCCCTAAGCATGAAATAGGATGAAGCAACTGAGGCTCAGGGAGGCGTGGCAAAGTGCCCATGCTTTCCCAGACACTGAGAAGTAGAGGTGGGAACTGAACCCAGAGCTCCTGACCCCAGCACGTTCCCTGCCAGGGCAGGCTGCTTGGAACTGCTGGTGGTGGTTTCAGAGGCAAAGAGTATCCCCAAGTTGCTACAGCAGAGCAGCTCTGCCAGGCTGAGCAAGAAGGGTGGGCTTTTTGGTCCACTGGGTCCAGGCAGGGCTCAGCCCATGCCCGGTAGGAGCTTGGGTCCAGGCCAAGCCCAAGGAAGGTTTCCGGCCTTAAGGTCTGTTTCCTGGCACTCTCCTGGTGGAGTCAGAGGTCAGGGCTGGAGCCAGGCTTGGGCAGGGTCTCCACTGCAGGAAGTGGAGGCCTCTGAGCCTCTGAGCCTCCAATCCAGTTACCCTTTTACTCCTGCCACCTCCCTCACCTCTCAGGGCATCCAGGGGCCCAGGCAGGAGGAGGTGCATGAGTGGGCACCAGTCTCAAGGAGATCCAAGGCTTCCTGTTCCTGTCCAGGAACCCCAAACCCTTCAGGGGCAGAGGTGTTCTGAGACACAGGCTGGCAATCATTCATCTGTCATCTCCTCCTTCCATGAACCCACAAAGTGCCAGGGCCTGTACCAGGCTCTGGGGAGACAGCCCCTACCCTCTAGGGCCTCAGTGGCTGGTGGGAGGAGATTTGATATGTAAATAAACAGACACCTAGTAGATAACACTTGTGTGGATTGAAGTCAATGAAAAGTATCTAATTAAGTATGAGCTCTGGAAAGGCCAGTAGAGACTGGCTAGTGTGGCCCAGAGAAAGGCTGGGACTTGTCAATGTCATAGAGTGGTTCAACGGCATAGCACTGACAATAGAACCCAGGACTCCAGACACAAGCCAGGGCTCTTTCTGCTGCATCCTACCCCTGCATTTTCTATTCAAGTGTATCACTGTGAAAAAATTCAAGTGAACAGAAAAATTTATTTTGTTTTGTTTTGTTTTTTTTATTTGAGACGGAGTCTTGCTCTGTCGCCCAGGCTGGAGTGCAGTGGCGCGATCTCAGCTCACTCACTGCAAGCTCCGCCTCCCGGGTTCATGCCATTCTCCTGCCTCAGCCTCCCGAGTAGCTGAGACTACAGGTGCCCGCCACCACGCCCGGCTAATTTTTTGTATTTTTAGTAGAGACGAGATTTCACCATGTTAGCCAGGATGGTCTCAATCTCCTGACTTTGTGATCCGCCCACCTTGGCCTCCCAAAGTGCTGGGATTACAGGCGTGAGCCACCACGTCCGGCCGTGAACAGAAAAATTTAAACAGAACCATGCCTCTTGGGAAGCCACCAGCAGGCTTTGTCACATCCTCTCAGTGATCATGGCTGGTGCCTTCCCACTCTGAACAAGATGCTCTCCTTGTTTCCTGGGACACATTTCATTTTGTGGGTAGGAACTTCTTTCATTAATTTTATTACTATTATTTTTTTTTTTCTCACCCAGGCTGGAGTGCAGTGGTGCGATCTCAGCTCACTGCAGCCTCTGTCTCCCGGGTTCAAGTGATTCTCCTGTCTCAGTCTCCCAAGAAGCTGTGACTACAGGCACGCACAACCACACCCAGCTAATTTTGTATTTTTAGTAGAGACGGGGTTTCTCCATGTTGGCCAGGCTGGTCTCGAATTCCTGACCTCAGGCGATCCGTCTGCCTCGGCCTCCCAAAGTGCTGGGATTACAGGCGTGAGCAACCACGGCTGGTCTTCTTTCATCAATTTTAATTTTAATTTTTGTAAAGTACTGTTTTTTGTTTGTTTGTTTAAGACAGAGTCTCACTCTGTCACCCAGGCTGGAGTGCAGTTGTGCAATCTTGGCTCATTGCAACCTCTGCCTCCCAGGTTCAAGTGATTCTCATGCCTCAGCCTCCTGAGTAGCTGCAATTACTTGCGGGCACCACCACACCCCGCTAATTTTTGTAATTTTTAGTAGAGACAGGATTTCGCCATGTTGGCCAAGCTGGTCTCAAACTCCTGACCTCGAGTGATCTGCCCATCACAGCCTCCCAAAGTGCTGGGATTACAGGCCTGAGCCACTGTGCCCAGCCTAAAAGAATTGCTTTTTAAAAAAAAATTTTTGTGGAGACAAGGTCTCGCTCTGTTGCTCAGGCTGGAGTGCCGTGGTGCAATCATGGCTCACTTGCAGCTTTGAACCCCTGGGCTCAAGTGATCCTCCTGCCTCAGTCTCCCAGGGGAAATGGTTTTACCTCACAATGTTATTGAAAGGCGGTGCTTGTCTAAAGCATCCTCCCACCTTGGCCTCCCAAAGTGCTAGGATTACAGGCAATGGCCACGGCATCCAGCCTCAGCCTCCCGAAGTGCTGGGATTACAGGCATGGGCCACCGCATCCTGCCATGGCCTCCTGAAATGCTGGGATTACAGGCATGGGCCACCGTGCCCGGCCTAGAGCTTCTTTAAGTGGAGGCTGGGAGGTGTTTTCTGACACCAACCACTTTTTCATCTATTTGACATCAACTGGGTATGCAACAATTCAATTCATTTCTGACACTGTCTACCTGACTTTAGCATCAGATCCCACAATTTAAAGGGCTCGGGGCTCAGCCCCACAAGACTGTCCCCCTTCAGACACCGGTTGAAAGTCCTGGGGCCACCTCACCCCCATAATTCTGACCAACCAGCTATAAATTGGAGACTCCCACAACCCCCTCCTCAGGTTTAATAATTTGCTATTAATAGAACAGCTCACAGAACCTAGGAAGGTGATTTACTTACATCTACTGGTTTGTGATAAAGAATACAAATAGCCAGGCGCTGTGGCTCATGCCTGTAATCCCAGCACTTTGGGAGGCCGAGGTGGGAGGATCACTTGAGTCCAGGAGTTCAAGACCAGCCTGGGCAACATAGTGAGACCTCATCTCTACAAAAAAGAAACAAAATTAGTCGGGTGTGGTGGTGTCCACCTGTAGTCCCAGCTGCTCTGAAGGCTAAGGGGGGATAGGGTGACTTCAGCCTGGGAGGTTGAGGCTGCAGTGAGCTATGATCATGCCACTGTACTCCAACCTGGGCAACAGAGCAAGACCTTGTCTCAAAACAAACAAGCAAACAAAGAAACAAAAAGGGTACAATGAACAGCCAGCTGAAGAGGTCAGGAAGGGTCCCGAGACTGGAGGACGCCATTACTGAGACCAACAGGACTGGAACAGGCTTTAGAGACCATTTGGTCCCCTATTTTGTCCCCCAAACTCCTCCTTTTCCAGTTGGGCAAACTGAGGCCCAGCTCATTCAGCAAATTAATAACAGAGCCGGGTCTAGAACCCAATTTTCTCAACTGTCAAATAATGGTGGCAACAGCTAGTATTGATTGAGAGCCTACTACATTAGGGATAAACCTGGTGGAGCAGATATTATCTCAGGTGAGGAATTTGAGTCTCAGAAAAGAGAAATAACTTACCCAAGGTAACCCAGCTGGTACAACTGGTACAAAGAAGAACCTCACTGCCAAATTCCTCTCTTGGGAAAATGACTCTTTTTTGTTTGTTTGTTTTTTGAGACAGAGTCTTGCTCTGTCACCCAGGCTAGAGACAGAGTCGTGCTCTGTCACCCAGCTGACGTGATCCCAGCTCACTGTAGCCTCCACCTCCTGGGCTCAAGCTATCCTCCCACCTCAGCCTCCTGGGGGAAATGGCTTTTACCTCACAATGTTATTGAAAGGATGTTGTCATCTAAAGCATATTTGCAGGAAGGAACAAGTTGTCATCTGTTGCTCCCACATCTTAGTGGGGTTGGCAGAAGGAAGTCTGCTCCTTTGTCAAGGAAACCCCCCACCCCCCACCCCAGCTGAGAATCAAGATTGCCAGGAGCCACTCTGCTGGGTACAAGAAAGAACAGGGAATATTGGCTTTTCTAGTCAACAGCTGAAAGCCATCCATTTTTCAGGCTCAGCAGCCAGAGGGTGGGGGGACTACGGGGGCAGTGGGAGCCACGCAACAGGGGCAGGGGGAAGAGAGAAGCTGGAGAAAGGTCTCCTGTGGAGTAGCAGTCACAGAGCAGTGTGGCGGGGGCTGTGACTCTGCTGACAGAACATGACAGTCACAGAAGGTGGGGCGGCAAGAGGGGCTGAACACTGACCCAGAAGCAGAGATTCCGAGTGAGGGGTGACAAAAGGCCATAACAGCCTTCTGGGCTCCTTGAAAAATAGCAGGGAAGGCTCTGGACTTCCCACAGCCCGCGGGATGGAGACTTGAGCCATTATATCTGACGATTAAAGGAAAGGGGCTGGGCACGGTGGCTCATGCCTGTAATCCCAGCACTTTGGGAGGCCGAGGCAGGCGGATCATTTGAGGTCACGAGTTCAAGACCAGCCTGGTCAACATGGTGAAACCCCATCTCTACCAAAAATACAAAAGTTAGCTGGGTGTGGTGGCATGTGCCTGTAATCCCAGCTACTCGGGAGGCTGAGGGAGGAGAATCACTTGAACCTGGGAGGGAAGGTTGAAAGGCTGAAGTGAGCCGAGATCGCACCACTGCACTCCAGCCTGGGAGACTCGGTCTCAAAACAACAACAACAACAGCAACAAGTCCTAATGTGTCATCTATGCCAATTCCTGTCGTCTAAATATTTTCCTTATGGCTGATTTCAAGCTACCTGTGTTTTAACAACCATTCACCACATTTCAGAACATTTAACAATTGGCTCTTGTGGGCCAGCACACGGCTGCAGCCACTTGTAAGGTAATCAAGCACTCGGAAATGTGCCTGGGACACGGGGAGCACTTTGTGAACACTCGCTGTGATTGTGAGCCAGTCAAGTCAACAGTGTTCCGGAAGTCCCCTCCCTACCTCCACTTCACAGAATAGGAGATTGAGGTTTGGAGAAGTTCACCTGTTTGCCCCAGGTCACAGCACAAGCCTCTTACTTGCCATCCTACCTTCCGTGGGCGCTGTTCTCTCAGCAAGGTTGTACATAAGCCTGCCTGTGACCGTCCTCCTGCACCCTCCTTACAGGGACTTTCCCGGGCCCCATCAAGATGGAAGCCCTGCTGCCTCCCAGATTGGCTGCTCTACCCGCAAAGCCCTCAGGTAGCTTGGCGGGCGGGAAGCTCTCGCTGGCAGGGACTCCTGCCAAGACACTCCTGCCCAGTGCTCCTGAGCTCAGATCTGCCCCGGCTTGTGCCTGCCACACGTGGACTTGGGGAAGCGCTGTTTTTGGCAGTGGGTGAGCAGGGGCCCCATATCCTTGAGGGTGTTAGGTGAGGAGGACGCGTGACTCATTGTGCTCTGGTGGGTATAAGGCTGCAGCCGGGGGAGGGCCAGGTCCAGGCCCAGGAGAGATTTTCCAGTCTGGCAGGCAAGTTGGCTCAAGGCCAGGTATAGGCTCAGGACACAGTGCCAACAGTTGCCTGAGGCTGGACACAGATGCCCTTCGGGCAGGGTGGAGGGCTCTTGGCTCTAGCTGTCCCCTGAACTGACCTGGGTGTCACAAACATGTGGCTGCTGAGCTGGGCTTATAAGAGCCATGTGGCTGAAGGGATAAGGGGGCACTTCCCACCCTCTCAGGCCCCAGGGAAGGAGAGAAACTGCTGAGTGGCAGGTGAAGGCTTAATGGGCAGCACCTGCGCTAATGGGTCAGGGTCCTCAGGTCTCTGGAGAAGGGAGCTACTCCCCCTACCCAGGGGAGCACAGAGAATGAGATGCCCTGGAACTTCTGTGCTTGGGGTTGGGGAAGGGCCCCTAGTGTTCTTGGTGAGCACAGGATGGGCAGAGGATGTTGGTGGGACTGTGGCCCTTGGTGGGTGGGAGGGGGGATAGGTGAGAACGAGGAGAGCCGGTTGGGGTGGGTGCAGGGGGAGGGCAACGGATGATGCACAGCTACTTTTCAGCCAGTTTATCCTTGGCAATGAAGCCAAGGATCCAATGCTGGAGGTGGTGGAGAGGGGCCAGGTGGGGCAGCGGGTACCACTGTGGCTGGAGATGGCAGGACAGGGCACCCCACCACCCAGGACCTTCTGAGACTCTGCATCTTCTCTGCAGCGCTGGAAGCGGGGGCAGCTGGGCTTGGCTGGGGAGTGGAGAATGGGGCGAGTGGGGGATGGGACTGTTGCTGTCCAACATCCTGGGTCTCCCGACTAGACCCCTCCCAGTGCTGCTCAGTTCACAGGGCCACTTCCTGAGTCCTCACCGAGTGGGAGGGACAGCCTACCCTCTTTTGCACTTAAGAAGGCCAGGTTCTCACTCAAGCCTCCTGGGCAAGCTTGGGCAAGTCTCTAGCCTTCTCTGAGCCTCGATTACCTCATCTGGAAAACAAAATACCTCTTAGGGGTGCTGTGAGGATTAAATGGGAGGGAAGGAGGCTGAGAAGGGCCTGGGACCCACAATATCATGTTCTATGGCACATGATATGTGCCTCACAAATATCAGCTTCCCAGAGTTGAGCCTAGGAAAGAGGTGGGGCAGACCCTCTTCCCCATATCCTTCCCATCATGCGCCTCGGGCTTGGAGTCAGCTGGACTCCAGCCGGCCCAGCCTAACTCCAGCCTGGGCCCTAAGAGCCCAGGATCGAAGGCCAGAACTTCCCCTCCCCCACCAGGAAAGGGGCCTCCCACTTCCCACTCTTGACTCCCAGCCCCTTCTGGCTCTGAAGGCCTCTGTGGCCTTCAGTGGGGCTGGAGGTTCCCCTGAGGTGGGAGGCTGCAGAGGGACTGTCCTGATCTAGGACACAGCCTGGCTTTCTGGGAAGATGGAGGAATAGCACATTCTTCCTGAAATAATTGTCCTAGAGCTATTTCCAGTGCCTCTTAGGCCAGAAATGGGTAGTGATCTCGATGCCTGGGACCTTCAGGACAAGCATCCTAGAGAGGCCCAGCCCTCTTGCTGGGTGCCTGCCCACCCGGCCCCCCCACCCAGAGCTGAACCAAGCCCTGGCTCAGGCCCCACAGGGGAACTGTGGACACCGCTTCCCTGGTCCACCGAGCTCCCTCGCACTCCTCTTCCACTGGCTGCAGGCAGCCCTTCTGATCCCTCCTCCTGGCTCCCTGTTTCAGCAGCTGTAACTACCCAACCCAGGCAAAAGACTCCTAGTGACTGTGGACTGTGGATTGTGACAGGCCCACACAGGAGTTTCTATTACTAAAGAACTTTGTATGGCCGGGCACGGTGGCTCATGCCTATAATCCCAGCACTTTGGGAGGACGAGGCAGGTGGATCACAAGGTCAGGGGTTCGAGACCAGCCTGACCAACATGGTGAAACCCCGTCTCTACTAAAAATACAAAAAAATTAGCTGGGCGTGGTGGCAGGCACCTGTAATCTCAGCTACTCAGGAGGCTGAGGCAGGAGAATTGCTTGAACCCAGGAGGCGGAGGTTGCAGTGAGTCGAGATTGCACCACTGCACTCCAGCCTGGGCGACAGAGCAAGACTCTGTCTCAAAAAAAAAAAAAAAAAAAAAAGAACTTTGTAATCCTGGATCTGGTCATTAGCAAACATCAGATAAACCCAAATTGGAAAACATTCTCCACAATAACTGGCATGTACTCTTCAAAAATGTCAAAGTCATAAAAGACAAAGAAAGGCAATGATTCCAGGTCGAAGGAGCCCAAAGAGTCATAAGAACTAAATGCAATGCCTGATCCCAAAATGAATCCTGAATCAGGAAAATAATTGCCATGAAGGACATTAGAGGGACAATTGGTGAAATTTGAATATGGGCTGTAGATTTGATAATAGTACTATAGTGAAGTTCAGTGTCCTGAATTTGATCATTATGGTGTGCTAGAAAATGTCCCTGTTGGCCAGGCACAGTAGCCACGCCTGTAATCCCAGCACTTTGGAAGGCCGAGATGGGTGGATTACCTGAGGTCAAGAGTTCGAGACCAGCCTGGACAACATGACGAAACCCTGTCTCTACTAAAAATACAAAAATTAGCTGGGCATGGTGGCTTACGCCTGTAGTCCCAGCTACCGGGGATGCTGAGGCAGGAGAATCGCTTAAACTTGGGAGGCAGAGGTTTCAGTGAGCCGAGATCACACCACTGCACTCCAGCCTGAGCGACAGAGCAAGACTCTATCTCAAAAAAAAAAAAAAAAAAAAAAAAAAGCTGGGCACGGTGGCTCACTCCTGTAATCCCAGCACTTTGGGAGGCCAAGGCAGGCAGATCACCTGAGGTCGGGAGTTTGAGACCAGCCTGGCCAACATGGTGAAACCCTGTCTCTACTAAAAATACAAAAAATTAGCCAGGCATGGTGGTGCATGCCTGCAATCCCAGCTACCTGGAAGGCTGAGGCAGGAGAATTGCTTGAACTCAGGAGGCGGAGATTGCAGTGAGCTGAGATTGTGCCATTGGACTCCAGCCTGGGCAAGAAGAGCAAAACTCCGTCTCAAAAAAAAAAAAGAAAATGTTTTTGTTCTCCCAGCATGAGATGCACATGGAAGTAACGGGGTGAAAGATCCTGTTGTCTGCAACTTACTCTCAACATAATAAGTATGTGTGTAAGGGAGGGGGTGATAAATATGGCAAAAGTTATAATTAGGGGATTTGGATGAAGAGTATATGGGAGTTCATTGTCTTATAAGTTTTCAGTAAGCCAACATTTTTCAAAATAAAAGCTACAACTGTATATATTCAACATTTGAGGGAAGCAAATGATGGGGAGAGTCTTTTCCTGGCACCTATTATGAGACCTCAAATGAGAATCTTGTTCATTTGTTCAACAAATATGTACTGAATGCCTCTTATAGACCAGAGGCCCCAATGAGAGGCACTGGGTTTTGAAAGTTCTGAAATTTGCTCCCTGAAGAGTCCTGAGATTGAGGCTGACCGGAGTTATATTTGAGCTAGCGTAGATCTTCCTGGCTCTTGGCATAATTAAACTGAGAAAACCAATAGCAAACGCTGGAAGACAGCCACCCCACCCTTGTTTCAAAAATAGGGCCCATCTGTCCTGGCAGGCTTAAAGTGGCTCTGGCCCTGAGGCAGGGGCCTGACCAAGATGACCTCGAAGGCCCCTCCCAGCTCTAGGATTTCATGATTCCATGACATGGTCAGCAGTCCAGAGTGGCAGCATGAGGGCATCCCTCGAGGAGAGCAAGAGGAGGTCTAAATCATCTACCTCCTAAAACACAGAGTGAGAAGGGAGAGGCCCCTGGTGGCAGGCGGGGACCAAGCAGTAGGAGAGGGAAGGGCAGGGTCCTGCAGGGATTAGCCCTCCCTGGCCTCTTACTTTTCCAGAGGAGGAGATGGGGTGGGGTTGGACCAGGCAGGAAAGAGGCAAGGGTCTGGACATTCCACCCATATCAGACCCAAAAGACAAGGGCAGCTGAGGGGCCCGGGCTGGAAGGAGGGCAGGCAGCTGTTTGATGGGTGGGATGTGCTTAAACACTGCTCTGTTTTCACTAGGCAGACATGGAAAATCCGCATCAAGCTGGTAGCAGTAGGGGAGAGAAGTCAGAGCCTTCCTTCTGGCTAGGGGGGTGGGGTGGAGTGAGTCCTGGGGAGCCAGGGGACAATGGGGACAATGGGGAATGGCACTGCTTCTGGCTGGGCCCAGGGTCAGGAGGTGGGGTTAAGTGGATGGGACATCTCTTTGGCCTGGTCAGGTCTTTGTCTCTGAGAAGTACCCACGTTTGGGCCAGGAAGAGTGGGAACCCCCATCCCCTCTCCCCTTGTGAGGTGGGTGAGGAGATTCTGTACTTTCAGAGAGGACCCAGGCCAAATCCCTCGAAAAGTTCTGATCTCATAATCCAGCCCCATCAGCGGGTTTATCACGCCACCTGGCCCTCACCCTCATTTGGGGTTCTTAAAGTCAGGATCCACTTACTAGCAGGGTTACCTATAGTCCCTACTTCTTACCAAGGCCCCCATCTAGGCAGGCAGAGCGGGTGTGCTGAGAATTCATCCTTAGCAGGCTATGGGGGAGGCCAAATTCACCGTGATGATGTGACATTGTCTGTTAGGGGTCAACAGAGACACCCAAGATGCTATCTTGACCCCACCACTTACAAGCTGTGTGATCTTAGGCCAGTCCCGTCATCTCTCTGAGTCTCAGTTTCCCCATCGGCTAGGAATAGAATAGTAACTACCTCCTTGATTTGTAGCAGGAATTAAAGGAGTTAGCCCACAGGGGACACCCAGTGAGGAGTGTGGCACACAGTGAGAGTGTGTATAGCATTGCATCCATGCTAAGATACAGTTTTTAGTATCAGGGTGCATCGCATAGTTGATGGTTAGCTTTTTGATATGACCTCAAAAGCAGGTGTGTCTCTGCTTGGAATTTCACCATTAGAGATTCAGTCCTTGGCCTCTGTGGTCTTCTGGAGTACCCGCTTCAAGGGGGAATGGGAATTTCCAAATGTGGGCTAAAGCTAAAAGAAAAAGAAGGCACTGCCCCACTTCTAGGCGGGCCCCTTGGTCTCAGTCATCACGATGGTCTGGCCTTATGCCCCATCTCTCATGCTTTCCCTGGTGCATTCTGAAGAAGAGGCTGTTGGTTTTCCAGTTTGAGAATTCCTGGGCCTGGGAGGAGGATGGGGAGAGAAGCAGGACATGGAGCCCTGGGGGCAGAGGGAACACCTGGAGAGAAAGCCTGGAGGGTGGCGGCAGGGAGAGCAGCTGAGCTGAACTAACTCTGCCCCTGCCAGGCCCCGGTAACCAGTAACCAATCTCCAGACACTGTCACCGCTCAGCTACGAAGCTTTGTCCACCCAGCCAGGATGATGTCTGGATACCAGGCGAGCCATTCCAACACTCACGGCCGCTTGGGCCATCCCAACAACACATCCTTTCCAGCCCAAATTCCAGGCTGGACCAAATGCACCCTCCTGAATGAGGCCAAGAGCCTCAAGCGCCTCCACACCCGGAGTGGCTCTGGCTTGGAGTCCAGCAGCTGCAGCAGCTGCTCTGAGCAGCCCTTCAACCCCACTAGGCTTCTGCTAGGGAGAATCTGCATGGGCCGGCCCTGCTACTCCAAGTACGTAGAAACAAGTCACCTGGTGAACCCCAAGGTGGCCAGAAAGACCGTTTTCCAGGGCAGCCCCTGCTGCCTGCTCTGTAAGGATCGTCCCTCGGACTCCTCCAGCCCCACGTTCCTGGACGAGCTCATCAAAGGCATCAACTACCTGGACCAATCCACCAATGCCTGTAACAACTGCCACAAGACATTGCAGAGCCTGCCAAATCTTGCAGCCAACTACCTGAAAAGGGCTGCCAGCTCCCTCAAGCCAGGACCACCCCTTGCCCCAAAGTTACTCCAGCCGCAGCACCAGCGTGACCATCCCAAACAACTCCACCACCAGCACCTGCATGGTGCCATCCCTCAGGGGTGCCAGTGCCCTGCAGTGCCTGGATGACTCCACCAACACGAGTTATCTGTGCAGGTCTCATTGCCAGAACTTCACTATCGCGCTGCCGCGGGGTCCACGTACAAAGCTGCCTGAGCTCCCTTTGTTTAGCAATGGGCTCTTTGCCTTAGGTTGTCTGCCCAAGGTCTGGGAAGCAATCTGCTCAGGCTGGAGTGCCCCTGAGCCCATCTCCAAACCCCCAAGCTGGTGGTGACACTGACGCCAACCATGAAATGGGCACATGCCCCTCAGGCCACAGTTGTGGAAAACAAATCGTCTATGGCAAAATACCTCTTCTAAGACTTTGTTGGAGGGGAATGGCCATTTAGATTAGGTTTATAAACTCAAGGGCTTCTGGGGCCAGGCAGGGAAAAGTGAAATGAGAGAATTTCAGGCAGGGCAATAGCAGGGAATGATAGAGACTGTGGATGGGTGGAGAGGGACTGCCTAGTCTCAACCTGCCTCTCAAACAGGTTGAGGCCTTTATAAGAGAATCCAGGGAACTGATTTTTTTTTTTTTTTGAGTCTGAGTCTCGCCCTGTTGCCCAGGCTGGAGTGCAGTGGTGCAATCTCGGTTCACTGCAACCTCCGCCTTCTGTGTTCAAGCGATTCTCCTGCCTCAGCCTCCTGTGTAGCTGGGATTATAGGGACACGCCACCATGCCCAGCTAATTTTTGTATTTTTAGTAGAGACAGAGTTTCACCATGTTGGTCAAGCTGGTCTTGAACTTCTGACCTCATGATCTGCCCGCCTCGGCCTCCCAAACTGCTGGGATTACAGGCATGAGCCACCGCGCCCGGCCTCAGGGACCTGATTTTTATATGTCAGCGACAAATTAAAAAATGTCATGATGCTCTGTGGGCTGAACAAAAATACTTGCAGGCTAAATGTGAAACCCACAGGTCTTGGCTTGGAATCTCTGGTTTAGATCCTGAATGGATCACTGAGGAGGTTGCTGGCCTCCCTTAGCCTTGGTTGCCCCATGTGAAGAAACAGACTAGCTGTCCATTCCCAACTCCTATGCGTATTCCTCTCTTTTCAGGATTGTTGATTTTAGCACAGTCCCATGTGAGCAGAAATGTAGAATTAATACGAATTATAAGAAAAATAACAAGCACTCATAGAGTACTTATTATATAGCAGGAACTGTTCTAAGTACTTGATATATGTTTATTCTTTTAAAGGTGTGATTTTAATGATCAGGGCCTAGGTTAGACATAGAATAAAGCTTCTTGGTGGCTAGTGTGAGAGGCATTGGAACAGGCCACGAGGGATAGTAGCAGATAGTGGGATGGCCCTTTTTGGGAAATCTCTGCAGAGTGGTTCTGTCTGTGCCAGGGGAGGGCTGGAAGGGTCAAGATGAGCTGGTCCCCTTTTCCCACTACGCTGAATTTCTTGCTGGGAATATCTGGGAAAATGTTCCCTGGGCCACCAAGAACTCCAACTGAGCTCCTTCAGAGACCCAACTGAGCCTGGTGCTGGAACATAGGGCATTCAGCAACCCACCATCCTGCTGGCTAAGGGACCCTGGAGACAGGGATTCCAGCCTAGTCCCACCACTAACCTGCCCTGAGATCTTGGATATACCACTTCTCACTCCAGTCCTCGGATTCCCCATCTGTAACAAGGGTGCAGTAGCTCTGATGATCTCTAAGGGCCCTTAGACTGACGTTTCTGAGTGTCTCCTCTCGGTCCCAGGCCAGGTCTGGAGCCTCTCAGGCTGAGGATTGAGAGTACCTGCACCCAAGAACTCAGGCCTCCTGTACCCTGAGCCATCTTCCCAGGCTAACCAGGGGCCGTTTCAGGCCTCAGGGCCCATTTCTATATGGTGATGAACTTCAGGCTTCAGGTCTCTTATCGCTTGAGCTCTCCTCATCACCCTGGCAATGTGAAGGCCAATAGCAGCTCAGACTTCAGAATGGGGCTGACCTTGAGATAATGCAGAACCTGGAGGCCCACCAGGTTCCATGGTGTTTGGAGGCAGTGGCCAGTCAGAGAAAGTGACAAACCTGAGTATCCCCACCATGAGATCACCACAGTGGTCCCAGGGCAGGAGGAGGGAAGGGGCCAAACTCCTGGCCCACTGAATTCACCCTCCCTTCTATTCCATCTCTGGAGGACAAGGGCGATCCTCCCTGGGCCTACAGTGTAGTATGTGGCATACTCCTTTCTCTGTTGCACCCCTTCCCTCCTCAGGGAGAAGACTTTGGCTTTAGTCTGGTGGGTCCTCATCTTGCCAGAGACCCATTCCCCAGGTGAACATTCGCAGGAACACAGCTTGTTAGAATCCATCTGGCCTAGTTCAAGAGATAGTTCAAGGGTGTCCCGACTCCCAAAGCCTCTGTCTGGCCGTCTAAAGCCACCCTTCCCATTCCAGGGCTGTATTTTCCTGGCTCTCAGAGGCCTCAGAGCGGTCTGTCCCTGACTCTCCTGGAGATGCTCACCTCCAAAACGGTGCACTTTCTCCCAATGAGAGTGTAAGATCCTTGCCTAGGGTGCTGCTCTTAAGGTCTCCAGTATCTAGCTCGCTTCTGGCTCATGACAGGGACTTGAATATTAGACTAATGTTGATTACAAGCCTTGCACTCAATAGGTGCCCAGTAATAATAACTACTATTATCTTAAGGATGATTACAGGGTCTCATGTAATGGATGTTCAATAATTAACAATAGTAATGATGACAGCCAACATTAATTAAGCTCTTGGTTTTGGTTTTTGTTTTTTTTCTTTTTTCTCTTTTTTTGAGATGGAGCCTCGCTCTGCTGACCAGGCTAGAGTGCAGTGGCGCGATCTTGGTTCACAGTAACCTCCGCCTCCCGAGTTCAAGTGATTCTCATGCCTCAGCCTCCTGAGCAGCTGGGATTACAGATGTGCACCACCACATCAGCTAATTTTTGTATTTTTAGTAGAGATGCGGTTTCATCATGTTGGCCAGGCTTGTCTCAAACTCCTGACCTTGTGATCCACCCACCTCAGCCTCCCAAAGTGCTAGGATTACAGGTGTGAGCGACTGAGCCCGGCCTGTTTTTTTTTTTTTTTTTTTTTTCTGAGACGGTGTCTCGCTCTGTCGCCCAGGCTGGAGTGCAGTGGCACAATCTTGGCTCATTGCAACCTCTGCTTCCTGGGATCAAGTGATTCTCCTGCCTCAGCCTCCTGAGTAGCTGGGATTACAGGTGCCTGCTACCATGTCTGGCTAATTTTTGTATTTTTTAGTAGAGATGGGATTTCGCCGTGTTGGCCAGGCTGGTCTCGAACTCTTGACCTCAAGTGATCCACCTGCCTTGGCCTCCCAAAATGCTGGGATTACAGCATGAGCCACCGCCCCCGGCCGCACAGCAACTCTTTAAGGATGGTACCATTATCCTTATTTTACAGATGAGCAAACTGAGGCACAGAGTGGTCAGGTATAAATGATTATGATAAAGATGATTAAAGTGCATAGAACACATTGGCTTTTCAGAAAATATTCGGTATTAACATTACAGAGTACTATATGCAGAATAGGTACACAATAATATAATTATCTTCACAGGGACAACATCGTGCAAATGCAAGGTGTTCTGCAAATGCACACAGTAGGTGCTCAATGAATGGTAGATGTCATTATAGAGCCTCGTACTGAGTAGGTGCTCAAATGAGGTTTTCCCATTGGTTGGGGTTTGGATTGTATCCCAGAGAGACAGGATCTCAGCCCTTTGCCCAAACTGCTTCTCAGGATAGATACTTACTGTTCACAAATCCCTTCCACAAGTTATTCAGCCAGAGTTCAGGGAAAATAAGCATGTTAGGGAAGGTCCTCTGCTCCACATGGCCATGCAGAGGCCACAGGAAGCCTCCCAGGTCTACAGTTCAAGCCATGCATCTGCAGGGTCCATGTAAACAGGAAGCAGCGTGCTGGCTGCAGACAATGCCACAGCCTGCTGTACTGTCCCCCTTGTGTTCAGGAGTGGCCTTGGTGTCCCCGTGGCTGGGAGTGGCCAAGGAAAGTCTTTCACACTTGCAGAAGTATGTCGCTCATTGAGCACTCACGCTGTGTGCCAGGCATGCTGCCGAGGCCTGAAACGGAGGCTCTCAACCCTCCCCAGCTTGCCAGGCTAGGTTTCAGTGCCCCATTTTGCAGAGGGGGAAACTGAGGCTTAGTGAGAGGAAGTGACTGCCCAAGCGCCTGCAGCTGGTTGCAGAGCTGGGATTTCAACCCAGGGTTCTAACTCTCAGCCAGTGTCCTTTTCATCCAAAGTACAGCTTCTTTTTATTTATTTATTTTTATTTCAATAGTTTTGGGGAAGAGGTGGTGTTTGTTTAGCTGCGTAAGTTCTTTAGTGGTGATTTATGAGATTTTGGTGCACTCATCACCTAAGCAGTGTACACTGTACTCAGTGTGTAGTCTTTTATCCCTCACCCCCCTCCCATCCTTCCCCCTACCAAGTCCCCAAAGTCCATTACATCATTCTTATGCCTTTGCATCCTCACAGCTTAGCTCCCACTTTTTTTTTTTTTTTTTTTTTTGAGATGAAGTCTCACTCTTGTCGCCCAGGCTGGAGTGCAATGGCGCGATCTCAGCTCACTGCAACCTCCACCTCCCGAGTTCAAGCGATTCTCCTGCCTCAGCCTCCCCAGTAGCTGGGATTACAGGCGTTTGCCACCACACCTGGCTAATTTTTGTATTTTTAGTAGAGATGGGGTTTCATGATGTTGGCCAGGCTGGTCTCGAACTCCTGACCTCAGGCGATCCGCCTGCCTCGGCCTCCCAAAGTGCTGGGATTACAGGCATGAGCCACCATGCCCGGCCAGCTCCCACTTATAAGTGAAAACATATGATGTTTGATTTTTCCATTCCTGAGTTACTTCACTTAGAATAATGGTCTCCAACTCCATCCAAGTTGCTGTGAATGCCATTATTTCATTCCTTTTCATGGCTGAGTAGTATTTCATGGTCAAAGTGCAGTTTCTTTTCTTTTTTCTTTTTCTTCTTCTTCTTCTTCTTCTTCTTTTTTTTTTTTTTTTTTTTGAGACAGAATCTTGCTCTGTTGCCCAGGCTGGAGGGCAATGGTGTGATCTCGGCTCACTGCAACCTCTGCCTCCCAGGTTCAAGCGATTCTCCTGCCTCAGCCTCCCAAGTAGCTGTAAATACAGGCATCCACCACCACGCCTGGCTGATTTTTGTATTTTTTAGTAGAGATGGGGTTTCGCCATGTTGACCAGGATGGTCTTGAACTCCTGACCTCAGATGATCCACCTGCCTCAGCCTCCCAAAGTGCTGGGATTACAGGTGTGAGCCACCGCACCTGGCCCAGTTTCTTTCTTACTATTTATTAAACAAATTCCAAGAGAAAGAGGAGTAAATCTTGGTCTCCAAAATATGTAG
This sequence comes from Gorilla gorilla gorilla, assembly GCF_029281585.2. NCBI lineage: Eukaryota > Metazoa > Chordata > Mammalia > Primates > Hominidae > Gorilla > Gorilla gorilla. Next base: position 217,898,275 of record NC_073224.2, read on the forward strand.
TAAATTAGGAAAAGCAAGGATGGTATTTAACATGAGTTTGGGCTGCCCCACAATACCAGTGTTCTAAACAGGGCAGAGTAAACCTGGAACATGCTCTTTCCAGTAAATAGTAAGCAAAGGGAGACATTTCCTCAAAGGTCATCTATGGTATCAGTTGCCCAGTCCAATGGTCTCTGCATCCTTTGGTATCATTGGGTATAGCTGCATGAAATTAAATTTTTTTGTATATTTAAACAAATCTGGTGTGGTCCTTTTCAAACAGACAATTTGATGTCACTTCTGTGATTCTAGAAAATAAATGCAGCTTTTTGGCTGGGCGTGGTGGCTCAAGCCTGTAATCCCAGCACTTTTGGAGGCCAAGGCGGGAGGATTGCTTGAGCTCAGGAGTTCAGAACCAGTCTGGGTGACATGGCAAATTCCCATCTCTACTGAAAATACAAAAATTGGCCGGGCGTGGTGGCGTGCGCCTTTCTTCCCATCTACTTGGGAGGCTGAGGTAGGAGGATTGCTTGAGCCTGGGAGGTCGAGGCTGCAGTGAGCTGAGATTATGCTACTGCACTCCAGCCTGGGAGACAAAGTGAGGCCCTGTCTCATAAACAAAAAAAAAAAAAGAAAAAAGAAAATGAAAAGAAATGCAGCTTTTTTATTACCAAGGTGTCTGTGCCAGAGAGAGACACTCATGCTATTCCTCATTCTCACTCCACCCCACATCTTTCCTCACGGGCCTAACTCTCCTAAGCCTCAGCCCTGCCGTCCCTCACCCCATTCCTGGGCCCTCCTTTATCCCTTACTGCCTCTTCTGTCTACACAGGACTGGTCCTGCTTGCTCTAAGAAACATAAAAAGGAGGCCTGAGTGGCAATCCACCCGCACCTCAAAATGCACCCGCACTGCCCTCTCTCAGCTGAAATCTGCAGGAGCAGCAAAGAGGCTCGGCCATGTGCTGTGCCTGAGCCGGTACCACCATTTTTGGCAAACTCTTTAACAGCCTCCCAGGCCCCTCCCAACAGGGCAGGAATTTCTGGTGAACAATTGAACAAAGCCGGGAACTCGGAGAGAGAAGGCACAGGACATTCCAAAAGGATTTCTCTCAAGCTCCAAAAGACAACATGCGGGAACACTGCAGAAAGCTCACGGCCAAGCAAAGAAAATCATGAAAGGGACGGAAAATCCGTCTGGGAGGAAGGGCAGTGCAGGCTGCAGGAAGGAACAAGGGACTGGGGGTGGTCAGGAGGCCTGGGTGGGAGGCCTTTCTCTGCCACTTGTATCCCTGCGGAGGCCATTCCACCTCCCTAGCCTTGGATTTGTGGTCCTTAAAAACTGAGGGAGCTGCAAAGTGAACACACGGACCCACACACAGCCATTCATAGCAATGCCCTTGTGAATAACAAAGACCTGGAAACAGCCCAAATATCCAACATTTCCATCATTCACATAATGAATGGCAGTGTGTTGATAAGACATGATACCAAATGATTATCAAAAATACTGTGTGCAGGCTGGGCGCGGTGGTTCACGCCTGTAATCCCAGCACTTTGGGAGGTCGAGGTAGGCAGATCACCTGAGATCAGGAGTTTGAGACCAGCCTCAACATGGAGAAACCCCGTCGCTACTAAAAATACAAAAATTAGCCAGGCGTGGTGGTGCATGCCTGTAATCCCAGCTACTCGGGAGGCTGAGGCAGGAGAATTGCTTGAACCTGGGAGGCGGAGGTTGTGGTAGGCTGAGATCACGCCATTGCACTCCAGCCTGGGCAACAAGAGCGAAACTCCATCTCAAAAAAAAAAAAAAAAAAGAAAGAAATATTGTGTGCAAAGGCAATGTCTTTTTTTGTTTGTTTGTTTGTTTGTTTGTTTTGAGACCGAGTTTCGCTCTTGTTGCCCAAGCTGGAGTGCAATGGCACGATCTCGGCTCACTGCAACCTCCGCCTCCCGGATTCAAGTGATTCTCTTTTCTCAGCCTCCCGAGCAACTGGGATTACAGGCGCCTGCCACCACACCCGGCTAATTTTTTGTATTTTTAGTAGAAATGGGGTTTCACCATGTTAGCCAGGCTGGTCTCGAATGCCTGACCTCAGGTGATCCGCCTGCCTCGGACTCCCAAAGTGCTGGAATTACAGGCATGAGCCATCGCAAAGGCAATGTCAATGCTATTCAAAGTAGCTGGCCCAGGAATTGTTCATGGGCACCATCCGTCACAAAGAGCTTGCACCAGAATATAAATCTATGTGCTGCTTCCAATATGGGACAAGAATGGCCAGGAAAAAAAAAATTTCAACTGAGCTAAACTGTCACTAAGCTGTGCTTATTGAAACAGTTGATATACACCCGGAGCGAGCTCTTTATCTCATCTCAGACTGGTAATAAACAGTTTGGGGGCTGGCACCACAGGCTCATTTTTAAGTAGCTCTGTTCCTTCCTGACACATAGAACGTGTTTATCTAAAAAATGTTCAGTGAGAAAGGCCGGGCACGGTGACTCACGCCTGTAATCTCAGCACTTTGGGAGGCTGAGGCGGGTGGATCACGTGGTCAAGAGATCGAGACTATCCTGGCTAACACGGTGAAACCCTGTCTCTACTAAAAATACAAAAACATTAGCTGGGCATGGTGGTGGGTGCCTGTAGTCCCAGCTACTCGGGAGGCTGAGGCAGGAGAATGGCGAATGGCATGAACCCGGGAAGCGGAGCCTGCAGTGAGCCAAGATCACGCCACTGCACTCCAGCCTGGGCGACATAGCGAGACTCCGTCTAAAAAAAAAAAAAATGTTCGGTGAGAAAAGCAAGACATGAAATCGTACATATGCATGGAAATGTACACAGTGATATCAAATGCATAATGTCTACACTGACGAGGGAAGGGAAAGAAGCATTTATGGAGCTCTAACCATGAGCCTGGCAGAGAAGTCTTCTATAGCTGAAGTAGGGGCTAATAGGCAGGAATGTGAGTGTGTGTACGGAGCCGTAAGAATTCCAGCCTGGCTGGAGGGGAGGGGTGGGAGTGGAGAGCCATGAGTGCAAATTCAAATTATAAAGACCATCTATGGTCAGCTCAGGAGCCAGGCTCCGGGGCAGCATTCGCAAAGTGTTATGAGAAACCCCAGCCCTATAAGATTTTAAAAGGATTTTCCATAAAAACCACTGGGTTCCATTCTCAAAGAGGGTGAGGAAGGCTGGATTAAATACAGTTGCACAGGCGACTTCACTGGAGGCCTATTCAAAAACCTTTCTGCTTTGGTGTCCCTTGAGATGGTCAAAGTGTGGGAAAGAGTGCAGGGTACCCAAACTTCTTTGGCCAAAGAACCTCTTTTTCAAAGAGCATCTCAGATTGCAGGTGACCCATGAGGCACAGTGTGGGAACCCTGCCTTGGGCCTGGGACCCCAGTCCAAGAAAGCAATTGATAATGATGAAGGGTAGTGGGGAAACATCAAGTTGGGGCAGGGGGTCAAATACAAGAGCTTTCAGAAGATTCACGCTTCTGCCTGAGCTGGGAGAAGCGCACTTCTGCCTGGCCAGAGTTGAGAACAGCCCACAGGGAGGCAGAACGGGTGTGGTTGAGAATGGGAGTTTGTAGAATCAGACCAACATGGACATGAATCCTGGTTCTACCTCTTACTGACTGCATGACCTGGGCAAGCCACTTCATCCCCTGGGCCTCAGTTTTCCCAGCTGGAAAGGGAGGGGAATAATAAAATGTACTGCCTTGCCTGCTCCCCAGGGTTTATCTTTGTTCCAAGCACAAACCAGAACAGGGACATTTACACTGTGTGCCACGTTTGAACTAATGTCTTGTTCTTTCATTTAAGTAACAATTATCCAAATGCCAACTCTGTGCCACACACTGTGCTCTTCACAGGGGATATAATTGGGACCAAGACAGAAACAAGACCTTCATGCCCTCTGCCTTCATTATGCCTCATAATATTAAATGATCTTCCAAATAATTACAATGGTCAAAAATGCTACAAGAAAAGCATGGCGGGGGGGCGCTGTGGGAAAGTGTGGTGGGGAACACGACCTCGCTTGGGAGGTCAGAGAAGATTTCTGTGGTCATGTGATGTTTGGACTCAATCTTAAGGCAGAGTAGAGTGAAGGGGGATGGGTGTTAACTGGGAAAAGCACTTAGGAGAGGGAACAGCAACTGCAAAGACTATGGTGGGGAAGGGCTGTGGCTGGATTGATGGGCAGGACTAGATCATGCCAGGCCTTGTGGGGTCCCCGCCCTCTCCATGGGAACTTTTGCTGCCTGCTTAGACCTACCTCCTGCCTCCCCTTCCTCCTCTTCTTCAGTACTATCTTCTTGTTTTTTCTCCTCCATCTCAATTCTTTCACACCAATTTCTGACTCTTCATTTTCACCCAAGGACATATTGTTACTCTATTAGCATTTGTTTTCCCACATGGGCATAGAAACTCTCGTGGGTAGTGTTTAGTTTCACTATTGAATGAATGTAGGGCCACAGCTAGCCTTACAGTGCCTTCACTCATATCAGCAAAAAGTACCCGTTCTGGGCCGGGTGCAGTGGCTCACGCCTGTAATCCCAGCACTTTGGGAGGCTGAGACGGGTGGATCACTTGAGGTCAGGAGTTCGAGACCAGCCTGGCCAACATGATGAAACCCCGTCTCTACTAAAAATACAAAAATTAGCCAGGTGTGGTGGCATGTGCCTGTAATCCCAGCTACTTGGGAGGCTGAGGCAGGAGAATTGCTTGAACCCGTGAGGCAGAGGTTGCAGTGAGTTGAGACTGTGCCACTGCACTCCAACCTGGGCAACAGAGCAAGATTCTGTCTCAAAAAGAAAAAAGTACCCATTCTGGGCAGATGTAGCCCCACAACAGGGCCCATTACAGTTCCTATTTACCCACTTGGCTGCACACCTTTGTTCAGTGAACAACCTGCCCAACTGTCCACTGCAGCCCTGAATGAATGAATGAATGAATGGACAAAGGAATGTGATTAAGATGAATGATAAGCTCTCAGGCAGAGAAAAGATTTGGAATGGGAGTGGAAGCCAGAAGATGAGTCCTACTGAATTTGGAGGAGTGGACAGGTAAGCCACAAACTCCAGCTGCTGGTTCCAGAACCCCCAACACCTATTCTCAGAAGTCAAGCTGTTTGACTATTTCTGCCTATCCAAGCTGTTGTAGTCTCTCCGTGCCCAGGGAACCTTGTATGAGGCTTGAGTTGTTTCTCTCCTCGAGTGTGACCAGCACCCTGAACTCTGTGTACATACAGTGAGATTATGGGCGCCTCCAAGGTTTTGCCAAGCCCAGAAGGCCTTGTGCCTGCTCCTCTTCTTAGCCATATGAGGAGATAGCCAGGCTCTAGACAAAGCAACTTGAGAGCATTTGCTAAAGATATCAAGGACTGCAAACTAAAACAGACCCAGGCAAATCCCTTAGTGGGAAGAAGAGGACGCAGAATAAATAGGTGGATGACCAATCCTCCGCTGCTGGAGCCGCCCTGGAAGACTTTCTCAACATGCCGTATATTCCTGCTTTCTGCGTGTCAGCCCAGCTCCTTCCAGTCCCCAGTCGGCCTTACCATCTCTTTCCTCAACCCCTTTGAGGAAGCAAGACTTATAGCTCTGGGTTAGTCTTGACCAAACATCTACAAAGGGTTGCTTGTTTCCCTTTTTTTCCCCCTTTGCTCATGAGCAAATCATCCAAGAAGCCAAAGCTCTGGTACTTAAAGGGCCCGAGGTAGGGAACAGACACTGAGGCAGCTCATGAAATGCGATTTGTCACGGATGCTGACAAATCCATGGACAGGCAAGGCCTTGGAAAAATCCTGCCACTAGGGCTGGCCACCTGCCAGCTCTGAAGTCAGTGGAGTTTTGAAGCCTTTCTCATCAGACAGGGAGTTTCCAAGCGCAAACCTGGTGTACTCTCCCCTCAAATGGGAGGTCCCTGGGGTGGCTGTGGAGGCTGCTCCTCTATCAGACCTCAGCTCCCCAAGGGCTGAGTCATGCCTCTCTCTTTAGATTGGGAGCACACCAGAAATGGTAATAAGAGAAATGGCTACCACTTATTTCATGCTTACCAAGTGTCTGAAATGGCTGTGTTTTTTAAAGAAATATATTAATTCATCTTAATTCTCATAACAACACTAAGAGAGACGTCTTAACGTTATTCTCATTTTCTGCATGCAGAGACTGAGACATGGAAGTTGAATCATGTGCTCAAGATTGCACGGCTAGGTGGTGGAGGCAGGATTCTCTATCAGACTGAGAACAATACCTGACAGGGACGATTCTTCCCCACACCTCTATCAGATTAAGAGTTTACTGAGGGCCAAGATTGGGCGTCCCTCCTCTGTCCACCCCTATCTCCCTGTGCGGATCAGAGATAGACCTTATTCAGTGCTGTGCCTGGAGCCTGGGTTGGGGCCAGGCAGTTGGCCTGACTACCATGGATGCAATTTCTGTTCTTTACAACTCTGAGCTGGTCCCACAGAAATATGCCCCACAGGGCATATTTTGGAGATATCTTTTGGAGATAGGGGATCTATCTGGGATGGGGGTCAGGATGCCAGTGTTTTTTCAATCCCCCAGATGCCTGGATGAGAGGCCCCAATGTGCCTGGGAGCCTGCGGACCCCTATCACAGGGAACATAGCTTCCGGAGCCAGGCCTGGTGCCGCCCAGTGAGCTGGGCATTTCCTTCTTTCCACAGGTCACCTCACTCCTGGCTGCAAATGAGTTTCTGGAACCTAGCAACTCTCACAGGAAACAATGGAAACTTCAGTTTTATTCTCCTCCTCTATCATTACTCAAAAGGTTTTCCTCAAAGCTACACACACATAGTTTTCCTCTCCACCCATCAGCCTGGGGCTGCCCTGGAAATTTCAGGCAGAAGAGGGGAGCTGAAGAGTAGGCAGTGGAGAGGTCCAGGGGCTTGGTGCTGTTTGCTGCCTGCGGTTGGGTCAGAGACAGATCATGGGGCTGTGATTTTACCACCCACCCGAGCATCTGTGATGGGGCTTTGGCAGGGTCTGTCTGTCTGGGCCTGAGTGTGTGAGTTGGTGTGGTTCTGGCTCTGGGGCTGTGATTTACGTGACTCAAAGTTGGTGTGTGAGTGATTTACATGGAAAATGGTGCAGGTGGGGTGGGCAGCTCAGTTCAGTACCCAGTGCCCACTATGAGGCACTGTGATTAGTGGGTGAGAACAGATAAAAGATACAGGCTGAGGCTGGGTGCGGTGGCTCACGCCTGTAATCCCATCACTTTGGGAGGGCGCGGCGGGCAGATCACAAGGTCAGGAGTTCGAGACCAGCCTGGCCAACATGGTAAAAACCCCATCTCTACTAAAAATACAAAAATTAGCCAGGCGTGGTGGCACGCCTGTAATCCCAGCTATTCAGGAGGCTGAGGCCGGAGAATTGCTTGAACCCGGAGGCGGAGGTTGCAGTGAGCCAAGATCGCACCACCGCACTCCAGCCTGGGGACAGAGCGAGACTCCTTCTCAAAAAACAAAAAACAAAAAACAAAAAACAAGCTGGTAAGCATGCAGGCAATGATGTGGGCCTGTGTGTGAAATGTGCGTGCCTGCGAGGAATCTGTGTGAAAAGGCGTCCTCCCGCTCCGTGACTTGTTGGGATGTATGCGTGAGTCTGTGTGACATGGGAACAAGCCTGTGAGGGGCTGAGTGTGGTGTGAGGGCTGTCCCCTGTGTCCCTGGTGGAGGTGAGAGTTTGGAAGCGAGGTAAGTGTGCGTGTGAGCCGGTGAGGATTGTTGGTACTTCAGAGTTGGGTCCAGAGTGTGAAAGTGTTCCCGGGTAGCGCACAAGTGTGTTCGTGCAGTAAAGTTATGGTGTGAAGGTGTTCTTGGGTGTGGAAGTTGGCGTGCACGTGTGGCGCGGAGCGGCAGCTGCGTGCGTGTGAGCGTGGGAAGGAGATCCCGGGATCTTCAAAAGCTGCGCGAGTGGAGTCGGCCGTGCGGGGCGTGCAGGGGCGTGGAAGTCGACGGCGCGCGCGGGGAAGCGGGGGAGCCGGGGATCGGGGAGGCGAGAGCGCCTGGCCCGGCGGCCCCATCCCATGCCCGGGCCCGGGCCCCCAGTCCCCCGCCCCGTCCCATCCCACACTCCAGGCCGGGTTTGGCGGGGAGCCGGGCCGGGCCGCGGCCCGCGCGGAGGGGGCTGGGGGCCCAGACAAAGGCCTAGTGGGCTGCGCGGCCGGCTGGGGCGAGCAGAGCCCGCGGCCCGGGGGCGGTCCGTGGGCGGGGCCTGGCGCTCCGGGGGGGGGGGCGGTTCGGGGGCGGGGCCGGCGCCGCGGGGGCGGGGCGGGCGGGGAGGAAAGGGGGCGGTGGGGAGAGGGCCGCGCTGTCCCGAGCTGGCCGGCGAGCGGGCGGCTGCGGGCGGCGCGGAGCGAGCGAGCGAGAGAGCGGCGCGGGCCGGGCCATGGGGTGGCGGGCGGCGGGCGCGCTGCTGCTGGCGCTGCTGCTGCACGGGCGGCTGCTGGCGGTGAGTGTGCGGGGCAGAGGGGCGGGGGGCGGGGGGCGGAGGGGCTAGGGGCGCCCCGGTCCCGCTCGCCGCCTCCCGCCAACTTGGCTGGGGCGCCCAAGGCTGCGCGGCGGGGACTCTGGCCCGGGACGGCGGCGCCCGCCGGGGACCCCGGGCCGGCGCCACCCTGCGGCATGGGGCTAATCCAGGGGGGCCACCAGTCAGGACCCTTCGTGGGGCCGGGGGCGGGGCTGGCCCGCGTGGGAGCCCGTGGGTCTCTCGGCCACGTTGCCGAGTGCTGGAGTCTCGCTGGGCATGGTCCGGCCTACCATTCCTGGGGACCAGGAGGGGAAACTTTGAGCAGGGTGGGAACTTGGCAGGACGAGGGAACCCTTCTGCGCCAGCTTGGCAGAACGGCCACTCAGTGGTGATGGGGACCCTGTGAGTCTCGCTGAAACTTTACCACACCGTCTATCACCTTGGGGAGCTTGGACCCAGGTAGGCACAAGCAAAACTTTTGGGACAGAACTGAAGCTTGTGTGGAACACCCACGGGCCTTGGAGTCATACAGCCGAAGAGTTGAATCAATCCCTGCCTTTCACTGAGTAACTGTGTGACCTGGGGCAAGCTAGTTAACCTCTCTGAGGCCAGCCCCACGTGGGTCAAGGGAACTCAAAATGCAGGCCTCAAAATGCATAGCTGCAGGGCGTTGCTGGACTGCGTGGAATGAGCTGCAAAGTGCGTGGTGCAGGGATGCAGTGCACCCTTGGGGGACCCGAGTTCCCCAGCTTTCCTCTTCCCAGGTCTCCAAGAGGCAGGGAGAGGCCTGCCCTTGCAGTCTAGTCCCCTATTCTGAGCTTAGGTGGAGGAAAAGGGAATTCTACGGTCAGGAATCCCGAGGCTTAGAAGGCACTTGGCCAGCAGAGGCCCTGAGGACCTGAGTGAACTTGAGGAGGACTGGGTGGGGTCGGTGGGCAGGGAGCTAGTGGCAGATGTGGGTGGGGGCACATCTGGGGAGCCGAGCCTACCGTGGGGAGCCACAGAGCCACCCCCACTCTCTTCGAGGTGCTCCTAGGCAGTCCCCATACCTGCCTCCCTGTTCTCTGAGCCAAGAGAGGGACTTTTCTAACCAGGCTGGTGTTTACCCAGGAACTGCCTGCCTGGCCTCACCTTGCTGGCTTCATCGCACCTCTGCCCTCCTGAGTCACTCGTCAAGCCCCCACCCAGACCTGGCTCCTCACTGCTCTTGCCCCACCCACCCAGCACTTCTCCTCCCCCACCCCCACTCTGGGCAGCCTCCTCTGTCGTCCTCCTGTTTCAGCCTCTCACCCCGAAATATTCAGCAGGGCCATCCAGTAGCTCCCTAGTCTTGACCTGAACTTGCACTCCCGGCACTGACTTTTACTTTTCCCAACGCACCAACCTAGCACGTGGGACGTTTTCCGAGGCCCAACAGTCTTTCCTGACCTTCCCCCAGCTCTGCCCCCGATGAGGGGCTCCTCCATGCCCGGGTGCGGTAGGATGGCAGTGGGTGGAGTTGTTTGCTGTGTGCATGAGGAATTTCCACAGACATTCCTGGACCGTGGCAGATCATCTCATTCACTTGTTCATTCAACAGATCATCACTGAGCGACATTCCATGGCAGTCACCCGGAGTACAGGGGTTCATTCTTCGGGCAGATATTTGCCATGCACCTACTGTGTGCCAGTGAACCAGTGAACCTGGTGTGGTGCTAGGGGCTGAGGTGGTGTGGACCAGCAAGGACAGGCCCTGTCTGTGCCTTCCCAGCACTCACAGGCTGGTGGGCGGTAATTTAGACAAATAAACAGGCAGCTCCAATCCTGTGGGATTAGAGAGCCTTCTCAGCAACACATGGAGGTTCGCTGTCCCACCCCAGGCTGCTGGTGGTGGGCTGTAAAGAGCTTGGCCCCTGAAGTCTCTTTATAAAATTCTTTTTAAAAAGTTTTTCAGGCCAGGCGCGGTGGCTCATGCCTGTAATCCCAGCACTTTGGGAGGCCACGGCGGGCGGATCACGAGGTCAGGAGTTTGAGACCAGCCTGGCCAACATAGTGAAACCCCATCTGTACTGAAAATACAAAAATTAGACGGGTGTGGTGGCGCATGCCTGTAATCCCAACTACTCGGGAGGCTGAGGCAGGAGAATCGCTTGAACCCAGGAGGCGGAGGTTGCAGTGAGCCGAGACCACACCATTGCACTCCAGCCTGGGTGACAGAGTGAGACTCCGCCTCAAAACAAACAAACAATAAAAAGTTTTTCCGGGCCAGGCGCGGTGGCACACGCCTATAATCCCAGCACTTTGGGAGGCCGAGGCGAGCGGATCATGAGGTCAGGAGTTCGAGATCAGCCTGGCCAGCGTAGTGAAACCCTGTCTCTACTAAAAATACAAAAAGTTAGCCAGGCGTGGTGGCACGTGCCTGTAGTCCCAGCTACTCCGGAGGCTGAGGCAGGAGAATGGTGTTAACCTGGGAGGCGGAGCTTGCAGTGAGCCGAGATCGCGCCACTGCACTCCAGCCTGGGCGACAGAGCAAGACTCTGTCTCAAAAAAAAAAAGAGGGCATCACACTTTGTTGCCCAGGCTGGTCTCAAACTCCTGGCTTCAAGCGATCCTCTCGCCTCGGTCTCCTAAAGTGTTGGGATGACAGGCATAAGCCACCATGCCTGGCCTGTCTCTGAAGTCTTACAGACCCAAGTTTGAGTCTCCGGGCTGTGGTTTCTGGCTGTGTGATCTGGGGCGAGTTCCTCTCTCTGAGCCTTAGTTTCCAAATCTGTACAATGGGGTTGAGGAGTTAGCTGCAAGACAAAAATGAGATCAATTCCTAGCCCAGGCTCCCAGCACACCTTGGACCCTCTTTGCCTGCTGCCCTTGCTCTCATGCGCCCTTCAGTTCGGTCCGGAGCCAGTGGCGTATGGGGAAGGGTTGGGCACAGGAGCAGGGTGAGATGGGCCTTAGGGAGCTCCAGGCTTCCCCGGGACGGGGGACAGGACCGCAGGAAGCTGGTCTGTGATTAAATGTGGGTGGAATTTCAGCTGTTGGGAGGTGAGGAGGCTTGCTGGACGAGGGGGCTGGGCCTGGGAGACTCGGCAGGCCTTGGCCTGCTGACCCCTTTAGGGTGGCCCTGCAGGGGACAGGCGTCTTGAGGGAGCCTCGGTGGTGATTAAGGTGTTTTCCAGGGCTGAGGAGGGAAGTCGCTGAGATACCTGTTTCCTGCCTCAGCTGGATTTCCTCACTGGGGAGGCTGCCAGCTGAACTGCAGGAGCCTCCCCTTCCTGGCGGTTCCTCAGCCCTCCCCTCCACGCAGCCAGCTGCTCTGTCCCCTGACGCTAGCCTACTCGTTCCATACCTGCAGCCGGCACAGGATGGGGTTTTGAGTGTGCCCTGGACGTTCCCGGAGGGAAGAAGGGCAGGCTGCAGGTCTGTCTGCAGGGTGGAGGCTGGAAGGGGCAGAGATGGACCACCCCCCCATCCCTTAGGCCCAGTTCCCCGTGTCTGGGGAGTTGTGGCCCCTGCCTGGCTTGGCCCGGGCCTGCTCTCAGGCTGAGCGCAGACAAGTTAGGATCTGTGGGTCTGAAGCCCTGCCCGGGAGACGGTGGAAAGAAGGTGGCAGGAGGTGACTGGGTTCAGGGCCTGGAAGACAGGTGAGCAAAGTGGAGAGGAAGGAGCTCTTGGGGTGCCAGGCTGGATGATGACAAAGTAATATGGGTACTTCAGACTTACCCAGTACCCACTGTCTGCTCTGAGTTTCTCAGTGAATCCTCCCATTCGCCTGTGTTTCCTGCTCACCACCTCCCTGCGGTGCTCAGAATTAGGTCCCAGCCCCTGACTTAATATAGCCTACGAGGCCCTGCAAGACCCGGCCTCCTGCCACCTGCTCCTCTCAAACTCCTCCAGCTATACCAGTCTTTGTTTCTTTTTCTTTTTTTTTTTTTTTTGAGACAGGGTCTCACACTGTCACCCAGGCTGGAGTGCAGTGGCACAATCACAGCTCACTGCTGCCTCAACCTCCCAAGCTCAGGTGATCCTCCCACCTCAGCCCCCTGAGTAGCTGGGACTACAGACACCCTCCTCTACACCTGGCTAATTTTTGTATTTTTTATAGAGACAGGGTTTTGCCATGTTCCCCCAGGCAGGTCTCGAACTCCTGGGCTCAAATGATCCACCCCTTTCGGCCTCCCAAAGTGCTAGGATTATAGGCGTGAGCCACTGCACCCAGCCTTTTCTTTTCTAATGAATATAAAAATTTAAAACAAATAGAGATGGGATCTCATTGTATTGCCCAGGCTGGTCCCAAACTCTTTAACTCAAGCTATCCTCCCACCTCAGCCTTCTGAAGTGCTAGGATTATAGGCATGGGCCACCTCGCCTGACCAAGGCTTTGTTTCTTGAGCATGTGAAACACACTCCCACCTTAGGGTCTCTGCGTCTGCTGTTCCTTCTGCCTGGGACATTTGTCCCTGTAATGTCCATATGACCCTCTCCCTCTCCTTCTGGTCCTTACCACTCTTCCCATAATGGCTGTCTCCTTAAACTGCTTTATTTTTGTTCTCGCAATTGTCTGGCCTGTATTTGTCTGTATTTGTTTATGTGTTTATTTGCCTCCTCCTGCTCAGTTTAAGTTCTACAAGAGCAGGACCTCATTTGTTTTTGTTCACTGCTGTATGCTTAGCACCTGGCAGGTAGTAAGTGCTTAGTGAATATCTTTGTCGAATGTTTTAAGCTGTAGCTACTAGCCTGATCCCCATTCTCTAAGCAGAGGACATTGAGGCACTGAGAGGTTACGTAACTTGCCTAGTGACTTACATATCCACACACTCAGAGATGCTGCAAGCCAAGTTTTGAATCCAGACGAAGCTCTCCTAATCACGCCACGTACTGCCCCATGTGCTTGTCGTGGGCAGTCAGTAGATATTGCTACAACTTGTCACAGATGTTGATTAAGAACTCTGGTCCCAAGTAGTACAGGGGCTACCTCAGGCAAGGAATATCAGGGATTGGCTCGGGGACAGAAGCTCTTAGGTTGGGTATGCCTCAGTGTCCATGGGGTCTCCTAGGGACGCCTGTGCCTGGAGGGAAAGCCTAGGAACTAAACTCTAGGGTGGTCATTTTTAGGTTTGTTAATTCATTAGTTTTCTCATCAGATATTCCCTGGGACTCTACAGGCAGTTGAATTTATCCAGGGACTTTTAGGCCTGAGTGGGCCAGGCTGGCCCTGCCCAGTGTGGGAGATCAGGGGCCCCTGCCCCTGCCATGCTGCTAGTGGGGGAAGGGAAGAACACCCTCCTGGTTGTCCTGTGTGGAGCCTGCGCTGTTTTTTTCTGGCTGTTCCCTGGGGGCTCAAGGTTTAGGGTGAGTCTGCAGAGCTTCAAGGGCTGCCTGGCCTTGGGGTGAGAGGCTCAGGAGGGAGGGCAGGAGGGCCTGCCCAGGCTATGGAAAGATCTGGAGCAATGATTCAGAGGCCACTTGGAGGCCAGAGGTGTGGGCTCTGCACCCTCAGACTACTTGGGGTATATGGGAAGGGTTCCCAGCCCTGGCCTGTTGCCCCCTCCTCTCCACCCAATCCAGTCCCAGCTATGAGGGGTCAGACTGGAGGAGGAAGTGAATATGACTCGGTTCCCCGGCAGCTTCCCAAGTATCTGCTGGGCCTACCTCTCCCCGTCCGAGGGCCTACCCTGGCCTTTTCCTCCTCTCGCTCCTGCTCCTGCCAAGAAGAAGGAGTCTGCGCCGAGGGTCCCGGCCCTGCTGGAATGTTGCTTCAGCCTGGGCCTTGGCCTCTTTGGCCCTGCCACCCCCTCCTGCTCCCGGGGCCAGCTGCCCCAGCGCCCAGAGCTGGCTGACTGAAACCCAGAAGTATGTGTGGAACTCACTTCGCGGGGAGCCGCCGGCCTCACTGCCCAGCCTGGTGGCGTCAGGGCTGTGTCAATAGCAGCCTTGAGAGGGGTGTGGCTCATGGCTGCTGGGGTGACCGGGTCGGGGGTGCTGTCATGAAAGCCCTGAGAACAAGGTGGCTCTTTGAGGCCTGGGAATATGAGGCCTTTGAGTCTTGCTGCCCCCAGAACCACCCTCCCTTCCCTTCCATGATGCTCATCTGTGCCAGGCCTGCAGGAACCTCAGAGCATCCCTGGAGGCATCTGTGGCATCCTGAGATAGCCTTAGGACCAGCTCCTAGCTCCTGACCAGAGCCCATTCCCTGAGCCATGAAGGAGGGTGTCCTGTTGCTCTGGGTTTTAGGGGAGTATCTGGTGCGCAAAGCCTTGCAGAGTGTGTTGAATGAATGAATGAACAAATGATGTATGTGATTAAGCGTTTGTTAAAATTCATTTCACAAATATCTGTGGAGCGTCTTCTATGTATCTGACTGTGTTCTAGATCTTTTTTTTTTTTTTGAGATGGAGTCTTGATCTGTTACCCAGGCTAGAGTGCAGTGGTATGATCTCGCCGCACTGCAACCTCTGCCCCCCAGGTTCAAGAGATTATCCTGCCTTAGCCTCCCAAGTAGCTGGGATTACAGGAACGCGCCACCACATCCAGCTAATTTTTGTATTTTTAGTAGAGATGGAGTTCCACCATGTTGGCCAGGTTGGTCTTGAACTCCTGACCTCAAGTGATCCACTCATCTTGGCCTCCCAAAGCGCTGGGATTACAGGCGTGAGCCACTGCACCCGCCCTGTTCTAGATCTTGAGGTTACCGCAGAGAATAAAAATGTCAGATTCCTTCCTCTCATGTCACTTGCGTTATAGCTAGTGCAGGAAGACAGACAATAAATGAAATACATCAGGTGGTGATAAGTGCTCAGAAGAAAAAATAAAACAGGGAAGAGGGCAGTGAGTGATGAGGCGGGGTAGGGTGGGGTGGTAGGAAAAGCCTCTGATAAGATAAATTTGAACTGAAGGAGACCTGAAGTAAGTGAGCGGGTGAGCCTCGCAGATATCAATGGAAAGGGCATTCCAGGCAGAGGGCACAGCTAGTGCAGAGGCCCAGAGGTGGGAGTGTCCTTGGCATGTCTGTGGAAAAGCAAGGAGGCCCGTGGGGCTGGAGCAGCATCAGTGAGGGGGAGCGTGGTGGGCGCAGCAGGCAGGGGGGTGGCAGAGAGTGATCAGCACAGCTTTGGCCATGGGAAGGACCTTGGATTTGCGTCTGAGTGAATTGAGAAGTCACTGAAGGGGCCCGGTGTTCCATAGGATTGCTTTGGCTGCTGTGTGGAGAGGAGCACGGGGAGGGTCCAGAGCAAAGGCAAGGAGGCCGTGACCCAGGACAGACGATGGGAGCTCAAGCTAGGACCACGGAGGTGGGAGATGGTTGAATCCCCAGTACATTTTGAAGATGGGTCACCAGGATTTGCTAGTGGGTTGGATGTGGGGCGGGACAGAAAGAGAAGAGTCCGGGATGCCTCCACAGTTTTTGGCTTCAGCATCCCGAAGGATGGAGCTGCCGCTACCTGAGATGGGAAAGCTCCAGGAGGAGTGGGCAGGAGGTGGAGTCCAGAATTCTCAGAACAGTTAATTTATTTGTGTCTTCTCTTACAATCTCTTGTTTGGACAATAAAAATTCTTAAAAAAAAAAAAACAACCGGCAGGTGGGCCAGGAGTGGTGGCTCACACCTGTAATCCCAACACTTTGGGAGACCAAGGTAGGAGGATCACTTGAGCCCAGGAGGTGGAGGTTGCAGTGAACCATGATCTCGCCACTGCGCTCCAGCCTGGGTGATAGAGCGCGATCCTGTCTCTTAAAAAAAAAAAAAAAAAAAGAAAAAAAGAATGGCAAGTGATGGAGGGGACAGCATGGGTGGGGGTTGGACTGGCTCACATGCCTGACAGTCATCCCCCTACCCGTCTGCAGCCAGGAGCTCCCCCGTCCCCACCCAAGCTGGGGCCTCTGCATTGGCTTATGGTGTAGGCGGAGGGGATCTTGCTGAGTGTTCATTTGTGGAGTTGCAGACTCTGCCTTAGAACTCCACAGCCGGAGCTCATGGCTTGTAGATTTATTCTTACCCCCTCATCTAGAGTGAAAGCTGCCTGAGGGCAGGGACTTGGCTTCATTCATTGCTGTTTGCCTGGTGCTAGGCAGATAGTAGGTGAACACATTAAAACTTCAAGTGAGGCTGGGCACAGTGGCTCACAACCTGTAATCCCAGCACTTTGGGAGGCCAAGGCGGGTGGATCACCTGAGGTTGGGAGTTCGAGACCAGCCTGACCACCATGGAGAAACCTCATCTCTACTGAAAATAATAATAATAAAAAAATCAGCTAAGCATGGTGGCACATGCCTGTAATCCCAGCTACTCAGGGAGGCTGAGGCAGGAGAAACACTTGAACCCGGGAGGCGGAGGTTGTGGTGAGCTGAGATCGTGCCATTGCACTCCAGCCTGAGCAACAAGAACAAAACTCCATCTCAAAAAAAAAAAATCAAGTGAATAAAGGATGGGCGTGGTGGCTCACGCCTGTAATCCCAGCACTTTGGGAGGCTGAGGTGAGCAGATACTTGAGGTCAGGAGTTCGAGACTAGCCTGGCCAATATGGTGAAACCACGTCTCTACTAAAAATACAAAAAAGTTAGCCGGGTGTGGTGGTGCATGACTGTAGTCTCAGCTACTCAGGAGGCTGAGGTAAGAGAATCGCTTGAACCTGGGAAGTGGAGGTTGCAGTGAGCCGAGATCATGCCATTGCACTCCAGCCTGGGCGTCATTGCGAGACTCTGTCTCAAAACAACAAACAAACAAACAAATTCAAGTGAGCAAATTAATGGCTTTGAGGAAGCCAGCAGGCCAAGAAGGCCCAGGCTCCTTGCTGAGATTGGAAAGGGGCGTGCTCTGGCCCCTGCACTTGGGAGCTGCCTGCCCAGCCATGCTCTCTGCAGGGCCCCAGAAGACGTGGGACAAGCTGGGATGTCCACTCTGCCCTTTTTGACTTGTCTGTGTCCTCATTGGTCTCAGAGCCACTTCCCTGGGCACTGTGGTCAAGGGAAAGATGTGGGCTCAAAAGGCCTTGCCTTCAAGTCTTGGCCCAGCCCTGACTGACTCTGTGACCTTGGGCAAGTTGCTTTACCTCTCTGAGCCTCAGTCAAATGTGAAATGGGGAGGCCTGCTTCCTGGTGGTTATGAAGTAACCAGGTGGATGCACCTTGCTCAGTGCCTGGAATGTGGCAGGTATTTGACAATCCGTGATTGCACTAAGTCTTGTTCCTGCTAAAGACAAGGCCGGTGGAATATCTGAGGCAGGGTTCCCAGGGCCCAGCCGGGCACGCCTTCTCTATGACCCAGGTCCTGTACTGGGCTTGTTGAATGAATGGCTGTGTAAGGGGATTGTCCATTCCCTGGGCCTCTTTCGCAGTCTCAGAGCTCCGGGTGTAACTGCCTCTGATCTGTCACTGCCCCTCCTTCCCCTACCGAGGCCGCAGCTGTAGGACAGAGTCCATCCTTCCACCCTGATTGCTCCTTCCTGGACTGGGAGAAGGAGGGGGGCACACCCCAGGGTGTGGCCTGGGAAAGGCTGGAGTCTTTGGACGCCTTGTCCCCTTCCCAGATGTGTGCAGTTGGTGGGCTCTGAGCAACAGGAGGTGTGGCCAAGGGCTCCCATGGGTGCAGAAAGGATGTTCATGCATCCTGAGGGTAGTGACGGTGTGGGGGTGGGGGATGTCCTGGGACCCCATCCTAGCCCTGTCCCCCCCGGCCTACACTGGAGGAGGCAGGACCTTGCCTGGGGAGCTCTGGGCCAACCTGCAGTTGGTCCTTACTTGGTGGGATGTGGGGCTGCTCGACTCTAAATCTGGCTCCCGTGGCCTCAGAGAAACAGCAGGACTCAGGAGAGAGAGACACACAGGCCTGGGGATCTCACCCCACCCCACCCTATGCTTTGGGCTTGGGCTGTTGGGTAGAGATGTGTCCCCCCCCCATCAGGCGGGTCACACCTAGGTGTTTTGTAACATTTGGCCTCTTTCCCCATCTTTCTCCCATCCCAGTCGGTGGGGAAGGGGAGGCCTGGCTGGGGCCTGAGCCTGGGGAGGACTTCAGAGGTGGCCTCGGGTCACCCCACAGATGCTTCTCCACGGGTGGGGCTGGGATTCCCAGCTGCCTCTGGCCCCTTCCCAGCCCACCTCCGGGTCCCTGCCGCCACCTCCCCACTCCCCGCGCCTGCCCATGGCTCTCTCCCAGGAAGCCGGCTCCGGCCCCCACCTCCTGGTCCTGGCCTCCCCCTCCTAACTAACCCCAGCTGACTCAACCCTCTCCTTGTTTGGCGTTTCCAATTTTCAAATAGTTGGGAACTGGGATCATGCCTCTTCTTGGATCCCTTACTGGGCTGGATGGATTGAAATTCTGGCCTGATAAATCCCAGCCCTAGTGGCCTCTACTCTATCATTTTCTTTCTTTCTTTTTTTTTTTTTTTTTTGAGACTGAGTCTCACTCTGTCTCCCAGCCTGAAGTGTAGTGGTGCGATCTCAGCTCACTGCAACCTCTGCCTCTCGGATTCAATAGCGATTCTTTTGCCTCAGCCTCCCTGGTGGCTGGGATTATGGATTACAGGCATGCACTACCACGCCTGGCTAATTTTTGTATTTTTAGTAGAGACGGGCTTTCACCATGTTGGCCAGGCTGGTCTCGAACTTCTGACCTCAGGTGATCCACATGCCTCAGCCTCCTAAAGTGCTGGCATTGTAGGTGTGAGCCACCACACCCAGCAGCCTCTGTCACTTTCACGGCTCTTCACCCTTTCCCGCCTTTTGCCTTGCTATGACCCTTAGGCCAGAGGAACAGAAACCCAGGAGTTTCCTGGGGACAGACCAGTCTCTTCCCTGTCCTGGGACCTGCAGGTTCTCCTCCCCAGTGGCCTCAGTCACATAGGTCACCAGTCAACGTTCCCTGAGTGCTGACACCTTCTCATTAAAACCGCCACCCTCTTTAGAGCCAGGCCTCCCACTGGGCTCTTGCCAGGCATTATCGCATATAATACTCACAGCAATCTTTTGAAGTTGGCATTATATCTCCATTTTGCAGGGCGGGAAACTGAGGCATCAGGAGGGGGAGTTGGGGGCCAGATTCTCACTTTTAATCCCAGCACTTTGGGAGGCCTAGGCGGGCAGATTGCTTGAGGCTAGGAGTTCGAGAGCAGCCTGGACAACATGGTAAAACCCCATCTCTACTGAAAATACAAAAATTAGCCGGGCGTGGTGGCTCATGCCTGTAGTGCCAGCTTCTTGGGAGGCTAAGGCAGGAGAATCGCTTCAACCCGGGAGGCGGAGGCTGCAGTGAGCCGAGACTGTCTCAAAAAAAAATAAAAATAAAAAAATAGAGGGAATGGCTGGCCCTTCATCCATCCAGTACGTGCCACACCTGGGAATGGAGCCCAGGTTGTCAGAGTCCCGAGTCATCGTTGTTTTCCCCAGGGGATCCTGTTGTGTCCAGACAGAGGAAGTCTGGGAGGGCTGTGTGGAGAAGCTGGGTCCAGGCTGGCCTTGGCAGAGGGTTATAGGAGGCTGCATGTCTGCCACATGGGCTTTGCCAGTTCCTGCTTCACAGACTCGGGTGTCTTTTTACCCTTTGGCTTCCATTTCAACCCAGTGATAATGTTCCCCAGAGAGATGGATGTGACCTTCCCTGTGATTGAGACCCCTGGGAACCCTGATTCTTCTCATTCAGGTCCCAAGCTCCCTGTGGGGCCTGCAGGTTTTGCCCTGTTGGGAGTTCAGTGAGTTTTGCTGAGCGGGGCCTGCTCTGAGCCAGCCCTGTGTCCCCCTCATACTGGGGGCTTGGGTGAAATACAAGGCGGAGAAGCACATGGCTCAGCTGCGAGATGAAATCTACATCCAGGTCCCGCGTTGTGTTGTTTCAACAGCCCTGTGCGGTGGAAGCTTCAGGAATCCTTCCATCCATCCCTCTGTCCACTCATTTGTTCACATATTCAGCTAGTGCTGCCTGAGGACCTGCTGTGCGCCTGACATCGCACTCATTGTTTGATCTGTGTTATCAATCCCCCTGTACAGCTGGGGTTATGCCTCCATTTCCCAGATGAGAAGTAGCTCAGAGAGCAGGGAATAGCCAGGCGCAGAGGAAGGTAGAGGCTGCCTTCAGCGTCACCAGACCTCCTGGAAGAAATTGGAGGCATGGTCCCTACTCTCTGGATGCCTTGGATCTTGTTGGAGAGGCAGGACTCGTAAGCTATAAGTGCCCAACACAACTCAAAGTCCAGACAATAGCAGAGTGTCAGGGGAAGGAAAAGACTGATTGGGCATGAGTTATCTGAAAAGACTTTCTAGAGGAAATGGGGCTTAAAGAGCAAGTCTGATTTGGCTGGTAGAGGAGGAAAGCATTGTGGCAGGGGTCCAGGAGTTGTCCCCATTGTCCCTGGACTCACATTGTCCGCATTGTTGTTGCATGTGCAAGAGCAGGAAGACACTCGCTTGCTGCCAGAGTCGTTAAAGTTGGGAAAGAATAAGAGGAAGTCCCCAAGATAGCTGAGGTGACATTCATTGCTGGTCAGACCAGGGAGGCAAGAGGTTAAGGCCTGGGCCTCCACTTGGTCACCAGTCGGCTACCATCTCTCCTCCCTGGGCCTCAGTTTTCCTACTCACAAGATGGGCTCCTTTCTTGTTTGTTGGCAGCCTTCCAAGCAGAACAAAGGGACCCTGAGTTCTTGGAGAAAACTGCTCACTACCCCCCAAAAGTTGGTGGTGTTCCATTCTCTGGGGCCTGGGGTGGTAGGCACCTCAAGGAGCCCACCACATCACCAATCCCATGTCTTCCTTCATTGACGCTATTGATTCCTTCCCCTGACACTGTTATTTTCTGGACTTTGAGTTGTGTTGGGCACTTATAGCTTATGAGTCCTGCCTCTCCAACAAGATCCAAGGCATCCGGAGAGTAGGGACCATGCCTCCAATTTCTTCCAGGATGTCTGGTGATGCTGAAGGCAGCTTCCACCTTCCTCTGCGCCTGGCTATTCCCTGCTCCCTGAGCTACTTCTCATCTGGGAAATGGAGGCATAACCCCAGCTCCCAAGTGCCAGGCTCTGGGCTAGGGAAGCAGATGAAGGAGATAGCCCCTGTGCCCTAGACCTTGAAGCATGTCCTGTCTTCTTGTGTAGCCCCAGAATCTCTCCTGCCGTGCTCTGTCCATGTCAGTTCACCTCTGCTCTTGGGTACCTGCTGCTAAGCTGACATCAGGGGCATTCATTGTAAATGTCTGTTTATAAAGTGTGACTAGGAGTCACAAGATTCCTAAACTCTTAAGTGATCCCAAGCCATTGAACTTCTTTGAGCTTAATTTTCCCCAGAAGCAAAATGGGACCGTTCATTCATTCGGCAAACATTCTCGCAGTGACAGCAGTTTGCGAGGCCTTGTGTTGGATCTAAACACCAACCGTGGGCTTATGGAGCTTGTGGTCTGATAGGGGAGAGAGGCTGGGTGGTGAGCCAGTTGGTAAAGGAGTAGGGAGAAGGAGACTGCATTCAAGGAAGACACTCGAGGACTATAGCAGGATTTCAGGGCCACCAGACCTCTGGGAGATCTCTTGAGTCTTTGTGACTTGGTCTCAGCGCTCATTTATGAGTCTGTTTCCCTTGCAGTGAGCCTGTGGGAGGAGAGGACCTGGGAGCCAGCTCCCCTGGGTGAGGGCAGGGGGAGGGCCCACAGCAGCAGAGAGAAGGGCAGGCCGATTTTATCGTGAGTCTCAGATGAGCTCATGGATGTGCAAAATAGCGAGGGCTATTTATGTTGAGTCTGGTTATTTTATTTTATTTTTTTTTTGAGACGGAGTCTTGCTCTGTCGCCCAGGCTGGAGTGCAATGGCACGATCTCGGCTCACTGCAAGCTCTGCCTCCCGGTTCAAGCGATTCTCCTGCCTCAGCCTCCCGAGTAGCTGGGATTACAGGCGCCTGCCATTACGCCCAGCTAGTTTTTGTATTTTTAGTAGAGATGGGATTTCACCATGTTAGTCAGGCTGGTCTCCAACTTCTGACCTCAGGTGATCCGCCTCCCTTGGCCTCCCAAAGTGCTGGGATTACAGGTGTGAGCCACCGTGCCCGGCTGAGTCTGGTTATTTTCATTTAGGAGAAATGGAAGCTGCCGACAGAGCCCAGGTTTGGGGTTCCCTGGCATTGAGTGGATTAAATGAGGGGCGCAGTCTTGGGGTGCCTGCTTTTCGCTTTCCTCCCTCTTTTTTCCCTCCCCGCCTTCTGGGGTGGGGGCGGGGGCGGGATGGGGGCAACATCAGCTCAAGCCTGGATTCGACTTGAGGAAATGGGAGGAAAGGGTTAATTAAGTCAGTCTGGCTTCCCACCTCCCTAGTAGGGGTTGAGGAGGGGGCACTGGGATGGCTAGGGCAGGAATGTGTGATAAGATCAAAGCTTTCAGCCGGCCTGGGCCCCACCTCTGGTTTCACCTGAGCAATTGAAGGGAATTCTCTAGCTGGGAGGACTGTGGCCTCCTAGGCAGGGGGGTTTTAGGCAGGGCCACCTTCCTCCAAGAGGCTCCACCTTACGTTGGCTTCAGGTGCTTCCTCCTTCCCCCCACACCTCCACCTCATCTCCCAGAACACCCACCTTGTGCCCTGACAGGTACTAGAAGCCCCAGGAGCCACCTTTACTTCGTACTTCAAATGGTGGGGGGATGCACCCTCTCTAGCAACAGGACTCTCTCCTGCTCCCTCCACTGCCCTCTCATAGTTTGGGTTTCTAAGCCCAGGACACTTGGTTTTAGAAAGACCAGGAGGACCCTGGCTAAGGAGCTGAAAGGCTTCAGACCGCCCAGAAAAGAGCCCAGAGCCGCCTTGCTGTGGCTGTTAGCTCCCGTCCATCAATTCCGCACGGTTTCATTCTGCAGGTTGCACTTTGGGACAGTGTCATAGGCAGGAGGCATAGCCCTGAGGCCTATCCTAGCTTCATCACTGATTGCTGTGTGACCCTGGGAGGGTGAGTTCGCCTCTCTGAGCCTCCTCTGTCAGGTGGGAATGGCAATTCCTACACTGCAGGGTTTTGGTGAAGATTAGAGATCATATAAATAGCCTACAGCCGGAATGGGCAGTTGATAAATAACGGGAACTATTATTTTGTGATTTTATCTTTCCTCCTTCGAGAGAGCCCCTGGTACTTGGTCCTAGATAAACCTCTGGGTCTCAGTTCTATTGTGTCGTCCCCCTACAACCCCACCTGCCACCTCACCCCCGCTATGGGAAGGCCCTAAGTCCCAGAGTCCATCCTCTCCAACACTCTTTTCTTACGGGATCTTCATAATGTTGGGAGGGGAGCAAGGTGGGAAGGGGTGTGAGTGCAGGGGGCCGAAGGCTCTCTAAATGCTCTCAGGGACCTTCCCTAGGGATAGCAGGTTGAGCCTTCCTGGACAGCTGGTGGTCCAAGCTTTCTCTCTCCACTGCCAGAGGCCTCACCAGGCCGGCTGGGCTTACAGAAGTGGCCCCAGGATGCACTCAGTAGGGAGGAGCGGATGCTGGGGTTGCCGCAGCCCGGGCTTCTGCCTGCTTTCCACGCTGGCTCTGCCCTGGTTAATGATTACTCTGAGTGAGCAGGAGAGCAGCAGAGGGGACCCTCCCAGCCCCTTAACCACTGGTTGCACCTGAGGTATGTCAGTAGTCCGGTGTTCCCTGCTTTAATGTGGCAGCCTGCTCTGGGGTATGCGGGGCAGGGAAGCAGGGGCTTGGAGTCACATATTGACAGGTAGCTTGTGCACCTGGGGTCCCGGAGACAGTCTTAGGGCCCACAGGGTCTAGGTGCAATGTGAACTCTGGTATAGTAACAGGCCCTGTGGTTTGGTGGCAGCTGTATGAACAGATCCTGCAATAATACACAAGGCAAGGAAGCCGCTTCTAGCACAGAAAATCCTGCACTCCTCTCCCAGGCTCAGACCCTGCACAGGAGTCCTGATATGAGGATTAGGGCTTTGGGGCAGCTGGGCTTGGCTTCCAGCCCCCAACTCTGCCAGTTCTGGGCTGTATGACCTTGGGCAAGTCACTTTACCTTTCTGAGTGGCTGCTTCCTTCCTTATCTGAAAGAAGAGAATGCTAATCCCTACTTTGCAATGGCAGCGAGCCACTGGGAGGGAGGTATTTAGTTCACAATTAATACCTGGGGAATGGCAGCAATTGTTATATTACTGTTATAGTTTTTGTTATTAGGAGAAAGGGAAATTGAATCTTCGTCTTGGGTAACCAGGGTGACAATGGCCGTTGGGGATGAGCTGGAAGATCTGCCTGGGGGAGGAGGCATAGGCAGACCCCAGACACATGTTTGAAGAGGGCATGTAGGAAAGGGCTGGAAGGATGAAGAGAACAGGGGCTTAGCAGAGATCTCAGCCACGCTAGGCCCACCTCAGACCTCTCAGCCTGGATTCCTCCCTGGGCTGGGTCCTGCTGCTGGCGAAGTCCAGGAGTGGGGGAGGAGGGAGAACTGTTTTATTTTGATAACATTAGGGCATTTTCCCCTACTGGCAGCTGCTATTTTGAGAGCCCCGGAGAGCAGGGGCTATGGTTAAATTAGGTAATGTTGCTCCAACAGGAATGTGTGAAGCAGGCAGGCTGAGGTTGCAGAGAGAGGACGGTCAGTTCACTCCATATAACATTAAACTGCAGCCTGGAAAAGAGCAGCTTGGGCCACTTTATAAGGCGATGTGGGGGGAACCACTGGAAGCTGCTGCTAGTGGAGTGAAAGTGATGGCCCAGGACCTCTTTTTAGGGAGCCTGGGCCTCTGCCCGGAGGCCTGGCTGACCCAGCAAGGAGCCGGTGACTGGCCTGAGGGGCAGAGCTGGGGTGTCTTCAACTCCACGCCTGTGGCTGCTACTCGAGGCGGGTGGGGTTTAGGGTGGCGTGATGCATGAGAAGGATGACTTGGCAGACTTGGCCTTGAATCCTGCCTCTGCCTCTTTCTAGCATTCTGTGCTTGGGCAAACCCCTCAGCCTCAGTGGACCTCAGTATTAGCAGCAGTGGAAAAACAGTTCCAGCCACGCACAGTGGCTCACGCCTGTAATCCCAGCACTTTGGGAGGCCAAGGCTGGCGGATCACTTGAGGCCAGGAGTTCGAGACCAGCCTGGCCAACATGGTGAAACCTCATCTCTGCTAAAAATATAAAAATTAGCTGGGTGTGGTGGTGCATGCCTGTAATCCCAGCTACCTGGGAGGCTGAAGCAGTAGAATCGCTTGAACCCGGGAGGCGGCAGTTGCAATGAGCCAAGATTGTGCCACTGCACTCCAGCCTGGGCAACAGAGCGAGACTCTGTCTCAAAAAAGAAAAAACAGTTCCAGTCCCTTAGGAGAGTTTCTTATAGATCAAATCACAAGAAACAAAGGCATAGCTCACTTTTACGGAGGGCCTACTGTGTGCAGTAATCCCTTTATGTTCTTATAACTCCGAGGATGGTCCAGGCACTAGCAGCCCTGGCCTCAACCGGGAGCTTGTCAGAAATGCAGAGTTTCAGGCCCCCTTGGACCTACTGACTCAGAATCTGCATGCCGACAAGATCTCCAAGTGACTCATGTGCTCGTTAAAGCTGGAGAAGGGCTGCTTTCTGTCTGCTGTCTCATTTCATCCTGAAAACCACCCCTGGAGAGACGACTGCCATAGAAACTCCATCAATTTTCATACTCTTCCCAGATTCTTCCCTTCTTCCCTTTCTTTGGTCCAGGTGGGGGTTCAGTGAAGAATAGGGTGTCAAAGCCCCTGACAGGACTGGAGAAAGTTGAGAGTATTACTTGCTTTTGAGACTTTTTTTTTTTTTTTTTTTTTTGAGACAGGGTCTTGCTCTGTCACCCAGGCTGGAGTGCAGTGGCACAATCTTGGCTCACTGCAGCCTCCGCCTCCTGAGTTCAAGAGATTCTCCTGCCTCAGCCTCCCAAGTAGCTGGGATTACAGGTGCACACCACCACACCCAGCTAATTTTTGTATTTTTAGTAGAGATGGGGTTTCACCATGTTGGCCAGGCTGGTCTCAAACTCCCGACCTCAAGTGATCCGTCAGCCTTGGTTGCTCAAAGTGCTGGGATTACAGGCCTGAGCCACTGCGCCCAGCCCCTTTGAGACTTAATCAGACTTTCTTGTCTCCATTCACCTGCAGGCTCGGCACAGCTGGACAAAGGTCATTTCCCCAAAGTCATTCCATGCTGCCTGCCTTTGGGGAAAGATGGGGGCAGGAAAGCGGTTCTCTACTGACATGGCCTGTAGGGCAGGCAGCAGCAGCCACTGCCCTATAGATCAGAGGAGAGGGGGAGGAACCCAGTGGGGAGGGGAATCAGAGAGGGGCGGCCCTGGACTTAGTTTAGGGTTCTCCCACCTATCACTGGTACATCTGGGACTGAGACGGTCTAGGAGCAAATATTTGGAGAACGCTGACTATGTGCCCAGCCCTGGGGAAGTATCCTCAATTTCCCCTATTTCTGTAGACCCTTTATTATTCAGAAATAAAGCTCCACAACTGTTAATACAATTTATTTAGTACGTAGCATGTGCCACACACTATACTGAGCACTTGAGTTGCATTAGCTCTTTGATCTATTTAATTTCACCATTACTTCCCTCCTCTATAAAATGAGGGTGGTAATAATAATACCGATCTTGTGGGGCTGTTGTGAAGATAACTCAATGTTTGTCAAGTATGTGGCACATAGTGTTAAATAAATATAGTAAGTACAAATAATCTCCCAATAAGGCAGGTACTATTATTGTCCCACCCCTCCTTTTTTTTTTTTTATTCCCACAGAGTCTCACTTTGTTGCCCATGCTGGAGTGCAGTGGCGCCATCTTGGCTCACTGCAACCTCTGCCTTCCAGGTTCAAGTGATTCTCCTGCCTCAGCCTCCCAAGAAGCTGGGACTACAGGTGTGCGCCACCACACCCTGCTAATTTTTGTATTTTTAGTAGAGACAGGGTTTTACTATGTTGGCCAGGCTGGTCTCGAGCTCCTGACCTCAGGTGATCCGCCTGCCTTGGCCTCCCAAAGTGCTGAGATTACAGACGTGAGCAACTGCACACGGCCTGTTGTCCCATTTTACAGAGGTACAAATTGAAGTTCAGTGCAGGGAAGGGTCTGGACTCCTCTGCTGGGATCACAGGAGACTCGGGAAGAGCCATAAGAAATTGAGTCCTCAAACTTATAAGCCAATATTATAATTCAGTTCAACATAGTAAGTATTTGTTTATTATCCCCTAGCTGCTGGACATTAGGAAGTATCTAAAGGTTGAATATATACATATGTTTAAAAGAAAAAAAACTTGGTCTCTGTCCCCAAGGAGCTTTGGTTCCAGCAGGAGAGAAGAGACAGTAACTCAAGTGATTATAATTAAGACTGAATCTCTACTGTTCTGAGGTAGAAATTAAGTCCACATATTTGTAGGGAGAAGGATGTCTTTATAGGAGTTCCAAAAAGTCTTTAGAGTGGAGGTGGTGATTGAGTGGGCCTTGAAGGATGGATGAATAGATTAGCTCAAAGGGCATGGGAACAGCATTCCAAGAAGAGGGAACCACATGACTAAAGGCGTAGAGGCAGGTAAATGTGCCCTGTGTTACCTGAGTGGGTGTCGTCCAGTTCTTAGGAGCCTCAGGGGGCTGATGAGTGGAGAAGTCCAAGCCCAGCTTTTTTGCCATTGAAGATTCTCGGTGTTCTTAAAGACATGGCTTCTCGACCAACTGGGACTATTCCATCCCCATTCTACCCTGTCTTTTATTTTTATTTATTTATTGATTGATTGATTGATTTACTTTTGAGACAGGGTCTTGCTCTGTCACCCAGGCTGGAATGCAGTGGCACGATCATGGCCCACTGCAGCCTCGACCTCCTGGGCTCAAGTGATCCTCCCATCTCAGCCTCCCGAGTAGCTGGGACCACAGGCACACACCACCACACTTGGCTGCTTTTTGTATTTTTCATAGAGACGGGGTCTCGCCATGTTGCTGAGTCTGGTCCCAAGCTTCTTGGGCTCAAGCAATCCACCTGTCTCAGCCTCCCGAAGAGCTAGGATTACAGGCATGCGCCACCACGCCCAGCCATTCTGCCCTTTCTTAGTGTGAAAAAATCAAAGACCTTTGTAAACAGGCGGTCAGAACTTCTGGTCAGCGTGTGATAACTGGTGTAGCTGACAGAATTCAGGCCAAAAGCAGACAGACTTGATGTCTTGATTAACGAGGCAGCCTTATCACCACACATGTTCGATTTCCGTTAGCCGTTTCCAGCCTTGACAATAACCGTGGGTGGGGAGCCCTGTGGCAGGGCCAGGCCTGGTTCCGATTTTGCCTCTGCAGCCTACAGCTGTGCAGCCTTGGCAAACCTCAGTTTCCTCCTTTGTAAAATGGAGATAGCTCCATCTCCAGCCTTGGCCTAAGGATCAATGATGGTATAATCTGCACTGTCTGATACGGTAACTGCTAGTCACACATGACTATTTAATGCAAAATTTAAAATTAAATAAAGTTTTAAATAAAAATTCAGTTTCTTTTTTTTTTTTTTTTGAGATGGAGTCTCGCACTGTCGCCTGGGCTGGAGTGCAATGGCGCAATCTCGGCTCACTGCAACCTCTGCCTCCCGGGTTCACGCAATTCTCCTGCCTCAGCCTCTGGAGTAGCGGGGATTACAGGCACACACCACCACACTGGCAATTTTTTTTTGTGTTATTTATTTATTTTTTTATTTTTATTTTTTTTAAGACAGAGTCTTGCTCTGTCGCCCAGGCCGGAGTGCAGTGGCACAATCTCGGCTCACTGCAAGCTTCGCCTCCCGGATTCATGCCATTCTCCTGCCTCCTCCTCCCGAGTATCTGGCACTACAGGTGCACGCCACCACGCCTGACTAATTGTGTTTTTGTATTACTAGTAGAGACGGGGTTTCACCGTGTTAGCCAGGATGGTCTCGATCTCCTGACCTCGTGATCCACCCGCCTTGGTCTCCCAAAGTGCTGGGATTACAGGCGTGAGCCACCGCACCCAACCAAATTTTTTGTATTTTTAGTAGAGATGGAGTTTCACTATGTTGGCCAGACTGGTCTCCAACTCCTGACCTCATGATCTGCCCGCCTCGGCCTCCCAAAGTGCTGGGATTACAGGCGTGAGCCACCATGCCCAGCAAAAAATTCAGTTTCTTGATGGCACTAGCCTCATTTGAAGCGCTTAGTAGCTATCTTATTGGATGAGTGCAGGCACGCAACATTTCCATTGCACCAGAAAGTTCTGTCGGAAGCGCTGTGTATGTTAAGTGCTGGGTATTGCTGGAAGGAGTTGCTGTGGTCATTATCCCTGGTTCCCTGTCCCATATTGGAACCGTTCCGGCTCTCATTGGTTCTTCTTGCTGCTCCTCTCTCTGCTGGGCCCTTCCTGCTTTCTTCTCGGCAGCCTCTCACTCTCCCTTTGCCTGACCACACCCATAATGTGAAAAACTCCATGACTTGCCTTCATCCAGCTCCTCTGCCCCTGTTATTTTCCCACGTGCTCCCTGCAGCCTGTCTGCATATCTGCCCTTTCAGCTGCTGGCATCTGGAATCTCCATGTCCAGGCTCTGAAATTCCCACTACCCATTCCCAGTGGGAGAAGGGGAGGAGGCCTCCCCTGGCAGTCCCTAGTCCCCAGCTCCCAGCAGAGGTGCCGGCTGCCTGGGCCCCTTAGCGGGGTGGAGATGATGGTTTGTTGTGACGGGGGCAGTGGGCAGCCTGCCCGCTCTAACGCACCCGTATCAGGGCGCCAAGCGTGCTGTTTGCACTTGGCTGGGCCTCACGATCTGGCCGGGTGCCCATGAGGGCTGGCCCGCTGGCACCCTTGGTAACAAAGGCCAATCATGGACCCTCCGCCCGGTCAGGAACATGAGGAGCCGGTCCTGGGCTGGGCCCTGGGGGTGAGGGACATCTGACACCCAGAACCAGAGTGCAGGACAGAGGCCGTGGCTGTGGCTGGGCTCTGGGTGCTGAGTGGGACAAGGCCCAGGCAGGCATAGGCAGGAGGTGAGCTTTTGGGGGTCAGGCAGGTGGTTGCTCTGGGCGGTTCAGGTGGGCAGGGTCTGCACCTGGCATTCACACCTGCCCGGGGAGGAGCTTTGGCCTGAGATGCCAGAGAAGCTCAAGGTCACCTCCCAGCACCATCCTTTCTCCTCCCCTTCCTTTTGGGGAGGAGAAAGTCATCTGCGAAGTGGATGGAACAGGCATCTCTAGCCCATGAGTGACAAGGACATTGAGGCCCTGCAAGGAGCTGCAGCTGGTCTGAGATCACATGGCCAATCCCTGGAAGAATCAGAGCTTGGACTCAGACACCTGCGCTTTTCTACCTTTCTGCTCCTCCCCGTGGGAGTTCTGAAGCGAGTAGTCCCTGGACACCTGGCTATGGAGGGTCAGATCCTGGCCCTGCCAGATTCTCCTCCGGGGCATAGAGACAATTACACCTAGCTCTCAGGGCAGTCATGGGGGTTAGATAACCGGCCTCCTGGCTGTTTCCAAAACATTCTGAGGCTCCTCCTGCCTCTGGGATCTTTATAGATGCTGCTCCTGGTGCCTGGGTGCTCTTCCTCTAAGTATGCACCTGACTTACTCTGTCAGCATCACCCTCCATACCCAGGGAAATAGCAACCCTCAACAGGCCACTCCCCGTCCCCTCACCCTGCTGTATTTTCTTTTCAGCACTCTCACCATTTGACATGTATATTTGGGGTATTAATTTATGGTCCATCGGTCTTCAAGTAGAAGGTCAGCACCAGCAAGGGCAGAGAACATTGTGTGGCTCATAGTACCTGCTCCTATAATAATTACTGTTTTTTCCCCCTTCTCTTTCTAATACTTCCCAATACCTAATAGCCACTGTTTACTGGGCCCTCTCTACTCACCAGGTCCTGGGCTAAATGACTCACAGCTTAGCGCCACAAATTTCACAGGTTCCTGTCACAGGCTGCTGTCACTTTTGTATTAGAATTGAGGGCGGAAGGCACTGCAGTGCCTTACCCAGAGCCACCCAGCTGGCAAGCGGCAGAGCCATGCCTCCGGCTGGGTTAGTCCCACCCAGAACTCACACTGTACTGCCTCTTGTGTTGGGTTTATGAGATCAGAGCCTTCATCCAAACTGGGGACTCAGAATGCACGTATGATGGGATTGGATGGATCAGATTAGGGGGTAGCTCTCAATCTTTTGGGGGTTCCCCTTCTAGCCTTCTCCTCCTTCCCTGTGCCCAGCACACATTTCCTAGGATGGCTCCTTCCCTGGGATTGGTCAGTTAGTTACAGCCGGGCTCACTGCCCCAGAATGACAGGTACCCTTTGGCTGGGGGGACCCAGCAGCTAACCTAAGGCCTGGGGGTGGGGCAGGGAGCAGAGAGTGGGTCCAGGTTCCTGGCTGTCCCTGGGCTGTCTGAGGGCAGGTGGACAGGATGTTCCCTGGGGCAGCAGACATTCCTGGTCGAAGGTGACAGGCAGTGGGGAGATTTACCATTTCCGGTAACCCGAGTCCCTGGGATGTCGCGTTTTCTTTGCCAAGGACACGGCATCCCTCCCTTGCCAGCCCTTCCTGTCATTTCCTAGGCTGGGCCTGTCTGACTGGGGCTTGAAGACAGGCTGGAGGGACCAGCTCTGGGTGCCAGAGGTTGAGACTGAGGGCTCTGGCCCTGATTAGCACGCCCACAAAGACCTAGCCCATTGCCACCCTCCCAGAGGCCTCATCTGTGTAGCTCCTTATCCTGGCCTTTGAGAATCCTTGCCCCAAGGAGAGGAGGAGGTGGCTTCGTGAAAGGTAAATGACCGTTCGTTAGGAACCAAGAGGCTGGGTCCTGGATCTGCCTCTGCCAATCGAGTTGCTGGGAGGCTTCTCTGTCTTCTCACGGCTGCCCAAAAGCACCATTCTTAACACTCTGTATACATAATCCAGCTTTTTTTTTTTTTTGAGATAGAGCCTCACTCTTTTGCCCAGGCTGGAGTGCAGTGGCGCAATCTCAGCTCACTGCAACCTCCGCCTCCCGGGTTCAAGTGATTCTCCTGCCTCAGCTCCCCAAGTAGCTGAGATTATAGGCACGTGCCACCACGCTCTGCTAATTTTTATATTTTTAGTGGAGATGAGGTTTCACCATGTTGGCCAGGCTGGTATCAAACTCCTGATCTTAAGTAATCCACCTGCCTCGGCCTCCCAAATTGCTGGGGTTACAGATGCAAGCCACTGCGCCCAGCAATAATTATTAATCCAACATTATGGGGGTATGGGAGGCACGAAAATGAGGCTCAAAGTGATAAAGTTCCCCAGCAGCCGGAAGTGTCAGAGATGGGATTGAACCCAGGCCCTCCAAGTCTGGTTGGTTCCCCATAACATGCTCACTTCCCTTCTTTGGGATTTGGTTTCCCCATCTGATAAGTGAGGGTGTTGGGCTAGGTGATCCCTCCCAGCTTGGACAGTACAGGATCCAGGAATGCATTGGAACCTTTTGCAGGCAGGTTTCTCTTGTGTCTCGTTCTCCCCGGGGGTCTTTGGAGAGCTCACTCGCTTGGTGTGTGAGCTCTGGGGTGGATAGGCCTGGGAGAGAAGGAAGAAGTGGTACTTACACCTCATAAGTGCCTGATACTAGCACTTAGGTTGTCCTGTTGAATTCTCACAGCAGCCTTGTGAGGGGGTCATTTTTATTCCCATTTTACAGATGAAGACACAGAGGCTCAGAGAGGTCAAGTGATTTGCCCAGGGCCGCACAGCTAGGAAACTGCCAGGCTAAAGTGTCCAGTCAACAGTTAACAGTGGTATGGGGTGGCATGTGCCCAACACACATTTCCTAGGATGGCTTTGACTTATTAATAAAATATGATAGATATAGTAGTCATCCCAAAAAACTATCAACGTGTCTCAGAGATTTGAATACCTCTGCATCCAAACTTCACCTCCCAGGCTGCCTCTGACACTCAGAAGTAGCCCAGAAATCCTTTATTCAGTGGTTTCTTGATTTCTGCTTTGGAAAATATGGTCAGTTGTAATTATGGGTATGTGAGAGTTCAGAGGAGAGAGAGCTGCGTGGGCTGGAGCGGGCTGGAAAGGCTTGGCACCAAACTGGGAGTGGAGCTGGGCTGGCCGGCAGCTGAGGGGGCTGAGATGGGCTGGGGTGGGCCAAGCTCACAGCCTCCAGGGACGTTTCCTGAAGGGCCTGCAGTGGGTCTGTGCACCAGGGAAATTGCAAGCCTCTTCAGGACTCCCTCCCTCCCGGCCCTGCACCTCCCCACGGGGGCCCTGGAGCAGGCCAGGCTCCAGTTAAGGCATGTTCAGCCCCAGACCTTTGCTCCGGCCTCTCCACCCAGGCTTCCCAGGGAACTGGGTAAAGGGCTGTGCTATGGGACAGCGAGGCCAGGCACCCTGAGGCTTGAGCAGTTGACAGCATGAGGACTAAGATGACCCCAGCCAGCCCGCCCACCCCCTCCACACCCCCACTCCCTGCCTGCTCTGGGGCCCTTGGCCCTGAGGCCTCAGCAGCTGTCAGCAGGGAAGGGTGACAGAGGAGGGCCAGAGGTGACTTCCCAGCCTGCCCATTCTCCCCCTGCTTGGGCCAGGCCCAGAGCTCTCCCCAGCTGTTGTCAGCAGCTGCGGAGCTTTGTTCTGGGGCCAGCTCTGGGTAGCCCCCTCCTCCCAGTACATCTTCCCACCATCCTTCACAGCTGCTGCCCCTGGGGAGGGGCTGGGGCTAGTGTGGGAGACAGAGTCACATCCTTTGGTTCCTTTGATCCTACCAACGACCTGAAGAAGAGGAATTCATGCCCTTGTTTTTATGGAAGAGAAAACTGATTCAGAGAGGCCAAGCAACTTGCTTGAAGTCACACAGCTTAGTGGCTGACTTCAGGCTCCTGGCTCCCCACCCAGTGCTCTCCGACCGCCTTTCTTCAATGTGCATTTGGCGCAGGATGCCAGGGGCTTCAGGGCTCCTGGGCTTGACTCCCAGCTTGGCCATTTGGGACCTCAGGCGAGCTGCTTAACCACCTGGACTGGAACTCCCGTTTTCTTGCTTGTGAAATAAGATAATGGTACCGACCTCTTGGGACTGTTGAGCAAATTAAATCAGATAATTAACATCAGGTACTTAGCATAAGGCTTGATGTGTTCTTTGTGCTCAAGCTGAGAGCTGGCAACGTTACCATCGAGGGTATTGACCACCTGTGTGCCTGGCATTCTGGGTGGTTCTATGGAGGCTACAGACACATTCCATAAATATTTGTATCAGTCAGTAAATATTTATTTGGCACCTACTGTGTGCCAGGTGCTAGAAAAAGGGCAGCGAAAAAACAGACCAATTCCCGTTCCTGCTTATATTCTGCTTCACAAAGTGGCTGGAGAGACACTACTCATCCTAACCATGGAAGCCTCTGGAGTGCTTTCACACACTGGGATTCACATCCACATTTTGCAGATGAGAAAACTGGGACCCAGAGAAGATCGATGGCAGAGTTGAGCCAGGGCCCAGCTTTTCTGAGGGTCTCAGGCAGTGCTGCTGAGCACAGGAGGCAGCCCTGTGGGCTTCCTGGAGGAGGCATTTTGTGCTGAATCTTACAGGGCCTCAGGGCCTGGCAGGGGAGGTGGGGAACAGTACAGGATGCAGCCACCACAGTCTGGGCAGGAACAATTTCAGGAAGGTCTTACGGAGGGCAAGGCCTTTTGTTCCCCAGGGAGGAGGCCCAGTCAGAGCTTTAAATACCCCGTGCAGCCCAGAATAGCCCCCATTGTGTTGGTCTGCAGCTGGGGGACCCAGGGAGGAACCAACATCGCCATGGAGGATCCTGAGGGGGCTGATTCTGGCAGATTCTGGAGGTGGGGCGGGGAGGTCTTCAGGCACTTCCCTATATGGTGCGGTGGCATTTCTGTGGAAGGCTTTTCTAGTCTGGCTCAGGCAGGAAAGCCTGCTTTGTGGGAAGGGTGGAGCAGCAGCTCAAGTTCTGCGTGAGCAACGTGCAGCTGAGGGGGGAGCCTGGTGGGTGGGGGACTCCCAGGGACGGCTCTGTGCCTGACTGAAGGTGCCTCTTTGTGCACCAGAGGTATGTGTGCATTGGCCCACTGGGCCCTCCTGTAGGTGGGCCTAGCCCAGGCCCTTGCCAGGGCCTCTTGGCACCCTCTCCTGCTCTAGCTATTTTGGGCACTGGCTGTGTTCGGGTTTGGGGAGTGATGGGTAATCCTGCCTAGACCAAGGCTGCTGGGGTGAGGTTGGTGGGGTACTGCCTGGACTGCCATTCCAGCTCCCTGAATCTTTGATCACTGTAGCCTCTGCCCCTGGCTTCAGCTTCAAAGGGTCAGGGTCAGCAGACTCTGAGGGGATGCCAGCCCCAATGATGAGGCAGAGAAGGGTGCCAGACAAGCCTGTCCCTTGGGACATTCCCTGCTCTCAGTATCAGGGATAGTTGTGCTTTTTCTAAGCAACTGTTTTGTTTTTACATGGTGAGACATGGAATCTAGGGACTGGTCAGGTTTCCTTCTTCCCATTGGCTGCTGGCAAGCTCAGGGCCACATGAGTTGTCCCTTTCCTAGATCTCTGGGATTCAGCATGTGCTCTCTGTCTGCTTGCCTCACTCCAGGCTCCATCTGCCTGCCCTGCCTGAGTTTTTCTTACATATCTTTAGTTAATATTCTCTTGGCTGTTAAGTGTGTATCTTTGTAAGCTGTCTGCAGCCTTTTTGTAACAGGGCAAGAGGGGAGGTATAAATGAATGATGAGGATGATGGTGATGATGACCCTTTGCTCGGCAGGTCTCTGCAGCCTGACTCCTTCTGGCTCTGTCCTGACATTGTTTTTGTTTTTGTTTTTTGAGATGGAGTCTCACTCTGTCGCCCAGGCTGGAGTGCAATGGCGCCATCTTGGCTCACTGCAACCTCCACCTCCTGGGTTCAAGCGATTCTCCTGCCTCAGCCTCCCAAGTAGCTGGGATTACAGGCATGTGCCACCATGCCCGGCTAATTTTTGTATTTTTTAGTAGAGACGGGGTTTCACCATGTTGGTCAGGCTGGTCTCGAACTCCTGACCACCACTCCCAAAGTGCTGGAATTATAGGCATGAGCCACCGCACCCAGCCTGTCCTGACTTTGTAATCCCCTCCTTTAGCCCTGTTCCTTTTGCAGGTGGGACACAGCCTAGAATTTTAGAATCCTAATGTTTTAGAGTGTCAGTACTCTAAAATATCAAAACCAGAGGAAGCTTTGGGATCGTTTAAGTTGATGGCTTTCAAACTCATTAAGCAGTGAGACCCTTATTTTAATCAAAATAACAAAGATAATCACAGCAAACACTTTTTTTTTTTTTAACAGCCCAGAGGTCTTTTTTTTTTTTTTAATACCTATTATGCCGTGAATTCATAGAGAATAGGTTCCAGCAGCTCAGGCTGCTTCCCATTGGTTCTCACAAAGTGTGCTTCGCTGGGTGGAGCAGGCTGGCGCTTTAGTTGAACCCAGGTGCCTTTCTCTTTGGCTTCTTTCTTTTTCTGATCATTTTCCTTCACGCGTTTCAGGAAGCTATCTCGGCTCTTAGAGTGCTTAATGTGCTCAATACACACATTAATTCTCTTGGCAAGAATCTTGCCCTTAACTTGTTTGTTTACAACAATGCTAGCAGCATGCTGGATAACATTGTAGACTCTTCCAGTTTTGCCATGGTAACACTTGTGGGGCATTCCTTTTTGAACAGTACCCATTCCCTTGATGTCTACAATATCACCTTTCTTATAGATTCGCATATACGTGGCCAAAGGAACAACTCCATGTTTTCTAAAAGGCCTGGAGAACATCTATTGGGTGCCTCTCCTCTTTCCCTTTGTGTTCGTCATTTTGGCGAATTACTGGAAGATGGCGGTTCCGGCCGAAAGGCAGCAAACACTTATAGAACATTCACCATGTGCTGTGTTATTTGTAGCATTTTACATCTGTATTTAACCCTCACAACAGCTGTATGAGATAGATATTATTACTATGAATGATCGTGCCCATTTTACAGATGAGGAAACGGAGGCACAGAGAGGAGAAATGACTTGCTCATGGCCTCACAGCTAACCAAGGGCTGAACCAGATATTTATGTAGAAGGTGAGAATATAGAAAGGAAAGAGGTGGATTTGTAGCTGGGCACAGTGGCTCATGCCTGTAATCCCAGCACTTTAGGAGGCCGAGGCAGGAGGATCGCTTGAGACCAGGAGTTCGAGACCAGCCTGGGCAACGTAGCGAGACCTCATCTCTACAAAAAATAAATTAGCCAGATGTAGTGATGTACACCTATACTCCCAGCTACTTGGAAGGCTGAGGCAGGAGGATATCTTGAGCCTAGGAGGCTCTGAGGAGGCCCACTGCCCTCCAGCCTGGGCGACAGAGCAGAACCCTGTTAAAAAAAAATTGGATGTGTTTTGATGAAAGTGAGTATTTGGGAAGGGGCCCAAACTCTAACGGTGCCCTGCTTCCACCTCACTCCTGTCCAGAGTGGCCCTGAGGCTGCTGAGGATGGACTGGAGAGCCATGACCTAGGGCTGCTTCATCATCGGACAGAGGGGAGTCTGAGGCCCAGAGAAGGGAAGGGACCAGCGAGCAGAGCTGGTTGGGATCCCTGTTCTCAGTCGCTGCCCTGAAGGGCACCAGCACCCCCTTACCTGCATGGTCGCCAGCCCTGGGAGTGAGCCCCTGCCCCGGTCTCTGCACTCAGCAGCTGAACAAAGCTTTCTTTCTCTCTGGGGCACAGGTACCTCCAGACTTTCTGGAGGGTCCCAGCGGACCAGGAATGACTGGGTGCTGGGCCACCTTCTCTTTCACCTCCGACAGGAGTCACCCCCTGAGAGAGCAGATTGATGGCCAGGGAGGGAAGGCTCAGGCTGTGTCTGGATTTCTCAGGTGACAGGTGTCAATCACCCTGAGGAGAGAGAACACACCTCTCCTACTACCAGCTAGCCTGCCGCCAGCCCGCTTTTCCTTCCATGGGGCCTTGCAGCTTTTCTTATCTTCAAGAGCCTCCTTTACAGAGCCCCTGGGTACTGGGGAGCCTATCTTACATCTAAACTCTTACTTAAGGCTAACTTGAGGGAAAGGCGGGATGGTTGGGGTGGTGTTCCCAAAGTGTGTTCTGTGGAACCCTAGTCTAGTGAGCCTTGCATACCTAAAGGGTTCCAAGTTAAGCAACTTGGGAAACACTAAATAGTTGCACGTGACCCCCCCCAACCCTCCAGTCCCATCATGTTGCTTCAGTCATTTAGGACTTAGGGAGGCAGCTCAGCTTTGTGTAACCAGCCTTTCCCAGATGTGTTTGTCTCCCCCGTGCCTATTCTCATCCGAGAGTTTCTGTGTCCAGGAAAGGACGTGAAGAAAGCAGACATGGGGCGCTTTAGGACGAGGACCCCTTGCTCTGATTTCCAGCTCTGCTGTCCACAGGCCTATCTCAGCCGTGGGCCTGGCCCTGCCTGCCCCTTCCTCTTCTTCCATACAGCAGATGAGGAAAGCCCGGCCTGGGGGCAGGGGGAGCCGACCTCCTTGGCCACAGCTGCCGGGCCGTTCCAGCCTGTTTTTTCCTGTTGCCGATGCCCACGGGAACAAGCGCTGAGTACAGTCACTGAGGCCTGGCTGTCTGGCTGTGTTGCGCAAGGCCCTGGAGCCAGAGTTCTGGCCCCTGCTCGCCTCCGAGGCCCCCACCCACCCCTCCGGGATGCTCTTCAGTGACTATGGGCAGCCTCTTGTCACCCCAGAGATGGGCTTCCCAGCAGGAAAGTCCCAGGCATCATCGGCGGGACCAGGTGGTATGGAGTTCCTTCCAGGTGTGGAGCCAGGGGTCTTAGATTCAAGTCTTGGTTCTTCCAACCCTGTGACTATGGGCAAGTTAGCTCTCTGAGCCTCAGGCTCCTCACTTATAAACCCCATTAATTAATTAACTAATTAATTGTTTTTAGAGACAGGGTCTCACTCTTTTATCCAGACTGGAGTACAGTGGTGCAATCATAGCTCACTGCAGCCTCGAACTCCTGGCTCAAGCAGTCCCTCCTGCCTCAGCCTCCTAAGTAGCTGGGACTACAGATGTGCACCACCACAACGGGCTGATTTTTAATTTCTTTGTAGAGACAGAGTCTCACTATGTTGTCCAGGCTGGTCTTGAACGCCTGGCCTCAAGTAATCCTCCTGCCTCAGCCTTCGTTAATTAATTCAACAATTTATTTTTTTAGATGGATTTTCACTCTTATTGCCCAGGCTGGAGTGCAATGGCACAATCTTGGCTCACTGCAACCTCTGCCTCCTGGGCTTAAGTGATTCTCCTGCCTCAGCCTCCCAAGTAGCTGGGATTACAAGCCTCCCAAGTAGCTGCCACCACAGCAGGCTAAGTTTTGTATTTTTAGTAGAGACGGGGTTTCACCATGTTGGCCAGGCTGGTCTCGAACTCCTGACCTCAGGTGATCCACCCGCCTCGGCCTCCCAAGTAGCTGGGATTACAAGCCTCCCAAGTAGCTGCCACCACAGCAGGCTAAGTTTTGTATTTTTAGTAGAGACGGGGTTTCACCATGTTGGCCAGGCTGGTCTCGAACTCCTGACCTCAGGTGATCCACCCGCCTCGGCCTCCCAATGTGCTGGGATTATAGGCGTGAGGCACCGACCATGCGCGGCTGAAAGGTGACATTTGAGCAAAAACTGGAAGAAGTGGAGCGAGTGATGGAATATGTGGGGACAGTGTCCCAGGCAGGGGGCTTGGTGTGTTTGACGACTATTGAGGGGATGCATGTGGCTATTTTAGAAGGCAGGGAGTTGGGGGAGCACAGTAGCAAAAGAGGTTGGAGCGTGGGGTGTGTGTGTGTGTGTGTGTGTGTGGGTGTGGGTGTGTGTGTGTGTGTAGACAGATTACATAGAACCTGGTTGGCCATGATTGTGTGTGTGTGTGTGTGTGTGTGTGTGTAGACAGATTACATAGAACCTGGCTGGCCATGATAAGGGCTTTTCCTCTCACCCATTGGTGAGTCAGGAGTCGTGGGAAGGCCTAACCCGACAGGTTCAGGAAGCGGCTGTGGTTGTTAGTGGTGTCTCATGGCAACGTAACTTTGTGGAACATTCCGCCCATCCTTCCATAGTCCTGGCACTGTGCAAGGGGCATCATTCATGAAATCTGTGGGCAGTGACCCAGGAGGATATGGGCAGGCCCAACCAGGTTGGTGTGCCCTTGAAGCCCCACAGACCTACCAGGGCAGCAGGGCAGCTGGGAGCCGGAGAACCTGAGAACCAAGCCAGGCTGCATGCAGGAGGCTGGCACGTGAACGCTGCAGGTGCTGCCGGCAGCCGCGGTGCCTGGCAGATAGTGTTCAACCCCCAGGGACCTTCTTGCTGGGCAGCCCAGTCCAGAAGCTGTTCCCGCTTAGGCCACCCCCACCGCCTTGGCCACACCTGGCACATGGGTGAGGCAAGGGGATTTCCCGGTGGCTTCCTGGTTCCCTGTAAGCTGGCAGGCAGCTCATTCAGCCACCAGGGGAGACCTAATCTTGGGGTGTCTGTGGGGGACGGAGGAGAGTGCAGGGACTCTGGGGGTACAGGGGAGACTTGGCCTCTGTGACTAGCACCGGGTCAGCAGCACAACTGAGGGGCGGCCCTTTTAAATGGAAAAGCCCACTCGTGCCGCCCTTTGACTCCTCTGCCACTCACACGCGTGTCCCGCTGCACCAGGCTTCCTCCCACCCCGCGAACGTGCCATGCCCTCTCCAGCCCTGGCCTCAGCGTGTGCCCTTCCCTCCACCTGGTCCACACTCTTCCCCTTCTCTGCTTTGCTTAGGTGAAGTCATCTCTCAGGCCCAGCTGAGTTAGCATTTCTTCTGGAAATCTTCCCCAGCCTCCCAGCCACCTCCCTAAGTGAGGGGACCCTCCCCTGGGCTCTACCGGCCCCTGTCCTTCCCCTTCAGCACTCTCTTCGCACGGTGTTGCCAGCACGTGGTTCCGTGGCCTGTGTCCCCCAGGAACATGGAGTTCTGTGTCCATTTCACATTTTGTCCCCCGGGCCCAGCACATAGTAGGTACCCAGTAAGTCGAGGTTGGAGTGACTTGAATTGAACCAAATGGGACAGATCTGATCGATTCTACTTTTTTTAAGGATGAGGAAGCTGAAGCCCCCCAGCTAGAATATGGCCAGGGTGGCCCGGACTTGGAGGTGTCTGACAGCACAGCCTGCTCTGCCCCACCAGCTGGCGGTCAAGTGTTCTCGCCAGTCCCCTGCCTGGTCAGTGCCAGACCAGGTTGGGTGCCCACCCCTAGCTATGTCATAGGAGCCTCCAAGGCAGAGACCACATGGAGCCTGCCTGGAGAAGGGCCAGGCAGATTCAGAGATTGGGACTGTGCCTCTCAAAGAGGTCACCGCCTCATTCCACATGCCTCTCCCAGTAGCCCCAGGAAGGAGGCAAAGCAGGGACCTTTTTTTGCTTCCATTTTATTTATTTTTATTTTATTTTATTTATTTATTTTTTGAGATGGAGTTTTGCTCTTGTTGCCCAGGCTGGAGTGCAGTGGCGCAATCTTGGCTCACTGCAACCTCTGCCTCCTGGGTTCAAGCAATTCTCCTGCCTCAGCCTCCAGGGTAGCTGAGA
Source organism: Gorilla gorilla gorilla (assembly GCF_029281585.2). Classification (NCBI taxonomy): domain Eukaryota; kingdom Metazoa; phylum Chordata; class Mammalia; order Primates; family Hominidae; genus Gorilla; species Gorilla gorilla. Next base: position 217,940,201 of record NC_073224.2, read on the forward strand.
TTACAGGCACCCGCCACCACGCCCAGATAATTTTTGCATTTTTGGTAGAGATGGGGTTTCGCCATGTTGGCCAGGCTAGTCTCGAACTCCTGACCTCAGGTGATCCGCCTGCCTCTGCCTCCCAAAGTGCAGGGACTACAGGCGTGAGCCACTGTGCCCGGCCTTTTGCTCCCATTTCATAGCGGAGAGAACTAAGCCTTGGAGGGATTGTTCTGCAAGGACAGGGGTGTCTTGGAATGGATTTCAGGGCTCGTGTGACCTAGTCTCCTCTTTCCCTTGGGATGAAGTGTTATGGCCTCTGTCGTATTAATGGGAACTGAGGACTAGAGGTAATTCTGGCACTTTCAAGCTGTGTAATCTTGGGCAAGTCTCCTGAAGTTAGCTTTCTTCTGTCAGGTGGGTTAATTTCCACCTCAGGGCTGTTGGGTAGGTTCATTCATTTGGTTTGTCTGTGAGTCCGCAGATTTATTAGTACCTACTGTGTGTTTTCTGTTGTGGAGTTGCAGCAATGCTCAAAACAGATCAAAGTCACTGCCTTCCGCGTGTTGTTCACATGGACTGAGATGGTGGGTGTGGATGCCCAGTGCGTACAGTAGAGACTCACTAAAGTTAGCTAAAAGGTAAAGGAGGCAGGGGCTTGTCCAAGGCAACGTGGTGAGTGCGGGGCTAAGCTGGGACTAGAAACTCCAGACCCCAGCTTCCCACCCTCTGGGCCTCTGCTGAAGGCCCTGACCTGCCCCAGCGCTCCCGAGAAGCCCTGGATGGAATGCAGCTTTTCCAGGTTGCAGGCCTTGATATGAGCTTACAGAGGGCAAGGGGTCAGAGTTTAGAAGCAGGGCCCTGCTGGCAGCTGTGCCTCTGAGCTAGCCAAATACAGAAGCATGAACCCAGCAGAGGGGAGTCCTGGTTTCAGACTCCGTTCCCATTGCCTTTGCTGTGTGACCTGGAGCAGGTAACTGTACCCTCTCTGAGCCTGGTTTCCTTATTTATCAAATGAGTGTGCCTCCAGTGTCTCCCTCGTGAGGTTGTGGTGGATCTGAGTTACGTAAGTCTTGTGAAGACCTTAGCTCAGACCCTGGCACAAAGAAGCCGTGGATGCTTGTTGGACCCTCTCCTTGTTTGGGGGCGTCCGTATTCCTCCTGGCTGACTGGCTGGTGAAGTTCCTGCCACCTTGGGGGCCCCTGTGTGAGAAGCTGGCAGGCCTCCCGAGTGGCACGGGCAGCACAAGCATGCCAGAGGAGGCTGTGGCCACCTCCCTTCCGGCCCGGCGCCCCTCTCAGACTGCCAGGGGATTAAAGGCCTTTTGGCCTTTGTGTCGGGCTCTGCGCCCCTGGCAGTTTGTACAACAAAGTGCTGCCCCGACAGATTCCTTCCTGTGTGCTGTCTGTCGCCTGTGGACAGGGCACTGGGTGGCCTGGGGGTGGGGCAGGGCACGTTGATCCTGTATCTGGGGCCTGGGTTGCAGCCGAGCAGGGGAAGCACTTGTTTTGGGGTTACCTAGGAGCCTGCATCCTGGCAGAGGGGGATGGGGACCTTGTCTGGGTTCATGTCCCTCCCCAGAGATTTGGGGACCATGGGTCACATTGTCTGCTGGTTCCTTGGCAGTGGGCAGGGGAAGGGGCACTGAGGCAGAGCCTGTGGTGACCGTGGCAGGGAGGCAGGTGGGCAGGCAGGAGCTCTTTTGTCTCCCCGCCCCCGCACTGTCTCTGGATTTTGATGGGGTGAGCTCACGCCATCCCCACATGCCTGGAGCCTGGCCCTGGGCAGCTGCAGCTGCCCTGGGGACTGTGCAGTGCTCAGACCTTCCTGCCTAGCTGCGGGGGCAGTCGGGGGCTCAGTCCCAGGCTTGGGCTACAAGGAGGGTGGGGTGGACTGGCTGCTGAAGGCATGTGAACAATGTGTCTGGAGAAGCCCAAAGCCCTGGGTTGGTCCCAGAGTCAGCCTCTGAGCAGGCAGACAACTTTGAGCCATGGGACCCAATTCTACTGCCCACCCCTTGCTAGGGTCCCGCCCACTCAGCCAGGCTCCTCCCTTCATCCCAGATCTGGAGGCGACCCCAGGCCTGAGCCCACACCTCACACTCCGCATGCATCACCCCTCAACCACACCTACCCCTCACCCCTACCATGCACCCCCTGCATGGTACTAATCCTAATGCTTATTAAGCACTTACTGTATAAGTAATTCTAGTGCTTATTAAGCACTTACTGTATAAGTAAACGCCTCACTAAGTGCCTTACCTGCTTGATCCCATTTACCCAGCCCATCCTCTCTGAGCCTCAGTTTCTTCATCCAGAAAACGGAAATAATAATAACACAAGCTCACAGTTTCTTGACTGAAAGCCTCAGAGTCAGATGTGTTCTGGAATTCAGAATTTTTCAAGTTTGAGAAGGTGACATAGAGCATGTGCCCAGCCGGCATGTGACATCCCCATTGGAGTCTGGGGGTCACACCCCATGATCAAACAACAGTAATATTGCTACAGTGAAACACAGGACTCTTCCCTCTGAGTGGAGTGAACACACTCTGAATAGCTTCATGTCAGTTCAGTTCAGGGCTTGGCACCCAATGAGCTTGCTATAAACTTTTTTTTTTAACAGAGTCTTGCTCTGTCGCCCAGGCTGGAGTACAGTGGTGCAATCTCGGTTCACTGCAACCTCCGCCTCCTGGGTTCAAGCAATTCTCCTACCTCAGCCTCCCGAGTAGTTGGGACTATAGGCATGCACCGCCACGCTGGGCTAATTTTTGTATTTTTAGTAGAGATGGGGTTTCACCATGTTGGCCAGGCTGGTCTCGAACTTCTGGCCTCAAGTGATCTGTACCTGCTCTCCGTATCTGTACCTCTCCCGCCTTCTCTCCATTCTGTGCCCCACTCCTGTGGTTCTCTCCTCCGTTCTTAGTCCTTTCCTAGGCAGCCTTGTCTGCCTCTTTATCCTCACCCAGGCCAGGAGAGGAGGATCCAGCCTGCATTCATTGTCCCTAAGGACACAACTTGGACCTGGAGTTCCATGTGACCCTCGTTCTCACCAGGAGGGCCTGGACATAGCCCACCTCTGGGATTGGGTGCCTCCCAGAAGCCCTCGCCTACAGTCCTGCCAGTGTTCAAGGAATGCCTGCCCACTGGGGGTCACCCTGCCTGCATCCCAGCCCCAAGCAATTGTTCTCAGCCTGTTAGAACAATTCTCTGGCCTGGGCCCGGTTGAGTCAGCTGCCTGCACACCGCCAAACCAGGACCTGCAGGGTCTGGAAAATCCCCCTCTCTGTTTAGCTCCTTCCTCTCTGGCCAAGGTCTGACCCCTAGACCCCTCCTCTCCAGCTGCCCGTCCGGCTCCAACACATGCCTGAAGTGCTGGGTTCCTCTGGGAGGAAGCCGGGCTCCCTCACCGCCGGAGACGGGTTGGAGGGCAGGAAACCTGGGTTCTATTTCTGCCCCTGACCTTGGAGCTGCTAATGGTCCTCCTTGGGACCTGAGGCACATGCACACAGTCCCAGGCCACTGCCAGCTCAGGCATCCCATGGGGCCATTCTGAGAGCTGGTCAGGTTGGGGACAGGGACTGGCCAACCCTGGGCTCCCTGGTATTGCTCTCTGCTTAGGCCTCATGGCCAGCTCAGAGGTCCAGCCCTGCCTCATATCCTGGTGAGCAGAAGGCTTGGGGTGGGATGCCAGCTCCTCACCTGTGGTCTGGGCAGACACGTCTCCCGGGGCTCCCTGGGGAAGGGGAGCATTCATACCTCCTCAGCCTCCTCCAAGGGTCACTGTCAACTCAGGTGATACTAGGCTAAGGAAATGCATTGCAAAGTGGCATGCGGTGTGGCTGAGAGGCTTTGCAAGAGTGACTCCCAGTGATCTCGTATCTGCCTCATTGCACACCCCTGGTCACAGAGGTGATACAGCACAGTGGTAGCTGCTTAGGTATTGGAGCCCGACCACCAGGGTTCAAATCTCAGCCCTGCCACATGCCAGTTTCCACAGGTAACCTGACTTTCTCTGCTCTCTTTGCCCCCCTTCTCAGTGGACCCCATAAGACCTATAACCTGGTTTAGGAGTGCCTGGTGCATAGTAAGTGCTCAATAAATGTTAGCTGTTATTATTCTTCAAGCAGATCCTGGACTTTCCCTTTCTGGGTCCAAGGTCCTTCTATGGTCAAGTCTCAAGTTCCTTTTGGCTCTTTCTGGGAGCCTCTTTCCTGTCTGGTTCCATCTCCTCTCCTAGATGTGAAATACAGCTGCTGGAACCTTTTGATCTTCAGCTTTTTACAAATGAAGTCTCTGCTGTTGCTGACTTATTCCTTGCTATGGGCCCTTATCTGACCCTGGATCCTCAGACCCTAGGGTGGGGGCTGCAAGCAACAGCAGACTGGCAGATGGAGGGACCCGTGCTCTGGAGTCCTCTGGTGGAGTGTGGGGCACTTCTGTCCAAGTCCCGACGTGCTCTGGCCTCTCTTTCCCCTCTCCCTGCAGATGTGTGTTCCTGGCTTTCTTTCCATGTTGAATCTCACTTTGCTATTTCCTGTCTGGTCCCAAGGCCACCCCCGCCGCCGCCCGCTGACCAGCTCCCTGCTCCCTGGGAAAAGCTCTGGACCTTGCTCATCATTCACTGCTAGGTTTTCCTTTCCAGACGGCAGTGTCTAGGAGATGCTGGGAGTCGCAGTGCTCCAGGCATGCCCTCCATAACCTTGGTTGCAGTGAGAGGGGGATTGGCATTGACAGAGCCCCCCACCAGGTTGAGGGGACCCCTAAATCTCCTCTAACCAGAGTCAGTGCCCCTGCACCAGCCCCAGCCTCATACCCACGTTGGGTCAGTCAGGCCTGCTCCAGCCAGTGGGAACACTGCCCTGTACCCCACCCAGGGAAGGAGGCAGAGCGCCTGGTAGGGGCTGGTCTTATGGTTCTAACCAGGGACTGTGGGAATCCCCTGGACATGCACAACTAAGACCACCCTCCTGGGATGGAAAAACCTGACTCACTGTCTCTGAGAAGGAGCCCAGGAATCTGCATTTCTCACCAGCTCCTGGACGTTCTAAAGCACACTCCTGAATGCACATCCCACGGGCACAGCCTAGAAGTCCACAGGCCAGCACTCAGGAGGACAGGGAGAGGGCAGGGAGAGGAGAAGGAACAGGAGGCAACATTTGCCGTTGGATTGTTGGGGGTAAGGGCTTTAGGCCAAAGCAGGAATAAGATGTGGACAACTCAGACCTTCCCCAAGGTCTGAGAGCACCGCAAACACAAAGATGAACAAATGGCACCCAGCCACTCCCCCATCCAGGGAGCTCACAGCCTAGGACAGGAGATGCTTATAGATTGCACAGAGGTAGGTAGTGCCTCCCCAAAGCAAGTCATCTTCACAGAGTGACTGGAATTCATAGGTGATGACATTTTTGTCCGTTCATTTATTCATTCATTCAAGTATTTATTGAGCACAGGGTGCAGAAAAGGTGGAGATGAATTCATCACAGCCCTTGCCTTCAAGGTGCTTCCATTCCAACGGAGGTACAGACAATAATCTTGTGAGCCCAGGAGGGCCCAGAACCAGACTGGGGTTGAGGTCACTGTGAACAGCAAGGAGTCGGGACAAAGAGAGTTTCTTTCTAGTCATCCTTATTTAGGCATAAATACACACAACAAAATATACCCATTTTCAGGGTACAGTCAGTAACGAGATATGTATGCCCAGGGAACCATCACCCCAGAAGTGTCTCTTGTGCCCCCTTCCCAGTCACCCCCAGCCTGCCCTTGGTCCCAAGTGACTACTGATCTTTCTGTCACTATGGATTAGACTTTGACCCCTAAGGGTTCATATAAATGGAATCGTATAGTTTGTAGTCTTGTGTGTCTGGCTTCTTTCAGATCCACACCTATCAATCAGTTGTTTGATCCTCCTTATTCCTGAGTAGGTGGAGGAGGTGGTATTTAAGTTGATTTTGGAGGATGCATTGGAGTTCGCCTGAGAAACAAAGAGAGGAAGGGCATTCCAGCAGAGGGCCCGGCGTGAGAGATATGGACTGTGGGAGCAGTAGGGGTGGGGAGGGAAGGGGGCTTGGCTGGCTCTTTGTTTTTTTCTCCTCCTTGGCCTTTGCTCTGGCTTGGACCTCACTACCTTGTCTAGCCCTTGTGGGTTTGGTTTTCAAAAGCAAGACCATTTCCTTCTGGCTTAAGGCCAGGGCAGGGCCTGAGGCCCTCATGCCAGGCCATTGCCAGTCTGTGCATACTTGTGCTTGTGGAATCTGGGGTCCAGCCATCGTGAATCTGCACACTTGTGGGCCACGGGGTTCCCTTGGGCTCCCCTGGGTTTGTTTTCCTCTAAGTTATTTGGTAAAACTGCTTTGGAATCATCCGGATCTTGTCTAGGGGGAAGAGGCACTCATTGCCCGGACCCACACCTGAGAAGGCAGGTGTTATGGCTGCTGGGGCCCTTCTGCTCCGGCCCACATAGTTTGCAGGCCCCAAGGTGGAGCTTATCCTGGGCTCGGCAGCAGCCTGAGGTCACGTGGAGTTGACACCACGCCTGTCCCCATTCAGCCCAGATACTGAGCTCCGCCTCTGCGCTGCTGGGCCCAGGGATGAGCCTGTCAGTGTGGCTGCATGTGCCAAAGCTAATTCTCCAACACAGTGGAATGTGTTCCCTGCAGCCTGGAGATGGGCAGGCCAGAGTGAGGCAGGAAGAGGAGCCAAATGGCCTGGGGAGGAGCTGCCTGGGGAGGCAACGGCTTTGAGCAGCTCGCCCTCGACTTCTGCCTGTGTCCCCACCCATGCTGACCCTGGCCAGCCTTCCACCTGCCTGTGCCCCCCATCTGCACTGCCCGAGGCCACCCCTTTACCCGCCCGCATCCCCCCATCCACTCACTCATGTCCTGGGTGTCCCTTGCCTTCTCCAAAGGAAAAGGAGTCTACTTACCAAAGTGATTTACATTTTATTGTCTGCTTTATTTGAGGATTCATTCGGAAATAGCAGGGTTGGGCTCTGAAGCCTCCAGGGGCTAATGGGACTTGGGGAAACTGAATCAAAAGGGTTCAGCCCCAGCCTGGCTCACTGAGCCATACTAAGTCAAATTTAACCACTAAGGGGCCTGAAGGTGGGATTCTGGGTCCCCCTGGAAGTGAGGGGAAGGACCGTGGGGCTCAGTGGGAGATAGAGAGAGTGACTCAATCAGCTCTCGTTTGCTTACAGGTGACCCATGGGCTGAGGGCATATGATGGCTTGTCTCTGCCTGAGGACATAGAGACCGTCACAGCAAGCCAAATGCGCTGGACACATTCGTACCTTTCTGATGATGAGGACATGCTGGCTGACAGCATCTCAGGAGGTGAGCCAAGGATCCAAGGCTGGGAGCAGAGGGGTGGGGGGTGAGACTGTGCTTCTTCCCACTGGCATGGGGGAGGCGGGTGACCGACCATTCCGAGCTTTCTCAACCCTGTCCCACTGTATACTAGGTGCCCAGAACAGTGCCTGACACCCAGTAGGTACTCAACAAATACTTGTTGTTGCTGATTACATCTCTTTTTTGCTTATAGACGACCTGGGCAGTGGGGACCTGGGCAGCGGGGACTTCCAGATGGGTAAGTTGCTGCAGGCCTCCTGCAGGTCTCCCTCCTGTCCCCCAGGGAAGCCCCAGAGCCAGTCTCCTGGGCTGAGGGTTCCTTGGGCCTGCCCTGGGTACAAAGCAAGAAGAAGTGGGTGTGATCTCTTAACCTGCTGAGTGACAGTTGTGCAGACTGATTGGCAGGTCCCTGCAAGGCTGGTGTGGCCAGGTCCTGTGCTTGCCCATGCCACAGGCACAGATATCAGGGCACTGGGCAGGTAAAGCCCAGTTCTGCTGGGGACTGACAGCCAGTCAGCTGTTTCACATTCAAAGCAAAGTTCTCACCTCCCAGGGCAGCTCAGCTGTTGAGTCCTTCCCCAGAGCCCTCCTGGGGGCACAGAGCTGGGGATCCCAGGCAAAGACAAGTGGAACAGAGGGGCTCTGTGGAATCGGGCATTCAGGCAGGTAGCAGGGCACGCAGAGCACAGATCGAGCCTGACGCTAGGCTTGGGAGAGAACCCTGCCTTCAGGTGGGTCATCGGCTGGGAAGCAAGGGTTCCTAGCTTAGGGAGGCAAGGCTAGGCTCTTGGAGGGAGGAGAGGCAGCCCCCACCCTGGTCAGACTGGCCCAGCACTGGGATGGGGACTTATAGTCCCTGCTTCCTTCCACTCTGGGATACTGGGTGGAGAAGGACCTACCCCAGGACAAGGCCCTGTGGCTCTTTATGGTTCCTACTGCCCTCTCTGGGAGGCAGCTCCTGGGACAATCTGTGACCAGGGCCAAGGATGGAGCAGGTGCTCAGGTCAGACCAACTACTGGGCCATCCCGTGGCATCCAGGGCTGCCTTTACCCTAGGCAGGCCTTGGCCAAATCTGGCCTGGGCCTACTTCAAGGGTGCAGTCACCTCCCTTTAGCTGACATATCAGGGGCCTTCAAATGCCAGTGGGTAGCATCCTAACTGGGTCAGTGTAGACAGGAGGGTAGGTCACTGGGTAACCTAGTCCTGACTGTGACCTCCCAGAGCCTGGACTTGGGGCTCCGCCTAAAGGTTTTCCATGTGTAGGTCTCCACAAGGCTGCAGGATGCCTGGGAGCTGGGTGGGGCTTGGGAGAGAGAGTGTCAGGTGGGCCCCAGGCACACATGGCACGTCCCGTCCTGGAATGGCCTATGCTAATGTGTCCCTGGAGCTGCCTCTGGCCAAGCCAGGCTTGCCTCTGAGTCCACCCTGTCCATTCATGAACCATCTCCAGCCCCTCCCCGGGGGCTGCCCACTGCAGCAGCTCTGCCCCAGCTGGGCAGTCCTGGCCAGCCCACCTGCCCTCCCTGAGAAGCAGCTGTGAGGGCAGACGAGGCCAGAGGGGGAAGAGGTGGGGAACAGGGCACAGCAGCTGTAGGGGGCCCAAGACCAGGGTAGGTGCCTTTCCTCGCAAGTGGGAACAGGTGGGGCCTCAGACCCTCCAGGCCAAACCCTGGCTCCTGCCAGCTGCCCTTGGGGCAGGTCCAGGCAGCTGGGCTGAATGCCAGTCAGGGAGGCAGCAGGTGTGCCTCCCTGATCCTGGGGTCCCAGGGTGCCCACTCAGACTTGACCAAGGGCAGTCCCCCACTGCGCCCATGAGCCAGAGCCATCCTGCCTGTCATGGGGCCATGCCTAGCCTCTGGCCCAGTCCCAGACCCTGGACTCCAGACCCTGAGATGGCTCTTCCCCTCCTCCCCCTGGGCATGGCTGTGGCTCCCTGGCTCAGCTCCAGCCCCCTGTGTGTCAAGACCCGTCCCTGATAGCCTCCCCTCCCTAGGACCCCTTCCCACCTCTCCTCCCCCAGTTCCTTTCCATCTTCTGACCTGTCTCTTTCTGTCTTCCCCCATGCCTGTGTGTCCTGCTCTGACCCTTGTCGGCATGTCTGTGTGTGTCCCCTGTCCTCCCTGCCCTGCACCCTCTTCCCCACTCCTTGAGTGTCTGTCTCTGCGCCTCCTCCCTCTGCCTCATCCTGTTCTCCTCCCTCTCTCTGGCTCACCATCTCTGCTTCTGTCGCCCTCTGTCTTTCCCTCTCTCCCCTCTGCCTGTTCTTTTTTTTTTTTCTTTTTCCCTCTGCCTTTTTCTTTACCTTTGTCTTACCTTTTCTCTCTCATTCTCCCCCGCCCCACTTTCTTTATCTCTGTCTCTGTCTTTCTGTCTCTTTGTGTCTCCCTCTCTCTTGCAATGTCTCTGCCTCTCTCTCTGCTTCTCTCCGTCTCGTCTCCCTCACTGTCAATGTCCCTTCTTGCCTCCTTCTCTGTCTCTACTCTGCAGGCTCAGGGCCGCCCCTGGGCCACCCGCCTGTGGCTGGCATGATGGTCTCGGAGCCTGATGAGGAGTCCCCTCTCAGTAAGTGACCCAGGCCCTGGCCAGGTGGGAGCGCTGCTCTCCCTCTGCCTCCCGCCCTATCCTCTCTCCCCACTCTTCCTTTTCTCTCCTTTCTCCCTGTTCTCTTCCTCCCCAACCTGCACTTTGCTGCGAGTCACACAAGAGGCTCAGAGGCACCTCCCTGCAGAGTCCAGGGGCCAGGCCAGCCACTGCCCCTGCCCAGGACACAGCCAGGCCCACCCTGGGCCCACAGATCTAAACACAGTGGGCTGGAACCCTGGCGGGCATTCTTCCCCATGGGGTGTTGACGGGCAGAGATGGGTGCAGCAGCCCTGCAAGGACCAGGCCCTGCATTCCAGAGGCCACTTGTGTCCACCCCAGCACAGGCCAATCCTGGGCCCACCCGAGGGACCCACAGGGACCCAGGGCTGGAGTTCGGGGGCCTGGGTGTGTTGCAGAGAGTTCTGTTGAGCAGGGATGGGAATCAGGAGTTGGTGAGTAGCCTGCTCCGGGGCCAGGGCTAGTCAGGTGTGCAGCCCCCACTTCTACCCTGAGTGCAGGGCAGCTGTCTCCCTCTCCCGGCCTCTGGCTCCAAGGGAACTCACCAGATAGGGTGAGAGGAGGGAGAGGACTGGCCAGAGAGCACCCCTATTCCAAGGCAGCCTCGCCCCTGCTGGCTGCACCAGTGTCCTTGGCTCTGGAGGCTGGTTCTTTTTTCCTTTTCTTTTCTTTTTTTTTTTTTTTTTTGAGATGGAGTCTCACTCTGTCACCCAGGCTGGAAGGTAGTACAGTAGCACAATCTCGGCTCACTGCAACCTCTGCCTCCCTGATTCAAGCAATCCTCCTGCCTCAGCCTGGGCTGGGATTACAGGCATGCACTACCACGCCTGGTTAATTTTTGTATTTTCACCATGTTGGCCAGCCTGGTCTTGAACTCCTGACCTCAAGTGATCTGCCGGCCTTGGCCTCCCAAAGTGCTGGGATTACAGGCGTGAGCCACTGCGCCCAGCCCGGGGGCTGGTTCTTGAAATAGAGGTGGCCTCACCTTCTGCCCCAATGCTCAGGCACCAGCTGCAGGGTGGGAGACGGGAGGTGTTCGCCCGGACCTGCCCTTGGTCTCGAAGAACGAAGCGGGGTGGGGTCAGGCTGAAGGGCCTGTGCCCTTCCCAGGCCCTAGTAGAAAGGGGCTTTGTGGAGCTCCAGTCCCCTTCCCCAGGAGCGGGCACATTCCTGGGCAGAGGCCCGGCCTCCTCGCCCGCGCTGGGCCGTGGGGCTGAGGCCAGGGGCTTGGGTGGGGGGACTCTCAATGGGCCTCTGTGCTGGCTCACAAGGGGCCTCTGTGGCTGAGCCATGGCCCCCACACTCCAGCCCACAGAGCCCCGCCCACCCGGCACCCAGGAGCCTAGCCCAGCGGTTCAGGGCAGGCAGCGCCAGGGCTTTCTTCACCTGAGCCACAGAGCAAGAATGTCCTGTGCACCTGCGGGCCTGACGGACAGAGTAAAGCGGGAGGAGGATGGGCCTGGCAGTAGCACAGACAGTGCCACTCCCTGCTCTGCCACCTACACACCGGATTTCAGATTTTTGGATTAGGGATGCTTGGCTTGTATATGACTCATTTGTCACTCTTATTCATTCATATCTATCACATACATGAATTCACAAATATTGTGAAACGTAATGAGCATAAAATGTCTCATATATAGTAGGTGCTTAAGAAACGATAGATGTACTTTGGGAGGCCAAAGTGAGAGGATTGCTTGAGCCCAGGAGTTTGAGACCAGCCTGGGCAACATAGCAAGACCCCATCTCTATCAAAAGTCAAAAAATTAGCTGGGCATGGTGGCATGCACCTGTAATCCCAGCTACTCAGGAGGCTGCAGTGGGAGGATAGCTTGAGCCTTAGAGTTTGAGGCTGCAGTGAGCTGTGATTTTGCTACCGCACTCCAGTGTGGGTGACAGAGCAAGACCCTGCCTAAAAAAAAAAAGAAACAACAGATGCATGTGTATGTTCACACCAGTCTGAGATGAATTTATTCAGCCATCACTTTCGAGGAACCCGCTGTGTACCAGGCACTCGGCAGGCACTGGGGATGCGGGCGTGAATGAAATCCCAGGTTCCCCTCCATCAAGCCTAGAGTCTGGTGGTGGAGAGAGGACCACAGCAGCTTCGATTCTTGGGCGGTTTGCTGTGTGCCAGGCGCTGCATCTGAGTACAAGGGCCTGGTGCATGTGAGCACAATGTCATGCACTCCTCGCAGCAACCCAGGTGGTGCATGCAGTCAATATCCCCATTAGGAAACAGAAACTCAGAGCCGAGGTCAGTGCCTGAGGCATGGCTGACCTTAGAACTCACAATTGTTACTGTGATGTGAAACCTGGCAGAATCTATGCCGTACACGGTGGAAGGTGCTCTGCTAGGGAAAGCAGGGCACTGTGGGAGCCCAGGGCAGCGGTCTCTACCCCAGCCAGGGCAGATCAGGAAGATCAGGAGACAATGGCTGAGCCAAGTCCTGAGGAATGAGTGGGAACTGGCCGAGGAAGGCTGGCAGAGCCTTTCCCAGTCACACGCAGGTAATCCCTGTGCCAGGCCAACTCCCTCTGGGAGCCATCCCTTCTTGTCCAGCCTTCCTCTGAACTGCGGGGGTCTCCTCTTTTGCACTAGCACTTGGTTTCTGGATCAGACCATTTCCCCTGTTAGTTAAAGCCCCTCAGTCAAGTTGGGGCCTTGGCATTGACCCCTGAGCATGTATACCTACAGGCAGTCCTGGGTGTGGCTGTGGGCACACAGGTGTCAGCCTCGAGGGAGGCCTCTGGGGGCCATCACCCCAACTCTGCCTGAATGGTCCAACTGCCTAAGGCCACTAGATGCCAGGCTGGGGCTCTCAAAATGATCCTCCTTCGATTTTCCAGTTTATTTCCGAGCCCTGGTGAATTTCACTCGCTCCATCGAGTACAGCCCTCAGCTGGAGGATGCAGGCTCCAGAGAGTTCCGAGAGGTGTCCGAGGCTGTGGTAGACACGGTGAGGTGAAGGGGGTTTGGGAAGCTCGCGGGTGTGGCCGGGCAGGACCGAGGATGGGGTGAAGGCCTCTGGGGCTGATGGCACTGTGTCCCTCCCCAGCTGGAGTCGGAGTACTTGAAAATTCCCGGAGACCAGGTTGTCAGTGTGGTGTTCATCAAGTGAGAAGGGGCCCCCTGGGGGCTGCTGGGGGACTTGAGCGGGTAACCTGGAGGGGGCTGATGAGGATGGAAAGGAAGCCTGTCACCGCGGAAAGGCCTATGGGATGAGTCGCTGTGGGTGGAAATTCAGGAATTGGTGGGGGGATCATTGGGACCTTTAGGTGCCCTTCTTTGGGTACAGGCTGTCCCGGAACAGGGCCTGAGCATCGGGGCGGGAGCCTCATGGAGGAGCTGAGAACACAGGCGTCTCGCTGACCCTCCTCTCCTGCCTATCTCCATCCCCAGGGAGCTGGATGGCTGGGTTTTTGTGGAGCTGGATGTGGGCTCAGAAGGGAATGTGGATGGGGCTCAGATTCAGGAGGTGCTGCTCAGGGTCATCTCCAGCGGCTCTATGGCCTCCTACATCACCTCTCCCCAGGGATTCCAGTTCCGACGCCTGGGCACAGGTGAGCCTATCCTGGTGTCTGGGATCGCCTCCTCCAGATTCGTGGGGTCCCCTTTCAGTGTCTCCGCCATAGGCTCCCAACTTGGGCTTGCACACCACTAGAAACAGGGAGCTCACTACTCCTGAGTCTGCCCCATCGATCTTTACACAATCTTGGCTTGGTAGAGCACAGACTGTTTCCTCTAGCACATACCCATTAGACCCGAGTTCTGCTCCTTCCTTCTAAACCTCTGCACATTGACAATAGGTAATCAGGCCTTTATTTATCCTGTACTTCCAAGTCCAAAACACATTAGTACTTAATAATAATGAGCAACTGTTTACTGAGCACTGACTGCCTTTATTTCCAGCCTCCGGGTCAGTCTTCACAGCAATTCCTATGAAGGAGATGTTATTCCTCCTGTTTCAGAGACGAGGGAACTGAGGCCCAGAAAGGAAAATCTAAATTTGTCCAGAATCAGATGGGCAGATAGTGAAAAGGCGAGGATTTCAAACAAACTCGGTGTCTGTGACAGTCTTGCCAGAACCTGTGATGACAGAAGCAGGAGAAACTGAAGCACAGAGAGACTAGGAAACTGGTCCAAAGCCACACAGCTGTTAGGTGCAGAATCCTGGCCTTTGTACTCTGGGTCAGCCCAGATTTCCTTCTACTGTGCCTTTGGTCTCCTGTTTTAACCTCCTGAGTCTCTTTTTTTTCTCTAGACCGAACAGCCCTAGTTCATCCCTCACAGGTGTGGTTCTCGGCCCTGTCTCCATCTCAGTTCCCTGTCTCTGGGAAGACCCTGACCCAGTGGAACTCAGAATGGAACAAACTCCATCCCCTACTATGGTGTAGCCCAATTAGGAAAAGACAGTGAAACCATCACCTCCCTTGTTCCACAACTCAATTCAAGCCAAGCATGGTGGTGCGCGCCTGTAGTCCTAGCTACTCAGGAGGCTGAGGCAGGAGGATCACTGGAGCCCAGGAGTTTGAGGCTGCAGTGAGCTAGGATCATGCCACTGCACTCCAGCCTGGGCGATAGAGCAAAACCCTGCCTCTAAAACAAAACAAACAAACAAAAACCCTTAATTATTGCACCCAGAGATCAAGCTTGCTCTTCTGCATCATCAGGCCCAGGTCTAAAGACTGCTGGGGGTCCAGCCCTCCTCTCTCACTTTTCAATAAGTCCTCCTGGCTAGGGATGGTGGAATGGCCTGGCCCAGCCCTGCAGCCCTCAGCTCCCGGCTCCCAGGTGGAACAGCCACTGACCACATCTTCCTTTCCAGCACAGACCCCCCCACCCCCGCCGGCCGCTGTGGCGGTCGCAGTGACACCAGGTGAGAGTGTAAGCCAGGCCGAGGCCCAGCCAGGTTCCTAGAGAAGTTAAGGTTGGAGAGGAGGCCGGGTGCGGGGGCTCACACCTGTAACCCCAGCACTTTGGGAGGCCAAGACGGGAGGATTGCTTGAGGCAAAGAGTTCGAGACCAGCTTGGGCAACATAGCAAGACCCTGTCTCTAAAAAAATAAAAAAGAAGAGAGAAAAAAATTTTTTAAAGGATGGAGAGGAAAGAAGGGTGTGGGCAAGATGGCTGGCTGGGCGCAGCCCAAGACAGCTGGGCACTCCCTTCTCCCCTCCTTCTTTGTCCTCACTGGGCCAGGCTGCGGCCTGCATGTGTGTGGTGTGGTGGTTGCATGCGTGTGGCATGTCAACTGTGTGTGGGGTCTGTGTTAGAGATGGGGGAGGCCACTGCCACATGTCCCATGCCCCACGTGTGCTGTGGATGTGTCTAGTATGTGCTGCTTGCCCTCGTTGTGCCTGCCAGAAACCGAGCTGCCTGACACAGGGCCCTGAAGCCCACTCCAGCCACACAGCACCTACAGCTTCCCGCACCTCCCTCCTGCCGCCTCTGACTCCAGTCTGCTTCCTTCCACCTGCAGTGCCCCAGTTCCCAAGAGCCTGCACGGAGGCTGAGTTTGCCTGCCACAGCTACAATGAGTGTGTGGCCCTGGAGTATCGCTGTGACCGGCGGCCCGACTGCAGGGACATGTCTGATGAGCTCAATTGTGGTGAGGGGATGTCCGGGGCCAAGAGTGGTTTGGGTGCCAGGGGAGGGCCAGGGTCCTACACCTGGGTCTTGGAGCCCATCAAGGGCTATGAGGGTTTGGTGCAGGCAGAGGATGGGGGCATAGGAAGGGTGATGACAAAGCCAGGCAGGGGGTGGCAGGGAGTGGTGTTGGGGAGTACAGGGTGGGCCTGGGGAGGGTTGGGGACAAGGAGCAGGTGAGGAGCCATCTGCTTCTGCCAAATGCCAAGCGGAATCTATCCACAGAGGAGCCAGTCCTGGGTATCAGCCCCACATTCTCTCTCCTCATGGAGACGACACCTTTACCGCCCCGGCCAGAGACAACCATCATGCGACAGCCACCAGTCACCCACGCTCCTCAGCCCCTGCTTCCCGGTTCCGTCCGGCCCCTACCCTGTGGGCCCCAGGAGGCCGCATGCCGCAGTGGGCACTGCATCCCCAGAGACTACCTCTGCGACGGACAGGAGGACTGCGAGGATGGCAGCGATGAGCTAGACTGTGGTGCGCACCGCCAGGGGTGCAGGTGGGTGCGGGGAGCAGGAAGCTGGCCCGGGAGGATGCTGCTGACCCCTGCCCGGTCTCCTAGGCCCCCCGCCACCCTGTGAGCCCAACGAGTTCCCCTGCGGGAATGGACATTGTGCCCTCAAGCTGTGGCGCTGCGATGGTGACTTTGACTGTGAGGACCGAACTGATGAAGCCAACTGCCGTGAGTATCCGAGGGTCCAGCTGAGGCCCCCCTGCCCTGCCCAGGCCGCTTGCTCCTGCCCCGCCTTCCACTCCTGCCCCGCCCCTACCCTGCCCCTCCGCTTTCCCCCCTCCCCAGTCCCCCAAGCCTGTTTGTTTGCTCTCCCTGGCTGAGTGCGGAAGGCCCTGGAGACACACCCCAAGGTTTATCTCTAACCAGAGCCGTAAGGCCCCTTGGCCCTGAGCTGGCCTTTGGTGAAGCTGTGTGGTTAGCCTGCCTGTGGTTCGTGTCTCATCATTTCTTTCCTTTATTTTTGTTACCATGAAGCTTCTCTTTGTTTTGTATGTGGGTCGGATGAATGGCTAGGAGGGTTCCATGTGCCAAGGTCCCTTGGTGATGGGTCCTTGGTGTATGTATGCAAGTCAGAGCCTTACCCATCCATCTGTCCAACTCCCCAGCCACCCATGCACCCACCTATACACCCATTATCCATCCACCCAGCCCTTCATCCATCTATCCACCCATCCATCTGTCGTCCTTCTTCCCTCCCATCCATCCTTCCAGCCTCCCACTTCCCCACCCTTGTGGTATCCATCTTTTCCAGTCGTGGACATTACGGGCATCCTGACAGTTAAATAGGAGGGGGAGGCTGGAGAGGCAGCGACCACATCAGGTGGTATCCTGTATGTCCCGTCCCGCGAGAAGCCTGATGCTTGTTAGTGCAAGATTAAGGATAATCTTCAGGCTCTTCTCTGTGGTCCTGGGTGGTGTGTCTGGGCGCGTGTCCATGTTCCTGCTGTGAACTTGTCCAGCTTCTCCTTGCCTTCCTTCCCCTGCCCACTCCACAGCAAGCCCTGGGGAGAGGCTGCATCATGCCACAGACTGGCGGAGTTTGAGAACGCCTTTCTGTGGCTCTAAGCTTGCCTGATAGCACCAGCCCCTTGGGAGAGATAAAGTAATTGGGGGCTTTAGTTGGAAGGCCCTTCTCAGGGGCCTCTCCTGGGGAAGTCAAAGGAAGGACAGGTCCTTGTGGACAGCACAGAAACAGAGAACATGAAAGCTGAATGGCCTCGTGGGCTCCTGAGAGTGTGGGGAACAGAAGCGCCTGAGCTGCGCCCACGGCTACCTCCTGGTCTCCTCTCGCACCTGCTCTGTGGATGTGCAGCTTCCGCTCCTGCATGGCTGTGACTTCTCTGTCCCTGTCTGTGTCTCTCTCAAGCTCCATCTCCCTGAGGAAGAACATTGGTCACCAGCCACTAGAGAGGCCTAGCAGGGCCCAGCCCTTGTCCCGGGCCACTTCCAGCCTCTGGCCACTCCACAGAGGGCCTGTCAGTGGGAGCACAGACCGTCGAGCCCCTCAGGGGACCAC
This sequence comes from Gorilla gorilla gorilla, assembly GCF_029281585.2. Classification (NCBI taxonomy): domain Eukaryota; kingdom Metazoa; phylum Chordata; class Mammalia; order Primates; family Hominidae; genus Gorilla; species Gorilla gorilla. The sequence goes on from NC_073224.2 coordinate 217,957,808, forward strand.
ACTGTGCCAGGCGTTCTGGTAGAGAAGGGTGTGCGGGGCATTGCTGGTGCCCAGAGATGCCAGCCCCACTGGTTGTGCCTTTGACATGGGTCTTGTCCATGTGAGCAAGATAGTGCTTCTGTGCCTCTGAGCGTGGCTGGGTGACGCTGTGGTTGTGACAGTGATGTGCCAGCCATAACTGGCATGGGGAATGCAGGTGGAGTGAGGGGTGGGGGCCGGGTAATGTGATGAGTGGTTTAATGACAGCTGGTGGCCGCATCATGCTGGCTGTGAGTTGGACAGTGTTGTGCAGCAGGGGCTAGGCATGGCAAGGGCCGCTGTGGGTTATGTGGGCAAGATGAGAGAGTGGCCCTGGGGATGCCCAGGGAGGATGGACGGGGTGGGCTATTGGGAACCACCTGGCTTTGTCCCCAGCCACCAAGCGTCCTGAGGAAGTGTGCGGGCCCACACAGTTCCGATGCGTCTCTACCAACATGTGCATCCCAGCCAGCTTCCACTGTGACGAGGAGAGTGACTGTCCTGACCGGAGCGACGAGTTTGGCTGCAGTGAGCAGGGAGCTGGGGTCGAGATGCGGGCCCTGGGCTGGGTTCTGGGGGTTCTGTCCACAGCCTCAGCCTCCACTCTTCTCCCTCCTAGCCCCTCGGAGTCCTCCTTCCGCTCCTCCTTCCTTTGCCCCCGACCCCTCACTCCTGCCCTGGTCTCCTCAGTGCCCCCCCAGGTGGTGACACCTCCCCGGGAGTCCATCCAGGCTTCCCGGGGCCAGACAGTGACCTTCACCTGCGTGGCCATTGGCGTCCCCACCCCCATCATCAATTGGAGGCTCAACTGGGGCCACATCCCCTCTCATCCCAGGTGCGGCTCTGGGCCCAGGTGGTGGGGTGGGAATGAGGGGCAGCTGGTCCAGAGCCATAGGACAGATCCCACCACTTGTCTTGGGGCTCACCAGGGTGACAGTGACCAGCGAGGGTGGCCGTGGCACACTGATCATCCGTGATGTGAAGGAGTCAGACCAGGGTGCCTACACCTGTGAGGCTATGAACGCCCGGGGCATGGTGTTTGGCATTCCTGACGGTGTCCTTGAGCTCGTCCCACAACGAGGTACTGCCGGAGGGCAGGTGTCACCGGGTGTGGGGGCGGAGCCGGGCTGCCCACCACAGCCAGCTGCAGCCCCCGCCCATGCCGCCCAGCAGGCCCCTGCCCTGACGGCCACTTCTACCTGGAGCACAGCGCCGCCTGCCTGCCCTGCTTCTGCTTTGGCATCACCAGCGTGTGCCAGAGCACCCGCCGCTTCCGGGACCAGATCAGGCTGCGCTTTGACCAACCCGATGACTTCAAGGGTGCGTTGGCGGGCGGGTGAGCACTGCGGGAGGTGGGAGGTGGGTACCTCTGTACCCAGTGGGCACAGAGGATAGATGCGGACAGAGGGGGCCAGGTTTCGGGAAGGAATGTGAGTTGCTGAAGAAACACTGAGCCCTGTCAAAAAAGCATTTCGGGGGGAAAACCAAGATGTTTAGGAAGAGCCAAATCCCCCCTTGCTACCTACCTGCCTCAGGTTACGGCGAGGACGGGCCCTGGAGCCAGCTTCCTGCTTCAGATCCTGACGTGGACGCTGTCCACCTGTGTCCTGGGTCAAGTTACCCACTATCTCGTGTCTGTTTTGTCATCTGTAAAGTCGGGGGGTATGGAATAACTACCTCCTAGGGGTTGGTAAGGACTTAGTGGAGTCACGTATGTAAGCCTCTCAGAATTGTGCTCAGCGCATTTTCAGCACCCAGGAGGTATTTGCTAACGTCACAGTCATTGTCCTCATTCTGAGAGACAGAGGTGCCAATGTACCCAGATTATAGGAGCCCAGGCTTTGGCATCTCCTTGGTCTGAGGGTGGCCTCCAGCTACACCACGTACTGCCGCTGTGTCTTTGGGCAAGTCTCTTGGCTTCCCTGGTCCTATTTTCCCAAAGATAGAGGCAGGCAGATGGACTCAGTTCTTTCTGGCACTGAGAGGCAGAATGGCAGGATGGCTGAGGGCATGAGCCCAGGCACTGCCTGGACTGGGGCTCAGGTCTCAGCTCTGTCGTTTCCCACCTGGCATCAAGCAGCCCTCACCCTGCTGAGTCTCACTTCTTCATTGCAGAGAATTAAATGCATGTAGAGAGTTAGCTCCAAAGCACTCAACACATTTTATGCCCTTTTGTTGGTTGAGGAACCTAAAAATGACTTGTATAAAACTTAGTTACCTGGCCAGGCATGGTGGCTTATGCCTGTAATCCAAGTACTTTGGGAGGCTGGGGAGGGAGGATTGCTTGTGGCCAGGAGTTCAAGACCAGCCTGGGTAACACAGAGAGACCCCCATCTCTACAAATAATTAAAAACAAAAAATCTAGCCAGGCGTGGTGGCTTGCACCTGTAGTCCCAGCTACTTGAGAGGCTGAGGCAGGAGGATCTGTTGAGCCTAGGAGGTTGAGGCTGCAGTGAGCTATGATCACACCATTGCACTCCAGCCTGGACAATAGAGTGAGACCCCATCCCTAAAAACAAAACAAAACTTAGTTACTTCCCAAAGTTGTCCCCCAGTATATTTACAATGCTAATGGCCGTGGCCACCATTTGGTGAGCAGGCAGTTCGCCCTGTGGCTTGACGTGACAGTCAACGAACTGCCAAAAACCCTTGCAAGGTCAGGGCTGATTTCACAGTTTTAAGATGAGAGCCCCAGGGCTCTGAGATGTTGTGGGGCTTCCCTGGGTTCACACAGCAGTTCAGAGAGGGAGCTGAACCCAGGGCTGTCTGATTGGAATCTGGGTGGTCCAGGGGAGGGAGTGGTGGGAATTCCAGGGTGAGCAGGTGGCCTGTGTGTGGATGGTGACCAGGAGGGAGGAGGCCTGAAGACATGCCCGGAAGGCAGGGAGGAAAGAGGATTGAGTAACCTAGACCCGGGGCTGTGCTCGGTCATTCTGCGGGTGAGGAGCTGGATTCCCCTGTGGTTGCAGGGGGTTAATTCAGGATGAGGGGGAGAAGCTATTGGCAGACAGATGTGGACTCTGTGTAAGGAAGAACTTGCTAAGAGTCAAAGTTGTCCAGAGCCGGGAGGGACGGCCTTTGGAGGTTGTACGCTCTCCATCCATGACGGCTGCACCATCCAATGTGGCAGTCACTGGCCATGTGTGGCTCTTTAAATTGAAATACAATGATTCATTCCTGAGCAGCACTAGACATGTCTCCAGTGCTCAGTGGCCACATGTTGCTGGTACCATTACTTTTAATGGCAAAACCAAACCAGCAATTACTTTTTCACCAACCTAACAGCTACCGTAACGAAGAGTGTAGGTACAGGATAGTTTCATTCCACCGAAAGTTCTCTAGGATGGAGCTGTCCTAGAGATCTGGGAGGATGCTGTCAAGGGAATTCCCATGTAGGGTGACTCTGTGTGTGTGTGTGTGTGTGTGTGTGTGTGTGTGTGTGTGTGTGTGTGTGTGTGTGTGTACATAGGAGAGGGTTGGACTGGACGACCCGTCATAACAACAGCAACAATAAGAGCTAGCCATTTTATATCAATGTGCTCATTTTAGCTTATACCTCTAGGAGGCAGGCTACTTTAAGCACCATCTTACAGATTAGGAAACTGAGGCCCTTGCCCAGGCTTACAACACACCTGGACTTGGTCTCCTGTTCCTCAGACCTGTGTAGCTCTCCTGCCTGCAGGGTTGTTCCAGCTCTGAAAGTCTGTGGGTCTCTTAGCAAGAAAGGCCCTGAGAAGTCTGGCTGCAAAGAATCCCCTTGTCCTTTCTTTGACCCTGTGGTTCCCAAATGGTTCCCAGCTATCATTCCATGGCATTGACTTTCCCAGAGCATGCTTTGAGAAATGCTGCTCCAGTATTTGGGAAGGAGGGAAAAAACTGCATTTTCTTTTTCTTTTCTTTTCTTTTTTTTTTTTTGAGACAGAGTCTTGCTCTGTCCCCCAGGCTGTAGTACACTGGTGTGATCTCAGCTCGCTGCAGCCTCCGCCTCCCGGGTTCAAGTGATTCTGCTGTCTCAGCCTCCTGAGTAGCTGGGACTACAGGCGTGCACCGCCATGCCTGTCTAATTTTTTTATTTTTAGTAGAGACGGGGTTTCACCATGTTGGGAAGGCTGGTCATGAACTCCTGGCCTCAAGTGATCTGCCCGCCTCAGCCTCTCAAAGTGTTGGCATTATAGGCGTGAGCCACCACACCTGGCCAAAAACTGCATTTTCTTCACTTTGGAAGAGAGATCAAAGTTTTCTCGAAATCAAATTTCCACTAGAACTTTCCCACCTTTCTGGATTGCTGCCCCTCAAGATAGGTATATCAGGCAGGCCCAGGCTGCAGCCCTCAGCCTCCCCCTTGCCACCCACAGGCGTGAATGTGACAATGCCTGCACAGCCCGGCACGCCACCCCTCTCCTCCACGCAGCTGCAGATCGACCCATCCCTGCACGAGTTCCAGCTAGTCGACCTGTCCCGCCGCTTCCTCGTCCACGACTCCTTCTGGGCTCTGCCTGAACAGTTCCTGGGCAACAAGGTGAGGGGCCTGGGCTGCCGCCCTGGGTGGGGAAAGAATCCCTGTGGGCTCTGCTCCCTCTGCAGTTGGTGGACAACAAGGCAGACTTGGAGGGAAAGGTGTTACCATGCCCCAGTGCAGCCCCCTGTGGCAGCAGCTCATCCATTCAGGGCAGGACCTCTCCCCAGCACTGTCGGCTTAGGAAGAAGAACTGGCCTCCCCTCCTCCCGGGAGCCCTCCCTGACCGCTCCCCCATGCCTGGGCTGGGTTCTGTGCCTCCGCACTGGCTTCCCTGGGTACCCTGTGCACTGCATGATTCCACACCCTGCCATGGACCAAACACCCTAGAGTCAGGGCCTGAGTCTCACCCATCTCGGTTTCCCTGTGCCTAGCTCAGTGCCTGGCACACAGTAAGTCTCAGGTAGGCAGAGTGAGGGAGGAGCTGGAAGACTATAGGCACCTCATAGGCACGAGGTGTCAAGTGTGCCCACAGCTGCCCGTGCTGATCCACCCTGTTGTGCCAGGTGGACTCCTATGGCGGCTCCCTGCGTTACAACGTGCGCTACGAGTTGGCCCGTGGCATGCTGGAGCCAGTGCAGCGGCCGGACGTGGTCCTCGTGGGTGCCGGGTACCGCCTCCTCTCCCGAGGCCACACACCCACCCAACCTGGTGCTCTGAACCAGCGCCAGGTCCAGTTCTCTGAGGTGGGTGGCGCCTGAGCCCTTAGGGCTGGGAGCAAAGGGGGATTTAGGCTGGGTAGGCGCTGATGTGTGACCCCTGCCACCTTCACCCATACCCAGGAGCACTGGGTCCATGAGTCTGGCCGGCCGGTGCAGCGCACAGAGCTGCTGCAGGTGCTGCAGAGCCTGGAGGCCGTGCTCATCCAGACCGTGTACAACACCAAGATGGCCAGCGTGGGACTTAGCGACATCGCCATGGATACCACCGTCACCCATGCCACCAGCCATGGCCGTGCCCACAGTGTGGAGGAGTGCAGGTGCCTGAGCCGGCAGGGCTGGGAACCACAGAGACCCTGGCAAGGATAGAGGAGAAACGGCAGGGCCTCACCGTCCTTGCAGCGACTCTTTTGGTCCTGTCCCCACAGATGCCCCATTGGCTATTCTGGCTTGTCCTGCGAGAGCTGTGATGCCCACTTCACTCGGGTGCCTGGTGGGCCCTACCTGGGCACCTGCTCTGGTTGCAATTGCAATGGCCATGCCAGCTCCTGTGACCCTGTGTATGGCCACTGCCTGGTGAGTAGTGCTAGCAGACACTTGAACACTAAAATAGGAGCAGGGACAAGGCGTGAGACTCCCTGTGTTCATGAGCTCAGCACAAGCCTCCAGAATGACTGTCATGACTGCCAGATGAACTATCATGACCTCTGGATGCAATAACAGAAATATAGGTCAGGCGCGGTGGCTCATGCCTGTAATCCCAGCACTTTGGGAAGCCTAGATGGGTGGATCACTTGAGGTCAGGAGTTTGAGACCAGCCTGGCCAACATGGTAAAACCCCATTTCTACTAAAAATACAAAAATTAGCCAGGCGTGGTGGCGTACGCCTGTAATCCCAGCTACTCAGGAGGCTGAGGCAGGAGAATCGCTTGAACCCAGGAGGTGGAGGTTACAGTAAGCCAAGACTGTGCCACTGCACTCCAGCCTGGGCAATAGAGCAAGACTCCGTCTCAAAAAAAAAAAAAAAAACCCAGAGATGTAGCATCCAGACAAGGGAGGTGTTGGCCCTCCTCTCCACCCTCATCAGACTAATCCTGGAGAGTGCCAAATGAAGAAGCATGGCCTGCAGAGGGCAACTCTAGGGGGAAGAGCCCTTGGGGTGGTACCTTATTTCTTAGGAATAGTGGCGAGAGCTGGGATTGTGGAGCAGACGGAAGAAAAGGCTCAAGCAGGGCAGCATTGTCATCTCCAAATCCCTGCAAAGGTGTCGGATAGAAGAAACAGACTCTGGAGAGCAGAACTGGCCAGTGGGTGCGGATTGGAAGAGGGTGGCAGGTTTAGGTCAATAAAAAGCAGGCATTTGGAACCATCTATGGGACAGGCTGCCGTGTAAGATGATGAGCTCCCCATCATCTATAAGTGGTTGCAGTTGATGCTCCCCTGTCTGCAAAGCTGTGCCTCCAGCGTGATGGGGAGGCTGAGCTAGACAGCCTCCAAGGTCCCCCGCAGCATCTGGCCCAGTTCTGCTCTAGAAGTTGAGCCATACCCTCCTCCTTCTTCTAGAATTGCCAGCACAACACAGAGGGGCCACAGTGCAACAAGTGCAAGGCTGGCTTCTTTGGGGACGCCATGAAGGCCACGGCCACTGCCTGCCGGCCCTGCCCTTGCCCATACATCGATGCCTCCCGCAGGTCAGCCCCAGCTCAGGGTGGGGGGGTTTGGCCGGGGACAGTGCAACAGGCCAGAGAATATTCTGGGCAGGGAGGCTGGAGACTTGGATTCAGATCTCTACCTGATCACTAAGTTATCCCATGCTCCTTGACCTCTCTAGGCCTCTGTTTCCTTTTCTGTATAATGGGCCCCCTGACTTCCTACAGTTGCTGTGAGGCTGCCGGGCAGGGAGATGGCGTCATGCCTCATGGCACACTGTGTCTGTGTAGACAGCAGTCATTTCCCAGGGTGGGAGGAGAAAGCCTGACCCCAGCCCTGCCCCATGCCCTGTCCACTTGATACCTACAGATTCTCAGACACTTGCTTCCTGGACACGGATGGCCAAGCCACATGTGACGCCTGCGCCCCAGGCTACACTGGCCGCCGCTGTGAGAGGTGAGGGAGAGCCTTGGGGGCTGCAGGAAGGGGGCTCCTGGGTGGGGTCATGGAAGTGCTGATGGCGGCCCCCTCTCTCCCCTAGCTGTGCCCCCGGATACGAGGGCAACCCCATCCAGCCCGGCGGGAAGTGCAGGCCCGTCAGTGAGTATGGCTGCCACCATCCCCTGACACCCACCTCCCAACCCAACCTGGGCTGCACACCAGGCACCCTCCCTCCCTGCCCCAGCTCATGAACCTTGGGGAGCCACTGTTCCTCTATCTGCCCGGACCACGTATATCCCATTCCCACCTGCCCTGCCAACACTCGTTTTGTATCCCAGACCAGGAGATTGTGCGCTGTGACGAGCGTGGCAGCATGGGGACCTCCGGGGAGGCCTGCCGCTGTAAGGTACGCATGCCATCTGCCACCCACCCAGGGGCCTTGGGCCCAGCACCACAGCTGGGAGGAGGAAGAAGGAAGCTCCGTCCTCTCCATAGATCCTTGGCCAGTGGGTGGTAACCCAGTCAGAGGCTGGTGGACCTGGCCCACCGGCCTTCCGTACCAGGACAGGTGGCCTGGCGTTGGGAAGGAGCACTGGTTAGGGAGTCAGGTGACCACAGTTCAAGTCCCAGTCATTCTTTATGCAGCCTTTGTATCTACATTGTACCTTTGCTTTTGCCATACTTTGTCCATTGTCACATTGATACAATGATGTAGATATTAGTGTCCCCAATTTGTGAATGAGGAAATGGAGGCTCAGAGAAGGGAGGTCACTTGCGTTAAGAATGGGAGCATCGGCCGGGCGCAGTGGCTCACGCCTGTAATCCCAGCACTTTGGGAGGCTGAGGTGGGTGGATCACTTGAGGTCAGGAGTTCAAGACCAGCCTGGCCAACATGGTGAAACCTCGTCTCTACTAAAAATACAAAAATTAGCCAGGCGTGGTGGCGGGCACCTATAATCCCAGCTACTCAGGAGGCTGAGGCAGGAGAATCACTTGAACCTGGGAAGCAGGGTTGCAGTGAGCTGAGACCGCACCACTGTACTCCATTGTGGGCAACAAGGCTGAAACTCCGTCTCAAAAAAAAAAAAAAAAAAAGAATGTGAGTATCAAGTGTCGGTGTAAAAAAGAATGGATGGATTCTGGAGTCAGGCACTCCTGGTCTTAAATCCCAGAGTGGATGGGCAAGCTGAGTAACTTTGTGCAAGTCATTTCACATCCCTGAGCCTCTGTTTCCTCATGTGAAGGATGAAGGTATCACCTACCTCTCAAGGTCCTTAGGGGAGTTAAATGAGGTGATGTCGAATGGAAAGCAGAACAGTGCGTGAAACACTCCATAAATAGAAGCAGCAATTATTTCAATCAAGTCGCTGTATTTCAAGTCTAAATTTATTGGTGAACCCCCTGGCAGCCAAAGAGAAAAGGGAAAAATGCTTGCCTAAGTGCTTGTTAAGTGGGAATTACTATTCAGATGGCAATGACGCCTCATACCTGTGCTCTTTCTTTTCTTTTCTTTTCTTTTTTTTTTTTTGAGATGGAGTCTCGCTCCCATCGCGTAGGCTGGAGTGCAGTGGCGCGATCTCGGCTCACTGCAACCCCCACCTCCCGGATTCAAACAATTCTCCTGCCTCAGCCTCCTGAGTAGCTGGGATTACAGCTGTGTGCCACCACGCCAGGCTAATTTTTGTATTTTTAATAGAGACGGGGTTTTGCCATGTTGGCCAGGCTGGTCTTAAACTCCTGACCTGAGGTGATCCACCCGCCTTGGCCTCCCAAAGTGCTCGGATTACAGGCATGAGCCACCGCGCCCAGCCACATGTGCTCTTTCAGTGGCTCCCCTGGGTCTTGGGTTCTTATCTGGACTGAGGGTGGATTCGGCCAGAGCTCCAGGCAGCCTCTCCCGTGGGCTGTCCTTCAGCTCCAACTCTGTGCCTGCAGAACAATGTGGTGGGGCGCTTGTGCAATGAATGTGCTGACGGCTCTTTCCACCTGAGTACCCGAAACCCCGATGGCTGCCTCAAGTGCTTCTGCATGGGTGTCAGTCGCCACTGCACCAGCTCTTCATGGAGCCGTGCCCAGGTACCTCTGCAAGGTGGGCGGGCAGGACCGCCAAGCCCTGGGCCGGATGGACCAAGCGCCAGTCCCAGGCTACGGCCCCCATCCCAGCCCTTTCTCCTCCTCCCAGGTGCATGGGGCCTCTGAGGAGCCTGGTCACTTCAGCCTGACCAACGCCGCAAGCACCCACACCACCACCGAGGGCATCTTCTCCCCCACGCCCGGGGAACTGGGATTCTCCTCCTTCCACAGACTCTTATCTGGACCCTACTTCTGGAGCCTCCCTTCACGCTTCCTGGGGGACAAGGTGGGTAGTGGGTGGGAAGGCAAAGGAGACTCCAGGCAGCAGGAACAGCGCAGGCAAAGGCTTGGAGGCAGGAGGGTCGTGGTGCCTTGGGAGAATAGTGAGATACACTGCATGGAAAAGGTGGCTGGAGCAGTGACAGGGCCCGAATTCAGGCCTCCGCTAAGCTCCTGTCTAACCCTGGTCCCAGGTGACCTCCTATGGAGGAGAGCTGCGCTTCACAGTGACCCAGCGGTCCCAGCCGGGCTCCACACCCCTGCACGGGCAGCCGTTGGTGGTGCTGCAAGGTAACAACATCATCCTAGAGCACCATGTGGCCCAGGAGCCCAGCCCCGGCCAGCCCAGCACCTTCACTGTGCCTTTCCGGGAGGTGAGCAATACTGTCCCCTGGGGGTAGGGGTGCGGGCAGGCCCTTGCTCCTGCCTCTCCGGCATTCAATACTCCAGGACATCAGGGGCTGAGCACATGTGTCCTTTCCTTGGCAGCAAGCATGGCAGCGGCCCGATGGGCAGCCAGCCACACGGGAGCACCTGCTGATGGCACTGGCAGGCATCGACACCCTCCTGATCCGAGCATCCTACGCCCAGCAGCCCACTGAGAGCAGGTGTCTGGAGCCGGGGCAGGAGGACCAGCATGGGCTTGGGGAGGGGGCTCCATCTAAGCGGTGCAGTAAGGCACAGCCACTTACAGACTGTGTGACCCTTTTGTGCCTCACTTTCCCTGTCTGTAAAACGGAGAGTCTTAACAATGTCTCCCATACAGGCTGGTCTGGGGCCAGGCTCCCTAGAAAGAAGCCTGAGACGGGGATTGGGGTGCATGTGATTCACAAGGAGAGGGACGCAGGAGCGGGGAGGGTCCATGCAGGGATGTGGTTTCAGGTCAAGTCTAGCCCCAGCCTCAGCCCACAGGGAGCTCTGGAGAGTCATTCGCCGGAGAGTGATCGTTCTTTCAGGCCCGTGGGCTCTTATAGCCTGTATCAGCCTGTCATTGGGGACCCCAGGGGAACGGGGTGGTATAACCTCTCCAGGTGAGGAAGGGTGATAGTTTGGAGTAAGTTGCAGGTAACAGCTGTTTGCCACGGTCCTGGCAGCCCCTGGAGATCTGGACAGGTCCCAGCAGCACTGTGACAGGGCTGTCGGGAGGACTAATAAGACCCTGCCAGTGGAGGACCCCAGGCGTGCCTGGCACAGAGCCAGCACTCCCATTCACACTGGGTCTTGTCACGCCCAGGGTCTCTGGCATCAGCATGGACGTGGCTGTGCCCGAGGAAACCGGCCAGGACCCTGCGCTGGAAGTGGAACAGTGCTCCTGCCCACCCGGGTACCGTGGGCCGTCCTGCCAGGTGAGTCCTGGGCCCCACGCCAGCCCAGCCAGCCCCCTCCATGGTGCTTCCCACTCCTTCTCCATGAGCCCTCCACACCTCCCCAGCCTTGGCCATCCAGTGCCCCTACCTGAATGGGCCGTGTTCGGAAGGCCCTCCCACTGCCATCTTTCTGCCCCCAGGACTGTGACACAGGCTACACACGCACGCCCAGTGGCCTCTACCTGGGTACCTGCGAACGCTGCAGCTGCCATGGCCACTCAGAGGCCTGCGAGCCCGAAACAGGTGCCTGCCAGGTGAGTCCCGCCCTCCTTCCGCCCACCCCAGCAATCTGTGGCCTCTGGAGGCCCAGCCTCAACTCACATCCCGCTCCTCCAGGGCTGCCAGCATCACACGGAGGGCCCTCAGTGTGAGCGGTGCCAGCCAGGATACTACGGGGACGCCCAGCGGGGGACACCACAGGACTGCCAGCTGTGCCCCTGCTACGGAGACCCTGCTGCCGGCCAGTGCGTCCAGTCCCTGCCTGCACCTGCCCTTCCCTGAAATGTCTACCACCCCCTCCCACACCCCCTTCGTCCAGGGCCCTTCTGAGAGGCAGTGGTTAAATCCTGGCCTTACTGCCTCCTCAGTGTCACTTGGTGTGAGATACACTTCACTTTCAGGGCCTCAGCTGCCTCATCTGTGAAATGGGGTAGTCCACCCTCCTCAGCCCCTTGTGTGAGAGTTGAATGAGGCTATGCATGTGGAACTCTTAGCACAGTGCCAGGCATGCAGTGGCACTCAGGACACATGAGTTCACATGCCTGTTCTTCCCCTCCCCTCTCCCCTGGTCCTGAAGGAGGATCGGGGGAGAGGAAGGAGCCACTGCGTTCCTGACTAGAAATCTGCCCCCACACTCAGGGCTGCCCACACTTGTTTTCTGGACACAGACGGCCACCCCACCTGTGATGCGTGCTCCCCAGGCCACAGTGGGCGTCACTGTGAGAGGTTAGGCAGGGGGTGGAGAGGGTGGGGGGATGCGCACAGGGGGTGTCCCTGGAATCCTCAGGCAGGGCCCAGCCCTCCCAACCCAGAGGAGTCAGGGATGCCTCTCACTCTTAACCTTGCACAGGCCCCAGAAGACAGTCAGCTCCCCTCCTCGGGAGACTCAACCTCTAGCCCAGAATTCAAGACCCTCAGACACACATCCTAGCCTGCGGTTCACCTTCAGCCCCCTGGCCCCCTGCCCCAGCCAGGCCAGAGTCTTCCCACAAAACCCCTGCTTCTTTCTGAAACTCCTGGGTTCCTGACTGCCCCGATTCACTGGCTGTGCGGTCCAGGGCGCGTCCCTGCTCTTCTCTGCCCAGTTTCCCCGTAACGTGGGCGAGTCAGGCTGTTCGTTTCTTCCAGTGCATGAGGCCATTGAATTCAATATGGGGCCCCCAGCCCAGCCCTGGGGTTCTGCTTCCCTTCATCCAAAATTCATCAAAGGCTTTTTCTCTCTGCAGGTGTGCCCCTGGCTACTATGGCAACCCCAGCCAGGGCCAGCCATGCCAGAGTGAGTAGGATTGGGGAGGTCGTTGGGGTCGGGTTACCCAGAGTCCCTAGGGCGGAGCTAGGACAGAAGCCTTTACTCCCTTTTGGCTTTGCCTGTCCGAGCCTGTTTCTTCATCTGTAAAATGGGGATAGGAGCAGGCCCCACGACCTCCGAGGGCTGTCGTGAGAGTGTTGAGTGCTCACATCAGAAATCAGAGCTCCCACTCAGTGGTGAGCAGAGTGGAGGGAAGAGGGGTGCTGGGTGGCGGGTTTGGGGCTCCAGCCATGGCTTTCTTCCACCTCAGGAGACAGCCAGGTGCCAGGGCCCATAGGCTGCAACTGTGACCCCCAAGGCAGCGTCAGCAGCCGGTGTGATGCTGCTGGTCAGTGCCAGTGCAAGGTCAGTCCGAATCCCCGTCCCTGCGGGGCCTGCTCTGCCCCGCTGCCCAGACCCTGCGGGGAAATCAGGCAGCATCTGGTGGAAGCTGAGACCTGGGCATGGGGGGCAGGGCATGGGGGACAGGGCAGGGGCTGCCTGGGGCTGCTGGAAGTGGCCAGGGAGGCTGGCCTCAGGCTGCTGGGGGTGCAGGAGACCCACTGAGTCCCCTGCCTGCCTCCTTCCATCCGTCTACCCAGGCCCAGGTGGAAGGCCTCACTTGCAGCCACTGCCGGCCCCACCACTTCCACCTGAGTGCCAGCAACCCAGACGGCTGCCTGCCCTGCTTCTGTATGGGCATCACCCAGCAGTGCACCAGCTCCGCCTACACACGCCACCTGGTGAGAGCCTGTGCTGCCCAGCCCCAGGCGGAGTTGCCACCTGCTGCCTGTTACTGTCCATCTCAGCGCTGAGCCCAGCGACCCTCATCCCTGCCTCAGTACCCTCATGTGCCCCCATTATTTCTCTCGCAGGCCTGATCTCAACAGGACCCCATTCCGCACCTTAACACCCTCCCATGCCCCATCCCCCACCAAGGCACCCCGGTGCTCAGGCTGACGCCCCCTCCTTTTTCCCCTGCCAGATCTCCACCCACTTTGCCCCTGGGGACTTCCAAGGCTTTGCCCTGGTGAACCCACAGCGGAACAGCCGCCTGACAGGAGAATTCACTGTGGAACCCGTGCCCGAGGGTGCCCAGCTCTCTTTCGGCAACTTTGCCCAACTCGGCCACGAGTCCTTCTACTGGCAGCTGCCGGAGACATACCAGGGAGACAAGGTGGGCCCCAGCCCGGCACCAGGGTCAGCCGTGACTCAGACATGAGTTCACCTCTGTGCCGTCTCTCAGCAGGCAGGCACCTGCCACCTGCATGGCCATATCATGGTTAGGCACGTGGCTTTTGCAGTCCCATAGACATCGGTCTGAACCCCAGCTCTGCCGCTTGCCAGCCAGACACCATTTGATAAACCTTAACTTCATGGTGGCTGAGGGGATTGGAGATCGTGCCTGGCACATAATAAGTGCTCGGCTGTTCATGACTTTTAGCTTTCATGCAGTTATTCTACAAACAGATCTGGGAGAGGCCGGGAAATATAAAGACAAGTGAGACACAGTTTCAGTGTCATTCACGTGCCCGCTCCGACTTCACTCATCCACACTGCTGGCTCTGTGCTTGTGCTGGACACAGTAATTCTCATGATAGGTCATGTGTGTTGAGCTCTCACTATGTGCTAGGCAGCATCCTTTACAAATCACAAATCACAACTGTGTGAGTCAGGTCCTGCTACTGCCCCATTTCATAAATAAGGCAAGAGGGGCTCGGTAACTTACCCAAAGCCCCGCAGCTGGGAGGCGGGAATGCTGGGATCCAAACCCAGGTCAGAGGCTGCCCTTCAAATGCTCTGCCAAAGGCCAGAGCCCACACCTGTAATTCCAGCACTTTGGAAGGCTGAGGCGGGAGGACCACTTGAGCTCAGGAGTTTGAGACCAGCCTGGGCAATGTGACGAAACCCTGTCTCTACAAAAAGTACAAAAAATTAGCTGGGCGTGTTGGTGCATGCCTGTAGTCCCAGCTACTTAGGGAGGCTGAGGTGGGAGGATCACTGGTACCCAGGATGGGGAGGTTGCAGTGAGCCATAATTGCACCATTGCACTCCAGCCTGGGTGACAAGGTAAGACCCTGTCTCAAAAAAAAAAAACAAATACTCTGCCAGTCAGAGGTGAACCTGTCTTTGCTACTCCAGAACAGGGTCTGGTGGGAAGGTGGTGATGATGGTGGTGGCGATGTTGTGATGGTGTTGTGAGGGGCAGGGGCTCAGGGGTGGGCTCTGGGACAGCCTGCCCAAATGCGTTCTTGAGCAGCACGGGCATCCGGTGGCACCCAGGGCAAGTGGGTCTTGGCACAGGAATCCACTGCTGGTCGAGGCCAGTGTTCCAGGAGATGTGCCCCCAGGCAGGGGTGAGGGGGCCAGGGACACCTAGGAGGGGGCGCTCTGGGGTTGGGGTTGCCCTATCCCTGTTCGTTGGACACAGCCAGGTACTCCAGGCTTCTCCCGGGGCTGGCTGCCTTCTGGTCCCTTCTCCCCTCTCCCTTCTGGGGTTCGCTATCTCCTGGCCTCCCTGCTGCCCTGTCCTGCAATTCTCAGACCTATCTCTGTCTCCTGTCCTGGCATTTCCCTGCGCCCCATAGGGGGAGGCGTACTTTGCGCGGATGCGCCGGGCTCACCAGGTAGGCCCAGGACGTGCGCGGTGTGAAGCTGGTGTGGTGGGGCGTGGTGCCTTCTTGGGTGCTCCCAGCCCTGCGTGGGGAGATGCGCAGTGCCCAAGGCATTGGGGGTCTGCATGAACCCAGGCAGTGTCCCATGACCCCAGGGTTGGAGCCAGGAGGGTATGTGCCTCACCTTGCCTCACCTGCTGTGTGGTCTGGTCCTGGTGCCAACTGTCTGAAGTCAGAATGGCAACTGAGGTAGCAAGGCGACTAACCCGATGCTAATCCACATGACTGTATCTAGCCCCCCGGGTTCCCCTGGCCTTGCCTCTCAAGCAACCACCATGAACCCTCTGTGTGCATGTGGGCGGCCTGGAGTTAACCCTTGGGTGCCAGCCTGGAGAGGGGGGCATGCATCTTTCTTCCTAATTAGTGTGGGCCTTTCTGACTACCATGTCCGTGGGTAGAGGACCCTGTCCATGGCTCTAGCTCCAGGACTTTGGGAGGTCTTAGCTCGCCTGCTCCCTCCATGTCATCAGAACCGCACATCCCTCTCAGAGGAGCAGTTGCGGGCAGCCGTGACAGGTGGGAGGATCCCAGAGCCCCCAGAGGGCAGGGACTGGGCACAGCGCACATCACAGGTAACTGAGGACCTGGCTAGGACAGGTTGTACCTAGGGCCACAGGGAGGAGACCAGAGAGCTGAGTCCAGGCAGGCACCTGAGCGAAGACTCCAGCTTTCCTGGGCCATTTCCCCTATGCCAGGCCAGGCCCCAGCCTGATGCCTGGTCTGCTCTGGTGTCTCCCCTGGGAAACATTCCAGAACCGTGAATGGCTTGGGCTGTTGCCAGGGCACACAAAGAGAGTCAGGCCGAGGAGCAACAACCCTGTCCAGATGCCCCTGGGGCTGCCTCCAGCACTTCTGCCCCTCCCTTGCTGGGCACCCTTTGTAGGGCTTTTCCCATCAGTCACGGCCCATAGGCAGCCAACCCTATCCCGGGATATCCCCGCCTAGCTCAGGAGGAACAAGAGGGCAGTGGGTACAAGGGCCAGAGTGCCAGGTATCAGCACTTGTGAGCAGACAGTGCAGAGCGGGTGGCTGGCTGGGCCCGTGGGGAGGTGAAGCCTCACGGACGTCCTTTCTGTCCCTCTCTGCTCCCTTCTGCTGCTCTTCGGCTCCTGGTCCCCCAGGTGGACGAGGCTCAGAGACGGATGGATGCTGAGATCTGGCGGCTCCTGTCCAGCTTTGCTGCCCAACCCCAACCCCCTCCCCAGGGGCTCTCTCCTCATCCCCAGCCTGCAGCTGCTCTGCGAGCAGCACCTCCTCCTTCTTCTGCCTCCTCCTCCTCCTCTTCCTCAGCTTCTCTGTCTTTCTCACCAGGCTCTCAGGTATGTGCCAAGATGCCCATCAAGGGATCCCCACCCAGCATGCTTTCTAGACTTCAGTCATTTCTGAATCAACTTCACCAATTTCTGTGAACTACTTGGACTATTATTTCTTTCCAATTTTCTCTTAAATCAATCATGTACCAACTCAGGCTGGTTACTCTCTTTCAAATACATGTGAAAGGAGCCACCCCATTGAAATTGTTTACTGATGTGCTGTGTAAACATTGGTCCACAAAAGAGACCCACCAGATGGGAGGAGAAGCCGACCCAGGCCACGCCCAGAGAGAGCAGCTGGGGACCTGGGCCGGGATTGGGAAGAAAGTCGTCCAAAGAGCAAGGCCAGGACCCGCACTGTCGGGTGGGAGTGGGGGGCTCTGTCTCTCTGCCCTGCCACCAGGCCCCCCTCCCATGATGGTCCACCCCTGCCGGAACCACCTCCGCCCTCCCACCCCCACCCCCGCTCCCCTCGGCTCTCACCACCTGCCCTTCCCTCCTAGTTCTCTCTCTCCTACGAAGGCTTCTCTCTGCTTCCTGGAAGCCTCTATTACTGGCAGCTGCCCCGGGCCTTCCTGGGGGACAAGGTAACAAGGATTTGGGGGGATTATAGGGGTGTCATAGAATCCTAAAATATCAGAGGGCCCTTTATGACACAAATGGGGAGACCGAGCCTCACGGTGGGTAGAGACTTGCCTGGGGTCTCATGTTCAGGTCAGAGCACAGCTGAGACTGAACTCAGCTCTGCCCCTGTCCTTCAGCGGACCCTGACCCCTGACCCCTGTCAGAGGAGCTGTCTTGCCTGGGAGGGTTTCTCTAGTGCCTTTTCTCTGGGCTTCCTTGACCTTGTGTCTAGATGCTGGCCTAGTTTTTGGTACTTCTCTCAGTCATTCAAGAAGCATTAATTATTTACTGTGTGCTGCGTCGTGTACAGGCAGAGTGGGCCCTGGCCTCCCAGAGCTCCCTGTCTATCCGATTATCATTCCTGTCACCATCAGTATCATTATTATTATCATCATGAGTGCTGGCATTGGCCTTAGATGAGTATCAATATTGCCTCTATTTTGTTCCAACAATTTCAAGTACCTCTTGAGAGTACACATAACAGGCTGGGCGCGGTGGCTCACACCTGTAATCCCAGCACTTTGGGAGACTGGGGCAGGCGAACACCTGAGGTCAGGAGTTCGAGACCAGCCTGGCCAACATGGTGAAACCCTGTCTCTACTAAAATAACAAAAATTAGCTGGGCGTGGTGGCGGGCGCCTGTAATCTCAGCTGCTTAGGAGACTGAGGCTGTAGAATCGCTTGAACCCGGGAGGCGGAGGTTGCAGTGAGCCTAGATCATGCCACTTCACTCCAGCCTGGGCAACAGAGCAAGACTCCGTCTCAAAGAAAAAAAAAAAATTCAGCTTCCTGGCTGGGTGCGGTGGCTCATGCCTATAATCGCAGCACTTTGGGAGACTTGGGCAGGCAGAACACCTGAGGACAGGAGTTTGAGACCAGCCTGGCCAACATGGGGAAACCCTGTCTCTACTAAAAAATACAAAAACTAGCCGGGTGTGTTGGCAGGCACCTGTAATCCCACTGCTTGGGAGGCTGAAGGGGGAGAATCACTTGAACCCGGGAGGCAGAGATTACAGTGAGCTGAGATTGCACCACTGTACTCCAGCTGGGCAACAAGAGTGAAACTCCATCTCAAAAAACAAACAAAAAAAAGAATAGGCATGACATGTCACAAGGTACATTCAGAGAAGTGAGACAGGGAGGTTGAGGGGTGAGGATAAGAAGCGATCTGCTGGAGCCGAGGGTGGAGCTGGAGTACTGCAGGGTTATCGAGCGTGATGTGCATTCTCAAACTGTGTGGAGTACATCACCATTTGTGTCCTGTATTACTTAATCCTCATGATACCCTTCAAAGTGGGTATTACTTTTACTTCCATTTCCATGTGAGGAAAGTAGGGCTCAGAGAGGTGAAGCGACTTGTCCAAGGCTGTATAGCCAGTAGAGCTAGAGTTTGAACCCAGGTCATTCAGACTGTGGAGTCTGCTGTTTTAATCACTATGCTGGATCTGGGTACAATGGCTCACACCTATAATCCCAGCACTTTGGGAGACTGAGGCTGAAAAATCACTTCAGGCCAGGAGTTGAGACCAGCTTAAGCAACATAGCGAAATGCTGTCTCTAAAAAAATAAATCGGCCGGGCTTGGTGGCTCATGCCTGTAATCCCAGCATTTTGGGAGGCTGAGGCAGGACGATCGCTTGAGTCCAGGAGTTTGAGACCAGCCTGAGCAACATAGGGAGACCCCATCTCTATTTAAAAAAAAAAAAAAAAAAAGTGCCTGAGCAACATAGGGCGACCCCATCTCTATTTTAAAAAAAAAAAAAAAGGTGAAAAAAATAAATAAAAAATTTTTTAAAATCACTGTGCTGTACACACCTGCAACTTGCTAGAAAGTCAGTCCCAGAAATGGCTGTGAACTTGCTGGCATTCAAAGCAAACATGAAACCAGTTATTTTATGGTTATTTGGTTCCACTCCAAAATTCCTTACCATGCCTTGAGCTCATGGAGAATATCCCTGTAGCCATGTAGCCCAGGGCCGTGTGTGTAATCAGTAGGTGTTTGATAAATGCTGGTTAGCTGAGTGAACACACAAATGAACAAAGAGGTAGGCTTGATGCAGTTTGGTATTGAGATGAATGTCTGCCCTGGTGGCAGAGGAGAGAAAGCAAAGTCCTGTGGGACAGAGCTGGGGAGCCTCAGCTGTCCACGTGAAGGTCCTCTGCAGCAAAAGTAAGGACTCTCCAGTCATGAGCAACACAGTGCCCAAGTCCAGTGGGCTTGTCTGCAACAAAGAGTCTATCGGCTTATGCAACTGCAGAGTCTAAGCATGTATGGTGTCAGGCATGGCCTTATCCAGGGGCTCATTAGGGCTTTATCTTGGTTCTCCAGCTTCTCATCTGACTGCAGAAGGGACTTTCTCTGGCCTGGTAGAAAGAGCATAAGTGCACGGGTTACTTGTCTATCCCTGATGGGGTGGCAAAGGGCAGTGATAGGTTATGCAGATTGGCCAGGCCTGGCTCATGTCTCCACTATAGAGGAGGAGGGGATCAGGGCTCTCAGACCACATGGTCTGCATGTGCGGAGAGAGTTGTTCTTTATAGAAAACCACGGTTTAGTTTCTAGAAAGCAGGAACTGGATTCTGGGCAAACAAAAACCACCTGCCTAGGAGGCAAGGCCTCCGAGGGGCTGCCCTCAGCCCCGCCCCCATGGCTGAGAACTTTTGAAGCTTCCGCAGCCTCCCCATGGTGGTCACTGTCATTACACTTGTCTGCTTCATGGGAAATTCCTGTGAATGAAAGCAGACCTGGAGTTTGTTCGCCGGCACCGTCAGGCAATGGGGAATAGAGAACCTTGCAGAGCAAAGAGGCTGCTCAGCATCATCACCACCATGTCTGGGGCTACAGAGGAACTGAGAAATGTCCTGTTTCCCAGGCAACCATGCACCCTGGCCTCTTGGTTTGGGCAGGGAGGGGGTGGGGGAGTGTGGCACAGGTGCAAAAAGGCCGCCAGATGCTCCATCCCTCACCTATATGGTCCAACACTCACACCCCAAGGTCAGCCTGTGACCTCTGGGCTTGCCTCTTTGCAGGTGGCGGCCTATGGTGGGAAGTTGCGATACACCCTCTCCTACACAGCAGGCCCACAGGGCAGCCCGCTCTCTGACCCCGATGTGCAGATCACGGTGAGCATTTGGACACCATGCTGGGTGGGCAGAAGGGCAGGATGGAAGCCAGGGGCACCCTCGGCATTTGTCCTTTGTCCTTTCCATCCAGCACTCAGTTTCCTGGCACAGGCTGGGGGAGTTAGGCCCGTGCCCCCACATCCCTGCCTGGTTGGACACTACCCAAGCAGATGATCCTGCTGCTGGGAGAAGGGGGCAGTGGGCATGTGCCTGACTCCTTTGGGCGCATGAGCTTGGGAGAGCAGAGAGGTGGGAGGCTGGGGGTTACAGAGAATCTAGGACTGGTGGAGGACACCCTGGCACCCCAGGGACCCCTCGGCTCCCCTTCCAATCCTGCTGGTGTCTTTCCAGGGCAACAACATCATGCTAGTAGCCTCCCAGCCAGCACTGCAGGGCCCCGAGAGGAGGAGCTACGAGATCGTGTTCCGAGAGGTAAGGGGCACCTGGCCACGCTGTGTCTAACCCCACCCCACCCTCCACCCTGACTCAGAGCCTGGCTTTGATACCCACCCTGCCTCTCGCTCCCCAACCTTCACCTGGCAGCCCTCAGTCAGTGCCTGTAAGGCAGGAGTTGGGGGGTGGTAACTGTAGGAGCAGCCCACAAAGCCCACTGCCCCCGCCCACGTTGCCACCCCCAACCCAGGAATTCTGGCGCCGGCCCGATGGGCAGCCGGCCACACGCGAGCACCTCCTGATGGCACTGGCCGACCTGGATGAGCTCCTGATCCGGGCCACGTTCTCCTCCGTGCCGCTGGCGGCCAGCATCAGCGCAGTCAGCCTGGAGGTCGCCCAGCCGGGGCCCTCAAACGGACCCCGCGCCCTCGAGGTGGAGGAGTGCCGCTGCCCGCCAGGCTACATCGGTCTTTCCTGCCAGGTGAGTGTGTGGCCAGCTCCACCACCTCTGCACAGGCACAGAGGCATCAGCAAGCAAATCAGCCGGCGTCGCCGCAGCCTTGATTACCATCATAACTATAATGACCCCTGCATCTGGGCCCTGCATGTATTCGTCCCGACGGCCCTGAGTTACATATCATTATCCCCTTTAACAGGTAAAAAAATAGAGGTGCTGAGGGGTGAGTGTGTCCCAAGGGCACACGGCTAATGTGTGGCAGAAACTAATTTGAACCTGGGTCTGATTGACTCCAAAGCCTAGCATGTCCTAACCACTGGGCAGTGCAGCCTCACGTTTGGGCCACACTCTCCAGGGGTTAAAACCCAGTTCATGCCCTTGAGGGGGCCCACCAGAGACAGGGAGCCAATTCAGAAACACAGATTACTCCGGCCCAAAGCACAGCATAGAGATGCCTCCCAGAGGTGAACAGTGTGGACTGGGAGAGGGCCGTGGGTGGGAGGACAGACTGAGCAGAAGTGGGGAAGGAGGGGCGCCAGCCTGTGATGTTCCAGGGTCACCCCTGGGAGGACACTGGAGGGAGGGGTTCTGGGTCTGCTGGCTGTGGGTGGGGCACGTTGGGAACAGAAGCCAACCTTCCTCTCTGCCCCTAGGACTGTGCCCCCGGCTACACGCGCACCGGGAGTGGGCTCTACCTCGGCCACTGCGAGCTATGTGAATGCAATGGCCACTCAGACCTGTGCCACCCAGAGACTGGGGCCTGCTCGGTGAGCTGCAAGCGAGGCCAGGACAGGGGGTCAGCTCAGCTGGGCCTGGGTGGGGGACCAGGGCTGGACAAGGCAGGCATCAATCCAGGGGATCAGGATCATGGGGCATGGCCTGTGGTTCAAAGCACCTGGGTCAGCAGGCCAGGTCACCGGGGATGGTGGGGTGGCCAGAGCTATGGAATAACATCCTTCTGTGTAAAGAAAACTTTGGTTCTTTACTATTTTTTTCTTTTTCTTAAAAAAAATTTTTTTATCTAATACAGATGGGGTCTCACTTTGTTGCTCAGAAGGTCTTAAACTCCTGAGCTCAAGCAACCCACCCGCCTCAGCCTCCCAGAGTGCTGGGATTACAGGCGTGAGCCACCACGCCTGGCCTTTTTACTTTTTTTTTTTTTTTGAGACAGGGTCTCAGTCTCGTTCTGCCTCCTGGGTTCAAGTGAATCTCATGCCTCAGCCTCCCGAGTAGCTGGGACTACAGACATGAGCCACTGTGCCTGGGCTCATTACGTATATTTTTTATACCTTGACTTTTCAGAGTAGCATGTATATAGCCCCCCAGGGTACGCAGTGAAAGGGCAGGTGGTTGACAGCCATAACCTAAACTTGGAGCAAGGAACACCCTATTGTTGATACCACAAACGTGAATCTCTTTGGAGGAGAATCTGTAACCCACATGCTTTTATGAGGATGCACGTATTTTCTTTTTCTTTTTTTTTTCGAGACAATCTCGCTCTGTCGCCCAGGCTGGAGTGCAGTGGCGCCATCTGGGCTCACTGCAAGCTCCACCTCCTGGGTTCACGCCATTCTCCTGCCTCAGCCTCCCGAGTAGCTGGGACTACAGGCTCCCGCTACCACACCCAGCTAATTTTTTGTATTTTTAGTAGAGGCGGGGTTTCACCTGTGTCAGCCAGGATGGTCTCGATCTCCTGACCTTGTGATCCACCCGCCTTGGCCTCCCAAAGTGCTGGGATTACAGGTGTGAGCCACCACGCCCAGCCTCTTTTTTTTTTTTTTTTTTTTTTTTTGAGATGGAGTCTCGCTTTTGTCACCTAGGCTGGAGTGCAATGGCACAATCTCGGCTCACCGCAAGCTCCACCTCCTGGGTTCACGCCATTCTCCTGCCTCAGCCTCCGGAGTAGCTGGGATTACAGGCATCTGCCACCATGCCTGGCGAATTTTTGTATTTTTAGTAGAGATGGGATTTCACCATGTTGGCAGGCTGGTCTCAAACTCCTGATCTCAGGTGATCCACCCACCTCGGCCTCCCAAAGTGCTGGGATTACAGGCGTGAGCCACTGTGCCCGGCTGACAATACACATTTTTAATGCTCTGCCCCCAAATACCTGAGTGTATACCTTTCCTTTGCTATCACAGGTACTTAGGGAGAAAATAGAATTAGCATCACCCTTTTTGACAGCTATTTGGATGGATGTACTTTTTAATTTATCCAATTCCCTATTCATGGATGTTTAGGTTTGTTTCTAGCTTTTTTTTTTTGAGATGGAGTCTCGCTCTGTTGCCCAGGCTGGAGTGCAGTGGTGCAATCTCGGCTCACTCCAACCTCCACCTCCTGGATTCAAGCAACTCTCCTGCCTCAGCCTCCTGAGTAGCTGGGACTACAGACGCACACCACCATACCCAGCTAATTTTTGTATTTGTTAGTAGAGATGGGGTTTCACCGTGTCGGCCAGTTGGCCTTGAACTCCGGACCTCAGGTGATCCACCCGCCTCGGCCTCCCAGAGTGCTGGGATTACAGACATGAGTCACTGTGCCCAGCCCATTTTGCTTTTTATAAACACCACGGAGATGAGTGTCCTTGTAATGAAATCTTTGTGCCCTTCCATGATTCTTTCTTTAAGATGAGTTCACAAACTTGGAATTTCTAGATCAAGGGATTACAACCCTGAAAGGCTTCTGGTAAATTTGGCCTAATGGCTGGTGCCTGCCCTCCTTGTGCCCTGCAGCAATGCCAGCACAATGCCGCAGGGGAGTTCTGCGAGCTTTGTGCCCCTGGCTACTACGGAGATGCCACAGCCGGGACGCCTGAGGACTGCCAGCCGTGTGCCTGCCCACTGACCAACCCAGAGAACATGTGGGTACCCTAGCTCAAGGCCCAAGGACATACTTCCACTGGGGAATGAATGGAAGGTGTTGCACTGGCTTTTGGGGCAGAAGTGAAGGGAGCAAGATGGAGATTGGGCTTCCCATGACCTGACCTTTGCCTCCCCGATCCCAGGTTTTCCCGCACCTGTGAGAGCCTGGGAGCCGGCGGGTACCGCTGCACGGCCTGCGAACCCGGCTACACTGGCCAGTACTGTGAGCAGTAAGTTTGTAAACAGAAGTAGGGGGAGGGTGGAGGACAAATGGTGGACTCCCAAGTGAGAGCCTTAAAGGGTGTTGCTCAGAAAAGTCTCTTCTAGGATTTTGCTCCTTCCCTGCCTCAAACACTTCTAAGACACCTCATTGCTCTTGGGACAAGCCCACCCTCCTTAGGCAGCTTTACTGTAGCAGTCTCATCCCACTTCTGACACCCAACTCTGTACTTTAGCTGGGCTTAACTTTTTAAATGCTGTTTCTTTTTTTTTTTTTTTTAAACTGAGACAGGGTCTCACTGTGTTGCCCAGGCTGGTCTTAAACTCCTGGGCTCAAGCAGTCCTCCTGCCTCAGTGCTGGGATTACAGGCGTGAGCCACCATGCCCAGCCACTTTTTGAATTCTTGATGTTCAGGCCTTGCTTATGCTGTTCCCTCTGCATGGAACAGTCTTCACCCCAAACCACCCATTCCTGGCTAACTTCCCCTTAGCCTTCAGACCCAGCTTCATTCACTCATTCAGCAAATTTTTATCAAGCAGCTCCTGTGTACCACGCTGTGTGCTGAGGTGTTGGAGATAATGGAGTGAACAGAACAGATTCCACCCCAGCCCTTACGGAGTCTGCCACCTAATAAGAGATCAGCCCTAATAGAAGATAAGACAGGGAAAAAGTAATTGTGCAAATGTGTATTTACAAACCATGATAAGTTATCTGAAAGAAAAGTACAGCCTGCTCTGAGGTAATACGAGAAGTCCCATCCTCTTGGAAGCCTCCCTGGCTCTCCAGGCTGGGCCAGTGCCCTCCTCTGCACCCGCACAGCCCTGATATGCTTCCTGCACTCTCATTTTCATGTAGAATTTCCATGTTGGGTTCCCAACTAGTAAGTCCCACAGACCAGGGACTTCATCACATTCATTGTTGTATTTCCAACACCTATAGCACATGCCTGGCATTCAGTCATTGCTTAATGGACGTTTGCTGGCCAGGCGTGGTGGCTCATGCCTATAATCCCAGCACTTTGGGAGGCTGAGGTGGGCGGATCATGAGGTCAGGAGATCGAGACCATCCTGACTAGCACATCCTGCCTCTACTAAAAATACAAAAAATTAGCTGGGTGTGGTGGCGCACACCTGCAGCCCCAGCTAATCGGGAGGCTGAGGCAGGAGAATGGTGGGAACCCCGGAGACGGAGCTTGCAGTGAGCCGAGATCGCACCACTGCACTCGAGCCTGGGTGACAGAGCGAGAATCTGTCTCAAAAAAAAAAAAAAAATGGACGTTTGCTGAATGAATTTCTCTGGAGAATAGAGACCTTATCTCTCTCATCACCCAACCTGCTAACACTCCCTTACACTCCCCTTTCTCAGTTCACCAGCACCCTGCGTTGGGGCCTGTCTAGTCCCCAAAGTGCTTCCAGAGCTCCGAGCCTCCTCACCTGACATTGGGCGGCCTGCTGAGCTTCTGGCTCCCCAAGTCCACCATGAGGCACTGGGGCCCTTGAGGCCTGACATTGCCGGCCCTTGTTCCCCCTTACAGGTGTGGCCCAGGTTACGTGGGTAACCCCAGTGTGCAAGGGGGCCGGTGCCTGCCAGAGAGTAAGTGGGACCATGGCCCAGGATGGGGACGATGGGCAAGGCAGGGAGCCCTGGGAATCTGGGGGATACTGGGTCTGGGGACAGGGCTGAGGGTGGGGTACCCCAGCTTTTGGGAGAGCAGAGATATTGAAGACAATGCTGAAAGGCCCTTCCTGTCCCGGCCCCCACCCCCAGCAAACCAAGCCCCACTGGTGGTCGAGGTCCATCCTGCTCGAAGCATAGTGCCCCAAGGTGGCTCCCACTCCCTGCGGTGCCAGGTCAGTGGGAGCCCACCCCACTACTTCTATTGGTCCCGTGAGGATGGGCGGCCTGTGCCCAGCGGCACCCAGCAGCGACATCAAGGTACCCATGGCCCTAGGCTCCTCAGCCCCAAGAGCCATCCCAGTGGGAGGGGAGGCAGGGGCCTGTCCCTGCCCTAGTGGGATGCTGTCCTTGCGCATGGGGCTGGATGTGAGAAAGAGTGTATCTGCACCAACAAGCTCTTGTCTCCTCCCCACCAGGCTCCGAGCTCCACTTCCCCAGCGTCCAGCCCTCGGATGCTGGGGTCTACATTTGCACCTGCCGTAATCTCCACCAATCCAATACCAGCCGGGCAGAGCTGCTGGTCACTGGTGAGTCCCTACGCCCCCTGTAACCAAGACTGCCTGTCCTGGGCTGGGCTGCAGGCTGCAGATTCAGGCAGATGGTGCATTCACCTGCTGGGAGGGGGCAGTGGTTGCCCGGACAAGGTCAGCAGCCATGGAGATGAGGAGAGGTGGCAGATTCAAGACTCATTTTAGAGGTAGGATCAGCAGGACTTGACTGGTCGGTGAGGGCAAAAGAAAAGGGTGGGCCGGGCACGGTGGGTCACGCCTATAATCCCAACACTTTGGGAGGCCAAGGTGGGCAGATCATGAGGTCAGGAGTTCGAGACCAGCCTGGCCAACATGGTAAAACCCTGTCTCTAGTACAAATGAAAAAATTAGCTGGGCATGGTGGTACACACCTATAATCCCAGCTACTCGGGAGAACTGAGGCAGGAGAATTGCTTGAACCCGGGAGGTGGAGGTTGCAGTGAGCCAAGATTGCGCCACTGCACTCCAGCCTGGGCAACAGAGCAAGACTCTGTCTTAAAATAATAATAATAATAATGCACCTCAGAGTCACCCTGCCCTGGCGTCCAGGGAAAAGTGAGACAGGGATGGGAGGGCGTCCATAAAGGCTGTGTCATCAAGCAGATTGCCACCGTGAGCAGTTGTTGCTTAGTACAACCGAGGAAGCTTTTAAAGGGAGCCAGTGTAAACCACGCACCTCAAAGTCACCCTGCCCTGGGGTCCAAGGAGCTGCAGTATGTCTAGGCCAGCTTCTGTCAGTCATTGACTGAGACCTATTCTGGGAGCATCAAGTCCCCTGCACATCTGTCCCACCCATGGGTGTGCACTGTGGGCTCCAGTGGCCTGAGAAAACCCTCAATGCAAAGAAGTGCAGTGGCTGGCAGAAGTCAGGCAGGTGGGCACGGGGGGTGGGAAGCATGGCTAGGCCACCAGCAGCACAGGCTACAAACAGGTCAGAGATAATCGCAAGTTTGTTTTGGACGTGTTAGTCTGAGACGTTTGGGAAGATATCTCATTGAGTCCACCAGGCAGGCATTTGGGTATGTGAGTCTGAACTCCGGTAAGAGGCCCCAGCCAGAGAAATGAGTCTGGTTGCTGTTGGCACAGGGATGGTGTTCAAAGCTATGGGACAGGATGAAGTCACCTAGGGAGAGTGTGGCCCGAGGACAGGGCCCCAGCCCAGAGTCCCGAGGAGCTCCAGTGTGAACATGTCAAATGGAAGAGGAAGGGCAGGAAGAGCCTGAGAGAGTGCACCCATGAGGCAGGAAGAGACAGGGGGCATCATGGGAATCAGAGGGAAAAGGGCTTTCAGGGCAGCCTCCCTGCTGGGAAGTCACATAAGGGCAGAGAAATAGCCCTTGGAGGTCATGCTTTGACAAGAGCGGTTTTCAGTGGAGAGAAGGGATAGAAACCAGATTGGAAGGAGGTGACGCATGGGTGGGAAGGCAGCGAGTGTGGACAACTCCTGCAAGAGTCTTGGCTCTGAAGGGAGGCCAGGAAGTGGGTCATTGACTGCGAGAGCATGAGGTCAAGGGGGAGTTTTCGGAAATGGGAAATCCTAGAATGCACTCTGGACCGAAGTGATCGCATGAGAAGGAGGAGACGCTGATGTCGCGAGAGCAGAAGAAGCCCCGGGGAGGGGTGGCACTCAGGCGCAGCAGTGGGATGGGGTGAGGGCAGGAGAAGGGGCTTGTCCTTCAGGGACCAGTATCTAGAGAGCTGGTAGATTTGAGAGGCTGGGAAAACTCCTGACTTGTTGTTTCTATTTTCTCCATAAGTGTGTGTCAGCGCCACTAGCTAAGAAAGTGGAAGGGTGGTTGGAGAGGCTGGAGGAGATGGGAGGAGGTGTGAAATAGTTGTTTTGGGGGGATAGAAACTCAAACCAGACGGAGAAACCCAGTTGGAGTGAGGTGTGATGTGTCAGGAGCTCATTGTGGTCTGTGATCAGGAACTGGAGCCAAGTAGACCCATGGTGTGATGTTCCCCAACCACATCCTGTGGCCACTCTGTGCTGGCAAGGAGGGTGGGGATGGTGGGGTTCAGCCAGAATGGGGGAGGGAGGTGCCAGGGGGTAGAATGAGAGCTAGGCTGGACCAGGAAGGAAGTGATGCCTAGAGGTTATGGAGAAAGACAAAGTGGCCACAGGACCGGGGCCTAGCCAGCACCGGCTCACAGGGGGGCTTCCCATCCCTGCAGAGGCTCCAAGCAAGCCCATCACAGTGACAGTGGAGGAGCAGCGGAGCCAGAGCGTGCGCCCCGGAGCTGACGTCACCTTCATCTGCACAGCCAAAAGCAAGGTGTGCAGGTCAGGGAGTGGGGATGGAGGAAGTCTGTCTTCTGGGGTCTCTGAGCCCCACCCATGACCCCCTTTCGCCTTGCCCTGCAGTCCCCAGCCTATACCCTGGTGTGGACCCGCCTGCACAACGGGAAACTGCCCACCCGAGCCATGGATTTCAATGGCATCCTGACCATTCGCAACGTCCAGCTGAGTGATGCAGGCACCTACGTGTGCACCGGCTCCAACATGTTTGCCATGGACCAGGGCACAGCCACTCTACATGTGCAGGGTACACCTCCCATCTATACCTGATTCTCCCACCCTGGCTCTCCCCCATTCCCACCAGAATTAGCACAGCATTTCTTCATTCTGCTGATCATTTCTGAGCACCTGCTGCATGCCTGGTCCTGGTCTAGGCTCTGCAGAAGCAGGGGAGAGAAGCATGTACAGTATCTCGGTCCTCCTGAAGTACACGTCCTAGGCAGGGAGACCATAAGCATGGGAATAAATGAACAAGCAAGATAACTACACATGGCGATGAGTGCCAGGCTAGGAATGACGAGAAAGCAAGAAACAAGGTGGGAGAAGGCCAGGAGCGGTGGCTCACACCTGTAAGCCCAGCACTTTGGGAGGCTGAGGCAGGTGGATCACTTGAGGTCAGGAGTTCCAGACCAGCCTGGCCAACATGGTGAAACCCTGTCTCTACTAAAAATACAAAAACTAGCTGGGTGTGGTGGCAGGTGCCTATAATCCCAGCTACTCAGGAGGCTGAGGCAGGAGAATCGCTTGAACCCGGGAGGCTTAGGTTGCAGTGAGCCGAGATCGCGCCACTGCACTCCAGCCTGGGTGACAGAGCAAGAATCCATCTCAGAAAAATAAATAAAATAAAACAAGGTGGGAGAGGCAAGGGCTACTCTAGATAGGGCAGTCAGGGAGGGCCTCTCTGAGGAGGTGACACCTAAGCTGAGACCTGAAGGAAAGGTAGGCATTGAGCAAGTTAGAGAGTTGGCAGAGTGTTCTTGGCAGAGGGAGCAGCACATGGCAAGGCCCTGAGGCAGGAGCACATTGCTATGTTTGAGGAACAGCAGAGACCACGTGGCTGGGGCTGTGGGAGGGAGGACGGGTGTGGGCAGACGGGAGAGCATGGAGTATGTGGTGGATCAGGGTAGGAATTTTGGATTTTATTCTAAAAGCAACAGGGAGTCATGGACAGGTCTCAAGGTGGGAGGTCACAAGGTCCTGTTGACATTTCCCAAGCTCCCTCTGGCTCCTGTGTGCACAGATGGCCGTGGAGGGCTAGCCTGGAAGCAGAGAAAGTAGGCAGCAGGACTGTTGTGTGAGTCAGATGACACTCCCCACCCTGAGTGCATGTTCCTTTTCCTCCCTTGTCAGCCTCGGGCACCTTGTCCGCCCCCGTGGTCTCCATCCATCCGCCACAGCTCACAGTGCAGCCTGGGCAACTGGCGGAGTTCCGCTGCAGCGCCACAGGGAGCCCCACGCCCACCCTCGAGTGGACAGGTGAGGCCGTGATGGGAATGACATTCAGGGCCTGACTCTCCTGGGTGTGGGAGGGGAGGGGCAGGACTCTGAGCAGGCTTGGTGGGTGCTGACCCCATGTCTACTCGTCAGGGGGCCCCGGCGGCCAGCTCCCTGCAAAGGCACAAATCCACGGCGGCATCCTGCGCCTGCCAGCGGTCGAGCCCACGGATCAGGCCCAGTACTTGTGCCGAGCCCACAGCAGCGCTGGGCAGCAGGTGGCCAGGGCTGTGCTCCACGTGCATGGTGAGAGGCCGGGCTCAGGGTGGGGGCCGGGAGTGTGCTCAGCCCAGGGCGTGTTCTCACAGGACTCTGTCTGCAGGGGGCGGTGGGCCCAGAGTCCAAGTGAGCCCAGAGAGGACCCAGGTCCACGAAGGCCGCACTGTCAGGCTGTACTGCAGGGCTGCAGGCGTGCCTAGCGCCACCATCACCTGGAGGAAGGAAGGGGGCAGCCTCCCACCACAGGTGAGGAGATGGGCCCACCCAGGAGGAGGAGGCCCACAGGCTCTGCAGAGAGTCCCAGCCACCTTCCCTCCCCCTTCACGCCCTACCCCACCTCCTCCTCTGTGGCTCCCTTCACCTCCAAGATGGTGGTCTCCTGCCCCTGCGTCCCAGCAGGGAGCCCCTGCCGTCCTCTTGGCTGCCTGGTGTTTGTCCTCCTTCATGCCCCACTGGGCCCTAATATTGGCCCTGCACCTGCCTCTCCCTTTTATGCCCTATCTGTCCCCCTGGCCAGCCGTTGTCCAGCTGCCTCTGGGGCAGCTGACCCATCTCACCCATGGCAGGCCCGGTCAGAGCGCACAGACATCGCGACACTGCTCATCCCAGCCATCACGACTGCTGACGCCGGCTTTTACCTCTGCGTGGCCACCAGCCCTGCAGGCACTGCCCAGGCCCGGATCCAAGTGGTTGTCCTTTCAGGTGTGGACTCTCTGGGAACGGAGGGGTGCGGAGGGCAAGCCAGGGCTCCCCTGGGGCCTGCTGACCCCTACTCTGGCCCCAGCCTCAGATGCCAGCCCACCGCCGGTCAAGATTGAGTCCTCATCGCCTTCTGTGACAGAAGGGCAAACACTCGACCTCAACTGTGTGGTGGCAGGGTCAGCCCATGCCCAGGTCACCTGGTACAGGCGAGGGGGTAGCCTGCCTCCCCACACCCAGGTATGTGGGCCCTGAGCCTATGGCAGGGGACCCAGGGTGCAGGGGCTGTGGCGGAGGCGGGGCCTGTACGCTGGGCGGGGGAGGCGGCACACTGCCCCACATGTTCCACCAGCAGAAGCCAGGCCTTATCTCCCTCCCTGCCAGTTTCTAGCATGGGATGGCTCAGAGCAGAGCCAGTGAGAGTTTGAATGAATCACTGAGGCTGAGGGAGTGGTGACAATAGCCCCCGTCCCTGTCCTCACGTACCTCTGGCTCTTCCTGGCCCAGGTGCACGGCTCCCGTCTGCGGCTCCCCCAGGTCTCACCAGCTGATTCTGGAGAATATGTGTGCCGTGTGGAGAATGGATTGGGCCCCAAGGAAGCCTCCATTACTGTGTCTGTCCTCCACGGCACCCATTCTGGCCCCAGCTACACCCCAGGTGAGGAGCCAGGTGTGGCTGGGCCGGGGCTGAGCCCTAGGAGCTCCCAAGGAAGATGCCTGTGGCTTCTTCAGTGGGACCAGGACAGGGGGGCATTCCAGGCAGGCTTTGACCCTTCAGTGCCTGCTCAGAGAGAGGATGAGGTTGAGTGGACGGGAGGGAGGTTAAGGCTGGTCCAGCTTACCTGGGCTCCCTATAAGTGACTGTTTCAGAATTTGTCAGGAAGCAGCAGAGTGTCCGGGTTGAACACTAAGCTGGGAGTCGGCTGACCTGGTTCAAATCCCAGATCTGCCCCTTAGCAACCTTGAACTGCTTTTAACTTTTGGGGCCTCAGATTCATCTATGAAATGGAGCAGTACCGCCCACCTGCTTGGTCATGGTATGGTTTTTTTATTATTTTATTTTATTTTTTTGAGAGGGAGTCTCGCTCTGTCACCCAGGCTGGAGTGCAGTGGCGCGTGATCTCGGCTCACTGCAAGCTCCGCCTTCCGGGTTCACACCATTCTCCTGCCTCAGCCTTCCGAGTAGCTAGGACTACAGGCACACCTGCCACCAGGCCGGCTAATTTTTTGTATGTTTTTTAGTAGAGACGGGGTTTCACCGTGTTAGCCAGGATGGTCTCGATCTCCTGACCTCGTGATCCGACCGTCTCGGCCTCCCAAAGTGCTGGGATTATAGGCATGAGCCACCGCGCCTGGCCAGTCCTGGTGTGGTTTAAATGAGACAGTGTCTATGGAAAGTACTTGTGAGCACACAGAAGACGTCCTGTAGAAGGGAGGTGTCTCACTGTCATCCGCATCCTTGGGCGCAGCCTGGGTAGTAAAGCTTGCTGGTTCCCTATGGGCCAGAGGAGCTCATCATCAAGAAGTCATGGGTGGGTCAATGGGCCTCCAGCTTGTGGTTAGAGGCTGGGGAGGGAAGAAGCCATATTCGGCTGGCCATGTGGAGGCAGAAGGGTGTGGCCCTAGTCCCAGAAAGGCCACCTGTCGGCCGTCCCCACTAGGGCCTGGTCACAGCCCAGAGCCTTCTGCCCCAGGGCTACAGGTTACAGCCCAAGAGTTCAGGCCTCTGAGCAGCCGCTCTGTGTCCAGTGCCCGGCAGCACCCAGCCCATCCGCATCGAGCCCTCCTCCTCACACGTGGCTGAAGGGCAGACCCTGGATCTGAACTGCGTGGTGCCTGGGCAGGCCCACGCCCAGGTCACGTGGCACAAGCGTGGGGGCAGCCTCCCTGCCCGGCACCAGGTATGGCAGCCCCGCGGGACCACCTTGCTTGAGGGGCTGGATGGGACTGTTCCAACCCCCTCCCAACCCACCCCATTTGCACACAGACCCACGGCTCGCTGCTGCGGCTGCACCAGGTGACCCCGGCCGACTCAGGCGAGTATGTGTGCCGTGTGGTGGGCACCTCCGGCCCCCTAGAGGCCTCAGTCCTGGTCACCATCGAAGCCTCTGTCATCCCTGGTGAGTGACTCCCAGTGACATGGAAAGCTGGAGGAGGCAGAGAGGCCTCCAGGGTGGTGAGATCCAAGGGATCCCTGTTGCTGACGGGGCAGAAGGCCCACACTGGAGCTGGCTGCAGGGCCCTGCCCAGGCCGACTCCACCTGTCAGGGTAACCACCGCCTTCCCATCACACTTCGCTTTGGCCACATGACTCCTCAGGCGTCCCCTCCCATCTCCTCTTCCTCTCTCCAACTCATCTCTGCCCTCATCTCTCTCACTTCCTCACTCCCCTCTGCAAGGCGTGGCCCATGCCCTGGTCCTCCCATCAGGGTTGCTGAGCTGAGGGCATCAAGTCCAGGCCCCCAGATGCCTGAAAAGCTGGATCTGGCCTTGAAACCCTGGGCTGAGCTAGCTGCAGGGTGGGCAACCCCTGCCCTCTCATCTCAGGAGCATCTACAACTCTCACTCCCATCCCCACTGCTGCAGGACCCGTCCCACCTGTCAGGATCGAGTCTTCATCCTCCACAGTGGCCGAGGGGCAGACCCTGGATCTGAGCTGTGTGGTGGCAGGGCAGGCCCATGCCCAGGTCACATGGTACAAGCGTGGGGGCAGCCTCCCTGCCCGTCACCAGGTACAGGGCACCAAGAATGTGGGACGGGGCCATGGACAGTGGGTTGCAGGATCCTGGCCCCTAGGCTGAGGGGCTGGCACTTCCTAGATCGGGGGGACAGGGGTGGGGCATCTGCTGGCCTCCGGGAAGCCTCCCTCACACCTCTGCCCACGGCTGCCCAGGTTCGTGGCTCCCGCCTGTACATCTTCCAGGCCTCACCTGCCGATGCGGGACAGTACGTCTGCCGGGCCAGCAACGGCATGGAGGCCTCCATCACGGTCACAGTAACTGGGACCCAGGGGGCCAACTTAGCCTACCGTGAGTGGGGCCACCAGGCTGGGCTGGGATGCAGAGAACAGGCTGGAGTGGCTTCAGAGAACAGGAGTGACCCAGTGACCATCTTATCCCTCAGCTGCCGGCAGCACTCAGCCCATCCGCATTGAGCCCTCCTCCTCACAAGTGGCCGAAGGGCAGACCCTGGATCTGAACTGCGTGGTGCCCGGGCAGTCCCATGCCCAGGTCACATGGCACAAGCGTGGGGGCAGCCTCCCTGTCCGGCACCAGGTATGGGACTGGAGGACAGACAGGCCAAGAAGAGGAAGCGGGTCCCTGGGTGGCAGAGGTTATTGGGGGAGGGCTAGAGGCTCCCCTGAGATCAGGAAGCCCTGGACCCCATTGCACAGATGTATAGTGCAGTGGTTAGAAACCAGAATCTAGGACTGACTAACCTGGGTGTGAATTCTGGCTCCACCACTTAGCTTGTGACCTCGGACAAGTTACTTAACCTTTCTGTGCTATAGTTTCAGGGCCTATAAAATGGTAATAATGGTACGTACCAGCCGGGTGTGGTGGCTCACGCCTGTAATCCCAGCACTTTGGGAGGCCGAGGTGGGCGAATCGCCTGAGGTCGGGAGTTCGAGACCAGCCTGGCCAGTATGGTGAAACCCCATCTCTATTAAAAATATAAAAATTAGCCGGGCGTGGTGGCAGGCACCTGTAATCCCAGCCACTCGGGAAGCTGAGGCAGGAGAATCGCTTGAACCCGGGAGGCGGAGGCTGCAGTGAGCCAAGATCATGCCATTGCACTGCAGCCTGGGCAACAGAGCGACACTCAGTCTCAAAAAAAAAAAAAAAAAAAGTACCTTACAGAATTATCTTAAAGATTAAAATATATGCAAAATCCTCAGAGCTTAGGCTCACAGAAAGTACTCTTAGCTGTTAATATTTTACTATAATGCCATTAGCTATTGTTGTTACCATATTTTGTAGAATTTAGGATACCACTGATTGCAAGATCCGCTATGATTTTATGTACCTCTAAGAAAAATCTTCCATTTGTAAGGTTATTCATTGTAGATGCATCTTGATTTTGGAGACATTGAAATGTGTGTCTAGAATTGATGGGATGTGGTGTGAGTGTGTACCCAGCTCACTGGGGCTCCTCTGGTCTACCACCCCGCTGCTGGACAAGAGTCCCCCTTCCCCATGTGAAGGACAGGGAAACTGATCCAGAGCTGATGACCAGGCCTTGGGGGTCAGAGTGAGGCAGGGTTGCAGGTTATAGGAACAGGGGTCTCCTGAGGGCTCCCTCTGACTCACCCCCATTCTGGCCAGACCCACGGCTCCCTGCTGAGACTCTACCAAGTGTCCCCTGCCGACTCAGGCGAGTACGTGTGCCGAGTGTTGGGCAGCTCCGTGCCTCTAGAGGCCTCTGTCCTGGTGACCATTGAGCCTGCGGGCTCAGTGCCTGGTGAGTAGCTCTCAGGGAGGGCAGGGCTGGGGACCCAGGGTGGGAGGCTCCCCACTCTTGCAACGGCAGGATCAGGAGGCCAAGCCGCAGACTGCACCTGCCTTGAGACCAGGAGCCCCATCTCATCTCACCTCCTAGCCGGCTACTGACACTTTGCCCTCTGTCCCCAGCACTTGGGGTCACCCCCACAGTCCGGATTGAGTCATCATCTTCGCATGTGGCTGAAGGGCAGACCCTGGATCTGAACTGCCTCGTTGCTGGTCAGGCCCATGCCCAGGTTACATGGCACAAGCGTGGGGGCAGCCTCCCGGCCTGGCACCAGGTAGGAGGCAGGAGCTAAGGAAGCCTGAAGGACCCTGTAGCTGCAGTACAAGAGCATAGGCTTGACCGGGCCCAGTGGCTCACGCCTGTAATCCCAGCACTTTGGGAGGCCAAGGCGGGAAGATCACGAGGTCAGGAGTTTGAGACCAGCCTGACCAACATAATGAAACCCCATCTCTACAAAAAATCCACAAATTAGCCGGGCATGGTGGTGCGCGCCTGTAATCCCAGCTACTCAGGAGGCTGAGGCAGGAGAATCGCTTGAACCCGGGAGGCGGAGGTTGCAGTGAGCCAAGATCGTGTCGTTGCACTCCAGCCTGGGCGACGGAGCAAGACTCCGTCTCAAAAAAAAAAAAAAAAAAAAAAATAGGCTTTGAACTCAGGCATGTTCGAGTTCAGACACTGTTCCGCTACTTGCATGCTGTGTGACTTTAGGCCAGTCACTTGTCACTTGATTCCCTGACCCTCAGTGTCCTATGATTTTATGTACCTCTAAGAAAAAGCTTCCATTTGTAAGGTTATTCATTGTAGATGCATCTTGATTTTGGAGACACTGAAATGTGTGTCTAGAATTGATGGGATGTGGCAGCTCACTGGGGCTCCTCTGGTCGACCACCCCGCTCCTGGACAAGAGTCCCCCTTCCCCATGTGAAGGACAGGGACAGTGATCCAGAGCTGATGGCCAGGCCTTGGGGGTCAGAGTGAGGGGCCAAATGGGCTCATGCTGCCTACCTCATCTCCCCTGTAGCATGTCAACAAACACTGGTCCCCACTTTTCTCTGGTGCCAAGTCTCAGTCGTCCCTGGCATGGGTGAGGTGGGACGCTAGACCCAGTCCTGACACTGGGGCGGGAGATAGGAAGGGAGAAGGTGGTTTTCCCTGGAAGAGTTTCCATCGAGTTCCAGCTGGCTGGGCTGGGAGTGGCACCAGGGAAGGGAACAGGAGCTTGGCATGAGCCGCAGTGCCCAGCTCTGAGCCTGCCTCCTCCCTCCTGACCCTCCCAGGTGCATGGCTCGAGGCTACGCCTGCTCCAGGTGACCCCAGCTGATTCAGGGGAGTACGTGTGCCGTGTGGTCGGCAGCTCAGGTACCCAGGAAGCCTCAGTCCTTGTCACCATCCAGCAGCGCCTTAGTGGCTCCCACTGTGAGTGTCTCGGGGGTCATGCAAATGGTGGAGGGCTGGGGGACCCCGACTGCACCCTCAGCAGCTCCCACACCCTGCCTTACATCTCACCCTCCCAGCCCAGGGTGTGGCGTACCCCGTCCGCATTGAGTCCTCCTCAGCCTCCCTGGCCAATGGACACACCCTGGACCTCAACTGCCTGGTTGCCAGCCAGGCTCCCCACACCATCACCTGGTATAAGCGTGGAGGCAGCTTACCCAGCCGGCACCAGGTACAGGGCCAGCAGGTGGGGAGGGCAAAAGCAGGGCACGCCAACCCCCAATGGGAAGAGGGGGGACTCTCAGCACCTCACTCTGTGCTCATTCAGTCATTCAACAAACATTGAGTATCCTTGCTGGATGGGTCCTAGACTGGTGCTGAGAATACAGAAATAAGGCTCCCTGACCTCAGGGAGATCCACTTCTGCACCAAATCTCACTGAAAAGCTGCTCCGGGCCATGTCTTGTGCCTGACACTGAAGATTCCAGATGGAATGAGACAGTTGCCTGCTCTCAGGCAGCTCGCAGGCTGTGGGAGCCCCAGCAGGATACTGTGTCAACACTCCGGAGGGCCTTAACAGGCTTTCTGGAGGGGTGACAAAAGGCTAGACGTCCACCCCAGCCCAGAGACAGGCCACATGCCATGCTGGGAGCTTCACAAAGGCCACTGAGGAGGCAAGGCAGGGAGGCCCCCAGAGCCCAGGGGCAGCGGCAGCAGTGCCCAAGATGTGGAGGAGCTGCCCACACCTACTGCCACACCTCCTGCCACCTGCTTCCTGCAGATCGTGGGCTCCCGGCTGCGGATCCCTCAGGTGACTCCGGCAGACTCGGGCGAGTACGTGTGTCACGTCAGTAACGGTGCAGGCTCCCGGGAGACCTCGCTCATCGTCACCATCCAGGGCAGCGGTTCCTCCCACGGTGAGAGCAGAGAGGGCAGGGGGTCCAGACAAGTGGCACAGAGGGTGGCAGAGAGGTCCCCGGTGCCATCACTGTTATCTCACTCTGGCTGCGTGGTCCACACCCCTCTGTCCCCAGTGCCCAGCGTCTCCCCACCAATCAGGATCGAGTCCTCTTCCCCCGTGGTGGTGGAAGGGCAGACCTTGGATCTGAACTGCGTGGTCGCCAGGCAGCCCCAGGCTATCATCACATGGTACAAGCGTGGGGGCAGCCTTCCCTCCCGACACCAGGTACAGAGTGGAGCCATGGCAGCGGGGGTGGAACCTTGGTCTCCTGGGGTGAGCAGAGCAGGCTCCCTGTCTCACGGAT
The DNA here is from genome assembly GCF_029281585.2 of Gorilla gorilla gorilla. NCBI lineage: Eukaryota > Metazoa > Chordata > Mammalia > Primates > Hominidae > Gorilla > Gorilla gorilla. The sequence goes on from NC_073224.2 coordinate 217,996,109, forward strand.
TGGGCCCTGGGTAGACCGATAGCAGCCTCAATAGGCTGAGCAGGAAGGCCTGAGCCAGCTGGTGACCCCAGGGTCCCTCCACTCCCTCTCCCTCTCCTTCCCCATCCGCACGCCCAGACCCATGGCTCCCACCTGCGGTTGCACCAAATGTCTGTGGCTGACTCGGGCGAGTATGTGTGTCGGGCCAACAACAACATCGATGCCCTGGAGGCCTCCATCGTCATCTCTGTCTCCCCTGGCGCCGGCAGCCCCTCTGGTGAGTCTGCCTAGGAAAGGGACGAGGGATGCAGGCAACAGTGTTCCCTGGGGAGAAGGAACTTTCAGGTCAGAGTCCTCAGACCTGGTGGTACTCAGGCAAGGGCCAGCGGAAAGATGCGTGGGTTCAGTGGCTACGGCTACCCCATTTCTAACATTTCAAGTTCTCAATAGCCACGTGTGGCTTGCAGCCACTGGCTTGGCCTGTGCAGATAAAAAACATTTCCATCATCAAGGAAGTTTATGAATTTTGTGAGGGTTAAGTGAGTTAGTGCATGTAATGTGCTTAGAGCGTGCCTGGCATGCCAGAAGTGCTTTATAAGTGTTAACTATTATTATCATTTTTTTTTTTTTTTGAGAGGGAGTCTTGCTCTGTCACCTAGGCTGGAGTGCAGTGGCGCGATCTCAACTCACTGCAACTTCCGCCTTCCAGGTTCAAGCGATTCTCCTGTCTCAGCTTCCCAAGTAGCTGGGACTACAGGCACATGCCACCGTGCCCAGCTAATTTTTGTATTTTTAGTAGAGACAGGATTTCACCATATTGGTCAGGCAAGTCTCAAACTCGTGACCTCAGGTCATCCACCCACCTCAGCCTCCCAAAGTGCTGGGATTACAGGCATGAGCCACCATGCCCGGCCAAGTGTTAACTATTAGTGTTACTCTGGGGGGTGAGATTTTCTATGGCAGAGGGTCCCACCAACCCTGTTCCCAAATCTGACAACGGCTGTGCCAACTCACTGATCTCTGTTCCCCCAGCCCCTGGCAGTTCCATGCCCATCAGAATTGAGTCATCATCCTCACACGTGGCTGAAGGGCAGACCCTGGATCTGAACTGCGTGGTCCCCGGGCAGGCCCATGCCCAGGTCACTTGGCACAAGCGTGGGGGCAGCCTCCCCAGTCACCATCAGGTATGCAGCTGGCAGGAAATGGTGGGAGGGCCGCTGGATGTGGGGGCCCTGGCTAGCTTTGCCAAGAGGGAGACCTAGCAGCCCCCATGGGGTGCAGTACCCACCTGTGTCAGAGGTTAGACCCTGGCCCCAGGCCTTCAACAGTTCCAGACTGGCACCTGACTCTCTTCCTCTGTCCTGTCCCCTATTCAGACCCACGGCTCACGGCTGCGGCTGCACCAGGTGTCCCCGGCCGACTCGGGTGAATACATGTGCCGGGTGATGGGCAGCTCTGGCCCCCTGGAGGCCTCAGTCCTGGTCACCATCGAAGCCTCTGGCTCAAGTGCTGTCCACGTCCCCGGTGAGGGTCCCTGCAGTGGGACTGGAAGGCCGGGGGAGGGAGGAAGGGACAGAGACCAGGGGGCAGAACTGGCAGAAGGAAACACTTTCTGGCACTTGGCGAGAACTGCCGCTCTGATTCCAGACTTCACCTCCTGCCACCCGCACGGTCCCAGGACCAAGGAGCCGGCTCAAGTGGAGTGGCTCCTGTCCCTCTCCACGCCTTGCGAGCACAGGCTTTGGAGTCTGGCATCTGTGCATGAGTCCCAGCTCCTCTGGCCACACTTGGAGATGTTGCACAAGGGACCTCAGCTTTCCACGTGTCACTGTCCCTTATCTGTAAAGAAAGGGTAGTAGTGCTCTTGTACTCTACTATCTAATAGAGTTCCCAAAAGCCTGGGACTGCACCTCTGCGAGTATTGGAGGGTGATTTACACATCTTTATTAGAGCCGGTGTGGTAGCTCACACCTGAATCCCAGCACTTTGGGAGGCCGAGGTGGGCAGATTGCCTGAGCTCATGAGTTCGAGACCAGTCTGGGTAACATGGTGAAACCCCATCTCTACTAAAAATACAAAAAATTACCTGGGCATGGTGGCGCGTACCGTTAGTCCTAACTACTTGAGAGGCTGAAGCACAAGAATCACTTGAACCCAGGAGGCAGAGGTTGCAGTGAGCCGAGATTGCACCACTGCACTCCAGCCTGGGGAACAAAGTGAGACTCTGTCTCCAAAAATAAATAAATAAATAAATAAACATCTTTATTAGTACTGGTGGCATATAAGGGACAAAAAAACACATCAAGCCTGTCCTTATTTCTTGGAAATCTTTGCTTACGATGGGGCTAAGTAGTTAAGGTTTTTTTTGTTTTGTTTTGTTTTGAGACGGAGTCTTGCTCTGTTGCCCAGGCTGGAGTGCAGTGGCATGACCTCGGCTCACTGCAATCTCCACCTCTGGGGTTCAAGCGATTCTCCTGCCTCAGCCTCCTGAGTAGCTGGGATTACAGGTGTGCTCCACCATGCCCAGCTAATTTTTGTATTTTTAGTAGAGACGGGGTTTCACCATGTTGGTCAGGCTGGTCTCGAACTCCTGACCTCATGATCCGCCCGGCCCGGCCTCCCAAAGTGCTGGGATTACAGGCGTGAGCCACCGCGCCCAGTGTGTCGTTAAGGCTTTTTTTAAAGTGAATCAGTTGAAAGGAAAATGTCCAGTAATTAATAGCACAGGGGGCACATGCTATGCAGAAATCATGATAAGGGGACACGGATTGCTAAGTAGTAAACATGATCCAGCACTTCTTAGGTGTTGGACCCTATCATATTTACACATATTAGTTCATTTTATCCTCACAACAGCCCTTTGAGGTAGATGGCATTGTTCTCTCCATTTTACAGATGGGGAAACTGAGACTCAGAGAGGTGAAGTTGTTTTCCAAAGGTCATACAACTAATCAATGGCAGAGCTGGGATTTGAACCCAGGCAGTCTGGCCCCAGAGTCTGGGTTCCTAGCCACATTCTGTCTGAGTTTGCCAAACATTAGTGGTCTAGTGGTCTGTGTGGAAGTGTCTAGACCTCAGCCCTGGCCCCACTGGTGCTGGGAGCATGGGAGGAGGAGGAGATGGTGGGGCCATTGCCTGGGGGCAGGGCTGGGGGAATGAGAAGTGCCTCCACCTCCCAGGCTAGCCCAGCTGCTCCAGGCCTCAATGGAATGGGAAGGGAAAGAAGCCATGTCCCAAATGGCCTCTGGTCCTAACATCTGGGCCCCAGGGGAAGGGCTGAGGGCATCAGGGTGGCATCTCAGCTCACTGACCTGTCCCCTGTGCCCCAGCCCCAGGTGGAGCCCCACCCATTCGCATCGAGACCTCCTCCTCCCGAGTGGCCGAAGGGCAGACCCTGGATCTGAAGTGCGTGGTGCCCGGGCAGGCCCACGCCCAGGTTACATGGCACAAGCGTGGAGGAAACCTCCCTGCCCGGCACCAGGTAAAGGAGCTGGAGAAGGATGCATGCATCCTCCACACCTGCAGCGGTCCTGCCTGAATCCAGCGTTGAAGGGAAAGTGGCCTCAGCAACTGGGGCTTGTAGGAAATGGCAGCAGGAGGTCAATGGAATCAGGAAGTTGAGAGCGGGCTGGGCACAGCAGGGCCACCACCAGCCCCACAGCACCTTGGTGCAAAATAGAAAAGGACATCTCTGGCTGGGCGCGGTGGCTCATGTCTATAATCCCAGCACTTTGGGAGGCTGAGGCAGGTGGATCACTTGAGGTCAGGAGTTCAAAGCCAGCCTGGCCAACATGGGGAAACGAAAAATACAAAAATTGGCCAGGCATGGTGGCAGATACCTGTAATCCCAGCTACTCAGGAGGCTGAGGCAGGAGAATCACTTGAACCCAGGAGGCAGAGGTTGCGGTGAGCCGAGATTGCACCACTGCACTCCAGCCTGGATGACAGAGCGAGACACTGTCTCAAAAAAGAAAGAAAAGGACACCTGTTACTCAAGGCTCTTGACTTCCTCCTGCTGGAAAAACCATCATAATAAACATGCCCTCCACAATGAGGACTGTCAAAGGGGTCGCCTCCAACAGGATGCACCTACATATCTGTGCATGGCAGTCCCAGGATGTGGGTACCAGAGGCCTGGGCATCTGAAGGCACCCAGCTCACCCTCCCCGCTCTCACCCCACCTTGGCCAGGTCCACGGCCCACTGCTGAGGCTGAACCAGGTGTCCCCGACTGACTCTGGCGAGTACTCGTGCCAAGTGACCGGAAGCTCAGGCACCCTGGAGGCATCTGTCCTGGTCACAATTGAGCCCTCCAGCCCAGGACCCATTCCTGGTGAGTGATAGGGAGCAGTGGGCGATGCCGGAGCACAGGTGCGGGGCCCCTTCCCGGCTCTGCTCCTCTCCTCTCTCCCAGCCGGGCACTTATTGTTGCCTGCAGGCGGGGTTTCCTACCACGGAGGATCAAGCCAACCCAGGTGTTCCCAAGTCTGACAATGGTCCCGTCCCCTCAACCAGGGGGACCCCAGCCCTGAGTTTCAGGAGGACCCCTGAGTCCCCAGGGAAAGGAGACCCTTCTTAGGTTATATCAGCCACTCTCAAGCCACCACGTCCCCAGGACCAACTGGAGCTGGTCTTCACTGCCACCACCTTCAGCCCCTGCCTTGATCCCCGGAGCCTGGCCTCTCTCACCCACCCCCTGTGCCCATAGCTCCAGGACTGGCCCAGCCCATCTACATCGAGGCCTCCTCTTCACACGTGACTGAAGGGCAGACTCTGGATCTGAACTGTGTGGTGCCCGGGCAGGCCCATGCCCAGGTCACGTGGTACAAGCGCGGGGGCAGCCTCCCCGCCCGGCACCAGGTACAGGGGCCAGGATGGGGAGGATTCCAGGTCAGGCAAGGTTAGACCTGCAGTTGCTTTCTGTACGCAAACCTCATGCAAACACCAGCCTGCTTGGGGACCCCAGGGGATAAAATACGTTTGGGGGACGAGTTCACCAGCCTGCAAATCAGGAGACCTGGGTTTTTCTCTTGGCTCTGCAGCTGAATCCTTTCCTGGGCCTCAGTTTCCTCCACTGTAAAGTGAGTGGGTTGGACCTCTAGGATTCTGTGAATGAAGCTTCCACCAGCCCTACCAGCTGGGACCCTGAGCTTCCGAGAGAACTCTCGGGTACCGGCACAGTTGGGCTTGGGGACATTCCTTGTCCCGGGGACTTTGCCCTGATAACTGTCCCCTCGCTGCTCTGACAGACCCATGGCTCCCAGCTGCGGCTCCACCACGTCTCCCCTGCCGACTCAGGCGAGTATGTGTGTCGTGCAGCCGGCGGCCCAGGCCCTGAGCAAGAAGCCTCCTTCACAGTCACCGTCCCGCCCAGTGAGGGGTCTTCCTACCGTGAGTATGGCAGATGCCATGGGCAAGGGGGGAAGGGGAGGGCCCTGAAGCTGAGCCCACCCCTGCTGAGCCCAGCCCTCTGCCCCTTTGGCCCCAGGCCTTAGGAGCCCGGTCATCTCCATCGACCCGCCCAGCAGCACCGTGCAGCAGGGCCAAGATGCCAGCTTCAAGTGCCTCATCCATGATGGGGCAGCCCCCATCAGCCTCGAGTGGAAGACCCGGAACCAGGAGCTGGAGGGTGAGCCAGGCTGGTGGGCAGGTGGGCAAGCTGGGGGCAGGCATGGGGGTGCCGTCATCCCCACTGTGCAAGGGTGGGGAAGAAGTCTGGACGCCCCACATTCATGGTGTGGCCCTGAGTAAGGCCCTTCCCGTCTCTGTATGGCAAGAGCACTGGACCCAGGAGTTTCCAAGGCCTTTGTTACCTTCTGCTATCTGCGACTCCATGAGCTAGACACACCCAGGCCGGAGGGGTTGGGGAAGTGGGCCCAGGGGCACAGGCTGGCAGCACCAAGACACGAGAAGGACCAGGTCAATCCTCTCTCACCCTCCCCCATGCAACCTCACAGACAACGTCCACATCAGTCCCAATGGCTCCATCATCACCATCGTGGGCACCCGGCCCAGCAACCACGGTACCTACCGCTGCGTGGCCTCCAATGCCTACGGCGTGGCCCAGAGTGTGGTGAACCTCAGTGTGCACGGTGAGGGGACGTTGACCCTGTGGGGCTCTGCCCTGTTTCCAGCCCTGATTCTCAGCTCAGAGCCTCCAAGTTTAAATCCTCCTTCCACCATTGACTCTGTCTTGGGCATTCTCCCTCTCTGAGGCTCAGTTTCCACCTCAGTGCAGTGGGGAGACAGGTGCCCACCCAGCAGTTACTAAGCTGGAGGCCATGGCAGTGTGGGTGAGCAGCAGAGCCCTGCCTGTGTGTCAGTGGTTGTCATTCCTCCGCACAGGGCCCCCTACAGTGTCCGTGCTCCCCGAGGGCCCCGTGTGGGTGAAAGTGGGAAAGGCTGTCACCCTGGAGTGTGTCAGTGCCGGGGAGCCCCGCTCCTCTGCTCGTTGGACCCGGATCAGCAGCACCCCTGCCAAGTTGGAGCAGCGGACATATGGGCTCATGGACAGCCACGCGGTGCTGCAGGTGAAGCCGGGGCTGCCTCTCTGGGTCTGAGGCCCAGTCCATGGCCCAGCCTTGAGCGGGTGCTTGGAGGAGATAGTAGTGGATGGGCAGGTGGTGATGAGTGGATGGAGAGAGGAAGGGAGGAATGGGATGGGATGGGTGGATGACGAATAGACTGGAAGATGAGAGGGAAGAGAGAAGGAAGGTAGGAGAAGGAAGAAAGAATGAGTGGGAGGGTGGGTCGAAGGCCAAGTGGATGGATGGACTAATGGGGTGTCATGAGGGTGAGCCCTCAAGCAACCAGATGGGACAGCTAAAAACCAAGGAAAGGGCCAGGCATGGTGGCACGTGCCTGTAATCCCAGCACTTTGGGAGGCTGAGGCAGGAAGATCACTTGAGCCCAAGAGTTTGAGACCAGCCTGGGAGGCCAAAGTGGGTGGATCACCTGAGGTCAGGAGTTCGAGACCACCCTGGCCAATATGGTGAAACCCCGTCTCTACTAAAAATACAAAATTAGGCCGGGTGCAGTGGCTCACACCTGTAATCCTAGCAATTTGGGAGGCTGAGGCGGGCGGATCACAAGGTCAGGAGATTGAGACCATCTTGGCTAACATGGTGAAACCCCGTCTCTACTAAAAATACAAAAAAGTTAGCCAGGCGTGATGGCGGGTGCCTATAGTCCCAGCTACTCAGGAGGCTGAGGCAGGAGAATGATGTGAACCTGGGAGGTGGAGCTTTCAGTGAGCAGAGATCGTGCCACAGCACTGCAGCCTGGGTGACAGAGCGAGACCCTCAAAAAACAAACAAACAAACAAAATTAGCTGAGTGTGGTGGCACATACCTGTAGTCCCAGCTATTCAGGAGGCTGAGGTGAGAGGATTGCTTGAGCCCAGGAGGCAGAGGTTGCAATGAGCCAGATGGTGCCACTGCACTCCAACCTGTGCAACAGAGTAAGACCCTGTCTCAAAAAATAAATATATAAATAAGTAAATAAATAAATACCAAGGCAGGGTAGAGGAAATAGGGAAGACCAAGCCAGAGCTGGGGCTGACATCAGAGTCCCCACTCAGTCCCCACATAACCAGCCTCCTTGCTTTCTCCCAGATTTCGTCAGCTAAACCATCAGATGCGGGCACTTATGTGTGCCTTGCTCAGAATGCACTAGGCACAGCACAGAAGCAGGTGGAGGTGATCGTGGACACGGGCGCCATGGCCCCAGGGGCCCCTCAGGTCCAAGCTGAAGAAGCTGAGCTGACTGTGGAGGCTGGACACACGGCCACCTTGCGCTGCTCAGCCACAGGTGTGGCCAAGGGCTGGCACATAGGGCTGGCAGGGCAGGGATGCCCTGGGGTCTGAAATGTAGACACATGTGATCTAGAGATGATGTCATGCCCAGGGGTGGGGAGTACAGGGAGACCGTGTTGCTAGCATCCCCCAGTGATGGCCGAGGAACCCAATTGGGGTCCCCATAGAGGGACAGGATCACCCAGGGCCCTTCCTCACCATGGCCACCCTCTGCGGGTCCCTGAGGTAGCCCAGTGACTTCTGTCATCTTCCACTCGACTCCACAGGCAGCCCCGCGCCCACCATCCACTGGTCCAAGCTGCGTTCCCCACTGCCCTGGCAGCACCGGCTGGAAGGTGACACACTCATCATACCCCGGGTAGCCCAGCAGGACTCGGGCCAGTACATCTGCAATGCCACTAGCCCTGCCGGGCACGCTGAGGCCACCATCATCCTGCACGTGGAGAGTAAGGCCTCATCCCTTCTTTGTCTGCACCAAATGGAGATCTGAGCCCCCCGACTAGGCTCCACCCCACACAGAACCCCAGGAACCCCATCCAGAGGTCTCCAGGCGCTGCAGGGTCCTGGAGCCTGCCCTGCCTGACACCCACACCCTGGCCTGGGACCTTTGCTTTCCTTATCCCCAGTCCTCTGGGCTCACCATTCAGCTTCCCTGGACACTGGATCCAACGACCTGCTGCCATTCTGACCTTTGCCCTTCCCCATCCTGACCTCTATGTCCCCCCATTCAGGCCCACCATATGCCACCACGGTCCCAGAGCACGCTTCGGTGCAGGCAGGGGAGACGGTGCAGCTCCAGTGCCTGGCTCACGGGACACCCCCACTCACCTTCCAGTGGAGCCGCGTGGGCAGCAGCCTTCCTGGGAGGGCGACCGCCAGGAATGAGCTGCTGCACTTTGAGCGTGCAGCCCCCGAGGACTCAGGCCGCTACCGCTGCCGGGTCACCAACAAGGTGGGCTCAGCCGAGGCCTTTGCCCAGCTGCTCGTCCAAGGTAAGCAGCCCCGGCTCAGCGTGGAAGGGGATCACCTTTCCTCCTGGCCCTTTGATGACCCAGCTAGGCAGACTCGGGTGGGAAGGCCTCCCTCCATAACCCCACCTGGAATGCCCTCATCTCCCCTACTCTCCAGGGCCCGAGGCAGGCTTGCCTCCTCCAGGAAGCCCTCCATCATGTGTGCTCAGCTCCTCTAGCTCTCACGGCTGCTCCCCACCTTTGGCACAGCCCTGCACTGCCAAAGGAAACCATTCTGTGTACATAAGCACCCCAGCCTGCCTCCCCTGCCAGGCAGTGAGAATGCTCAGGGCAGGGCCTGGACCCAGGCATCTCAGCAGCCCTGGGCTTAATTGAGGGCAACAAGGCCCAGGATGGGCTGGGTAAATGCTTGACAAGGACAGCAGTGAATGAGTGATAGGAGCACCCACCCCAGCACGCCCAGGGCTTCAGTGGATCTTCAGAGAGCCCAGCATTTCCATGGCCTCCTGCATCAATGATACAAATGAGGGCTTTTGGGCCCCAAACTTAAAGCAGCACAGCATGTAGCCCACTGGTCAAGGGCCTGGACTGTGGACTCAGACCTGGGTTCAAAGCACAGCTTGGCCATTTGCTGGCTGTGCAACCTTGGCCAAGTCACTGAACCTTTTTGAGCCTCAGTTTCTTTCTTTTTTTTTTTTTTTGAGACAGAATCTTACTCTGTCACCCAGGCTGGAGTGCAGTGGCATGATCTCGGTTCACTGCAACCTCCATCTCCCGAGTTCAAGCCTTTCTCGTGCCTCAGCCTCCCGAGTAGCTGGCACTACAGGCACGCGCCACCACGCTTGGCTAATTTCTGTGTTTTTAGTAGAGAAGGGGATTCGCCATGTTGGCCAGGCTGGTCTCGAACTCCTGACCTCATGTGATCCACCCACCTCAGCCTCCCAAAGTGCTGGGATTACCGGCGTGAGCCACTGCGCTTGTCCTGAGCCTCAGTTTCTTAATCTGTAAAGTGGAGAGAACAATGCCAACCATGTAGGCTGAGTTGGAAAGGTACACAGAGGTAAACACAGATGTAAAACTGTGGCTCGCAGTAGGCACTTAGTAAATGGGGACAGTATGCATCAGCCCGCGCCTCCCATCTGTCCCCTGCATGTGTAGGTGTCTTTGCCATGGCCAAGTCCCTGGATTCTCTTATTTAAACTGCAGGCAGAATAGGCTTTGCTGTCCTTCCTTAAAATGTCTGAGTATGGCCGGGCGCGGTGGCTCACGCCTGTAATCCTAGCACCTTGGGAGGCCGAGGCAGGCAGATTGCCTGAGCTCAGGAGTTCGAGACCAGCCTGGGCAACATGGTGAAACCCCGTCTCTACTAAAATACAAAAAAAAAAAAAAAAAAAAAATTAGCCAGGCGTGGTGGCACACCTGTAGTCTCAGCTCAGCTACTCGGGAGGCTGAGGCAGGAGAATCGCTTGAACCCGGGAGGTGGACGTTGCAGTGAGCTGAGATCGTGCCACTGCACTCCAGCCTGGGAACAGAGCGGGACTCCATCTCAAAAATAGTCTTGAGTCCCTCCCACTCTTTCTGTGGCCTGCCCTCCCCACCCAGAAGCGAGGAGCTGTGGAAAACAGAGCCCAGCACTCCACAGGCCCTTATCCATGTTGGTGGAATGGCAGCTGTGTGTGCAGATGAATGAATCTGCCACTGAACGGTCTTTTTTCCCTGGTCAGAGAGGCTATCAGGAGAACATTCGTTGAATGTTGGGCTGGGGGTTTCCTGGGTCCCTGGAGGGGCATCAGGGACATCACACACACATATACCTGCAGAACCTCATACATGTCCCCGCAGGCCCTCCCGGCTCTCTCCCTGCCACCTCCATCCCAGCAGGGTCCACGCCCACGGTGCAGGTCACGCCTCAGCTAGAGACCAAGAGCATTGGGGCCAGCGTTGAGTTCCACTGTGCTGTGCCCGGCGACCGGGGTACCCAGCTCCGTTGGTTCAAGGAAGGGGGTCAGCTGCCTCCGGGTCACAGCGTGCAGGATGGGGTGCTCCGGTGAGTGGGGCCGGGGGCAGGACTGGACTTGGGCAGCGTAGCCCAAGGCTCACAGTGAGCAGAGTTAAAGCACCTGCCCCAGGGGGCGCAACATGAAGCACTGTCCTTGGACACATCACTTTACCTCTCTGAGCCTCAGTGTTCTCAGCTGTACAGTGGGTTATATAAGACTGAATGAGGTCCAGGCACGGTGGCTCATGCCTGTAATCCCAGCACTTTGGGAGGCTGAGGCGGGCAGATCACCTGAGGTCAGGAGTTTGAGACCAGCCTGGCCAACATGGTGAAACCCTGCCTCTACTAAAAATACAAAAAATTAACTGGGTGTGGTGGTGGGCACCTGTAATCCCAACTACGCTGGAGGCTGAGGCAGGAGAATCACTTGAACCCAGGAGGCGGAAGTTGCAGTGAGCCGAGATCGCACCGTTGCACTCCAGCCTGGGTGACAAGAGCAAAACTCCATCTCAAAAAGAAAAAAGACTGAAAGGAGATTGTCTGAAGCACTTGCACAGTGCTTGGTGCTTGGAAGGCCTTCAGTAAACAGTGGCCCGTTCATATTTATTATTAGCGGAGGAAAGAGAACAGGCCCTGGGGCCAGAAATACACAAATGACCCCAGATCTCAGCTCTGCTACTTGATAACTGTAATCTTGAGCCCTAGACCATAAGGTCTTTGTCTAAAATGAGTGTGGTGCCCCCCAACCTGCCTGCCTACCTCTAGTGGTTATTGGGAAACTAGAATGCAACACTGCGTGCTGTTCTACATCAGTTTTTAATGCCCACACAATTGCAAAGCATTCTTTTTTTTTTTTTTTGAGACAGAATCTTACTCTGTCACCCACGCTGGAGTGCAGTGGCGCAATCTCGGCTTACTGCAACCTCCGCCTCCCGGGTTCAAGTGTTTCTCGTGCCTCAGTCTTCCGAGTATCTGGGATTACAGGCGTGTGCCACCACACCTGGCTAATTTTTGTATTTTGAGTAGAGACAGGGTTTCACCATGTTGGCCAGGCTGGTCTCAAGCTCCTGATCTCAAGTGATCTGCCTGCCTCAGCCTCCCAAAGTGCTGGGATTACAGGCGTCAGCCACCGCGCCCAGCCCAATTGCAAAGCATTCTATCAGTTGTTTTCAACTCCCTGATGTCTTATTATTTTTTCTTTATAGAATCCAGAACTTGGACCAGAGCTGCCAAGGGACGTATATATGCCAGGCCCATGGACCTTGGGGGAAGGCCCAGGCCAGTGCCCAGCTGGTTGTCCAAGGTAGGAGGGTGGCTTCAGGCCTCTGCTAAGAGCAGGAAACAGAGATGAGAAAGGCAGAGAGGTACAAGGCCCAGACCCTGTTCCCTAGGAATCCCCCTAAATGTGTCAGAATAAAGAGAATTATTCTATTTTGCCTTGCTTGTGTCTAGCATAGAGTAAAAGGGGCTTGATAAATATTTCAAGGGAGGGAAGAAGGATATGGATGGAGTGTGTGAGTGCTCAGATGAACCGATGAAGATTGAATCAGTGTGAACCAGGCATGGTGGAACGCACCTGTAGTCCCACCTACTCAGGAGGCTAAGCTGGGAGCATTGCTTGAGCGCATGAATTCTAGGCTGTGGTGAGCCGTGATCACACCTGTGAATACAGCCAAGACCCTTTGTCTAAAAAAAAAAAGAAGTGGACACGTGAGTGAGTAAATGCATAAGACCTGACAAGCGAGTGTGTTTGTGAGTGAATGCATGAAAAAGTGAATGAGGAATGAATGAATGCTGGAGCTTCTGCTCACCTTTCCTTGAGCAGTCTATGGCCTCCCTTGGGCCAGGCCTGCAGTGACTGATCTCACTGGACCTCTGCCTCCCTCCTCCCCAGCCCTGCCCTCGGTGCTCATCAACATCCGGACCTCTGTGCAGACCGTGGTGGTTGGCCACGCCGTGGAGTTCGAATGCCTGGCACTGGGTGACCCCAAGCCTCAGGTGACATGGAGCAAAGTTGGGGGGCACCTGCGGCCAGGCATTGTGCAGAGCGGAGGTGTTGTCAGGATCGCCCACGTAGAGCTGGCTGATGCGGGACAGTATCGCTGCACTGCCACCAACGCAGCTGGCACCACACAATCCCACGTCCTGCTGCTTGTGCAAGGTGAAGGCCAGTGGGGACTTTTGTTGGGGGACAGTGAGTGGGGCAGGGGCTTCTCCTGCTGCCATCTTCTGCCTGCCTGCTCTGCTCTTCCTTTCTGTTCACTTGGGACATTTTCCACTGTGTGTGTTTAAGGGGCAGGTTTCATAACAGGTGGCAGCAGCAGGGGATAAAAGTGAGATTCCCTCAGGGCAGCCTGGAATGTACAGGGAGAGAGCTAGGCCATAGAGCATCAAGAAGAAAAAAGAAACCTTGTCCTCATCTGCAGGGAGTGCCTGCTCTGCTGGGAGAGACCTGCAGCATAGTCTGAGGGCAGAGACATAACCCAGTCAACAAACAGACCTAATAGAGAGTAAAACAAGGACAACAGATGCAGGGCAGACACAAACACTGTGTGTTCTTTAAAGGCAATTCCTTTTTACCCCAAGCCCTGTGACTTGCCTCCAAACTTTCTTACCTATACTGCCCCTAGTGTGCACTTCTCAGGTCCCCAAAGGGCTGCACAATTTTTTGCCCAGGCATATTGAAGAGGTCTCAGGCTGTGGAGTGAAATGGATCTGGCCCTGAACCCTGACTCTGCCCAACCAGGAGCAAACAGCCGCTTTTCCCCTCTGAGCCATAATTTCCTCATCTGTGAAATGGAATGTAGTGGCTTCCTTCAAGGGGTGGTGTGAAGATGAAATGAATCAGGGTGCAGGCTGGGCACACATCTGTGACTGTCATGTTGATGGCCTATGTCTCTTCCATGCCTCTCAGCCTTGCCCCAGATCTCAATGCCCCAAGAAGTCCGTGTGCCTGCTGGTTCTGCAGCTGTCTTCCCCTGCATAGCCTCAGGCTACCCCACTCCTGACATCAGCTGGAGCAAGGTAAGTGCTGGAGAGGGAACCAGCAGGCATGACTTGGGGGCTGGGAACAGATCTGAAGCATCTCAGTGTCCCCAGGATGTGGCACAGGCTTGGCCAAGAGCAAACGCTCAATGTTGGAAGGTGGGCCTGAGGCACAGATGGGGGGTGGGCCCCTGGAGCCGTGGGCCAAGGCCAGGGCCCTCAGTGCTAGTGCATTTGCAGCTGGATGGCAGCCTGCCACCTGACAGCCGCCTGGAGAACAACATGCTGATGCTGCCCTCAGTCCGACCCCAGGACGCAGGTACCTACGTCTGCACCGCCACTAACCGCCAGGGCAAGGTCAAAGCCTTTGCCCACCTGCAGGTGCCAGGTAAGACACCACTCCTAAGAATTGGCAGTGCCCTGCCCACTCCCTGACTGGCAGGGTCTTCAGCTGTGCTCTCTGCTGGCAGAGCGGGTGGTGCCCTACTTCACGCAGACCCCCTACTCCTTCCTACCGCTGCCCACCATCAAGGATGCCTACAGGAAGTTTGAGATCAAGATCACCTTCCGGCCCGACTCAGCCGATGGTGAGCAGGAGGGTTAATTTGCGGGGTGGGCTGGCCTGGGTTGAGGGACCTCGTGGAGTAACTGCCATCATGGCATGAGCCCTGGCTGCCCCTCAGTCCTGCCCCAATCCCTCAGCCCTCCCTCTCCAGAAGCCCCCAGACCTCTGGGCCTCCACCCTGGTGTGCCTTCTCTTGTGCCTCCCGGCTTCTCCATCCCTGCCTCTGTGATATCTCCAGCCTCCTCGTGGCTCCTCTGCCACCGGGGCATCACCCCAGTCCTCCTGTCCCAGCTTCCTTTCCCCGTCTCTGCTCCTTCCTCCCTCCTCTGCCTCCATCTCACCCTTTCCTCCTCTCTTTCTCTCATCTCTTACGGGTCTCTGACTTTCACTGTCCAGGCCTCCTTCTCTACTCGGGTGAGTCTCTGCCTCCCTCTCCCCCTTGAGGGAGACTCCAGTGTGTGTGAAGCAAATTCAGTTTCTTTCTAGGGGCGCTCAGTAAGGCCCTTGTGTTTGGGGCACCAGCCCTGAGATCGTGAAAAGGCCCTGGCTGTGTGAGGAGTGCCAGAGGGAGGGACAGGTTCCGAGAGTGGACAGGCTCAAGAGCTTGGGTGGTTTCTAGGGTGGGGGAGGACGGGGAGCCTGTGGCTGGAAGGGGGCCCCTTACACAGTGGTGCCCACCCAGGGATGCTGCTGTACAACGGGCAGAAGCGAGTCCCAGGGAGCCCCACCAACCTGGCCAACCGGCAGCCCGACTTCATCTCCTTCGGCCTCGTGGGGGGAAGGCCCGAGTTCCGGTGAGACCCCCAGCCTCCCCACCTACAGGGGGACTGGACACAGGGCTTTGGTCTGGCAAGTGCTACCCTGGGCTCCATTATACAAAGGAGATCTGGAGGAAGGAGAAAATGTGGCCGTTACCCTTGGTGACCATCCAATCTGCTAGAGTAGGAATAGTATGCCAGTCAGGTGGAGGAGGGTGCAACCTCAGACTTGGGACTGCTGCAGGCCAGGATTCATTCATTCATTCGTTCATTCATTCATTCATGCATGCATGCATCAGTTATTTGCTGACCACCCCATGTGTGCCAGGCACTGATACAGGTAAAACAAAACAGACCAAATTCTGGCTCTTGTGGGAAGAGGTGTATTCTCACTGGGGAAGAATAAACAAGCCATAAACAGAGAACCAAGGTGATCACAGGGAGAGAGGAGTCCTCAGAGGAACAGGGAGGCCAGGTGCTAGGCTGCAGGGCGCTGAGCCTGGGGTCCCTGTGGGCTGCTCTGGGAAAGCTCCCAGCAAAAGGATGTGGGGAGAGAAGATCCAGGGGATGGGTCACGGGGAGGGACGACAAGACAGGGACAGGAACGGGAACAGCCCCAGGGCTGGGACTGCAGGAAGTGGTGACATCCCTCCTCTGGGGCCCCTCTATCCAACTGGGCCCCTAGCCCTTCTTACAAACCCCCTATCCACCCTCTCCTGCCCCGGCCTGCCCCACGGAGCAGGTTCGATGCAGGCTCAGGCATGGCCACCATCCGCCACCCCACACCACTGGCCCTGGGCCATTTCCACACCGTGACCCTGCTGCGCAGCCTCACCCAGGGCTCCCTGATTGTGGGTGACCTGGCCCCGGTCAACGGGACCTCCCAGGTGAGACCCAACCCCATACTGCTACTTCCAGCCCTCATCCCGCCCTTGCCCAGCCTCTGTTGCCATTCCTGACTTCCCCACCTCCCCAGGGCAAGTTCCAGGGCCTGGACCTGAACGAGGAACTCTACCTGGGTGGCTACCCTGACTATGGTGCCATCCCCAAGGCGGGGCTGAGCGGCGGCTTCATAGGTGAGCCCCCTCCCCACCTCCAGCTGAGGCTGGGCCTTACCTGGCTGGCTGGAAGAGCCCTGGAGAGCCTGGGAGGGCACCTCAGGGTATGGGCTGGGACACCCTGCCCTGTGCTCATCCTGCCCACTCACCTCCCAGGCTGTGTCCGGGAGCTGCGCATCCAGGGCGAGGAGATCGTCTTCCATGACCTCAACCTCACGGCGCACGGCATCTCCCACTGCCCCACCTGTCGGGACCGGCCCTGCCAGGTGACCCCACACCCCACATACCACCTGGCTGCCGTGGCCTCCACCCCTAGCCGTGGCTGGCCCCTGTGGGGATTATGGGGGGTACTGAATGTTCTCGGCCTTACTTCTGGGGGCTGCTTTGCAGAATGGGGGTCAGTGCCATGACTCCGAGAGCAGCAGCTACGTGTGCGTCTGCCCAGCTGGCTTCACCGGGAGCCGCTGTGAGCACTCGCAGGCCCTGCACTGCCATCCAGGTACGCACCCCGACCGCCAGTCACTGTTGCCCCAGGGCCTGCCTCTTCCCTTTGCTGCCTCCCCATATCCACCACCATCTCAACCACTGGGGCACTTCCACACCCCCCACTCTCACCTGAGCATTCTCCACTCCTCCCACGTACCCATCCCCCATCTCTGCTACCCAAAGGCCCTCGCCCCATCACTGCTGCTGCCCCTCCTCCAGCCCTGCTGACCAAATTCTTACCACTACCCCGCCACCCAGGCACTCCCCCACCCCCAGCCCCATTTTTTTTTTTTTTTTTTTGAGACGAAGTTTCACTCTTGTTGCCCAGGCTGGAGTGCAGTGGCACGATCTCAGCTCACTGCAACTTCCACCTCCCGGGTTCAAGTGATTCTCCTGCCTCAGCCTCCTGAGTAGCTGGCAATACAAGTGTCTGCCACCACCCCTGGCTAAATTTTTTGCATTTTTAGTAGAGGTGGGGTTTCACTACGTTGGCCATGGCTGGTCTGACCTCAGGTGATCCACCTGCCTCGGCCTCCCAAAGTGCTGGGATTACAGGCATGAGCCCCCACGCCCGGCCCCCAGTCCCATCTTATTACCCAGGTGCCCACCCCATTACCCGCCACCAGGTGCTCCCCCTCCAACACTGTCCAGTCTCTGAAGAACCTGCAGACACACAGAGTCCCTCGACTGCTTCCCCTGCAGTCCTCCCTGTGGCCTCTTCTGGCTCCCGCCTTGCTCTGCTCAGTTCCCTCCTCCAAGGCCTCCCAGGAGGCTGGCCTGGCCCTCACTAGCCCAGCCCCCCGGGGTGTGATGGGCAGGGCTCTGGCATCAGGACCCCCCTCCCTTCAGAGTCACCTCCATGTCTTTTCACTGGCCTATGTGCCCCCCAGAGGCCTGTGGGCCCGACGCCACCTGTGTGAACCGGCCTGACGGTCGAGGCTACACCTGCCGCTGCCACCTGGGCCGCTCGGGGTTGCGGTGTGAGGAAGGTGAGGGGAGCCAGGCCTGAGACCCCCAGGGTCCTAGTGTCAGCTGGGGAGGCTGGGTGGGGCACTCTGAGGCCATGATGGGCCCTACGGATGATAAAACGATTCCCAAGCCAGAGGATCTCGAAGTCACCTGGCCACATGTCTGCCCAGCCTGAGCCCCTTATTGAGTGAGGGCCCCCAAAGAGGACCCCTGTCATATTGGAGCTCCTCCCAGCCCCGTGTGCAAGGGCAGGGGGGCTCCTGTGCCACTGCAGCTGGTGCCAACTGGTCCTGAGCCTCTGGGCCTGGAGAGTGAGGCAGGCAAGGGTCCCAGAGGAAGACAGAGTAGCTGGACCCCACCCGAGGGTTGAGGATCCCCACTGCCTCAGCTGAGCTGTGGCTGCTGCAGGTGTGACAGTGACCACCCCCTCGCTGTCGGGTGCTGGCTCCTACCTGGCACTGCCCGCCCTCACCAACACACACCACGAGCTACGCCTGGACGTGGAGTTCAAGCCACTCGCCCCTGACGGGGTCCTGCTGTTCAGCGGGGGGAAGAGTGGGCCTGTGGAGGACTTCGTGTCCCTGGCGATGGTGGGCGGCCACCTGGAGTTCCGCTACGAGTTGGGGTCAGGTAAGCACCCAGCACCAAATGCGGGGCTCTGCACACCAAGCCTTGTGCCCCCCTCGGCTCTCCAAGCCCCAGGGAGGCATGGGAGGATAAATGCAGGGATCAGGGCAAGTCCCCTCTTCCTGTGCATTTCGTCTCTGTGTCACTTGAGGCCAATCCCTAGCCCTCTGAGCCATGGGCTCCTCATCTGGAATACAGAAGGCTGTAGGGCATTCCCCATCTGCTCAGGGCCGTGTTTGTGGTGGAGAGGGCAGGGAGCCCCGTGTGCCCCCATGTGCCCAACCCTGCCTGGCATCCTCCCCAGGGCTGGCCGTTCTGCGGAGCGCCGAGCCGCTGGCCCTGGGCCGCTGGCACCGTGTGTCTGCAGAGCGTCTCAACAAGGACGGCAGCCTGCGGGTGAATGGTGGACGCCCTGTGCTGCGCTCCTCGCCCGGCAAGAGCCAGGGCCTCAACCTGCACACCCTGCTCTACCTGGGGGGTGTGGAGCCTTCCGTGCCACTGTCCCCAGCCACCAACACGAGCGCTCACTTCCGCGGCTGTGTGGGTGAGGTAAGAGCAGCCTCCTCAGGACAAGCGGGAGGGGAGGGGTGCCAAGCCTTGTGTCCCCCTCGGCTCTCCAAGCACCTTGGCATTGGGCCCCTCCACCTGCAGCCACCCGTGGGCCCTGGGCCAGGACCCTGTACCTCTGAGCCTCAGTTTCCTCCTCTGTAAAATGGGCATGATCACACCTACTTTGAAAGGTTGGGCAGAGGATTGTCTGCACTGACGGATGAATGTTTCTAGCACACAGTAGGCACTCAACTCCTGTGCCTCCCTCCCCACACTGAGAATCCATGCTGCCACTCAGGGCCCAATGTGGGCTCCCAGCTCCCCTCTGCTGCATTCTTCTCCCTGCTGGTACACCTGGGTCTCTGCCTCCCAGGCCCCTTTAGTCCCTCGGTGTCCCTGTCCCCACAGGTGTCAGTGAATGGCAAACGGCTGGACCTCACCTACAGTTTCCTAGGCAGCCAGGGCATCGGGCAATGCTATGACAGCTCCCCATGTGAGCGCCAGCCTTGCCAACATGGTGCCACGTGCATGCCCGCTGGCGAGTATGAGTTCCAGTGCCTGTGTCGAGATGGATTCAAAGGTGGGAAAGCCTGCCCAGGGCACCGGAGGGGAGGGGCACAGGTGATCAGCGACACCTCCAGCCCATGCCCACCCACCCACTCGCCTCTGCCCTGGCCCACAGGAGACCTGTGTGAGCACGAGGAGAACCCCTGCCAGCTCCGTGAACCCTGTCTGCATGGGGGCACCTGCCAGGGCACCCGCTGCCTCTGCCTCCCTGGCTTCTCTGGCCCACGCTGCCAACAAGGTACCCAGGCCTGGCTTCTCTCCACTTCATCTCTGTCTTGGGGCCCCGGGGCTCGACATAGTACCCACGGGTGTCTATGCCCACCAACTGGACCCTGCCCTTCTCCATAGGCTCTGGACATGGCATAGCAGAGTCCGACTGGCATCTTGAAGGCAGCGGGGGCAATGGTGAGTACTTGCCATGGCCTCCTCCCCAGCTTCAGCTCAGCTCACTCTTCCAGTTACCCCACACCCTCAATTCTGGCCTGCAAGCAAAACAGCTTTATATGAGGAGCTTGCTGGGCAGAGAGACAGAATGAAGACCACAGCCATGTGGAGCTAGGGCCTGCCCCACACTTACTGGCTGGGTGACCTTGGGCAGGCCTTTGAAACCACTCTGACCTCAGTTTCCACCTCTGTATTCATGTATTCAGTCAACAAACTATTGTTGCCCATCCTTGCCCTGAGAGCAGTAAATATAAGATGCATAAAGCAAGACCCTCATTCCCAAGAATTCGACCGTCTACTGAAAAGCTAAGGAAACAGTGAAGAGTGAATGCTGATTGAATGTTTACGGACACTGTGCTAACCCCTTTACAGACACTTCTCTTCTTATGTATCACTAATATAATAGGCGAGGCAGTGGTATAGTGGGTAAGAG
Organism: Gorilla gorilla gorilla; assembly: GCF_029281585.2. Lineage (NCBI taxonomy): Eukaryota > Metazoa > Chordata > Mammalia > Primates > Hominidae > Gorilla > Gorilla gorilla. The sequence continues at coordinate 218,016,312 of NC_073224.2, forward strand.
TATAGACTTGGAGCCAGCCTGCTTGGGTTCAAATCCTAACTCTCCCACTTATTAGCTGTGGAACTTTGGGTGAGTCGCTTAACCTCTCTGTGCCTCATATAAAATGGAGATGAGTAACATCTTTCCCTAAGGATTTGGATAAAATTTTATGTGAGAGTAAAATTACTTAGTGCATTTTTTTTTTAAGGTGGAGTCTTGCTCTTTCACCCAGGCTGGAGTGCAGTGGCACAATCTCGGCTCACTGCAACCTCCGCCTCCCAGACTCAAGCGATTCTGCTGCCTCAGCTTCCTGAGTAGCTGGGATTACAGGTGCCTGCCACCACACCCAGCTAATTTTTGTATTTTTTGTAGAGACGGGGTTTCACCATGTTGGCCAGGCCTGTCTCTAACTCCTGACCTCAGGTGATCCGCCCCCCTTGGCTTCCTAAAGTGCTGGATTACAGGCGTAAGCCACCATCCTAAAGTGCTGGATTACAGGCATAAGCCACCGCGCCCGGCCACTTAGTGCATTTTAAATGCCTAGAGCAATGTGTGGTACAGAGTCAGTACAGAATGTTAGCTGTTGTTAATATTATGTTCAGCTGGCCGGGCACACTGGCTCACGCCTGTAATCCCAGCACTTTAGGAGGCTGAAGCGGGCAGATCACCTGAGGTTGGGAATTTGAGACCAGCGTGACCAACATGGAGAAACCCCATCTCTACTAAAAATACAAAATTAGCTGGGCGTGGTGGCACACGCCTATAATCCCAGCTACTCCAGAGGCTGAGGCAGGAGAATCGCTTGAACCTGGGAGGTGGAGGTTGCTATGGGCCAAGATTGCATGCACCATTGCACTCCAGCCTGGGCAACAAGAGCGAAACTCCCTCTCAAAAAAAAAAAAAAAAAAAAGTACTATATTCAGCTGGGTATGGTGACTCACGCCTATAATCCCAGCACTTTGGGAGGCTGTGGCGGGCAGATTGCTTGAGCCCAGGAGTTCCAGACCAGCCTGGGCAACAAGGCGAAATCCTGTCTCTACAAAAAAATACAAAAAGTAGCTGGGCATGGTGGTGCTCATCTATGGTCCCAGCTACTCAGGAGACAGGCAGGAGGATTGCTTGAGCCCAGGAGTTCAAGATCAACCTGGGCAACACAGGGAGACCTCATCTCTACAAGAAATTTAAGAATTAGCTGGGTCTGGTGGCACAT